>NW_023425347.1:10143316-11539566 GCF_014108415.1 Molossus molossus
TGTGGAGACTGCAGGTCTACCCTTATGGGTACGTTCTCTGCTCTCACACTTCCTCCTCCCACACATGTAAGGAAATGCCACCTCCCTCAATCAGTCTGACACTCAGAGCCCTGGGGTTGGTTCTCAGACAGTCTCTGGTAGGAGAGGGCTTGAAGGCCATGTGGCTCTGCTTGTTTCCCTTGGACGGGTCTCCCTCATGGTGGAGGGTGAAGAGCTGTCCTTGGACAAAGGCTCCTGCCTCCCACAGCAGAGAGCTGGTTCTCGGCCTGGTCTGTCTACCCCTTTACATCAACCCTGTTCTCACACAAATATGTCTAAAGACATCCAAGGAGATGGATTGTCACATTGACAACCTGTTTGGCAGTTTCTGCTGAAGGTGACTACACACAAAACCCCCAATCAGAAATTCCACATATGTACAGAAGTGTGTACCTATGGGCACCGGGAGACACGTGCAAGAATGTTCACAGCAGCGTGTGGGTCATGGTCGAACCCTGGAAACACCGCATTCAGCTGTCACAGCCAGCACGCGGAGCTCTTCACGTCCCCGCTGGGGCGGTGGGCAGACGGTGAGGACGGAGCCCAACCATCTCACATGTCCCTGGGACAGGCACCGTTGAGCGCCTAACTCGTCAGTTATGTCCCTCTCTTGCTGAGAAGAATGGCTGATTGTATTTGGTTAGAAACCCATAGCATGGGATGCCGCGTGCCTGGATCATTTCATTCAATTTGAACAACTATCAGTTGGAGGATGGGGTGGGGAGATTCCTTGTCTCCACTCCTGGTCGCTGCGAGGGATTTCTCCCACACTTGTGGGATCTCGCCCCACTCCTCCTGCAGCCCACGGTGCCCTGGGGTGGGGCAGCCATTGGTTGTGGAGTTCATCTATCACAGGTTCAGAGGGTGGGTCTCCTCACACCAGTGGGTGGCCACAACCTGGGCATTGTGTACACTCTGCAGACTTACACTTCCCTGGTGTAAAGGGTCTTCCTGAGAGTTCGGACGTATTTAACCCATTTGACTCCCACACTTGGCAGTGTTGTGAGTAGCCTGCGCCAGTCATAAAGATGACATCTGTTTCTACTGACCCTCATTTTTATCATTTCTTAAATGGTATAGAACTTGGGTTGGATATTATCTATTGCTCCCGCCCCCCTTAGAGACTCCATCACAACTCCGTGATATAGGTTTTACTCCTAATTTATAGCTGGAGAAATTGAGTCTCAGAGAGGTTGAATAATGTGCCCAGTGAAAGAGAGACTGAGTTTGGATTTGGACCCATAAGAGTGGGACCCAGATCCATTGCTCTTAACCATATACTCGACAAGTGCAAACAGAGAAGCGAGCACGCCTGGGCTCACCGCAGGGAGGGAGGAGATTGCACTGGGTCCCTTCTTTCCGCCTGGTCCCTCAGGAGGGTGAAGACATCTGGACCCCTCATATCTGGCAAGGGCTCAACCTCTTCTCCTACCTAGGTTCTGTCATCAAAGTTCCAGTTTCTACTTCTGAGGGACTGACGTTGGGACTAGGTCCCCTTCTCAGTGGGGAACTAACTTCTTGCAGGGTTCCACATGGCCCCATGTTTCATAAAACACACAGTGTTCAATGTTCCAAAGTGTAAGTTCCAGAAATGAAGTCAAACCAGCTTGAGCAGACGGGAGAGTGAGTTTGATGGATGCGGCATCGTGTGGAATGTAAAGGCAGCCGGGCCTCTCTGGGCCTGGAAGCCGGAGTGTGAAGCCACCAGCACCGGGAGGGACTCCGCATGTCTGGTCTGTTCTGTCGCACTCTCCTTCCCTGCAGATGGATTTCTCCTCGTCTCCATCACATGGTGCATGGGAGATGGCTGCTGTGCAAACAGCCCAGACAGAACGAAAACTCTCCGAATTCTACGTGTCTAAGAGAAAAATATTTGGTTCACATGTCCATCCCTGTTCCATTAGCTGTGGCTGGAAGTGGGGGTAAGATTATGATGCAAAGTGGTGGTCAGAGCTCCTGAGACCCAAAGGGGCAAAAGGGGCTCTCACTGGGTAGGCAGATACACATCGTCTCTACTGCAGATCACATACACGCATGCACACGCACACGCACACGCACACATGGAATGCAGATGTACAGCGGTGCAATGTATGTAGACGCATATGTGCATTAAGGTGATGTGTTGCTGCCCTGAATCTTATTAGTGAGGGGCAACCCCGTTCTGCCAGCCTGTCAGGACCAAAGTACTCCAGTGATCTTTGCTCCACTGCTGTTCTTATTTGGTGTATCCAATCTCTCACTGAGGCTGTCACTTGAGAATACCTTTAGGATTTAGTCTTTTGTCTACATCCTAGTCGCATGGCCACTGTCCTCAGCCAGGTCTTGGTTCTTCACACCTAAGATATTGCAACCGGTCCCTGGCTCTCCGCACAAGGGCATTCTGGGTGTCACTGCCCACTTCGCCTGCTGCCTGCACCTGGCCTTGCTTCACAGCCCCCTTGCCCACCAAATAAAACTCAGACTTTCTGGCTCAGGCAGAAGCAATTTCTCCTTCTTGTGCATGTTACCCCCTACCCCCTTCTAGCTGTACTTTATTTGTGCCTCTGCTAGGTAACTGCTTACCTCAGACTTTGTAAAGCTGTTTATATACATGTCTTAAATACAGTGCCTCATGTACTGTAACTAAGGAAAGAATCAACACCTGGTGCATTTGTACATCCTCAAGGTGTTGACACGGTCTCTAAGTGGGTGGTAAGGCAACTAGCGGTTACTGCTTGCTCGACATCAGAAGATCTTGGTGTGAATTATGCATTTAATACCTTACAGCTACCCTGCAAGGTAGGTATGTGGTCCTACTTTTTCAGACGAGGAAACAAGCTTAGAGAAGCCACTTACCCAGGATCTCCCTGTCAGAGGGGCAGAGCGGAAGATGAAGGCTCTCCGTAGCGAGGGCTGCCGAAGCACCTGTCCTTTCTTTCTCAGCAGGAAGCGCTGAGGAACCGGGATTTACACCCTGTCCCGGTGCATGCTCACCTGTGTGCCTGCCTCTCAGTCCTCCCACTGCTAGGCTGTCATCTCCCGCCCGCCACTTCCCTCCCCTGAGGCTGGCTCGGACCCATGCTGTTCTCAGGCCCTCTCAGCCCTTCAGGAACTGGTCCTTCTATAGTTGTTCTAAACATGTTTAGCTGGTCTCCCAACAGTGAAGTCGGAAACCCCTGGCTCATGCTGCCCATGATGTCCTTCACCTCAGGCTCTCGCTCTTCCCTGAGCATGTTCAGAACTTTAAAAAAATTTGTTCGTTCGTTTATTTTTTATTAACCATGAGCCTGTTGGGAAGACATGCAAGGGGAAAGTCATCGCTGCGGGGGTGAGAGATAGATGTCTCCTCTCTTCTTCAGCTGAGTGCAAATTCAGAATCAGAACCAGGAAGGAAACGTTTTCAGTGCAGAAAATTAGAAGCACACTTGTTGGGTCAGACACTGGACCGCAGGCTGGTGAAGATCCCAAGGGCCAAGGGCCCCTGCAGGGGTTTCCTGTGCCTTTGCCAAGGCCCAGCTGGCTCAGTCGTCGTTTAATGCCAGACATGGGCTCTCATGAACCTGGGGCTGGGCTGCCCCGCCTAAAACAGCAGTGAACTTCCACACAAGACAAGACAAGAGAAGACCCAATGCCGGGGACTGGTTTTGAAGATATCCTGTTAATCAGTCCCCAAACTAACACTCAGAGGGTTCGAGAATGGTTTATGTCCTTTTGGTAGGACTGGAATTGCAGGCTCGTAGAGCTAGAAAAGTCATTAGAGATCCTGGGATCTGCCCACCGCACTTGGCCCTAGAAAGAGCCGAGGTCCAAGTTGAAGGGGCTTAGACAACACACAGAGTCAATCAGTGGCCCAGCCTGAGCTGGAGCCCCTCGTACACGATGGCAGTCCCAGGTCTCGGGCTGGCCCGGGGGGTTTGTTCCCATCACCCCACTCCTCCCCTCACACCAGATTGCTGTCTTCCAGCTTTTTAAAAACATTTTTTTTTTTTTTTTTGTAATCTGAGTTACCGATAATATCTCATTTCCCCCCTTTGAACAAGCTTCTGTTTATTGAGCCCCCTAAGGATGTGGAAGGCTACGTTTTTACAGTAAAAACACATTAAGATTTGGCAGGTTAATAATCCTAAATGTTGCATGTTTGAAGCATGAGTGCGAGAGTATATTTGGCAAACTTCACAAGACACTTGGCATTATGCAACGTTGCAGTCCTCGGTCATGCATCCTGTGTGTGCTGTGTAGATCACACATTGCTCCTAAATGAAATGCTCCTTTAAATACCTAGAACAATTACGTTGTTGTTAAACTATCTCTGTAATTAGGCAGATGAAGTCACATAAATTCACTTTTAGTAAACAAGTTCTACTGAAATGTTTTGTCCTCAAACAAAGGAAATAAAGTAATTTTCTGGCTATGAGAGAAAAAGGTTTCAATTCAGTACCACTGATCTTTCTGAAAGAGCTCATCATGTTAGCAGGGAAAGGATGCAGACCATTCACAGGAAGCTGTTCTCCTTGCTTGTCCAGGGAGCCAGCAGATCCTTGGAAGCTGGGCTTCTCTGGGAGGTGCAGCCAGAATGCTTCTGGATTGACACGGTCACTCTGGTCGGCAGGAATGTTGCGTCTGAGATCAAGTGCAATTCTGGCTCTACTGGTGTCAACAATTACTTGTGGTCTAATTTCCAGACAAGACCCCGACTTCTGCTGTCATCATTGTGGTGTCAGTGGTCCCCCAGGTAAAGGACACGGTCGATTCAAACCTGAGAGTTCTTCTGGGTTCTCTCTTCAGGGTCTTTGGACGTAAATCTTTGCTGTTGGGCAAAAAAGCAAGAGCATCTGTCTTACTCCCAAAACGCAGTTCAACAGAAGAAGCAATATCACAAATGGTTCCCTGATGCACTGACAAGGGCACAGAAAGATGGAAAAGTAAAGTCCTATTGCTCTTAGAGGCAGGGTGAGCCATTGCCCACCCAGCTTCCAGGCAAACGGTCAGAGGGAAAGCCTGCTGCACCGTAATCGCCACTTTCCCTACCAAGTTCCAGCTTTCATCCAGGTCCTTCTGTGACAACTGGCAAATACTGGGCTTGTGACGAGGCGTCGTCCACCTGGTGTGCACGGAGCCAAGCTGCTGTTGGCTTCCCTTTCACTTGTGTGGTGAGAACTCTCAAGGCTGCGCTGCCTCGGTCTGCGTGACCTCGGTCTGCGTGACCTCGGCACACCCACCGCAGCGACCCAATGTGCCTGCTTCCTAGGGCACAGCCTCGCAGTCTGAACTTTTAAAATGTTCTTCAGCCCTGGCCGGTTTGGCTCAGCGGTTAGAGTGTTGGCCTGCGGTCCTGAGAGACCCGGGTTCGGTTCCCGCTAAGGGCGCGTACCTCGGTTGCAGTTTGTCCCCGGCCCTGGTTGGTCGTGCGGGTGGCAGCCACTCGATGTGTTCCTTTCACGTCGATGTTTCTCTCTCTCTCTCTGTTCCTCTCTCTCCCTCCCACTCTACCTGAACAAAAAATGTCCTCGGGTGAGGATAAAAAAAGAAAAAAAAAAAAAAGTTCTTCAAACAGCCTGTGTGGTTGTCTTCAGTCAAGATTCGGTCACCTGGGTTCAGAGCACATTTCATTAAAAAATTTCTTTCTTTCTTTTAAACAATTTTTTTTCTTTATTTTTTATTTTTTTACCCTCACGCGAGGACCTTTTTCCATGTTTTGTTCAGATAGTGTGGGAGGGAGGGAGAGGAAGAGAGAGAGAGAGAGAAACATCAACGTGAAAGGGACACATCGAGTGGCTGCCACTCGCACGACCAACCAGGGCCGGGGACAAACTGCAACCGAGGTACGTGCCCTTAGCGGGAATTGAACCCTGGTCTCTCTGGACTGCAGGCCGACGCTCTAACCGCTGAGCCAAACTGGCCAGGGCTTCTTTATTGATTTTAGAGAGGAGGGGAGAGGGAAAGAGAGAGAAAAACATCGATAAGAGAGAGCATCAATTGGCCGCCTCCTGCACGCCCCCCACTGGGGATCAGGCCCACAACCTGGGCATGTGTCCTGACCCGGAATCAAACCAGTGACCTCCCGGTGCATGGGTTGACGCTCAAGGGTTGACGCTCAACCACTGAGCCACACCGGCTGGACTCCTCAAGGAATTTCTTACCCACCACTGCCAGCAGATCCAGAACAGGTCCCCAATCAAAGAGAAAGTTAACCGTGGCAAGGAAACGCATCCACCTTCCGCTGTTTGAGTGCTTACTACCCCTTCAGCCTCTGCGACGTACCTAAGCCTGGCCTCCAGGCCCGAGACTAGCTTTATCTAGAAAGCAATAATAGTTTGCACAAGGCACTTAACAGAGAAAGCAGCTCACTTTGCTATAAAGATGTGATTGTGTACTTTCTTACCCTTGTTGACATTTCACGGTGCATTTGGTTTCATTCTTAGAGCTAATCTCAGAGTTTGCACACCCACCCTCCGCAGCTTTCCCTTTAGTTTCATGTCGCCTTTCGCTCAGTGTAGGACCCTCCCACTGCCCCGTCCCCAGGGATGGCGGCTCTCTATGGGCTTTAGCTATAGAGGGGACACTGGTTCTACAGAGGTATAGGTGAAGTCTCTTTATAAGGTTTTTTCAGATTGCTTTATTCAAGTGCATTTGTTTGGTAAAATGAATAAAAAGAAACAATCTTATCGGCCTCTGAAAGTAACAGATAAACGTGTAGGAGACACTAGCCTTTCCGCTTGAACTTGAAGTGTCTGAACCTGGCAGCAGGAGAACGCGGTGGCCAGTGCAGCCTCCCAGCGGGTCTTAGCGGGCGGCCCAGCGTCTGCTCCGCTGCCGGGCCCCCAGCCTGGGCTCCCCCCACGCCCACCAACCACCACGCCCTACTGACTCTCTTTTCGTCTTTTTCTGTTCTGTTTTGTTCTAAATGCTCACCCTTTGTCTGTGGAACACAACGCCTGCTCTTGTGCTTAAAGATACTTGTGGAAATGGCCCTCACAGGAGACCCGTTTGGGCCCAGTTTCCCTACCTACTCTTTGATTTGCTATGTGGCCCTCTGAACGTAATACATAAGATAACATACTGGATATCTGCATTAGTCATCGCTTTATAACAAACTACCCTAAACCTCAGTGCCTTAAACACGAATTTATTTATCACGCGTCTCAGGGTCAGATGAAGTTGCCTGATGTCAGCTAGACTTGGCTGGGAGACTCGGCTGGACTTCGGGCATCAGGGCAGCTGGGAGCTGGCTCATTTAATCAGGCTCAGCCGGGGCGTCTGTGCCCACGGCTCTCGCGCGCCTCCGAAGAGCAGCCCAGCCAAAGCAAGTTCTGCTCAGGATGTTGGCTCTGCCTCCCAACTGCCATGACGCTAGGTGACGTCAGTACCATCTCGTCCTTGCCTGGATTATAGTGTTTAATCCAAACACCTCCTCTCAAAGTTGGTCTCCCTGCATCCCTCTCAATCTATTCCCCTTACAACAATGGGACCATTTGAAAATGCAATCCTCCTGCTTGAAAACTTCGACAGCTTCTCATAGTCCTTAGGCCAAGGCTCCCAGGGCCTCCCGCAGGGGAGCCCTGCCTTTCTACCCCTCCCTGACCACAGCCCTCTGGGCTCCCTTCAGCTCCTTGCATCACATCCTTCCTCCTGATTCAGGGCCTTGCACATGCTATTCCTCCTGCCTGGAGAGCTCGTCTCCCTGCAGTTTGCCAGCCACTTCCTCATCATTTCATCTTCAACTTAAATCTGCCTTCCGCAGGGAGGCCTTCCCTGAGCCTCACCATCGACTCCTGGAGTCGCCCTTTGTTACACTTGTCAGGCTTGTCACTTTCTCATTCAATTCCCCTGCGAGACTGCAAGTTCTGTGAAGGCAGAGGCTTCGTCCTGTTCACTGGTCTCTCTGGATACCTGGCTCTTGACCAACACCTAATGAATTAAAGGAAGAGTGAAAGGGATGTGGGGAAAGAGCCCGGCTTTGCAAATGATCTGGAGATGCTTAGGCTCGTAGTTTTCACACCTGCAGACCTGAGGGTTGGCCTAGGTGAACTTTAATACATCAGCTCCGACAGTGTGTCATCTTTGCAGACTTCTGCAGTCTGCCCAGTGCTCTTGGACGTCAGGCTGCACGTTTGGCTGTGTTCAGGCACTTGAGATGGGTGAGACTGTGGCTGAAGGGCATCAGAGGTGCGTGCTGCTGAGTCTAACACAAACTGTCAATTCCATGATGATCTTTCAGTTCCACATCCGGGAACATCACAGCCACCAGAACAGAGCCGTGCACTTGGCCATGCAAGGTTTTCCAGGTATCAGAGCATTACAGCCGGACCAATCGGATGCTATCTCTGAAGGTCTAGGAAGAGCCATGCTTTGCTAGTGGTTTTTGTCTCAGAAGTTCATTTATAGTAGTATTTATTTGCTAAATGTTGACACTGGAAAGTAATCTTTAGACTGCAGCCTAAAACGCACCTTCAGAACAGTCACACGTACCGGAGTTCTGAGAAGCTGGCCCTCACCCCGAGTCCTCCAGGGGGGGCCTCGTCAAGCAAGTGGAAGGCTTTGCTATAGAAACACAAGTGACTGTCCCCATGGGAATGTCACTTTATTCAAAGCTCTGCAGCCAACCTGGAGTCCTCTGATTGGGAAATACTTAGTACAAGGCTTTGCCTGCTGCACCTGCACCTGCAGTTTGAGGGAAGATCCAAATCCCTGATCATGGTTTCTGTGTCACTGAATCCTCATTCACATCTTTCCACAGATTCTAAGTGCATACTTTTATCTGAGTTACAAAAATTAGTTCTGCTTACTAAGTCTTCGGGCATGTCCGGGCCCATTTGTGTGCTTTAACAAACATAAAAGCAACCTGCTATTAAACAAATCAAGTTTGTCGGGTCTACTGTCTGTGACCAAAATGTGGAGAAAGTCTCCTATGGTAAATCAGAGGGGACATCTGTTAGCTAGTGCCATTGTTGGATGTAGTCGCTGAACAGCCACGGACCGCACTGATGCGGGCTGGAAAGTGACCCAGAGCCACACACACGGGGCTGGGAGACTCTGACCCCATCGCGGTCAGTGGGAAGAGGAGAGAACACTTCCCACAGCACTGACATTGGCTGTCTCCTGAATGTTAATTCTCACACTGCAGCCCTGAGGCTGTAGAGTGTTTGAAAGGGTTGCTTGGTCTCACAGGTCCATGAGACTATCCATGGACAAAAGCATTCTGGTCAGTTGTATTGCCAAATAGAATGACTACATGTTTAATCTATTTTGAATGCAGTTATATTTAAAATCCATGGATGACATGGGTAGACATAATCTTTTAATATGAGCCTGAGGATGTGGCTCCAGACTGCTTATGCTCAACTCACATGAATTAAACTGATGGGGGGGCGCGCGCGCAGTTCAGGGCATGTGGGTGACACTGTCACAGCTATTTTATTTTTTTGGTTTCTAAAATTTAGCTTGAGAACTTCATTTTTTTATTACAGATGTCACTCCTTTCCCTCCCCCTTGACACGCTTCTCCCCACTCCCACCCCCCACCCTGGTCTTCATCACACTGTTGTCTGTGTCCATTGGTTATGCATATATGCACATAAGTTCTTTGGTTTATCTCTTCCTATCTCCCTACCCCCCATCCCTCTTCCCTCTGAGGTTTGTCAGTCTGTTCCCTACTTCCATGTCTCTGGCTCTATTTTGTTCATTATATTCTTCTTCTTTTTTAAAAATCCTTACCTAAGGACATTTTTCTATTTATCTTCAGATAGAGTGGGAGGGAGGGAGAGAGGAAAAGAGAGAGAGAGAGACATTGATGTGAGAGAGACACATCAACTGGTTGTCTCCCACACCACCCTGACCAGGGCCGGGGACAAACTGCAACCAAGATATACATCCTTGACCGGAACCGAACCCATGATTCATTGGTCTACGGGTGACGCTCTAACTGCTGAGCCAAACCAGCCAGGGCTGTTCATTATTTTCCACAAATAAGTGAGATCATGTGGTACTTGTCTTTCTCTGATTGGCTTATGTTGCTTAGCATAATACTCTCCAGGTCCCTCCATGTCGTCTCAAAGGATAAGAGATCTTTCTTTCTTACAGCTGCATAGTACTCCATTGTGTATATGTACCACAGCTTTTTGGTCCATTCATCTACTGATGGACACTTGGGCTGTTTCCAGATCTTAGCTATTGTAAATAGTGCTGCTATGAACATGGGGGTACATATATTCTTTCTAATTGGTGTTTCAGGTTTCTTAGGGTATATTCCTAGAAGTGGGATCACTGGGTCAAATGGCAGTTCAATTTTTAATATGCTGAGGAAACACCATATTGTTTTCCATAGTGGCTGCACCAGTCTGCATTCCCACCAGCAGTGTTTTAGAGTCCCCTTTTCTCCACACCCTCACCAGCACTTGTCTGAGGATTTGCTGATGGCGGTGTCATAGCTATTTTAGAACCTATAAATATTTATATGAGCCTGTCCCAAACCTAGACACACAAATAAATAATGTATTCACATAGTACTGTTTACAAAAGGAAACAAAAAATCATTCAGACAGTGTCTGGTCCCTCATAAAAATCTCCAGAAGTCAAGTCAGTTATTTAATATCTTCTTCCCATGTTTTGAACGGATGTATTTCCATGGATAAATCCATACAATTTTTTTTTTTTTTTACCTGTAACATACTCAAACAGCAGAATTTCCCGAGCTGGCTAAACATTAAAAACACCAGGAGAGCTAAAAAACAACTGTACATATAAATGACTGTGCTCCACCTCTTACTAAGTCAGACTCCAAGGGGAGGTAAGCACCGAGAGATTTCTTTTCAAAAACTCTCATAATCTGCAGATGGTTCCAACTCCACGGGTGAACTCGGGAGGCCAGCAGCACTTCCTGAACTTCAGGGGCGCTACAGGGACCTCCAGTGTTAAGTGGACTATTTTGATTCAAAAGGTTTGGGGTGCAGCTCCCAGGTGGTACTGATCCTCAGACCTCTCTGGGCAGCCAGGGGGTGGAGTACCCTGCCTCTAGGTGTGTATCCATCTGCCTGCCATCCCTGTGGTTGCCTTGGGCCTAGGTATCAACTACAGGGTGCACTCACTGCCCCTCAGGCCCTGCCCTCCTCCCTGCTGCTCCCCAAAACTCTTCCGGTGCCTGGGCTTGCTTTCACAAAGGGAGGACTGGTCTCAGAGTGGAGCCTGCCTCCTGGTCACTCCTTTGCCCCTTGCTGGGCCTGCAGCAGGAAACCCAAGTGCATGGATCAGGAGGAGTGTGTCTGGTATAGTTTAGGGAGACAACTCTGTTTATTGTTAAGGGCTAAGAAACAAAGTCTGGAGACGTTCTGTACAAGTGGCGATGAGCTACTAAAGAGGGGCGGGTGGAGAGGAGACAATAATACACACCATTATTCTGAGTGAGCACCAGCTCTTCATTCTAACACTTGAACCAAGGAGAGACAGCCCCCTTTTCACAGGGGCTGCAGAAGAATGGAAACCTCACTCAAGTGATCAGTTCCTACAGGGCAGGCTGAGCAGGGGGTTATTATTTTAAGCTGATGCAATACGCCACTCATGGTCCGTTGGGAGCCCCCATCCCAAGCAGTGTGGATGCTGAAAGTGTCCACAGTTGCTGCCGGTGGCTGCCGGTGGTGGTCTTTAGGTTTTGAGCTTCTCTTGATTCTCAATGATAAGCTTGTCAGTCGAATACAGTTGGCCAATGTGGACCTGAGGGCAAAGAAAAGACAGATCAGGAACCACTGGATTCCATTAGCAGTGAAGGGTCAGAAAGCTCATTTCTGACATTTAAATACAAATGTCTGTCACCACAGGGCCATTCCCTGCTGGGAACGGCACTGTGGGGCAAAGTAGTCACTAGATTTGCCTTTGCAAATACTCTGCACATCGGGCAGGGCCTGAGGAACCGGCAAGCTGATAAGATAGAGACAGGGCAGAATTCTTTCTTATAAGTCAAAGGCTGGTCGGCTACTGCAGACAACAAATACCTATTTGTTGGGTGAAAGACCCAGCACCCCACCTAGGAGGCCTGAAGGTCTTGGGGCAGACAAGCAGTGACACCTACCGAACCCGAACCCCACACTGCGCTCGTATCTGTGAATTCGTGACTCCTCCCTCAGGGGCCCCCTCTGGGGGTAGAGACGGACCCCAGGAGAAAACCGTGCAGCAGCTGGCGGGTGCTGGGAAAGAGGGCAGCACAGGACCAGAGGAATTTAGAAGGAGTGGGACGCAGCCCGAGGGCGTTGGGAAGACTGCTCTGAGGAAAGGGACTTAGCAAGGCCCCGGAGCACACAGAGCGGGGAGTGGGAGCCAGGGGAGGGCGGAGCATTCCGGGTGGAGGGGATGGCCCCACTGAGAGCGGGTGCAGAGGCACCAGATGCTTTCTGCTTAGAGAAAGTCAAAGACATCGAGGATGGTGAGTGTGGGTGGGGGTGGGGGTAGAGGAGACAGTAAAAGGCAGGCTAGGGCCAGATCTCGGATGCTAACTCACTCTGAGGAAAATTTTAAAGTGTTAAAATCAGAGGATGGACGTAGATTTGTGGTCCAAGATCACTTTATGTCAGTGTGAAGGCAAGGGCCCAGCAGAGTGCATGTGAGAGCCCTGGCCAGTCCGGCTCAGCAGTTAGAGCGTCTGCCCACGGTCCAGAGAATTACTTGAGTGACATCCAAAACAGGGACTCAAACAGTAGCAAGGTGAAGACCAGCTGGTGCAGTTATGGTCAGGATCACTACCCACTTTCCCCTGAGGAAAGGAGGCTCAGAGGAGTCCACCCACAGAGGAGCAAAGACTTCAATCTGACCAGCGCTTTCTCCTCGAGCTGCTCCTCTACCAGCTCCCCAACCAGCGCTGGCTGCCTTGGCACGGGTGGCACTGCTCCACGGCGGCAGTCACAGGCCCGCCAATGACGGGGGCAACGCACGCCGACTAAGACTGGAGGCAAGCACACGTAGCTGGGGCCTGCCCAATACCGATCTCTCTTAAAATGTGTGTGCACGCACATGTGAGTGCATGCACACAAACACACTATATATATATATTTTTTTTTATCCTCACCCGAGGACATTTTTCCATTTTTTGTTCAGGTAGAGTGGGAGGGAGAGAGAGGAACAAAGAGAGAGAGAAACATCGATGTGAAAGGGACACATCGAGTGGCTGCCACCCGCACAACCGACCAGGGCCGGGGACAAACTGCAACCGAGGTACGTGCCCTTAGTGGGAACCGAACCCGGGTCTCTCAGGACCACAGGCCGACGCTCTAACCACTGAACCAAACCGGCCAGGGCACAAACACACAATATTTTAATTTGAAATCATAACTCATTTTTACTACTTAACTTTGCAGATTTTTTATTGATTTTATTTTTAAAGAGAGAGGGAGGGAGAGGGAGAGAGAAATGTCGATCAGCTGCCTCCTGCACATCTCCTACACCAGGGGACTGAGCCTGCAACCTAGGCATGTGCCCTGACCAGGAATCGAACCCACAACCTTTCTATGCACAGGATGGTGCCCAACCAACTGAGCCACACTGGCCAGGGTACTAAACTTTTTTTTTTAATCCTCACCCGAGGACATTTTTCGATATTTTGTTCAGAAAGAGTGGGAGGGAGAGAGAGAGAAAAACATTGATGTGAAAGGGACATATCGAGTGGCTGCCACCCACACGACCCAACCAGGGCCGGGGACAAACTGCAACCGAGGTACATGCCCTTAGCAGGAACCGAACTCAGGTCTCCGGACCGTAGGCCAACGCTCTAACTGCTGAGCCAAATTGGCCAGGGCAACTTTGTATTAGAAACCTTAAGTTATTAACTGTTCTTTGAAATAATATTTTTATTTTATTTATTTATTTATTTATTTATTTTTTTATCCTCACCCGGGGACATTTTTCCATTTTTTGTTCAGGTAGAGTGGGAGGGAGAGAGAGGAACAGAGAGAGAGAGAGAAACATCGACGTGAAGGGACACATCGAGTGGCTGCCACCCGCACAACCGACCAAGGCCGGGGACAAACTGCAACCGAGGTACGCGCCCTTAGCGGGAACTGAACCCGGGTCTCTCAGGACCGCAGGCCGACGCTCTAACCACTGAGCCAAACTGGCCAGGGCTATTTTTATTTTTTATTTATTTTCTCATATTATTTATTTTTGTTACAATCAGATGTTCCCCCCCCCCCCAGATACCCTCCTCCTAACCCCCCCTAAGATTGCTGTCAATGTCCATTGGTTATGCATATATGCATATAAATTCTTTGGTGTATCTCATCCCTCCCCCCCTCCTCTGAGGTTTGTCAGTATGAACCGTACTCCTGTCTATGTCTCTGGGTCTATTTTGTTCATTATATTCCACAAATAATTGAGCTCATGTGGTACTTGTCTGACAGAATATTTTTAATAGCTGCGTAACATTCCATTGTAAATATGTACCATAATTTATTTACTCATTCTCCTTTATGCCATTTATAAAAGTATAAATCTTTTATCACATCCCCAATTTTGTTTCTTATAAAAGGTTTTTAGAAGTGGAATTATTAAGTCAACAGGTCTGAATATTTTTATGGTTTCTGATAGATCTTGCAAAACTACTTTCCCCAAAGGTTCACTTGTTTGTCCAGTTGAAACTCCCTTTGGCGGACTGTGTGAAGGTTGGGCAGCGCATTCCACCACGGAACGGACACACCTCCTCCCACAGAACCGGTGTGCATGCTGTGTTCTCCTGCTGGGGCCCTCCTGCTCTGCTCCCGACAGAGCCCCCACTAACACAGTTCAACAGTATTCGTTTCTCAAAGTCCTCCAGTCTAAAGGCTGGAGCCTTTGGGGGATAGGTGCTCTCTTGCAGAATGAAGATGAGGGGTGACCCAAAGCCCAAGTTTTAGGAAACTTTCAATCAAAGCAACCCTTCAAATGTATAGTCCAGTTTGACAGAAATATGAATTAATTTTAAAAATTTCATTCAGATATGACACTTTTATGGCTGATGAGGGGGGTTGTCGGGGGTAGAGAATGAACTAAGATCTTAGTGTTAATATTAAGAGGGCATAAAGATGAATGTCTTTTTATCTACCCAGGCACCATGGTCTGAGAGTTCCAGTCCTTGGAAGGCCGCCCGCCCTCAGCGCCATGAACTTCTTACTGGGTGCCATGAGACCTTAGGTCTTGCATCTCCCATGTCTTTGCTCCACCAGGAGCCACTCCATCAGGAAAGACTCACTCAATATCCACCAAGCAAAAGCCCACAAAGCCTTTGGGCCAGTGGTGGAAGCTTCCCTGGGTCCCCCCTGAAAACAGTTACTACACTTATTTGTGCCACCCACGTGACATGGTGGCCTCGTACTCTCACCGTCTGGGTGCCTGTCTCAGTTCCTCCGCATGAGCATCTGTGATGACTGGGTACCGGAGAGACTTCGCTGCCTCACAGCGCAACTGAGGACTGTGCCAGGCACACAGAAGGTGCTCAGCAAGTACTGGATAAAAGAATACAGTCTGGTATCCTGCTTATAAGGCTCTGTGTCCACTAGTTCCAGATCCTAGGTCTATAAGTGATCGTGAAGTGCTTTGGTGGTGAGCTCCTGGTGGAAATATGGAGATGAAGGCAAGTCAATAAACACAGCGACAGGACCATTTCCTGTGACAAGAATGATCACTCATTGTTAAGCAAAATCAAATGATTTAAATTTGGCCCAGCAGAAGTCTGGACATTACAATCCAAGGCTACGCATACAGCATTAACCCAGAGCAGTTACAGAAGAGGCAAGGGAAAATCATTCAGTTCACAAAGGGAGAAAGTATTAAAATGTTACCTCAAGGTAACAATAGCGCTGAGGCAGTAAGTGTTTGTGTAACGGTTCTGCCGCATTTATTTGGGTGGTAAAAGTGTCGGCACACCTCAGGGGCCAGCGGGGATCGATGCTGCAGTGCCGGTGGGTGCCGGAGCCTGTCACGCGGAGCTGCAGGTGAGAGGAGCTGCTGGCCAATGGGAGGGCAGGGAGCAGCTTGTTTGCAGTCCCTCCGGAACCCCACACCCCCTCCCTCAGACTGTCCCCACGCATACACTGGGCAGTAAAGCTGGTCACGCTTCTATGAACTGCAGGAGTTGGCATAAGAGTCCATTAGAAAAATACACAGATTACTCAGCTGCAAGTAGAGTAATGGGATGACTGGATGGCCTAGAAACACTATGAGCTCTGAGACTCATTCCACAAATCACCTGCTGGGGGAAGAGGAGGCAAGAACATAGAATGTCGCACAGTGTTTCGGGTCTTCACTGCTCACTCATCTGAAGCAAAGTGCTGTCTCCTGTGCAACACACCTCAGTCTGATTCAGATCAGAGGAGCTGGGCTCAGTCACCAGGGTGTGGGATTGGGGGCACTGATGCGGGGCCTCTGCTATTTCTGCCGAGTTTGCTGGGTTGTTATGAGAATCAAATGAGAGACTACACTTGAAGAAAATGTACCAAATGCCCCGCACACTTCCTAGGGTCCAAATACATTCAGAACCTTCATGTTGTTGGGAAGATCAAATAAGAATAGTATCAGGCACGTAGTAAGGGCTCCTTCAATGTTACTTATGTGCATGGCCCACCTACTCTCAGGCTGAATACACACCACAGGATCTCAGACCTTGGCCTCAAGGGGCTCCAAGGCTAATCACCCTGTGTCTGTAAGAGTCTATGATTTTGTAATTATTAAACGCACCCACACTGTGGAGAGAGGGTATCAAGGATGTCTGAAACCCCACCGGATTTCAAACTTGAGCTTCTTGAGCTGGATTTGAGTCTATTCTTCTCTCTGCTCTGCTCTGAGGGCACAGCTTCCTATGCAGGAAGGGCCAGAGCAGTCTGTGAGAAGGAGGTGCCCTATGCAGACAGTTATGCGAGAGAAGTGGACCCTGGCTTTGGTTGTGAAGCTAAGGGTAGAGTGCCCCTGCTTTCTTCCCTTCTGAGGAAGGGAGCCGCCCAGGCAGGAATGACCTCCTTTGATGGGGCAGTGCCAGACCTTGCCTTTGACTTTGTTATGATTATACTATTGCTACTAAGAAATAATGATAATGATGATAGCAGTAACAGTAACATTTAATGAGCACTTATTATATGCCAGGCACTGTTGTTGTAAGTATTTAATTAATTAGATTAATTAAAAGTATTTAATTCTTTGAATCTCAATAACTTTATAGGACAAAACCATTATCTTCATCAATTTACAGGTAAATTCCATCTTTGGAGTTTAATCCCCATATTTGGAAGGAGTGTAATTGCTTGGATGGGCTTGCCCTTCTATTTCACAAATAAGAGGCCAGCTTCTCAGTAGGTCACAGAAAATACAAGAAAAGACAGCTACAACAACAGTAGCACTCTTAGACATAACCTTAACAAGAAATGCATGTGATGTTTAGAGGAAAATGATAGAACTTGGAAATATAGAATATGTTTGAATGAAATGAGAAAATGCATTGTTCATGGAGAGACTGAATCATAAAAATGTCAATCTTTTGCCAAATTAATTTATGTCTAACACAATGATAACAAAAATCCCAATGGGATTTTTCTGTAAAAATGACTTTAACATTTATTCGAATGACTACGAAGCCAATAATAAAAAAGAACACTTGGAAAAGGAAGGTATTAAACTTTAATACTTAAACTTTAACTATAAACTTTAATAATTAAAGCATTCTGGAGACACAATTGAAACAGTGTGGCACTCACTGGCCCGAGAGGAGAGAAGTGGACAGAACAGGAGAGCCAGAAACCAGACCTCCATATACAGAAGTGGTTAACACACAAAACCGTACGCATGGGCGTGCGGCTCAGCTCAAGAGGCTTCGGGAGCTGGAACACCTTTCAAGTCTCCTGTGGATCTTTGTGTAGCAGACGTGTCCTGCTCCACATGGTATTCACTCTCACTTTAGTATAAAATGTTACCCCAAGTTGTCAAGTGACCCTGGCCTTCCAGAGATGCACTTTATTTCTCTAGTGCCTTCGGGTGCCTCCTCACACCTGGCTGAAGAGGTAGGCTTGTAGGCATTACACTTTCCTAAGATAACAACTTGAGAGGGCTTCAGAGGCTCCCCCCAATCCTTTGAGCCACCAATATAAGGAATCTTTGATGGCAGAATCTCCACTTTTGGTATCCTGTCGGGCCACGCGTGCTGTCTGCGCCCGTCCGCCTGCTGTGTGGAAGTAAGCAGGTGTCCCTTGTCTGTCCTGTAAGCACACGGTCTGCAAACCACACAGCAGTTCTCTGGGGAGACCCCAGGGTGGAGAGTTGCTGTCACAGCCTTGTTATAGTCAGGTCGCCCACTATGACAAATATTTTTCAAACAGACCAGTTTTATCATACTTCATGTCCCTAGTACTTTTTAAAGAAGCAAGCTGAAATAGGGATACATAAAATTATATATACTTTTCCCTGTCTTTTCTGTTTAGCAAAAGGTTTTTATAAAACCTAAACTTATGAATATAGATCTTCCTCTAAAAATAGCTCCTGATCCCTGGCTGGTGTGGCACAGCTGGTTGGTGTGTCATCCATGCACTAAAAAGTGGCGGGTTCGATTCCTGATCGGGGTGCATACCCAGGTTGTAGTTTGATCCCTGGTTGGGGCTCATATGAGATGCAACTGATCAATGTTTCTCTTTCACATTGATGTGTCTTTCTCTCTTTCCCATCCTCTTTCTAAAATAAAAATAAAAATAGCTCTCAGGGCACATGCCTTTTTCTTTCTTGAATCCAGTAGCCTAGGTTGTTTTAAAAAATGTTTACATATAATACTACTACTTTAATTCTGACATCATTTTATGCCACAGAAGAATACATGCACGCAGGATATAAACCAGATCCTTGAAAATCCAGTCAACAACTAAACGTTCTGCTGGAGGAAGAAGGCCTGTTCAGAGAGCCCAGGGATGGAATAGCTTCCTCTCCCCATGCACACCCCATCTTTGTTCAGCTCTGCAAGCCTCGAGTTTGAGATCCTGCATATTCCTAACACGGAGGGCGCTGGTGAGGAGCTGACCTTTCCTCTCCTCTGTAGCGTTCCCGGCAGTGCCGGCAACTTCGCCCATCTTCCCTAAATCCACCTGACAGTACCTGACCTGCTTCATCCTCGCTGGCAGAGACCCGAGAGAAGGCAGACGCAAGGCTGTGCGTGTACCACACAGAGGCTCGCGTTCTTGTCCCAGTGCCACTGCTGACAGAGCCTCTTCCACTCTCAGCGGCCCGGTTTGGAGGATGAATTCTATGGTTGCGCTGTCAGACTCCTGGGCCACTCTGTTGTTTTCTGCATGTCTGAAGACCACCATAGATGGTCTCGGCTGCATTCCAGGCCATCGCAGTAAAGGAATCAGACCATTTCAATGGGGGTTCCCATCCGACACGCAGACTTCCCTTTTGCAGACACACATGTAAGGCAGTGGTTCCTAACGAGGGCTGGGCCCCAGGACCACAGGGTCAGCTGCCCAGAACACAGGTGGCCCGGCCCACTCAAGGAGTTTCTCATCAGGAAGGTGAGGGGTGGGGCCATGCTGTCGTCATGCCCTTGCCCCCATGGGCACCCCTCGGTGAGAACGAGCATTGAATCCGAGAGGATTCAGGCTGAGCCTTCATCATCATTATTTTAGAACTATGATCAGTTTTTTTCTTTTGCAGTGGGTGAACTGAATATTTAAAAAAGAAACCAAGGTAGATATTTACCGGCCAGGTGTACTTTGGGTACAGCTACAAGACCAGAGCGGGGGAGAGATGTGTCTTCACACTTTATAACGTCACTCTCAGATGCCACACTGTTAACGAAGGCCAGGGGATACCTGCTCCTGTCCTCCACAACCTGTTCTTTAGAGGTGCCAGGCACGGTGAATGATGTCTACCTGCTGGTCCAGACCACGGCTCGGGGAGGGTGGCCAGTTAGAAAACAGGAGCCGGTGCTAGCTGTCCTCCCCCCAACACTCACCTCCCTCCCTCACCCGCGGGGTGGGCGCCGGGCTGACTACAGTCCCTGGGGTTGGCTGTGAAGCATTATATAACGAAGGCTCGGAGAGATGAGGTGTCCAGACGTGCAAGCACTTCATGTTGGATGTTAGCAAACTGCCACTCAGTCACCAAGCCCTTCTCGGAACTGGGCAGAACTCAGGACCCAAACATTACGTCAGAATGCAACCTGGCACCTCCCCGGGACGGTAACAGCAAGAGCCCAGGCAAAGTGCCAGATGTCCCATCGATAGTCATACTTCTGCCCTGAGCTCAGGGCTTCAGGTCACCAAACCACAGCAGCAAGGCCAGAGCCCGGCACTGCTGTCACTGGTACAAGGAACGCAAACTCCCGGGGCGGTGCTGGGACCGGTCTCCATCAGATGTTGATCACTTGCCTGGGGAATACTGTTGACAGACTTTCTGGGGTAACTGGGCTGCTTTGTGCTGTCTTCCCCTTCCAGGACACCTTTGTTTCTGGAGACTTGTGGAATGACTACTTGATTCGGTCCTGCTCTGCCTCCCCACCAGTGACGAACGAGGGCACTGCCATGCGGTCACAGCACAGAGCAGCCACCACCTTGTTTGACTCCGCACATTCTCAGGTTTGGGGGCTTCCAGGTTTGGGGCCAGCATCACTCCAGATGTCTGTCACAATCACAGGCCCACCATTGGCAGAGCAGTGAACACGCAGACCCAAGGTCAAGGTTACAGCACCAAAGTCAAGGTTATAGCACCAAAGAAGCAACACTCAACACAAAGGAGTTTCCAGAGTACCAACCAGAGCTGCATGTCTCTTGTTTTTTAACTTCAGGCCTGTGAAATGTGCTGATTTACTGGCCTCTTAAAAACTGTCCACGATGAGTTTTTGCTTCTTCATGTTAAAAAGTCAGGGATGAGCAAGAGGCCCCAGAGGAGACCAGAGTATCTCCTCCCCTGCGGTGCTCACACCTCTCCTAGGCCCAGCCCAGCCTCTCCGACCATCACACACTCAGCAGTGTCTGACCGATGCCATGGCTGGGGGCAGCTGCCCTACCTCCACCTCATGGGCTGACATCATCAAGGAATGGTGGGGAACAACCAAAACAAACAAACAAACAAACAAACAAACAGACAAACAAACAGACAAACAGGAAGTCAGTCCACACGCTCTCCTACAACTTGCCCTTTCAAGCTCAGCATCTCTGCACGTCGGGACACTCATACCTCCTTCCTTTTTGACGGCTGCCTTGGATTCCTTTGCTCCCATCCCTGTGAGGACCTGCTACGTATCATCCAGGGACACCAGAACAGACAGTCAGCAACATCATTTTCCCAGGGCTTGGGAGCCTTCTAGGGATGATGTTAAACCTTACACAACATTGCGTCTGACATACCAACACCTCTGATTAAGTGGGCTCCCTTCTGTCTCCCCCACCCAGAAGTCAGGTTGAAAAGTACACCAAAATGGACATGATATAAAGACACCATCATGAACCAGAACCTCTGGCAGGGCCTCAGCGGGAGCAGCGGGCCCAGACGCCCTCAGAAGCGATGCCGCCCAGCCTCTAACCCAGCACACACTCCCCCAGCACACCCAGCTGCGCCCAGTAGCTCTGCTCCTGGAAGCCCTCTGCAAGGGCGGTGTGGAGAGTGGGAGGGACTGGGACAACCGTCACCAGCAGTGATGGGCAGTAAGATGTGGGTAGCCACTGGCCAGGACCTCTGCTTAATGCTACTCAATCCCTATTATATCCTAACCCTGAACCCCTACAAGAGCTATCATCTTCCACAGGGTCTAGGAGACTACTTAAGTATACATGTAAGTGGGGGACAAAGGAGAAACATCTGTAACAAAAATTAATTAATTAACTAAAAAAAATAAAAATAAAAAAGTAGTGCCCTGGCCGGTTTGGCTCAGCGGTTAGAGCATCGGCCTGCGGTCCAGAGAGACCCGGGTTCGGTTCCCGCTAAGGGCACGTACCTCGGTTGCAGTTTGTCCCCAGCCCTGGTCGGTTGTGCAGGTGGCAGCCACTCGATGTGTCCCTTTCACATCGATGTTTCTCTCTCTCTCTCTGTTCCTCTCTCTCCCTCCCACTCTACCTGAACAAAAAATGGAAAAAAAAAGTCCTCGGGTGAGGAAAAAATAAAAAAGTAGCCAGACTGGTGTGGCTCAGTAGTTGAACGTCGACCCGTGTACCAAGAGGTCACCACCAGTTCGATTCCTGGTCAGGGCACATGACCAGGTTGTGGGCCAAATCCCCAGTGAGGGGCACGCAGGAGGCAGCCAGTGTTCTCTCTCATCAATGTTTCTCTCTCTCTCTAAAAATCAATAAAGAAAAAAAATTTTTTAATAAAATAAAAAGTATACGTGTAAGGACGCTTGGGAATTTTCAGAAACGTCTGTGGGAGGGAGACCACTGAAAAACAACGGCCTTGTTGCCAGGGCGTAGGGAGAGCGGATGCTGAGCCACATGCACAGACTTGTTAGAATGGTGAATGACTCCCACAGGTTGGTAAATGGCTGCTGCTCAGGGACCTCCCTTTGCCACTTCTCCCTCCTCCAGGATGCCTGGAACTCACACTTAGGGTCCCTTCCTCCCTCCCTCCCCCAGGTGTCCGGCTTGGTGGGCTGCTGGCCTGTTCTGGTTCAGCCAGCTTTCATACCAATTGGTCACTGCCTGTGCCAGACTGCTGGCTAAACATTCTGAATATCACCTGTGGGGTAGGGACTTTGAAGAATAAATTTGGGCTGTTGCTGAATAGGTATGCAGAATTTGTAGTGACAGGCTGCTAATCATAAATCTCATTTTATTACTTATTTCTAGCATTCTGTAGGGGAGATGTAAAGACTGCTGTACAGAATGGCCTGTATTTTGCTCCAGCAAGTTATTCCGGATGAGGAAGGCAGGGAAGGCCAGCCCCGTGTGGCGCTCCTTGGCATTCCTCAGTGCTCAAGGGTCAAGGGCAGGGCAGGGCGGCTTTCTCTCTTACCAAGCCGCCTCCTCGGTCCCTGGGCTCTTACAGGATGTGGGGAATGTGACTTCAACGTACACAGCCTTGGCACTGTCCCAGGTATGGAACATATCTTCCAATGCGAAGATTCAATACCGGAAGGGTTCTAATGCCCCCACACAGAAGCATCGAAGCTGCGGTCAGCACACCTCTTCTGTCATGCAGCTGTTGTGCTCACTACTGCCCCCTACCACTTAACTGCCAGGAGGGACGGGACTTGCCACAAGGTGGATGCTGCCCCGTGGATGAAATAACCAGTTCTGAAATATCCTGCTGAGGGGATCAGCACTCAAGAACTCAACTGCCAGCTAGACTCCCTGACGGGGGAAAGAACCAGGCTTCTGAATCACAAGCTGCCAACACCTGCCAGGAAGCAGCGGTGGCCAGGGCACACTGCCTCTGCTGCCACGTCCTGCTTTCACTTGCCACAGAGCAGGGCAGGCTGCAGCCGTAGATGCCATGGGGCGCAGGCCCAGCTACCTGGGTGCCGGGGGCCAGCGCAAGCCTGGTACAGGACTGCCCTCCACTGCCCCGCAGAACAAAGAAATGAGAATGTATGCCCATCCCAAAAGGTATTCAAGAATGTTCACAGCAGCACTATTCACAATAGCAAATGGTGGAAACAACTCATCAACTGATGAATGAGTAAATAAATGAATGTTCATACAATGAATCCATGCAATGGAATATTATTCAGCTGTAAAAAGGGATGAAGTACTGACACATGCTACAACACGGATGCCCCCTGAAAACATCATGCTAAGTGAGAGAAGTCAGACACATAAGGCCATAAACTGTAAGATTTCTTATATATGACATACAAATAGGGAGATCCGTAGACAGAATGTAGATGAGCAGTTGCCAAGGGCTGGGGGTGGGGTATGAGAAGAGAATATGGAGCCACTCCCAATGGATATTGGGTTTCTTTGGGGTGCTGGAAATGTTCTAGAATTGATTATGATGATGGTTGCATAGGTCTGAACATGATGAAAACCACTCAATATATACTTTAAATGGGTGAATTGTATGGTATGTAAACCTAAGTATGTCAAAAGATGTTAAAAAAAGACATTAAATATTTGTTTTTACAGCTTCAATACTGTCTCCATTTGCACTGTTCTGTTGGCCACGTGGCTAAGTAGCACTTGAAAGAGGCTAGTCCCAGGGGAGGTGTCCGTAGGGAGTGCACTCCTGGGTCCCCACGGAGAGCACGGTGCAATCACGACCACATGGAGCGGAGCCGCTCCTCCCCTGCTCCTTGCTGAAAGTGGGGGAGGCCAAGTGCACAGGCACCGGGTTGCCTTGTGGATACAAGTCTCTTTAGCTCACCAATCATTATGGGCGAAATTAAGCTGTCAGACTTGATAGCGCTGAACACACTCCCCTGGGGAAAGTTAGAGTTATGAGGCTGCCCGGCTGAGCCACAGCAGATAAAAGGAGCCACCTCTATCTTTTCCTTTTCAGGAGAAGAAATCCATCTGAAGATTTCAGGGGCCATTTTTAATGAACTGTCACAAATAAGTAGATCTGGGGGTTACACTCTCCCCCTCCCCACAACCACTTTGTAAACTTGTCTATGGGCCCTCTTACTGTTGTTTTTTGCCACACTTCCTGACGTTCTTACACAGCTTTGGAAGTGGACCATTGTGTGGGGGATGACCGAGTTCTCAATCTTGCTTTTATTACAGCACTGAGCGAGGCCCATCTCACCAGCAGACGCGGTGAAGCTGCAGCACCACGGCAGAGGTAGATGCACCTGCAGAGATGGGCCTAGGAATTCTCTCAGACAGCTCGTGCTCCTTGAAGGCTCGGCTTTGCCTCCCCAGAGCCTCTGATGTGCAGCTCAGACACACGCTTGCTCATTCCCCACAAAGGACTTCTCGTGGTCATAGGAGATGATCTCCACATCAGCACTCTCTCTAAGGACTGAGAGGCAACAGCAGCCTCACCCCTGCCCACCCTCCAGCCACACTGCCAGAACATCAAGGGCCACTGAACATGCATGTGGTGTGTCCACCCCAGTCCTTCCTAGAGACCAGGGACGAAGGAGGCAGTGGCATTGAGTTCATGGGCTCTCCAAAGGATCACCTTTTGTATTCATTGCTGCTGTACCAAATGTCCACAAACTGGGTGGCTTAAAGCCACACAAATTCTCTTACAGCCGTGGAGGCCAGAAGTCAAAAATCAGTTTCACTGGGCTCAAGTCACGGTGTCAGCAGGACTGGGTCCTTCTGGAGGCGCTGGGGTAGAATCTATTTCCTTGTCTTTTCCAGCTTCCGGCTGCCTATATTCCTTGGCTTGTGGCTGCTTCCTTCATCTTCAAAACACATCACTCCAACCTCTGCTGTCATAACATTTCCTCTTCTGTGGTCAAATCTCCCTCTGTTTTCCTCTTATGGGGCACTTGTGATTACAATTAGGGTCCACCTGGAAAATCCTGGATAATCAATCTCCTCATCTTAAATCTTTAACTAAATTATATCTGCTTAGTCCCATTAGCCATAAAATGTAACATTTACAGTTCTAGGGATTAAGATGTGAACACCGTTGGGGGCCATTATTTAGCCTACCAAACCTTACTTTATGGTTTTTGTTGAAAACAAAATTCTTAAAACTAGAACATAGCTTACTGCAGAGAATATGAAAATATAGCTCTAGGCCCACCCCCACTTTACCAGCCACAGGGCAGTGACAGCACAAGGCCACCCAAAGGGCCAAGGTAAAGAGACATTGGGGGTGGGAGTGGAGGGGGAGGGTGGGGGCTCTAAAAGGGCTTTTTTCTAAGTTGGTTATTAAGTACTTGGGATGTGCTCTTCTTATAGATTACATTGTAATCAAGTAGCTCTTTCTATAAAAACTAAGTGAATTTGAAATCTCTCCATGAAGAATACTGGAGAGAGGGATGCTGGCAACTTGGAGAGCTGACTATCGCACGCTTTCCGTCCACGTGCAGATCCAATCCCTCTGCCACCGAGAGGCAGGCAGAGCGGCTGGCAGTGAGGCGGGTCTGGGCTGGGGAGGGGGGTGTTGCAGGGAGAGTTCATGAGAGCTTTCTGGGGACCAGGCAGGGCCTGTAGACCATCACTGGGGAATCTGGGATGTGTGTGACTGGAGAAAGTCTGTGGACCCTGGGAAGCTGGCTGACACTGGCTTCTAAGTGGGCTTTATTAGTCAAAGACGGGCTGAAGAGCAAGGCGGATGCTCCCTGTTCCTGAGGCTGGGGCTGCACCTCAGGGATGGAAGGCAGGCGGCTGCTGCCACGGCTATCCCAAGGGTCCCCTGGGAGTGGGCACCCTCCTTTTTATCACTTATGGAACCGCAGCCAGTAGGGCACCCTCCCAACCAGACCAGAACCCCAGTGAGATGACAAAACAACACCTAAGGGAAGTCAGGTGGCTCCTATAAAATGCTGCTGCTGGGAGAGGTGGACAACGAGCAGTCACAACAAGAGAACTTAGAGACTCAAGAGAAACCACTAGTATGCGACGAGCACATCTATCACATTTGTATACGTAGGGAAATAGGATGTCTTGACGGGAAAAACAGGTAACCTTTTTCAAATAATAGTACAAGAAAGTATGCTTCTCATTACAAGCATCAGGCTACAGAAGACAGCCATCAAGGCAGAGAAACTAATAAAAGAGGGAAAGAAAACAATAAAGAGCTATTTAATAAAACCACCAAAAATAAAGGAAGGAAGAAGAGAAGGTAAACTATAATAAATAACAGGATGAAATGGAAGGAATAAAATCAGCTCTACCAGCCATTACATGAAATGTGAATGGACTAAAGGGGAGAGCTAACTAAACAAAACTCTAACAAAAACGATAAAGACTGAAAAATCAAGAGATAAATTAAGATACGCTAGCTCCATTTTTTTGGGGAAAATACCAGTTTATATTGACACTAGACGAGGCAGAGTTGAGTTTAACATCACTAAATAGAATAATGAGCAACATTTACAAAAAACATATGGCAGCCATTAACTTGTAAGCACTAAATAAGACTGTAGCTAAGTATATAAAGCCTGAATGAACTATCTGAAATGAAAGGAGAAACTGCTAAAAATAAATTATAGTGGGGAACTTTAATATTCCTCTTTCAAACTGAATAAAGCCAGTACCTTTAAAAAGATGATGACATAGAGGATTTGCATAATACAGTAAACAAACGAAATACACATACATGTACCTCAAAGAAAATATTTTAAAAAAATTGATCAAGGACTTGGCCAAAGAATACTATAAAGTTTTCAATTTCTCAGGTTAACTTACTTTCTATTAGGTTTTCATATTAGCTGACATAGAGTGGCCCATTACTTTTGTTTAGAGCATTTTCTTAGTATATAATCATTAAAAATTACGTTGTAAAAAATACTTAATTACCTGGAGAATACATGTTGAGTGGGGAACAAAAGCAGGATATAAATCATAATTGAGAAGCAATCATTATTATGCCTTGGCCTCAAAACTTCACCCCTAACTTATACCTTTATCTTCAACCAGTCATGGACTCCCCGTGGACAGATCAAGATTTATCGGCATATCCTAAATCCTAAATTTTAACCTAACTTAACCCCAAGCAAGTTTCCATGATTGCAACCAACTCCTGTGGCTTCTAGGACTCCCCACAACAAAGAGAGGAGCCATTTTTGCACCCTGACCCTAATTCTCTGGGATTAAGTTTGAGGATCAGTGGCTTTACTAGTTAGCAATACATGTTTCAGAAAGTAACATTCACTGGGCATGTGCCAGGCCTAGGTGCTTTCTTTAGTTTCTCACTTAATTTTTACAAATACTCTAAGTAATACTTAGTACTCCCATCCATTATATGGATGAGTAAATGGAATCAGAGAAATTTAGTAACCTGTCCTCATTATTACAACTGGCAAATGAATTACAGAGCTGACATATTCCACTCCAAGTCTTCTGATTCCAAAATCTACAACCCTTTAAAAAAGTATATATCCACTGGAATACGATGCAGCTGTAAGAAAGAAAGATCTCTTATCCTTTGAAACGACAGGGAGGGAACTCTAGAGTATTATGCTGAGCAAAATAAGTTGATCAGAGAAAGACAAATACCACATGATCTCACTTATTTGTGGAATATAATGAACAAGGTGGGTTGATGAATGAAATAGACCGAGAGACATAGAAAGGAGTATTGTTCAGACTGACAGACCTCAGAGTAGGGGGGTGGGGGGGAGTGAATGAGATGAACCAAAGAACTTATATGCATGTACACATAACCAATGGACATAGACAACAATGCTGGGGGCGGGGGGTGGAGAGGAGAGGGGGGGGAAGGAGAAACATCTGTAACAAAAATAAATTAATAAAAATTGGAGGGAAAAAAAGTATATATTCACAGCCAAGCTTTATTACTTTATTAGAGTTAAACAAGCACATCAAAGGTCAGGGTATGAACTCAGAGAAATAGGGCTGGCTCCTGGGTTGAAGATGAATCTAGAAAGATGGTTGATGAGGGAAATTTGGGTCTGAGTAAAAATGTATGACTTTTTTTTAAATCCTCATCCGAGGACATTTTTGCATGTATCTTCAGATAGAGCAGGAGGACGAGAGAAACATCGATGTGAGAGAGACACATCGAGTGGCTGCCACCCACATGACCAACTAGGGCCAGGGACAAACTGCAACTGAGATACGTGCCCTTAGCGGGAACCGAACCCGGGACTCTCTGGTCCGCAGGCCGACCGGCCAGGGCTGTATAACCTTTTTTACTACAACATACTTCCTCTGAGAAAGTGTCTGCTGTTCTTTCTAATTAATATTTTAAATGGAAACCTCATGTTATTCAAACCGCCGAGTCCTTCGGTCACTTCGGCTGGGCTGAAAAGGCTGAGAAAGATGGAGATGTGATTTCCAAGTTCAGTTTGTAGTTCTGCTTCAGGAGCACATCTTTACAGAAATGAAAGTTTAGGGTATTAACTGAGTAACACTGAACAAAGTAAAACACGAGTCATCCACCTCTTGGATCACACAAAAAAATTAGCTTTGCGCCCTGGCCGGTTTGGCTCAGCGGTTAGAGCGTCGGCCTGCGGTCCAGAGAGACCCGGGTTCGGTTCCCGCTAAGGGCACGTACCTCGGTTGCAGTTTGTCCCTGGCCCTGGTGGGGTCGTGCGGGTGGCAGCCACTCGATGTGTCCCTTTCACGTCGATGTTTCTCTCTCTCTCTCTTCCTCTCGCTCCCTCCCGCTCTATCTGAACAAAAAATGGAAAAATGTCCTCGAGTGAGGATAAAAAAAAAAAAGAAAAGAAATTAGCTTTGCAAAGTAAATTTGAGTTTATTCAGATTTTGCCAGAAAAGGAAGTTAGCTGAAGCAAAGGCGAACTGGAATCCCCCTCTATGTTTAACTTATTTGCAACTCTGCCAAAGCCACAGAGCCAGCCCAACTCATGGGAAGCGAGCCTTACGAAGGAAATAGCATTTTCCTTCCTGACGTAGGGGAGCGAGCAGTGTTGAGATCCCACAGGACTGACGGCAGCACAAGCCATCGCAGCAGCGTGACAAGAGGAAGCTCATGCGCTTCCTGAGGACTCGGTAGTGGCTATGCGGCCTCTTGCCCCTAGGTTTTCTCGAGACGTGTTCAGGACAGACCTGAGTCATCTTGGCAGGGGTCATGCCTTGTGCTGGACGCCTGGGGGGCCACTCTCTGCGATGCAGCCATTTCATGGGCTACGCTGCCATCTGACGCATCTAGACAGCAGTTAGAAACAGGGGCCCCTTTTTCTCATATTAAAAAACAAACAAACCAGGTCAGTGCAAGATGATCTTTTTCTTCTCAGCTTTTCCAAAATTTTATTTTCTAAAAGATATAACATTTTGCATAACTCTAGGCAGTCGATTTCTAACAGCATCTGCTATCTGATAGAAGCTGAAAAGACATGGCTACTCCCTAGGACAAATGAACAGACGGCACACATTTAAATATATCACACCACCACCACCTACAAAGAGGGCCTGGAATCCAGCCTTGGCTGTACACTGGCATCCCCCGGAGAGCTTTAGAGTATCCTGATGCTTAAGCCACATCTGAGAGATTATAGTTTACTTGGTCTAGGGTGTGGGTTATATGTCAGAATTGGTTAAAAAAAAAAATGTGGTAAAATACATAACAAAACTTACTATTTACACGACTGTAAAGTGTACAATCCAGGAGAAATAATGACATTCACAATGTTGTACAACCGTCACCACTACCTAGTTCCAAAAATGTTTCATCGCCCTAGAAGGAAACATGATGCCCATTAGGCAATCACTCATCATGGTTTACCCTCTAGCCCCTGGCAACTACTGCTCTGCTTTCTGTCTCTCTGCATTCCTATGCTAGGTATTGCATATAAACGGAGCCATAACCATGTGGTCTTTGTGTGAAACTTCTTTCACTTAGCATAATGCTTTCAAGGCTCACCCAGGTTGTAGCATGTATCAGTACTTCATTAATGTTAAGGCTGAATCCCACTGCACGGATATACCATATTTTCTTTATTCACGCTTCAGTTGAAGGACATTTGGGTTGTTTCTACCTTTGGATTATTGTGAATATTGCTGCTATGTACTTTTGTGTACAAGTTTTTGTTTGAATACCTGTTTCAGTTCTTTTGAAGTGGAACTGTTGGGTCCTATGGTAATTTTATGTTTAACTTATTCAGGAACTGCCTAACTGGTTTCACACATCAGGATTTTTAAAAACATGTTTTTTCAAATATATTTTAGAGAGAGACGAAGGAAGAGAGAGAGAGAGAGAGAGAGAGAGAGAGAGAGAGAGAGAGATACTGATGTGAGAGAGAAACGTCAATGAGTTGCTTCCCATATGCACCCTTACTGGGGACCAAACCTGCAACCTGGACATGTGCCCTGACCAGGAATCAAACCGGTGACCTTTCGGTGTAAGAGATGACACTCAATCAACTGAGCCACACTGGCTAGGGCATGTCAGGATTTTAGAAGCTCCCTAGGTTAGTCTAACATCCAGCCAAGGTTAAGAACCCAGTTGGTTAAGATCCAACTATCAATTTTTATACAAGATAAGTGACAAAACAAAGATGAAATCAGCAAAATACAGACATAAGAACTTACTTCTTCAGCAAATGAATTACAAGGATAAACAAGAGAAAACAAAAACTTATAGGCGAACCTATAGATTAAAAGACATTTTAGAGGCATATCATCCAAGTCTTACTTGGACCCTAATTCAAACACATAGACACACAAAGTTAAAAAAATTACATTCGTGATGTAATTTGAAATTTAAACTCTGTATACTTGAGGATATTAAGGAAATATTATTTTGTTAAGTATAATAATGTTATTATAGTTATCTTTTAAAAAATAATCTGCCTTTTTAAATACATATAAAAATAGTTTAATATAAAATACAAATTTTTTCAAAATAATATAGAGGATATATAGATGAAATACCATTGGCCATGAGTATATAATTATGAAAGGCTGGTGATGGATACATGTAACTCATTATACTATTATGTCTACTTTTGTGTATGTTCATATTCTGCAATAAAAGTTAAAAGCAAATTGGTATAGCCATTAGGGAAAACAGTATAGAGGTGCCTCAAAAAAATTAAAAATAGAACTGCCTTATGATCTAGGAATCCCACAAAATCATATCTTGAAGAAACATCTGTACTCCCAAGTTCATTGCAGCATTATTCATAACAGCCAAGATATAAAAACAACCTAGGTGTTGTCCCATACGTCCTAACCACAGCCTCTTGTGATGACATGTTAACCTGCCCTGAGGAACTGACACCTCTAGGAAGACTAGTTAGACTTTCTTCATTTCTTGTTGTGGAGAGCTATGCATAGAAAGAACTCTGTCTCATTTGGCCAGTGTGGCTCAGTGGTTGAGCGCTGACCCATGCACCAAGAGGTCGGTGGTTCGATTCCCAGTCAGGGCACATGCCCAGGTTGTGGGCCCAATCCCCAGTGTGGGGCATGCAGGAGGTGGCCAATCGATATTTCTCTCTCTCTCTCCCTCTTACTTCCCCTCTCTCTAAAATCAATAAAGGAAAAAACAAACAAACAAAAACTCTGTTTCTTCCTGGTGCCCCTTTTTCCTAACAGCTTTATGGAGATATAATTCACATACCATAAAACCTATCCATTTAAACTGTATGAGTTTTAGTATTGCTTTTTAGTATATCACAGTTGTCCATCTAGCATCATAATCAATTTTCATTGCCCCCCAAAGAAAATCTGTACCTATTAGTTGTCTCCCACCCCCCAATTTTCCATCTTTTCCAGCCCCTGGCAACCATAATGTTCTTGCTGTCTCTATGGATTTGCCTATTGGGGTCATTTCATAAAAATGCAATCATACAATATATGTCCTTTTGTCTGGCTTCTTTCACTTAGTAAAATGTTTTCAAGGGTCATCCACACTATAGCATGTATAGTATTTCATTCCCTTTTTATGGCTGAATAATACTGCATAGAGATACCATGTTTTGTTTACCCATTCATCAGTTGATGATGATAGGGTTGTTTCCACTTTCTGGCTATTGCAGATAGTGCGGCTGTGAACATTCTTGTACACCCTTTGGTGTGGACATGTGTTTTCATCTCTCCTGGGTATATACCTACAGGTGGAACTGTGGATCATATTGCTTCTTTTTTATTCACTGATTTTACAGAGAGAGGAAAGAGGGAGAGAGAAATACCAGTGACAGAAAACACTGATTGGCTACCTCCTGCATGCCCCCCACTGGGGATCGGGCCCACAAACTGGGCATGTGCCCTGACTGGGAATTGAACTGGCCACCTCTTGGTGCACACTGAGCCACACTGGGCAGATTGCTGCTTCTTTTTAAGCCATAGCGCTGTTGCTTCCAGGATGTGTCAGGAGAGTACCAGAGCAGCATAAACCAAGTTCCTGGAGTTGGCACCGCTCAGTGAGCACCTTAAAAAGCCATTCCAGTATGTAGTTTATAATCTCACTGTGTTGATATTAAGCATCTTCTTTGAGTTCCTTCTTCTGAAACCTCTAGTGTCCCTTAAATAGGGACTTTGCTAACTGGCTGGCGATATTCCGAAGATGACTAGAGGTAGATCAGGGGCTGTGAGAAGGTGTTATAGAAATAAATTTCATGATGCTGAAAGAAAAAACTTCTGCCAAAATTTTATATATAGAAAAAAATGATATTCGTTTTTCTCAATTAGAAAACTTTGAATCAGTAGCTAGTAAGAATAATGAGTGTTTTCATGAGTGATTTGTAAACTGTATCACAAGCCTTCTATATTATGTCCAACTGTATTTAAAATCATTTCCCCTGGATGATGGACATTTTAATATTTTGCATCTAATGTCCTGTTACTTTATTTGTGTAATTAAAACTACTCGTTTGTTCATCTATTCTCAAAAGAGGCAGAATTCCTGCTCTTTTCTAGATATCTTCACTCTAGTCACAAACTGGGGTGAAAGTTGACAGGCATGTCCTTGGCAAGTCACCTAGGGACAACCAACCATGTTCATAAGAATATGTTTTTGAGGGAGGACGTGGAGCACTCCTCCTGCAAACCTTAACTTCTGTTCTCCTTCTAGCATCAAAGTATACAACGGGCTCTGCGTTCACATCAGTGGCAGAAAAAGTCACATCTTCTGTCCAATGTCTGACCTCTCCCCCTGGGTTCCTTACACACTGAGGTGTACACACTTACTTTTGTCTTTGGTCGAAAGTTATTGGGTGTGTAGAGGCTCCACGAGTTACAAAGTGAAAAACAATTGTGGTATTTCTGGGATTGAAAAAGGGTTCCAAAGATGACGAGAGGTAGATCAGGGCTGTGAGAGGGTGTTATAGAGGGTGCTATAAATTTCATGATGCTAAAAGAAAAAATTTCTGCCAAAATTTTATATATAGAAAAAAATATTAGTTTTTCTCAATTAGAAAACTTTGAATCAGTAACTAGTAAGAATAGTGAGTATTTTCATGAGTGATTTGCAAACTGTATCACAACAAGCCTTCTATATTATGACATTTGGGTATTGGATAAGGAACCCCACTCAAAACCCAAGGAAATACCAAGATACAACAGAAATAAACCAGGTGACACACAGGACCCTGGACTTAAGCTTGGGGGTAAAAGAGTAAAAAGAAAATTAACAATTAGTAGAAAGGAAAAGTTATTTGGGATTTTTGCTTTGTATATATGTTTTTATTGATTTTAGAGAGAGACGAAGGGAGAGGGAGAGAGGAAGAGAAACATCAATGAGAGAAGGAACCACCAGCTGCCTCTCACACTCCCCCTACTGGGGATCAAGCCCAAAACCCAGGCATGTGCTGTGACCTGGAACTGAACCGGCAACCTCTCAGTGCATGGGATGGTACTCAAGCACTGAGCCACACTGGCTAGGGCTCTTTGGGATTTTTAATAGAAGGAAGTGCTAGATATGTTAATACTTTAAAGTCTAAAAGAAATAGTATTCTGAAAACCAGAGAAGGACTTCAAAGTTGGTTGCTACAGATAAAGTCAGAGTTTAATCCCCAAAGACAAACATTAATGTTCAATGAGTGCCTACTAAGTTTCAGACGCCTATTACGGGTCAAAAGCAGGTTTACAGTTTTGAGTACATGAAACACAGAGTTTATTCTTTTTTTTCTTTTTCTTTATTGTTGAATGTATTACAGATGTTCCTCATTTTCCCCCCACTGACTCCCTCCTCCCCACTCCTGCCCCCCTCCTGCCTTTCCCCCCACTGTTGTCTGTGTCCATTGGTTATGCATATAAGTTCTTTGGTTTATTTCTTCCCACCCCCTAGCCCCCTTCTCTTTGACGTTTGTCAGTCTAGCAACCAGTTTGTTTTTCTTAATCCCTTCACCTTTTTCACCCATTCCCCCAACCCCCCTCCCATCTGGCAACCAACAAAATGTTCTCTGTATCTATGAGAATGTTTCTGTTCTGCCTGTTCATTTTGTTTATAGATTCCATTGTCAATAGATATGTATTCATTGCCATTTTGTTTGTTCATGTATTTTATCTTTTTCTTCAAAAAGACCCTTCAACATTTCATATAACGGTTTGGTGGTGATGAACTCCTTTAACTTTTTCTTGTTTGAGAAACTCTTTATATGGCCATTGATTCTAAATGACAGCTTTGCAGGATAGAGTAATCTTGGTTGTAGGTTCTTGCTTTTCATCACTCTGAATATTTCTTGCCACTCCCTTCTGGCCTGCAAAGTTTCTTTTGAGAAATCGGCTGACAATCTTATGGGAACTCCCTTGCAGGTAACTAACTGCTTTTCTCTTGTTGCTTTTAAGATTCTCTCTTTGTCTTGAACCTTTTGCATTTTGATGATGATGTGTCTTGGTGTGGGCCTCTTGGGGTTCATCTTGTTTGGGACTCTGTGCTTCCTGGACTTATATGTGTTTCCTTCACCAAGTTATGGAAGTTTTCTGCCATTATTGTTTCAAATAGGTTTTCGATTTCTTGTTCTCGCTTTTCTCCTTCTGGCACCCCCAAGATGCGAATGTTGGCACGCTTGAAGTTGTCCCAGAGGCTCCTTACACTCTCCTCATTTTTTTGGATTCTTTTTCTTTTTGCTGTTCTGATTGGGTGTTTTTTGCTTCCTTATATTCCAAATCGATGGTTTGCTTCTTGGCTTTACCTACTCTACTATTGAATCTGTGTAAATTATTCTTTATTTCAGTTAGTGCCTCCTTCATTTCTGACTGTGCATCCTTCATTTCTAACTGGTCCCTTTTTATGCTCTTGAGGTCCTCACTAAGTTCACTGGGCATCCTTATAAGAAGTATTTTGAACTCATCATCTGTTAGGTTACTTAGCTCCATTTCATTTAGTTCTTTTCCTGGAGATTTTTTCAGTTCTTTCATTTGGGACCTGTTTCTTTGTCTCCTCATTTTGGCCGCCTCCCTGTGTTTGTTTCTCTGTATTACTTAAGGAGAGGTATGGGGCTCGCTGAGACCAGATGCTGCTTGTTTGAAAGAATTTAGGAAAACCTGAAGCAGGATCCAAGCAACTGGCAACAGCTTGGGTGGGCCTGAAAGTTGGGTGGGGTGGGGCGGGGCCTCAGGGAGTCAGCAGGGCGGGGCTACCAGTGTGAGCCAGGTTGCTGGAGTCCCAGATATGGAGACTGTCTGCCGCCCCCGGGAAGGGCTCACCAAAGGAACAAAGGTCTCTGACAGCATGTTTGTCCCTGAGAAAGCCCCCTCTCCAGCCCTCGCTCCAGTGCCAAACAGCTCAGTTCTTCCCTGTATGTCTCTGGCGCCCCTCGAGCTGCCTCCCCTCCAAGCTTAGAGGGAGAGAGTCTGATAAGTCCGTGCATGGGCCCTTTAAGGAGTTGCCTGGGGCTCCAGCTGCTTCAGCCTCCCTGAACCTCAGTTCCCGCTGGTTTTTCCAGCCAGAAGTTATGGGGTCTCTCTTCCTGGCACTGGAACCCTGAGCGGGGCACCTGGTGTGTGACAGGGACCCCTCAGTCCTTAGAGAGGACCTTCCCAGCCGAGGTGTCCTCCTGATTTTCATCCGCCACACGTGGGTGTGGGACCCGCCTGACTGCCTCCGCCCCTCCTACCAGTCTCGATGTGGCTGCTGCTTTAATTCCGTAGTTGTAGGACTGCCATTCGGCTCGATTTCAGGTGGTTTTGAATGATGGTTGTGCTGTAGTTTGGTTGTAACTTTGATGTGGTTGTAGGAGGACGCGATACCGCGTTTACCTACCCGCCATCTTGACCGGAAGTCTCCAACTACAAGAGTTTATTCTTGTAGTTATTTATTAATTATTGTAGTATTCACCATTCAAACAACTGTAAACCTACCTTTGCCCCACTCTGTACACGTAACTGGGTTTCATCCTTGTTGACAGTCCTAGGAAATGGGTATTAAAATCTCTGCTGTAGAGATGGGAAGACAGAGGAGAAGGCAACAGTCTGTTCTGAGTGACAGGAGCTGGTGAGCTGCAGGGCTGTGACTCATCCATGCTGCTAGCCCAATACCCGGGGAGAAACAGGGCAACAACTCACCTAGAAGGTGACATCTGTTAGTGCTCCAAGACCCATGGCCTTAGGGAATAGCTTCGATTTGGAGTCGAGTCTGGTGCTTGTTGGCACACCTCTGTCATTCAGGATATAATGGCCATTTCGAACTGATGTCAAAAAGTTACCCAATGATTATTCCACTATGTCTTACACAGGTGACCAAATTTACCCTCTGGCTCTGGTGGCTCATGGCAACCTTCGGGGTAGTGTTTCTTTACTGGGAGTCAGGCAGGCTCATGCTGACTGATGGGCAGGTTTACTGGTCATATTAATAGTTTCTACTTCTGTGGTGTAATACATGGGTGACTGATACACAAACATTGAGAGGTAGACAGCTGTGATAACAGGACACATTCTAAAGACTGCATTGTGTCCTTGGCCTTGAGATGCAGGCTGGCCTGGGGGCTGGCTCCAGAGGGCCTAGATATGTGCACAGACCTGGTTAAAAGCCAACATGAAGACACTGGCTTTGTCACTTCTGTCTATTCTGTTCTGTCTTGACAGAGTTTTAAAGAGCACTACGGTTATCCTTGGCAACCCTCAAAAACACAAGGCATTTCAGTTTTTGTGGTGGCAAATTTTACTCTAGAAAAACTCGAGTCTCAAAGGACTATGAAGAGGCAAAAAAGGGAACTAAAAATACAACCAAGTAGGACTTAACAGCATAATAAAACATTCCACCAGCAGATGGCAATAGAGGACTTTGTGAGCAATTCTGGCAGCTGGGTTCTGAGATGCTTGAAGGTAGCTTTTAGCAGCTATTGTATAAGTGATTTATGTATTTGGATTCTGTTCAATATTATAGATGCATTACTGAATAAAACATTCACAGTGCATTTTCCACTAGCAGCTGAGCTCCAATTCCAAGCTTCTGAGCCCCAATTCCCAAGGCTCAAAGGAGCCCCTGCCATCAAATTGCTTTCCTCCCAGAATAGCTGTTTCATACCCCAGAAAAAGAAATGCTTAGAGAGGGTGAGAGAGCCGATGTGACCACATCATCGAAATGGCTTACCATGTATGTGTTAGTAGAAGCACATGTCTATAAGCTGGACTCCTTGCAACAAAGCTGTCCAGGCTTCCCTGAGCTCCCGCCGCCCTGGATTTCCTCCCTCTCACGCTGCTGCTCAGCACCACAGCACCAACAGTCTCCGGTGAGAGGGGCTAGTTTCGGCTTGGACAAGAAAAACAAATGGCTTGTTCGTAAGAAATATGTCAAGTATATTAAAAAAGAAATTCTTCCCTGGCTGGTGTGACTCAATGGTTGAGCACTGACCCATGCACCAAGAGGTCACCAGTTCGGTTCCCTGTCAGGGCACATGCCCAGGTTGTGGGCCAAGTCCCCAATGGGGGGCATACAGGAAGCGGCTAATCGATGTTCTCTCTCACTGATGTTTCTATCTCTCTCCCTCTCCCTTCCTCTCTCTAAATCAATAAAGAAAAGAAAATTAAAAAAAAAAATCTCATACAGGGTTGTTGTTTTTTTTAAATCTTCACCCGAGGATCTTTTTTTCCCCACTGATTTTTAGAGAGCGAGAGAGAGAGTAGAAGGGTGGGGGTGGGGGGAGAAACATGGATGTGAGAGACATATTGATTGGTTGCCTCCTGCAAGCACCCCACTTAGGGCCGGGGACTGAACCTGTGACTCTTTGGTCTGTGGGCTGATGCTCTAATTGCTGAGCCACACCAGCGAGGGCCTCATACAGGGTTTTAAATTGTGGGGTTTTTATTCCTGTCCTTTCCAGAGACCCCAGCTGGGAAATCTCTTCAGCATCCCAAACACTGGGCTGGCACCATCTGGAGGCGGCAGGTGTGCAGTGCTTGCTCCCACGGCTGCTGGGCCACTTCTGGCCAAGCCTCTGCAATCCCTTCCATGTGGCTCCTCAGCCAAGCCTCTGCAATGGCCGGCGCTCTGAGGTCTGACACGCTGCGATGCTGTGACGTGCCCTAGCAAGGAGGCAGGAGCCGCACTGCTAGCACAAACCCAAGGTGCGAGCCAGCTCAATGGGCTGGCCTCTTGAGCAGGAAATACTCCTCATCGGAATATGTCTGCCCAATCACAAAGTTTCTGCAGAAACATTTTCTATAGAAAGTACCGGTGGGATAGGCAATCCCCGTGGTAAATGCCAACCTAGCACTTCAAGTACACAAGTTGTGGGTATTCCGGCTTTAGTCACTAACATGTCAAGTTAGTTGAAGTCTGAGGCAAGCTTTTCCTGCTCCTTCTCATATTTGCTCCCCCCTTTCTCTATTTGAACAAAGAAAAGGAATTGCAGTTATAATAAGTGGAAATAATATTGTTTTCATGTTATAGAAGAAAATGAGGTTTATAAACGTTAAGAAATGTGCTTAATTTTACATGGCTGATACACCATGGAACCAGGACCAAAAAAGAGCCAGAACTAAACCCCCAGAGTATGACATGAAGGTCAGCGCTTCTCATCACTGCAATGGTAAGGGTCATGGGTACGGTCTTTCTCTGCAACAGCTACCACCCTCCTGCCCACAAAGGGAAAAAAAGCTTCATCTAAAGGGATAGCAATATGACCCTCGTCATTATGAGAAAATAAAACAATCACAGGAGATATGGCTGCCAAGAGGAAGACAGAATAACCATTTCATGGCTTCATTCCTCAGGCTCACTGATATGGAAGGTATAAAACACCAGGACGCCCACAGATACGTCTTTAGTTAACACTAAGTGTGCTCTCACTTATACCCATGGCTTCGTCATGATGCTGTGACCATAGTGACTGTTAAATCTGTTTCTGGGACAGACGTATCTCTTGAGCCCCCAAACCAGCATATTCAGCCTTTCAATTCTCTCCAGAGTTCATCCATTCTTTCCCACAGCCCTCAGCCCTCAAATTATCTGTTGCTTGGATTAGATCTTCTCCCTGGACACATGGCTCCATTATCAACACTCTACAGTTAATTCTTTTCATTACTGCAATCCCTCTGGCTCATCGAGTTGATACTATCACTTCACTGCTTCAGGTGTTCGAGTCCGCTCTCACTGCACAGGGTGGAATTGCACCTGCCCGACTCCCCAGACTGGCAGCTGCTCGCCCGGAACTGTTAGCACAGGCTCCGCAGCGGTTCAGGGGCATCCTCCCCGTCAGCCCAGTCAGCTGGGAGGTAGATGGACTGTGCAGAGTGCTGAGGGGCCCTTATTAACACACTGTCCTTATGGAGACTAGATTTTATTGAAATTGGGCAACAGGCCTGTACATTATCTTATCTCATGTTATGTATCTTTATCCTCACTTTTTATCAGTGAGAAAATGCAGAAAAGTTAAACATGATAATTTATCTAAGGTCACAGAACTGGTAAAGAGAGAAGCAGGATTCAGGCCCAAGCGCTTGCTTCACCAGTACCACCAGACAATTTCTGGGTCCTTGTCTCTGGGCCCCAAACACTACATCTGCTGTGGCTGACACCCTTGGTCACCCACTCTCGGCGGCCCCTTCGTCGTCTCCTTCCTTCACAACAAAGCCCCAAGTGGTTCAGCCTTCTGTAACCTCAGGGGAGGCTGGTTTCTCTCCAGACCTATGGTGTTAATTTCCATTGATCTAAGCCAGCAATTTTCAACCATGTGCAGGAAGAATTTTTAAACATGCAGTAGCTGACTATTTAGTCAGGGGCACTGATCCCTTTCCCCTTGGACTCTCAAATTAAAACACGATAATAGCTAGCGCAACAATAGCTATCCAAAGTGAATGAATCAAGATTATACCTATTTTTTTTTTGTCAGATTGGCAAAAAATCTATTTTTTGGGGTGCTGCAGAATTTTAGTAATTGGTTTATGTGTGCCATGAGATGAAAACGATTGAAAATCGCTGATCTGAGCATCTGTGAAGGTCTCAGTCCACCTGCCTACAGAATGGTTTGGGCATGATCAGATAACACAACTCTGGCCAATGTGACTAAGGGAGGATGGCTTGAGCCTTTTGGAGAAGGTTTGCTCACTCTTAAAAAGACACGAGTTAGGGACTTGCCTTTTTTTAAACTGTTGGATGTTGCCAAGCTGGAAACAGAAGGTCTAAGGGCCACTGGATTAACCAACCCTGGGCTTGTTATATCAAGTAGTCCTAACACATTCTTATGTCAGGGATTTGCAGGGACAGAGAGACCAGCCGAGATGGTCATTTTGGATCAATTACAAAAACTGGAACAGCATGTGAGAAGACAGCACGAAGATTGATGAAATGATCTTGCCAGGTTTCTCCTCCAAGAGGCGGTGGCTTCACCTGGTTGGGAGACGAACCCCTATGGCCTACAGGAAACCATAACCATCGGTATTACTGAGTAGGTTTGAGGTTTACACTTTAATGATGCTCCTGATTGGGTGACAGGTAAGCTTTGCTATGATGTTTGTGTTTTAGTAATTTAAATGTATATTTATGCTCTATATGAACTCCTTTTATTACTGTGAGCAACACCGAAGTGTGGGATTTTCCTTTCTTTAACCATTTAAACTTCTTCCAGGAAATAAACATGGGTAGTCAGAGTCTAGCTGATGTAACATTTTTATCTGAACTTGGGCAAGGGTACCTGATTGGGCTACCAACGAACAATCACTTCAGGATTTCACCCGAAACGCCAGTGACCACAAGTAGAAGAGTGTCCCCTCTCCTGAGAATTGGGGACCAACATGAAGTTATGGTTTAAATTGTGGGTCATCAGCATCCCCAACATACACTGTGCCAGGTTAAGCAAAATTGTCCTTGGATTTGCTTAACCAAATTTGATGTATGCTTATATTACTGTTTTGTAAATGGATTGCTTTTCATCTTTGTTTGAAGGAAGAGAGGAAACAGATACAAAAATTCACATTCATAAAATGTTTCAGTGCAGAGAAGTAAGGCTTGTTCACCTCTCCCCAGTGCGTGAATTCTCCGTGCCAGTGAGTAGTAGGCACCAGTGATCCAGAGGATAAGTTATGCTCTTCTGTCTCATCTCCCTTGCTTTTACTTTCCCAAAGAAACAGCAGTGTGGAGCTTTGTTAAACCAAATTCTCCTGGAAGCCCTGAAGTTCCAGGTCTCATTAATGAGCTGCACAAATAGGAGATGACTGTCTGTCTTTCCTTTTGTAAATTAGTAGAGACTTTCTTCACATGTGGACAGAGTGGCTTGGAGTGGGGGAGCCAGGATGAGGGGCCTTTTAGTGATGCTTGGACTAAACACAGGAAAATAATCTCTGTCTTCTTCTGGTCCTGGAATGTGCTAAGCTCTTCAGCACTCAAGTTCTCTGCAGTCTGTCTCCCCACAGAATACCTGCTCTTGCCACCCTCCCCTTAACTCACTTCTGCTCATCGCCAGGTCCCAGATTAAACGTCACAAAAGATCCCTGACGGGCATCTCTGGTCATCTTCCCAGGAAGCCCTCCTTAATAAGAGCACTTAATTCTGCTTCCTATGATATATTCACCTGTGTGCTTGTCTGTTCTCCTAGACTGTGAGCTCCTGAGAGCAGGGACCACACCTGTATTTGTTCTCTTCTTCATGCCCTGCGCTATACTGTTGGCATTTGTTGCAAACATGAAAACACAAAGGAGAAGCGAAGGCCGTTAAAAGTCCAGGGCTAACAGATAAGTGTAGTTTACAGGGGGATGACTTCAGGGTGCTGTAAGGGGACCTGAAAGTTAGAACTCTGATCTGTGTGCACACTTGGACTGTGGCCTTGAACAAGTCACTGTGACTTATAAATGTTATCAAGTACAAACATAAATTAAAAAGTCAGACAACTGCCCTGGCTGGTTGTTGGTTGGATTCCTGGTCAGGGCACGTACCTAGGTTGTGGTTCGATCCCCTTTGGGGTGTGTGTGGGAGACAAATGGATTGATGTTTCTCTCTCACATCGATGTCAGTCAGTCTGTCTGTCCATATGTCCCTCTCTCTCTCTAAAATAAAAACATACATACAAAATAAGAAAACTAATTATGGAAAAGATTGTTTTAGTGAAAGAAAAACTTTCAAATAACTGAACAGGTAACCTTTACCTAGTAAGGAAACACACACACGAACTTTAATGCAACCAAGAGATCAACTCTCCCAAAACTATACCAACGGTAATTACTAAAAATGACAGCCTTTTTTCAAAATAATTTTCTATTTACATGGAAGATACATAATGATATAACTTATGATTAAACCTATAAGTACACATATGCCATCTCATTTATAATGTACTTCCAAGTATAAAATAAATGTGGGTTTTGGATTTTTTTTCAGAACTCAAATTTCATTTTTTAATGATCTAAAATGGCTCTAACAAAATTTCATTTTTGACACAATACTTGTTGGATACAACAAAACTGCACTTTAAACTGAAATTTCATATTAATTATTATATTTTGGGGGTTGTAGGATGACACCATATTTCAGATAAATGCTTGGGTGGGTGATATTTCGCCAATTTAGCTTTCTGTTGGATGTACAGTCCTGAGTGCTCATTAATAACTCTGTGAAACTATAAATCTGTGATATATTCAGGTTTTCAAAAAGATAAGTAAAATAGGTACCAATGTGGTGATATTAAGTAATATTTTGGGTATATATGAAATGAGGATACTAAAATGAGGACCTGAAAGAAAGCATGCTATGTGGGAAGAGGCTGCTAGAAAGAACTACAACAGTTAGCGGTCCTTCGCTCCGAGCTGTGAGAGCATTTGACCACCACCAGCTCATTAGTTCTCCCAGGAGCTGAGGACACAGGTATCAAGGACGTGTCTGGCTCATTATCTCAGACGCTGACACTGCGACTAGGGAGGCATTAGGTGGTTCAGCCAAGGCCACACAGCATGTCACAGCAGCTTTCTTAGATGTCGGGTTTCAAAGTCATAGTTCAAATCACTGGTTTATCCTTATTGCGTCTCCAGACATTCTTCAAGTGTTCTTTGTGGGGGCAGGGAGGAAAGAACCAGAAACTTTGAAGTAAGCCTTAGCAGCAATTTACCTCATCTCTTTGGCTATTAAATACCCAGGATTATGAGATAAACTAAGGCTGGTGGAAAAAATAATCTAAATATCTTGGTACGTCTTATGAAAAAAATGTAGCCCTGAAGGCTTTCAATGCTGTGAGGATTGGGGTATCACAGGGCTTCTTATAGATTAAAGTAAACTGGGTGGGCAGTCATTTCAAATAAGCCTTCCCCTGGAGCTATGATTGGAATAATAAAACTATGGGACAATGGAAAGTTTGGGGACACTGTCCCTCCAAAATTAAATATAAATATTTAGAAATATAAAAATCAGACAGATAATTCCATTTAAAATCATCTGTGTGCATTCACTGTACTAAGTTGGTCATTTCTATCAATGACTTCCTGCAAGTAAAACATTCATCACTTAAAAATAGTGCTAAGAGCTGTGGGATCAATGTAGAAAAGGGCAAACGTTAACCGTCAGACACAGAGGCAGGTGAGCTAGCAGCGTGGCTTCCAAGAGTCCTTACTGACTTTCAGACGTTCGCCCTTTTTACAGGATACAGCAATGTGGGGTATTGAGAGGCAAGTAATATGTCACAGCCCATCTGTTTTATTGTGAGTACAGAAAATCCTAGCATATCAGTAAAAGCTCAATATGCAAGCTTTGTGGAGGCAGGTGATGGTTAATGGTGTTAAACTAGCACATGCTGTGAAAACTAATGGCAAAGGAATAAACACAGGAATCAACCATTTCTGCGTTCCTTGTTATTCTTTCTATTTTGAAGTCTGATTTTGACAGATTACAATAATCTTTCCCTTCTTGGTTTAACCAAGACTGGGGACCTGAATGAAGGTCATCAGACCTGGGTTCAAGCCCCAGCTTTGCTATTTATAGTTGGTTAAGTTATTCAACTTTGCTTCAGCTCCTTCCTACATAAAATGCAAATAATGATACCCACCTCATAGGAATGTGAGAACTGAGGTATGTAAAACCCTGAGCACAGCAAGCACATAAGCATCGTTAGCTATAAGAATAACTACGCTTTCTCTGTGGTCCCTCCTCCGGCCATAGCAAAAAGCACATGAGCTACCAAATGTACGAGTGCTTTGTGCACAGCGGAGTGCCGAACACTTATCAGTGCACCTCAGCTCCCAGCTCCCAGCTTCCCTTCTGAGAGCATGCCTCCTACCTGTTCAGGTTGTGACAGCTCTCTCAGGTTCCAGAACGGCAGCTGAAGAAATCGTGTGCATCTCAGGGTCACTAGAATTGGAGTTCTCATGTGTCTCTCAAGTCTGCTCCTATTTTTGGGTTTGGTTTGCCAATGACACCATCTTTATGACAGCCCCACAGCATTCTCTTCAGTGTCTCCTCTCCCTTCCCAATTTTTATCTTAAATTTAAGCCCCTATCAGCTCATTGCTACATTCTTTTTTTTTTTAATCCTCATCTGAGGACATTTTTCCATTTTTTGTTCAGATAGAGTGGGAGGGAGAGAGAGGAAGAGAGAGAGAGAAACATCGATGTGAAAGGGACACATCGAGTGGCTGCCTCCCGCACAGCCCTGACCCAACCAGGGCTGGGGACAAACTGCAACCGAGGTACGTGCCCTTAGAGACCAAACCCAGGTCTCTCTGGACCGCAGGCCGATGCTCTAACCGCTGAGCCAAACCGGCCAGGGCTCATTGCTACATTCTTGCAGGAGCTTCCCAACCAGTCCATCTGACTCTCTTATCCCAGTCCACATGAATATTCACAGGACAAGGACAGATGCAATCTATCTTTATTTAACTTCCTACACAAAAATTGAGTAACTTCAAAATGCCTTTTTACCAACCCCCGAATCTCCGCTCGGCCCATCTACCTGTTCACCTCGTGCAGGACCCCTCCTTCACATGTGCTGCTCACAGGGCGCAGTGTCTGCAGTGGCTTTGACCGGCCCACTGCCTTCTCCCTCCATCCTTGCTGGAAATGTCCTCCCCAGCTCACACATGCAAATTTCACCCATTTTTAAGTCCTTGAGCAAATGGCTCTTCTAAAAGAAAGTGCTTACCCTGCCCCAAATGGCATATATCATCTCTTGTTATCAATTATCCTAGTCTTTTATTAAGAGGCAACGTGATCTAACAGAAAAAGTATGGGCTTTGAAATCAGAAAGGCTTGTTTCTAAATCCTGGTCCAATATACTGCTGCACAAACAGGGGAAGATTACTTATCCTTGGAATGTCTGATCCCTTATCTATAAAACGGGATGATAACACCCACCTCACAGCATTATTGTGATAATTAAATGTACATAAAGTATCGAGGGGTCCCTGTGACACACAGAGAAGCTGAAAAAATACCAGCATGTTTTTCCATGACCTTTTCAACTGATATTCTTTATCTTCCCTTTCTGGGAGAATCAGTTGTGCTGCTATGTCATCTCCCTGGCTGGACGTAGGTGCCTGGAGGGCAGTGCCTTGTGGGACGCACTGCTGCACTCCCACAGATGGGCACAGGCCGCCAGACTCTCATAAATGCCTGGAAGTATGGCTACAATATTCTTGGCAACTGGCATCACTGAGAATGAGAACTGGAAAGGACCTTAGAAATAAATCACTCACAATTTCATTCTAAGATGACGAAGCTATACAACCCACAGATGCTAAATGACTTGCCTATGGCTAGCATGCAAGGGAACGGTGGCCGACTCCTGGCCCTGTGCTTTCCCATCCTACCACGCTGCGGCAGTGATCAGTGGCACCCTGGTGGCAGCCATGTGAGGCCAAAAGCATTTCTTAGGAAAATGTTACTGCCCATATAACTTATGCCAATCGGGGAAACATCCATAGGAAATATGCTTATTTGTAATCTGACAACACATCTGTAGTATTTCAATGCTTGGCATGACATACTAGATCAAACAAGGGCTGGCTTTTAGTAATCCCTCATTCTTCTAATCTAAAAACGTGTATCCCACTATGTCCCCTTTGGTAAAAACGCCCATTCAGAAGGCATGATGGCGGAGGTAAACGAAGGACTGAAGGAACAGTCCTGTCTCTGGCTTGCACTGTCATGCTGCCCGTCCCTCCCCTGGCTGTTCACCTCTTGTCTGCACCCTTCCTCCCTCAGTCCCACCCTTCAAAGGTCCTGCTTCCTCACTGACTGTGTGGACGACTAACTAACCTCATAACCCAGTTAAAACTAACATGCTAGTGGGAACTGTTCCCAGGTAGTGAGATGTTAACTGTGTCCTGGAGAAAGCCCTCCCCTTTCTGCCTGCTCCATTCATGGCTGGGTAGAGTTTCCAGGCCAGGTCGGAAGGCTAATGCAATGTGGCTGGGCCAACCCTCCACTCACTGCCTTATAATGAAGACCTTGTTGGTGGGAGGAGAAAAGTAGAAAGAGCTGATTATACAGTAAAAGTATTTAGTATTTTATTTATCTCCAGATCATATAGGTAACAACTATGCGAGGTACTTCTTTAATGGATACTTAAGACCCGTTCCTTAAGTGAGGAGAATGTGTGCCTAACTCTGCCTCCATGTCCCACGATGATAACAGCATACAACAGCATTTTTCAGGTTTGTTTCTGTTAAATCTTTGATCATCTGAAACACGACAAAGATCCCAGATCCCAGATCCCAGCACAGCATGCTGATGAAGAAGTTTGCTGGAGAAGCTGGCGTTGGAAAAATAAGTAGATGAAAAGTGTTACCACAAGGCGTGACCTTGGGCAACTCATTTAACCTAGAGCTTCAGTGTCCTTCTCTGTAAAAGAGGGGGGATCATCAGCGATACTCACGTTACCCTCCTCACGGCAACTGACATAAAACAGTGAAATTCAACCTGCCACTCTTGGTAACTTGTAATTTTCAATAGGGATGCTTACCAAAATCTTTTCTCTGGTTTAAAAAAAAATACATTCTGATGGTAGCCAGAGTTGGGCACCACTGTTAATATAGTTCTTAACAAACGTAAGGAATGAATGATATTTCTAGAGTCATACATGAACACTTGAATGAACTGATCTTATAGTCTGTGAATACAGAAAGACAAAAGGAAGATTCTAATAATTTGCAAAGAAGAAACAGAGTTGATCCCTTAGTAGAACATCCCAGATAAACATGCTAAATTGCAGCAATCAAACCTGAGAGCACCTATTCAAGGATACACAGAATGCTCTGATTATAAATTACTGTTCTTTCCTGCATCCATTAGCTGTCCATTGTTATCATAAATGCAGGAGCTACAGTTTTTACCTGAGTTATGGAATAAACCAAAAAACCCTTATAAATAAGATTATTTTAAATCTTTAAGCCACAAATTTTAATCAATATCAGTCTGGAATTTTAAATGACTTTCTACTGAACCTCCCACTCCCATCAAGTAATTAAGAGAAATATTGATTTCGTTCCATACATTGTCTTACAAGCTCATAAAATATTAGCTTATTAATATAAAAATGTGATTCAGTGGAATTAAACAGCAGAGGGAATTCTATATAACACCCACAAATTAGGTCTAAATAAGGAAGGTTTCTGATATATCAGTGACACCCTCTCCGCAGTCCCCAAGCCCCGGCACGGGTGGGAAGGGAGGTGACGAAAGGGATGATGTAGTAGATAGAGAATAGCGTGTAGGATGTAAGATCACATGCACACAGATGAAACAGCAGAAAACAAAACCCCAACACCTCACTTTACAGATGAAAAACGTCAGATTCACAAGTGTACAGTCACCTAACCCAATTATATACTTAATGTCAGATGAGGGCATCAGAATCCAGGTCCCTTCAGCTCAGGTCTGGGATGTCTTACAAGCAGTATCACTCTAACAGGATGGCCGGTTGGATGGATGGATGGAAAATGATCTGGAAACACTGCTTCTTTTCTCTGCAGAATCACTAAATCCCCTCACCGCCTCCCACTGGACTGACTGCTAATAATATCATAGGAACACAGGATAGATTTTCAGACTCCGTCTTTACTGGGCTGATATTTCTCAGCTACCATGATCACATATACAGAATGGAAGTTATTGATGCTGGTAATTCTATCATTTTTTTCAATAACTGAGTCTTAATGGCTGCGTGTGTGTTTGGGGGTGGGTAGCCATGCACACACACATCATTTAGTGACCATACACTTTTATATCAAGATGTCATGGAAGCTACTAGAAAACTGGGCTCTAATACTGGCTCTGCCACTGCCTGGACGTACAGTGTTAAGCCTGTTTTCTTAGCAGCAAAAGGTAGATGATAGCCTCGCCTAGCTACTTCGAAGGTTAAAATGATAATGTTCAGGGGAGTGCTCAGGAAAGTGGACAGCATTAAGCAAAGCATAACAAATCTTTGGTATGTTATAGCTCTCAGATTGTGTATGTTCCAACATATCACATGTGCTCCCGTGAAATAAACATCAGTTGATTCCTATGGCTAAGAATAAGGGCAGAGAGAAAAGTGCTGAGATATCTTTGGAGGCAGGGACAAACCTGATGTTTTTTTAAATACGCACCTGAGGACATCTTTCATTGATTTTTAGATAGACTGGAAGGAAGGGAGGGAGGGAGAGAGAGAGAGAAACATTGATGGGAGAGAGACACATCGATCAGTTGCCTCCTGCATGACCCTGACCAGTGCTGGGGATCAAACCTGCAACTGAATATGTGCCCTTGACTGGGAATCAAACCTGGGACTCTTGGTCCATGGACCAATGCTCTAACCACTGAGAAAACTGGCCAGGGCAAACCAGATGTTTTTATTTCACACAGAGTTCTTCAGGGTATGCAGATTTACAGTCTAGGTCATTCACAGTGAATTCTTAGTGGGTTTCATAGTGAATTCTTCACTAGGTTATGTCACCTATTTTTGGGAATATGCCAATACAGGAAGCAAAGGTAAAGATTGAAAAGCCCTTATCAAATCCAAGACAGCAAAGCTACACTGTAGCTCTGAAGAGGAAGACTGTGCCCAGAGATGCAGCTTCAGCTCATGATGAAAGGCAGTTGTCCTCAAGCCAAGGCTCATGCCCTTCCCTGCAGGGGGCACACAAGTCCCGGGCCGCTTCATGGCCAGGAGAGATGCTTTGAGCACAGGTGCCTGCTAGTGGCCAGGTCTCTGGGGGCTGAGTGCAGGAACTCTGCTCATGGAACAGAGGTGTTTCAAACTGAGGGAATGAAAACAATGATTTGAAATAGTGCGTGAGCCAGTCCGATGGTAGCAGAAAGAATGAGCAGGGGAACAAGCAGAGATGGGCTGCTGAGCTGCCTCATCCCTCCAGGTGTTGTTCGGATAAACCATTCCCAGATCTGTCTCATGCAACCAGAACTCCTGAACCTCTTATTACCTGTTTCATGCAAAGAGAAGAGATTCAGGTCCCCCGAGGGACAGAAACCTTGAGCAGTCCAGTCCTGACTTCCCAGAAGCAGCTCTGTGGCTGCCTGCAGGCCATTAAAGGTTTCACATCACAGCAAATGTCACAGTAACATCCAAGACTTTCCCTAACCTCCCACTCCAGCCTAATTCCATCTTTTTGAAAGAAAAATAAAAAGCACCCTTCCAGCATTTTGAATTTTGCCTTGTGAATAAGAGTACAGTGATGCTAAGTCTACCGTCCAGAACTTTCCCCTTTAAACTGAGATAAACAGTGCAGAACTGCAAGTTCAGAGTTTGTGACCCTTACAAAACAGAGAAAAACATTCTTCTGTTCTCTTGAAATCATATGGATATTTGCTCATTTATGAACAGATATTGAGTGAAAGCCTGCAGTATGGGAAAGTGTTTCCCTCTAGTGCAGTGGTTCTCAACCTCCCTAGTGCCGCGACCCTTTAATACAGTTCCTCGTGTTGTGGTGACCCCCAACCATAAAATTATTTTCGTTGCTACATCATAACTGCAATTTTGCTACTGTTATATCTTAGTCGACCCCTGTGAAAGGGTCGTTCGACCCCCAAAGGGGTCGCGACCCACAGGTTGAGAACCGCTGCTCTAACGCATCAAGAATAACCCAGTACGTCAGAAGTTACCATTTAATGCCTACATTTTATTTTATGGCTGATAATTACATTTAAAAACAAACATTTAAGTGAATAAGAACTTAGGTATCTGCTAAGGACTCTGATGCATTACTGTGAAAATTAGTACTTTATTACCAGGTTCAGGCTGCAATTTCTTTACTATGTGAATATAGATACACAGCCACTATTTCTCACATGATCAGATATTCACAGCCAGTTAACATTGTAAAATGGTCTTGGTATGAGTTCTGCAGACACAAAGCAACTAAATAGTGTCTAAAGTAAAAAACAAAACAAACACAGAATTTATATTTACAACAGTACATTTTAACTAAACAGAAAATCCTGCAGGTCACTTTAAAATAGAAACAACACAGCAAAAGTCCCAGAGGCGGCATTTAGCAGCGAGGCTTGGCTTTCATTCCACCTGGCTTAATAATGAAAACATGAAGGATGGCTCCCGATTTCTCCGAGTCAACACATTAACCCATTTAAAGAAATGCCAGAGGAGGCTGCTCCTGCTTTTCTTTAGAGGACAGATTTAGTTTGCTCTTGCTTAAAATTGAATGTAACTGTCAAATTTAGCAGTGCCTGAGCCAGAGCAGGGCAACATGAGCTGGATTTACATCAAGCCCGTGGGCAGAGACTGCAGTGAGAGCGCCCCAGATGGCAGGCAGGCGAGTCAGCACAGTCGGCAGCCCCTGCTGCCATCGTGAGGTCTGATGAAGACAGGACACAAGTCTTCGAAAAGAGGGTGAGCACTGACTCCAAGGTATCAACAACACAAAGCACCTCACTGTTTATAGTGGGAAAAAAAAAAGGAAGAAAGAATAGTCCTCATCCCCTAAAGTTTTATCTATATTTATGTAAGTGTCCTTGCATTTATGTAGGTGTATTTATGTATGTATGTATGTATGCATTTTGTATGTACAGATGCTCCTCGATTTACGATGGGACTACATCCTGATAAAGCCATCATAAGTTTAAAATAGCATAAGTCAAAAATGCATTTACTAGCTCTGGCCGATTTGGCTCAGCAGTTAGAGCGTTGGCCTGTGGACCAAAGGGTCATGGGTTCGATTCTGGTCAAGGGCACGTACCTTGTTTGCGGTTCAATACCCAGCCCTGGTTGGGGTCATGCGGGAGGCAATCAATCGGTGTCTCTCACATTGATGTATCTCTCTCTCTCCCTCCCACTTTATCTGAAAATCAATGGAAAACTGTCCTCGGGTGAGGGTTTTAAAGAAATGCATCTGAACATCATACCTTAGCCTAGCCTATCTTAAATGTGATCAAAACACTTACGTGAGCCTACAGTTGGGCAGAATCATCTAGCACACTGAATATACCCTGGTGTATCAGCTGCCTGTCCTCGAGGTCATGTGGCTGACTGGGAGCCAAGGCTCCACCATGAGAGAGGGCTGTACTGCATATTACTAGCCCAGAATAAGATCAAAATTCAAAATTTGAAGTACAGTAAGTCCTCACTGAACATCATCAACAAGTTCCTGGAAACCGTGACTTGAACGGAAACAACATATAGCAAAATCAATTTTACCATAAGCTTTGGTATAAATAAGAACTAAGTTCCAATGGCATATTTCTGGTCACAAAAACATCCTCAAACTTCTAAATAAAGACCCCAAACATTTCTAATATTAAATATTTAAATAAAGGTGAGCCATATAGACATTTAAGATGAACAACAACAAGTAAAATCATTCTTTTCTACCACACTTATTCCAGTTCAGTGTCAAGACTGGCCAGAGCCTATCCTAGTAACTGGGCCCAAGACGAGACTCGCCCTAAACAGGACAGTCACAGAACACACATGCACAGACTCTCTCGCTCACGGGGACAGTTGAGACACCCATTCACCTCATGTGCACATTTTTGGGACAGGGGTGGAAACTGGAGTCCCTGGGGAAAACCCAGGCAGATATGGGGAGAACATGCACCCTCCACAGACGGTGGATCTGTCTGGGAACTGATTTCTTTTTGACTCATCAACATTATAACAAAGTGACTTTGAAAGAAACATTATTCAAATATCTGCTGTACCATTTTTACTGAACATAAGTCACTCTCGCACCATCATAATGTTAAAAAATCTCAGTCAAACTAATAGAAACTGGGGAACATCTGTATATAAATGTGTATGTGTACTGATTGAATATTTGTATGTATATATACATATATACACATATATATGTGTTTATGTAGTGTAAGAGTACCTAATCAGTATTTCAAATTATTTCAAGAAGCATAAGCATTATGGACAGAAAAACCTTTGGCAGGTAACTCTTGACAATGAAAATTCACCCTAAACATTATGTCAGAAGCCAACATTGATAACAGTATTATTTTTCAAAGCACCTGCCACACAGACAAATTGGCTACGTGTGGGTTCTTTCCTCCAGCCTACAGCTCTTGATTGAGGTTATACCCATTGAGCAGATGTCTAAATGATCATTGCCATCACCTTTGCTAGATTAGAAGAGGGTCAAATCTGGAAGAAACAAAGATTTCTAGAGGCAAGATGCCCTGTTTGAGCAGGGGCGTGGTTCTCAACCAAGCTGCATTACAAAATGCATTCTGCTTGATGCCCCACTCCAGGTGACAATCGCTGACTGGTACGTACTTTCCTTCCCTTGTTCCTTTCCTTCCTCCACTTCCTGTCAATGGGCCCATTAATTTACAGAGATGAAAATGCTCCAAAAACAATCAGGGAGCAAATGATTTAGCTCAGAAGACTAGACTTCTAGTGATGGCTATATGCTGTATTTATAATGCAGAACGTCACAGTCTAACCTCTCTGGACTTCACCTTTCCTTTTCCCATTAGATACAGAAAATGATGCTACTGGTCTTGCCCAATCTACTGAAAATGTGGAAAATGTTCATGGGATAATATATATGATATTTCTAAAACTAGAAGAAATTGCTAAATTATGGAGTAAACAAAATATTCCAAGTTATAGTTAATAGTATATAAATTTAGGTTATTAAAAATAATATTCTGATCTATTGAATGAATAAAAATAAGAATCAGGTTAGGGCTTGTACATTAAAATCTTATTTCCTGCCCTGGCTGGTGTTGCACAATGGTTAGAGCATCAGCCCATGCACCAAAGGGTCACGGGTTCAATTCCCAGCCCCAGTCAGGGTGTGTACAGGATGCCACCAATCGATGTGTCTCTCTCATATCGATGCCCACCCACCTCCCTTCCACTCTCTCTAAAAAATATCAATGGAAAAAATATCCTGGTGTGAAGATTAACAAAAAAGAAAATAAAAAGAATTCCTGTTTGCTCTTTGGATGGCAGAGAGATGGGTAAAGAAACAGAAGAAATACAAAATATGAAAAAAATTATTAGCTAAGTGACAAATTAGTAACTTTTACTTTTTTTTTTTTTTTTATCCTCAGCTGAGGACATTTTTCCATTTTTTTGTTCAGGTAGAGTGGGAGGGAGAGAGAGGAACAGAGAGAGAGAAACATCACATGAAAGGAACACATCGAGTGGCTGCCACCCACACAACCGACCAGGGCCGGGGACAAACTGCAACTGAAGTACGTGCCCTTAGCGGGAACCGAACCCGGGTCTCTCCAGACCGCAGGCCGACGCTCTTACCGCTGAGGCAAACCGGCCAGGGCATAACTTTTACTTTTAAAAGTTTTCCTTTATTTGCTTTTATTTAGACTTTCCTATTAGACTGTCTTCAAACTGTTGAATGTAACCATTTCCTCTCGTACATATTACAACTTAAATAGATTAGATGAGTATAAAATAACCTTAGCGGTCAGCATTTGGAATAACTTATAAAATTGATTAAAGGTGCATAATAAAATATATTGAAATATAGTACATCAATTATTTTTGGTTACTGAAGAGGAAAGTAAATAAGATATCATTGGAAAACAGCAGGTACAAAAAGGCTGTATACATTCTGTAAAATTTAGTGATATATTGTCATTACAGCATACCTGCATTCACAATAGCATTTAAAAAATAAAAATGAAAACAACCACGACCACCATGTTTCTCACTGGAAGAAGCTGCCATGCTCTGTGCTTTCACAGTATTGACATACTGGAGTTACACTCATGAACTTTTCATCAGTGCAGTGGGGCTGACGAGCAGGAGAGGGAGCTCAGCAGATGGGCTAACAACCCCTGCCGTCCTTGTCTGCAGCAGCAGTCTGCTGAGCTAGCACTCTGTGTACGTTATCCTCAGGGAGGTGCTCACCAGGGACTACAAAGAAGAAACAGCTTTCTCTTTAGAAAATCTATGAGCGTATTCTTGAAAAGACTGTTTCACCATCTCCTGCTAGTCATTCCCAGGACTCATAATCCCAGGAAAAGATCTGTAAAAGAACAAGTACCCCTCCTCCCAATCAAGCCAAAACCCAAATGACCAGTCTAACAGCTGCTCTTCAGGGCACTCCAGGTGTAAACCAACTCAGGCAGGCGCCTTAGCCATGCCTGCACATCCGTTACCCAGGGAGCTTTCCAACCTCTCAAGGACGGGGCTGCACCCAGAACACCAGGTATCAGCAAGTTTTTAGAGCTCTCCAGAATATTCTAATTAATGAGTATGTATTAGAGCGAATCATTTCAACTTAGTTTTGTCTAAAGTTCACACCTGTTTCATTTACCAAAAAACCAAACCATTAAATCTTCAGCTTAAAAAAATTCCCAGAGTATATACAACATGCCTCCTTACTTCAATTATCCCTGTCACTGTGCGTCCCTTATTATTTCCCCGAAGATGACACTAGTGCCCAGCAACAGTGAGCCTGATGTAGCTCTGGACCAGGAGTGAGATATACACAGCTCAAAGGTGGTGCATGTGTGTGAGAGAGATGGGGAGGAGGGACAGGGGGGAAGGGAGAAGAGGGGGAAGAGACAGCTTAAGCAGGCACAGGGGAGATCTGTTTGCTCACATTTCCTGGTAATGGGAAAACTAATATATTTAGGGTTGTAAGTATATGTGAAACCATCTGGTTTTTCCTGCTGTTGCATCCTTTAGATTCCGCATGTTTATATGTCCACGGCATCAAAACATCATGAGCCTAAAACAGTAATACTTAAAGGATGTTGTGTTTTAATGCAATCTCACAGTCCATTGCTGTGTCATACGCATACTACTTTACACTCTCAGTAACAAAGAAGGACTAGCTAAATATGTGAATCACATATATTCCCCACTCATCTGAAGATAACCTTTTTTTAACCCATTTTTAAAAGTTGGTTTCAGTCATTTAAAAAACAGATTTGTAGGAGTTCTTTATATATTCTGGATGTGAACCTTTTTTCAGATATTTTTTCCCATTCTGCTCTTTCATCCTCTTAATAATGGTTCTCTTGACATCATAATTTTAATATAGTGTTAGTAAATTAAATATATTATTTTTTCTTTTATGGTTCATATTGTGTTTTCTGTTTAAGAAATCTTTGCCTACTCCAAGGTAATGAAAATGTTTTCCTCTAAAACTCAATTTTTAAAAACTTTTCCCACTGAAATGTACAATCTATTTTTATGTATGAAATGTGGAAGGGGTCCAGATATTTTCCCCTCCAAATAGCAACTGACTGAGCACCACTTACTGAAAAGGTTATTCCCCTCCCAGTGCACTGCAGTGTCACCTTGGCCATGAATCAGGTGACTGTACATAAGTGAGTCTCCTTCTTGACTCCATGCCTCCCCACTGGTGGGTGAGCCTAGCCTTGCAGGGGTGCCACCCCATTGTTGTTGTTTTTTTATCCTCACCCGAGGACATCCTTCCATTTTTTGATCAGATAGAGTGGGAGGGAGAGAGAGGAAGAGAGAGAGAGAGAAACACTGACGTGAAAGGAACACATCGAGTGGTTGCCACCAACACGACCCATCCAGGGCTGGGGACAAACTGCAACCAAGGTATGTGCCCAAGGTATGTAATCGAACCCGGGTCTCTCTGGACCGCAGGCCAACGCTCTAACTACTGAACCAAACCGGCCAGGGTGTGCCACCCCATCTTAGTGCCAGAGCTGAAGAGCGGGTTTTGTACATGCTAGTGGAAGTAGTCCAACATTTTTTTTTTTTCTATGAGTGCCTTGGCTATTCTTGGTCCTTTGTATGTCCATGTGAATATCTTAAAGAGTTTCTCAGTTTCTGAAAAAACAAACAAACAACAACAACAACAAAACCCCAAAGCTAATAATTTGATTGCGATTGCATTATATCTACACATTAACATGGAGTACACTGACAACTTTATAATGTTGAGTATTCCAATCTACAGAGAGGAAATATCTATCCCTCCATGTATAAACATATAAAAAGGTGCTCATCTTTATGAGTCATCAGAAAAATTAAAAGTAAATTCACCACATGTACTAGAATGGTTAAAATGAAAAAAGATAATACCAAGAATCGAACAGGAGGTAGGACAACTGCGATATATATTGTTGATAATGCAATTTGATACATCCACTTTGGAAAACTACTTGGTAGTATTTTCTATGCAAAACCTATGACCTACCAATTCAATTTCTAGAATGACCATTTACTGAAAGACAAGTACTAGAATGCTCATATTGGCACAGTTCAAAAAAGGCCCAAACTAAAAACTAACCAAATGTCCATCAGTAGTAGAAAGGATAAATACGTTTTATGGTATATTCACACAAAGAAAAAATATACAGCCTTGAGGAAGACCCATCCACACAAGCATGCAATTATATGGACAAATCTCAAACAATACTGAGCAAGAGTAGCCAGACTCCACTTACAGAAAGTTCAAAACCAGAAACGACAATCTATGTGAGCAGTCAGAACAGGGGTAATCTTTGGTGGGGTGCAGTGACTTCAAGGAAGTGTAAGGGGCTTCGGGAGTGCTGATGATGTTCTGACTGATCTGGGTTCTGAGTACACGATGCCTTCACCTTATAAAAATACACTCAGCTATATTCTTATGATATCGTACTGTTTATATGCATATATGTTTCTTTAAAGTATTTTTAAAGGAATACATAATTGGGTATATATTTAAAAATGAATTCACTTTTTGTTAATAGAAAACAAACACTCCACTTTCAGTTGTTATATTTGAAGTTGCTAACTTAAGAATTTAAAATAATTACTTAATAATCCTGAAAAACAGATTCACTTTTGATGAATTCCTTTCTCTGTTTGCCCCTCCTCCCACCCAGACCAATAATCTAAAGGGAATTAAAAACAAAAGAAAACATTAAATATAATAAAGGAAATTGTATCCTCTATACAGAAGCTTTCCAAATTGGAAATTAGTTTAAAAGTCTAAATGAAGTACTATTGGGTATTATATCTTTCAATTGAGCATGTTGAACTCTTTGTAAACATCTAATTACATATATTTTCTTTATTGTTTATTTTTTTTGGTGAGAAAACGGAGAAATAATAGTTATGAGACACTTGCAGTTTCAATGCGCTTGCCTTAATTTCTATTATCACTTATTACTTCTATCTGCCATAATAGTTTAGCAATAGATTTAGCATGGACACAAGTGTATGTATGTCTGTTTTTATTTTGCAAAGAAATGTAATATCATAAAAAATAAAGAGCATCTTTAAGGGACCCTTTAGCCATCTTTTTGCAGATTCCTTATGCTAACATCCAGTTGTTACAATTTGTTTTTCTATATTTTTTGTCAACACTAAACTAATCAGTGGATATAATTACAAAATTCCAGAGACTCATTTTTATATATGACAAAACAAAATTTTCAAAAACTTGCAACAAATTCTAGCTTATTTCCTTTTAATCGATTTCTAGAAAATAGGTCACTATAATTGAGCCTCATATTTCTAATCCACAGAAAGAAAATTTAAAACAAAACTAGGAATTATGGAAAAGACAGAGATTGTTTAACAAAACCAGTAAACTAAAAGGCTAGATGGGCAATTTTACTTTTTTTAAATTAAAGTTATAATACTATTATAATTCAAGTTTCAATAACAATAACAAAAATCCCAGGAGAAAATAAATTCTCATTCACTAGAATAGCAAGTGCCATGAAAGAGTTATCTGAAGAATATTTTGTTCTGTCTTTATTTACCTCAGCTTTGGTAATACATTAAAAAACAGAATTTTTAAGGAATACAATACAATAACCATCACTACACAGAGATTTGAAAACTGTCTGTGGAAAAACTTTCTTTTAACCACATTAAAAATGTAAAAGTTTCATCTATTTTTTATTAAATTTATTAGGGTGATATTGGTTAATATCATATGATTATATTGGGTAACTCTATGCTTTGTAAAGACACAGTTACCCAATATAATCATATGATAATGTAAACAGTGTGGAACTGACACAGTGACCATTGCTTTAAAAAGCCATGTGGGTCTGGCCAGTGTGACTCTGTGGATGAGCATTGACCCATGCACCAAGAGGTCACCAGTTTGATTCCCAGTCAGGGTGCATGCCAGAGGTGTGGGTCTGATCCCTAGTGGGGGGCATGCAGGACGTGGCCAATCGATGTTCTCTCTCATCGATGTTTCTCTCTCTCTCTTGCTCTCCCTTCCTCTCTCTCTAAAAATCAGTAAAGAAGAAGAAAAAAAGAGCCATGTGGTAATTTTCTGGCCCAGTTTCTAAGAAGTATATATCATGCAGTTATTCTTCATTTTTTAAAAGATGTTTACTGCCTCTGTTGATTTTGGGGAGGGGGTAGGAAACGGAGTAGAGAACACTGCTGTACATGGGCCGCTTACTCTTTGTCCCTCTGTGTTCCAGGATACCTGTCTGAGAGTAGAAGGGAGAAAAACAAGCTCTTTCACCCGTAAATAACCCATTTTGGGATGCACACGGCCATCACCACCACTAGATGAGACTTAAGCACACAGAAGGCAAAGATCTCTGAGTTTTATATGTTTATGACTGGGCAGAGAAGAAAAAGTGACAAATAAGTGGTCTAGAATGAGAAAGAATGAAATAATCATTTTTAAAAGCTCACCTGGATGAATAAATTATTGAAAACTGGGACCATCTGTACTTGAGTGAATAAAAGTTGAATTTATTTTGAGAGTGATAATTTTTCTTGGGTATAATTTGCTATATTCAGGGAGAAAAAAATACCCCTCAAGTATCCAAATCAAATCCAACTAAACAAAAAAAACTCTGAGGTTGGAAACATAGCCTTAGAGGGGAGAAGGGGGAGGGCCATGCCTCCTACATACAGGCCCTTCTCCATTCGAACCTGTACATAAATGACAGTGAAGTCTGAGGAATCAGTGGGACCCATGGTGGAAAGCAGCTCAGTACGTAAGTACAAAACTGATTAACCCACATCTTACTGTGGCATCCTATCCCAAATCTACACCATTAGAATTTGACAAGAAGTTCTGTTTACCCTGGGGAAGTAGCTACTTCAAGGTGGAGCCCTAAGTAGATACATGATCACTGGCATTTAAACCTCTGTGGTAATTTTTAAAAAATGGTTGAGGTAAGCCACAGAAGCCAATTTTTGATGAGTGCAATTTCAGAAATGGTTGATCAAAATAAATGCTTCAGAGCCTATAAAAATATACAGGTGTGCCTTAACTTACTCAAAGACAACTCAATGATTCTGCTTTAATAAACACATATCAAAGTGTATTTTACATAAACTAGAAGTAATTAGGCTTGATTTTAAAAGCCATAGAGTGACTCCTAAATGAAGGCAAGAAGCGTTGTGTATGTGTGCAAATTATCTCTCTACTAAGTTAACCTTTCTAGAGCATGTCTATTTCTGTTACCACCTTCCTTAGTCCACCTTCATCTGAAAAATCAATTCTAATGCTACTCTCACTACCCAAACCAGCCCATGCCAGTTGGCACAGAACTCCTTTTGCCATCAGTTCAAACATTTTTAATGAGAAAAATCTTAATTTTGCCTTTTTATTGTAAGAATAATATACGCACACAAGGGATTAACATAAATAAAAAGTCTTGTTCTATAATTACACAAATACAAGACATCTTTGCTTTAGCTCTTTCACAAATTCTCTTCTCATGTTTATTCTTGTAACATTAATAAGCGCACTGTTATGTACTGGCTTGTTTCTGTTTTTCTAGTTTTATCTTCTTTTTAACACTATCTACTTTTATATCTATAATAGCACTTAGCATGGTCCTGGGCAAGTAATGTAAAGTAATGGTTTTACATTCTGAATTATAAGTACATGCACCTTCCTTTTTCTCCTCTCTTTAAAGAGCCTTTTCACACACACACACTCTCTCTCTCTCTCTCTCTCTCTCTTTCTCTCTTGAGTCAGATATTTCTTAATGGCCTACTCTTCACTGACAGAAAGCACCTGTTTACTTGGGTTATTAGTAGCTGGGCTCTGATCCAGAATCCAGTTTCTGGAGAAATATAATGCACTTTATTTTTAGCTATGAATGAGACACACTACATTTTTTTTGTTTGCTGTTTAAAAATAGTTGGTTCTCTTTATACAATATAGCTATGGATAGAAACTAATAGATAACTGTATCTTCTATAATATTAGAAAGAAAACACTGTGTCAGAAAGCAAGAAAGTGCTCAAAGACTAATGGGGCCATGTCAAAGGAACACAAACACTGGGAAGAAAGAGTCAGTAGGCCAATGTAAGCACCGAAAGGAATAATGATGGTAACAGATGACAACACTTTGAATAAAAAATATTCTCTAGGTCTATAAGAATACTCCAAAAAGTTGGTGCAGAAGATGGAGGGAGGGAGGGAGGAAGGAGAAAGCTCTTCTTCTTTTTTTTTTTTTTTGTTAAATCTCACTTGACAATATTTTTCCATTAATTTTTAGAGAGAGTGGAAGGGAGGAAAGAAGGGAAAAAGAGAGAGAGAAACATCAATGTGAAGAGAGCCTCACTGATTGGTTGCCTCCTGAATGACCCCAGCCAGGGCCAGGGATAGAACCTGGTTTGCAGGTACATGCACTTGACCGGGAATCAAACCTGAGATCTTTCCATCTGCAGGCCAAAGATCTAACCGCTGAGCCAAACCGGCTAGGGAGAGAAAGCTCGTCTTTATAGAATGCCAGTTAGTTATAAAATCACCCCCTGCAACCACTCATGTAATAATTGCTCCAAATAAGGGTCATCCTCAATAAATGCTAAAACCTGGGTAAGAAGGTGCTGCAGAGCAGGACACTGACTAGGTCTCAGACATCACTAAGTATGAGGAGAGAGGGAGATCTCATGCAATGATCAAAGTGAGTGCCCCAATAATGGACACACTTACAGTATGTGTCTCCTGACATTACTCATGTAGTAGTCTTGCCAGAAATGTTTCACCTGAATCTAAGCATGAGGACAATGAGACAAGTACAGATTGCAGGACCTTATCCAAGACAAGCGGCTTGGAGTCTGCAAAACTGATATGTTACAAAAGATTAAAGGCAAGGGGGGGTTGGTGACAGGGTGGTGGTGGTCCAGATTTAAGGAGATAAAGGAAAATGACATCCAGTGGGTTGACTCTATTGCATCCTGGATGGGGATGAGGAGAGGGAGGAGTATGAAGGGGGAGTATGCATTAATTTGTATTGTGTTGTATTTTACACCAATGGACAACATTACTGCATCAGTAATAAATGTCTTGGATGTAATACTGGTGGCTATATAAGATAATGCGCTCATTCTTAGGAAATACACGCTGAAAATTTCAGGGGTAAAATATCATCATGTGTGCAACTTACGTTCAAATGGTTCAGGAAAAAATATACAGCGAGTATGACAGTGATAGTAATAAAGAAGGAGAGGGAGGAAAGCAAGAGGGTGTACAGATGAGCAAGAGGGAGCAAACGTGGCCAATGTTAACTGTCAGTCAGGGTGAGGAGGATATGGGTTATTACTACGTTGTTTTTCAGTTTTATTTTGTATTTTAAGCTCTCTCTTACTTGAACACAAAATCTTTTGACTTATGTGACAGGACTCAGATCTGATCACTTTGCAATTCAAGGAGAGATAAAACTGGTCAGTTTTAATAAGAATATAAGAAACCAACTGACCCAAACTCAAAAGGCATGAGCAAAACTTGCCAGGGCACATGAGAGCACTCTCTAGCAGGCATACCTTTTAGAAACGGAGTTTCACTGGGATGTTAATGGTCCCGCCAACAGTATAACTAAATCAATGGGACCAAACAGATGACTGTACCAGGCAAAAGTGCTGTGAGTACTGGGTAGGTGAATTCACAAATACTGAGTGAGGATCACTGAATATGAAATACATACCTATTTTCATACCTACACATCACACATATTTCCTCTGTCAATTAAAACCTTTTTTCAACATTGAAAGCACTTCCTGTCTAGGGTTGCAATGTACAAGTTACAATTATATGCCAACTTATTTGCTTGCCTTCTCACCACCTGTTCCTCTCACTATTCTGTGAGCCCCCAGGGGCAGGACCAGTTCAGCCTCATCCCGTCCCCTTGTACTTTGCACCTGCAGTGTGATTTCTGCTAGGTTTGGAGGAGGGACAGGTGACCCGAGTGAGAAAATTCCAAGACCAAGGATACCTTGTAGCTTTGAGAGGGGTAAGCTTTTAAGGAACGGCCAGCAAATGTGCTGTGGAGAAATATATCAGGGACAGTGGACAAACACAACCACAGTCCAGGGGCACAGCTGGGAGGAGTGGCAGCCTACAAGGGGATAGACAGAAGGAGCTGAACTTCAAAGGATTCAATAGTAGTCATAAAGCAGAATCTTAGACGAGGAGATCCATTTGGCTGCAATATACGGTGCGAGCTGAAGGGAGAAGAGATTGTATAATTCCCACCTTGAGTCTCTGAATGCCGAAGGATTCTGCATCTCAGACAGGGGCAGGGTAAAGGCCAGAATCACAGGGTGTCCATGTGTTTAGTCAGATATTAGCCTGGGTGTTCCTGTGAGGGCAGTTTGGATGCTATTATTTAAACTGGTAGACTAAGTAGAGTGGATTGCCTTCCATAATGTGGGTGGGCCTCATCTACTCAGTTGAAGGCCTGAATAGAACAAAAAGCATTACTCTTCCCTGAGAAAGACAGAATTCTTTCTGCCTGGTGACCTTAAAAGGACCATCAACTTTTTTCTCCCTGCTTTTGAACGTGAACTGACACAAAGGGTCTTCCTGGGTGTTGTGCCTGCCGGCCTTTGGGCTGGTATTAAACCACTGGCTCTCTTGGTTTTCAGGCCTTCAGACTTGAGCTATAGCTAAACCACTGGCATAACCTGGGACTTGCCAGCCGCCATTATTGTGTGCGCAAATTCCTGTAACAACCCCCCCACACACACACTCTCATTAGTTCTGTGTCTGCAGAGAACCTTGATTAACACATTGGGCAAGGGAGGACTCAAGTGGAATCCAAAGTTTCAGCCACGAGTGACAGGGAGAAGAGGGGTACAATGAACAGATGTTAGATATGAGGAGTGGAGCATGATTTGAAAGAAAATTATGAGCCTGGCTTTAGGCACACCAAATGGGACAGTAGGATATTCAATTAGATAAATCCTGCAAGAAGGAAAATGTATGAACAGATGGAGTAAAGTGAAATATGTGACCATCACATCCTATATATTTAAAATGTGGTCTTGCCCAAATGGCTCAAATAAATCTTTGGTAATTCACTGCCAAACTTAAGCCTAGAATAGTAGTGGCAGTCTATCTTTTTGGAAGTTTATTTTCATTCTCAGTTTGAATACTATACTATAACCGTCAATAGCCTATATATGAAGGACTATAAAAATATGTACTAGATCTGAGCAAAAATAATAAATTAACTTCATTCTTAACTGGTATGAAAATGATAATTAAAAACAAAAAACAAAAAAACTAGGAAGTAGCTGTAAGTCAAAGCCTTACCTGGAGGCCACTGATTAGGTTTCAGAGCTGATGGCCCTTGGCACTGTATATATACATATATGCATATATGCATCTTTCAAGGAGAGTATCCGAAGCTTAGATTCACAAAAGGTCTGTCACCCCAAAGGTATAAAACAGCGTTTCTCACTTTGTTCCTTTTCAATATGGCAATATGAAGAACAAGATTTCATCCAATCTCACAGCACAGGGTGATACAATAGCAGAATATTAAAAACGAACACACCTGCCCTCTTCCCAGTTGGGCATGTATACAGTCTCCTTCTATTGGGTAAAATTTTGACCTATCGAGTTGATTTCCAGTAATCCGTCCTAAATGAACAGCTAGATAAATAAACAAAGATACAAGGATGTTCATCAGAGCAATGTTAAAGTAGCAAACACTGGAAGTGATTGGAAGTCCAACAACAGGGGTGGCCAAACACGATGGTGATGCATTCAGTGGCTCTCCGTGTCCACTTACAAACAATAAAGCTTGCACATGATTACTGACTTGAAATACGTTAATTTTAACTAGGAGATCATAAAGCTTACTTATAAATGATTACTTAGCAGGATTCAATTAATGAAAAACATACATTCACAGGTATATATTTGTAGAAGTAACATTCAGAAAGGATATATATGAAAATAATAGTATTTCATAATAGAAGAATTATGAACAATTTTTCTTTCTCCCCTCAATTATTATAACTATGGATTATACATGTAATAAAAAAAATATTTACCTTGAACCAACCCTCCCAATGCCCACAAAATGCCTAATCATTCATCAACACTATATCCATCTCTAGCTCCTACCCACTCTCCTTGTCAGGCAAAACACTAAAACAGTGCTTCGGAAGAGCCCTCCATCCCTTCAGCTCCCGAGTTTACAAGTGTGAATCATAAAAGCTGTTTGGCATCTAGCACTTGGAAGACTTATTCCAGTTCAAGGTTTAACTTGCCTGAGAAAGACACACCAATGTCAAAACTGGGTGATGGGGGTGGGGGTGGGAGAGTGAGAATGAATGCTGAAAGACAGCCAAGACTTATTTTTATAATTAGTAATAAATCTAGAAGTTTAAACTTTCTGCAGCCATAACATAAGAATCAATAGCTGGTACTCATTAACCAACTATATAAACATTCTGAGTCCAAAGTGATGACAAAGCACCTCTTTTTGTGCTGGAAACATGGAGAGAACTGTGGCGCTTTTATGCTCCTGTCTTGGTAGGTGCTGAGATTTTCCCCTGCTTTTATCAAACATAGCAGATTTATACAGCATGTTTAAATTGTTTACTATTATTATTTTTAGGTGAAAGGGATAGAGAAGAGTTATGAATGGGGGAAATCCACTCAGAGGCAATCAGTTTCTAGTACAGCACACTGTAAATCACCACTCCACTGGAACGGAGTCCATAAACCTACAGTGACACCCACGCGTCCGTGCGGGACGTCCACGGACTGCAGTCTGCATTTGTATGTAGCTCCAGGTGGCGCATTTCAGAAAAGGCACTCCTGAGTCCACACACAATGAGCATTGCGAGCTGCATAAAGGAACTCTTGCCCATGTCCAAAATGGGCTCTGGAGACACACTAACTACGTGATTCTGGCCTACCTGGAAGCCAGAGGCTAGCAGCGATCTAAGAGGTAACAAGGAAAAACATCCCATGCACTCTGACACGCTGGGAACACGCTGAAACAGGGGCCGCTCCTGTACGGGAGAGCAGCACCATTTGAAGAACAGCAATTTTCGGGAAGCCCAGAAAAAGAGCTTCTCTGAGAAGAGAGCATTCCCAACACTCTGAGAAGAGGAAGCCCTGGACAAGCTAAGAACAATGATCCCCGTTTCATGAATTCCTCCATTCCTTTTGCTTCGATGGTAAATTCACTCAGTGGCCCCCACTCTGTTTTGCAATGGCATAGGCCCTAAAATTCCAACACTCTGGACTGACAGGGCTGAAGTTCTGCTCTTCAGATAGGGGACCACACCAAGTTACAGCACCTGGTCTAAAGGCTCTCATCATCCTACAGACATGCTGTTTGTCACGCAGACATAAAACACGCACCAAAATCACTCTCATGCTCACAAAGTCAAAATGCTGACGTCTGTATTAATTCTAAAAGGACATGTTGAAACACTTGGGAAATTAAAGTTATTCATTCATAGTTCACAAATTGGTTTGTTGTCCATGGCTTTTTAAAAACAGGCTTTTGATGATTTTCAGAAATAATATTTTTACCCCTTCCCAGAATATATCAATAAAACAATGATGTATTATTTCAGCGACCTACAGGGCTCATACCCAACAGTTCTGTTCTAATCCTTGGTATTAAAAGATAAAAACAGTAACTTCCTCAGTGATGTAGAGCCAGGCTGCATAGCAGCTTCTTTACTGTCAATAAATCCATTTTCTAATTACACAGAAAGACTTGTTTGTCTTTGGCCCTGATTACATTAAAAATACCAGAAGTATCTTTGCTTTAATGTGCATTCTAGAAACATGACTCCCCAAGTGAATATGATCCATTAATAACATCTCTTTAACTACTGTCTAATGATTTTTGCTGACATGTAATAGAATATTTTATGGCTGTTTTCAACCATCTGTCCTTCGTTCTTTCAACATGAATTTGCCAGAGATGTAATGAAATTTCTTGTGCTTTGTGCCATTACACATTTGTTAATACCAAACACAGCAATTAAATATACCAACACTGTCACACACGCTGTACACGAAGCTATGCTCTGGGCATTGCTTAAGAAATTAGGTCCTTCTTTCTGTCTGCAAGTTTCTCCAAAACTACTCCTTGAGCCGAGCCAAGGTTCTAACCTGGGGAGCAGTACTTTCAGGTATGTACCCGAGATGTGTAGGGCTAGTGAATCATGAGGTCTGAGTCAGTCCTAGAACAAGAACAACTAGCAGCATTAAAGATGCCATACTTTAAAGAGTGAAATATGTTTAAAACTGTAATCCTTTCCTATTAAATTAACATTATATTAACATGTTTGAAATTCCACTAAATTATGTTACTAAAGAGAGTAACTAATGAATACAAAAGTGATCAATAACATATGTCATATTTTAAGTTATTTTATTTTATTTTACAAATTTACTGTTTACTGTGTCTGTTATGGGCTGGTCACTTTCTGTGGTCAATTTTTCTGAGTGTAGGGCTCATGCTTAAATACATATACAATAAAAAGAAATTAATTTGATAAAGAAGTATATCTTATAGTAATTAACCACCTTATAAAATATAGTAACCTGCTTTTAGAGTTGCTTTCAATAGGCAAACTGGGGAAGCTACCTCCTCTTCAGTTCTCTATGTCAGACCTGATGTTGTCAATGGTAGATTCTTTGGAAATATTCTTGGCTTGCTTTTTTTTTTGTAAGTTAGGGTAAAAGAGGAATAAAGTCTCTCACTAGCAGCTGCCTGTGTTTACATCTTACAATGCATCTGTATAGGGAGTAAGAAAGCTCTATAGAACATTTTAAAATCATGCAAATTTTACCTCCATTGAGAAAAGCCACTAATTTTACCCCTCCAGGGCATCAGCCATAGTACTAAGGAGAGTGTCACCTTTAAATCAATGATTGTGGTTAAAATTAGGAACATATCCTCCTCTCCCCACTGCTGGCTTTGCCAGAGGTGACAATGAATAGTACCCAAGGGACATACATTGCACTGAGAAGTTTTCACAAAGACTCAAGTTACAAAAATGAAAATGAAAATCATTCCGAGTGCTTCATCCTGTGTGGTGTCATTGGGACATTTCTTCTTGGAAGGAGGGAGGTTACTTATAAACTTAATTAATGATTAGTTCAAGGAGGGTAGAAAGGAAAAGAAAGCTTCAGCTTTCTAAAATCCTTTCTTGGTCTTTCTACTTTCTTATGATTTTTGTTCTGTCTTTACACTTATACTTGGTAATTGTAAGTCCCAAATATTAAATTAAGGTGAATATATATATATATATATATATTTCCTCCCTCTTTTTAAAATAGGTATTGTGCTTAGAACAAGTTTAAATTCTAAAATAAAATTGAGATGAATTGAGACTATAAAATACAAGGCAAGCCATCTTCATTTTTACAGCTAGTTATTAAAGTTCTGCTTTTTAGCCAGTTGGTCTTGGAGACATCATACACATAATTCCTGTGTTACAATGCTGCTGTTCATGTGCTGATTACTGACAGAGGAAGAACGCTTATTGAGAACCCAGATTGTTGGCTACAGGTTTTAAAAATATTAAAGTAAGCAATATTGCCCTAGCTGGTGTGGCTCAGTTGGTTGAACGTTCTCTCCCATGCACCAAAAGGTCTGGCTTGATTCCTGGTCAGGGCACATGCTCGGGTTGCAGGCTTGATCCCCAGTAGTGGTTGTATAGGAGGCAGCTGACCGATGTTGCTCTCTCACATTGATGTTCCTCTCTCTCTCTCTAAAAAAAATCCAAATAAAATAATCAATTAAAACATGTTAAAAAAAAAAAAAAGTAAGCAGTATTTAACAGACAGGCATTCCGGACTCCAGTGTGGAGATCCCTGTGGCTCTACGTAAATGCTCGATCTTAACTACTGCCTTGGACCTCTGGAGAGGGGTTCTGAGACAGCACGTAGAAAATAGCACAAACCCGGACCCCGGAGGTTCCAGGGGTAAAAAATTAGATGCCATCAGGAAGTTCTGGAAATACAAAGACTTTATTCCTACTTTCAGTTGGAACTAACAGCTGTCCCTTAAAATGTACCAAAGCTTTCCAGTAAGCCACAGCTTCTTCCACTTGAATATTTTATGTTTATTCACCCTTCTCTTTCCTGCCTGACCTAGTGATTTAAGAAGTAATGGGATGTAGGTGGAGCTCCAAGGCTCTTCTTGAACAACTGTTGGGGGAAAAATGTAAAAGAATATAATCAGAATATAGTAAGATAATTATAATTCTTCTGCATTCAAGGACAAGGGGCTGTTGCAATACCAAAGAGAAGGGACCTGTGATTAAAAAAACTTTTTTTATTTAAAATTTTCAATTACAGTTGACATACATTATATTAGTTTCAGGTGTATAGCATAGTGATTAGATCTTTATATAACTTATGAAGTGAAGACCCCCCCCACCCTAAGTCTAGTACCTATCTGATACCATACGTAGTTATTACAATATTATTGACTATAGTCCCTATGCTGTGGTTGTTTTAAAATATGGCCACAAACTTTGTGACACTCCTACCACTGAGGACTGAGGGAGGCGGGAGTCCTATGTCCCCATCCCTGGAATGATGACAGCTTTGAGCAATCGAATGTGGCAGAAGTGATGCTGTGTGACTTTCAGGCTAGGTAATAAAAGACCATGCAGTGGTGTCTTAACCTCTGGAGCACTTTCCTCTGTAGTTCTGACCATGGTGTAAGAAGTTTGAGGTTGTGATGATGACATGAAGCCCAAGCCACATGGAGAGGCCACATGTAGATTTTCTGTTCAATAGTCATGGCTGGTGCCAGCTGAGGCACCGCACCTGTGTAAGGAAGCCTCCAGGTGATTCCAACTCCCAGCCAATTTAGTTATCTCCAGCACTGCAGTGTTCCCCACTGAGGCCAACATCATGGGTCAGAGGTAAGCCATTCCTACTGTGCACCATCAGAATTCCTGATCTGTCTGTGAGTACAATAAAAATGGTGGTTGTTTTATACTGGTGGGTTTTGGTGGCAGAGATAGAGTGTTGGAACAGGGCCTGTGGAATACCAAGAAAATATCTACAATGGATTCTTTTGTGCTACAAATGCTACTGCCTGTCAGCCTCTATTGGGTTCTAAGCCTTATCCAAAGTTTTCATACTGAATATTCAACTGTGCAATCTGTTCCTCAACTTCTCAGGAGCCAATGGGAAGGAGGTTTTCATAGTTTACACTCTGTAAGGCCTGTGGTTTGTAAACAACCCTTGGCAGTACTGTGCCTGAGGGCTACAGCACCAAAAGAAGTTTGCTAATTTTATGATCTGACAGATTTGCCTTTGAAAATGAAGTTTCCATCTTCATATTAAAAACAGGAATAAGGTCAGCTGATTACCTATTTCACAGTGGTTTAAAGTTTTAGGGACTATGAATGTCAGATTTCCAAAAGTGGGAGAAAAGAATTTTATCTACGCTGGCACGGAAGCAGAGAAACTTGAAACCTATTTCCCCAAGTTGCCCCTCACATAAGCACACAGGAGCAGTGTTATACACAGAAATATGCTTCTTTAATGACCTAAATGACACAGTACCAAAGCACTCATTTTGCTTAGGGTTGTTGGCTCTTTGAAAATATCTCAAGAATCCCCTACCATTGTAAATGTCTTAAATGCATGTAAAACACGAGAATGGCAATATGAAGAAAAATTGTGGAAAACTGATACTACAATTGCATCATCAATCACTGAAGAACTAGCAGATCTCCCATTTCTTTGTGTGTTCAAGAGACTGTACTCTTGAGAGGTGTGACCATTACTGAAATGTTTGTTTCAGCAGCAAAAATCACAGATGATTTTAGAAATTTCTCAGCTTAGTATTTCTCTGCTAGTTACTATATCTTAAGGTTTTCCTTAAATTGCATAGTTGATGCATTCTTAAAGATCTCAGAAAGACATTTTCCACTACAGTGACAGGAATAATCATGTCTTGCTCTGATGTAAATCACCTGACCAGAAAACACTACCCCTGTTCTTCAGGATGACTTCTTTTTAAGCACCAATTGCCTTTCTGAGGGCATAATTTGGTGATATACAAGCTCACTGGTGCCAACACAATTATCATCTGAGTGAAGGATGCTTATTTAATTTAGCTCTAGAACCAAACTCCCACGTTGTTGGTAGGACATGTTTCTTTCCTGCTGCTCCAGCATGAGGAATGCTTAAGTCCTTCCATCTTTTTAGCCATAGCTGTCACATACGTCCTGTGGAACCAGGTTACTTCAATGACTGCCAAAAACATAAAATTCAACTAAAGTCATAACATGCTCTAACTTATAAACCGTTTGAGGGGCTGAAGAATGTTATCACACTGTAGCAGTAACTTTTCCTATTACTGCAAACAAGTCAGGTTAAATGCATTTACAGAGTTGAGAAGTGATTATTAGGAAATGAAAGTAGTCTCCAAGAAACATACTAGATCTCATACCTCCCTCAAAACTGTCATTTTTGGAGATAATGCGTTCTAGGGATGATGTCTTTGTTTCAAACATTCCTGAAAGTCACTCACTCCTCTCCCTGGGCTCCTGCTACACCCACATATGCCACATTTTCACTGTGTATTTAGTTGTTTGTGTGAATGTCTGTCTTACCCTAAGATTGTCAGCAGCTTGACAATAAGAACTTAATTTGTCTACTCATCTTATATCCTTGGTGTCTAGCAGAACACTTGGCAACACAGTAGGTACTCAATATTTACTGAATAAATAACTCATACATTCTTTTGTAGATTGTCTGTGTTGGCAAAGTTTCACCCTTTGAGGGTAGATTTACCTTTCGGAAACAGTGAAAAGTGACTGAGTCAAGTATAAAGAAAGAAGCCATGACGCCATGCAGTGTCTGGTGCGCACTGGCAACTGGAACCAGGCAGTTCTGAAAAGGAAGGTTACTGCAGTGAACAGGCAGGGGCTCAAGGTGAATAGTTTGAAGAGTAACACTTGCATGTAGAAACTCTTATGTGTTCTTAAAAATCATTGTTCAGGATTCCTAAGCATAACTCTCCTGAAAAATAAAGCTTCTAAAACAAAACTCTGTTTTCTGCAGTAGTGTGTATGTGGGAATGAAAGATACAAATATCATTTATATAGCAATGTTTTTTAAGTAAACATTTACATATGAATAGACTTCATATTTTGGGAATCTGCGATATAAAATGGACTGAAAAATGCTTAGCCTTCTCACCTTGGCTTCCTGTTCCCATCCTTCCTGCTTCTCTCTGTCACAGCCTGAAGCAAAGCACCAGTAGAGGCAGAACTAGAAAGAGACGACCTTGTTCTTTTCCCTGGCTCACATCGTCCTGTGGCAGTAATTACGTGTAGTGGCATAGTAATCTCTTCCCTAACACCCAGGCCAGTGATTTTCAACCTTTTTCATCTCATGACACATAAACTAATTACTAAATTTCTGCGGCACACCAAAAAAAAAAAAATTTTTTACCAAGCTGACAAAAAAAAAAGGGTATAATTTTGATTCATTCACACTGGATGGCTACTGTTTTGTTGTCTGTTGTCATTTTTTATTTGACAAGCTAAGGAAAAAGAGGTCAGTGCATGTTTTAAAAATTCTTGCTGGCCTACAGAATTCAGGACTGCAGAGAAATGTGATAATGGGGACAGCGTTAAAAGACAACCTGGGTCAGAGGATAAGCATTGCTGCGAATTAGCTAGAAGCAGATGACTTAGTTGAAAATCAGAAAAAAGTTATTTTGTGTGTGTGTGTGTGTTTTAAAAAAGATCATGTACAAAAAAAGATTTTATGTAGTGGCTGTGAAATGATAGAGAAAAATCTAGACTGTGCACCCCAAAGTAAGTTGCACACTACCCTTAGCAGAAAGAGAGGAAGCACATTCTCTTGGGACAATTATAAGGGCACTAATCCCCTTCACATAGGCTCCACCCTCATGAATACACTAATTCTAATTACCTCCCAAAGATCTCACCTTCTAATATCACACCAGGGCTTAGGGTTTCCATATATAAGTTTTTTTTTTTGGGGGGGGGCACAAACATTTAGTTTATAACAGACACAGAGCACAACTTTTTTTACTAACACAGAGACAACCTGTTAGTGATCCCCTCCGATGTCTAATAGCGCCAAAGTGGCAGCAGACATTATTTATACTCAGCTATTCTATTAGAACTTGATGCTGGAGTCACCTTTTCAGCACTCTGCCTGTCCAATGCTTTCTAAATACCTGTGTTTCTGTAGCCTGCTTTGTAGGCTTCTATTGATAATGCTTACATAATCCCCTTGGAAACAAAGACACCAGCACATCTTCAGTTAGGACACGTGTATATAGATACGCATGAAAGCTTGTCCTCGTGTGCACATGGGCTTCTGAAACCAGTGATTGTCAGGTAATTCTCCCCCTTCCTCAACACACACACACACACACACACACACACACACACACACCCCCCAACACTGACTCCAAACATCTCAAAATGTGAGGTCATGTAAAAATTTATGAGATCTGCTGGCACACCTATTAATCTCTGGCAGTCTCATTTACAAAAGAGTCATGGCTTGCCGAGCGTAACACTTCAACCAAGTGAAGATTTAGCTGACATTTAGACCAACAACTACCTCCCTCATCCCTCTTCTTTCCTTGGAATGCTGAGTGAAACATAAAATAACAACATGCATTGCTGTCACCCAGGCAAGGTGGCCAATACTAACAGAGGAGCAGAGTGGTTACAGAGGGGACTGAATGTGAGCCCAGGCCAGGTTGGGGAATCAGGTAAATTTCGGCGATAGAAAGAAGCCCTAGATCAGCTAGCCCATCCTGCCTATTTTGCAGCCCAAAGAGGAAAATGGCTGTTCCTAAGCTGTACAAACATGATGTGATTGTACTAATGCTTTATTCCTAGGGCTGGCTGAGGATACAGCTCTGAACCAGGCTATAAGGGGAAGTCTAAAATACAGAGCGGGGGTGAAAAAGAGAAAAGAGTATCATAGTAATTAAAGGTGGTATTTCAAATGAAGATTTCCTTTTCAAAGTGGTTTTTTTTTTTTTTTTTCCTTAATAGGAGAAAAGTTGAGGCAGCTGACCCCATCCCACCTGCTCTGCCTGTCTAGAGGGGCATAATGCCTTGTCCCACTGGGAGGCTGGAAGACACTGCTAGTCACTTTGGTGCCTTACTTTTCAAAATCATGATGCTCTCTATAAAAGTATTTTATATACATTACCTTTTCTAACCCAGGGAAAAAGAGAAGAAATTAACAAAATGGGTAGGGTTGAAAGAATTTTCTCTGATTATACTTCCCTGCTACAAATGGTTAAAATAAAGTGAGTTCCACCCTGGCCGGTTTGGCTCAGCGGTTAGAGCGTCGGCCTGTGGTCCAGAGAGACCCGGGTCTGGTTCCCGTTAAGGGCATGTACCTCGGTTGCAGTTTGTCGCTGGCCCAGGTTGGGTTGTGCGGGTGGCAACCACTCGAGGTGCCCCTTTCACGTCGATGTTTCTCTCTCTCTCTCTCCCTCCCACTCTATCTGAACAAAATATGGAAAATAGTCCTCGGGTGAAGATTAAAAAAAATAAAAAAATAAAGTGAGTTCCTTTTATGGAAGGGGTTTATTGGCAGTTCTAATTTGCTATTTCATAGAAAAATAAAGCATGTATTTGCATGTGTGTAACACCTGTGTGCATGGTTAATACCCTTGTAAGACCAGTAAATGATTAGAGCATGTTCTCACGGGCTTTCTTATCACTAAGAATTAAATGCACAACAGTGAAAAAAAAAAAAAAAGGAGTTAACACCTCTTAATAATTCAAAGTCAGGATCTAATTTATCATTTAAACCATTTATTTAAAATAATTTATTTATATTTTAAAAATATAACTGTGGTTAGTTATACATAAATTGATCATTTAAACAGCAAGTGCAGTTCTGCAGCATTCAACACATGCACATGGCTGTGTGACCACCACCGCCTTCCACCTCCCGAGCTCTTCAGTCTACCACACTGACACTCTGGACCCATTAGTCAGGAACTCTCCATTTCCTGACAATCGTCATTCTACTTCTTGTGTCTAACAATCTGACTATTCTAGATACTTCATATTAGTGGAATCATGTGATATTTGTCCTTTTAATGGCTGGCTTATTTCATTTAGCTGGCTTATTTCATTTAGCATAATGCCTCCAAGGTTCATCTATGTTGTAGCATGTGTCAGAACGTCATTCCTTTCGAAGGCTGAATAATATTCCATTGTACCTATATAACATTGTTTATCCATTTATCAACTGACATTTGGAACATTTCCACCTTTTAGCTATTGTGAATAATGCTGGTACAATCACAGATATATAAATATTTCTTTGAGACTTTGCTCTCAGTTCTTTTGGGTATATATACTGAAGTAGAATTGTTGAGCATATGTTAATTTTATGTTTAATTTTTGGGGAACAGCCATACAAGTTGTGTTTTACAATATCCTGGCCCATGATGCTTACAATGCTCCTCTGGCTGTGGCTCTGCTTACCACTGATTTCTCTCTGTGCTTAATCACAGCAATGTGACTGTGTCAGAGGAAGCCTTATTATGCCAGGGACACAGGCTAATCAATTTCCTTTACTTCTAGCCACACATCACAGTTTCTCAGGTAGAAACGAACAAGCTAAGTCTCAACATAAAACCATAAATGATGATTCAGCAGAGTAAATAGATTTGCATACTGGGCTAATTTGAGAACACTAGCATCTTCCAGAAGATGGTTACTGAGAACATCTGAAGAGCCTATAATCAATCCCTAGAGGCACCTATAAAACCTCTGAAATTTTTACCACCTGCTTATTCCACTTTCTTCGGGGCTGCTGTATGGCAGCATAGGTGTACCCTGTGGCCTGACCCTCTTCCCAAACTTGTAGCTGTTATCTACTGATTTCCTTCCTTTGATGACTTCACTACCTAACTCAGTTTTTCTGGCCACTCATTCTTCTGCTAGCGATTTTAGGCTTTTCAGCATCTATGCTACTAGCTTTGCTAATATCCTGGCTTATACCTATCATCCTCAAATCTAATGATTCTCATTGCCTCCCTAATGTCACTTACCCTTATGTTGCAGCTTGAATCTCACTGACACATCCTCCTTGAATCTCCCATCTTTCTTCTTTTTTTTAATGTTTATTAATTTTTGTTACAGATGTTTCTCCTTTCCCCCCATTGACACCCTCCTCCTAATCCCACCCCCGCCCCGACCCAGCATTACTGTGTCTGTCCTTGTTTACTCACACATGCACATAAGGTCTGTGGTTTGTCTCTTCCCTCCCCCACGTCTACCTTTTCTGAGGTTTGTCAGTCTGCACCCCACTTCCATGTCTCTGGGTCTATTTTGTTCCTTAGCTTGTTTTGTTCATTATATTCCACAAATAAGTGAGATCATGTGATATTTGTCTTTCTCTGAGTGGCTTGTTTCACTTAGCATAATACTTTCCAGGTTCCTCTATGTCGTTTCAAAGGATAAGAGATCTTTCTTTCTTACAGCTGCATCTATTGATGAACACTAGGGCTGTTTCCAGATCTTAGTAATTGTAAATAGTGCTACTATGGACATAGGGGTACATATATTCTTCCTGATTGGTGTTTTAGGCTTCTTAGGGTATATTCCTAGAAGTGGGATCACTGGGTCAAATGACAGTTCAACTTTTAATTTTTTGAGGTAATACCATATTGTTTTCCATAGTGACTGCACCAGTCTGCATTCCCACCAGCAGAGTACTAGAGTCTCCTTTTCTCCACACCCTCACCAGCACTTGTTTGATGATTTGTTGATGGCGGCCATTCTGGCAGGTGTGAAGTAATACCTCATAGTTGTTTTAATTTGCATCTCTCTGATGATTAGTGACACTGAGCATTTTTTCATACGTCTCTTGGCCATTTGTATGTCCTGTTTGGAGAGGTGTCTATTTAGGTCCTCTGCCCATTTTTTTTTCCTTTTTTTTTTTAATCCTCACCTGAGGAATTTTCCCATTTTTTGTTCAGATGGAGTGGGAGGAAGAGAGAGGAAGAGAGAGAGAGAGAGAGAGAGAGAGAGAGAGAGAGAGAGAGAGAGAAACATCGATGTGAAAGGGACACATCAAGTGGCTGCCACCGCATGACCAACCAAGGGGACAAACTGCAACCGAGGTATGTGCCCTTAGCAGGAACTGAACCCAGGTCTCTCTGGACCGCAGGTCGACACTCTAACCGCTGAGCCAAACTGGCCAGGGCTCTCTGCCCATTTTTTAATTGGGTTCTTTGTCTTCCTTTTGTTGAGTTGTATGAGTACACTATATATTTTGGAAATTAATCCCTTATCTGATGTATGGTTGGCAATTATGCTCTCCCGTGGAGTGGGTTGCTTTTCCATTTTGATGATTTTATCTTTTGCTGTGCAGAAACTTTTTAGTTTGATGTAGTCCCATGTTAATTTTTTCCTTTGTTTCTCTTGTCTTAGGCATTGTATCAGTGAAAATTCTGCTGCTTGTGATGTCTGACATTTTGTTGCCTGCATTTTCTTCTAGGATTTTTATGGATTCATGAGTCACGTTTAAGTCTTTTATCCATTTTGAGTTTATTCTTGTGTGTGGTGTAAGTTGGTGGTCTAGCTTCATTTTTTTTTTGCATGTAGCTGTCCAATCTTCCCACACCATTTATTGAAGAGCAACACCATTGTATGCTCTTGCCACCTTTGTCAAATATTAATTGAACATGATGACTTGAGTCAATTTCGGGGTTCTCTGTTCTGTTCCATTGATCTATATGCCTGTTCTTGTGCCAGTAACAGGTTGTTTTGATTACTATGGCTTAAATCTCCTATCTTTCTAATTTTCTCAGTCTGTCATCCCGAGCTTGCTCTTCCTCCTAAATGTGCTCCCGTTGATTGATCCCTCTCAGCATGGGTCTGGTGACTAGTCACTGCAGGGATGCTTGCCTGGGTAACCCTGCCTCACCAGACTTCTACTGCTGCATTCTTCTTGCCAATTTCAGCCTGGGGAAGACTGAACAAAACTCCTTCTCCCTATCTGCTCCTGACTGCCGCAAAACAGGGCTGACTGACTGGTCATGCTGATTCACTTTAACTTGGTCATCCATGGTGCACGGTTATCCTTGTTCCTATTCGTAATGGACTCCCCTCACTTTCTCCACATCTACTGTAATACACTCTTTTCACTTCTCTCTTCTCAAGCAACACATATCAATCTTACAACCCAAACTTTATACACAGAGTTTTGCTCTTTACCATTAAAAAAAAATATTGGGACCATGTAGGATGAATAAAATTTCATGTTAAAAAAACCCCACAAAGGTATTAAAAAAGTTGTTGATATATTTGATTACATAATTATAAGTAATCAAATTATAAGCTTGTTTCTTTTAATCCTCACCTGAGGATATTTTTCCACTGATTTTCAGATAGAGTGGGAGGGAGGAAGGAAGGGAGGGAGGAAGGAAGGAGAGAGAGAGAGGGAGAGAGAGAAACGTCGATGTGAGATAGAGACATCGATTGGCTGCCTCCCACATGACTGCAACCAGGGCCAGGGACGAACTGCAGTCGAGTTATGTGCCCTTGACTAGAATTGAACCTGAAACTCTTTGGTCCTTAGGCTGATGCTCTAACCACTGAGCAAAACCAGCCAGGGACATAATTATAAGCCCAAAACACAAACCCGGTTGGAAGTTGAATGACAAAGTAGAAAACAGAAAATGTGAGCTTCTTCAGTGTCTCTGTCTTTACCTCAGAATTATCTACATATATTTTTATCTATTCTATTCCCCTTCCCTTCTCTAACAGTATTTGGGACTCCTAAGAAAACATACTTTCCCCTGGTTGCTCTTGGACCTTGCTCTATTACGTTTGTTCTATTCTTTAATGTATCTTTGATGATTTCTTTTACATTGGCTCCTTCCTCCTAGTCAATAAAAATAATAAAATCTTTGCATCCTTAAAATAGCCAAGACAACCCAGAAGGACCCTACCCATTTCCCAGATCCTCAAACATTTGTTCTGTCCTCTCCTGCTCTTTGTTACCAACTTCTCTTCCACATTGGGTGCCTCTGCTTCTGGACCACCGGCTTGCTCTGTTCTCTCCCACTGAGGTTGCTCTTGGAATTATAAACGGCCCCGGCTGCCTCATCCCAGAAGGTTTCTGCTCCATAAGTAATGGACACAGGCCAATGTCATGCCTCAAAACTGTGAATGCTCTTCACAGCCCCTTCCCTCTGCCTACTCTCTCTAGGCAACACAGCCCGATCTCCAGGTTTCCCCTCTTATCAGGTGACTTCCAGACCTGGGTCTTCTGCTCTAATTGGCTTCTGAGCTCTAGTTCTGCATTTTCAACTATTTGCTGGATGTTACAGAGAGAACATTTCCTTTCTTCATATGGGTCCTCTTTGTTCCCTATTGCTAATGGCATTCTCATTGATCAAAGCAACACACACACACACAGTCACAATGATGTAACAAGTGAACGTTACCCATAAAAAGACAGCTCAGATTGGTGACCAGGGTGCTGAGCAGGAATCGGGTAGTATCTACTCCAGGTCCTGATAAATGCAGGTATTCTTTTTCTTTCCTATTAAAACTGAGTCAAGTACTAATTAATGTGACATTTCTGAAACCATAGAATGCTGTGTAGACATAATGACTACCTGAATTAAACCAAGAGTGTTGATATTTTAGGCCAAGTGTAGTTATTGGTTTTGTAATGACTGCTTTTGCAATTTTTAGCTACTCTTTAAGATGTTTAGAGAATTTTAAAGGAAGCAGCTATATTAGATAAGTGACGGATTTTTAAATTGGTTAAGGAAATATAGTTTAGGTTTTATTCAATGCTTAAATGTTTAGCAAAGATCCATTTTAAGTTGCTATATAAGATTAATAAATTGAGAATAAATTTATCCGTGGCCATAAGCCCCCTGGATATATATATTTTTTTATCCTCACCCAAGGACATTTTTGCATGTATCTTCAGACAGAGCGGGAGGGAAAGAGGGGGGAAGAGACAGAGAGAAACATTGATGTTAGAGAGACACAAGTGGTTGCCACCCACATGACCCCAACCAGGGCCGGGGACAAACTGCAACCAAGGTACATGCCCTTAGCAGGAACCAAACCCGGGACTCTCCAGTCCACGGGCTGATGCTCTAACCACTGAGCAAAATCGGCCAGGGCAGCCCCCTGGATATTAAAAGGCAACAGAGCCCCGCTGGTGTGGCTCAGTGAATTGAGCATCATCCCATGGACTGAGAGGTCCCATTTTGATCACTGGTCAGGGCACATGGCCTGGTTGTGGGCTCCATCCCCAGTATGGGGTGTGCAGGAAGCAGCCGATCGATGTTTCTGTCTCAAACTTATGTTTCTATCTCTCTCTCTAAAAAAATCAATTAAAAAATATTTTTAAAAAGGCAATAGATACCTTAGAGGTATGCCATACAAGTCTCTATTCAGTGGCTCAGAGCCATGGCTTTGTCTAGGAAGTCCAGGAGCTCAGAACTACAAGCTCGGGCATAGGTATTTTAAACAGGTGGTTCTGAGATGTGTCCTATTCAAGAACCACTGTTTAGATTTTGCTTTTAACCAGTGTGGTAAAGTACAGTAACCAGTGTGGCCACATTTGCTTGACATCAATGGACCTTCTATGTTCTTTAGTTGAAATACACCAATGTTCAATGAAGCCATAACCTAAGAGTAGGGAATATTTTATATTACAGAGATTATTATAAAAAGATTGAGTCTGGATGTATGCTTTATTTTTATAATCTAGCAGTTGCCACATACAGTTGTAGATACTATAATGAAAGCATACACCTTAGATTCTAAGTGCAAATACATGGCACACACGTTATTTCATTCTTCTCTTCCTCTCTGCCTTTCTTCTCCTAGGTTAGTCTCCATGAGGAGGAACATTAACCTATAGCTAATGTGCCTTTATTTAGAAAGGCATTTGAGAATGGGGTCTCTTGCTGGCTAATCCGGACCTTCCCGGGTAATGGCTACAGGAAAGAGACAAAATAAAACCTGCTGCTTTGTAATTTCTGCACTTTCCCATGAGTATAAAGGAAAGGCTCCCTGCGTTTTCCACTCTGTATGGCATTATCCATCTGCTGCCGGGGCAGTAACCTTCACTGAGGGATTCTGCAACTTTGAGTGGCAGGCATCATTCCTTGCTAATCTTAGTCAGTGAAAACAGTTACATGGTGTCTGGCATATAAGGAACATAATAAATGGTAGCTGCGATTGTTACTATTATGGTTCTTATTCTATTTGGAACTATCATTTAGTGAAGCAAAGGTTTTCCATCCAAATGGATCAACATAATTCTAAGAACTTCCAGTTGTTAAAAAATATCTGGAAAATGAGTCTACCATACTGAGTAATTCTGCTCAGCCGATACAATCTCCTGTTCTGAGTTTCACATCAGACCTCATTTCTCTCTTCTTCCACACCCTTCTCCTCCCTCTTCAGATCCACTAATTCAAGTATGTGGTACAGAAGTGGTACATTTCTCATCTTTTGGCTGTGTAATTAAAAATACACAAAATAGGCAGGAAAAAGAATCTAACAATTCAGTAAGAAAGTCTGGATCTTATTTAAGGCTCTGCTTGAATTGTTAAGAAAAATAAGAATCAAAAGTCTAATTTTTTTTGTTGTGAATCAAAAGCTTTTATGGAGGGGATTAAGGATAACTAGTCCATTTTCTTGTCCTCAGACTTGCCTGAATCGAAGACAAATGGTTTTTCATTTATATTCTTAAACATCTACACTGCCATGTATTAAAATAAACAAATTCCAAAAATCTAAAGCATGATACAAATAGCAAGTGGCATGGAATTTCACAATAAATGGATTCAAAATTAAAACTAGATACTCTTCCCACCTTCTTCATAAGAACTGTCTCTTTAATAAAAAAGTTATACTTTTCTTTTTCCTCTTTAAAAGGCAATGGATATTAAACAAACTGGTGTTCACACTTCTATTAAGGTCTGATATTACTCTGTGGAGTTGCTGTTAAGGATCCTATAAAAACAAAAAGGAATTGCTTATATTTTATAAAGATCAACCTTATTAACATTTTAATAAACTAATTTAAGCCATTTGGTGTTTAAAATGGATCTGGCTCTCCAAAGAAATGAAATAAAATATAAATAACTTTCGAGTTTATGAGGTACTTTTTTGTGTGTGCTTTTTTTTTTATCCTCATACGAGGAATTTTTTTTTTTTTTTTTTTGCATTTATCTTCAGATAGAGTGGGAGGGAGAAAGGGGGGAAGAGAGAGAGAGAAACATCAATGTGAGAGAGACACATCGACTGGTTGCAATGCACATAACCCAAACCGGGGCTGGGGCCAAACTACAACCAAGATACATGCCTTTAGCAGGAACCGAATCCGGGTCTCTCTGGTCCGCAGGCCGATGCTCTAACTGCTAAGCCAAACTGGGCAGGGCATTTTTTTTTTTTTTAAAGAAAAGGACTCTCATGCAACCAGAAAAGAGCCCGAATAGCCATAGTGATCTTGAAAAAGAAGAACACAGTAGGAGGAATCACATTACCAGATGTCAGGTTATACTACAAAGCCACTGTAATCAAAACAGCCTGGTACTGGCACAAGAACAGGCAGACAGATCAATGAAACAGAACAGAGAACCCAGAAATTGACCCAAGACAATATGCTCAATAAATATTTGACAAAGGTGGCAAAAGCATACAGTGGAGTCAAGACAGTCTCTTTAATAAATGGTGTTGGGAATACTGGACAACTACTTGCAAAAAAAATGAAGCTAGACCACCAACTTATACCATACACAAGAATAACCTAAAATGGATAAAAAACTTAAATGTAACTCGTGAATCCTTAAAAATCCTAGAAGAAAATGTAGGCAACAAAATTTCAGACATCATACACAGCAGAATTTTCACTGATACAACACCTAAGGCAAGAGAAACATAGGAAAAAATAAACACATGGGACTACATCAAACTAAAAAGCTTATGCACAGCAAAAGAAACAACCATCAAAATGGAAAGGGAACTCACTATATGGGAGAGCATAACTGCCAGTGATGCATCAGATAAAGGGTTAATTTCCAAACTATATAGAGTACCCATACAACTCAACAAAGGAAAACAAAAAACCCAATTTAAAAATGGCCAGAGGAACTAAATAGACACCTCTCCAAACAGGACATACAAATGGCCAAGAGACATGAAAAAATGCTCAATGTCACTAATCATCAGGGAGATGCAAATTAAAACAACTATGAGGTATCACTTCACACCTGCCAGAATGGCTGCCATCAACAAGTGCTGGCGAGGGTGTGGAGAAAAGGGGACTCTAGTACACTGCTGGTGGGAATGCAGACTGGTGCAGTCACTATGGAAAACAATATGATGTTACCTCAAAAAGTTAAAAATTGAACTGTCATTTGACCCAGTGATCCCACTTCTAGGAATATACCCTAAGAAACCTGAAACACTAATCAGGAAGAATATATGTACCCCTATCTCCATAGCAGCACTATTTACAATAGCTAAGATCTGGAAACAACCCAAGTGTCCATCAGTCGATGAGTGGATAAAAAACTGTGGTACATATACACAATGGAATATGATGCAGCTGTTAAAAAAAAAAGATCTCTTATCCTTTGAGATGACATGGAGGGACCTGGAGAGTATTATGCTACGCAAAACAAGCCAAGCAGAGAAAGACCAATATCACATGATCTCACTTATTTGTGGAATATAATGAACTAAACAAACTGATGAACAAAACTGACCCAGAGACATAGAGGTAGGGTACAGACTGACAAACCTCAGAAGAGGGGATGTTGGGGCGGGGGGGGGGGGAGAGAAAAACCACAGAACTTATATGCATGTATGCATAACCAATGGACATAGAAAACAAAGCTGGGGATGGGGAGGGGGGATAGGCGGAGGATGTCAATGGGGGAAAAAGGAAAAACATCTGTAACAAAAACAAATTAATAAAAATAATTTTAAAAAAATACAGAAAAGGACTCTCTTTTTATCATATACCCTGCATTCTAACATCCATTCATTGATTCACCTGCTGAGCACCTTCTGTGGGTCAGGCACCATTCTAGGTTCTAGTGTTAAAGAAACAGTCTTTGCTTTTAAGGCACTTCAGAGAGCAACAAATAAACAGATAATCTGTGCAGAAATCAGCAGAAAGACAAGGACCTGAAAGTAGAAAAATGGTACCTCCAGTTAACGCTTGAAGGGCCCCTCCCTCAGGATAAAGCCCAAGTATGGGGGACAAAGTCCCACGGGTCTCTGGCTCCTGCTTATCTCTGAAGCTTATCTCTGCAAGCCCTACCTCCCAGCACTGGTGCCCTTGTCTTCGCCTGGCTAACTTCTACTTGCTCTTAGCTAGTGCTTCTGGAAGCCTTACCTCAACTGTCCCTTCCGCACTTCCCACTCTGAGGGCTGAGGCTGTGTCTTAACGCCACTGAATTCCTAATGCGTGGGTGAAGGTGTGGCACAAAGGATAAATATCTGGTCAGTGAATGAGTGAATCAGTGAAGGAACACGGGAAGCTGTGTGTGGGGGTCACTAAACAGGGACTAAATGCCTGCCGTGTGCTGAGGGTGGGCAAGGAAGGAAAGCTGACTGAGCAAAGGCGGCTGGGTGGAGGGAAAGAGCAGGCATTTAAAACGGCCGCAGCCTGGCTGGTGTGGCTCAGTTGGTCGAGTCCCATCCCATGCACCGAAAGGTTGTAGGTTTGATTCCCAGTCAGGGGACAGACCTGGGTTGTGGGTTTGGTCCCCAGGTGGGGAGCATACGGAAGGCAACTGATGTTTCTCCTCCCTGCCCCCTGCCTTCCCTCTTTCTTGAACTAAACTAAACCAAACCAAACCAAACCAAACCAAACCAAACCAAACCAAACCAAACCAAACCAAACCAAACCAAACTAAAATGGATGCAAAGGGAATTTTCCTAGGAGTACACAGTGTGCTTTTCTGAAGATGTATTAACAGATCTTGGGGAGAGATGGGTATTGGCTTCAAATATCTCTGGGTTGAAATAAAAAGTGAATACAAACACACACCTACTTTGTCAGAGATGAGCTACATAAAGTCTACAGTGCAAAGCTGATACAAAGTAGGCCCTCAATAAGGCAACATCTATTCTGATATAAAATATAATATAAAATATACTATCCAGTTTCTGCCCATGAGAAACCCAGGGTCCAGTAGGGGAAACAGACCCACTCGGAGGTTGACAGACAGTAGGTGGTTTCCTAAGAATCACATGGCTGGTGAGTTGCAGGGCTGAGATCTAAACAAAGGCTTATCTGGTTTCCATGTCTGTGCTCAGGTAAGATGTAATGACTGGAGACAGACTTGAGAGTCATGCTCAAGGGGACAGACGTGTCATGGTGGTGGATGCAATCTCAGGGTGCTGATGGAAACTGGAGGCATGCCTATGTTTAGAGGGACAGAGGAGGAGGGCCAGCAAAGGAACAAAACTGGAGAAGGGGAAGGCAGGAGTGAGGAGTGAGAGGCCAACAGCTCAGAGGGTCTCCAGGAGTGGGGCCAATCAGAGCACTCAGATGCTGCTGAGATGTCGAACTGGCAAAGGCAAACACACTGCTTGTGACAATCAAGAACCTGTTACCTTTGCAAGAGCTGTTTCAATATAGCTGGGATAGAGTTGGCACAAAGTGGAGCTCATGTGTGCGAGCGGCCCTGCAGAAGGGAAAGGGAAAGGAGCTGGGTGGGCTGGACCTGGAAACAAAGAAGCCAAAGTACCTGTGGCAGTGGGAGAAAGGAATGTGCTTTAAGGAGAGTGCAGTGGAGGAGGGGGGAGGGGAGAGGGGAGAGCAGACTACTGAAGAAGCAGGATTAGCAGGGTTCCATGGGAGGAAACTGAGGTACCAAAGCAAACCAGTAACTTTGGTAAAAATGATGGTTGCTTCTTTATGAGTGAAAATGGAAGAAATTGAAGATATTCTGCCCTGGTAAGTCTGAGTAAGACAAAATGTGTATTTACTCAATGAATGGTACTAGAACAAGAGGGTATCCTTTTAGAAAGGATAAAGCTGAACCCAACCTCCATTCTTATATCAAAATTAATTCTAAATAAATAAAAAACTAAACCTAGAAAAGTATTTATGAAAGCAACAGAAGAAAATACAAGAGAATTTTTAAAATCTTGGGGTGGGAATTTAACATGATGCAAAATTCAAAGGCAATAAAATAAAATGTAATTACATAAAAATTAAAATCATCCATATAAAAAATATAGTCATCAAGGGCAAAAAATAAATGACAAATGGGGGAAAATGTATTTGTGATAAATATGACAAGAAACAGATAGTAAATAAATATAGAAAAGAAACACACATGGCTAATACATATATAAACTATTTTTAACTCAACCCATAACCAAAGACATACTTCATTTTACAAACTGGATTGATAAGAGGTGAAAACACTTGATCTTCTTAGGGCTGAAGAGCGAGGGTGAGGACAGGACTGCTGGGGTGAGAACGGCCGGGCAACGCGGTGACGCTGGTGCACATGTTCGATGTCCGTGCCCTTGACTCAGCTCTTCTACCTCTAGGCCTTTGTCTACCCAAAGACACAGGTGCAGGACGTCGACTGCTGCCCTGCTCATAATGTCAGAAAACTGAGATCAATGAAGATGTCCACCATGAAGGGACCTGTTAATTAACTTACAAAATATCCAAACTGTGGATTACTATTTAGGCATTAAAAAGAAAAATGTTGTATGTTTTGATATAGGAAAATGTTCAAGATAGATTGTGTTAGGTGGGAAAAAAAGAAGCTATAAAAGAATATTTATAGGGTAATGTAATCTGTCCTAAACAAAAAAGAGTACACACACACACAATCTCTAAATGTACAGGAAATTTCTAGAAGGATATATGAGAATCTTAATGTGGGAATTGAGATTTAGAGTCAGGAGAAGAGGATGAGAATAACTTTCCTTTTGCCTTTAAATTTTTTAAATCTGAAGAATGTATATTTTGATTAAGAAACTACAAGTAAATACATGTAAATGTAAAAACATTAAGTTACCCTACTTGTAAATCACAAGGGCATTACTGGTTGTATCTGTTTCTCTTCATTTTAACGTATGATAAAGATAATCATACCAAGCAGTACTTAAGAGCTTGGGCTCCCAGTCTGAGTGTGAAGCCTGGCTCTCTTTGTTACCAGAGTGACAGTGGGTCCGTTAATTAAACACTCTAACCTTTAGTTTCCTCATTTGTAGTATTAGTTAGAAGATTAAATGAGAAAGTGCATGTAAATCATTTAGCATAGAGATTGGTACAAAGTGCTCAATAAATGTGATCTATTATCTGTAGAACTCTTTCACAATTTTCCAATGCCCTATTACATATAATTATTACTTGATTCTTGGTTTTTAAAACATTATTATCCTATCTCAATTTCACAACAGCCCCCTTTTTACTGAGTTTCAGAGAAATTAAGTGGCTAGCCTAAGATCACAACTTAGGATCTGAATGCAGATCTTCGGACTTAAACTTTCTCCCTCTCCATCACAGCTGTCTGAGGTACACAGGCGCACCACCCCTACGTTCTGATGTGGAATTAGGTCGACTGTGAAATCCTAGGCATTAGGGACCATGGAGCTCTACATTATTCCACATGCAACTAAAACAAAGCAAAGTGCCATTTATAACTCAATTCTGTGGGTGATCACAACTCTCCTTAAAAAGATTTAAAATGTGTCTACAATGGTTAGCGACAACAGTTCAAAATGTACAAAAAAGAAAAAACCCACAATAGTGGCTAAACTACTTGTCTATGAAATCAAACTACTTGTCTATGAAATCAATACATACTTCATTTAATCTATAAATCTAATCACGTTTGCCCCCAAATCTAGGCATTTTCATTGGAGTACTTCTGTATTCAATAATTGTTTAAATAATAAAAACTGATCTGCCCCAAAGAATGTTTTGCCTGGGTGAGAAAAGTAGACTGACATTGTCATCTTCACCTTGTAGGCAGAAGCAAAGAGAATTTACATAATTTTTCTAAGGCCCTTTAGAGATTTAATGGCAGAACCAGAACTGAGTGTAGCTTCTGCTTTCTAATTTACCTCAGATTTCACACAGAGGGATTACACTCGTCTTTGCTTTACTTTTTCATAGGATTGTCCTGGAATCAGTTCTGAGACCATTTTGGAATAATAAAGTACTGACTATACTAAGCACCTAGGGCAGATAGTACTAGAGTCATAGTAAATTTCCTTTTTAAAGTTTGGTTCAAACTGAGAATGCTCAACATTTAAAAATAGTTATGACTTCTAAATGCTCTCCTTATATATAGATGTATTTTAGCACAATGCAACTCTGCTTAGGAAAAATCCACTTAGAAGAAAATTCTAGTACCATATCTAAACTCTATTAATGAGGAGTCAATTCTGAATGTGAAGGCTCTATAGGCTCTGATATGGAAAATATAATAGGATGTTATTTATTTAATTAAAATCACTTTCCCCAATATACATATGCAAATACATACATACCACACATGCAAATATACACTTACATGCATGCACAGCATGATAACTTGATCATCTAATTACATATTAATAACATTTTAGTTCTGGAGCACAAACGTGCGTTATTGACTGAGAGGTGAAGTAGTCACTGTGTATTGAGGATTACAAAAGAAGCTGCAGGAACTGATTGTGAATATACAGTATTCCAACTCTATCGAGAAATGAAAATCTGAGATGCTATCATAAATACTTCTTACCAACAAATACTGAAAAAGCTCCTCAGTCTCACAACCACAGGTGGACCTTGCACTTCACTTCCCTGTGCTTTGCAGCTACTACGTTTTCATTAACGTCAAGGCAAGACCCGCCGCCAGAGAAAGAATTATGACTCGATGAAAGCTCGCATGATGATTAGTATTTTTTATCAATAAAGTATTTTTAAATTAAGGTGTGTACTTTTTTACACAAATGCTATTACACACTCTATAGAATACAGTAAGATGTAAACATAAATTTATATGTACTGTAAAATAAAAAAACTCACGTGATAGCCCTGGCTGGTTTGGCTCAGTGGTTAGAGTGTCTGCCCGTGGACCAAAAGGTCTCGGGTTCTATTTCTGGTCAAGGGCACTTACATGGGTTGCAGGCTCGACCCCGGGCCCCAGTTGGGGTTGTATAGGAGGCAACCAATTGATGTGTCTCTCTCACATCGATGATTCTCTCTCTCCCTTCCTCCCTTCCTCTCTATCTGAAAGCCAATGGAGGAATGTCCTCAGGTGAGGACAACAAAGACATTCACGACAGGCATTACTGCAGTGGTCTGACCCTGAACTGGGATTACCTCCGAGGTCCACATGCACTCACTAGAATTAAAGCTAGTGTCTGAATATGCAGAATGGCCAGTGGCTGAGAAGGGATTTGCTGGGAGCAGTGTGGCTGCTGGGTCCACTCTCACCTACGCTACAACACTGCTGCTCACCAGGTCAGAGGACTGGCCCCACTTCTGCTGCCGAAAGCACAGAAGACAGCGTCCAACCCTCCTGCATGAGATGGTCTTCCAGGTACAGGAGGACAGACCTCCCGGGCCTTTCACATTTGTCTTTTTTAAAAAAGCCAAACATTTTATATGTAGAATTTAATGAACAGAATAAACTGCCCAACAAAATAGGTCCAGAGACATGGATGCATAGAACAGACTGACAGATCTCAGAGGGGAGAGGAGTGAAGGTGATGGGAAGAAACTAACCAAGGACCTTATATGCACTTATGCATAGCCCATGGACACAGACAACAGTATGGGGAAGGCTGGTGGCTGGGGCAAAGGGGAGAAAATGGGGGTCATCTGTAATACTGTCAACAACAACAACAACGAAAAAGTAAAACATTCTAAAACCTTCAACTGCTTAACAGATGATGTGGATTCAGTTCCTTGACACCTGGGTCTCCCTTTTGTTTGGGTTTGGTCAAATTTGTCCCTGAAAGGTAAAGAGTCTGGCCATGGACTCCAACAGCCCTGGGTTCGAGTCCCAGCCTTACAAAGTCACTATTTGACTCTGGATAAGTAACTCAGCTCACAAAGCCTCAATTTCCTCTTCTGAAAAATGAGTTGATAGCAGTTCCTTCTTCGTAGGAGTCCTCATTGTCCTTCCATCCAAATTTCTTCTCAGGAAGAGCCCTGGCACAGCACAGCAGTCGCAGGGGAGACACATTAGCATTCACTTGGACATGATGGAATGTGTTGTACTGGCTTGGGAAACCGCCTTCTTCTGTGTTCACTGGAACGATGTAACCTAGTTTTATATGGTCACACTGACTCAATTCCTTGTCTCTCGTTGCACATCTCCTCCTTTCTTGTAGGAGAAAAACCCTCATAACAATTTATAACACACCGAAATACTGATAGAAACCTTAAGCCCTAAAGTCTGAAGATACCCGAGGGTATGCTTTATTACAGAAGTTCTTGTGTTATAACTCGGCAATTAGGAAATATTGATAAATGCAAACACATTATTGATGTCAATTAGAAAAAGCACAAGATTGATGAGCCTCCCACAGTGCTTTGACACAGGCAGTTAGAGAGTAATGCTCATCAATATATATCGAACCTCTATACATGCCAAGGGAAATCAGGCTCCCAGGAAACAAAGGGTGCTTTCACATTAAAGTAAGATTATTAAACAGATGAGTATCTAGTCAACAGGAGTATCTAACAGAACCTCAAGTAAATTCCTACAGAAAAAACAGAATGCTTACTAGTGACTCATGATAAGATAAACAAGGAAAATATTCAAGAGGTGCCAAGGAACATGACACACTGACACGGCTAAAGGACGGCCCAGTCCCTGAGTTGGTTGGACCTGATTATATAAGCAAAGAACATACGCCAAGCCAGAACCTAAAGAAAACGGCAGTTTTTAGAGTAGTATCTTAAAATATATTTTGAAGCCCTGGCCGGTCTGGCTCAGCAGTCAGAGCGTCGGCCTGCGGTCCAGAGAGTCCCGGGTTTGGTTCCCAATAAAGGCATGTACCTCGGTTGCAGTTTGTCCCCAGCCCTGGTTGGGTTGTGTGGGTGGCAACCACTCGATGTGTCCCTTTCACGTCAATGTTTCTCTCTCTCTCTCTCCTACTCTATCTGAACAAAAAATGGAAAAATGTCCTCGGGTGAGGATAAAAAAAAATCAGGAGGAATATCTCAGCTGCAGAGACCCCCCTGAGGAGTGAGGGGTACCAGCCCCACATCAGGGCCCCTAGCCCAAGGTTCTAGGGTTGGGAAGAGAACTCTCCATAACTCTGGCTATAAAAATTAGTGGGGATTATGGCTGCGGGAGATGGAGGACTTCTGAAGTCCCAGGCAGTTCCTCTTAAAGGGTCCATGCATGGACTTACTCAGACTTACTCTCTCTGAGCTCCAGTGGTGGGGCAGCAGCTCAAAAGGCAGCAAGGACATATGGGGAGAAATAAAAGTGTCTGGTATCAGGGTGAGAGCTGGAGGGACAGCTTCCTCCCAGAGAGAAGTGCTGGCAGAGGCCACTGTTCCTTTTATTAGCCTTTCCTGTACAGAACCAGCAGGTGGGCACTATATCTGAGTCTCTATCAACCTGGCTCACACATTTTACCCCCATCCTGATGATTCCCTGAGACCCTGCCCCACTAACTTGCAGGCCCACCCAAGCTGTTTCCAGTGGCTTTTCTATGTGAATGGCCTGTCTTGGCTCATGCTTCAGACTTTCCTAAAATCTCTCAAACAAACAATATCTGGTCTCAGTGTGCCCCATACCACTCACTAAGTGGCCCTAGGCCCAGGACTAGTAGCAGCCAGCTGTGGTTCATAGCTTGGCCTCTCCTGGGCACCTCCAATTCCATCAGAATTAGTAATCATCTGCAGATCGCTCTATAGCTTATGCTGGGTGGCCCTGGGTAGAACACAGGTGGTGGCTGACCTTGGCCTGTGCTTCATGGAATATTATGCAACTGTAAAAAAGATCTCCTTAAGATAGCATGGAGGGACCTGAACGGTATTATGCTTAATGAAATAAGCCAGTCAGAGAAAGACAAGTATCACATGATCTCACTTATATGTGGAATCTAATGAACAAAATAAACTGACAAACAAATAGGTCCAGAGGCATGGAACCATGGCACAGACTGATCTTAAAAAAATAATGATGGAAAACGTCACTAACCTGGTGAAGGGAATAAATATACAAGTCCAGGAAGCGCAGAGAGTTGCAAACAAGATGAACTCAAAGAGGCCCACACCAAGACACATCATAATTAAAATGCAAAATGTTAAACATAAAGAGAGAATCTTAAAAGCATCAAGAAAAAAAGCAGGTAGTTACCTACAAGGGACTTCCCATAAGACTTTGAGCTGTTTTCTCAACAGATACTTTGCAGGCGAGAAGGACTTAGCATGAAATATTCAAAGTGATGAAAAAGAAGAACATACAACCCAGATTACTGTACCCTGCAAAGCTATCATTTAGAATCAAAGGACACAAACATAGCTTCTCAGACAAGGAAAAGCTAAAAGAGTTCATTACCACCAAACCAGTATTATATGAAATGTTAAAGGGTCTTGAAGAAGGAGAAGGAGAAGAGACAAAAAATATGGACAATAAAATGGCAATAAATATAAACCTATCATCAATTGAATCTAAAAAACAAAATAAACAAACAAGCATAACAGAAACAGACTCATAGATATAGAGAGCATTTTGATGGTTGCCGGAGGAGAGAGAGGCTGGGTGTGAAAGGTGAAGGGATTCTTGAACAAATTGGTAGTAATAGAACAGCCATGGGTATGTAAAGTACAGCATAGGGAATATAGTCAATAATATTCTCATAACTATGTATGCTGTCAGATGGGTATGAGATTTATCAGGATGTTCACTTAGTAAGTTATATGTTTAATCACTGGGGTGTACACCTGACACTAATAAAATACTGTATGTCATCTGTAATTAAAAAATAAAAAATGATTAAAAAAACAAGACAAACAAACAAACCAGCATGGTACTGGCATAAAAACGGACACATACATCAACAAAACAGAACAGAGAGCCCAGAAATAAACCCATGCCTATATGGTCAATTAATATATTGATAAAGAAGGCAAGAACATACAGTTTGGGTAAATGGTGCTGGGAATATTGCACAGATACATGTAAAAACCAAAACAAAACAAAACGTTCTTACACCACATAGAAGAATAAATTCAAAATGGGGTAAAGACTTAACTATAAGGCTCTAAATCATAAAACTGCTAGAAGAAAACAGGCAGTAAAATGTCTTAGCAATATTTTTTTCTGATATATTTCCTCAGGGAAAGGAAACAAGAGAAAAAATAAACAAATGGGACTACATCAAACTGAAACTTTCGTGCAGCAAACAAAACCATTAACAAGACAAAAAGACAACCTACTGAATGGAAGAAGCTATTTGCCATTGATACATCCCACAGGGGTTAATATCCAAATCTATAAAGAACTGATACAAGTCAACACCAAAAAACCAAACAACCCAATTAAAAAATGGGCAGAGGAGCCCTGGCTGATTTGGCTCAGTGGTTAGAGTGTTGGCCCGTGGACCGGAGAGTCTCAGGTTCGGTTCCCATTAAGCGCACGTACCTCAGTTGCAGTTTGTCCCAGGCCCCAGGTGGGATCATGTGGGTGGCAGCCACTAGATGTACATCTCTCACACTGATGTCTCTCTCTCTTCCTCCCTCTCTCCCTCCCGCTCTGTCTGAGGATAAATGCAAATATGTCCTCCGGTGAGAATAAAAAAAAAATGGGCAGAGGAACTGAATAGACATTTTTCCAAAGAGGATACATAGACAGCCAATAGATATGCAAATTAAAACCACAGTTAGATTATCACCTCATACCTGTAAGAATAAATTAACAAATAAGTGCAGGTGTGGAGTAAAGGAAACCTTTCTGCACTGTTGGTGGGAATACAGATTGAAGCAACTGCGATGAAAACCAGTATGAGGGTCTCAAAAAATTAAAAATAGAACTGCCTTATGACCTAGCGATTCCATTTTTGGGTAATGTCTGAAGAAACCCAAAACACAAATTTTAAAAAATGCACACTATGTTCACTGTGGCATTATTTACAATAGCTAAAATATGGAAGCTATCTAAGTGTCCATTGATAGATGAATGGATAAAGAAGAGGGGGTACTTACATACAACGGAATATTACTTGGCCATCAATAAGAATGAAATATTACCATTTGTGATAACATGGATCGACCTAATGGTATTATGCTAGGTGAAATAATTCAGACAGAGAAAGATAAATAGCACATGATTTCACTTATATGGAGAATCTAAAGAACAAAATAAATGAATAAACAAAATAGAAATGAATCTATAGATACAAAGATCAGACTGATGGCTGCCAGAGGGGAGAGGGATCGGGGGATTGGGTACAATAGGTGAAGGGTTCAAGAACTATAAATCGCTAGTCACAAAATAGTCACAGGGCCCTGGCTGGTGTGGCTCAGTTGATTGAACACTGTCCCATGGACTGAGTGGTTGCTGGATTGATTCCTGGTCAGGGCACAGACTCAGGTTGTGGGCTCAATACCCAGTAGGGGGCATGCAGGTGGCAGCTGATTGATGGTTCTCTCTCATTAATATGTTTCTCTCTCTCTCCCTCTCTAAAATATAGATATCAATAAAAAAAATGTATTAATTAAAATATATTAAAAAGTGTGTATTCTTGCCCTGTGTAGTTTGGCTCAGCAGTTAGAGTGTTGGTCCATGGATCAAAGAGTCATGGGTTCAATTCTAGTCAAGGGCATGTACCTCAATTGTGGTTTGATCCCTGGTTCTGGTCCGGGTTGTATGGCAGGCGACAAATCGATGTGTCTCCACACATTAGTGCTTCTCTCTCTCTCTCTCTCTCTCTCTCTCTCTCTCCCTCCCCACCCCTCCCCTCCCCTCCCTTCCTCCCTCCCTCACACTCTATCTAAAAATCAATGGAAAAATATCCTAGGGTGAGGATTTAAAAAAAAAAGTGCATTCTTTAAAAAAAAATAGTCACAGAAATGTAGAGTACAGCATAGGGAATGTAGTAATAATATTGAAATACCTATGTATGCTGCCAGGTGAGTACTTGAAATATCAAGGTAACCACTTTGTAAAGTATATGATTGTCTAGCCACCATGCTGCACACCTGAAACTAATACAAAATAATACTGAATGTACACTGTACTTGAAAAATAAAATTTAAAGTTATTTAAAAAAAGACTCACTGGAGATCAGAAAGGCCAAGTCTGCTGCTCATGCCATGAGTCAGAAGCAGAACCTTGGCTAGAACAAGTGTTTCTGAGTTTAAAACTCTTCCTTCTGTGTCTTTCTACCAAACCACCTTGCCTTTACTAAGCATTAATGGAGTGCTTACTACATCTCTGAGACACTGGAAATACCATGGTGAACAAGAAGACAACTCTATCCCTCCGGAATATCAGAGGCGTGGGCAGAGATAACTTACTGACATACCATTGAAAAGCTATGGAATAAATGCTGTAGTCACACGTCAGTGTTTTGGTGGCCCAGAAGATAAGCTTTCAGCAGGCAAGAAAGGGGGAAGAAAGGCATTGAAGGCCTTTCCTCAGCAGCTGGCGAAAGCAGAAAGGAATTCACTGGGTATAAATGCTGTGCTGGTCCAGTGGACATGGAAGGCCTAGTCCTCAAGGATCCTGCAAGCCAACTGAAGTGAGATTCAGGTCTTCCAGTCACTGTATTGCAAAGGCAGACATAAAGTATGAGTGTCCATGGGACAGGCTCCGCATGGCATAGAAACAGACAGAAGCCAGCTTGTTCCCAGTGGTTCCCTAAACTGCCTAGGGTAGCATTAAAGAGTGGTCAATGTCTTATAAGAGAAAATGAGCTCAGTTTTAAAAAATATGTCCAGTAAGAAAAATAATGTTATGAAAAATACAGCTATAAAGATAACTGCAAACTTTAAATAATAGCTGAGAGTTACTGATAAAAGCAAAATACTAAGTTTGGCACCATTAAGATAGGACCCAGTTCAAACCAAGAGAATAATTTTTTTTTCTCTTTCTATGGTCTCTCCTTCCCCATCCCACTCTTCCCAGGTTTGCTGGGTCCTAGTGAAGAAAACTTCATTCGTAAATGAGGTATCTACAACCTGTCACCTGTAAGAAAGGGCAGCTTCTGTTTCTCACGTTGACTCATGTAACATTCCTGCCACCACTAGGTATTAAAAGCTTTATGACATCACCAGTCTTTTTTCACATTGGTTCCCCTGCTGAGGCTGACTATGAAGAACAAACATTACATAACTCAGCATTACGTAACCCAGTTACTTCCCCACACTCAGCAAAACCTGGTATCTGTGAGATCTGGGCAATCAAGCTTTCTTTTTAAAATCAATTTAGTAAATAGAGAAGGTCAGTGACATAACTCACCCTTGGTCAAAATCCAACCTTCACAGCTATGTTTCTGAAACCTAATGATCATTTTCAATTATTTTCAGAATCAGAAAATGTCAGGGATGAAAGGAATCTTAGTCACGGCACAATCCTCACCTTACCTACAGAAGGAAGCTGGCATATAAGGACTGCTTGACAGCTGCCGAGAGGGAGTTGGGAGCAGAACCCACCTCTGCTGGCTCCTGGGCCAGCCAGCATGCTGCCCCAATTGAGTATTTATTGGGCTCTGATGGCAAATCTACCTCTGTGTAATCAATTCTGGAATGTACTCACTTATATTAGTGAAACTCTGGAGTAACCTATTGAAATAAACCCCAGTCCAATTTCAACAAGGCATTTAAACTTAGGTTTGTTAAATATAGCAGATACATAAAAAAATTCTTGTGCTATTAGAGATCTTGGAAACCAATGCACCCAATTTCTTACTTGTTATAGATGAAGCCTAAAGGGTCATGGGCTTTCTGGTGGTGCAATCACTAGTTTGCGATGGGCTTTGAAGAAGAACCCATGTGACCATGGGGTTGTCTGTTTTCACTACATTAAGGAGGTGAGATAGGTATGAAGAGAAGTACTGTCTGAAATGGAAATGTTTGAGGAGAGGAAAATATTTAAAATACTGATTTAATTGTGCACTAGCATTACTTAATAAAACTAAGATATTGTAGTACCACATATCAGATAATTTTTAGGGTTTTTAAATGATCTATAATGGATCAATGCATAAAATGATAGCCTTAATTATCAGATAGAGGAAGAGATAAAATTTCTGACACACACCATTTGGCTTTGATATTTCAAAAACATAGCATGGCAAAACTAACATTAACTTAAGAATGGTATTCCTTTGTCTTTAGTAGAAAAATTAAATGATAATTTTTTTTTTCATCCTCACCAGAGGACACTTTTGCATCTATATTCAGATAGAGTGGGAGGGAGAGAAAGAGGAAGAGAGAGAGAGAAACATTGATGTGAGAGAGACACATCAAGTGGTTGCCACCCACACGACCCCAACTAGGGCCGAGGACAAACTGCAACCTAGGTACGTGCCCTTAGCGGGAATTGAACCCGGGACTCTCTGGTCTACGGGCTGATGCTCTAACCGCTGAGCCAAACCGGCCAGGGCAAATGATAATGTTTTAAGAGAGATTAAATATCATGACCAAGATAGTGAGCTACTATCCTTGTGTTAGAATTTAAATTTAGGTATAGTTTACTCAAAACCTCTTTTCTTACCAACTACTCTTATATCTTGGAAAAAGCAACACAGTTTTTTAGGCTGATACATGTATAATTAGGAGAAATCTTTCCAACAGCACCAGTAAAACTATACACACACACACACACGTATGTACACACACGCGAACATACACACACACATGAAACCCATCAAACTGGAAAAAATCCAACTGCTGATATCAAGTGCTCAGGAAATGAGTACGTGTTCTCATATACACACTGGACTTGGAGGTGTGTGTGTCAATATCTCCCTGCATCTCAGAGGATGTGGTACAGAAAATGTAAATTAACATGAACATTGCCCTTCTTAGAAGGTGTGACATTGTTCCTCGTCATCTTGGGAGGAGATCTTCAGCATAAGCATTGAATTAACTCTGCCTGAAAGGATGAGCCAAGCAGCAAGGCATCAAAATGTTTCCACTGAAGGGCACTTCAGTGATAGCTTGTCAGGAAAAGCACAATTGGAGCTGCAACCTTCAGATCTATGGGGAAATTCTGAGCAAACACTTCTTAAATAAGGTGGCTGAACTTTTAACATTTTCAGACTGTGGTTTTGTATTTTTTTCTTTTGAAGGCAGAGAGTGAAAGTGTTTTTTTTAGAAATGATAAATAAGACCAGCCCCTGGGATAAACCATTCATAAGGCTACAGAAGGTAAGTTGATAGCTTATAATAAGAGTTCTAAATGAGCAATTAGAAAAAGAAATAGAAATCTTGTCTTCTTCTCTCATCTCCAAAGTCTCCTTTACTTCTGTCAAGATAAGGCCACCTACAGTGCTATCTTTCTTTTAAGATGGGCTAAAAAGAAAGAAGAGCCCTGGACGGTCTGGCTCGGAGGTTAGAGCATGGCCCGCAGACCAAAGAGTTGCGGGTTTGAGTCTGGTCGAGGGCACAAAGAATAGATGCGGGCTCACCATTCTTCTAATCGTGTGTCCTCAGGAAAACTGTTCAAACATGCCAAGTCTAATTTTCCTCATCTAACCCAAGGATAGTAGTATGTTTCTTACAAGACTGCTGTTGGGAGAAACTGAGACAATACATTCAATGTGCTTAGTACATACTGTCAGGACACAGAGAGGGCACAATGAACCCATACTGACAACAAGCACACATCACCAGGAGCACTGCCCCCTTCACCAATAAAATCATCTCTTTTCAGATGTGGTAAATAAGGCAAATTAACAACTTGCCCAACATCACACAGTGAAACTACTATAGGAGCTGAGATTAGAACTTCTACCACTTGCCTAGAAGATCAATGTATTTTCTGCACCAGAGTTGATACTATCTACTTCCACTTTAGATGCTTCAATAACAAAAATAGTTCAAGGAATTCAAGAGTGAACAGCTACAGCAGACTAGATGGAAGGATAATAAAAATTCCTAAATGAAACTTGTGCAGCTTTCTATGAATAGCATTGCTAGTGCCTTCTTGAGCTCTTCTGAAGATGGAAATATGTAAAGGACCTGTCATTAGATATGAAAAATGCAGAGGTGAGAAAGGCTTTGTCTAGAAAGGACAGAGAATTTTGGTTTGTGCATGTCAATCTTGGAGGCATTGAGTAAATTTGATGGAAAATGTTCAACCAAGAGGCATTCCTTCTATAAGAATGCCAATTATGGGCATATTATAGCCCCCAACTTGAGGATTTAGTGAAATTTCTAGAAAAAGCAGAGAGGGAGGAAATTAATTTAAATTATTGTATGAGGAAGTCTCTTTATAGCTGCAGAGGAACTATATATTGAACACACTGGAAAAAAATGAATGTCATACATAGGCCAAGCTATAAAACTAAACAACCTTCTCATCTCCCTGATTTCTTAAACTTTGACAGGGGGCTGAGGAATTTTTCATTCCTATTGAAAGAATTCATATATCAAAGGATGTAGGGTTCACTTAGGGGACAATCTGGTCACTGTATATAAATTCAAAATGTTGATTTCCTGAGGATTTTATTAAAGTCCAAGACAGACATACATCCCCCTTGCTTCTGACAGCCTTATTATTTTTAAATGTGTATTATTTTTAAACCTGATGATTTAATTTTCGCTGATCTATGTAGGTATAGGGGAAAGCACCACTGGGATACACTTCTAAATGCTGTATTTTCCTGTTCTATTAAATAGTGATGGGATCTAGGATGGGGACAAGGAGTCTGTCTCCAGAATCAACATGAAAAAGAACTTCTACAAGGTTCTGATGGACCTCATAATTCTATCCCAACTTTGCCTCCAAAAGCTCCTAAGGTTAATTCATATTTATATGGAATACATTGGGTGCTTGTTAAATATTTCAGGAAAGAAACTGTGGGCACAGAATTGCAATATATACAGTGCATTTGACTTAACGAGCAGATTGTGTTTAATGAAGCAAAGAAACCAGTCAGGGAGCAGGAAACCAGTTTGGGAGCAGGAAGAAGTCAAAGTAGGAAGAGACTAGCATTAACATGGGGGGGGGGGGGGCCTCGAGAAAAGCACTTTCATCTTTCTTTTGTCTATTACTTAAGACATTATTGCTTTTCAACTGCTATTTCATTTTCTTTGAAAGAATATGGACTGCTCAGAGACAGGTGCTAGGACTGGTGATGTGTCACCTACCAGAAAGGAAGAAAGTGAATAGCAGAGGTGCTAGCAACATTAATAAAACAAATTTTCTGATTTTCCTTGTGGCAGAAAGATTAGGGCCAAGAGAAATTTTTGGAATTCATGATGGTCAAAATATAGGGTGGGGCAAACGTAGGTTTACAGTTGTGAGTATGCAACAGAGTTTATTCTTATATTATTTGCCATACTAGCAACTGTAAACCTACGTTTGCCCCACCCTGTACATAGCTGGCTACAACTTTGCTCATTTGTAGCCTAAACAACAGAGTTAAGATCTTGGGGAGAAATGGTCAAGGAAGGCTGAGCACAGATTAATTTACTCTAAAATGTATCACTAAGTTTCTGCAAGTAAAGAAGGGGACAGATATTTATGTGAACCACAGAAATTTAGAACTGGAAATAGCCTTAGAAATCACAGTATAATCCTTACACTTTACTGATAAGAAACTGAAGGATCACAGATATAAATCCATTTGTTCAAACTTCAAATGACTTAAGCCTCCCATCCTCAAATACCAGTGCCTGAAACATTTTAATTTTCTTTCCCAATTAACAACAACAACAAAAACCCCCTGATGACTAGATATATAATTCTTTTTTGGAGGGAGAGGCAGAGATGTTTTTTTATTGTGAAAAAAGGAAAAACCTATACCATGTTAACCATCTTTAAGTGCACAGTTCAGTGCTATGTGCATTCACATTGTTTTGAAACAAATCTCCAGATCATTTTCAACCTGCAAAATTGAAACTCTGTACCCAATAAACAACTCGGCTTTCCACACTTCCTCCAGCCCCAGACAACCATCACACTGACACCGTTATAATAACCTGGTCATTATTTTACAGGAAAGGAGTAAAAGGAAGACTAGATAATATAGGCATGTCATTTATAGAGCTTTGCCAGAAGGCTAAGGTTTACTACTTCAGGTCTGTTTCCTGCTGATTGATGGGGGAAGAGACTGGACAAAGGCAATTTAGACACATGCCCAGTAAGGTGTGGGTGACATGGAAAGGTGCTTGCCTGTCAGTCACACCTGGAAACAAGTCAGTGGCCAGAATAGTGTGGCCACTATAAAGGTGCAAAATCTGAGACATAATCTCCTGAACAAAGAAAGTGCCCCTCTTGGTTCTCCTGGCCCTCTTGGGATTCCTGTTTCAGGGGCAGCGTTCCTTTGCTTTCATCCACATAGCATGCGGCCATGTGGACTCCACACAATGGACTGATGGGTTGAATCTAGCCTGATGCCTGATGCTACATCGGATCCAACTCCACCAAGGAATGGAGATTCTAGACACTGGCCCTGTTTCTAGCTTTGCTGAACCCATAGCTGCCCCCTTTTCAGGTCTAGGTTAAGGGAACTGGGACTTTGCAACTCAAGGAATGTTAACTCCACAAAAATTCTCCCATGGGGGCCTCTAAAAAAAGCTTATTTCAGAAGTACCCCAAGTCCCACGAGTGGCAGGGAAATTTGGCCCAATGATTTCTCCAGTAACAATGCTACTTTCTGTCTCTGTTAATCTGACTACTCCAAGTACCTCATATGAGTGGCTTATTTCACCTAGCATGATGTCCTCAAGGTTACCCTATGTTGTGGCCTGTGCCAGAATTTCCTTTCTTCCTTTTTTTCTTTTCTGGGATTATGGTAAATTTTATTCTCTTCTCAGTTTTTCTCAGTGTTCTAATTTTTCTTCAGTTAGCATATATTACTTTCATAAGCAGAAAGAACATTAATGTTATTATTTTAAAAGAAAAGGAAATAGTCTTGACTGCAAAACATCTTGCTACAGGGCAAAACTTGCTATTGTGCCACTAAGGCCTGGAGGATAAAGGCTGGCAGTTGCTGGTTGCTCGTCCTTACCTGCTCAGGTCTTCCTGGAAACGCTAAAGGTTGATTTCCCAATTTATAGTCAGCTAGAGATTAGCAATGGAACAGAAGACTAATGTAGAGTTTCACTTTGTATAATTAGTTGAGCTCATCAAGGCCTTGGAACACACATTCATTTTTATCCAGTCTAATGGAGGCAGTGACATTTGTTGTTGCTTCCATGTATCTGAATCTGTGGAGCTGGTGTGAGGGATCTATGGTTTCTTAGACTCTTCTTCAATTTCAGGTAGCAAACAGCAGATGAATGAGGGTACTTTCATTTACGGTTGTTTAGGCCAATCAGCTAGCTTAACCAGGTATGGCCTTTGAGACGTCATGGAGGGACCTGGATAGAATTATGCTGAGTGAAATAATTTCATCTTCTTCTTCTTTTTTTTTTTTAATCATCCTCACCCGAGGACATTTTTCCATTCTTTGTTCAGATAGAGTGGGAGGGAGAGAGAGGAACAGAGAGAGAAACATCGATGTGAAAGGGACACATTGAGTGGTCGCCACCCGCACAACCAACCAGGGCCGGGGACAAACTGCAACCGAGGTACATGCCCGTAGCGGGAACCGAACCCGGGTCTCTCCGGACCGCAGGCCGATGCTCTAACCGCTGAGCCAAACCGGCCAGGGCAATTTCATCTTCTTAAGTAATTCTCTCCAGGTCCCTTTTCCTATTTCAGTTGGGATTGGTTGATTTCTAAGCTTGCTATGCTGTGTTTTGATACTCTTGCTTGGTTTATCTTCATTTTGGCCAAGCACAGTTCTCCAGTAGCTTCCGGTTTCGGTGTGGTTTCTTCTTTAATTTCGTAGTTGAAGGACTTCCATTCAGCTTGATGTCAAGCGGTTCTGAATGATGGTTGTTCTGTAGTTTAGTTGTAATTCTGATGTGGTTGTGGGAGGAGGCAAGTACTGCATTTACCTACGCTGCCATCTTGACTGGAAGTTAGAATTTCCTTCTTTTTTAAGGCTGACTAATATTTCATTGTATGCATATATCACATTTTCTTTATTCATTCATCTATCAGTGGAAATTTGGATTGCTTCTGTCTCTTGGTTGTTGTGAATAGTGTATCATTCTCTTCATGTATTTTAAATGCCCCTAACGCAGGGATTGACTTTCATTTACTCCATCAAAATAACTGCCAAGTAAATTTTAGAGATTTCCCCTAAATGATCAATATGGTATTTAAGCTAAAATATATATGAGGAGAGATACAAACTATACTATTACTTTTCCCCAAAAGAACCCCAAAAGATGAGAACTGGGAACACGATATCACCTGTAATTCAATTTTTAACCAGGATTTAGGGCTCTGGAGCGAATATTGTAGTGGCTTATATGAGAGAAGACAGTCATTCACCAGCTTCTCATTTCTCAACAGCACATTCAAAGAGTTACTGGTGGATATTTCTCTTGAATGGTCATCTAAAGCTTAAACCATAAAATAGCAAATAAAAGTAAAAAATATAGTTTCAGAGTCTCATCTACCAGCATCCAAAATGTGAATAAATTAAGCATATACTTTGCTTTTAATGATCTATGAAAATGATAATTAACTATAAGCCAAGAAACACTGAAAACGCTTCACCTCACATACACACAAACTTATGTTAATAAAAAGATGTGTGCTACCTGTAATACCAACCCCTTGCCTACAATCTTTAATGGCTGCACATAGTATGTGCTCTAATTGCTTATAGGTACAGGTTCATAATTCTGATACATCCAATATTTGAATTGCTTCACTAACCCCCCCAAAACAAACAAGTAAACAAACAAAAAAACCCACTAGCTTAAGAAGAGCCAGTGTGGTATAAAATCATCATCACTGAAAAGTTTCTAGCAAAACTGGTATGACTCTATAACCTTGTCATTATCCAGAATTAGAAAACACACAGTTTGTCCTCTCACTGTACAATTACATACTACAGCAACAATATATTTCTCCATCCAAATATTTAAGTCACAGATAAACCCTGTTTTGCTGGATTCAGTCCTCATCTTGATACACTCATAGCCCATCATTCATTGGTAGGGTAACCAAACATTATTTGGATCTAAATTTGGAGCCAAATCCACCAGCCAATGTAAGTGAGTGGTTGGGAACCTCTCAATGTGGAATAGTTGTTCCTTTCCTAGAGATCAAGGTTTTACCTGGCCAATTACCTATGAAACTGGTCCAAAGAACAACTTTTACACACACACACACACACACACACACACACACACACACACACACAGGTGGGGGGTGCGGGGAAGAAAAAGAGAGAGAGAGAAACAACTCTTATTACCCTAGTTTACTGCTATATCATGGGAACCTGGAAGAACTGAAGGCTGTTGCCTTCATGGGATGCATTCTAATGAACACTGATAGCATCACATAGCTGTACATAAACCCAAGCTTTGCACACAGATATTAAAAACAATTTTTTTTTATTGATTTGAGAGAGAGAGGAAAGGGAGACAGATAGAAACATTGATGAGAGAGAACATCAACTGGCCACCTCCTGCATGCCCCCCCCCCCCCTGGGGATTTGTCCCACAACTTGGGCATGTGCCCTGACCGGGAATTGAACCAGTGACCTCTTGGTGCATGGGTCGACACTCAACCACTGAGCTACACTAGCTGGGCTGCACATATACATTAATTTTCACTAGATTTCAAGAAAAAGCTGCTACCCATTTAGGAACCAGCTGAATATTCCTGAAATTCTATTCTTACATCTTAAATCACATATTTAAGGAAATCTCACAGTACAGAAATACAGGTCTGGCAACGACCCCACTGTCACAGCTCTCTGAAGTCTCACATTTCTAGTGGTCTCTGCATTTTTTCTCTCGGACATGTAGCCATTATGCTAGGTATGTAACAACTTTATTTCAAAATGCTTGGAAAATGTGTTCTCTTGGGTGAACACAAAATCCCTGTGAACCACACATGGAGGGATGCTGGTGCTGCAGGCATCAGAGACACTTGGAGTAGCAAGGCTATGGTTCTCAGAAAGTAGACACAAAACAAGGCACACTGTGACTGTTTATGATGCAAAGGAGCATGACAAACTGCAGAGCTATAATAAGTGGGGGTGACTCACTGAAAGTTATTCTAATGAACGTCTTATAATTAGGAACCAGAAGTATCTTCAGAATAGCAAGATGAAAAAAAGAACAAGGATGAAAGCAGTGTCTGGTTGACTTTCTTGTTTCTTGTTCTGATATGAAATACCCAAGAAGCCTTGCTTATTATGTGAGGTAGACAGTCCTTAGGGACTTCTTGGCTGCCCAGATTATGTGGGAGCTTCTGCCCAACCCTACACACAGCCCCACTTCTGTGTATCCTTTCTCACACCATCAGGCACACACACAAAAGTCCTCTCCAATTTTTCTGATCCCACTTGGGAAGCAGACGGGAAAGCTCAGTTTAGTGGGGGCTAGTCCAGAACTTGCTTTCAGCATAGAGGAAGAACTCACACAAGCTGCCTGAGTCAATCTGTCTCTATAGAACCATCTTGTATGGATACAATGGGAGTTTATAAAAAGGTGGAAGAATGTCTCTGCTAGTTACAAGATATAAGATAATGCATATAGCTGGAAAGAAAACCGAGATTTCCAGACTGAATTATAATTTTCAGGGAGAAAGTTGGTCCAAAAATGTCAAAGAAAAAACATGTTTATGTCAGGCTTCTATTCAATGGGTCATAATTAAGGAGCAAAAGGAGTCTGATTTATTCATAATGGAGGAAAAGCAATCTGCCATTTTACTTCTTCAAATCAGAGTAATCCTCAGGATAGTGTGAAAGGCCAATAAGAAATGCCGATGCTCTCCAGAACCCTTCAGGTTCACCACAGTGAAGACTAAGTATCTCTGTGCATTAAGGATATACAGGAAGAATGCCTCTGATGAGGCGGAGCCAGGTTGATGTAGTCCTTAAATATCTTAAGAACAAACCTGGGGCATGACTTAAGATTATCTTTAGATTATCTTTACCGGAGTTCCGGCCTCCCGGGTCCCGGAGGAGCCGGGAACATGCGGCTGTCGGTTGTTGCCGCCATCTCCCATGGCCGCGTATTCCGCCGCTGGGCCTTGGTCCCGAGTGCTGCATCCACCTGTTGCGGAACTTGCTTATGGGACTAGTGCGACAAGAACGCATCAAGGCGTCATGGGTGTGCTTGGACGAGATGAGGGGCTATGCTGAGAAGCTCATTGACTATGGGAAGCTGGGCGACACCAGCCATGCGCATGGCTGACTTCTGGTTCACAGAGAAAGACTTGATCCCAAAGCTGTTTCAAGTACTGGCCCCTCTGAAACAAGGTCAGAATGGGGGCTACACATGAATGCTGCAGATCCAAAATCAGAATAAGCAGAATTGGGCTAAGATGGCAGTGATCGAGTATGAAGGGAACTGCCTCCCACCCCTGCCCCTGCCTCGCAGAGACAGCAACCTTACACTTCTAAACCAGCTTCTTCTGGGGCTGCGACAGAACCAGAAAGCAAGCATCCACAGTTCCCACTCACGTCAAACACCAGGGATTTAACTGGAGCCAAAGGGTGTGTAGCCTCATCAATGCTCACGATCATAGGCCTTTGGATGGCTTCATGTCTAAGAACTGGAGCTAGAATTGTAAATGGACAGTCTTCACAGAACCCAGAACCTGCTTGGGGGCCAGATAACCCTCTCTTTGTACAATAGATAAAATTCCCTGTATGGAAAAAAAAATTATCTTTAGCCATTAGTTTCTACTGACTCAGGTGCTCACGTCCTTGAACTTCTGAGTTTGCTCTGAGGAAGTAGAACTGAACTCGAATCTGGTCATGTGGCCATGGAGAAGGCATCCAGCTTTCTTGCACCTTGGTTTCTCTACCCCCCCAGAAAGAAGAAAATTTTTGCAGTCTTTTTTAAAAACTGCAAAACCTTACCATGTTTACAGTTGTCTCATTAGCATCACAGCTGACTGAAGTGATTGAAGCACTAGAAAAAAGATATACTTCAAAGACTGAGGAGAAGCAGAAAGGTAGGGACAGTATTGCGAGAGAAAGTCCAGTGGAGGACTTCAGTGTGAGTACTACCCTGTGAGCTTCCCATCTGTGGAAAAGTGATGCTGAGATCCATGTGCATCATGGTGATGGCCTCTGGGTCCAAGTGCTCAAGTGAAAGAGGGACTTGATGTGAAGGACAGTACAGCTCAGGAAGGTACTGTCTCAGACCCTCATTAGATTTCCTCTTTCCTTTCAAGGCTCATTCTCTCTGAAGAGAGGTTTTGGGAGGTCAGCAAGATACCATGATTGTGGTGGGCCAGACCCCTTGGCTGCGGTATATGATCTCAGGGACCAAACTTTTCATGTATTCATTTAGTCCACAAATAAATATTAAGATTAGCTCTGTGGACTGCTGTAGAAACTCTGGATAACAACAGCAAATATTTGCTATGTGCCAGCATCCTTTTAAGAGTTTTACATGGTTAACCTACTTGATCCTCTCTAAAACTCATGAAGTTGGGCCTGTTGTCATCTGCACTTTACATTAGGCACTGAGAGGTCACACATCTGGTTCAAGGTCATACAGAGTAGGTTGAGTGAAGATTTGAACACAGGCAGGCTGGCTCCAAGAGCCCATCCTCTTGTGTACCAGGTAGCAGTGACCATGACGGATGACATCCCTGTCCTCACAGAAAAGGAGAAAACAGACAAGGCAACAGTAATGTTATTATCGGTTTGATAAGTGCTGTAATAAAAACTAAAGCCAGGTAAGGTGACAGTGACAGAGGGAAGGAGGCTATTTTAGATACTGCAATAGCTGAAGTCTGAGTAAACGTCCGAGTGAAAAGGGGAATCGAGCTATTGGAAGGTTTGGGGAGAGACTACTCCAGGCAGAAGGTGCAAAGGTTCTGAGATGGGAACAAGTGGAAGATGCACCAGGGACATGAGGAAGGTACTGACATAGCAGGAGGGAGATAAGAGCAATGGAGGGCCTTTCAGGATTTCATAAGGACCTCAGATTTCATTGTCAGGGTGCTACAAAGCCCTTGGAGGGTTGTGACCAGGGGTATAACCTGCTTTGATTTTCTAAAAGAACATATGGTCAGTGTGTGAAGAACAGAACATTTTGGGAGGGGCGCAATCAGGGGGGCAAGTTAGAAGGCTATCACGGTGGCCAGTGAGAAGGAAATACAGATGCTACTTTACTTTAGGCCTTTTTTCCACGTCAGCTTATTCCAGCTTAGAAGTGAAGTGGCTCCAGGAGTCCACTACATCTCATAAGATAACTATGGAAAATGTCATTCCTGAATTCAGGAAAAATCTTGATGTGAAAAGGAAGTGAACAGAAACCTCCCAGTTGTTGGCGTGTAAGTGGCTACTAGTTCTCTGATGGAATGAGAATGCTTTCACTTGTCAGGCCCTCTCTGAGCAGGGCCTTCAGGAATCACATGATCAATCACCTGCTGCTCTACTAGTTAATATGGAAACCCTGGGCACTGGCCAGGCTCTTCTGAGGTGGGCACCGGGCCTTGGCACATGTCCAGAGGCTCCAGTGTTTTGAGTCTGCTTTAAGTGGATTCACTGGGGATGTCTGATGACATACAATCTAGTCTTTTTTTTTTTTTTTTTTGAGAGGGTAGTTTTACCAGTTCAAAATGAAGACATAGCTGAAAAGGTGGAAGATATTACTTACAGGTACCCTTCACTTTTCTAAGCATTTTCTGCTCTGAGCAACTTACACTAGAAGATGAAACCAACCCATGTTGGTGATATTTGCCAACTTTTACATGGGAAAGTGCCAAAGAATTAAATCTGAGTTTATGTAAAATAAGGACAAGTTCCAGTGCTAAAGGTCCCATAAATTTCAACCACTGATGCCTGGAAAATGCCATCGTTCTAGAGTTTTCAAAATGCAACTCATTTATTGCTACATTAAAGTATATGCAAATGCATAGATCAGTTTCTTTTTATGACTATCCTATTACCTTTTCATCCCCTTAGTCAAAGATCATTTCCTAGGCTTGTCTGAATGTGGCAAAGTTATTCTTTTGCTAGATAACTATAGAACTCAAGGAGGGTCATCAGAATCTGAAACGTTATTCTGGAAGGGACTGTTTCATTATCTACACACAGAACAAGACTTAATTTTGACATAAAATGAAAACCACAGTTTTTAATACTGCTTCTTCTTTTGAATTCTGTTTAGAGTCAAGCACGAAGAATATATGTTAATATATTATGATTATCATATAAAGTCACTCAAGCTGGCCTCTCCTCATGATGCTAAAGAAGCTCTTTCCAAAACACAAGCAAAAATTAGGAAAATGGCAAGGGGCTTCTTTTCCATGAGAATAAACAAATTTACTGCAAGTAAGAAAGAAAAATGAACAGAAGCAGAAATGAAGCTTATGGTGTGAATGTTGCTAAATCCAAGGAAAACAGTGAAAAGTATAATTTTTTTAGAGAGCGAGAAAACCAACTGATAGCAGGTTACTTTAGCCTTGGGCTTTCTAATGATTTTCACAGAAAGGTGGACATATCACCACCCAGGGACCATGCTGCGGCAGATGCCCTACTTTACCCCACGAGAAAGAGAAAGGCAAGCACAGATTAGGGTGATCCCTGGCACTTCTACAAGATGAAAACAAAAACACCTTCCAGAGTCCTTTACGGGGTCAATCCCAAAGCAGCTGTTCACACCATTTACACGTGCAGATACACCTTCCATGTGGCATCAAAATTTAGATTCATCACCGATGACCATGTTTTCAAGACAATCTTATCTTGAACATTAAGAAAAGTAGAATACATTTATACTCTTTGACATATATCCATGTATAAATGCGCAGTATATCTTACAAAGAAACAATATATTTTTTTTTGAAGTTTCTCATGCTTAAAGCATCAACCTTTAGTTAAATGTGAAACCTCAGTCTCCCCAACGATGCATTCCCTGGAAATTCTGGAAAGCTGATCTTTTCCTTTATGTTCTCCTTGAATTCAAGAATATAATAGGTCATCTTTCTATGTCTATATAAGTAAGAGAAACAGAGTCTCATGATTCTGTGTAAATTATAACCACCAAAAGCAGTGATGTCCAATCAAGGGGATGTGTCAAAGCTTTGAGCTCTTAATGAAAAATAGTACATCACTGAACTATCTTACCTGTCGGCGAATCATTCCCAGGTCTCTTTTGGCTTTGCTCACTAGAGTCTGAATTTCTACAGGATCTTTTGCACTCTTATTTTCTCTGAAGGCATCTCTTATCCTCCTGATAGCATAAGTTCTAAATAAATTCAGGGAGAAAAAAAGAAAAAATGTCAGTATCTCTCAAGCCATGCTTTTATTTATTTTTTATTCCTCACCAGAGGATATTTTTCTATATCATTAGATAGTGTAGGAGGGAGGGAGAGAGAGAGAGACTGAGAGAAACAATGATGTGATAAGAGTCACATCAACTGGTTGCCTCCTGCACAATCCGGCCAGGGCCAGGGATGAACTGCAATGGAGGTACGTGCCCTTAACTGGAATCGAACCCGAGAATCATTGGTCTGCGGGCTGATGCTCTAACTGCTGAACCAAACCAGCCAGGGATCAAGATATGCTTTTAAATGAATTTAAAAGTTTTTGCTTAGGAATTAAGTGTCTGATATTCTCCTATGGACAATACTGGCTCTTAGGACAGGCCCAGCCATTACAATTCTGGGATGACTAAGCAAACATATTAAGGGATACGAATCTACCCCAAATAAGTCACATATAAATAGCAAACTGCCATGGAAATGCTCCTTAGATTAGTGGTTCTTTATAGAGTTATTCACATCTGGCTACCCTCCATTTACATGGATAACTGAACCTTCAACATACAGAGAAAAAGCAAGAACTAAGAGGGGAATAGTGCACCACATATGCACAGAGACAGTGATCTAAGCCAGACTTGGCAGCTCTCCAATCTTGTCCCATATTGTGGCTGTTTTTCCCTCTTGTGTAACTTAACATGTTAGGATCCACATCAGAATCCTATCTCAGTCCAGAGTGGAGATTACACACATATGCACATACGTACACATACATAACACTCCGCTCCCCCCATATAAATGACATACAATACAGGACAGCAGTTCAAGAACAAGACTTTCAAATCAGATAGGCTTGGGTTTGAGTTCTTTCTTTAGCTCCTACTGTTTGTGTGAACTTGGGCAAAGTTCTTAACATAACCCATGTCTCCTGTCAGACAGGCAGTGCTGTCTACCTCCCAGGGCTGCTGGAAGGGGGTGGTGGTTAAGCTTTGTAATGACTGTCTGCAATCTGGCACAGAACCAGATACAAAAACAAACAAAAAAGACTCAATAAATAAAAACTGTTCCTCTTCTTCTTGCTATTCATTGTTGCAATTAGTATCTGTCTCTCCTTGTGTCACTGTCATGCTAGTATGTACACAGAGGGTAGTTGGTCTGGATAATTAGTCATTATACATGATTCAAGAGTCCTTAACTGGATATTCTCCCACACTCAGAGGGTCATAGTCTTGACCCCCAGGCCCACCTTAAAGACAAGGCACTAAGGAGAAGCACCCCGAGTCAAACAAACATATCAGACACAACTTTCTCTAGCTTATGTATAATCTCAGATTGCTCTCCTCTTAACTTTGATCACCAGCTAAAGAATCCATGCCAAACTATTAGTAACATTTAGGAACTGAAGAATGGAAATAGAGGCAAAGAAATGAGAGAAGGGGAATATACTTTCCTTGGGAGCTGGGGAGGGTGGATGTTGAGATGGACACAATTTACTGGCAAACCTTATTTAATTTTATCTTATTTTTTTTAATCCTCACCTGAGGACATTTTTTTTTTTTTTTTTCATTTATCTTCAGATAGAGCGGGAGGGACAAAGGGAGGAAGAGAGAGAGAGAGAGAAACATCAATGTGAGAGAGACACATCGAGTGGTTGCCACCCTAGCAATCCCAACTGGGGCCGGGGACAAACTGCAACTGAGGTACATGCCCTTAGCGGGAACCGAAGTCAGCGGGCTGACGCTCTAACTGCTGAGCCAAACCAGCCAGGGCTAGGGAACTTTATTTTAAAGAGGACTAGTTTGTTTTAGATAAACTTTTCTAAAGTGAAAATAAACTCTTAATTAAAAATTCAAATATCGGTTTATTTGCATTTATTTATTTACTTATTTATTATTATTATTTTTATCCTCACCCGAGGACATTTTTCCATTTTTTGTTCAGATAGAGCGGGAGGGAGAGAGAGGAAGAAAGAGAGAAACATTGATGTGAAGGGACACATCGAGTGGCTGCCACCCGCACGACCAACCAGGGCTGGGGACAAACTGCAACCAAGGTATGTGCCCTTAGCGGGAACCGAACCCGGGTCTCTCTGGACCGCAGGTGGACGCTCCAACCGCTGAGCCAAACTGGCCAGGGCTCGGTTTATTTGCATTTAAAAGCAACAGTAAACTGACATCTTGTAACATTAAGAACCATAAAGAAGAAAGACAGTTTAGGAACTTGCATTTTTAAGGTGTAAGCCACTGCCAAAACTTTCATCTTAATCCTATGTGAACCAACTGGAGTATTTGCAGAAGAGATTTCTTTTTCTCATAGGGGGACAATGACTGGAAATGGGATCTTTCTATTGGCAGACACTTTATAATGGGCTCATTCACTTATAAAGGCATATGGGAAAACTTTACTAATAGACTTGTATTACATAAATTTTCTTCACACATAACTGCTAATCTAACAAGATTTTAGATAGTAGGCAGGTAAGCTAAAAGTAATTTCTAGTGTACCTTCTTGTACAGAATAATGGTTATTTACATGACACAATATCATTCTTCATCACACCCCCACATCCCTCCTCCAAAACAGTTTCTTTCTTGGTGGTGATGGGAGCAGAGAGGGGATAAAATAATCTAAATCTAATATTTTATTTAATATGCAGATCAACTTTATAACAAATTAACCTCAGGAAACTATCATTTGTTTTAATTCTTCATTCAGGATGCTGCATGAGCTGTTTGGAAAAATAAAATGGGCAATTGTCATCATTACTAAATTCATTTTTCTAAAAGCTAGTGACTGGCCAAGAATAGCTAGAAAAAAGGCAGTATGGCTTACAATATAAAGACCCAAGTTCTTCCAAAGTTTGAAGAAATTAGATAATAGCTAAAGAAAGAGTTCATCACCACCAAACCAGTATTACAAGAAATGCTAAAGGGACATCTTTAAGAAGAAGAAGAAGAAAAACACCAAAAATACGAACAAAATGGCAATAAGTACATACCTATAGATAATTACTTTAAATGCAAATGGGTTAAATACTCCAATAAAAAAAAATAAGGTGGCTGGATGGAAAAAAAACAAGACCCATATATATGATGATGACTGCAAGAGACCCATTTCAGATTCGAGACACACACACAGACTGAAAGTAAAAGGCTGGAAAAAGATATTTCATGCAAATGAAAACAAAAAATACAGGGGTAGCAATACTTGTATCAGACTAAACAGACTTTAAAATGAAAGTATAGTAAGAGACAGAGAAGGACATTTCATATATAATAGCCAAGATATGGAAGCAACCTAAGTGTCTATCAATAGATGATTTAAAGGTGTGGTACATATATATAATGGACTATTACTCAGCCTTAAAACAGCATGAAATCTTACCATTTGCAACAACAAAGACAGACCTAGAGGGTATTATGCTAAGTGAAATAAATTGGACAGAGAAAGACAAATACCATATAATTTCACTTACATGTGGAATCTAAAAAACAAAATAAGTGAACAATCAAAACAAACTCATACAGAGAATAGACTGATGGCTGCCAGATGGGAGGGGCTTTAGAGGAGGGGGGGGCATGAAGGGATTAAGAAGTACAGGTTGGTAGTTACAAAATAGTCATGGGAATGTAAAGTATAGCATAGGGAACATAGTTAATAATATTGTAACAACTATGTATGGTGCCAGGTGGGCAATATTCCCTTAGGGGACCAACTTGTAAGCTATATAAATGTCTAACCATTATGCTGTATACCTGAAAGTAATATAATATTGAATGTCAACTGTATTTGAAAAAACAAAAAAAACAAAACATACCCACATTACAAACACACACAAAATACACCCACATTATAAACAAACAATAAACAAAAGTAGGAAAAAATATCTTTTTGAAAACCAGATCACAAATGTGTAATCCTCTTAACATTTAAAGAGCTCTAAGAATTTATAAAACTATCAATAACCAAATAGAAAGGTGAGCAAAGAATATATAAATTGAAAATTCTCAGAAAATGACCATCAAAGGCTTATAAACATGAAAATATATTTGGCCTCATTCATATGAAAAAAAAGCACACTGTGATATGGGTCTAAAAAAAAATAGCTTACGATGCTCAACAATTTATATCAATTGATATAAGGTCCAGTGTTCTAAATATTTTGCTGTGTGATCTTATTGTCTCCCCAAATCTCCAAAGCCTGAACCTAAAGAAATTAATCTAGATCTTCAAATTAAATATGTGTACAGCAATCAAAAGTTGTTCAAATTTTGGATGCCCCTTTGACAGGAATGATGCAATAGTTGACTCCTCTCTTTCTTGCTCTTCTTCCTTCTCCAGCATCTAAAACCTAAGGTGTTTCCTTTGCCCTAAGAGTAGACAATGCATTGGCTCATAATGATAAAACTAACCATCACTGCATGAACAACCTTTCAGTTGTATGAATTCTTATTTTAAATGATCATAATTTTGTGAAAGTTTGTCACAACTCTGGCTAAATTTTCAAATTTTGTAGGAGAGGACTAACCACCAATTATTTCAATCTTGCCCCTGTCCAGATTTTTTTTTATCATTTGCAATTTTTTCACCACTACTAAAGTAAACCATCCATCCTTGAACACATTTTGGCTATCAGCCTCTTGACTATATCACCAAGGAAGAACATTTCAAAGAAAAATGTGCAGATGCTGCAATAAAATGGTAGTCAGCTGCTAAAGTGCCTTGCATTAGGGTGGTCTTAATATGAGTCAGATGCTGTTTGAAATAAGGCATGAAAAATGAACCCATAAAGGTAACAGAACAGCAATAACTACCAACTATGAGAAAGCAGACGACATCCATAGACACAGCAAGGCTATGCTTGCCACACAAATCATTGCTCTCTCTCTATCCTGCTGAGCTTTGCAGTTTCTTAGTACTTTTTTGTGCAGATTCCCATTTGGCTTTTCTTCTCCACTCCAGCCCTTGCATGTCCGTCTGCCATCAGACCTCCAAGTGTTCACAGGTTCTTCTCCTGGCTATATTTTCAACATTGCAAGGATCAAACTCCTCTATGAGATTCTTTCACCATTCCAATTTTCCAGCCGCAAAGCAACACAGCAGGTGGTAATGAAAGCTCTGCAGTATCTGAGGTCCTACTTCACTTTCTCCCAGAACCACTGTCAGCTAAATGCAGGTGATGATAATCACAGCCTCTCCAGCACGTGGAAGCTCACATTGGCTTTTGCATCCAAAATGTGCGACCTGAAAACCAGTTGATGTCATACCCCTCGTTTCTGTCATCCTTCATCACCACCCCAACCCTGGTTTCTCTGTTTATCTATTCCGTAAAAACATCTGTGCTTTTCCCTCCTTACCAACCCCAAGTATCCTAGCTAGTCAAGTATCCTAGCAACAAAACAACTCAATCCTTTCTACTGGTCTCTTTTGGGGCAAACTCCTTCAATTGCTTGAAAGGAGATGTCCTCTGTCTACTTGCCTTAACTCACATGTGCCTTGCTCCTGAAGACAGTGCTTCCTTCACTGCCATGAAGAAGCTGCTGCTTAATTCTGCTATGCCTCTAGATTCCACGGGGCTGAGATGACACTACCAATGTGTTCTTGGATCCTACTGTTGATTCTGGATCATATGTTCACCTTTACACATCTTTGGGGCTCTGCTACCTAATGCAAGGATACTGTATTTCTCCATGATGCTGTTGTCTGCTCACTTCTTGAGGTCAACTCTCAAGATTCAACAAGCCTTAATGTCTTAGAGGGCACTCAGTGCATATATAAGCCAACAATTTTAGGTAATTTATCATAATTTTTAATGCAAATACCTTTGAAAGTCAATATTTTTTATAATGAGTTACATGACAGTGTTTGCAGTTTTTTACTGAGGTATCTATATTTGCTTCATTGAATGGAGAGTTGGTCTCTCTTCATTCTTTAGCTCTAATAAGCTTTCTTCCTAATCTTCTTTGTGGGCTAATTTTATTCTGCTGACTCTTACACATCGTATTCTCTAAGGCTCTGTAATGAACCTCTTTTCTTTTTAATAAAATCTCCTCCAGTAATTGCATCTGTGCCCAACTATCATATGTGTGCAAAAGATTTGGTATCCAGTGACATATAGTATATGATAGTTGGGCACAGATGCAGTCACTGGATACCAAATCTTTTGCACACCCATGCCTCCTTTTTGACTTCCACATACATATGACCCAACTGCCTTTTGGACTTGTCAACAAAAGGCACCCACTATAACCACTACAGATGCTCCCACCGAACACTATAAAAACTAATATCACTATCTTCCTTCTCCCTTGCCCCCAGTGGCCAGCGTTCTCCTCTCCTAGGTAGGAGTATCTTCAAACAACTACTGTCCAAGTCAGTGGGGATTCATCCTAAATTCCTTTCTTGTCTTTATATACTTATATTCATTCAATCGCAAAATCTTACTGATTCAACCTTCTACATCCCTTCTGAATCACCTTCCACTTCTCCAAATCCTCAGTCATATCTTGGTTCAGGCTCTTATCTCTCATGCAACAGCCCTGGGATTATAGTATGTGTGTGGTGTATAATGAAATGGATACTAACACCAACAGAGAGAAAGCTCAAGGATGATCGGAAGGTCAAAAGTATACTGTGTAGATAACAGTGAGGAAGAGAGCAGAAATCTTCCTTCTTATGAGAGTTCCTGCTAGAATGTAAACCCCACACAGTAGGACCTTTTAGCTTTCTTTTTTTTTTTTTATCCTCACCCGAGGATATTTTTCCATTTTTTGTACAGATAGAGTGGGAGGGAGAGAGAGAAACATCGACGTGAAGGGACACATCGAGTAGCTGCCACCCGCACGACCCAACCAGGGCCGGGGACAAACTGCAACCGAAGTACGTGCCCTTAGCGGAAACCGAACCCGGGTCTCTCCGGACCGCAGGCCGATGCTCTAACCGCTGAGCCAAACTGGCCAGGGTTTATCTTTCTTTTTAAAAAAATGTTTTTATTGATTTTTTAGAAAGGAAGGGAGAGAGAAAGAGAAACACTGATGTGAGAAACATTGATCAGCTGCTTCCCCCACCGCCCCTACTGGGGATAGAGCCTGCAATTCGGGCATGTGACCTGACCAGACATCGAACCGGGACCTCTGTCCATGAGATGATGTTCAATCCACTAAGCCACACCGGCCAGGCAGCCAGGTGGAACTTCTATCTTTCTTGTTTACCACTGGATCTAAGGTGCCTGGTTCAGGGATGGTGCTCAATAAATATTTACTGAATAAATGAAGTTATTAAAATGTCACAGGCAGCACCAAAAAGACATTCAAGAAAAATACCAATAATGAATAAGAAAAACACAATAAAGAAACTAAAAAAGAAAGAATGAAAAGGGTTTGTAGCACAAAGACTAAAATAACTTTTGAAAGGTAACAATTACAAAATTTGCTATGAGATTCAATGGGGCCCTGGCCGGTTTGGCTCAGCGGTTAGAGTGTTGGCCTGTGGTCCAGAGAGACCCTGGTTCGGTTCCCGCTAAGGGCACGTACCTCGGTTGCAGTTTGTCCCCGGCCCTGGTAGGCTGTGTGGGTGACAGCCACTCTATGTGTCCCTTTTGCGTTGATGTTTCTCTCTCTCTCTCTCTTCTTCTCTCTCTCTCCCACTCTGTCTGAACAAAAAATAGAAAAATGTCCTCGGGTGAGGATGAAAATAAAAAGAAAAGAGAATTCAATGGGGAAATAGGTATTGAATGCCTATTAAGTAAGCACTACACAAGGAGATGGGAGTACAGTGGTGATAAACAAGGTTATTGGCCACAGGGATCAGTGGGAGATGAAATCTATATATTAAGAGATGAAAGAGGAAACAGAAGCCATTCAATGTGGACACGAAGGGTCTAAGAAGACTTTCTTTTGAGATAGTATAGCAGTTCTTATCTTTTATTTTAAAAATTCTCACTGGAGGATATGCTTATTGATTTGAGGGAGAGAGGGAGGGAGAAGGAGGAGGGAGAGAAGAGGAAGGGGAGAGAGGGGGGGGAGGGGGAGAGAGAGAGAGAGAGAGAGAGAGAGAGAGAGAGAGAAACACTGTGTGAGAGAAACATTAATTGGTTGTCTCCTATATGTGCCTTAATTGGGGATCAAACCCATAACCTAGGTATGTGTCCTGACTGGGAATCAAACCTGTAACTTTTTGGTGTAAGGGATGATGCTCTTACCACCTAAATCACCTGGCCAAGGCAATAGTTCTTATCTTGATTGGGGTGGTGTTTTCACAGGCCTACATATTTGTCAGAACATTAAACACTGTACACTTAAAATTAATGCATTTTATTGTATGTAAATTATCATTCAACAGGTTGACTTTTAAAGAAAATTATAAAGTAAATAGTATAGGAGTGCATTATATTGCTCACTTAAGGAAAGCAAAAGAGGAGAAATAAAAGAAAACACAAAACAAAGATTGCAATCCTAGAGAATAATCATGTACCTAGGTGAAGGAAGTAAAAATTAACAGTTTTATAGAAAGTAGAATAGAGTACAAACTAGAAAATCAAATTTAAAACACAGAAAAATTAAATGAGTTGATGAGATATACATTAAAAAATCAACTAACTTTTAGAACAAAGGTATATAACCTATGAATAATAAATGTGAACTGAAACAAGTAGGTAATTAAGGTTATAATGGAAGAAAATGTCCCAGAAGTGATTATAAAAAATTGAGAAGACTCATTGAGATTTAACAACTAGAGGATAATCCCAATATATTGACTTATAAAACCCTGAATGTTACCTTGGTTGGTTTGGCTCAGCAGTTAGAGCGTGGCCCTAGGAACAAAGAGTCACGGGTTCAATTCTGGTCAAGGGCATGTACTTCCGTTGCAGTTAGGTCCCCTGCCCTGGTCAGGGTTGCGCAGGAGGCAACCAATCAATGTTTCTCTCTCTCTCTCTCTCTTAATACTTTTGTCCCCTCCTTCCTACTCTATCTGAAGATAAAAGGAAAAATATCCTCAGGTAAGGATTTAAAAATAAATAAATAAATAAATAAATAAATAAATAAATAAATAAATATTTATTAAAAACAAAACAAAAACTCTAATGTTACCTTAGACCAGGGATATAGAATCTTTTTTTTCTGCCAAGGGTCATTTGAATATTTATAACATTATTTGTGGGCCATACAAAATGATCAACTTAAAAATTATCCTGCTATATTTGGTTAGGCTAGTTTGGTGAGGAGTGTGATGTTAGCTGGTATCGATTTTGTGGGCCTTATGCGGCCCATGGGCCAGACACACTGACAGTCAGGGTGTGCCAGGGAGTTTCGCCCATTGGCCAAGATGGTACACGGGGAGGTTCTTACACTGAGCATGCCAAATGCTAGAGAGATGAATGGACAGGGTCTTAGAACACCAAAAGCTAGAAAGATGAATGGATAGAAAAAATGTCCTCTCCTCCCTATCCCTATAAGGACAAGGACTTGAGCAGGAAGGGGAGATAGTCTTTGAGACAGGAGTCCACCATTCTCCCAGGTTGCTGCACTTGAATAAACATCTTTCCTTTTGTACTAGCACCTGTCTCACAATTTTGACTTTCCTTGTGGCAGGCTGCTGAATCTGCATTTCAGTTACATGAACTCCAGGGTGAGAGAAAACGTACTTTGAGAAAGAACAAAGAAAGAACTTCAGCCTGGCCAGTGTGGCTCAGTGGACTGGGCATGGTCCCATGGACTGAGAGGTCCTGGTTCAATTCTCAGTCAGGGCACATGCCCCGGGTTGCAGGCTCAATCCCCAGTGGGGGGCATGCAGGAGGCAGGTGATTGATGTTTCCCTCTCTCTCCCCCTTCCTCTCTATCTGAAAAAATCAATAAAAAACATTAAAACAAAAAACACTTCAAGCAGATAATATTGAATGAAATATGGATAAGGATATCCTCAGATTTCTATTTTCAAAATCCATAAAGAAAAGGACTGCTTTCTACAGTCATTTGTAGTGCTGTTTTGAGGGTCCAAAGGGATAACTAAATAATATGTATGATTTATAGCACAAGTAGCATGCACAGGGTATCGTGCTAAGTACTGGATATACATATCTCATTTAATCCTCACAAACTATCATCCAGAGATATCTAAAATAGGTCAAGATCATATGTTCAGTAAATGGTGGAGCTAGGTTCTGAACCCAGCTGACCAGAGAGGCTGTGATTTTTCAACTTCAAGCTATGTCTCCTCCAGAAGTCGATAAACTTTAACTCTCCAATCTTTGATAAGTACTTGGTGAAGGTCAAGTTATTAGACATTTTAAAAGGCATTAAAAAATTGTCTTTGGTATCACAAAGCTTAAAAAGATCATCTTATTTCTAAACACTGCTTCAAGTGTTTCTACAAATAGTTCAAGAGCCAAGCATGTCTTAAGAAAAGACAAGTGGCTGAATGCTTTATGAGAAGAGCTATTGATATAAGCAGTAAGAGTAAGTAAAATAATCAAGTTTAATTGCTTTCAAAAGGAGGACAGTGACCAGTGAGAAGGGTTGTGTAGTGAGGAGGTGAAGTTAGTATCAGAAAACCCACTTTAGAGACAAAGCTTCTCAGTTTTGGGGCAGCTGTAAATAAAATCTATTACATCTTCCCTTTTTAAAATTACCCAATCATTAAGTTCAGGATAAGGCCCACTGCATTAGCATGGACAGTGTGCTCCTGTTTATCAACCCCACTCCATCAGGCAGCACTTCCACACGAGCCACCGACTCCAGCCATATGGGAAGACTTGCAGCTCTCTCAGTTCTCTGTCCTTCAGGCCTTCCTTTCCATACATGGAGTGACCCCCAGCTTGATTTCTTGGCTAACATCTACTTGTCTTTAAAGATCTAACCCAGTTAGAAGCAAATATGGCAACAGATTAATATTCTTAGCATATAAATAGCATATATAAATCTAGTAGAAAGACATTAGGACCAGAGTCAATAAATGGGTAAGAGGCATGAAGCAATAACTCACAAGTGAGCATAACAAGTGACTAAATTAAAAAAAAAAGTGACTAAATTTGGATAGATGGATATATGAATGTTTAGCCTCAGTCATAATTAAAGAAATGCAAATTTAATTTTCCTGTCCATCAATTTAGTAGAATTGTTTTAAAAAGCAAGGGGGATGTACATACTGTTGATAGGAGTATGATCTGGTACTTATTTTGAGAAAACAGTGTAATAATGGGTAATAAGAATTATAATCTTTTAGCTGATAATTCTACTTTTGGTGATCCTACAGAAATAATCTCAAATATGTAGAGGTACATACAGAATATAGGAATTTTATATTTATATGTATTAAAAATAGAAACAACCTAAATGTTCAACAATGGAGGGATGGTACATAAATTATGACACTGTGTAGCCTTTAAAATTAGGTATTAAAAAAAAAAAAAAATTAAAGTCTCAGGTTCAAAAGACAAAGGTATAGCGTGAGGAGAAACAGCTGTCTCCCTCCCATTCCTGTCCCTCAGACAACCCATTCCTGTTCTTTAGTTCTTCTCTCTAGATACAATCAGTTAGCAGTTTCTTTTGTAGATATTGAATATATATTAAAACTTTTATGTGCACATTTTAACTTCACAAGTTGTAGCATTCTAAACATACTGTGCACGTTAAAATTTTCAATTAAAGTATATCTTAGTTATTATTTCATATCAATACAAAATGCAACTGATTCATAAATGGTTGTATAGTATTCCATTGTACGGATGAATTATATAAGTCATTTAGCCAGTGCTTTATTAATGTTTACGTTGTTTCCAATCTTGCTATTGCAAACAATGCTGTAATCAATATCCCTGCAAGTGTGTTTATGGGATCAATTCTTAGAAATGGAATTGGTAGCATAAAGGATATGTATATTTATAGTTTTCATAAAATACTGTCAAAATTCTCTGTAGAGATACCAATCTATGCTTACACAAGCTGTTTCCCAACAACTTTGCCCATACAATGTGCTATCAAACTTCCTGATCTCTGCTAATCTAATAGGTAAAAAATGGCATCTCGTTTAACTTTTATTTTGATTATTATTTTTAAAATGTTTTTATTGATTTTTTAGAGAGAAACATTGATGTGAGAATCATCAATTGGCTGCCTCCTGCATACACCCTACAGGGGACCGAGCCCACAACCCGGGCATGTGCCCTAACTGGGAATCAAACTGCGACTTCTCAGTCCATGGATGACACTCAATCCACTGATTCACACCAGCAGGGCTTGTTTAACTTTTTTTTTTTATCCTCACCCTGGGATATTTTTACATGTTATCTTCAGAAAGAGCGGGAGGAAGAGAGAGAGAAACATCAATGTGAGAGAGACACATCGAGTGGTTGCCACCCACACAACTCCAACCAGGGCTGGGGACAAACTGCAACTGAGGTTCGTGCCCTTAGTAGGAAATGAAGTTGGGACTCTATGGTCCAAGGGCCGACGCTCTAACCGCTGAGCTAAACCGGCCAGGGCAGGGTTTGTTTAACTTTTAATTGCGTTTTTCTTATTAGGAATGCTATTGAACACCTTTTCACAAGTTTGAAGCCATTTGTATTTCTGTTTGTATCCTTTACCTTTTTTTTATCCTCACCTGAGGACATTTTTGCATTCAACTGGCCAGGGCTCCTTTACTTTTTCTTAATACAGTAATTTGTCCTTTTGACTTATTTGTAAGACCTAAATAAGAAGGTGTTTAAGAAGTTAGACCTTTGCAAGGAGTTGCAATATTCTGGTTTGTCATGTGGCTTTGTTTAGGGTGTGTGTGTTTATATTAGTCATGTAGAAGTATTCAGTTTTCATGTAGTCAAGTGTATCAATTTTTATGTTATAGCTTCTGGGTTACATATCATAGATACAAAAGATTTCTGTATTGTGAGATCACAGAAACATTCACCCATGTATTCTTGAGAACTTTCATGGTTTACCTTTTATGTTTAACTATTTGATCTTTCTGGAATTTATTTTAGTGAAAGATGTTAAATATGAATCAAATTTTACCCTCTAATGTTAAGTTTTTTCAAATGAAGGATATACCTTTATGTTCAGTATGATCTAAATTATGGAAAATATGGATTTAGAAAAAATACAAGGAAAGAAAAGGGCACGTTAATAATTCCTTTTGATTAATGGAGTTCATGCTTTCTAAATTATTACAATAATCATCGTAATAATATTTAAATTTGTAGTGACATAATAAAATCAATAATATACTACAACAAAGAAAAATCAGCAACAGAAAAGATTCAGTTGTGTGAGAAGGAAATATACTTAGATAAATACAAATAGCCAGGTGAGATATATGATAGGAAATTAAACTAAAGCAGTGTCATGGGAAAGAGGAAAAGGCTCAAGAACTTTTTAGCAGATAAACACAATAGGCTCTAAAAGTTTATTTTAGACAGTTATTTTTAGGCAACAATAGGACAACAAAGTAGGTATGTTCAGAGGGCTACCGGAAATATGGTTTTGAATCTCAGGTGAGGAATTGTAGACTGGCAATAAATTTAAAAATCAAGGAAGAATGAGGCAAAATCGCGGGGATAGATGAATGTGTTCCAAGGAAAGCAATAAAATGAAAAGAGAAGCTACCCTTGGGCAGAGCTCTGGAGAAATACTATCAATATTTAAGATCAGGCAGAGAAGTTAGGCAAGAAATATAGGAGACAAGAAGGCAAACTACAGGCAGAGTAGATAAGATTATACAAGTCCTAGAAAGGATAATACAAAGGCTGAAAAGAGCCCCAGTGAATTTAGCAGTTAGGATGTCATTAGTAACTTTAGCAAGGACAACAACAGTATATACTTACTGACTAAAATGCAGTAAATGTATTATGAAAAAAACTTAAGTTTTGGAAATAATTCAAATACTAATTGGGCCTAGGAAAAAGTTTACGTCATAATAAGAAAATATTTTTAAAATAATGAGAGTGATAACACATAAAATCTTTGGAATGCAGTCAAAGTCATACTTAGATAAAAATTAATGGCTTACATAGCCTAATAATAATGAAATAAAAGTAGAGTTTAATAAATTAAGACTATTTCTTAACATTTTAGAATGGCAAAATAGTATCCCAAGAGAATATAGGAAACAAAATTATTTTAAAAAATGCGTCAAAAAATTAAAAATAAAAAGAAAGTGGAATTAGCTAAGACAACTGAGTTTGTTCTTTTATGTTAGAGTTTCTGATATATATATATCAGAAAACAAAATTATGAGAAAAACAGTGAGGAGAATTGGATGTTTGAGAAGAGGGGTTTAAAACAAACATTTCAGAAGCTGAGAGTATGAGCAGACTCCAGAACTTGCCGAGTGATGAGAAGAGCCAGTTGAGGTTGGTAACATCAGGATGGTAATATACCAATTTGCCAAAGTGAGTGATTTTTCTTTGTGTTTGGCTAGGTGTAGTTATGAAAAAATACAGATGTCTGAGTATATCCATACTTGCAGTTTTGATAGATGAGTGTAACATAATGGCAAAGAGAGAAAGAGAAAAACTTTCCAGGGCTCAGAGGAGGTGATGCTAGGAATTTCTTGCCCCACGGTAAGGAACTTCTGAAAGTCCCAGTTCTCAGAACTCAGGCTATTCCCTGACTCAGCCTCCCTTTGTGGAATTCAAGTCATAATCTAAATGTCTAATAATAAATAGTCCAAGAAATGATGGTAAATTAATGGACTATACCTATTAAAATAATACATAGGAAAATTATGTACAAACAAGAAAAAGTATATTCAGAACCCTAGGACCTAAAAAACAATTTTATATAAGATTTTTGGTAAGGTTCTATGGGGATTTTTTCAAAAGTAATAGTCTTGTTAAAAGAAAAACACAACTAATAAAATAATAAAATTTGGAAAGAAAGGCACAAGCATCCTGTAGTGGCTGCTCTCCTCAGGCCCTAGAGGAAACGTTCAGGAGCATTTCTATTTAGGATTCCATTTTGGTGCTTAAAATTATGTAAGAATTTTAACCTATAATTCATCAAAATTAAAGTTCTACTTATCACTAGGATCTATCTTCATAGTCATGCACATTTTGTTGCAAAAGTGTAAACCAATTTATAAAAGTAAAGGCCAAGTAAAAACTGTTGTCCAGCTTTTTTGCAGTAAGGCACACAGATCAAGCAGTGTTGAGATCCTGGCTGCTCTTTTATCTGGGTTAGACATGGCTATTTAGTGCAGCATGCTGCAAGCTGGAACCTGAGGGCTGGTGGCTGTAGCTAGGATCCACAGTCCTCTCCTCACACATTCCTGGACTAAAAGGAGAACACATCCTTCATTTTAGTCTTGCAAACTACTCTTGTGAGGGAGAAAACAAAGATCATACTCAAGCATTAATTGTTCTCACACCTACACAGCCTTTTCTTATGGATTGGTTATATTTCCTTTAAAGTATCACTGTGTGCAGGGATGGAGTTTTCTGACTTCTTGCACCCCCACCCCCACCTCCCAGAAATGAGCTTGACCTAGTATCAAAAAAGCAAGTTCAAGCTTTCATTATGAACAAGGGTCTATAGTTGGGTTAAAGAATATAATTTCTTTTTTTGCCCTCGCCAGTATGGCTCTGTGGTTAGAGCGTTGGCCCACAGACCAATGAGTCGCAGGTTCAATTCCAGTCAAGGGCACGTACCTTGGTTGCGCTTCCTCCCTGGCCCAGCTCGGGGTTGTGTGGGAGGCAACCACCCTGCCATTCTATCTGAAGATAAATGGAAAAATATCCTTGGGTGAGGATAAAAAAAAAAAAAAAAAAAAATCGATAAAAACATATTTAAGAAAAAAAACTTTTAAGTTTTATTTTTAAATTATTGTGTGAACTAGCCAATATAAAATATAACCTTTAAATGAACTAAAATTTATGGAGAGTAACTATGGTAGGACACTCAATTAATTCTGGATTTCCCACTTTATGGGAGAAAACAAAGAACAAACAATGGAAATTCCTCTTGCTCATTAAACTCAAATTTCTTCATTAAAATTTCATATTAGTGCCACTAAAAAGGAGCCAAATAAAATGCCTTTTGTTTTATCCTTTCCTCTTGCCATTAGTAACCAGCAAGAATAAATGAACAACACAGGAAATAGACCAGGGGACACAGATAAGCTATCTAGCGTGTGATCAACATTATTTTAAAGATAATTCACATAACTACAAGAAAATGCAGAGCTATTCTCCCTTCCCCTTCCTTGACCGTGTGAACAGCAGCATATCTGCTGGGTTATTCAGAAGAAAAAAAAATACACATGAAAATATTTCAGGTACATAGTAACCTCACCCATTCACAAAAAAACAAAACTAAAAACCAGGAGGTAAATAGAAAAGGCCACAGGGCCCTGAGTTCACAGTTGCAAAGTTTGGTCAAAATCTTGGTAAGCTTACCCTAAGTATCGTGGCATTGAAAGGACAGCAAAAGACAAATTGGGTCTGGGTTCCCTCAATCCCTGATATTGGATTGAATCTAGGGCAAGGGAGCCCATTAGCTAACTTTACTTTGCCAACTTGCAGTTAAAGGATTCTGAACTCTATATGTAAATTTATGCAAATAAATACATTAATCACATCCCTGGATTTACTGACAAAATCTGGTAGTCCTTTACTCCTTTGAAGAGCTTTAATTTTGTCTTTCATAGAGAAGAGGCATCTCTAAAGTCTTGTCAAGTCTAAAATCCTATGAATTTAAAAATGCAATTAACCTCTTTTTCTCTTGGGTTGTCGTAAGCAGCATGAGGCACGGAATGCTAGGCACTATAATAAACGAATGGTTATTTTGATCTCAATGCTGTATTGTCTTAAAATAATGTTTGCTTGGCCATTTATAATACAAATAACTTGTTATTGCAACTTTCTTCCAAGTAGGTCAAAATATTTCCATGCATTACGTAATTTATTTTCAAAACATCTGTGTGAATCATCTAGGTGTTTGGGTGTTAAAATTTAATTTTATTTTAAAGAACTTGAAGGCTTTATGGCTGAAGAAAATTGAGCAAACATTTGCATTTATAAATGCTGTTAGTGTTTAACATACTACTTTCCCATATTAATACTGATTAAATAATATCAGAACAACATTTTGCACTTAACTGCCAAAACCACAGCAACAAAAATTCATGGTAGGGTCAAAAAAAAAAAAAAAAATGAAGTCTTAAAATAAATTCTGACAATTAATATAAATGGTTCTCTCATTCTGCCATAGGAGTGGCAACAGAAATTGTCACCTGTGGGCACACTACACCTCTACCTTTAGGGCACACTGCAGCTGAAGGAACCAGGTCACAGGCTGTCCCTTCGTCTGTGGTCACTACATAGAGCTCCTGTGCTAAAACTGCCTGCTTGACCAGACAGCCTAGCTTTTGGAAACTCTGTTGGGATATAGATGATTCTCAAAGGTGGGGACACTTTTTGCACACTTAAGAGCATGCCTTGGTTAGAAGACATGGAAAAGACAGGCAATTGAGTATCATTTCATTGATAGGAATCAGGTATTTACAGAGTGGAATTCACTGCATTGCTAATAAAACTCTTCACTGTATCTCACTGCATTTTTTCTTTTGAAATTTGATATTCTTCTAACTGCTTAGGTCCAAGGTCCCAGCAACTGCTGCTCTTTGAGCAATGACCATAACAATGTAGCCATCAGGGCTAACTGGTAAAATACAAGGGGCTTTACTCACCATCATTTATAATGTAGCACAAAAACCTTCAGGGATCAGAAATCTGCAATACAGTTTCATTTTGAATTTCATGAAACTTTTATTACTTGGCCTAAATCCAAGGCGGACTTTTCAATATACATATATGCTCAGAGCAAGAAGGTATTGGGCCTCAGCATTGTTTGTAATTCCATGGTTCAATAAGCCCTGTCCAGAATCAACAAACAGCACGTTCACAGTAGGTATTTAACAATCACTTTAATGTAGGGCAGACTAAGTTAAAAGAGCTACATTTTCTTTAACAACCTACTGATTTTAAATATTGTCCACTTTGCATTAAAAAGCACACAACTGTAATAAACTGTATTTACCAAAATAAAGTGACACAGAAAGAGAAGCCCTATCCTCAGTCAGGAAGCCCTCCTCACTGAATTCTTTCGCAAACGTACGTTTCCTAGAAACAATGGCTGGCAGAAAATAGATGATTTGGCAGATGCGTGAAGGGCCTTCCAGATGTCTAGCTGTGCTTTCAATAGCCTAAAGCAGGTGAAAATCCAATTTGACACGTGGACCAGCATTTACCATATGTGTTATGTGAAAATACTAGTATTCTCTTGAGAAGAGTTATGAAAAAAATTTGCAGTGAAGGGAGCCCTGAAATATGAGAAGGCAAAGTTAGGCACCTAAATTCATTCTGAAGCTCTGTGCACTCCCAATAACACCCTTTACATTTTGGGAAATGCTGCTCTTCTAATCAGGTAGCTCCTTCACGGTTCAGAGGCTACAGGCTTAATGTGCAGGTCCTGGGTTTTGTGACAACAGTTCCTGTAGGCAAGACCTACTCATTCATTAAATTAAAGGCTATTTACAAAGTAATATCCTAATCAATCTCAAACCCTCCTCTCACAACAATAGCTAATTGATGCAACACCAGGCACAGCTTTACTTATTACTTTACTTTTATCTCCTTTAACCCTCTAGAAACAGCCTAAAAAGTGCATCAGTTGTTCTTAGATATGTGAGCTCCCATAAGTGATAGCACACAGATGAGAGAGAGAGAGAGAGAGAGAGAGAGAGAGAGAGAGAGAGAGAGAGAGAGACACTGATGTAAGAGAGAAACATCCACTGGCTGCTCCTGGTATTTGCCCCAACTGGGGATCGAACCTAAGACCTAGGTATGTGCCCTCACTGGAATGAAACCTGCAACCTTTTGGTGTACAGGATGACATTCCAACCAAATAAGCCACCTGGCCAGGGCAAGAAGAAAACATTCTTATCACTGGAGATGAGAGTCTATGCAGAAACGAGCCTGAACAAACAAATTATACTAAAATAACCCTTATCTTCTATTAATTCCCCCCTATATTTCCTAGTCAATTTCTCTACAATATCCTGCCAGTAGACACCAAATTTCTTTCCTTCTACTCACTTCTCCTCAATTTACTGCCCATTGTTAAATGATATATAACGGCCCAAGTCTAACATTTTCTTTGGGGTTTTCACTTTTATATGAAGCTGCCATTCTGCAGACATATAAAAGCATTAACATGAACCCAGTCAGTGTGGCTCAGAGGACTAAGTGTTGTCCCATGGACTAAGAGGTCCCAGCTCAATTTGCAGGTTGCAGACTCGATCCCCAGTAGGGGATGTGCAGGAAGCAGCCGGTTGATGTTTCTATCTCTCTCTAAAAAATAAATTAATCAAAACATATAAAAAAAGAAGCAATTTCAGATTTTATTTTTACCTTTCATTTACTAGCTACACATTTATTTCTTTTCTTCAGTATTAACAATCATTACAGCAAATTCTTATCAGGTAGTTCTAGAAATAATTTACACTATCACCAGTTATTAGCAAATTATATTTCTTTTTTAACTGTTTTTACTGATTTTTTTTTTTTTTTAGAGAAAGAGGAAGGGAGAGGGAGAGAGAGAAACATTGATGAGAGAGAGAAGTATCAACGCTGATCAGCTGCCTCTTGCACGCCCCCTACAGAGGATCGAGCCTGCAACCCAAGCAGGCTCTGTCTGACTGGGAATCAAACCCGTGACCTCTTGGTGTATAGGCTGAATATCAACCATTGAGTCACATCAGTTGGGCAGCATATTATATTTCAACATTTGCTCTGTTAGACATATAAGATATTTGAACACATAACTGATGATCAGCATTCTATTCCTGCATCAAACATTAAGTAGAGGTAAGTTACTTTTAAATATTTTAGACAGAAAAATAATCTAGTTGTGTTAGTATTTACAAAGTAGTTTCATCAGGAAAAAAGTGTTTACTGACTGCCACTGAAAAATTTTGATACTATAAAATGTTCAAACTATTTTGAGACTACTAGTATAATAATACATTAGCTTAGAAAAAGAAAACATGCTAAACTTTCTGAGGGCAATTATGTCAACAAAACTATGACTACTTGAAAAGAACAAAATAAGGTCAAAATTACTCTCCCTGAGCACAGAGAGAAAGCCATTTTCCCTGTATGCAGATATTGAGGTTTTAACAAACAAAAAGAGAGGTTTAATTACATAATGGCTGTGGCATAACATGAGACTATGTGCCCTTCCTTCCAGCCACGGACTGGATTTACAGCTAAAATACTGTACAATCAGTTTTTTTAAAAAAGAGAAGTATAGCTGATTGGACATATTTTGTTAATGGAGCACTGAAGAAACAACATACGTGGTGGGTGAGCCTTACAGTTAGCCATCATGAGAGGTGAGCCCACCCACAAACAGGACAATAACAATCAAGACCCAATTACAACAGAAGAGCCCAAACAACCAACAAAAGAATCACTCCTAGAGCTTACACCTCAGCAGTACTAGGAGACTGCACCACTAGGTCTCACAGAACATTTTCTACAAAAGCCCACCCCCAAAGACTGGGAGTCATAGCACATATATCTGATCGACAGATACAAACACAAAGAGACAACTAAAATGGGGAGACACAGAAAAAAAACCCAAATTAAATAAAAGGAGGTATCACCAGGAAAAACCTAAATGAGATGGAGGTAAGCAAGTTATGAGACATAGAGTTCAGAGTAATGGATATAAATATGCTCAAGGAACTTAGAACTACAAAGAACTCAATGGAAACTATAAGGAGGTAGTGGAAACTACATCAGCATGACAAAAGACATAGAAATTATGAACATTAACCAGGCAGAAATAAAGAATACTATATCTGTCATCAAGAATATGCTGGAAGAAATTAAAAGCAGGCTCAATGAAGCAGAGAATCAAACAAGTGAATCAGAAGACAAGATGGAAAGAACCACTCAATCAGAGTGGCAAAAAGAAAAAATACTTAAAAAGCATGAGGACAGTTTAAGGGAATTTTGGGACAACATAAAATGGAACAACATCCATATTCCAGGGGTACCAGAAGGAGAAGAAAGTGAGAAAGGGATAGAGAACCTGTTTGAAGAAATAATGACAGAAAACTTCCTAAGCTGGTGAAGGAAAAATTCATACAAATTCAGGAAGCACAGAGGGTACCACTCAAGATTAATCCAAAGAGCCCTGACTGGTTTGCTCAGTGGTTAGAGCATTGGTCCGCAGACCAGAGAGACCAGGGTTCAGTTCCCGTTAAGGGCACGTACCTCGGTTTCAGTTTGTCCCTGGCCCTGGTTGGGGTTGAGTGAGTAGCAACCAGTCGATGAGTCTCTCTCACATTGATGTTTCTGTCTCTCTCTTTTCCCCCCTCTCTCCCTCTGGTTCTATCTGAAGATAAATGCACAACATGTCCTTGGGTGAGGATTAAAAAAAAGGATTAACCCAAACAGACCCACACCAAGACACAGAATAATTAAAATGGTAAAGGTTAAACACACAGAGAGAATCTTAAGGGCAGTAAGAGAGAAACAGTTACCTACAGAAGAGCTTCCATAAGGCTATCAGCTTATTTCTCAACAGAAACACTACAGGCCAGAAGGAAATGGCATGAAGTATTTAAAGTAATGAAAAGCAACGATCTAAAACCAAGACTACTTTATCCAGCAAGGATATTACTCAAAATTGAAGGTGAAATAAAGAACTTCCCAGACACAAAAAAAGGCTAAAAGATTTTATCACAACCAAACCTACAATGCAAAAAATATTAAAGAGCCTGTTGTAAGAAGAAGAAGAAATAGAGGTACACAGCCATAAAGGATAAACATGGCAACAAACAAATAAGTACCTATCAATAATAACCTTAAATGTAAATAAATTAAATGCTTCAATCAAACGCCACAGGATAGCTGAATGAATAAGAAAACATGACGCACATATATGCTATCTACAAGATACGCACCCCAGGACAAAAGACTCACGCAGAATGAAAGTGAAGGGATGGGAAAAAATTTTCCATGGAAATGGAAATGAAAAAAAAAAAAAAAAGAAAGAGTAGCAATACTTATATCTGACAAAATAGACCAAAGCAAAGGGCATAACAAGAGACAAAGAAGACCACCACATAATACTAAAAGAATTGATCCAACAAGAAGATGTAACCCTGGTAAACATATATGCACCAAATACAGTACAACCAATATATATGAAAAAGCTCTTGGAGGACTTTAAGGGAGAGATCAACAGCAATACAGTCATGGTAGGGGACTTAAACACACCAGTACCATCACTGGATAGATCTTTCAGACAAAAAAATCAATGAGAAACAGTGACCTTAAATGACACACTAGATAAGATTGAATTTAACTGACATTTACAGAGTATTTCACCCCAAAACAGCAGAATATACATTCTTCTCAAGTGTACACAGGAAATTCTCAAAGACAGACTACATATTGGGACACAAAATAAGTCTCTACAAGTTCAAGAAGACTGAAATAATATCAAGCATGTTGTCAGATGACAATGGCATGAAACTAGAAATCCACTACAATAAAAGCACTCAAAAACATTCAAACACACGGAGGCTAAATAGCATGGTATTAAACAATAAATGGGTTGCCAATGAAATCAAGGAAGAAATCAACACCTTGGAAATGAAAAGGAATACACAAGAACCCCAAATCTATGGGACGCAGTGAAAGTAGTCCTGAGAGGGTAGTTCATAGCATTATAGTCCTACCTCAAGAAACAAGAAAAATCTCTAATAAACGATCTAACCCTAAAACTAGAAGAATTAGAAAAAGAACATCAGAAAAGCCCAGAGTAAGTAGAAGGAAGAAAATAATAAAGATCAGAATAAAAATAAATGACAGAGAGAGTAAAAAAAAGAATCCTCATCAAGAAGCAAAGAGAGCCCTGGCTGGTTTGGCTCAGCGGTTAGAGCCTTGGCCTGTGGTCCAGAGAGACCCGGGTTCGGTTCTTGCTAAGGGCACGTACCTCGGTCCTCAGTTGCAGTTTGTCCCCGGCCCTGGTTGGGTTGTGCAGGTGGCCACCACTCGATGTGTTCCTTTCATGTTGATGTTTCTCTCTCTCTCTCTCTCTCTCCTTCCCACTCTATCTGAACAAAAAATGAAAAACAGGACCCAAATGAACAAAATCAGAAATGAAAGAGAAGTAACAACTGACACCACAGAAATACAAAGGATTGTTAAAAAATACTATGAACAGTTATAAATCAACAGATTGGACAATTTAGGGGAAATCACCACATTTCTAGAAAAATAGAGTCTCCCAAAACTGAATCGGGAAAAGATAGAAAACTTGAACAGACCAATAACAACTAAGGAAATTGAAGATGTAATCAAGACTCTTCCAGCAAACAAAACCCCGGGCTTGGACAGCTTCATGGGGGAGTTTTACTGAACATTCAAAGAAGAACTAACACCCATTCATCTTAAACTATTCCAAAAAATTCAAGAAGGAAGACTTCCAAACTTCTTTTATGAGGCCAGCATAATTCTAATTCCAAAACCAGATAAACTCTACAAACACTACAAACAAAGAAAACCACAGGCCAATATCTCTAATGAACATGGCAAAATCCTCAACAAAATATTACAAAATTAAAGCCAGCAATACATTACAAAAATTATTCACCATGACCAAGTGGGATCACCCCAGGGATGCAAGGCTGATAACAATATTCGCAAATCAACAAATGTGATACACCACATAAACAAAATGAAAGATAAAAACCATTCGATCATATCAATAGACACTGAGAAAGCAAAAATCCTGCACCCATTTATGATAAAAACGCTCAAGATTGTGGGAATAGAAGAATCATACCTTAACATAATAAAGGTCATATATGAAGAACCTATAGCCAACATCATACTCAATGGACAAAAACTAAAAGCATTTCCCTTAAGAACAGGAACAAGACAGGGATGCCCACTTTTGCCACTCTTATTTAACATAGTACTAGAAGTCTTAGCCACAGCAATTAGGCATGAAGAAAAAATAAAAGGGATCTAAATTGAAAAGGAGGAAGTGAAACTGTCATTATTTGGAGATAACATGCTATTGAACATAGGAAACCCTCAAGACTCCATAAAAAATCTACTACTTTTTTTTATCCTTATTGGAGGACATTTTTGCATTTTTATCTTCAGATAGAGTGGGAAGGAGAGAAGGAGGAAGAGAGAGAAACATTGATGTGAGAGACACACATCCACTGGCTGCCTCCCATACGACCCCAACCGGGCCTGGGGAAAAACTGCAACCAGGATACGTGCCCTTAGCAGGAACTGAATCAGGGACTCTGTAGTCCGCAGGCTGACGCTCAAACCACTGAGCCAAATCGGCCAGGGCAAAAATCTATTACATTTAATAAATGAATTTGGCATAGTAGCAGGATACAAAATTAAAATCAAGAAACTGATGGCATTCTTATACATCAATAATGAACTCACAGAAAGAGAAACTAAAAAAACAATCCCATTTACCATTGCGACAAAAAAATTAAGATACCTAAGGAATAAACTTAACGGAAGACATAGAGGACCTATTTGCAGAAAACTATAGGACATTGAAAAAAGAAATAGAGGAAGATATAAAAAAGTGGAAGCACATACCTTGTTTGTGGATTAGAAGAATTAACGTCATAAAAATCTCCATACTACCCAAGGCAATTTATAGATTCAATGCAATCCCCATTAAAATACCAATTAGATATTTCACAGACCTAGAACAAATACTTCAAAAGTTTATATGGAACCAAAAAAGACCCTGAATAGCCACAGCAATCTTGACACAGAAGAATAAAGTAGTAGGGATCACAATACCAAATAGCAGATTATACTGCAAAGCCACTGTAATCAAAACAACCTGGTACTGGCACAAGAACAGGCATACAGATCAATGGAACAGATCAGAGAACCCAGAAATTGACTCAAGTCATTATGCTCAATTAATATTTGACAAAGGTGGCAAGAGTAAAGACAGCCTCTTTAATAAATGGTGTGGGAAGATTGGACAGCTACATGCAAAAAAATGAAGCTCGATTACCAACTTACACCATACACAAGAATAAACTCTAAATGAATAAAAGACTTAAATGTGACTCATGAATCCATAAAAATCCAAGAAGAAAATGTAGGCAATAAAATTTCAGACATCACACGCAGAATAATTTTCACTGATACAATGCCTAAGGCAAGAGAAACAGGAAAACAATTAATATATGGGACTACATCAAACTAAAAAGCTTCTGCACAGCAAAAGAAACAAACATCAAAATGGAAAGAAAACCCACTATATGTGAGCGCATAATTGCCAACGATACATCAGATAAGGAGTTAATTTTCAAAATATATAGAGTACTCATATATCTCAACAAAGGAAGACAAAAAACCCAATTTAAAAATGGGCAGAGGACCTAAATAGACACCTCTCCAAATAGGACACACAAATGGCCAAGAGACATATTAAAAAATGCTCAACATCACTAATCATCAGAGAGATGCAAATTAAAACGACAATGAGGTATCACCTCACACCTGCAAGAAGGGCTATAATCAACACATCCTCAAACAACAGATGCTGGCAAGGGTGTGGAGAAAAGGGGACTCTAGTGCACTGCTGGTGGGAATGCAGACTGGTGTAGCCACTATGGAAAACAATATGGTGTTTCCTCAAAAAATTAAAAATTGAACTGTCATTTGATCCAGGGATCCTACTTCTATGAATATATCTTAAGAAGCCCGAAACACTAATAAGAAAGAATATATGTACCCTTATGTTCATAGCAGCACTATTTACAATGGCTAAGATCTGAAAGCAGCCCGTGTCCATCAATAGATGAGTGGATAAAAAAACTGTGGTACTTATACACAATGGAACACTATGCAACTGTAAAATAGAAAGATCTTTTATCTTTTGAGACGACATGGAGGGACCTGGAGAGTATTATGCTAAGTGAAATAAGCCAATCAGAGAAAGACAAATACCACATGTTCTCACCTATTTGTGGAATATAATGAGCAAAATAAGCTGATGAACATAGAAAGGAGTACGGTTCAGACTGGCAAATCTCAGAGGAGAGGGGTGAGAGGGAAGATGAGATAAACCAAAGAACTTATATCCATGTATGTGGAACCAGTGGACATAGACAACAATACTGGGGGGGGGGGGGGGGGGTTGGGAGGAGGGTGTCCAGGGGGTAAAAAGGAGAAACAACTGTAACAAAAATAAATTAATAATAATAATAATAAAAAAAAGATCTCTCACTCTTTGAGACAGCATAGATGGCCCTGGATAGTATTATGCTAAGCGAAATAAGCCAGTCAGAGAAAGACAAGTATCACATGATCTCACTTATATGTGGAATCTAATGAACAAAATAAACCGATGAACAAATAGGTCCAGAGGCATGGAAGCACGGCACAGACTGATGGATCTCAGAGGAAAGAGGGTGGGATAGGCAGAAAATAACCAAAGAATTTATATGTATATATGTATAATCAATGCACACAGACAATAGTGCAGGGTGGGGTAGGATCTGGATGGATGGGGACAATGGGGGAAAAATGGGGCACATCTGTAATACTCTCAATAGTAAAAATTTTTTTTTTCTTTTTAATCCTCACCCAAGGACATTTTTCCATTTTTTGTTCAGATAGAGTAGAAGGGAGGGAGAGGAAGAGAGAGAGGGAGAGAGAAACATTGATGTGAAAGGGATACATCGAGTGGCTGCCACCCACATGACCAACCAGGGCCGGGGACAAACTGCAACCGAGGACAAACATGCCCTTAGTGGGAACCGAACCCGGGTCTCTATGGACCACAGGCTGATGCTCCAACTGCTGAGCCAAACCGGCCAGGGCTCAACAGTATAAATTTAAAAAAGATAAAAAGATAATGGCTCTGAGCTCAAAGTATTATTTTAAAAATTAGTTTTAGGATAGTTTTCTGAAACTAAAGCCTTAACTTTTGGTAAATGTCAAGTAGCTCAAACTAACCCTACAGAATAAACCAATTTTGTTACATAGGGGTTAATTTCAAAAGCAATTTATTTGAATGTCTAATCTGAAAGTTATTTTGTTTAAAACAGAGGGTCAGTCATAACAGCCCCTTAACAAAATCTCTAAGGTATATAACCAGAGGGCTTCAAACTGGAGTGGATCCAAAGTCCTTAGGGGTCACTAGCTCTTTCCATGATAAACCCCTCCAGGTAAAGGTAAAACTTTTGCTTTCTACTCAGACTAGATCAGTGGTTCTCAATCTTCCTAATGCGGCGACCCTTTAATACAGTTCCTCATGTTGTATATGGGCGTATCTGCATGTGGGCAGATCTGCCCGGAGAGGGATAGAGGAACAGTATCTTGGTTCCTAAGACCATCAGAAATATGTATTTTCCGATGGTCTTAGACCCCTATGAAAGATTCGTTCGACCCCCAAAGGGGTTGTGACCTACAGGTTGAGATCTGCTGGTCTAGATCTTGTCTGGGAATATAACTTTACATCTGCTGTTTATGTTGTATCAAAACTCCGGGTGAAATAAGTACTATTTATGGTAGATTGACTAAAAGGCAAGCCTTCTATCTATTCTTCTGGATACTCTAAACTCTGTGGTTGCACCAGGGACCTGAAATTTTGGTCTATTGCAGAACTGCTTTATTCACTTGGGCCTTGTTATTGCCATAATTAGACAACATTGTGAGATTCCAGAAGAAACTGCCCTTTGAAACTGGTTGTATTTATGCTGAGGATGTTGCCCTTCATACAAAGAGCCACAAGAGAAATTTCTTGGGTCTTAGTATCATGTTGTGCTTTTAAGGAATAGGCTGATTTTTTATTATGGACACTGTGACTCATATAACTAGTCATGTCTTCTCTTTGCATAGGCTCCGGGGAAGCTCAGAGTGAGACCTGAGGCTGTTCTGGTTGCCAAATATCCTGTCTTCTAAGCAGTCAGTTTGCTTGCTAACCTCATTCCAGGTCTCACTTTGGTTTTCCTATCCTTATTTTCCCACTTAAAACACATACATGATCCTGATTCACTGGATAAAAACATATCAAAATGTTACCAATAAAATTAAACACAGCTTGTTTTCTATTTATTTGAGGAAGCACGGGGTTCCATAATTTCTTATTCATTAATTGAGAATTTGGAACAGTAATAAAAGATGGTAAGGTTCCCTGGTCAGTTCAAGAAAATTTAATTTAATCACAATAAAGCAAAAGTCGTAGTTTTAAAGAGAAGTTACCGTCATTCATCATAAGTTCTGTAGGGTAATTCTACTTTTATATTAAAAAAGCAATTCTTATTAGAAGATCTATGTATAAAAAGACATTATTGATTACCCAAACTCATAGAAGAACAAGATACTAAATTCATAGGCATTTAAATCAGAGAAAATTCAAGTGCCTTGTAAATAATCCATATTTTATTCAGTCAAATTGACTTGATCTTTTTTCCTGTGCTTATATAAACAAACAACAGTAATTTAATTCAGTTAAGAGTAGCAACGTGAATACAGATCTTTGAAGAACAATAAAATGTTAATTTTATGATCTTGTTTATTTGCTAAAGCTTCTGATAGGAAGCAAATGCATATTTTGACTCAGGGTCAGTTATTAATATTTCTAGCAGCAGAAAACTAATCTATTTGAATACCTAAATTTTACAAGCAAATTCAACACATTTCATATAAATAAACATAATGTCTTGGACATAGTTCTTCATAGTCCTAGATTATGGCTTATATTTACTGGGCTCTTATTCATAGCATTTATTCTTTTCAATTCTACCTAGTCAAATTTTCTTGACAACTTTTAGCTTCTAAAGAAAAAATCCTGCTTCTGTTTTAACCCTCTGTGCTACTTTTAAATGCCTGACTTCAGAGAGTGGCACAGTCAGATTCGGGACTTAGGAAAATCATTCTGGTAGCAATAAGAAGGATGCTTGGTAGAATTAAGACTTGGTGGCAGAGAGGTCAGTAGAAGGCTGTTATAAAATCAGGACAAAAACTGATGATGGCTAACAGAGGACATCACTGTGGGGACACGCAGTTTCTCTTGGTAAGAGAAATATGTGAGAGAATCAGCTGGACAGGAAGACTGAAAGGCTATGGGTAAAGGAGAAAAAGGAAAGTGATTTTCAGTTTGAGAGCTAGAAATTTAATGAGAGAGAATGCAGGAGGGCCATGTTTGCCGGGAGGGCTGGAAGTGGTAAGAAGGCGGCAGACTTTTAGTTCAGACACACTCAATTTGGTAGCATACCAGAAAATGAAGGAGGCCCTTGGAAAGAAGGATTTGCTAGAGGAAAGGACAGACTGGGGCAAATCAGAGCACACAGGGTTGAAGCCACTACTAATGAGTACAACTAGGGAGAGCGTGTGTGAAGGTCAAGATGTAAAATAAGGGGCCTCTTAGACTGAAGGAAGAGGGAGGAGTCGTCTCAGCACCTAGGGAGACCAGGAGACCGTGGTGTCTTGCATGTTAGGGTGGGAAGGAAGATGATCTTGCCGAAAGCTGAAGACATGCTAAATGACAAACACAAAAAAGTAACCGATTTTGACAAGCCAGAATGCAGTAGACTGAGGAGTAAGCAGAAACTGACAGTGGAGAAGGTGTAAAACACTCCTACCCTACCATGAGCAGGCTGTCAGGGGATCATCCACATCCCAAACAGCACAAGCCACTCTGGGGTGTGTAGGGTTACAGGCTCTTTCAGAATAATGATGTCTTCCTACAGAATCTGGTTTTCTGTTCTATGAGGTCCCTTTAGCACAGGCCCTCAGCCATCATTCTAGTCATGGTGCAAGGAAGAGCATGCAGACATGGGGCAGAATGAGAGAATGAGCAGAGAGCACAGGAGGAAAGCCATAACCACAGTGCGGAGGTTCAGACCTCTGTTGCTCCAACTCTGCACTAATCAGGAAGAATCTGAGGCCTGTGGTCCAGGGATGTTTCCTTCCATGAGGGTAAATGGGATTATAAGGTAGTCTTGGGCCAAATGAGGCTCACATCACCACAGACCTTCCTGGGAAAGATCACCTTTAGGTAGTCAACCCACCTCTGCCAAAGCTAGCCTTACCTGTATTCTACTGCTGAAAACCCCTCCTTAGGACACAGTGACCTTCCCCAGGCTTTCCGGTCTCCTTCTTTCTCTTTTCTCCTGATAAAATCCTACTTCCCATTTTTCATTTCTCTCCCCTTCACATTACTTTGCAGACATATTATTTTTCATTAACACTGCTCCTGCCCCTCTGCTGGTATTTTGGAATATGACATGTACCCATGATAATTTATTTTCAATTTATAAAAATGCACCCTTTGTGATAATATTGCCTTAGGTTATACATACTCAATACAAAATATTTACTTATGAAACCTAAAACAAAGTATTAGCTGGGAACAACACCTATTAAAATACAACGGTAAAAATGACAGATTTAACTGTTTTCTTCTCCATCTTAAAAAAAGGTGAGCACACCAAGGGGTCAACAACCTGGGGAGCAGATGAGTTCCAAAGCCAAGACATCCTGAAGAGAGAATTCAGGGCTTCTACCTCTCCACCAGGGTGGCCAGGAGTGGCCACCCTCAGCAGTGGTACTGAATGTAGGCTTTAGCTTTGGGAACAAGACTAGGGAAAGGAAGGCCTTTCAGGAAAATAAAAATAATGGTCTGGGAGTTAAAGTTACTAAGTGCAAACTCTGACCTGCACTTTGAAGCCAAGGGGATGCAAGGTGATGCTAGCACTAGTTCCACGGATGGCTTGTTTCACTAACAGCTGGCTTGCACCCATGAGGCAGGCACTAGAATTCACTACTTCACTCTATCTTGTGTAGAGGAACCCACCCAAAGATAAAGAGCTGCATCTTCCCGTGGAGGCAGGTGGAGGCAGAGAGGACTACCTGCTCCGAGTCAACAAAGAATACAAGGAAAAGTTTTGGCTTTAAAGAACTTCAGTGTCAACCCTGCTCCACACCAGCTGTATGATTTTAGGTTTGATACTTTAGTTCTATGAGCTGCAGCTTCCTCATTTGCAAAATGGGGGAGATTAAAAGTACTTGCTTCACAGAGTTTTTATGATGACTAAATGAGATAATGAAAGAAAAAGCCTATCATATCTGGCCCATGGGAAATGCTAAAGTAAAAAAAAGAGCTATTATTATTATTATTATATTTGTAAAATGGAGTCATAATACCTATTTCATAGTGATCTAACTTAAATCAGGTAATGCATGTTAAAGTGAATATATAGTTCTTTTTTTTCTGTATTGATTTTAGAGAGAGAGAAAGGGAGAGGGAGAAACATCGATGAGAGATAATATCGATTGGCCACCTCCTGCATGCCCTGGGGATGTGGGGATCGGGCCCACAACCTGGGCATGTGCCCTGATGGGGAATTGAACTGGTGCATGGGTTGATGCTCAACCACTGAGCCACACTGGCAGGGTTATAGTTCTTAATATACAGCATGAGACCAATCAATGTTAATTCACTCAGGAGCCTCCCTTTCTTCTTTTTCCTAAACACTGGGAAGTCTTTGTGAATATGGAACACATAGCCCCAAGGCAGTAAACAGCCTCAGTGGCAAGGCCAGATTTTACTAATATTATGATAGTTTTCATCAAAATTTGAATGAAACCAATTCTCCCAATGCTTTTGATCCCTGGAATAAAACTAATTTAGCCTTAGCAGAGTGTAGAATTTGCTACAACAAAGGTATTTGTGAGACCACTACCTCCAGTGGATTTAGTAATAAAAAATATTGGAAGACTTTTGTTATAACACAATCTTACGAGAATGAAAGCTCCATAAATAAAACTCTTATAAATTTTATTCTGTGGTGTATCCCAGTGCCTAGCACAGTGCCTGGTATATAGCTTAGTACATACTTGTTAATTGAATATGACTCACAGGCATATGTTATACATCAATGTCTTTGTTAAAAAGTTATTGTCCACAGGATCAAAGAGAGGAAAGTAGGCAAGGGAGATGACTGGGACCATTATGTTGGTGGTGGCAATTGACACACTGTAAAATACTAATGCATGACACTGGTCTGATTTAGGAATACAGGTTTCTCCAGCTATTCAAAAGTAGAGTATTCCTATGAAACCCTTCATAAACCAAAATGGCATAAAGCAAAGAGGCAATTACTATTAATCTATACGGAAACATTTTGAGACTTCTCAGACCCCAAATCCAAAGTATGCACAATGTCTTTATTTCATTCACCATGATCGAAATACTAAATTACGCCCGGTTTTATCCTAAATGTAACACCCTTACAAGACCTCAGGTTTTCTGAAACCTTAGACACACCTTGCTAACAGATGCACAAAGCAAACTGAGACAGCGTGCAGATGCTCACAACGTTCAAAGCTCTGGAGGAGCCACTCTTGCTGCTTGGGATGAGCTTCCTCTATAAAGGCCATTGCAGAACAAACGCTGAACACTACCTTTGCTTTTTGCCTTTTCTTTTATAATGTGAAAATTCTCCTCAATAGGTACTAATGTAGGTCTTCAGCAGGAATGGAGTGGCATATTTAGAATGTTTGAGAAGCAGGGGATACCTGTATGGGAGATTCTAATAGAGTCTTTCATCTTTAGCAAAGTCATAAAATACGGTTATTTCAACCTAAATAACACAAACTCAAACACTTCCAACCATATTACCAGTACCCTAACTTGTAAGAACGGTGCAGATTACAAAACAATCAGATGCATATTCTCTCATTTAAACTTTTTCTGGTTTGCATGCACTGTAATTTATTAGAGTCCCTACTATAGGCAAAGACAATGGGAGATTTTTAAAAAACCACCACCAAGAATATGACAGAATTTCTATTCTTTGAAAGTACTTACAATATAGTACTACAATAGAGTAGGGACCAGTAAATCTTTCAAGGGAAAATCCTGCTAAGTTTGTCTCTCTGCTATCCCCCTACTTGACCAGGTGAGGTGTTCCACCTCCTCCTCGAGCTTGCTTTCATCCACCCCGCTCCATCAATGAGGCAGACATTCAGGACCAGAGATCTGTGTGGCCGTACAGAATGCTGGTTTCTAACCCTGCTGTCCACAGTTCCTATTCTCTTGTACATGTCAAAGACTTAGGAAACAGAAATCAACCAGATTCTCTTTTCTTAGGTTCCAATATTCTGAACAAATTTGTCTTCAGGATAGCAAGTAAAAATACAAAGGAATTGCAAAATGAAAATGGGCTGCACTGAAAGGTGACAACTCTTTCCTCCATTCTTAAAGAAGAAAAATGGAGGATACAGTAAAAATAAGCACTGCATTCCCTCTTATTCCCTAGGGTTAGAAAGATGCAGGGAAGCAAACCCCTGTGGTCACTATGTGCCTGAGATTTGTGAAATTATTCAAATGATTGTAGATGAAAGTTAGTTACTAAGGGAATAACATTATTTCCAGTAGATGACTGTATATGTTAGTAGTACCAGTTAAGAAACAAGTAGGATTTTTTTTTTTTTTGCATTTTGGTTATTTTTATTATTATTATTATATATTTTTATCCTCACCTGAGGACATTTTTGCATTTATCTTCAGATAAAGCGGGAGGGAGAGAGGGAGGAAGAGAGAGAGAAACATCAATGTGAGAGAGACACATCGAATGGTCGCCATCCACATGACTCCAACTGGGGTGGGAACAAAATGTAACTGAGGTACGTGCCCTTAGCGGTAACCGAACCCGGGACTCTCTGGTCCGCAGGCAGATGCTCTAATGGCTGAGCCAAACTGACCAGAGCATTTTGGTTATTTTTAAATAATTAAAAGGAAGAGGCTTATTTTCCTCCATATTATCTTACACACTGGTTCTAGCCCTTGAAAATTCTTCTCAGTAAAAGAGATATGTGAAGAGGAAAAAAAGAAAAATTATGTGACTCTCTGGATCCTAAACATAGTCACTGCTGCTAGTTTACCAAATTATTTTCACTCATGCTTGCTAGTAAGCAGTTACCCATAGACACAGCATTCACTCATGCAACATTCCTTATGCTTTTACAGTGTGTTATCACCAAGGAAACAAAGTTGACTCAAACATGGTGCCTACTGACTGGGGATGACACTTTAGTGAAAACAGGGCAAGAATAGAGGGAGAATTAACTTGGCAGGATGTTACACAAGGCAATCTGCAAAACAAAGGAGGGGCTACAATAAACATAATCCACACATTCACCACATGCTGATGTACCCACTAGTGCCTGGCTTGAATGCTGGGGTGATCATGGCGCGAAAAAAACATACACCATTTTTTTTTGGTTAATCCTCACCAGAGGGTATTTTTTCCATTAATTTTTAGAGAGTGGGGCGGGGGTGGAGGGGGACACTGATGAGACACACCGACTGACTGCCTCCTGCATGCACACTGACGGGGGCTGGGGATGGAACTTGCAACCCAGGTACATGCCCTTGACGGGGAATTAAACCGGCAGCTCCTTGGTGTATGGGCCAATGCTCTAACCACTGAGCAACACTGGCCAGGGAGCACACACCATTCTTGACCTCCTGGAGCCTGCAGTCAGACTAGTGGGGGAGACATTACTCAGGCAGTGACAAAATACATGTAAAGTTACAACTGGTGTAGTGTCATGATGGAGAAGTCCACAGGGCTGTGAGAACTCATAGGACTGAGGTGTGACTTTGTGAGGTTCAGGTGAGGGAGCAGAAAGGAGTGACCTACATAAATGGTGAAGAAAGACATTCAAGATAGAGGAAAAACATGGGTAGAGTGAAGTATTTAAGGAGGTCGAGAAAAGGCCAGTGTGATAAGAATACCCCCAAAATGGGAAGGGTAGGTATGACAAGGCTAGAGGCAGGAGAAGTGATCCTGCAGGGAAATGCAGGCCATAGGAAGAATTTTGGACTTTATCCCCAGAGCAATGAGAAACAGCTAAAGATTTTTTTTTTATCTTTCTTAATATTTTTTCTTACAAATAAGGGAGTAGTGTGGAGTTTGCAGGTCTCAGAAAACTTATCAAGAGTTCGTCTATTAGCTGAATTTTGAAGGATGATTAGAAACTTGCTGTATAAATGGCCAAAAGACATATGAAGAAATGCTCAACATCACTAATCATCAGAGAGATGCAAATTAAAACAACAATGAGGTATCACCTCACACCTGTCAGAATGGTCACCATCAACAAATAACAAGTATTGGAGAGTGTGTGGAAAAAAGGGGACTCTCGTACACTGCTGGTGGAAATGCAGACTGGTGCAGCCGCTGTGGAAATCAATATGGTGTTACCTCAAAAAATTAAAAATTGAACTTCCATTTGACCCAGTGATCCCACTGCTAGGAATATACCCTAAGAAGCCTGAAACACCAATCAGGAAGACTATATGTACCCCCATGTTCATAGCAGCACTGTTTACAATAGCTAAGATCTGGAAACAGCCCAAGTGTCCATCAGTAGACAAATGGATAAAAGAACTGTGGTACATATACACAATGGAGTACTATGCAGTGGTAAGAAAGAAAGATCTCTTATCCTTTGAGACGACATGGAGGGACCTGGAAAGTATTATCCTAAGTGAAAGAAGCCAAGCAGAAAAAGACAAATACCACACGATCTCATTTATATACGGAATATAATGAACATAACAGTCTGGAAGTAGGGCACCTACTGACATCCCTCAGAAGAGGGGGTGGAGGGGTGGGAAGAGATAAATCACAGAACTTATATGCATGTATGCATGACCAATGGACATGAACAACTAAGCCAGAGATGGGGCGGGGGTGGGGTGGGGAGGGGGGTGCCAATGGGGTAAAAAAGGTAAAATATCTGTAACAAAAAAATAAATAAATAATTTATATAAAAAAAAGAAACTTGCTGTATAAAAAGAGGAAAGTGTGTTTCAGACACAAGAATCAATATGTCATCACACAAAGGCTTAAATGGCACTGTTGGAAATGGAAGTCTGACCTGGCCAAAATGAAAAGTAGATCGGGAGAGAGGGGGCAGAACATGAACTGCGGCATGGAACCTAATAAGGAGTTTTACTCTAAATGCCATGTTGAGCCTCTGATGCATTTTAAGCAAGGGGAGTAGAGTGCCTGGATGAGAGCACACACATTTTGAAGTCAAGGTCAAAGTTTTGGGTTCAAATCTTGGCTCTGTTCCACACAAGGTCTTTAAATTGTAGTTCTTCCCCAGAGAAATCATCTACCTATTACACTTAGCCTGGTGCCCAGTTCAGTAAATCGGCTACCTGCATTTTAGAAACCTCATGGTGAGGACAGCAGGGTACAAAGGGGACTGACAGCAGAACATGGAAGCAGCCATCTGGGCGAGGGGTAACAATGGGCCAGGCTAACGTAGTGGGATGAATAGAGGTGGAGGGGCCTGACAGGTATCTCGGCAGTGTGTGGAAGAACAAGGAGCAAGGTAAAGGGAGGAAGGTACCTGGACAAATGCCCAATTGTCAGCTTGGTGGTGGCAAGTTTAGAGTTGCCTATTCCATCTCTGAGGGGACATGTAGGAGGCAAGTGAGTAATGCATCTGGTGCTTGAACAGGGGTCTGGGCTGGAAACAGACTTGGGAGTCCATGTAAAGGGGGGCGACTGAAACCATGGATTGTGATAAAGGTACAGAGAAAGTATGAAGAGGGAAAGAGGAAGGACCAACCACAGAAACCTGGGGAATACTATTATAGTCTCAAGTGAAGAGTCTTTCAGATACTGGGAAAGAGAGTTGCCTAAACCAGGTGCTGAGACTGAACGTTGCAGTCAGGATTCTGGGGCCTAGAGACTATGAACAACGTCCCTTCCAGAAGGCTGCCTGATCAGAGTCTGTTCCAATTTACTTACACATCCACTGTGGAATTCCTTTATAGTTTCAAGTTTCAGGCTAAAGCATTAAGTTGACCATTAAAGCTGCGCTTATTACTTCAACGTTTCCACAAGTTTAGCTGTTCACCATGGTGTGAAATCTTTTCATCCTGAGTTTGGGAAAGAAAGAGCAGAACGCTAACCTTTAGTACATAGTAAGTGCTCAATAAAGATTTGTCAAATGAATGAATGAATGAATGAATGAATGAGAGACATATGAACCAGAACAGAGGGCCAATGGCTTTTTCTGACTCCAGTCTGGCTACAAGAAAACATTTTCTCAATTAATTTTGCTTTATGCTTAGTAAAGGCAAAATAGGATTTTATGATTATATATATACACACACACACACACACACATATATGTATATATATATATATATATTTTTTTTTTTTTTTTAAGCCTCACCTGAGTACATGTTTTTTATTGACTTTAGAGAGAGAGGAAGACAGAGAGAGAAACATCGATCCGTTGCCTCCAGTATGCACCCCAATTGGGGATTGAAACTGCAACCTAGGTATGTGCCCCGACTGTAATCAAACCTGTACCCTTTTGGTGTACAGAATGATTTCTGGTTAAAACAATATCACTCCTAGGAATCAGATCAGGGAAGGGATAATTATATAGGGAAAGTATCTGTATTTATTCTCAAAATGCAGACAGGCCAAAAAAAATGTATGAAGGCATTAAATGAATAATTATGTTATAGAGTAATATTTATAATTATAATTAATTGATCATGAGTAATTTTATTTATTCAAAAAATGTTTTTCTTGATTGATTTTAGAAAGGAAGGGAGAGGGAGAGATAGAAACATCGGTGAGAGAGAACACTGACTGGGCACCTCATTCATGTCCCCCACTGGGGATTGGGCCCACAACCTGGGCATGTGCCCTGACCAGGAATCGAACCAGCGACTCCTTAGAGCATGGGCTGATGCTCAACCATTGATCCACACTGGCCAGGACATATGAGTAATTTTAAATAAAATAGGCTAAAGGAGGAGTATTAAACACTCTTTAAAAATTACCCCAGGAGCCCTGTCTGGTGCGGCTCATTTGGTTGGAACATCGTCCTGTGCAATGAAGGGTGGCAGGTTAGATTCCTGGTCAGGGCACATACCCGGGTTGCAGGTTTGCTCCCTCATTGGGGCGTGTAAGAGAGGCAACTGATCAATTTCTCTCTCTCTCTCCACCCCCCCTCCTTTACTCTCTCTTTAAAATCAATAAAAGAAAAAAAATTACCCTAGGCACAGAAGAATAAATGTAAGGCTAATAGATGCATTAATGACAACTAAGAAGTTAGCAGCCATCTATTAAATAAAACAAATAATTACTCTGAGAAAAGATATAATCAATTAACTGAACCCTGATGAACACTGACTAGCAAATTAATAACATTAATATATGAAAGATATATAACTGGAGAAAGAAAAGTGAGATTAACACCTTGAGCCAGAGTGCTCTAAAATTGTGCCTAAAATGTTCACATGCTCTCCTGAAGCTATATCACTGCATATAAGGTACTCACAGGAAATGTCTTCTTTGTACCAAGTTGACACTGTCCCTGATGTGTGATGTTTCATTTGTAACAATTTTTTTCTTCCGATTATATTCTTATATTCTCCTAAATTAAGTTCAAATCATTCTCTCTAATGCAGCATATTCAACTAATCACTGAGATTAGCTAATTCTATTTTTCAATGTATCTCTCCATTACTATCACCACTGCTCCACTCAGGCCTTCAACATCTTTTGACTGAACTGAACTAATGCAGTTACCTCCTAAGTGGCCTCCAGTCTTTAGTTTCTTTTCTGTTGGGGCTGATCTAGCTAAAAGGTGTATTTGCTGTCTGCTTAAAACACCTGAAAGGCTTTGCACTGCCTAGAAACACATTCCAGCATGTTGGCATGGCACACAAGGCTCTGTGTCATCGATGGTTCTATCTACGTCATCTCTGTACCCTTATCTTTTCCCATTATCTGCCATCATTGACACCTGGTAGTGCCTGATACCCAACAACAACTACACTGTTTTTTTGTTTGTTTGGTTTTGGTATCTGTCCCCTCAGCTTCTGCCTCCCTTCACCAGTAAACCTCTACTGAATCTTTACAGCTCACGTCAGCCACCACTGCTTTCTTAAACTCAATCCCCTTCCAGGGCAAGCTCTGTTGCCCCTCCTATTTGTTCTCACAATGTGTTCAATCCTGCATTGTTATAAAATTCTCAGTTGAGTGTATTACTCTATGCACTGAACTGCAAGTTCCTGCTGGGCAAAGATCATGTTTTGTTTATCTCTGTATCTCCAGCAAGGAGCAAAGGGTCTGGTACATGGCAGGGACCCAACAAATACTTGCTGAATAAAAGCTCACACCCTGGTGCAGCCACTATGAAAAACAATATGGTGTTACCTCAGAAAATTAAATATTGAACTTCCATTTGACCCAGTGATCCCACTTCTAGGAATATACCCTAAGAAGCCTGAAAAACCAATCAGAAAAAATATATGTACCCCCATGTTCATAGCTGCACGATTTACAATAGCTAAGATCTGGAAACAGCCCAAATGTCCATCAGTAGATGAATGGATAAAAAAGCTGTGGTACACATACACAATGGAGTACTATGCAGCAGTAAGAAAGAAAGATCTCTTATCCTTTGAGACGACATGGAGGGACCTGGAAAGTATTATCCTAAGCGAAACAAGCCAAACAGAGAAAGACAGGTATCATATGATCTCACTTATTTGTGGAATATAATGAACATAACAGTCTGAGGAATGGGGTAGTCCCAGAGACGTGGAGGTGGAGTACAGACTGACAATCCCCAGAAGAGGGGGTGGTGGGGGAGAGATAAACCACAGAATTTATATGCATGTATGCATGAACAATGGACATGGACAACAAAGCTGGGGACAGGGTGGGGAGGGAGGGGGAGGGGGGAATCAGTGGGGAAAAAAGGAGAAACATCTGTAAAAAAAATTAATTAATTAATTAAAATTTAAAAAAAAGCTTGCACCAACCTCATCATGTCAAAACTATATATTACAGTGATAATGTTCTTTGGATTGCTAATACCTGGTATGGAATGTGGTTCAACAAGTTTAACTGAGTTGTTTAAATGACTGTAGCTACTGTAAATCTCAAAAATTTGGCAATTGGGTTGATATCAGAGATAACTATGTAGTAACTAATTTACTTGCATCTGCTGGAATACAGAAGTGATTTTGGAGTACCTACCATGTGCCAAACATTCTGCTAGAAAGTTCTGTAACTTTAGCCTTCTCAATTTATAGATAACATACCGGGCAGTAAATGATTTACACTAAGGTTACGGAGCTAGTAGCTAGTTATCCTCAAATTTGAACTAAAGTTTCTTGATTCAAAGATCAGGAATCTTTCAAAACCATGATATAATTGTCTTGCTCATAATTCTCATTCATAATATTGAAAACAATAGTGAAAGCAAATTAGTTTAGGAATCACAATATTAGGGAAAGAAATATGGGGAAAAAGAAAACAAGGAGGGAGTTTTAGCATCAAGTCATTAAGACTTTTATTCTTTTATTTGTCATAAAAGATAATTTTTGGCCCTGGCCGGTTTTGTTCAGTGGTTAGAGCATCGGCCTGCGGTCCAGAGAGACCTGGGTTCGGTTCCAGCTGAGGGCGCGTACCTCGGTTGCAGTTTTTTCCCAGCCCTGGTTGGGTCATGTGGGTGGCAGCCACTCGATGTGTACCTTTCATACGTCGATGTTTCTCTCTCTCTCTTCCTCTCTTTCCCTCCCACTCTATCTGAATAAAAAATGGGAAAATGTCCTCGGGTGAGGATAAAAATAATAATTTTTGTGAGTTTTTTAAAATCTCAAAATATCGAATTTAAAAAATTATGTCTCTCTCTCACATCAATGTCTCTCCCCTCCCCCCTTAAAATATTCTTGGGTGAGGATTAACAACAAACAAACAAAAACTATTATACTTTCAAATAGAATTCCAATAATGAGTGGTTATGAAGCCACTCAGATAATCAAGACCAGCTGAAGAAACCCTGTTCAAGGCACTGCTATCACTAATACAGACAAAGCCAGGAGAATCTACCTTAATTTAGCCAAATCTTGCTAAATCTAGAAATTCACCACTTGGTTTTATTTAGTAATAAAACTACATACATTTTATCACTTAATTTGGTTTCTGAAGGTTAGAATGTTCCTAAATTGGCTAAGCATCAGTTAATTGAAAAAATAAATGCTAAGATATGTAAAAATCTATTACTTGATCCTTTTCTTGACAGATCTAAGTAGGATTCAGTGTCAGGAATGGGGTCACAGAGGAGAACAGGATATGACTCACGGACAACAAAGTAAGAATGGGGCTACTGATTCGAGTCATTAAGAGACAGTCAATTTTCTATTACTCATTATAGAAGTTTTCAAACAGAATGTTTTGTAAGTGTGCTGTGCATTAAGAAAAAAAGTATTACTTTACTGAAACACAATAATTTAAAGATACTTTTAAAAAGTCCAATATACTTATAATTGCATTTTACAGTAACATTTTTCCCCGATTTCTTATATTTGCTGCCTTTATTTCCTCTTTGCCCTGGTTCTCTTTTATTATTTTTTAAAATTATACAATTATTTCATTTTATTATATGTATTCTCATAAGTTTTTAAAATGCTTTAGGGGCCAAGGTTAGGTATAAACAGAATAAGTGCAATTTGAAAACTCATAGAAACTAAACTCAATAAATCATCAATGACACATACAGCTAATAATTTTTAACATTTCTCTCTATTGTCAATAGTATAAAATGTTATCCCCCCCCCCCCAATTTAGGCTGCTTAATATTTTATTTATTTAAATTTTTTTCTTTATTGATTTTAGAGAGAGAGGAAAAGAGAGGGAGAGAGATAGAGACATCGATGAGAGAGAACATGGATTGGCTGCCTTCTGCATGCTCCCCACTGGAGATCGGGCCCACAATTTGGGCATGTGCCCTGACCGGGAATCAAACCGGGGACCTTTTGGCACAAGGGTTGACGCTCGGCCACTGAGCCACATGGGTCGGGCAAGCTGCTGAATATTTTAAATACAATTTAACTTATTTTTTAAATACAATTTTTACTTATTTTTCAAAACCATTATTACTCAACATACAGAAGTTAGTAACCATGAGAATTTTTTTTGAAATTATAAGCATATTTACTGATAATGAATAATTCATCTTTCAGAAGTCTAAGAAATTGTTTACTTTGACACAAATTAATTGCTTCTAGTTGTTGTGGGGCTTTGTAGAAAGAAGGGATCAGGTAACAAAAAGCTATATATATGAACTCAATAGAATAAATTGAAAACACACTTAAGATGCAATTTGAGGAACTTAGAAAATTAACAGTAGTCTTTTTCTCTTTTATTCCTCTCCTTCTTTGTGTTCTTGCATAGCCTGTAATAAAAAAGTCAAAGCAGTTTTCACAGATAGGTATGATCTGTTCAACATTTTATAGTGAGTAAAACTCTTACTTGGCTGCTTATATCAGAATTTTATGGTTTCTTCGATTCCTCATAATGTACACGTGCATTTCAAGAGTTAAAAAGGGATTTTTTTTTTTTATTGGGAAAAACATATCCTAGTAATATTGTTAATAATACGTGGAAGCAAAATGCAACATTTTATGCTAACAAACCGGATAGCTGTCCCAGGTGAAATGTCTGTGTAGCTCTAAACTGGGTCAAGGGATAAAAGATGAAAAAGAACAAGATGGAATTTCCCACACATCAGCAACTTCTGGTTAAAGGTAGGTTTTAGTTTGAGAAGGAAGTGAAGACTTTCCCAGTGGGGAGGTTGGAATTAGTTATTAAAATGCAGAATATATTTAAGGATTCTAAGTTTCTAAATGAGACGTATAAAGTTAAAACTGAAGTGGAAATTAGAGCTGGAGGATTAAAACCATCACTATGGTGTCATTTTTATAATTTCTATATAATATGTGACTGACAAAACATCATTATGACAAGTCTCTTTAAAGCCATTTGCAAAAATGGTAATGTCACTTGTCATTAATGTTTTTTGGGGAAAGAAAATGATTATTCTTTTTTTTTTTTATCATCCTCACCCGAGGACATTTTTCCATTTTTTGTTTTAGGTAGAGTGGGAGGGAGAGAGAGGAAGAGAGAGAGAGAAACATCGATGTGAAAGGGACACATCGAGAGGTCGCCACCCGCACAACCAACCAGGGCCGGGGACAAACTGCAACCGAGGTATGTGCCCTTAGCGGAAACTGAACCCGGGTCTCTCTGGACCACAGGCTGATGCTCTAACCGCTGAGCCAAACCGGCCAGGGCGAAAATGATTATTCTTTATAAAAATGTTATTTATGCTAATATGTAATGGGTTTATTAATTCATTTACAAATAGGTGTTTAAAAAAAATTTCTTTTTCCTTTATTGATTTTAGAGAGAGAGGAAGGGAGAGGGAGAGAGAGATAGAAACATTGATGAGAGAGAACATCAACTGGCTTCCTCCTGCACATACCCCACTGGGGATAGGGCCCACAACCTGGGCATGGGTCTACGCTCAACCACTGAGCCACACTGGCCTGACTACAAATAGGTGTTTTAAAATGTTTAATTTCTAATATGACAAATATTGATAATTATGTCCCACATAAAACAAAGCTTTTGGGGGCATCCAATAACATTTAACAATGTAAAGGATCCTGAGACTGAGGCAGAATAGTAAGAAGGTAGGAAAATTCTTTGGCAAGTAGAATGGGGAAACTGAAACAGATAACTGATTCAAACCAGCCTCATTTAGCACCCTTACTCACCTGCCTCCTTTTTCCTTGCATGCCCACTCCCTTAAGCATAAAGGCCTCAGGACAATGGGGTTTTGATCACCATCAAATAATCTTTGGAACAAAGTCTTGGGGTATGTTGACCACAAAGACAGAGTTTTGGTCAAAGAACATTTAGATCTCAGTTGTGTTTCAGCTCCAGGCCTAGAAAATCAGCAAAACCAAAGAAAGTGATGCCATGGCTGACCTCAGGACCAGATGCAGATGTAATAACCAATGATCCTTTACTCTGGCCTTTGACCAATCAGTAAAGGCCACGATCCTTACCCTATATGCTCACTTTGATAAATTAGTACATTAAAGGACACACTTGGAAAGCTGATGAATATTCTATTGAGAACCTCCTTAGACTTCCCATAAAATTCCTGCCTTTAGATAACAGATAAAAACCCCTAAGACGAAGAAAGCAGTGCACACTCTCTCTCTAGAGCACACCCACACTTTTTTCTCCTAAGCATTAAGGGTCCTCACAAGACTTGCAACCAGGTGAGCAGCAGGTAGTGGCAGCTTGTCCTGGGCTAACCCCCGAACCTGTCTCCAAGGTCCCTTCTTTTGCTTCTGTAACTCGTTTCCTGAGTTCATGCAGCCCAGCTGGCTCACTTACTCTTTTTTAAATATGGTTTTATTGATTTTTTTTTTTTTTTAAAGACAGAGAGGAAGGGGGAGATAGAAACACTGACGTGAGAGAGATACATTGATTGGCTGCCCCCTGCATGCCCCTCACTGGGGATTGAGTCCGAAACTCGGCCAAATGCCCTGACCAGGAATCAAACTGGGGCCTCTCAGTTCATGGGACACTACTCAATCCACTGAGCCACACCAGCTGGGCACGGCTCACTTATCCTGCCTCTGTGACTTTCTTTCTGAAAAGTCAAGGCAGCTCTCTGAGCAGCCCGCTCAATTCTTTCCAAGTATACTTTCATTTTGCATGCTAAATAAATTTCCTCTTGTGCTAGGGTTCTTGGCTCTCAATTCTTTCTTAGCTGAACTCAAGACCCAAGAGCCAACACGCTGTAAGCAGACTGGTAGGTTTGAGGACCACATTCTTAGACTGTTTCTTCTTGTTCTCTGTTAAGGGTTCTTCTTTGGCCAACACCTTAAAATTTGATGTTCTCTAGAAGAGCATCCTAAGCCAACTAATGTCACCATAAACTAGGATTTCTCAATCTTTGCATGATTGACATTTCAGGCCAGATACTTCTTTGTCATGAGGACTGTCCTGTGTTTAGGAGCATCCCTAACTACTAACTACTAGATGACAGAAGCATATTCTTATCAAGTTGTAACAACTAAAAATGTCTCCAGACACTGTCAAATAAAATTGTCCTAGCTGCGAACCATTGCCTTAAATACTTTCCCTGGAAATATCACCTAATAATAAGATTTTAATTCTACTTACCATATAAAATTCCACTTATTACCTGTGCCAGGCACAATTCTAAGCATGACATGAATTACCTCACTTAAATCTTACCATTCTATGAGATAAATTAATACCTTCATATTATAGATTAAGAAACTCCAAAACAGAGAAGTGAAAGGACTCACCTAGCAAGTCAGTGGTGATGACAACTCCAGCCCTGATTGCTCCCCTGAGCTTCAGACCCCTGTGAATTACTACCTCTGCTGGGCATCCCAGGTGACATTCATTCAAGATGCCCCAAAACTGAACTCAAAAGTCTTCCCTCCATAAGAGCAGTTATTTCAGTATTTAAGTCAGTTAATGGTACAACTTTTACAATTAACCTCTCCATCCTTAGCTTGACGACTGGTAACCTGGACGTCATTCTAGACTCTGCTTGGATTCTATTTTTTATTCCTGCATCCAATCATTTGAGTCCTAACAATTTTACTTTCTAATTAAATATGTCTTTTTTCTTTATATTCCACTATTCCTGCCCTCATTAGGGCCCTAATCTTTCTTCAACACTATTGTAACCAACTCCCATTTGGTATTCTTGTATCTAACCTTCAAAATTATCTTCTATATAGCTGCCAAAGTGATCTACCCAAAGTACAAATTTGGCCATATCACTTTATGGCTTAAGCTCTTTATTGACTGTTAACTAAGAATAAGGTTCCTTAGCATGGCCCTTCAGCCTTCTAATATGTGACCCTTTCTAACCTGAGTCTCATTTTCTGTCACTCCCTGAACCACACATTACTCTCTAGCAGTATTTCCTGCTCTCTGTCAAAATCTAAGCATACTATGCTATTTCATGCCTTTGATCCAGTGTCATCTTCTGGGAAGCATTTATTTTTTATATCCTCATCCGAGGACATTTTTCCATTTTTTGTTCAGATAGCGTGGGAGGGAGGGAGGGAGGGAGAGAGAGAGAAACATCGATGTGAAAGGGACACATCGAGTGGTTGCCACCCGCACGACCCAACCAGGGACGGGGACAAACTGCAACTGAGGTACGTGCCCTTAGCAGGAACCGAACCCGGGTCTCTCTGGACCGCAGGCTGATGCTCTAACCGCTGAGCCAAACTGGCCAGGGCTGGGAAGCATTCTTGATTCTATAACTTATGCATGCCTGTCATAGAACTTACCACAGTTTGTGAAAATGACTTCTATAAGTTTGTCCTACAGAGGGTTGTAAAAGAAAAAAAAAAGCCATTGATGGTAAGTGCCTTGCTGAACCCAAAGCTCTCATCTTTCTATCTCCAGGGTCTGGTATGACACTGGGCAAAGTAGTCTTCAGGTAAGGGTAAGTGTTTTGGAAGCAATGAAGTAAAATAATACATAGGAACAGACTGATTTAGATGGGATTGGGGGCTGTGGAATGAGAAAAGTCAGGAAAACCGATGTCCTAGGGTCATGATTGAACTGAATCGTGAAGGAAGAGGAGAAACCCAAGACAAGGGTGATTAAATGGCATCCCAGAGAGAAAAGAATACAGGGAGGAGGGGCTGTCTTTGAAAGCCAGAAGACATATTTTATAACAAGGAAGTTTATTATCTTAGGAAATAACACTAGTGGGAATCTCAGGTTTTAGGTCCATGATTTCGGGAAACAGTATAAAATGATTACCAGATTCCTCTGGATAATACATTTATATGAAGATAATAAATTAAGCTCAAAAGCATTACTCAAAGTATAATTTGGATAATTATTTTCTAAATATATATTACCTTATAGTAGCTCATACTGAAACTCATTTTCAATTTTCTGCCTATCACGTACAGCCTTGAAGGACTTTCTGCATTTTACCCCTGTTGACTTAGCATTTATTCACTTGAAAAAACAGCCTTATATGTACATTTCATCACCTGGCTCATAAGTCATTTCCAAATGGAATTTTAGAAATGGAAGGCTCCTTAGAGATTACCTAGTCCAACAAGCTAATTTTGCAAGCAAGAAAATTGAAACACTGAGATTGAGTGACTTGTCCAAGGTTCTATATTCTGAGGGCTCCCCCTTGACTTTTTTTTTTTTTACCATGTGTTCCCAAATCTGCCCTGCTGCTGTCTCTTGGGTGTGTGACCTGTGTGTTGATTCCCAGTTCTAGTTAATTCTCAGTAAATTTGAATGACAAAATATCTTCTTTCAAACTGGTGAAAATGATTGATTTCCACTTATTCACTTCCATATTTTGTGGGTTCCTTCAACAGACTTGGTTAAGTTTTTGGTGTTAAGTACTTGATTACTTTTATTACTATTTACAAATGTTACTTTCCAAAACCAAACTCATTAAGTAAAACCATGTACTCCCATGGAATGTTTCTTTTACTTACTTGACCAGTGGCTGTAACCTTATCAGTGTGACTTAGATGCTGTTTGTAAATTTATAGGATGAGTTTCCTTTCCATGCACATATCTAAAAATTAGCCAGTCATTGCTTGAGAGGTTTGGTGTTCCGTTGGACAGCCAAGATTGTACTGGTCTACCCATTATAGGGCCTGCCAGCTCATACAGAAAGGGAGGGGGCACTACCTATCCAGGTCTGTTCTAGGAGTAGGCTTTGCTGGTAGGAAACCCAATCAACAGGCTGGCCAATCACCAAAAGTGAGAACTGGTGCAATGAAATGAGCTGGCCTTATCAGATTCTTGTTTTGGTAATATGTTTCAAATGCAGAGAAGACCAAGTAGTTAGTTACTAGAAGATAACAAATCTAAAAGGACGCAGAGAGAAAATTCCATTAAGATACACACAACAGTGATGGGTCAGAAGTCATAAGGTACCAGAATAGAAAGCTGAAGCTCCTAAGTACACAAAAGATATAGATATAAGTAGAGTAAGAATGAAGGACTCAACAGCAAATAGGAGAATGGAACAGCATGGAAAAAGTTATGCGCTCCATTAAGGATGTAAGACTTCAGACTTTCGTTCTCCTGCTGCTGTTAATAGCCTAAAAGGTGGATGCCCATCTGGTGAGGCCAGGATCAACGTTTCAGCTCCTGAAGTTTTTGTGAGACTTTTATTCCTTTGCTGCTACTTGTGTCTCTTCCTTCCAACATTCCCCACCCCTGCTGCCACCAATTATGCCAAATGGAACGTATTTGATTCCTGCAATTAAAAAGGCTAATTAAGACACCTAGGAAATGAAAGGAGTAGGCAGAGTGAGCCTTCAGCTTGTGGACATGTGTCACTGACTGGCCACTTCTGTCAACTCTTCCAATTCTGTGGGAAGTTGTACATATGCAATAACCTGGTCCTCACTTAAGCGCTTGCAGCTTTCACGTCCACCTTCCTAGGGCAGAAACACACCACTAACCATGCTCCCAGAGTATCCGACTTGGGGGAACACGTCACAAGATTTATCTTCTCTGACACAACGAAAGGCAGCCCCCCGCTTTTCCCAGAGGACCAGGCTCGCGGCGGGGGTACGCTCATCGGTGGCAGAGCCTTTTCGTCACGGCTCCGAGGCCCCCCGGAGAGGGACAGGGGCTCCCCGCATCCCGACATTCCCCGGACCTCCCGGCCCCCACTGCCGTCGGGTCACCTGTAATTGTAGGCGCTGAAGTGCTTGCACTCTCTCAGCATCGCTCGGTACAGGTCTAACACTTGTGCGCGGCTGGAGGCTGCCATTTTGGAAAGAAAAAAAAGTGGGTCCTCTTCGCGGAGGTCCCGAGTTTAACCCAATCGCAAAATTTCAGCCTATGCAAAACCACGACATAAAACGTAGTGGGATTTGGTCTCAACAGTGGGCCCGGCCTCAGCCTGGGTGAGCAGCGTCCCCGCCTCGGGCTGCTGCGGACGGTGCCCGGCGTCACTCGCGACTTCCGAGGCCGGCGCAGGCGGGCTTCGGGCAGCTAAGGGGGAGGCGCTCACGAAGAAGGCGTTCCTGCTCGCCGCCCCGCCGGGAAGTCTCCGGCTTGTAGCAGCGCTGGGAGCAGGCTGAGGGCGGCGAGGAGGACCCGCCGAGGGCGCAGAGCTAGGCCATGGGGACGGGACCTGGGGGGCCGCTTGTGCAACGAGCCACGCTCCTTGGGGAGGGACGTGCGAGGTTCGAGCATGAAGGCGGGCAGCAGGTCAAAGGATGCCTTCGCAAACCGCCGGGGGTCACGGAGAGGACAATGAGTTGGGGGCGGGGTCACGAAGTGGACAACCAGTTTCTCAGCAAAGTGACCCATTGCACCTCCGCGGGACCTGAGGCCCCGTTGCCCGGGTGACCGAGGGCGTGGCTACGGTCGCTCCGCCCCTGGCGCGGACGCCCTGCCTCTGGCTGCAGATGCCCCGCCCCTCTTGTGGAGGCTGCCCTCAGCACTGCCTGAGAGGCCTTGCGGGTTTCCAGGGTCCCTTTGCTTAGGTCTTTGTTTCTGTCGCTCCCTGTCGTTGAGTCCGAGTGCGGGCAACTCGCCGCATGCAGAGACTAGGGCGTGGCGGGCGCGGAGTCGACGGGTGAGGGGTTCCCTGGCGCTACGGCTCCGCTCAGGGCTACCGACTAAGGGGCTTCCGGGGCAAGGCCCGCCTTCTTGTCAAAATGGCAGCGCCCAGCATGCTCCTAAGGGAGCTGTGAGGTGGGCGTACGAACCTTTTCCCGGAGACTAACCGAGTCTATCGCGCTCCAGATTTTAAACACCCCAGGTCTGGGTCTCCCAGATGAGCGTGGGTGAGTGCGCGTCTCACTGCAGCGTGGGGCGCTTGGCGGGCTGTTGGTGTGGTAGGGAGTTTCTTGGCCATGGATTTACCCCCTGCGTGGGGTGTTTGTTGAACTCTGAGGGTTTTGCTTTTGAGTCCTGAGTCCTTTAGAGTATTGTCATCTAATAAATGTGTACAGAAGGTGGGGTGGTCTGGGATGTAGGCGTGGATGACTAATTTGGGATGAAACTTTTGGGATCCGAGCACTCTGTTGCTGAGCAAGTTTTACCTTGAAGCTTTTCATGACTGTTTTCTCCCGGAGCCCTTTTTCTGAAGACGTGGATAAAATTGATGGTTTTGGTCCTTGAATGTAGAACTCGGCGCAGGGAAGCCTGATCTAGTTCTTGTTACTGTGTTTGCAAAGCACTTGTGTTTGGAATCTTCCTGTATAATACACGTTAGGGAGAGGCAGAGTTTTCTGCACCCAAATACAGCAAAAATTACCCCTTTATACGTGAAAAACAAGTTTGCATCAACATCTGTCTTAATCCAAACACTGTTTCTTCTCTTTAGTTTACATGGTTTTGAAATGACACTTGATGTCAAAGCAACTTAGTAGTTTCAGGAACTTGAAGGGCAGGAGACCTTCTCTGACCTTACCACACTTACTGTATATACTTGTTATATTACTCATTAGAATGCAATGACATTTTTATTTATTTATTTTTATTTTATTATATTTTTTATCCTCACCCGAGGACATTTTTTCCATTTTTTGTTCAGATAGAGTGGGAGGGAGAGAGGAAGGAGAGAGAAAGAGAGAAACATCAACGGGAAAGGGACACATCGAGTGGCTGCCACCCGCACGACCAACCAGGGCCAGGGACAAACTGCAACCAAGGTACGTGCCCTTAGCGGGAGCCGAACCGGGGTCTCTCTGGACCGCAGGCCGAGGCTCTAACCGTTGAGCAAAACCGGCCAGGGCTAGAATGCAATGACATTTTTAAAAAGACATTAAAGAGAAAACACTTTTATTGAAATCCTTTTAAGGTATTTGATTTTTTAAAGGTCTCATACATCAGTGAGTCTCAAAATAAGGTGTTTTTTTTGTTGTTGTTTGTTTTTTTAAATCAATGGAGTCCCGAGTTCGATTCCCGCCAAGGGTACATGCCTGGGTTGAGGTTTGTCCCTGCCTCGGGTTTGGGTCATGGGGGTGGCAACCAATCGATGTGTCTCTCTCATATCAATGTTTCTGTTTCTCTCCCCCCCTACTCTGAACATAAATGTAAAATTATCCTCGGATGAGAATTGAAAAAAAAAAAGCTGTCAAAGTTAGAAGGAAAAACTTGAAAATTATTTTGCCTTGTTTAAAAACTGTGGATTACATTGTTTTGTTATATGTTACTTTCATTAAGTTGGAATAATTATTTTGTACAATCGTTTATGTGTAATTATCAAGTAATTCAGTGATTAATGTGTACAATTAATGGATATATATATATAATTTTAACTTTGCTGTAATCAATAAAAATATATAAAGTTTAGTTTGTTTGGATAGCCTGATCACCTGTTGGTACAAGGTTAGGAATGCGATAGCTTCCCAGTTGATTGTAAGCTCAAAGTCCTCACAAAAATACTTTCATTTTATTTGGAATAACTTACCATATGTTATATATAATTGCCTTGAAAGACTAATAAAATAATCAAATTCCAAAGCCAAATCTCTACTTTTATACATCTTCATGGCAGAGATGACTATTTTCAGTAATAGCTCTATTTGAGGTTGAAAGTGGAATTGAGCCAGAAGCTGCATGGACCTTACTCCTATGTCTTTTAATATGCATTTATTCTGGACTGAGTATTCTTTTGGGTAATGACCCAGTTAGTACCATCTAGGCCTCACAATGTAAATATTTCCTTAATATTCACCTATCCATAGTTATGAAATATTTATAGTTCTTTACCTACTTATGTAAACTGAATATTACCTTGTGTTAAAATTAGGATTCCTAATGAGCACTTAATACTTTTTGAAGAGAAATTTTTTCCAACCATAATAAACTATGTAAATTTAAAAGCAATTTACTATCTTTAGGCTTAAATATTAAAACTATGTAAATTTAAAAGCAATTTACTATCTTTAGGCTTAAATATTAAAACAGTATATAAATAAAATCTTGTATAAATCAGCAACTTGTGATTTTATGATTTAGAAATGATCCACTCCAAACATGGGTCCACGTCTTTAAAAAAAAATTTTTTTTCTTTATTGACTTTAGGGAGAGAGGAAGGAAGAGGAAGAGAGAGATAAAAACATTGATGAGCGAGAACATCGATTGGCTGCCTTCTGCATGTCCCACACTGGGGATTTGGCCCACAACCTGGGCATGTGCCCCGACCTGGAATCGAACGGGCGACCTCTTGGTGCATGGGTGGATGCTCACTGGCTGGGTGGGTCCAAGTCTTTATTATATGTAATCGTCATTTGATTTTATTGATTCTTCATTTTAGTAGAATATGAAGCTGGAAGAGACCTTGGCTATCAACTCACTAATTTTTACAAATGAAATTAAAATCCTTCCCCCATTCATTCATTTATCCATTGATCATTGATTGAACACTTCTTAAGTGCCATACATTATAAAAGATGATGGAGTTACAAAGATGGGAGTCTCCCTCTGCCAGAAACCAGTAGGGATTAAACAGAATAATTATGTATTTTTGACAGGTACTATGATACAGGTAATATTACCAAGTGTTCGGGGAGTACAGAGGAGGGACATTAAACGAGGACTTTGACCTAAGGGAAGACTTTCTATCATAGAAGGTATTTTCTATAAGACCCAGATGAAGAATGTACATCAGAGATTGTAGTGTACATTCAAAGCATGGTGAGTGGTGTGGGGCGGGGAGTCATAAGGGAGCATGATCCATTCAGGGAACTTAAGGCAGATGGACATGTGGGGAGACCACAAACATGATTAACCTTGTACCTGCCTTACTTTAATCATGTTTCCTCTGTTTTGGGGATATGTTATTTCTTCTCTTTTACATTGCCTAGTTCACATAAGTCAAGCAGAACTTAATATCTGAGCTATTGAATATAGGTTAGTTTTTCAGGTTTTGGTAGGCTTTTATTTCATATATAACCTTTTTTTTTTTGTGGTACATACCCCTAGCAGGAACCAAACCCGGGACTCTCTGGTCCTCAGGCCGAGGCTCAACCGCTGAGCCAAACTGGCCAGGGCAGTAGGCTTTTATTTCAAATCATATTTTTGAATCATGTATTTGAGAAGTACTGAAATTCTATTTCTTTACTTCCATATTCAACAGATAGTTGACCAGTCTGGTAGGTCAAGTCACTGTTCTTGTGATACTTGAGGATGTAAATTAGGTCCTGTTTTCCAAGAGTTTCTAATTTAAATACAATTTGTATGTAATTAAAATGTGGGATAGAAAGTAAAAAGTCCTGCAAGGGAAATACTGGTGAAGTGCTCTGGGATTACAGAGCCTGAAGAGGTCACTTCTATAGCTGATTCGTGGGCCACACTGCAGACCAACAAAGCATGACTGAGGCTGAGGCTTAAGGAACTTTTTATTTTTTTAACTCCCCAGGGGATTGAATAAAGCCAGGCTAGAGAAACATTGACCTGTGGGAATTAGGAGGCTTTATGGAAGAGAGAGTGTGGATGTTGGGCTTGAGAGGATTAGGTTTGAGCTGGGCCTTGAAAGGAATAGGATTTGGATGTGCGGGTGTGGTGGTGAGATGGCTGCTGCAGGAAGGTTTACTCTTGGAAAGGGTCAAGGAGAGGGCCCGAGTAAGATCCAGGGAAAAACCTTGGCCCAGGGAACATGGGAGAGTCTTAGCTAGAGCAGGAGAGCACATGAGAATGAGTAAGGTGGTAGACCCCAGCTGAGTCCTTATATGGTCTCATTTAATCCTTTGGAGACCTGCTGGGAAAGCTGTTATTTTCATTTAAGGGAATGGAAGCTGAAAGATTAGGTTATTTAGCCATAGTTATACAGCTAGGAAGCAGTGGGGGTGTGCATTGGCCCAGAAGGTGATATTTCTAGCTGTGGTGCTACACTTTGACAGAATGTCTTCAGTGCCAGCTGCAGGAATCTAAAGTTTATTAATTTTTCTTGACTAGCATGGGTAAATTTTAGTCATATTTGAATTTTAATTTAGTTTGATTCTCACTTATTTGTAAATCTAACTGGTTTGTATAGGAACTGTTATAAATAGCCAGAGAATCTCAAATGTTGACTTTTATGCTAGCTTTCTATTCTTTTAAGATAAATTTACATTTTTTTTCTATTAACATCTCTTTGAAAAGACTTAGTGCCTTTTTGAAGGTTGTCTGATTATGTGTGTGAGAGATTACTTCGGGGATTTTCTCACATTTCTGTGGAAGCTATTTTTAAATCTCCTTAAGAAATCAGTTCTTTGAGAAAGTTAGAAAGCTTCATTGATTAGAAGCTAAGGGTTCCCTTACTTGTGGACAGCAGCAGTAAGATTGACAATTGGCTTTCTAGTAAAGTGTATCAATGTCACTTACATCTGGAGTATCTTTTTTTTTGAATCCTCACCAGAGGACATGCTTAGAGAGAGAGAGAGAAACATTCATGAGTTGCCTGGCATACCTGCCCTGACTGGGGATTGAACCTGCAACCTGGGTATGTCCCCTGACTGGAAATCAAACCAGCAACCTTTTGGTGCACAGGACTAGGCTCGTCCCACTGAGTTTCCATTGATTTTTAGAGAGAGTGGGAGGGAGAGAGAGAAACGTGAGAGAGATACATCAGTTGGTTGCCTCCTGCACCCTGACTGGGGCTAGGGATTTAATCTGCAACCCAGGTATGTGCTCTTGACTGGGAATTGAACCTGAGACCCTTCAGTGCATGGGCCAATGTTCTAACCACTGAACCTCATTGGCCAGGGCTGGAGGAGTTCTTTTTACATTCTTTGCCTTCTATTTTTTTTTTTTTTTTTTTTATCCTCACCGGAGGACATTTTTCCATTTTTTGTTCAGGTAGAGTGGGAGGGAGAGAGAGGAACAGAGAGAGAGAGAGAGAAACATCGATGTGAAAGGAACACATCGAGTGGCTGCCACCCGCACAACCGACCAGGGCTGGGGACAAACTGCAACCAAGATACGCGCCCTTAGCGGGAACCGAACCCGGGTCTCTCAGGACCGCAGGCCGATGCTCTAACCGCTGAACCAAACCGGCCAGGGCACATTCTTTGCCTTCTAAATGAAAGAAACCATCTAAGAAAAGTACAGCCCCCCACCAATATGAGAATTATTTTACAATGTGGTATATAGTAATATTCTGTTATAGATTACCTTCATTCTTATTTTTTCTTATTAGTATGAGGGATACATTTTAGGAATAACGTTTTTATGTTGTCCGGATATTTTAGAATGATTTCTTAATCAGACTAGCTACATGCAATGATAATGATAGCTATTATTTATTTAGAGTTAATTTTATATTCCAGGAGCTTTGTTGGGCACTTTGCAATCATCTCATTTTAGTAATTATTCTAAAGACAAATTTGAAGTATTGATTGATAAGGGGAGTAATTGCTGCCATCACTTGTTTGTCTAGATCAGTTGGTTGTTTACAGAAAACATTTAGGATTCTCAATGTTGACTCTGTTTAGAAAAAAACAGCTAATCACTGGCAAAACACTTTGTCACTGTCTCAAGATATACAATATTGGGTTTTGTGAAGTTAACTGATCTCTTAGAATCCTGTCTTTATAAAGGAAAACCTACAGTTATTCTTTACTGTGTGTTTCTTTCCTGTGTGTCTCCTTCAGTATTCACACAGAACACTTCCCTTATGGTCATCAGATGTTTGGGTTGTTTTCTTCACACCAAGCAATTCACTGCAATACCTACTTGGTATCTTAAAAGTCAATTCAGTTCTGACATTATCTGCCCAGAGATAGCCTCAGATTTCACCAGATTGCCTCCCCTTTCACCAGATCCCATTCCTTAGGAGGCCTCATGATCTAATCACCTCTCAAAGGCCTAATCTCCTCATACTGTTGATTTTTAACTTAGGATTTTAACATGAATTTTGGGGGAACATAAACATTCAGTCCATTGCAGTACTATACTAGAGAATGTTATTACCAACAGAAGCTAAACACAATTCATGATTTCTTTGTCATTATAGTGAATACTTTACTTTTATATGATTTAATATTTTATAACTTTTTAATATAAAAACTTATTTGCTGAGCACAATTGAAGCAATTCAGCTTGGCAGACCTGTGTCCTGTATGTATAATTGTGGGCTTGAGTTAACAATATTTAAGAGTAATAAAAGCCTGGCTTGTGTGAAATGGATTACAGTAATATTGGCAGACAGTAATATGGAGTTAGCTTCAGTTAATGATGATATGTTTGTTGGGAGAATTATCTTTATAACAGTTCCTGGAATTGAGAAGTGTAGAGGGAAGTGAAAATAGAGGAAGTCATGAAGTAGAAGAAAGCTTATCAGGCAGCATACTTTCTTCCCTCCTTGAGATTTTGAGGTGTGAGCATACTTATCTATTTCATATCTCTGAGCATCTTGAAACAAGTGCCTGTACCTGAGCATTGATGACTAATGCTTGAAGCTCAGTAGCCATCTTGCAACCATGAGGCAAAAGACAAAAGAATACAAAAGATTCTAACCTAAAGTCCTGACTTTTCTGGGCTGCTGAATGAACCCAGGAACTGAATACTTCCAGACTTCATCTTAAGTAAAAAATAAATATCTTTCTGTCTTAACCCATGATTATTTGGACTATCTTACAGCTCAGTACATCTTGATATAGTTTCAGAAATAGTTTCATTGCTTTAGCCTTGCCAGAATCTTTATTTGGAATTTAGTACACTTGTTAATTTAAGGTCATTTCTCTGCTACTTGTGAAGCTTTGGGATATTTTCATGTATTTTCTTTATAGAAATTTGTTATATGTATATATGGGTTAAGCTTTTTTCCACTTCAGGACTTTTGTACATGAGGGTCTCTAGTTGGTATAATCCGTCTTCTCCCATACCCTTTATTTCACTAGTCACTACTCAGCTTTAATGTCTGTCCCATCTTCAGCAACACATTTTCTAGTTTAAACTACACCTTTTTTATTTTATTATTTTCTCTGATAACATTTTATTCTTTTTTATATATTTGAGTTTATTCTTCATTTAACTTTTAAAACACTACTATATTTGAATATTAAAACAAAAACAATAGCAAGTAGTGAGCATACTATGATTACAGTTCTTCACTCATTCACTACTGTATACTCATTCACTACTGTATATAAAATACCAGCAGTGAGTGTTAATCACTGGCCCCAGTAAGAGGTCTGACACTGAACACCACCCCTGGGATGATGTTCATCGTCCTCGTATGCTTCTCCATTGTTATGGCATCGTCTTTCTTGATTTGGATCAAAGTCCACCAGTTCTACCTGGTCTGTTTCATCAGTCTCTTCTACTTCCTTGCTTTTAGGTAGGAGTTTTTCCAGTAGAGAGAGTTTATCAGGAGAGAGAAAGCCATTCTCAGGAAAGTTTTTACCTTAAGTTTGATGATTAGGCAACCCTTCTTATATGGTTTACAATAAATTGGCATGCCTTCATTTAGCACACACTTGATATCTCCATGCTTGACAATCTGAGATGGATGAGAGGTGATGACTATGGTCCGACTGTCAAGAGTAGCTATTAGCTTTTGGAAGCCACTCGATGCTTCAACCAGCTGTATGTTCATACACATGAAAAGGTCTTCTCATTGAGTGAAAACACATGGTCCTTCTGATCTAAAACAATAATATCTCTTGGCAGTCCTGGTTCTTGGTCTCCTTCACCATAGAATGTTATCTTCTGACCATCTTTCATGCCTCTATCAATATGAACTTCTAGACTCTTCTTCTCTCGAACTATCTTCCTTCCATTGCAGCTTTTAGATCTATCTTTCGGACTGATCCGTTCCCCATGGCCCTGGCACTTCATGCACACAGACTGAATTGCTGAACCATTCCTGGTTCTATCTGATGAATTCTTATTTGCATTCTAGTACCTTGGCAATTGGGACAGCACTCTACCGCTCCTTTCTTACCAGCTCTGCCTTCACATTTGTCACAAATCACATTCTTTTGCAGAGCTAGTTTTCTTGTTGCACCATTATATAAATCTTCTAAGGTGACTGAGATCACAGCATTTTTACCTCCTTTCTCTCTGCATCCTTCCTCCTCCTCCAAAAAGCATATCAAAGGTGTCCATGGGGGAGCCAAAACCACCACGTGCTCCACCTTTTTTAATTGCTTGTTCTTCTCCTTTGTCATATAATTCCCCTTTCTTTGCATCAGAGAGTACTTCCTAAGCTTGAGAAATCTGTTTAAACTTCTCTCCTTCATTTGGATTCTTATTGGGGTGGTACTTCAAGGCCAGCTTCCTGTAAGCCTTTTTCAATTCTTCCTGGGTGGCATTGGGTTTGACCCCCAAAACATCATAGCAAGTGGTTTCTTTCATCATTTTTGACAGCAGGTGAGCAGGCCGAGACAGGTGTGGAGGAGCAGTGAAGGGTGTGTTACTGAGCACAGCTCGGAAAGCCTCCATTCCTCCACCTCTTACTGAGTGTTCTGGAAAGTTCTTTATCTTAACTTATTATAATTTAAAATTATAGACCTGCATAATTGTAAGTTATTGGTTTGATGTTGAGTTCTCTTAGCAGAAAAGGGCAGGGACCATATCTATTTTGTTAATCACTGTAGGTGTAGTGCCTACTAGGTGCTCAGTAAACACTTCTTGGATAACTGAGTGAAAGAAGACTGAAATCCTTAGGTTTCTGCATCTTCCTGTCCCACCATGACCACCAATTTGAGATAATATGAGATATTCAGCCATAGCAGAGTTTGTTTCATTTGTTCAGATGACATTGTTCCCTGCTAGTCATGGTTTAGGTTTAGATTTAATAACGGGAGTAGTGTAGTCCCTAGCATACTAACTGAGCAAGCATCTTGGCAGTTTCTTTAGAAAAGTGAAAAGTATTTTGGATACATATTCTCTTGTTGCTAGGATTTATTCTCCAAGAATTTTGCATTATCTTAAAATAAGCTTTATTGGCACTATTTTTCTAATTTGACGTGAAGAACTTCTGGTAGTGAACATTTTTATTTTATGTTTTGGATAACCCTGGAAGCATGAAAATGATTCTCATTTGAGCAGGTTATTGTGCTTGGCTACCAGGCATGTTATTTAAAATTGCATTTAGAATCTTTGTTTTCTTTCTAAAGGAGTAGTCTCAGGAGAGTCCATATGAAATATTGACATAAGTTATTGACTTACAATGGGGATGCTTTTAAATAAAATGTTTTAGTTTCAGCAGGCTATAATCCTAGATTGTTTGTAATAGTCTTACTCTTTCTAGGAAGATTTATTGTGTATTTTTGAAATGATTGTAAATGCTGTATGTATATGATATTAAGGGAAAAGACTAAGATGTTGTCAATTTGGTTACATTTCACAGCTGTCTCATAGCTTTTTTATATCATTTTAGGTAAGTCATTTAACATTTGGGTGATCATACAATTTATTTCCTAACTCAGGACACTTTGGGATCACTGAAAGTGGGTGCTATTAAATAATGATGCTGGGACAACAGGCATACCTGAACTGCCTTGGGGAAACCGAGATGTTTGGTCATCCATCCTCTTTGGTATAATAGTTGGTGATGGCAATGTTAATCTGCATACCCTTGTATTTTAGGATCTTCCAAAATTAGAGAGGCCTTCCTCTCATGACAAGGCCATAGGTTGTTTTGTTTGTAAAGAAGTAGACATTGTAAGAATCAAGAGTCTGGGGCTCATCAAAGACCAGAATTCCCTTTTATTGCCTAAAGGATCCCTGTATCTCTGCAACCCTCTGCCCAGAGGTTGAATTCTTTAATAGTCTGGATCACTCTGGATCCCCATTCTGCTGTAGCTTCATCTGCATTAGGAGATTGGGGTTGGGGGTGTGGGTGCCCTTGCAACAAAAGGGTTCTTTGTGCTTTAGGATGGAATCTCTTTGTGATGACTAACTAGTTGGCTGTCCTAAAATGCAGGGGGAAGGGAAGGGTTCTACTTTTATTGTTTCACTTAATAGAGAAGCTGTGGACGCATGGTTATATTTAATCACAATCTTATTTTACATTGTTTGGGCTTCAAAAAGAAAGAAAGCTTCTGAATACTAATAGGAACATAAAGCAATCAGACTTTACAGAGCAGGAGATTTGCAGACTTTTCGGTTAGTCTTCCCTGTTGCAGCTCTGCAGCCTGTCCTTGGGAAAGGGCCGTAGCCCTGCTTACCTGGGTCTGTTAACTCAGTCAGCCCTCATGAGAAGGAAAAATGATCACATATCAGTGTTATGTGGTCCAGATTTTCTTGAGGGTCACAGACAATGCTTTGAGTCCTCTTTCTTTCCAAACATTTCCTAATCCATTGGTAGGCATCTGATATACTTTCTTACTTGGTTCTCATTCTAATTGAATGAAGTACACATTGTTACCCAAATTTTACCAAAAACAAAACAAAACCCTGAGGATTAGAGAATCTAAGTAAGTGGCTCCAGTTCACACAGCAGATTAGATACTTTAAGAGAGGACTGTTTGTTTCCAAAATGTTTGTATTTTCCAGTTTATATCATGCCATATTTGATTTGGTGGTATGAAGCCTGAAAGCAGCCTTGAGAAATTGATTTACATTGAATTCTTATTTTCAATAATTAGCATCATCCTACAGTGTACTCTGTTTTACCTCTGGGTAAGCATTTATTTTCAAGCCCTACCTGTCCAAGGGTTAGGTTATTTTGCATTCTGTTTGGTTCTGTGCTTGGAAAAGTGTAATTAGTGTGTAAATGCTTAAATAAATATGATCAGAGTGAATGAACATTACTATGCATAAAAATGTATTCAATGAATATTTGCTACTTAATAAGTAATTTGATAAAACTTGTCTTTGGTTTTGTATTTTGCTGGAATCTCTTCAAACCTTTTTCAACTGCAGTATCAGTTTTTCCCCCTAGAATTACTGTAGCGCAGGTTCTGCAATTTAAGGCTGAGGAATAAGAATTTTCAAAGATTCATGGTCCTCTCAGTTAGCTCAGTTGGTTAGAACAGTGGTTTCCAGTCTGTGTGCTAGACAACTGTAGGAAACACAGAAAGAAAAAGTTTATGAATTCCTGTGTTTCTGTCATAAACTTGTGTTCCTGTTTTTCGAACATATGCAGATAGTGATTGGAAAAATGTGCACTGATAAAAAGCTGTTGTGACTCACTAATGCTTTTAAGTAATTTGAATTGTACAGCAGACATTAAAACTATATGCCTGTGCCCTGGCCAGTTTGGCTCAGCGGTTAGAGCGTCGGCCTGCGGTCCAGAGAGACCTGGGTTCGGTTCCCGCTAAGGGCACGTACTTCGGTTGTAGTTTGTCCCTGGCCCTGGTTGGTCGTGCGGGTGGCAGCCACTCAATGTGTCCCTTTCACGTCGATGTTTCTCTCTCTCTTCCTCTCTCTCCCTCCCACTCTATCTGAACAAAAAATGGAAAAATGTCCTCGGGTGAGGATAAAAAAAAACAAAACTATATGCCTGGTCTTGTGGAGATTAGATAATTTTTCAAAGTTAGTGTAAGGAATCGGGGGGTGCCGCCAAATAAAACAGGAAGAGACTGGAGAGCCAATCAGCTGAATAAACAGGGATCAGACTTTATTGGGTACACTCCGGGCGGGTTCACAGACTCCGGGGGTCGAGTCCTAGAACCCGCGCTCAATGTAGGGGCTTGTGTCTTTTATAACTGCCTGTTGCAGCTGGAATTTGTCCCTTAGGGTTTGGCCCTGTGGGGGCTATGCATGGAGCCTCTGGAATGTGAATCAATAAGAGCAAGATGGGAGTTAATCTACAAGCTCGAGGCAGGCCGTTCAGGGTGGGAGGCAAGGCTGAGCAAGGAGACAGTGGTCGAGCACTTTGCCTGGCGCCAGTCCCCAGGCCAACGGACATTCCCGACTCTGTGATAATGACAAAGGGGCGCAGGTGTCTTTCTGGCTACTTCGAGCTGGACAGGGGCGGCGTTAGGGGAGGGGACCCATGTCGGCATGATCCGGGCCTGAGGATCTGGTGAGAGGTTAATAATGGCTTAGCATCATGATCTCATGCACGGTCTGGCTGGTGAAGGCCTTCAGTCGGTTTTGTAGTAGGGAGGAGAGCAGTCGCAGGAGACAGGGTCCGAAGGCTAGGGCTAGAAAAGGAGAGTTAGGGGACCCTTAAGTGGCAAAACCCAGTGTGCCCAGTTGGAATTGAGCCAGGTGCTCCAAGATTGATCTCGTCTTTCCCGAATGCGTTGTGCTCTTTCTTTTAAGTTATTGGCAGCACTTTGGACGAGGCCTGACTGGTTAAGGTAGAAGCAGCATTGCTCTTCTAGGAAAACATATATACCTCCCTTTTCTGCAGTGAGGAGATCTAGGCCCCTTCGATTTTGAAGGGTGACTGCTGCTAAGGAGTCTAGTTGATCTTGGATGCTGAGAAGGGTGGAGGCTATTTCTTCTAAAGAATTTTGTAGGTCTTCAGATAGGATGTGGAAATATGAAAGAGGGTTTCCTAACACACCGCCCCGAGTCCCAAAGCTCCTGTAATGCTTAGGGCAGTGAGGAGGGGTACCAGCTGTATAGCCCGTTTGTGTCTTCTTGTATTAATCAGGGTGACATTGGGAACGGGCAGGGAGGCGTCCTGGGGGACTATATTGATGTTGGGGGTGAGATATACCAAGGTGCAGGTGCCGGTCCAGTTAGTGGGGAGACACATATAGGTGGTGGACCCACACATGTGGCAGAGTAGGCTGAGGAGGACAGGGATAGGCATACCCAACAGTCAGGTGCAAATGTGGAGTTGGCCTTATAGAGGAGGCGTTGGGTCAAATTCAGGGTATGGAACAGATGGGAGGATTCCAGAAGCGAAGGAGAGAAGGCGGCAAGAATGAGTGGGCAACCAGGGGCGAGGCCCAGAGTCAGAAAGATGTATAGCAGAATCATAATGACTTATCGTGGATGATCCAATTAGGGCGCCTTGTATATTCTGATTTTGGTCAGCCCTAATGGCGTGCACATGAAGTGAGGCTCCGGGACTGGTTGCTCTTCTGGAATCGGGGCTTTCTTTATCCTAGAGAGATGGATCCAAGCGGAGATCCCCAACACCTTAACTGCAGAGGGAGTAGTCAGAACCACGGTGTATGGTCCCTCCCATTTAGGGTGTAGGGGTCGGGGAGAGAGGGTCTTGATTAGTACCCGGTCTCTGGGTGAAATGGGTTGGGAGAGCTCCGATCCCAGGTCAGGTCCAGGTTTAGGAAGTGTACGGTTAGTATGTTCTCGGAGGAGGGAGCGAAGGAGGGAGAGGTAGGGCAGGTATGAGGCCAGAGGGGGTGGGGAGTCTATAGACGGAGTAGGAAGGAGGAAGGGCCTTCCGTATAGAAGTTCAAAAGGACTGAGGTGAGAGGATCCCCGAGGCGTGGCTCGAAGACGGGTAAGGGCCAGGGGTAGCAGGTCAGGCCAGGACTGTCGGAGTTCCAGGCTGAGTTTGGTTAGATGTTCCTTGATGAGGCCGTTGGCCCGCTCAACCTTACCCGAGGACTGGGGGTGATAGGCCGCATGTAGTTTTCATTTGATGCCAAGAGAGACCGAAACCGCTTCAGTGACCTTGGAGATGAAAGCTGGCCCGTTGTCTGATTGTATGGAGTTTGGCAGCCCGAAGCAAGGGCTGATGTCTTTCAGTAGGTGAGTGGCTACGGTTTCTGCAGTCTCTGAGGTGGTTGGGAGGGCCTCGATCCAACCTGAAAAAGTATCAACCATGGTTAAAAGATATTTTAGTTGTTTGTGTTTAGGCATTTGAGTGAAGTCTATCTGCCAGTCTTGTCCTGGCAGGTGATCCCGCATTTGGTGTAGGGGTCTGCGCACATGGCAGGCTCCTTGGCTGTTGGACTTGGAACAAACAGAACATGAGGCATGTGTGTGCTGGATAGCCGGCCGGAGTTTGTCGGGGTGGAGGATTGGAGATAAGAATTGGTGAAGGGCGTCGGGGCCTATGTGGAGAGACTTGTGGATCTCCGACAGCATTTGCAGTCTTTGGGCGTCTGGAAGAATTAAGAGGTCGGTAAGGTGGTGGGGGGAGAAAACCTGAAGAGGCTGTTGTAGGTTGATCTTCAGTGCCTCCGTGGTGAGTTCTGCTGCTGCTGCTGCGAGGGCCCAGAGGCAAGGCTGCCATCCATGAACAGCGGGGTCCAGCTGCTTTGAGAGGTAAGCAACAGGGACCAGGGTGGGGCCGAGTGGCTGAACCAGGACCCCTATGGCTAAGTGATGTTTTTTGTCTGTATAGAGGAGAAAAGGTCGTTGGGGATTGGGGAGAGCAAGAGCTGAAGCAGAGCACAAAGCCTCAAGGAGGGTCTGGATACCCGGCGCACCTCCTTAGGGGAGGTCAGGGGTCCCTCGGGGGTGTCTCTGGCTGCCTGGTAGAGTGGTCTGGCTAGGAGGGCAAAATTGGGAATCCAGTGCCTGAAGAACCCCATAAGCCCAAGAAAGGACTGAATTTCCGAGGTCGGGGGTTGTAAGTCCCTAAGGGCCTGCAACCTGTCAGAGGTGATTGCCCGGTGTGTCAGAGTGACAAGGAGCCCTAGATAGGTCACTGAGGGAGTCGCGATCTGGGCTTTCTGTGCAGACACCCGGTAACCCTTGGTGTAAAGAAAATTGAGGAGAGCGGTGGTGGCTGAGATATTATCTCCTTCAGAGGGGGAGCAGATGAGAAGATCGTCTACATATTGGAGAAGAGTGGATGGGGACAGATCACATTCCCTTAAGTCCTGAGCAAGAGCCTGACCAAAGAGGCGCGGACTGTCTCAGAATCCTTGAGGGAGGACAGTCCATGTTAACTGTTGGGAAATATTGGAGACTGGATCTTCCCAGGTGAAAGCAAAGAGAAAATAGGAATCAGGATGTAGCGGGATGGTAAAGAAAGCATCCTTTAGCCCTGGCCGGTTTGGCTCAGTGGTTAGAGCGTCGGCCTGCGGTCCGGAGAGACCCGGGTTCGGTTCCCGCTAAGGGCACGTACTTCGGTTGCAGTTTGTCCCCAGCCCTGGTTGGTCGTGCGGGTGGCAGCCACTCGATGTGTCCCTTCACGTCGATGTTTCTCTCACTCTCTCTCTCTTCCTCTCTCTCCCTCCCACTCTATCTGTATAAAAAATGGAAAAATATTCTCGGGTGAGGATTAAAAGAAAAAAAAAGAAAGCATCCTTTAGGTCAAGAACCGAGAAATGAGTAGTATGGGGGGAAATATGAGAGACGAGGGTGTAGGGGTTTGGGACTACAGGGGAGATGGGTATGACCGCTGAATTAATTATGCGAAGGTCTTGGACAAGGCGGTACTGCCCCGAGGGTTTCTTAACAGGCAGAATGGGGGAATTCCAGGGGGAGTTGGTAGGAATGAGGAGGCCCTGGCTTCTGAGTTTAGATATAATGGGGTGGAGTCCTAGTTGGTGAGCCTGAGAGATGGGAAATTGGGGGCGATTGGGGTAAGATGATGGGTTTTTTAATTTGATAAGGATGGGGGCGTGATGTGAGGCAACCGAGGGGGTGTTTGTGTCCCAGACCCCAGGGTGGACTGCCGGTAAGAGCTGGACGGCGAAAGCTGAGGCAGTAGCCTGGGTAGGGCCAGAGAGTAAAGCTATTAGATGCGGCTGCTGGGGGAGGAAAGAGATGGTAGTATGGAGTTTAGATAAGATATCTCTCCCCAAGAGTGGAACTGGGCAGGCAGGCATTACTAAAAAGGAATGGGAGAACGGGTGGCCTTCGAAGATGCAGTTAAGTCGGGCCGTTCGTTTGGGGGTTGTAGGGAGCCCATCGATTCCCATAACTGAGACCTGGGAAGGAAAAGTGAGGCCCGAATGGGAGGGGAGGACAGAGTAGGTAGCCCCCGTGTCTATTAAGAAGGAAATAGACTTACCCGCTACCTGGAATGTGACCCTGGGCTCGGCGAGGGTGACCGGAGTCGCAGAACCAGGGCCGCCTCAGTCGTCCATGAGCCCTAGTAGCTCCAATGCTGGGAAATCCTGGGTCTCATTTCCCCGGCACTGAGGTGCTGAGGATTGAGCCAGGGTCGGGCAGTCCGACTTCCAGTGTCCCATTTGTTTGCACTGGGGGCAGGGCTTGGTAGGTGGCCTGGACTGTGGGCAGGCTTTGGCCCAGTGGCCTTCCTTGCCGCATTTGAAACAGGTGCCTGGAGGCGAGCGAGGTCCCCCTTTTGGGGCCTGGTGTCTTTTCGGGTCCCCTGCCGGCCGTAGGGCAGCTACCAGAGCCTGGGTTTGGAGGCTTACCTTCTGCTGGAGCCTCGCCTGCGGGCTGCTTCAGCCGTCTCCTCCCGGGCATTAAAAACCTTAAAGACCATCTTTACCAGGTCTTGGATGGGAGTTTCAGGGCCCTCCTCAACCTTCTTGAGCTTCTTTCTGATATCGGGTGGACTGGGAAATGAAGTGGGAGGCAAGGACAGTGGCCCCGTGGGTGTGCGGGACCGGGTGTGGGCAGGGACAAGGGAACTGAGGGGATTATCTGGGGGGGAGCAGAGTGCACCCAACAAAGCCTGAATATAAGGGACTTCAGAATCTTTTCTGGTGCCTTGTGTAGACTCTGAGAATATCCCATTTTGGAAAAATTTTTGAGGAGACACCCGAGGGGGGTCTTACGGTCGAGTCTGGATTTGGAATTGCCCATGGTGACAGATTAGAGGGGCTTTGAGTGTCGGGAGAGCGGACATACAAAAGGCGTCCCTTTTGAAAGCCTGTCCCCGAAAGGATGTCTGTCCTGGATGGACAGGGTGGTCGTGAAGGAGCCTCAGGCGTCCCTAGAAGCACCTTCAGACCGGGAGTTCCTGGAACTCCGGCGGAGAGACGGGGGCGTCCCGACTTGGCCAAGGTTTGGACGGGAGACCCGAGCCCCGGACGGACGACAGATCAAAACTCCAGAAAAAAGCAAAACGGTTTTGGAGCCTGGCTCCAATGGGTTTGGAGACTGGCTCTGAAAACCCCAGAGAAAGAGTGAGACGACTTACGGTTTGGGAGCCTGGCTCCGAAGTCGGTGCTGGGTTGAGGGAGATTCCGAATCCAGAAGACCGGTGGAGGCGCAGGGAGAGGAGGGGGACTCTCGTCCCGACCAAAAAGTCCGGGCCGGGTCACACAACCCTCCTCCCGGGTTTCGGCACCAGATGTAAGGAAGGGGGGGGGGCCGCCAAATAAAACAGAAGAGACTGGAGAGCCAATCAGTCGAATAAACAGGGATCAGGCTTTATTGGGTGCACTCTGGGCGGGTTCACAGACTCCGGGGGTCGAGTCCTAGAACCCGCGCTCAATGTAGGGGCTTGTGTCTTTTATAACTGCCTGTTGCAGCTGGAATTTGTCCCTTAGGGTTTGGCCCTGTGGGGGCTGTGCATGGAGCCTCTGGAATGTGAATCAATAAGAGCAAGATGGGAGTTAATCTACAAGCTCGAGGCAGGCCGTTCAGGGTGGGAGGCAAGGCTGAGCAAGGAGACAGTGGTCGAGCACTTTGCCTGGCGCCAGTCCCCAGGCCATCGGACAGTTAGAATTTATTCTCAGACTAAAATAGGTTGGAGACTCCTGGTTTGGTCATAATAATGCCAGTATATTTCTGCATTTTAACCGTTATGTTGCCATCTCTTCCATGACTGCAGATCACATTCATACCCCTTGCAGGTGGCAGAAGCATGTCCTCTCCTCACTCAGTGGACTTTCTTTCTCCTGGGTCAGTTCATCCTTGGCTCCCACCCCTCTTTGTAAATATAAGCAATTGGTCAAGTCCATCTATTTTCCCTTTAATCTGCCTCTGATTTTGTCTGTGTGCTGAACAATATATTATTATCAAATAGATGCTGAAATAAATTATTAGATTGATTCTGCTTTGCATAGAATTTAAGAAATATTTGCCAAATGACTGGTCAATAATTCAATGGAATATCCAACTAGTGCTGCAGTTTCATGATTTACGAATGTCCCTTGGTTTTCTTCTTTCTTTCCCCTCAAAATTGAATTTCTTTCATGCTACAGGATTCTTCTATTTGAAGCTAAGTAATGTGAATTTTAAAATGTGTATGGCGCCCTGGCCTTTGGCTCAGCAGTTAGAGTGTCGGCCTGTGGACCAGAGAGTCCTGGGTTCAGTTTCTGTTAAGGGCACGTACCTTGATTGCAGTTTGTCCCCTGCCCAGGTTGGGGTCATGTGGGTGGCAACCACTAATGTGTCTCTCTCCCATCAATGTTTCTCTCTCTTCCTCCTTTTCTCCCTCCCGCTCCATCTGAAGATAAATGCAAAAATGTCCTAGGGTGAGGATAAAAAAATAAATAAAATAAAATAATAAAAAATAAAATAAAATAAAATAAAATAAAATAAAATAGTCTATGGCTTTGTTCTGGGCCAGGGGTTAGGGGTAATGTGTTCGTGTGTCGGGGTTCTGTTCTGTCCTGTAGAGTTAGCCATAATGGGTGCAGACCTTTAGTCTGGAAAGATCATTTGCAGAGTGAGGATTTTACTGTCTACTGGTCACAGGGGAGATTGAGTGGGCCGCTTCCCTTGTCTGTAGAATCATTTGTCTGTTGCTGGAGAACTGCTGAATGCTGTGACCCTTTGCAGTGCTTCTTTGTCTCTGGCCCTGGGCCCAGCCTCAATATTTGCCAGCCACTCTGGCTCAGTTGCTATCTCTGCCTCTTTGGTTTGCCCTGTGGGGTTGTCCCTAAACCCTTCACTGGTATTGCATCAGCTGGGGTCTAGGTGAGAGAGAGACTGTTGGTGGCTTTTGTCTCTGTCTTTACTCTGGACCGCAGGCCAATGCTCTAACCGCTGAGCCAAACCGGCCAGGGCTCTGTCTTTACTCTGTCCTGCCTCCTCCACTTGGTCTGATATGTCCATATTTAGATGTCTCAGTGTATGGATCTCTTTAGATGTGTTTGTGTGTTGAGCAGGGATTCCTTTGTTGAATTATAACCGACCAACTTGTAACTGCAAGGGGAGAGACCTGGAGGTCAGCTTATATTGCCATGCTGCGGACATCACTCTCTGTAGTGTTTTTTCTTTTTTTTTTTTTTATCCTCACCCGAGGACATTTTTTTCATTTTTTGTTCAGATGGTATGGGAGGGAGTGAGCGGAAGAGAGAGAGAAACATTGACGTGAAAGGGACACATCAAAAGGGCTGCCACCCACACAACCCAACCAGGGCCGGGGACAAACTGCAACCAAGGTACATGCCCTTAGTGGGAACCGAACCCAGGTGTCTCTGGACCGCAGGCCGACGCTCTAACCGCTGAGCCAAACTGGCCAGGGCCCTCTAGTGTTTTTTCATTGGGTTGTCTGAATTTCTGCTCTCTGGGTTTGAGAGTTGTTTGCTTCATGAAGGGGAAATATTTCACAGGCATAATTTATCAAAAATTAAGTTTTTATGAGAACTTTGAGAAAGATGGCACTATTCCAATCTAACAAATGAATAAATTAAAGCTTAAAGAGTGTGTGATTTACTGAAATGTTGAAGCTAGAATTTGAACCTAAGGCCATAGGACTCTAAAGCCATAGGGGTATGTTTGTTCTAGGATTTGGATTTCTTTGCCCCTGGGCTAAGTATTTCATTCTCTAGAAGTAGGGGTGAGGCTCTTGAACTGTTCTTTGTTCTGACATTCAGATTCATCGATTCTTTTTTAGAATGAGGTATTACTGGCAACTTTGTTCAACAAGTAAGTTATGATCTTCTGTACCAGTTGGCCATTAGAGCCCTTTTGTATTGACTTAAAAAAAAGGGAGATTGTATTTAAATGTGTGAAAGTTTGAAAAATAATTTACTGAATGTCTCATGTGTGCAAAGATGAGCTAAAGGATGCTTATCTTCTTTATTGCCAACAGCAATATATATTATATAAAAGAAGGACACTTCTGAAATGTTTTATTAACATCACATGCATCATTTTAGTCAGTTGAATAAATCAATCAATCAAATCAAATGACATTGTTTGAAACTTAAAAATTGTGTAGGGGAAATATATATTTTTTTAACAAAATTATTTTTGTGTTCTGCACATTGACATAGAAGTAAAAAAAAATGAGCGAAACTTAAATATGAAAGAATTCTTTACAATTAAAATTACAATTTACACATCTATTTTTTCTTACATGTCAGTGAAAAAACTATTATGAAATGTGACAAATTATATCACAAAAGAACCAAAACATTTTATAGAAATATATCCAAGTATAAAAAAGTATATTATATTCTTGATGTTTTCAAATCCTTCTCTTCTGTGTACTTATGTACATACAAGACATTTTTCTCAGATAAATGTGTCTACTACTTATGTATTCTTCAGTTGTCCATTTGCATATTCTTTTATCTGCTCTAGGGCTATATTTATGTAGCCTTGAAGACAAGCTAGGACCCTTCAATAATCCAGACCAGAATATGGCTGTACCACAACTGGTCATCCAAGGATGTGCTTTAAGAAGTCACTGGGGTTTTGCTTTCGCATACTCATTTTACCAATACTTGTCAGGAATTTAGGAGGTGGAAAATCTGAGTTCTGATCCCAACTCTGCTACTTAATTTGCTTTGTGCCTTGGATAACTGATCATTTCACCTTTCAAGGCCCCAGGTTGCCCATTTGGTATCCAGGGTCTGGAACCCCCACTGTAGTCACCCGCAAGCCTGGACTCTGCTGACCAATGGGACTAAACCAAAACTGTACTAGTTGTTTTAAATGTCATTCGTATTAATCTTGGTAAACCAAGGTTACTGACAATTTCAGGAAAACATACAGTTGATTATTTTCCCATAAAAAAGCAATGTTAACCCTGGCTGGTTTGGCTCAGTGGTTAGAGCGTCGGCCTGTGGTCCAGAGAGACCCGGGTTCAGTTCCTGCTAAGGGTGCGTACCTCAGTTGCAGTTTGTCCCTGGCCCTGGTTGGTCGTGCAGGTGGCAGCCTCTTGATGTGTCCCTTTCACATCGATGTTTCTCTCTCTCTCCTTTGCACTCTGTCTGAACAAAAAATGGAAAAATGTCCTCGGGTGAGGATTAAAAAAAAAAAAAAAAAGCAATGTTAAAATATGGGGTCATATTCCTGTACTAGAATTCAGCATTCAAAGAAATCACTGGTCTAACCATCAATATGTCATAAATGTAAAAAAAAAACAAAAAAAACTCAAACCAAAACAAAAAACAAATTAAAACCTATCCTAAAACTCTATTCTAATTTAAAATACTATTTCTAGCTCTATTAAACGGGCATAAATATATGGCACACATTAATTGCAAAAGACATTTCATGTACAATTAAGTGCACGTATAGTAAAAAAATGTAATAGGGGACCTAAAACTAAAGTACTTACTATATTTAACATTAAGTAATCTTAGCATCTTAGAATTTAGGATGTTGCTAAGGAAATAGATGGCACAAGATTCTTTAAAAAGCCATCCAGATATTTATAAACGTTCTTTTTGATAAATTTTTCTAAAACAAGCAGAAGCTTTTAGCCACCTCATTAATTCTAGAGGTATTACTTCACAGAAAACATTTTAAAAAGAATTGACATATAAACCCTCTATCTTTCCTTCTCAATTTACTGAAAGCTAAAATTGTAAGGGCTGCATCAGACAAAAAGTCATTCTGCCTAGCGTTTATTGATCTTGCTCTTATTAGAATATCTTCTCTCTCATGAGCAAACTATAGAAGGAGCTAGCTACCTGGTCCCTGGCACAAACTTTTTTAAAAAGCTTAAGAACACTTTGCCTTTGAGTTCTGAGTTGGCCAAAAGAAATGAGGATAACTGATATTGGTTACCTACAGAGCAGAAAGCACTATATAAAGTCAATCTGAGAAGCTATCCTTAAAGGTGCTTTTTCTATAAAGAAATCTGACTCAGCTAGATGAAATACAGTGATACCTCGGTTCTCGAACATAATTCGTTCCAGGAGGATGGTCGAGAACCGAAGCAATGAAACCCAATAGGAAAGCGTGACTCCACAAAGCGTGACTCTCTCTCTGCACTCACACTGATGACGCAAGCAAGGCGCGCTGGGCCGAATGAACGCCATTCGGCTCAACTCGGCTCATCTCGGAAGTTCGAGTTCCAAATATTTGTTCGGATTCCGAGACAAAAGTTTCTCGAATCTCCTGGTCGAATACCGATTTGGTCGAAAACCGAGGCGTTCGAGAACTGAGGTATCACTGTAAATCACACAACTGTTTTCCTCTCACTTCTCCAAAGTGGTTTTCTCGACTTGGTTTCATGTATGAGTGTTTGGCAAATGGTGTTTAGTTATCTGGAGGCTTGAGGGACAGCCTGTTTTCTAACACGAGCTAATTAAAGAAAACTCTAATTAAGGGAAACTGGTTACACAAATATCTAGCAATTCGGCTGGAAAAAAAAGCACCTGATCCTTCACACTAACATATCATGATGGATATTTCACAGTAGCAATGAGATCCCAAAGCCTTCCTAACCAGTTTTATGCAGCACCTAAGAATACTTCTTCAGTCCTTATTGAATCAGTGGTAGTTTAGATATTACTGTGGATTGATTCAGTGGCTGGGGCAAAAGTTCGTCTGTTCTTTGGAGCACCCTGTTGTCCTTGCCTCTCTGGGAATAAGCACTTTATAGACTATTGTTCCTGCTGCAGCTGCTGCTTCTGAATTTTTAATCAGCTTTGGGTGGTCTTTTCCTCCCAGTACTGCTAGGACTGCTGCACAAACTCTCTGGAGCCAGGACAACTCAGAAGCATGCCTCTCTGCTGCCACCTCCAACACCTGGGCCTTCCTTTTTAGCTCCTTTCTCTGTCCCAACATGTTCTTGCTTCTCAGTCAGTTGCTTCTCCAGTAATTCTTTTTCCTGGAGGAACCAGGCATGGACCTTTGCAACTGTCTCAACTCAGGCTTTCTTTAGCTCCTACTTTAATGTCTGCAATTCTCTGTACTGTATGTTTACCAGTAAAATGTCCCCTCACTGCCTCCAACTGCTGCTTCAAATTGGATTCTAGCTTTTCCTTTGCCCTGAGCTGTGTTGTTTTAAGCTCTGAAGTTTATTTAACATGTTGGGAGACTAATTCTTGTTTTGTTTATAGATCTCACCACTTTTTTGTGTGTAGTTGTTCCACTGACTTTCAATTTCCCTTCTATATGTATTAGTTTTATTGGTCAGGTTTGCCAGCATGAATTTAGTCTTAGCCTGGACAGGTAACTATTCATTAAGTAACAGCCTGGTTTCTACCACTCTTTACTGGATTTGAGTTTATTTGCTGGTTGAGCTTCATCACTTCCACTGTCTTTTCTATAAAGGCTTCAAAAAATTACTTATTAAATAAAAATACAATGTAGGGGAATACTGGAATCCTACTTTGTGGCAAGTATTCCTGGTTCCTGGAACCTGAGGTCAGCCTGAGCCTCCAACATCCAGAACCCTGTGGCTCCCAGATCACCTGTGTACTGGCCAGGTGGCCTTGAGAGGCATTGCGGTCCTGGATGGCACTCTGGGCCTCAGTGGCACCATGGTCCTGGACTGCACAGCACTGGCACTCTGGTCCAGGGACTTTGTTTTCCTCTTTGTGAGTGCTGAAAATGAACTGCATATCTTTTCCCTGCTGCAGGAGCCCTGCCGAAGGGCTCTCGAGTTGCCAGGCTGTCCCAGGAATCAGGCCATTTTCCCAGGTCCATTTTCATTATTCTGAGCTCGTCTTCCTCTGGACACTGGCATTCTTGCTCCTTGCACTGACAGATCCCCACCACTGTCTGGGGTGGGCTCCCAGGTGGGCTTCTGAAGCAGGTCAGCACAGGAAGATACTCTGGCATCCCTTCACTCTTCCTTTTGCACCTGGTTAGAGCTGGTTGGAGCCTGTTCTACTCTCTCTCACAGCTTGCAATGTGGAACACAGAATGTAAGCATCTTCTCAGTCAAGTCTCCATGGTGACTGGGTGGAGGTGGGTAGAGCCAGCTGAGCTCATAAAGGGAACCTGGCACCAGTGTGTCTGTTGGTTTTAGAAACTTTTTTCTTGGGAAAAAAAAAAATTCTGAAGTTCCTGTGGTGGGCTTGTTTTGTGAGCAGCCATCTCCAGTGCTTCCCAGGCTCCTTCTCAACAGCAGTGCATTTATCTTATTCAGGAACAGGTCTCCTTATCATACCTAAGAACCTTTATTTTATTTTATATATACATAGATTTTTTTAGAGAGAAAGGAAGGGAGAAGGGGAGAGAAAGACACACATTAATGTGAGAAACATTGATTGGCTACCTCTAATATACACCCCAACTGGGGATCAAATCCACAACCTGGGTATGTACCCTGACCAGGAATTGAACCCATGACCCCTTGGTGTACAGGACGATGCTGCAGTCAATTGAGCCATATTGGCCAGGGCATACCTAAGAACCTTTAAAAAATTTTTTTTATTGATTTTTAGAGAGAGAGGAAGGGAGAGGGAGAGAGAGAGAAACATCAATGAGAGAGAAACATTGATCGGCTGCCTCCTGCATGCCCCCTTATGGGGGATCAAGCCCACAACCCTGGCATATGCACTGACCAGGAATCAAACCAGCGACCCCTTGGTGCATGGGTTGACACTCAACCACTGAGACACACTGGCCAGGCACACTTAAGAACCTTTTAAAAACTATGCCAGTATTCTAGTTCTACTCACATGAAATCAGTCATAAACTCTGGGAATGGCACCCAGCAATAACATCTTTAAAAAGTGTCAAGGATTTTGTTAGTGGTGGTGTTAGACCTTAGTTCTTGAATTCACCTAAGAAAGAATTTAGAGCCAAGAACCCTACAAGAACCCTAATGCAAGAAGTTTATTTAGAAAGTCATAGAGGTAGGAGAAGTGAACCAGCTGGGTTGTGTGGACTCAGGAAACAAGTTATTGCAGCAAAAGAAGGGCCTTTGGAGCTAGGAGAAAGAAAGCAAAGGATGTGCCTGAGAAAGAAGGCATGGGCTTACTCTAGGGAGCTGGGTCCCCTGCCTGAAGAGTTTTTGTCTGTTTTCTAAAGGCAGGAATTTCAGGGGAGGTCTCAGGAGGATCTCAATAGAGTGTGTGTCCTTTCAGGGTCTTGGTCTCTACTGATTGTTTGGCACTGGGGTAGGGGGTCATTGGTTATTGCATCTGGTCCTGAGGTCAGCCATGGTGTCACTTTGTCTGGTTTGCTGCTTTTCTGGGCCTGGAGCTGAAACACAACTGAGATGTAGATATTATCATCTTTAGTTTTGACCAAAACTCTGTTTCTGTGGCCAACAGACCTGAGGCTTTGTTTTTAAGGTTATTTATTGCAGATTAGAACCTCATTGTCCTGAGGGCTTAATGCTTAAGGGAGTGGTAGTTCAGGGTTTGTATGGGAGTCCTGGGAGGCTATTCTCCAGCTTCCTGTTCCTCCTCTGTGGGAGTCTAAACCGCATGACTAGCAATATGAAAGGTCATGCAATCTAAACCACATGGCTATTGACATGCTAGGGTAGGAAAGTTTACCAGAGGGATAAGGTCCTTACCTAAAATAGTTGTTTTTTCTAGTTTTGGCTTTGGTAAGCACCTGGGCCTTTCTGTCCTGGTGACATTTCATATTCTGCTTATGCCTGTCTAACTGCTTACTCTATCACTTTCGAATGTGCCACCAGGATAGAGGACCATTGTCATCAGGTCCAAATCAGATAGCTGACTGAAATAGCAGGGGGTATTCATTCATGTTTACTGTGTCTGTGCAGGTGTGTCATTGCTATTATCCTAATTGTTTGGGGAGACCCTGCCTTTAGTCTAATGATATAAATACCATGAGGAAGAATAATTGTCACCTCACATCCCCATATCCAGATGTTCCAGGAACAACTCAGGTGTGTTCGAAGTTTCTCTTGGTAAGCCCCTTTTATAGGGAAAGCCTATACTTAAGGGGAAGTAAGTTCTATACTTGAACTTTTCCTCCTTTAAGTAGATTTTGGAATTGATTCTACCCATAATCTTGAAATATGTGTTAGTTAACATTGCACCAAGATGTCTTGCTATTCCATTTAACCAGTCTTGTAGTTATATGCCTTACTATTTCAAACCCTAACAGCGAATCTATAAAGCAAAATCTGGTTTTGTGTATACAGAGACATAACTTTATCTTATCAGATCTCGTATTAACAAAATTCATAAAAGGTGTGAAGATAATTTCAGGAGTCTTTTGAAAATGGCTAGTATTTCATTTTACTATTTTTGCAAAATCATGTTTTTATTAAGTGGCATTTTTGAATTATCTCAGTAATTAATTAAAATTAAATCTTCATATGAAGAAGGTTTTGTAATAAAAGTGATTTTATTGGGAAATCTAGGTAATTTTAAAAAGGATTGTCTAAAGGTTGTTATAGCGTCCTCAGGGTTGCATACTAGTTGAAGTTCAGATGATACAAATAATATTTTGGAACATAAAGCAAAAAAGAAAGAAAAAGGAAAATATATGGTTAGAATGGTTAGAATGCTAGATAGTTTATGAAATCCAATGCTGATCTGAACAGCCCTTGACAGTTTGAGAACCAGTTTGGGAACTCTTAGCCTTAGCAGTGGTATGAATCTGTGAACTAGCTACAGCAGTGGGTCTTGATTCTGGCTGTATATAGAATCGCTGGGAACTTGTGCTACTACTAATGTCAGGGTTCTTTTCAGCGACCAAATAAAAATCTTGGCAATGGTACCTTGACACAAATATTTTAATAGCTTCTCAGGTAATCCTGATGTGTAGCCAACATTGAGAACCACTGGCCCCCAGTGCTGCCACCAAGATGTGTGACTGAAAAAGGCACCGTCATTGCCTTTAAGTAATTTTGGAATCTTGCAAGACTGGCCTTCTGAAATCTTTGAGGGCAAAAACTTTCCCTTACTCTTTTCTGTTCCCAGCATCTCTTCTAAATGCACAGTTAATATTTGCCAATCAGTTTAATTTATTTTAAAGCAATATTCCAGAATTCAAGCTGCTCTCTAGATCATAGTGACTTTATTACCCCAGATAAGCATAACTATTAAAGCATGAGCACAACTATTAAAACAAAGATTCACAAAAAAACCAAACAGGCTGTGTTTAGGATATTTGAAGCGGGGCAAGCAGGTCAAATGTAGTGGAGTGACTGGCTGGTGGAGTGAAAATATTCTTAAATTGGGAACAGTAGATGTTTGTTTGTCTAGACACTCCCCATGGGTTTGGACGAACCTGGGAGGATCTCTGCCTATCTTTCCTGTCTCTATAAATCAGGCAGCATAGGAACAAATACACGTTATTCTTATACCTTCAAATAAATTCTGCCTGTGCTACTCAAATGCAGGCTCAGTATACTCTCGAGTCAACCTCAATACTGTGGTGTAAGGAGAATTTATTCTCTAATTCTTACAGAAGATGCTGTGTAATTAACTTTACCTTTCCATCATTCATTGATGAAATGGTGATTGCAGATCAGGATACATGCACAGGTAGTGGGTTTAGTGTAATGTTACTTAAAGCTTTTTGCATTTGTAGGTTGGGGCTGGTCCTCACTATTTTCTTCACATTAACTGGTACCTGTCACATGCAGATATTTGACTTTTTGAAAAACTTAAATCAAAACATTAAATAAAGCGGCAGCTTAGACTTGCAAAATAGTTTGCTTTTAAGACTGAATTGATCCAAGAGGTTTTAAAGTGACTATACTTTTCAATTACTTTTTTGAGGAAAAGAAAATGGGTACTGATTCCAAATAGGGGAGTTGTAAATACTGTGTTTTTAGTTGCAACAACAGATATTTATGGACTTCTGTTTTTTATTGACTCTATGTATTGTACTTTATTCATAATATGGAAGAAGATTGGTGTTTTTTCTTACTCAGCATTATTTAAATATTTTTCAATAAAATCCCAACATTACATTGTCAGTTTTCACTCCTAGACCCCTCATTTTAAGATATATTGTGGATATCTTCACATAATACATGTGAGTATCGCCACATAATAAATGAGGGAAGTGTTGAGTAGAGTAGGTACTTTTGAGTTGATATCTTATATCCTGCTCTGTTTGGATTAAAACCCTATTCTTTTAAAATATTTTCTTCTTAAAGTCATACTTTATTCGTAATTTAAATTATAACTTCAAATAAAGCCATCGATTGTTGATGTTTTTCAACTCTTACAGCACTAGAAGGTCAGAGTTCAGCAGGGCTCTACCCCAGTTTGTGTGATCTGTGACCAGATTACCTTTTCTACTTAACTCTCTTCAGCCCAAAATAGAACTGAAATCATCTGTGCTCCCTTTACCCCCAGGGACAGTGTAAAGATTAAGAACATATTCTCATTGCTCTGCGTCATGAATTGAATTTGTGGCCCCCAATCTCTCTCCCCCCCGGAAATTCACATGTTTAGACCCTAACCTCTAATGTGATGTTATTAGGAGATGCCACCTTTGGGAAGTGATTAGGTGATGAGAATAGGACCCTCAATAATAGGGTTAGTGTGCTTATAAAAGAGATACCCGGAAGCTTTTTCCTCCCTTTCACCATGTGAGGAAGACACAGTATAAAGACTGCTGTCTATGAACCAGGAAGAAGTGGGTTCTCCCCTGGCACTGAAACTGATGGCACTTTGAATTTGACTTTCCAGCTTCTGAAATGTTTGTTGTTTATAAGCCACTAAGTCTATGGTATTTTTATTATAGCAGCTTGGGCTAAGACACTGTGCTTTCATTTTCTGGGGGAAAAAAGAGGGTATGCAGGAGGACTTCATATTGTTGCTATCAATGAACTAGGTCTGAAGGAACATAGGTTTTAATTTTTTTCTTTTTGTTAAATTCACATGGTAGTCTAACACTAGAAGCTTATACTTTCTTCACAGTATAGTAATATGAAGTGTTTTTACAAGATCTTTAACTAAAAATTATAATGGCATAATTTATTTGAAAGAAGCTTAATTTAATTATTGAAATGTTGGGACAGAAATGTCTCTACCCAATGGTTGTTATGACATGTGTGGATTTAAAATGCATTTCTTTTCTTTATTTTATTTTTTTGTCAATCCTCACCTGCAGATATTTTTTTCCATTGATTTTTTAGAGAGAGTGAAAGGGAAGGAGGGAGGAGGAGGAGGAGGAGGAGGAGGAGGAGAGAGAGAGAGAGAGAGAGAGAGAGAGAGAAACATTGATGTGAGACACATTGATTGATTGCCTTCTGCATGTGCCCTGATGGGACTGGGGTTCGAATCTGTAACCCAGGTACATGCCCTTGACCTGGAATCAAATCCGTGACCCTCTGGTTTGTGGGCACAGTTCTAACCATAGAACAACACCCATCAGGGCTAAAATGCATTTCTTAACTACTCAACCTCACTGGGTCTTTCTTCTTAGCTAGCATTGGGCTTTTTTTTTTTTTTTCTAAACAACCAAAACCTGATGTGTGAGAAGCATAATTTCCACATTTGAGTCTTAATTAGTTTGGTAGGAGAATGCAGCCTTTTTTTCCAATATCAAACACTTCAGCTCTTTCTAGCATTAGAGATTCTGTTTTCTCTTTGAAAGAGATGGAGCAATATGGGGAATTGCCTAGATAGTTTGGCTCCCACTAAGTAGGAGAGATAGGTAGGTGCCTTCCAGGCACCCTAAGGAGGCCATGTGTGCACCAGAGGACAAACGGACCAACAGTAGCTCATGGCCATCCCCTTTCAAGGAGCTACACAAAGCAACTGCCAGACACACCCTCAAGACTCCTGAAGAGAGCTGAGGCAGGATGGCCATGAGCAGTTGCTTTGTGTAGCTCCTTGAAAGGGAAACTGAGCTGTAATGAACACAGCCAGAGACCTGGTATTAGAAAGCAACTGGAGTTGAAAAGTCTATGTGAGGAAGATGAAAAGAGTAGAATGCGTTGTTGGGCAAAGGTGTTCCGAGTTCCTGAGATGGAGAGGCACTGAGAGAGCTCTGAGTATCCCCTCAATCCTGTATTTTGAAGGCTGGGGTGTTTTGTGAATTGTCTGTGGGGCAGTGACTGGGGACAGTGGTGCCCACTCCATTTCCTGGGAAAAAGATCATCCACCCAGTTTGTTGCCAGACCAGCAGCTTCTTGTTGCTTCTGAAAGTCTGTGTGACTTGCTGCCTTGGGCAGAAATAATGACAACCTGCCTTCAAATGGAAACTGCTCGACTTGTGATAAAAATATCTCGATTACTCATGTTGATAGTGGCATGGAGGAACACAGCTAGATAAAATTTACAAGTAATTCAGAAACCTCATTAAGCCCATTTTTCCTCTTCTAAGAAGTAACAAAATTAATTGCTCTTTCTGTACCTGCCCACCCAGAAATTGGTGATTCAAGAAATGAAATGACAAAAAGGCAGGTAATTCAGAGGGAGAAGAACTGCCTAGCATAATATATGGACTGTTGTCTAAATTTCTCATTGGAGTGGATTTGTGTGTCAGTTAAATGCTTTGTTGTGGGCCCAATCCCCAGTGGGGGGCATGCAGGAGGCGGCCAATCGAATTTCTCTCTTATCGACGTTTCTCTCTCTCCCTACCTCTCCTTTCCTCTCTCTCTAAAAATCAATCAATAAAAAAAATTTAAAAATGCCTTTTCTTGGTGTTTCAAGTTTAATGAGACAGCTGCAAAATTCACTAAAGTCAGCTTCTAGAACATTGTCTAGAAAATGTCTAAAAATTATGTTTCATGATGGATTTTTTTCAATTGTGGTAAATATACTTATAAAATATACCATTTTAACCATTTTTAAGTGTTTAGTTTAGTGGTATTAGTACATTTACATTGTTGTGCCACCATCATCACTATTCTCTGGAACTTTTTCATTATCTCAAACTCAGGACCCATTGAGCAGTAACTCTCCATTCTCCACTCCCTCTGGCCTTTGATAACCACGATTCTACTTTCTGGTTTATATGAGTTTGATGATGAATTTTTTCATTCCATGAATTTCATAGTCATTGTCCGAACCAATATATAATACCAATTTCTATGTGTCCACACTCAGGATCACCCCTTTTAAAAGGACCCTGATATAACTAGATGCATAATTACCTTATACTCGGAAATGATAGACACTTCTTGTTAAGGACTTGAAACCATCCAATTTAGTCACTGCTCCTAGCCATCACTAACCTTACATGCTCATCCTGAGAAAGATCATCTTCCTCATTAAAAGAAACCAATAACTCTAGAAAATTACTTTTAAGTGGCAGGTGGTAAAATTGATTTTCTTAAATATGTGTTGTTATGTGCATGGTATTCCAAACGTTTTACCAGTCTCCATTGACAAAGGCAAAAAGAACCAGGAACAGTTATTTAATATTTTTAATACTGCCTAACTTATCAGTATAATATTGTTGTTAACATTAGGCTACTAGGCAAAATTAAGCACATCTAAACTTATGGATTAAAGATGACTTTTTAGTCATTTAATGAGAATAGGAATTTGGGGAATGTGAAGGGAAGTGTCACCAGTGACTTGCTCTTTGTTGCTGTGGATACATCACTGTACTCAGGAGACTAAGAAAGGGACAGGAGATGCAGCCCCGAGGAGTGGCTTCTAAGCATAGGTGCCTAGAAGACAGACGCAGAGTGGCCCCGGGAGTTGTGCAGTCACATCCTGACCGGACATTAGGGAAAGATTCCTGAGCTAAGTGGCCTGTAAAACAGTGGGTGCTAAAGGCCTCAAACCATTTTAGCTGGTACATGTGGGGTAGGGAAACATACACAGAATGGGGCAAAACTGTTGGAGGAGACTATCAAGAGTTCAGGCTTACAGGTGGGAAAATAACAAAACAGCTGTAGTTCTTCTTGGGAACATTTCTATTCAGCAGATATGCAGGAGGTACTCTGGGAGAGAGAAGGGGCTTGGGCCTATGGGGAGTACGTTGATAAGTCAGGTAGAATTTGGCCTTTTAAAAACTTTAGTAAAGTTATGCTTTAGAAAGGCAAGTCCAGGCATATTGCATACATAAGGTGAATCAGAGAAGATAATCAGTGGTTTTTTGAAAAATATGTTTTCATGGATTTTTTTTTTTAAGAGAGGAAGGGAGAGAGAGATAGAAACATTGATTTGAGAGATACATCAGTCAGCTGCCTCCTGCACGCTCCACACTGGGGATCGAGCCCACAACCGTGGCATGTGCCCTGACTGGGAATCGAACTGGGACTTCTTAGTCCATGGGACGACGCTTAATCAACTGAGCCACACCGGCTGGGCTGAAGATAATTATTTAAGTAGAAGTTGTTAAAGGCTGTTTAATTATCTTGGAGGAAGATATTGAATGTCTAAATTATGTTGGTTATGAGAGTGCCAAAGTGGGTCAAAAAGAATTCACAGGCTTTCCAGTTTGAATGTAGGAAATGAAGGGCAGGGGAAGGTCAAGAGTAATCATAAGATCACTAGGTTGTGCCCTGGCCGGTTTGGCTCAGCAGTCAGAGCGTCGGCCTGCGGTCCAGAGATACCTAGGTTTGGTTCCCGCTAAGGGCATGGACCTTGGTTGCAGTTTGTCCCCGGCCCTGGTTGGGTCGTGCGGGGGGCAGCCACTCAATGTGTCCCTTTCACATCTATGTTTTTCTCTCTCTTTTTCTCTCTCCCTCCCACTCTATCTGAACAGAAAAATGGAAAAATGTCTTCAGGTGAGGATTAAAAAAAAATTACTAGGTTGTAATGCATGTCATACAAAATTCAAAAGGTATGAATGAAAAGTAAGCCTCTCTCCTATCTCTGTCCCCAAGCTCTTACCACTTCTTATACACTTTGTTATATTTGTGTGTAAATGCGTAAGTTACATATATATTCTTGTTAAAAATGTTAGCTACTGTGCACAGTAGTCTATTTAATGATGTATCTTGGAGATATCCTATGTCAATACATGTATAACTGCTTTATTCTTAATTTACTCAGCTAGTTTCCAATTAATAGAAATGCGTTTTCCTGTCTTTGGCTCTTATGTACACATCATTTAGAGAGTGTTCTTGTTTATGCATCATTTTACACACATGTGAAAAAGTATATCTATAAGTTTAAGTTACTATAGGTGGCATTGCTGAATTAAAGAATATATGAATCTTAAATGTTGATAGATACTGCCAAATTGTCTTTTATAGAATTTTTACCAGCCATATCTGTTTCTTAGATGTTCCTAATAGTATATCAAACAATATGCTCTCTCCAATCTGTACATTAAAAAGTATCTAATTGTCATTTTAATTTACATTTCTCTGAGTGAGATCTAGTGTCTGTTCATAACTTTCAGAAGCATTTCTAATTCTTTTTTGGGGAACTTTCTGTCAGTAGCTGATGCCCATTTCTCTGTTTAGAAGTTGGACTTTCATGGAATGTGTATAGTGGTTTCTCAAATTATGGTTCTGGAATTTTGGTAAATATGGTATATTGGGATCATATTAAGGCAACAGTCATCTGTTCCTATTTTATTAAGAGTTTGTTTTAATGAAGAGTGAATGTTAAATTTTGTCAAATACCTGTAGAGCATCATATGATTTTTTTCCCTGTGATCATAGGGTAAAATAGAGGACTAGATTTTCTATCTTGATTTATTCTTGCATTCAATACATGCTGACCACCCACCACTCCCTCTGGCCATAGTACAGCAATTCATTTGTAGTTTCTGAGTTCTGTTTATTAATGTTTTGTTTGGGATTTTTACATATAGTTCATAAGTATCTTATTCATCACTAATACTAGCTTTTCACAGATCATCAGTATCCTCCTAATGGTTTAATTAACCCTCACCTCGCCCAGCTGGTGTGGCTTAGTGGTTGAGCTTCGACCCATATACTAAGAGGTCCTGGTTCGATTCCCGATTCCCAGGTTGTGGGTCTGATCCCCAGTGGGGGGCATGCAGGAGGTGGCCAATCTATGTTCTCTCTCATTGATGTTTCTGTCTCTCCCTCTCCCTACCTCTTTCTCTCTGATATCAATAAAGAAAAAAAATGAAAAAAAACTTAATCCTCATCCTTTTTACAGTCTGTAATCTTCTTCTATTTAGCTGTGGCATTTTACACCCTAACCGGTGTTTTCACTTGGCCTTCTTGAAATGCTTTCCTTTCTTAACTTCTGTGATGAATTGAGCTGTCAGCTACTTGGTGGCTTCTTCTCATCATACCTCTTGTCTGTCTGCCTAGAACCTCCCTCCTTGACCTTCTCCTTTGAGGTATGACATTATCACTGAGGTGGACTGACCTCTCATACATCTCTTAGCGTGCCCATCTGCATATCCCGCGATCACCACAAACACAGTCTGTCTAAAATAAATTCATTCTTGGATGTGAAAATGGAGGCAGAGTGAATGGAAGCTACACAGATGATCTCCCAGGACCAAATGGGAATTACAACTAAAATAAAGACAAATCCTCAGAAAAAAGCAACAGAAAAGCACCAGGACAGGACCATATAACCAGGGACACTGGTAGGATCTATGGAGGTGCGAGAGGGCGGCAGGCTGGGAGCCCAGGGACAGCAGCGGTCTTAGCTGTGAGCAGCGCCCTTGGGGAATAAAGACCAGGCCCGCTCCACAGTGCAGAGAGTATGGACAGAGCACTAAAATAGCCACAGCCACTCACCTGGGGGCTATGGCAGAGGGAGGGCAGACTGGGCTGGAGCTCTGTGGGGACACCCGTTTTGGAGGACACTCAAAGTTTTTGCTGAGTTGCAGTCACAAAGGACAGTGGCCAGTGTGCTCCTTCCCAGAGTGGTGGGAAAAAGCAGCAGCCCCCCCCCCCCCCGGAGATTCAGCCCTTCCCAGGTGAGGCAAAGAAATGCAAATTGAGGCTCATTAGCAACCAGCATCTATCCCACCCTTTGGAAATCCTCTTAGGCAGAACACCAAGACTATATTCCAAGGCACTGAGTAATTGACACTACTAGCCTCCAGGAAAAAGCTAGAGGATAACGGAACCTTTTCTGGGCTTGCAAATCTACCCAGGAAAGTAAGACTTGATACTGGTGTTTAATGTGGGCCCACCCAGGCTCATCCAAACCCAGTAGAGGGAGCCACAAACAGCAGAACACCAACACCCACAGGGAAAATTTGGCAGGCTCCAAAACCCACTGAGATAGCCAAAATGGTGAAACAAAGAAACAAATCCCAAATGAAAGAAAAAGAGAACTTTATCGAAGATGAGATAAATAAAATTCAGTTAAACAATTTATCAGAGGTAGAGTTCAGAGCCACGATCTTGAGGAGGCTCAAGAACATGAGTAAGGACATCAGCACCATGAGTAAACGTATAGAAACAATGAAAACCAACCAAGTGGAAATGAAGAATGATATAGCAGAAATAAAGAACACATCGGAAGGACTAACCAGCGGAGTAGAGGAAGCTGAGGACCGGATCAGTGAATTAGAAGACAGGATAGAAAAAAATCAACCCACCAGAAAACCAAAAGGAAAAAACAATTAAAAAACAGGAAGATGGTTTAAGAGAACTCTGGGACAACAGGAAATGTAATAACATTCGCATCACATGAGTCACCGAAGAGGAAGAAAATGGGCAAGGGTTAGAGGATATATTTGAAGAAATAGTGACAGAAAACTTTCCTAACTTGGTGAAGGAAGAAGGCATTCAGATTCAAGAAGCACAGAGAGCCCCAAGTAAGAAGAACCCAAACAGGCCCACACCAAGACAAATAGTAATTAAATGCCAAAAATTAAAGACAGAGAGAGAATCCCAAAGGCAGCAAGAGATAAGCAACAGGTTATCTACAAAGGAAACCCCTTGAAGCTCTCAACTGACTTCTCAACAGAAACACTACAGGATAGAAGGGAGTGGCATGAGGTAATCAAGGTCATGAAAAACAAGGATCTGAATCCAAGACTACTCTACCCAGAAAGGCTATAATTTAAAATAGAAGGTCAAATAAAGAGCTTTCCAGACAAAAAAAAGCTAAGGGAATACATTAGCACCAAACCAGCACTATAAGATTTGCTAACAGGACTGCTGTAATTAGTAGAAGAAATAAGAAGAAAAATATAACCACACTAAACAAAAATGGCAATAAATAAGTACGTATCAATTATCACCTTAAATGTGAATGGTTTGAATGCTTCAATAAAAATACACAGAGTAGCTGACTGGATAAGAAAGCATATATGTGAGAGAGACTCACATATATGTTGTTTACAAGAGACCCACCTCACAACAAAAAACACATAAGTTGAAAGTGAAGGGATGGAAAAAAAATCTTTCAAGCAAACGGAAAGGAAAAAAAAGCTGAGGTAGCAATACTCATATCTAATAAAGTAGATTTCAAAATGAAGGCCATAACTAGAGACAAAGAAGGCCACTACATAATATTGTAGGATCTATCCAACAGGAAGATATGACCTTGGTAAACATATATGCACCCAATATAGGAGCACTAACATATATTAAAAATCTTTTGGAGGACTTCAAAGGAGAAATCAACAGCGATACAATCATAGCAGGGGACTTCAACACCCCGCTGACTTCACTAGACAGATCATCTAGACAAAAAATTAACAAGGAAACATAGACTCTAAATGAAGTGCTAGATCAAATGGATTTAACAGATATCTACAGAGAATTACACCCCAAAACTGCAAAATTCATATTCTTCTCAAGTGCACATGGGACGTTCCTTCAAAGATAGACCACATGTTAGGGCACAAACTAAGTCTCTACAAGTTCAAGAAGATTGGAATCCTATCAAGCATCTTCTCAGATCACAGTGGCATGCAAATAGAAATCAATTACAACAAGAACATTCAAAGATTTGAAAACATGGAAGCTAAGTAGCATGTTATTGAACAATGAATGGGTTACCATGGAGATTAAGGAAGAAATTAAAAACTTCCTGGAAACCAATGAAAATGAACACACAACAATACAAAATCTATGGGATGCAGCAAAAGCAGTTCTGAGAGGGAAGTTCCTAGCACTACAGGCCTACCTCAAGAAACAAGAAAAGTTTTTAATAGACTAACTTCAAAACTTAAAGAACTAGAGAGCAAACAAAAAGAAAACCCCAGAGCAAGTAGAAGAAAGGAAATAGTAAAGATCAAAGCAGAAATAAATGACATGGAGACCAAAAAAACAATTCAAAGGATCAATGAAACAAAGAGCTGGTTCTTTGGAAAGATAAACAAGATTGATGGATCCTAGCTAGACTCACCAAGAAACAGAGAGAACCCAAATACACAAAATCAGAAATGAAAGAGGAGAAATAATAACTGACACCACAGAAATACAAAGGATTGTTAACAAATATTTGAACAATTATACAGCAACAAATTTGACAATCTAAGCGAAATGGACAAATTTCTAGAAACACAGTCTCCCAAAACTGAACCGGGAGGAAATAGAAAATTTGGATAGATCAATAACAACAGGAAAAATTCAAGATGTAATCAAGACTCTCCCAGCAAACAAAAACCCAGGCCTGGATGGCTTAATGGGGGAATTTTACGAAACATTCAAAGAAGAACTAACACCCATTCTCCTCAAACTATTTCAAAAAATTCAAGAAGAAGGAAGACTTCCAAACTCATTGTATTAGGCCAGCATAATTCTAATTCCAAAACCAGAAAAAGACACTACAAAGAAAGAAATCTACAGGCCAATATTCCTGATGAACATAGATGCCAAAATCCTGAACAAAATACTAGCAAATCGAATCCAGCAATACATCACAAAAATCATTCACAGTGACCAAGTGGGATTCATCCCAGGGATGCAAGGCTGGTAAAATATTTGTGAATCAATAAATGTGATACACCACATAAACAAAATGAAAGATAAAAATCATATGATCATATCAATAGACACTGAAAAAGCATTTGACAAAATCCAGCACCCATTTCTGATAAAGATGCTCAGCAATCTGGGAATAGAGAGATCATATCTCCACATAATAAAGGCCATATACGAAAGACCTACAGCCAACATCATACTCAACGGGCAAAAACTAAAAGCCTTTCCCTTAAGAACAGGAAGAAGACAAGGATGCCCACTTTCGCCACTCTTATTTAACATAGTACTGGAAGTCTTAGCCACAGCAATTAGATAGGAAGAAAAATAAAAGGCATCCAAATTGGAAAGGAGGAAGTGAAATTGTCATTATTCGCAGATGACATGATACTATACGCAGAAAACCCCAAAAACTTTATGAAAAATTTACTAGCCTTAATAAATGAATTTGGCAAAGTAGCAGGATACAAAATTAATGTCAAGAAATCAACGGTATTCTTAGACACCAATGATGAACTCACAGAAAGAGAAACTAAAAAAAAATCCCATTTACCATTTCAGTAAAAAATTTAAGCTACCTAGGAATAAACGTAACCAAAGAAATAAAGGACCTATTCACACAAAACTACAGGACATTGAAAAAAGAAATAGAGGAAGACATAAAAAAGTGGAAGCACATACCTTGTTCATGAATTGGAAGACTTAACATCATTAAAATGTCCATACTACCCAAAGCAATCTATAGATTCAATGCAATCCCCATCAAAATACCAACGACATACTTCACAGAATTAGAACAAATACTTGAAAAGTTTATATGGAACCAAAAAAGACCCTGAAGAGCCACAGCAATCTTGAAAAAGAAGAACAAAGTTGGAGGGATCACATTACCAGATTTTAGGTTATACTGCAAAGCCACTATAATCAAAACAGCCTGGTAATGGCACAGGAACAGGCCGATCGATCAATGGAACAGAATAGAGAACCCATAAATGGTCCCAAGACAATATACTCAATTAATATTTCACAAAGGGGGCAAGGGCATACAATGGAGTAAAGACAGCCTCTTTAATAAATGGTATTGGGAAATTTGGACAGCTACATGCAAAAAAATGAAACTCGACCACCAACTTACACCATACACAAGAATAAACTCAAAATGGATAAAAGACTTAAATGTGACTCATGAATCCATAAAAATCCTAGAAGAAACTGTAGGCAACAAAATTTCAGACATCATACGCAGCAGAATTTTCACTGATACATCACCTAAGGCAACAGAAACAAAGGAAAAATGAACACATGGGACTCCATCTAACTCAAAAGCTTCTACACAACAAAAGAAACAACCACCAAAATGAAAAGGCAACCCAGTCTATGCGAGAGCATTATTGCCAACGATACATCAGATAAGGGGTTAATTTCCAAAATATATAGAGTACTCATTCAACTCAACAAAAGGAAGACAAAGAATCCAATTAAAAAATAGGCAGAGGAACTAAATAGACACCTCTCCAAACAGGACATATAAATGGCTAAGAGACATATGAAGAAATGCTCAACATCACTAATCATCAGAGAGATGCAAATTAAAACAACCGTGAGGTATCACCTCACTCCTGTCAGAATGGCTGCCATCAATAAATCATTAAAATGTTGGCGACGGTGTGGAAAAAATGGGATTCTAGTGCACTGCTGGTAGGAATGCGGACTGGTGCAGCCATTTTGAGGTGTTACCTCAAAATATTAAAAATTGAACTGCCATCGGACCCAGTGATTCCACTTCTAGTAATACCCTAAGAAGCCTGAAACACCAATTAGAAAGAATATATATATACCCCCATGGTCGTAGCAGCACTATTTACAATAGCTAAGATCTGGAAAGAGCCCAGGTGTCCATCAGTAGACGAATGGATAAAAAAGCGGTGGTACACATACACAATGGAGTACTTTGCAGCTGTAAGAAAGAAAGATCTCTTATCCTTTGAGAGGACATGAAGGGACCTGGAAAGTATTATCCTAAGCAAAACAAGTAAAACAGAGATAGACAAGTATCATATGATCTCGCTTATTTGTGGAATATAATGAACATAACAGTCTGAGGAATGGGGTAGTCCCAGAGAAGTGGAAGTGGGGTACAGACTGATAATCCCCAGAAGACGGGTTGAGGGGGGAGAGGTAAACCACAGAATTTATATGCACGTATGCATGAAACAGTGGATATACAACAAAGCTAGGGACCAGGCAGGGAGGGAGAGGGAGGGGCGTATCAGTGGGGGGGAAAAGGAGAAACATCTGTAACAAAAATAAATAAATAAATAAATAAAAATAAATAAAAGATGCCCTTGCTGGGTAAAGGAAATACAATACCAATACAATACAATACAAAACTTTATTCTTCATCTCCACCCCAAATCAGCTTCTCCACTTGACATACCTGCATCTGTGTATTGTGATCTTTAGAATTTTCTTAATAAACGTGCCTGTAGCATCATGTATTGAGCATTTCCTGTGTACCAGGCCCTGAGAAAGGCAGCAAGGAGGAAAAGTGGGAACAGGAAGGCAGGCAGCAAATGTAGATTTCTTTTTCGAGAAATGTGATATGATAGAGAAAAAGACATTGAAGAACTGAAGGGGAAAAGAGGTTGAGGGGAATGTGATTTATTTGAGGTGGGGGGAGCAGTCAGAGGTGAGAAATATCAGGTACAAGAATCAGAGGTTAATAGGAGCCATGCCTAGGAAATGCCTGATGGAATCATTAACGGGAAGGACAAGAGAAGGAAGGGAATATTCAGAGAGACTCTGAGAGGAGAAACATTGGGTATGAGAACATGAGGACTGTGTTAATGAAAAAGATGGGGTTTGGTTCTGGAAGAGAATAGACATTTTAAATCCTCTGACAAAAATTTTTAATGTGTTGCCCTGGCCGTTTTGGCTCAGCGGTTAGAGCGTCGGCCTGCGGTCCAGAGAGACCCGGGTTCGGTTCCCGCTAAGGGCACGTACCTCGGTTGCAGTTTGCCCCGGCCCTGGTCGGTCGTGCGGGTGGCAGCCACTCGATGTGTTCCTTTCGCATCGATGTTTCTCTCTCTCTGTTCCTCTCTCTCCCTCCCACTCTACCTGAACAAAAAATGGAAAAATGTCCGCGGGTGAGGATAAAAAAAAAAAAAAAAAAAAATTTTTAATGTGTGCTATATCTATTAGCAAAATCCTCTTCTTAACTACTTTTTTTTTTTTATCCTCACCCGAGGACATTTTTCCATATTTTGTTCAGATAGAGTGGGAAGGAGAGAGAGAGAGAAACATCAACGTGAAAGGGACACATCAAGTGGGTATCTCCTGCACTACCCAACCAGAGCCAGGGACAAACTGCAACCGAGGTACATGCCTTTTGCTGGAATCGAACCCAGGTCTCTCTGGACTGCAGGCCAATGCTCTAACCGCTGATCCAAACCGGCTAGGGCCTGTTCTTAACTACTTTTGATAAACTCTTTAAATCTGTGGGAGGGCATGGAGGACCATCAAGGGTTACTAATCTTCGTACATAGTAGATGTTCATAGTTATTCTTTGAATTTAAAGCTGCATGGTAAGTACAGTTTTTCTGTTTAGGGAAGACTGCTATTTTGTTTTATTTTCCTTTAGCAGTTCGGCATCAGGAGCTTTAGGGCAGGTAGGAAGGAATGCCTATCTTTCTCAATGCTACAAGCCATTTTGGCAGTGTTTAAATAGCTTTTGTAGTGATAGGGGCTGTGTGGTTGCAGTGAGCTATGCACCCCAGGGAGCAGTTGCCCCAAGCTGTCCTAATAGAGGCATCCCTCACCCATCATTCTCTGGAATTCCTAACAGTCTCAGGGTGCTGCTTCTTTTCATAGGGCTTCTTTACTCCAGTTGTTTGCCCTTATTAAGAAAATTGGTGTATGGAACTTTTGTACTTATATTTTTCTCTCTCCTTTCCGTTCGTGGTCTCATCCACAGGCTAAGAACACATCTATCCCTCCTTTTGCATGGTAACATTTCAGATACTATGATAGCTCTGCCCTTCTCATATGTCTTCTTCCCCAGGCTAAATTATTTTTTGTTTCTCTCGCACTAAATACTTGATTTCTAGACACTATACTTTCCTAGACACACTGTAATTTCTGCAGGCTGCAGTTTAGAGAGAACATTGGATTAATTATTTTTAATAAGGACACCTTTTCCCTTGTTAATAAATAGAATTATAATCTGACTGTGTTCACTGATAGTAATTTACAGTACTTATTGTAAAGGCATTAAGCAAGTAAAACTTCTCTTCAGACTATAAAGTGATTTTCCCTACCTGTGATCTTACCCTCTGTCACTCTGTATAGAAAATAAGTATATGTATATAAATGTGTTTAAGTTTAAATAGATACATAATTTTGTATAATATAATATATTACATTTATATTATGTATATTAAGTATATACATAATTATACAAATTAATTTGGATACTACTTCAAAATTTTTGGAGTCATAGACACCTTCTGGGTGTCTTTTGACATTTCCCCATTGTCCCTGAGTGGGGAAACCTAGATCTTGTCAGACCAAACTTGGGAAGAAAAGCTGTGCTTGTGGCCTCTGGGTCTGACACTGTCTCCAGAGCGCAGAGCATGGTCTCACCCAGTAACTTGTAGAGAGCTGTCTGCTAAGCTCTGGCAAGCAGGTGTCTCTAGGTACAGAGACTGACAATATCTTTTATTACTTGGGAAGATAAATTTGGTTTTGTGTTGATTCTTTCCAAGGCAAAGAAGAACACTTCCTACGTTTAGTAGAGACCTGTGGCATATATTCATATTTGATTTTGCATATTGAGCCTAAGGTATTTCCTTTGCCTAAGGTGACTACTCAGATAGCTTCATGGGGAACTGGGCTGCAATCATTTGCTGTAGACATATCAGAGGCAGCAGTGGTGTAAATGAAAAGGAAATGGTGGAATGGGATAGTAGAGGATTTGAAAGCAGGGAGTTATACTCATTGGCATCCTTTTCTGGTTCTCAGAACAGCCTACTAAATGTTCTAAATCCTGCCCAAAGCCTGTCCCTTCCCAGCTTTAGTGTTTCTTCTCCCTATCTTTATTCCCTTCTTGGTACCTAAAAGGAGCCATTTTTCCTTTAGCTACTTCCTCTTGTTCTTCCTGTTCCTACAGTTAGCCTGGCTCATGGCATGGTGCAAGCCTCCGAAAGGGAATCTTCAGTCTTCTGTTCCTACATGCTTTCTCCACCTGCTAGTTATCCTCCCTCCCAGACAAAGAATCTTCTAGGGTCGACCTACTTTCTGTCAATGTTATTTCCTTCCTTGGAGGACCTTATAGTATGCCACAATTTTTGTATCAGAAATAACTTTGTTTATATAAAAGGTTAGGTGGAAACCTCTTCCAGAAAATAAAAACACCATTAGTATAGGTGGGGAATTCTTTAAGATGAAGAGTGTACCCCAGCCTCCTGTGGCTCCAGTCCCCTCTTTAGTAGGTGCTTTGTGGCCCCATTTTTGAAAACATAAAGCTGTTCACTCCACTGAAGGCAGAGAATAGGATAGAAATGAGCCTATAGAGCCCCCTGCTTATTAGAATATTTACTTTCTCAATTATGGGTATCTGTTTGGTTCTCCTGTAATATTTTCCTTTTTCCTACCCGTTTCTTGTATTTTCTTCCATCCATTCTGCCTTGCTCCCAGAGCCCTCCTTATATTTATCAGGGAGGTGTCACTGTATCGACAATATTCTTTTTTACTGCTCATTGGCAATGTCACAATTATGCCTGGGTAACAGAGATTTTGTTCACCAAGGCTTGCATTTCCATTTGTGCTGAGAGCCCCTTGGTTGTCTGTTACATCTTGTACCATCATCTGTCTTGAGTTCTTGCTGTCTTCTTTTGGTTCCTGGTCAATAGTTTGTAGCAACTTCTTATGATGCCTCATTGTTTGCCTGTTGAGGGCCCAGTTGACCTTCTCTCCTGTGCTCTGAATTCTTCTCACCAGTACATTTTCTGACACTCCAGAATCTGATGGTATCCATTCCAGGACATAGTCATAACCTGTGGTTGTCAATATACATTGTAGCCTGATTCTCCTGTAGGTCTGTTGTGGAATACTGTTCTAGGTACAAGTGATATGTGGGAGTGGGGCAGGAGCAAATGAAAGTCCCTGTAATTATATAGCTTACGTTTTCCTCCATGGAGTTGAAGAACATACTTTTAAAAGATAGAGAAAGAAAAATACTCTTCTATTGGCTTTTTAATACACAGATGAGAGAAAAGAGCTACTTGTTAGTCTGTGCCATTGCTTCACTGCCTCAGATTTTAAGCAACACAGTTATTATGGAGTCTGTTTACTCTGTCATCAAATTGTGCTAATTTTATGGCTGTGGTAACTCATATATACTTACAGTTCTTTGAGCTACGTGTAGGAAGAGTTCAGAGTTCAGATGGATTCTTGGACTGTTATTATAGACTTAAGTAAGCCTCCAATAAGTTTGATCTCTTCCACAGAAACAAACTATTTAGTATTTTAAAGTTGTATACTGTAAAATGATCTATATGGTGTCCATAGGTAATAATATTGCTTTTCCCTTACATTATAATAAATAACTTTTCCTAATAGATATAGATATTTTACTTACATTTAAATGTACAAGGATAGCTCTGGCTGGTGGTTCAATTGGTTGGAGCATTGTCCTGAACACCATAAAGTTGTGGGTTCGATCACCAGTAGGGGTGTGTACAGGAGACAACCAATTGATATCTTTCTTTCTGTCTTTGTAAAACCAGTAAACATATCCTCGGGTGAGGATAAAAAATGTGTAAGGATAAATTTTGACAGTTATATTAGATAGCCTGAAATGACATAATTGACATTCACATCAATATCATTCATTATTTTAAATCCCATGGAGTTAGCCAAAGCATCACAGTCATTTATTCTAAGTTGACTTATAAAATGTTTATCAATATTAATATTGTAAAGAGTGTGCTTGCCCCATTTGCTACCTTTTCTTCACAATTGACATGCACGTAGACTGGAAGAATTTTGATGGTTTGTTTATTTTAACAGTGCTAACTGAATTACTCTTAAAAATGTAAGAAGATTTTAATAAAATATTTTGATGACATTTAATATATAACACAAATCACATTCCAGATTTAAGCAGAAGGAGAAGGAGTTACTCTTGAATTTTGAATTCTTCTATTGGGAAATCCAAAACAGAAGGGATAATATATTTTTTTAATGCTTGGGTATTTTATTTAACAAATTTTTATTTTATTTAATTAAAACATTTTTTTTTATTTTTTCTTTATTAGTTTTAGAGAGATAGGAAGGGAGGGGGAGAGAGAGAAACATCAATGAGAGAAAATATTGATTGACCATATACTGCATGCCCCCCACTAGGGATTTGGACCACAACCTGGGCATGTGCTCTGACTGGGAATTGGACCAGCAACTTGTTCGTGCATGGGTTGATGTTCAACCACTGCACCACACCTGCTGGGCTGTTGGGTACTTTTTAGAAGCTAGTTAGAAAATTATAAGAGTTTAAAGATTGGTATTAAATAATGGTGTTTTTACACATGAAATTATTTTGGAAAAAAAAGTAGCTTGCTGCATATAACATATTTTAAAACTACAGAAAATTCGACTTTGGGTTTATCTTTACAACATTTGTTGAAGATTTTAGCATTTATGTTCATCAGGGATATTGGCCTATAATTTTCTTTCTTTGTAGTGTCTTTATCTGGTTTCGGAATTAGGATAATGCTGGCCTCATAAAATGAACTTGGAAGTCTTCCCTCCTCTTGAATATTTTGGAATAATTAGAAAAGGATTGGTGTTAATGTATCTTGGAATGTTTGGTAAAATTCTTCTGTGAAGCCATCTGGTCCAGGACTTTTGTTTGTTTGGAGTTATTTTTATTACTGCTTTAATTTTTTTAGTTGTAATCAGTTTATTCAGATTTTCTGATTCTTTCTGATTCAGTCAGTTTTGGAAGAGTGTGTGTTTCTAGGAATTTATTTATTTCTTCCAGATTTCCAACATGTTGTCATATTGTTGTTCGTAATATTTTCTTACCTTCCTTTGTATTTTATTTATTTATTTATTTTAATCCTCACCTGAGGACATTTTTTTTTTTTTTTTTTTTTTTGCATTTATCTTCAGATAGAGTGGGAGGGAAGGGAGGGAGGGAGGGAAACATCAATGTAAAGAGACACATTGACTGGCTGCCACCCACACGACCTCAGCCAAAGCCGGGGGCAAACTGCAACTGAGGAATGTGCCCCTTAGCGGGAACCAAACCCGGGTTTTTCTGGACCGACTGGGCTGACGCCCTAACTGCTGAGCCAATCCGACCAGGCCCTTTGTATATTTTTAGTGTCAGTTGTTACTTCTTCTCTTTCAGTTCTGATTCTGTTTATTTGGGTCTTCCCTCTTTATTTCTTGTTGAGTCTAATTAAATGTTTGTCGATCATGTTTATCTTTTCAAAGAACCAGCTCTTGGTTTCACTGACTTTTTGTATTGTCTTTTAAAACTCTACTTTGTTTATTTCTACTCTGATCTTTATTTTTTCTTTTCATCTACTCACTTTGGGCTTTGTTTGTTATTCTTTTTCTAGGTCCTGTAAGTGTGAAGTTAGATAGTTTGAGATTTTTCTTGGTTTTTTTTTTTTTTTTTCCTCAGGTAGGCCTTTAATACTATAGATTTCCCTCTTAGGATTATTTTCACTGTGTCCCATAGATTTTGGGTTGTTGTGTCCTCATTTTCATTTGTTTCAAGGTATCCTTTGATTTCTATATTGATCTCATTGCCAACCCATCCATAGTTTAATAATATGTTATGTAGTCTCCATGTCTTTGTGCGTTTTTCTATTTTTTTTTTTTCTTCATACCATTATGGTCAGAGAAGATGCTTAATATCATTTAAATGTTTTAAAATTTATTGAGACTTATTTTGCATTCTGTCATTTGGTTTATCCTAGAAAATGTTCCATGTATCCTTTTTTTTTTTTGTCCTCACCCAAGGACATTTTTCCATTTATTTGTTCAGATAAGAGTGGAAGGAAAGGAGAGGAAGAGAGAGAGAAACATCAATGCGAAACGGACACATTGAGTGGTTGCCACCCACACGACCCAACCAGGGCCTGGGACAAACTGCAAGTGAGGTACATGCCCCTAGTGGGAACCGATCCTGGGTCTCTCGGTTGAGCCAAACTGGCCAGGGCTGTTCTATGTACACTTTAACTGAATGTGTATTCTGCGGCTTTGGGGTGAAATGCTCTGAAGATATCAATTAAATCCATTTTATCTAGTGTGTCATTTAAGGCCACTGTTTCCTTGTTGATTTTTTTATTTGGAAGATTTATCCACTGATGTCAGTGGGGTGTTAAAATCCCCTACTATTACTGTATTACTGTCCATCTCTCCCTTCTGTCCATCAAGATTTGCTTTATATTTTCAGGTAGTCCTATGTTGGGTGTATAAATGTTCATGAGGGTTATAGTATATTCTCTTGTTGGCTTGCTCCTTTTATCACTATGTAGTATCTTTGTTTGTCTCTAATATAGCCTTTGTTTAAAAGTGTATTTTGTTACATGCAAGTATTACTACTCTAGCTTTCTTCGTTTGTTTTTGTTTTTTTTGCTTTCCATTTGCATGAAATATCTTTTTTTATCTCTTTACTTGTAGTCTTCGTGTATCTTTTGTTCTGAGGTGGGTCTCTATTAGATAGCATATATATGGGTCTTGTTTTCTTGTCCATTCAGCTACTCTGTCTTTTGATTGGAGCATTTAAGTCATTTATATTTAAAGTGAGCATTGATAGGTACATATTGTATTCCCATTTTATTATTTTAACTATGTTCCCCTCTCACCCCTCCTTCTTCAAAAAGAACCTTTAACATTTCTTGTAATACTGATTTGATGGTAATGAATTCTTTAAAGCTTTTTCTTGTCTGGGAAGCTCTTTATTTCTTCTTAAATTTAGAATAATATTCTTGCTGGGTAAAGTAGTATTGGTTGTAGGTCCTTGCTTTTTATCACTTTGGACATTTCACACCAATCCCTTCTGGCCTGAAATGTTTCTGTTCAAAAGTCAGCTGAAAATCTTTTGGGAGCTTAGGTAACTGTCTTACTCTTGATGCTTTTAAGATTCTCTTTTTGTCTTTCGCTTTTGGCATTTTTGGCCTCTTTGGGTTCATCTTGTTTGGACTCTCTGTGCTTCCTTGACTTCTGTGTTGTTGTTTTTCACCAGGTTAGGGAAGTTTTCAGTCATTATTTCTTCAAATTAAAGTCTTGATCCCTTGCTTGCTCCCTTCTCCTGGTTTCCTTATGGTGAGGATGTTGGTGCACTTCACATCGCCCCAAAGGTCTCTCTACTATCCCCATTTAGAAATTATTTTATTTTATTTTTTGCTTCTATGATTGGGTATGTTCTGTTACCTTATCTTCCAAATTGCTGATTCAGTTCTCTGCTTCATCCAACCTACTGTTTATTCCTTTTTAGTGTAGTCTTTATTTCAGATATTGTATTCTTCATTTCTGACTGGTTCTTTTTTAATGTTTTTGTGTCCTTCTTTATGGTGTCGTAGTTCTCACTAAGTTCCTTGAGCATCTTAACAATTTTTTGTACTCTATATCTGGTAAATGGCTTGCCTCCATTTCATTTAGCTCTTTTTCTGGAAATTTCTCCTGTGCTTTCATTTGGGGAAGTTTTCTTTTTCTCCCCATTTTGGCTGCCTTTGTGTTTTTTTTCTATGAATTAGGTAGATTTTCTATGACTCCCAGTCTTGGAAGGATGGCCTTGTATAGTAGGTGTCCTGTGGCACCCAGTGGAACAGTGTCCTTGTTCACCTGAACTTGGTGCTCCTGGAATGTCTCTTGTGTGGGTTATGTGCCTTCCTGTTATGATTGAGTCTTGTTTGCTATTGGCCCATTTGTTCGTGGTGCCTACTCTTAGGCTGGCTGACTGTGGGGATCAATTATGAATACAGTTTACAAGCCACTGTGCAGGTGCTGACCACAAGGTGTGGAATTTGCCTCAGCAGGGTCTTGTGCCTGTTGGGATCTCCTTTTGGAGATGCCATTTGTGAAGCTAGTTGGATCCTGCTTTGATGTTGTTTGAAGCTGGTCACTGGGTGTGTTGGTTTTGGGGCTCTTGGGAGGTACTCTGGTGCAGGCCAATGTCAGACACTGCCTGTGACTGGCCCTGGGCAACCTGTTTAGTGATCCACAGTGTGTGGCTGCCTCTTCTGGGCCTGGGTGTGTGTAGGAAGGATTAAACTGTGCACCAAGGTCAGCTTTTACTAGCACCAGGCCTGGAGGCAGGTTAGCAAAAGTCCCAAGGAACCTTGAGATCTACCTCTGTCTACCTTTACTTGCTGGTTAATCTCTGTCACTGAAAGAGCCCCTGGTGATTCTCAAGTTGCATCAGATAGGTTCTGAGTGAGTAACCAGGTAGGAACGCGTGGTATTCACTAGATCTATATAGGTTTAAACTTGGTGCCTGTGCTGGGTCTGGGGCCACTCAACAAATGTCCCAGAGTATACTAAGTCAAGCTGTCAACTGCTGGGCGCTTGCACAACTTTGTGGTGAGGTGAGGGTCTCAGAGAATCATTAGGGCAAGGCCAGTGAAGTTAATCAGGCTCAAGAGACCAAGATTGGCTGTTTGAAAGGAGGGCTCTGCACCATTGACTTTTTGACTTATATAATTTTTAAGAAAACAAAGTCTGAGGTTTCCATTACAAAACATAATATTTCTTATCTCTGATACTTATATTTAGTGAGAGATTTGTCTATCATTTTTATTCTTAGAATTACATATTGAATATAGTTGCTAACAAATAAGACTTTCTGTCTTGGCCAGTTTGGCTAAGAGGTTAGAGTGTTGGCCCATGGACCAAAGAGTCACAGATTTGATTCCTGGTCAAGGGCATGTAGCTTGGTTATAGATTTGATCTCTGGCCCTGGTCAGGGTCATGTGGGAGTCAATCAATTGATGTGTCTCTCTCAAACTGATGTTCCTCTCTCTCACCCTCCCTCTCTTCCACTCTATCTCAGAAAAGTTAATGGAAAAATATCCTCAGGTGAGGGTCAAAAAAAAGAAAAGAAAAGGAACAACAACAATAAACCTTTCTTATGAATATCATTTGTCAATTTTGCAAATATGTAGTAGTTGTTGTACATGGAAAGTATAATAAGATAGATTTCTTTCCTCCAAATAGTGTATATTCTAGTGGGAGAGACCCATAAGTCAACAAGTATAACAAAAAACTATAAGTTGGATGGTCAGTGCTGCATAGGTACACAGGTGCTGTGCTCAGTGCTTTGATGAGTACACAGTGTGGTGGGAGCAGAATGGAGAGTTACTTAACATGGAAAATTCAAGTCAGATATGTTTTCTCAGGGGGATTGTCAGGATGAGGAGTTAACCAAGCAAAGAGAATGGGAGTGCTTTCCTTGGCTGAGGGAGCTATGGTTGCATGGACATGTGCTTCTGCATGTCTGATATTTATAGGGAGGTGTTGATGGTGAATCGTGAGGTAGGTCAGATATTTAGGAAATGCCTTACAAAGATAAAAGATTTTAGATTTTTTTGATGAGTTTTAAACAGAAGAGTGACCTTATAAAACTTATATTTTAGATCATTTTGACAGTAGTCTAGAGAGCTAATCAGAGCCAGATGTGTTGATTGGAGATGGAGAACTGCATTTGTGTTGTATTGCAGAAATCTAGGCGAGAAATGATCAAGGCCTGAAGTAGCAGCAGTGGAAGAGATGGAGAGGGAGGCACAAATCCTAGAGTTTTGGGATTTAGAAGCAATATAGCCTGAAAACTGATTGAATATGAAGAATGAGAGAGAGAGAGAACTAAAGGATGCCTTCCAATTTTCTGGATTGAGTAATTAGGAGGTGGTAGCATTCACCTGTGTAGTGAATGTATGAGGTAGTATTAGATTTTGGATATGTTGAGTTTAATGTGCCTGAGGGACACCCAGGTGGAGACTGGAGTTGGAAATACAGAGATTTGAAAGACTATGGTGTATAACTGGTAATTGAAGTCAGTGATGTTCACAAATAGATGGACCAAGCAAGACTATATAGTAAAAGGAGAAGAGAGCAGGGCCATAGATGGAACTCTGGGGTCACTGGCCCATCAGGGATGACTGGAGGATGTGGGTCTTGAAGGAGACTAAGTAGGAATGTTCAGAGAGGTGTGAGACAGGCCAGAAGAGAGGACATTAAAACTGAGGAAAGACAGTTTCTAGGAGGATGTGACCAATAGTATCTAATGCTACCGAGAGTTCAAGTAAGATGAGCACTGAAAAGTGGCCAGTGGATTGAGTAAATGGGAGGCCATTGGTGACACTACTGAAAGAAGTTGCAGCAGAACCTAGAATTCATTGGGTGGAGATGTGAATCGATGAGAAAATGAAACAAGAAGTGTTTAATGTTTAAGCTTCAGTGACTTCTTGAGAAATGTAGAGATGAGGCAATACAGAGTGGGCTATGGCTGGATGAAGTCATTAAGAGAGGGGGTGCTTTTTATTTTAGTGGGAGAAATTTGAGCAGTTTTGTATGCTGAACTGAATGAGCCAAGAGTATGATCGATTGGTGATTAGAATTGCTTTTAAAACAAATAAGAGGTGACAATTTTCCAGTGGTGAAAGGATTGCAAGGAAATGGATCTCACAGCTTATGAAACTTCTCGTATGATCAAAAAGTGTTTAATGTTTAAAATATAAATGTGTGCGTGAGCACAAAGGAATGACCTGTGTAGGAATTTGTTTGTGACATTTTACAATGCAGTATCTAGCCTGATGTTTCTGTTAAATAATATTATGTACAGGCACTAGATTGAGTATGTTTTTAATTTTTAATATAGGGATTGGTACCCTAATACAGTTATCACTTCAATTTATCTACTTTTTATATTTGTCCTTAAATCTAGGATCTTCTAGGTGATTTGATTTGTGATCAGGCATTTATGTTTGGGATCTCTGGCTTAGGAGACAGAAGGGACACAAAGGGAGCAAGGACCAGTGTTTAGGAAGGTAAGGGGCAAAGAATGGAGAAGGATATGTGTATGTGTGTGTGTATATGCACGTGTGTGGGTGGGGTGTCTGTTACTTGGAGAGTAGGATAAGGTGGTAGTCTATGGAGAACTAATATTTCTCAGGAAACTAATTCATGTCAGACAACTTCCTTATAATAACCTTGAATAATTGAAAGGAAGGTAAGAAAATGTCAATAAAGAACTTCTAAAGTAACGAAAAATAGTGATGATGATGATTGTTACTTCAATGGTCGCTGTTATATGGTGTCTTTATGCTAATTTTTTGGGGGTGGAAGGTAGAGTACTAGGTAGAGTCAGAAAGGTTAACGTTGGTTATTAAGTTGGATACAGCAAAGCTAATTGAGCTCTCTACTTTTGTTTATATTTGGAAATTTTTATAATAAAAGTTTTTTTAAAATGATCAAGGAAAGAAGTAAAATAGTCTTGGTTGTGATAAAAAGTGAAAGAGTATTTATGAATATCAGGGGGACTTCTCTTCCACTTTCAGACCTATATGATAGCATTAGTGTAGGAACCTATTTTTGAGGCAAAATTATTAACACACCATTTAGCAAATAAAGACAATAAAAGCAGTTGTTTTTTTTTAAAAAAAAATGTGGACATTTTAGTTTTTGTGTGAAGACTGCAAAAATTAGGTGCTTTCTTCTTCTTTATCCAATTTCAGTGGGATTTTTGTTCCAATGAAGAAGCATCTATACTAGAAGGAAGCCCAGGGCTGGAACTGTCTCATTGCAGAAGGTACCTATATACCTCCAAGCGGAAGGATCAGAGTCTAGTCAGTGAGGATCTGTTTCCGTAGAACATGTAGTGGGGACAGTAAGGAGCTACAAAGGCAGGAAAATAAGATAGTAGCTAATGTTTATGGAGTACTTACTCTGTGCTGGGCACTCTCTAAACACATAACGTATATTTAATCCTTACAACATCTCTAGGAGGTAGGGACTCTTCTTTCTTATTTATTTTTATTTTATTGTGGTAAAGTGTACAAGACACAAAAATTACTGTCTTAACCATTTTTAAGTGTGTAGTTCATTGACTTCAGTACATTCACTTTGTTGTGTAAAGTATCACTACCATCCATCTCAGAACATTTTCATTTTCTCCAACTAAAACTCTGTACTCATTAAAAACTAACTCCCCAATCCTTCCTCCTTCTAGCCCCTGGCAATCACCGTTCTACTTTCTGTCTGTATGAATTTGACTATTCTAAGTACCTCATGTGCATGGAATCATACAGTGTTTGTCTTTCTGAGACTGTCTTATTTCACTGGAATAATGTCTCTAGATTCATCCATGTTGTAGCATGTGTCAGAATTTTCATCCTTTTTAAGGCTGAATAATATTCCACTGTATGCATGTACCACATTTTATTCATTTATATGTCAGTGGATTCTGGTTGTGTTCCCCTTTTGGCAATTGGGAGTACATATGTTGCTATGAACACAGGTGTATGAATATGCTTGAGTTCCTTAAGTGGAATTGGTGGATTATATGGTAATTCTGTGTTTAATATTTTTAGGAACTGCCATACGGTTTTCTACAGTGGCTGCACTATTTATATTTCCATCAGCAGTTCACCGGGATTCCAATTTTTCCAGGTAGAAGGTAGGTACTATTCGTTTTTCTTTTTTTTAAATATGTTTTTATTGATTTTTTTTTTTTTTTTTTTAGAGAAAGAGGAAGGGAGAGAGATAGAAACATCAGTGTGAGAGAGAAAACATCGATTGGCTGCCTCCGGCAAGCCCCCCCCCCCCCCCCCGGGTTTTGAGCGGCATCCTGGGCATGTGCCCTGACCAGGAATCTAACTGGGACCTCTCAGTCCGTAGGATGATGCTCAATCCACTGAGCCACACTGGCCGGCAGTACTATTCTTTTTTTTTTTTTTTAATCCTCACTCAAGGACACTTTTTGCATTTATCTTCAGATAGAGTGGGAGGGAGAGAGGGAGGAAGAGAGAGAGAGAAACATCGATGTGAAAGAGACACATTGACTGGCTGCCACACCCACATGACCCCAACTGGGCTGGGGACAAACTGCCACCGAAGTACGTGCCCTCAGCAGGAACCGAACCTGGGTCTCTCTGGTTCACGGGCCGACGCTCTAACCGCTGAGCAAAACCAGCCAAGCCCGGGCAGTATTATTCTTATTTCAATGTGACAGAGGAGGAAAAGAGATACAGAGAAGTTAAATGAACTCACTTAGCTAATGTGTACAAATCTGAATTTGAACCCTATAGTCTGACTCCAGAACCTTTGGTATATAGGTGGTAAGATGAAGCACAGAGACACAATTAAGGGCACTATGCTTAATATAGTGTCAGAGCCTGAACTCAAATCCAGGCAGCCTGCCTTCAGAGTTTATGTTGTCAAGCACTCTTAAATTTAGTGGTTAGCGGCTTGCCTTCCATCCTTCCTTCCTTCCTTCCCTCCTGTTTTGTTTCCTGTTGTTGTTAAAAGTGCTCTTTAATAAAAAACTGCCCTGGCCAATCTTGCTCAGTGGTTAGAGTGTTGGCCTGTGGACCAGAGACCCGGATTTGGTTCCCTCTAAGGGCACATACCTTGGTTGCAGTTTGTCTCTGGCCTTCGTTGGGGTTGTGTGGGTGGTAGCCAGTGTCTCTCTCACATCAACGTTTCTCCCTCTCTCTTTCTCCCTCTATCCTTCCCGCTCTATCCGAAGATAAATGCAAAAAGTCCTCAGGTGAGGATTAAAAAAAAAAAGGCCACATTTTGTAGAAAGATATTAATTTTGGAATATCTCTGTATGGTTTTTTTTTGTGCTTTTCTAAATTTATGCTTTAAACTTCTGTTATTTAAAATATCTTTAAAATGTGTGCAATTTATTTGCTTTTCTTTTCACTTAAATTTCTTGGGTAAAATTTTGCCTTTAAATGTTTTGAATAAATCCTAATTGATTCTTGTGGAGTTTTTAATACATTTTCTAACTACTCCTGCCAGAGTTTCAAAGAAAAGCAGGCAAAACAATCTAAAGCTGGATTTAAATTAAGGATTTTAATGGTAAACATTGAGGACTTTTTAAAAAAATTCAGATTAAGTGAATTTACCAGCTTTATCAACAGAGGAGCAACAGCTAGGAAACGTACCTATTTCTTTAACCATGTGTGTATTTTGCTAAGAGGGTGTGCATCTCTCACAAAGAGTGGTCACCAGGTGGCTTTGTTGCGTTCTGAAACTAGTGCCAGCTCTCGTCAATGCTGCTCATCTGGGCCCATGTGTCAGTTCATATTGCAACTTGTCTCCAGAGTTTCGTACATTTTTCAAGGGACGTACCCCTGAAAATACAGATTGAGGGGCCTCTTTGACACTGCTCATCTAGGCAGGCCCTATGAATGAGTGACCTCTTCTACGCTACATTTTAGAGGGGGTTCTGTGTGTGCATGTGCCCCAGCTCCTTTTCCAGGGTTGAGGTGAATGGCTCATATAGTACACTATCATAGCCAGGTATTAGTTTTAGACAAAGACTCCCCTTCCCAGTGTATCAAGGGCCCACAGTTATGCTAAGATGAACTCTGACCTGGAAGTTATCTTTAGACCAATCTCTAATTTGGTGGTTCCCAACCTTGGGTGTACACTGAAAGCCCACCTCCAGAGATTCTGATGTAACTGATCTGGTGTGTGCCCTGGCTATTGGTATTTTTAAAAAGCTTCGCAGATAATTCTGATGTGCATGGTGTCAAGGTACAGGATTGTTGCTTCAATTTCTCTTGAGTGCCTTGTTCCTTGGGCTCTTGAGATTTTTGCCATCACAAAAAATACAGAAATGTCTTTTCTCAGCATGTCTTTATTAATGGGGTTGCTGGAATATATTTCTCATATACCAAGGGAATCTCTTCTATTATTTTTATTTGTTGTGGAAAATTATTTTCATATCCTTATAGAGTGTACTTAAATATTCATATAATTTAGTGCTGGTTGCTGTAGAGGACAGGTCTCATTTACTTTGCAGAGCCTTGAATTTAGAGATACAGAGGAAGGACAACTATTTGCTCCTAGATTTCAATGCAAGCTCCAGGTCACTTTCTGAGTTCTAATGGCAGGTTCATTTTATAGACTTAAGACTGATGACGTTTGAGCTGCCATTTCTGTAGTTCTCGAAGGCTTCTTGTTTATGTGCTCACCACCTTTAGTGCTTGCCCTCCTGTGCATTTAAACAGTTGACCATATCATTACTTCAGGAAGTCAGGCTGTATATTTGAGTAAACCATATAGTCAATTTGAGGGTTCCTTGGTGTAGAGGAATTATTTGTCTTAGTTCCTACTGGGCCCTGGGGGTTTGTTTAAAGAGACAGTGGCCAGTCTGGCATTGTCCTCCCCGCATTGGACTGTGGCTTTAAGATTATTTGGTTTAAAGTTCATCAAAGTTTAGAGATGAAATTTGGAGTTTGGGGAAACAAATGTTCTTGCTTTGCTTTTGTTTTTATTTATTTATTTTAAATATGTTTTTTATTGATTTTATCAAAGAGACAGGAAGGGAGAGAGACATAGAAGCACCAGTGTGAGAGGTACACTGATGGGCTGCCTCCTGCACGCCCCCTACTGGGGATCAAGCTGGAAACCCAGGCATGTGTCCTGACTGGGAATCGAACTGGGTTCTCTCAGTCCGTGGGACGACGCTCAATCCACTGAGCCACACCAGCCAGGCTTAAAACACCCATTTTAAAAACAAAATCAGCCTGGTCTCATGGTTCCAGTTTGATTCCTGGTCAGGGTACATGCCTGGGTTGCAGGTTCGATCCCTAGTGGAGGTTGTGCAGGAGGCAGCCGATAGATGCATCTCTCTCACATTGATGTTTTTTCTTTTTTTCAATTTACCCTTAGAGTGATTTTTTTAAAAATATATTATTTTCTTTATTGATTTTTAGAGAGAAATTTGGAAGGGAGAGGGAGAGACAGAAACATCAGTGAGAGTGAACATCAATTGGCTGCCTCCTGCATGCCCCCCACTGGGGATTGGACCCACAAACTGGGCATGTGCCCTGACCGGGAATTGAACCAGCGACCCCTTGATGCATGGGTTGACACTCAACCACTGAGCCACACCAGCCGGGCTTATGTTGATGTTTCTATCTCTCTCCCTTCCTCTTTCTCTTAAAAAAAAAAAAATAATAAAAACATTTATGAAATGGGTGTTTTGATGTAAAATTTTATTTTTATTTATTTATTTAATTTTTTTGTGGTATGTGCCCCTCAACCGCTGAGCCAAATTGGCCAGGGCTTGATGTAAAATTTTAAAACGTGTCTTTGTAGTATAGGTTTTCCCATGATCCTGTTATTTGAAAGTAGGGTGTTCCATGAAACCTTTTCTGTGCAAAAATGGGGTAAAGCTAAGAAGCAATTGCCATTAATTTATATGGAAAAGTTTTGAATATTCCCAGACCTAAAAATAACCTATCAAATCATATCAAATACTTGAATTACTTTTAGTTTTATGCTAACTGTAACACCCTTACAAGCTCTCTTAGGCATTTCTGATATCTTAGGACAGAATTTGCTAACGGATGCACAAAATAAATCAAGATAAAGCCCAGATGCTTACAGACACGGTTCAAAGCCATGTGTCTTTTTTTTTTTTAATTATATTTTTACTGATTTTTTTAGAGAGAGAGAGGAAGGGAGAGGGAGAAAGAGATAGAAACATTGATGTGAGAGAGAATCATTGATTGGTTGCCTCCTGTACAACCCCTACTGGGGCTAGGGATTGAACCTGCAACCCAGGTATGTGCCCCTTGACTGGGAATCGAACCCATGACCCTTTGGTCCGCGGTTGGCATTCCAACCGCTGAGCCAAACCATCTAAGTCCTCATGACATTTTCTAAACTTTATTGTTAAAAGTATTACAGATGTTTCTCCTTTTTTCCCCATTGACACTCAACTCCCCACTCCTGCTCCACCTTCACTGCATTGTTGCCTGTGTCCATTGGTTATGCATATATGCATATAAGTTCTTTGGTTAATCCCTTCCTGCAACCCAGCCCCACTTTCTTCTGAGATTTGTCTGTCTGTTCCCTACTTTCATGTCTCTGGATCTATTTTGTTCATTATATTCCACAAATAAGTGAGATCACGTGATACTTGTCTTTCTCTGACTGACCTATTTCACTTAGCATAATATTCTCCAGGTGCCTCCATGTCCTCTCAAAGGGTGAGAGATCTTTCTTTCATACAGCTGCATAGTATTCCATTGGGTAAATGATGTACCACCGCTTTTTAATTTTAATTTTTAAATTTGTATATATTTTTCCTTTATTTAATTTAGAGAGAGAGGAAGGGAGAGGGAGAGAGAGGTAGAAACACCAACGAGAGAGAACATCTATTGGCCGCCTTCTGAATGCCCGCCACTGGGGTCTGGGCCCACAACATGGGCATGTGCGTGCCCTGACCGGGAATCGAAGCAGCTACCTCTTGGTGCATGGGTTGATGCTCAACCACTGAGCCACACTGACCGGGCTTTTTGTTGTTGCAATTTTTATTAATTTATTTTTGTTACAGATGTTTCTCCTTTCCCCCCCCCAGACACCCTCCTCCCAACCCCCCGCCCCCCCCCCCAGCATTGTTGTCTATGTCCGTTGGTTACACATACGTGCATTGTAAGTTCTTTGGTTACCTCTTCTCTCCCACGCAACCCCCTCCTCTGAGGTTGGTCAGTCTGAACTGTACTTCTTTTTATGTCTTGAGTCTATTTTGTTCATCAGCTTATTTTGTTCATTATATTCCACAAATAAGTGAGATCATGTGGTATTTGTTTTTCTCTGATTGGCTTATTTCGCTTAGCATAATACTCTCCAGGTCCCTCCATGCCGTCTCAAAGGATAAGAGATCTCTCTTTCTTACAGCTGCATAACGTTCCATTGTGTAAATGTACCACGGCTTTTTTATCCACTCATCTACTGATGGACACTTGGGTTGTTTCCAGATCTTAGCCATTGTAAATAGTGCTGCTCTGATTGGTGTTTCAGGCTTCTTAGGATATATTTGTAGAAGTGGGATCACTGGGTCAAATGGCAGTTCCATTTTCCATTATTAATTTTTTGAGGTAACACCATATTGTTTTCCATAGTGGCTGCACCAGTCTGCAATCCCACCAACAGTGTACTAGAGTCCCCTTTTCTCTACATTCTCATCACCTCTTGTTGTTTGATGATTTGTTGATGGTAGCCATTCTGGCAGGTATGAAGTGATATCTCATAATTGTTTTAATTTTTAGCTCTCTGATGATTAGTGACATTGAGCATTTTTTCATATGTCTCTCGGCCATTTGTATGTTCTCTTTGGAGGAGTGTCCATTCAGGTCCTCTGCCCATTGTTTAATTGGATTGTTTGCCTCTTATTGCTGAGTTGTAGGAGTACTTTATATATTTTGAAAATCAACCCCTTATCAGCTATATCATTGGTGAATATGTTCTTTCATACCTTGGGATCCTTTTGCATTTTGAGGATGGTTCCTTCTGCTGTGCAGAAGCTTTTGAGTTTGATGTAGTCCCATGTGTTTGCTTTTTCCTTTGTTTCTCTTGCCCTAGGAGATATATCTGTGAAAATTCTGCTATGTGAAATGTCTGAGATTTTAGTGCCTATGTTGTCTTCTGGTATATTTATGGTTTTATGACTTGCATTTAAGTCTTTTATCCATTTTGAATTTATTCTTGTGTATGGTATAAGTTGGTGTTCTAGTTTCATTTTTTTTTTTTTTTGCATGTTATCTGTCCAATTTTCCCAACACCATTTATTGAAGATATTGTCTGTAGTCCATTGTATGCTCTTGCCTTCTTTGTCAAATATTAATTGAGCATAATGGCTTAGGTCGATTTCTTAGTTCTCTGTCCTGTTCCCTTGATCTATATGCCTGTTCTTATAAAACAGGTACTAATGAAGGTCTTTCGTAAGAGTAAGGTAGCATAATGTGAACTTTTGAAAAACGGGGAACACATGTATTGTTTATGAGTGCTCTGTCAGTAGTTGAAGCAGAAAGGAGGTATAATCCATGGTGGCTTTCCTGCTGTGTATCTTTTTAAGGGTAGAAAATTATCAGATTACTGTAGTAGTTGAGGACAAGGACTTCCTTACCCACTCCAATACCTTTTCAGATATGGGCAGAGCGGAAAACTGTATACACGTTTGTGTGTGCACATATCAGTATATGAAGTGTAAGTGTGGATCAGTGTTATATTTATAAATAGCTACTGAGTCAGAGTGACGTAGAGCAGATTCTCTTAGGGACACCTGCCATTGATCCTCCTTGGCTTTTTCAAAGACAGGCACATTTAGGTTTGATATGGCATTCACATTTAGATAATGTGATAATAGTTGTGGGGACTGGACTGGGAAGATAAATCTCGTTTCATATTTGTGCATTTTCTCCCTTAGTTAATTACCTTGGTGACAGGTGTGAGTGGAGGTGGGTGGTGGAGCAAGAGCACTGTTGGATGAGAGGGACAGATTGCTTAGATGAAAGACAAGGGCATCTGGTTGTTTCTGATGTCTTAGAAAATGAAGGCTGTGCTCCCCAGGAAGGACTTTAAGGGGCTCATGGATTAGTTGGTATGATTTTTCTAGTCTCTGCTCTCATTTGTTTTCCCTTTCTTCTTACTTCTAATTATTTCCTAGCGTTGACCTCCAGGGGCTGATTAGTTAACATGTCGCTAGGAAAAGGTTAGGAGTTACAGAAACGGGGCACGTAATTTTCTGTTGCCTTAATGTAGTTTTAACATGTTGGTTTTTTGAAATGAAAAAGGCAGCAAGATACCAGCAAATTCTCTTTAAACACATAGCCCATGATTTTATTGAGGGTGTTCTGCCAGTTCCTTTTCCTGTCCCCACTCCACCCACCCCACCCCACCCCACCCCACCTTTTGAGTATTTCAAAGCCAACATCATTTCTAAGAGAAATAATTCAGGAATGGTTCTCTTGCATCATTGACAGCTTGTGCCATCTTCATATAGGAAGTATAGAATCAAACATAGGGTGCCCCCCAAGAATGTATACAGAACTTTGAATAATTGTAAAGCCAGTGTTTATGAAAATACATTTCATTTTCAAAATGTAATAGAATCCACAGACACCCTTTATACATTTTTTGGGACACCCTGTATATTATGGTAGGATGGGGAGGGGCCTCTAATTAATATAACTACAAAACAACTGCAGTTTTTGTAAAACTAAAATTTTATTTTTGTTAAAAATGAGGATAACTTTTACACAGAGGTAAAGGTAGTGTCAGATGATTACAATGAAGCACCTCCTCTATGTCAGGCATTCTCTAGAGATTGAACAACAAAGATGTGTAAAATGTGGGGCCTACCCTGTAAGAATTTTCCAGGGTGCTCCTGCCATGTCTTCTTAGCCATACACTCTTCCATAGTTATCAGTCATGCCCTTCTTCCTCCTTGTTCCTCACAGACGCCAGGGCGACAATTTGCTTATGTCTAGGCGCACTTCCTCTTTGGACTGCAGTATTCTTTTCATTGTGGCACCTCTACTCCAAGTGTGGTCCTAGGAGAGCAGAGCTTCAGGTTTACCCCCACACCTCAGATCTGCATTTGAATAAGGACCCCTGGTCACTTGTACTTACAAAATGTGGTTACATGCAGAGCCCGTCTCAGTGGGGCTGGTTGGGGCCTGAGGACCTGCATTTCCGTTGGGTTGCTGTGTGATGGGAGTGCTGGCCTGTGGAGCATGCTGAGGATATCAGGGCTTTCCTCTAGAGAGCCTGTACTTCATCTTCCCTAGTGTCAGAGAGTAGCAAAGATGTTTGGCTTCTCTGATAATATGGGATAGCATAGGTAGCTAATCAAGTAGTTCTAGCCTAAATACTTTTATGCGGACTCAAAGTTAAAATAAAAGGGCCTGCTTACTATGTGTTAGACACAGATATCAGCTTTATTGGTACACTTGATCCTCACAATAACCTGATGAGGTGGGCTCTATTATTATCTTTATTTTACAGATGGGGAGATTGAGGCACAGAGAAGTTAAGTAGGTTGACCAAAGTCATATTAACTAAAATGAAGGAGCAGGGCTTTGAACCCAGGCAGTATGGCCTCAGTACCCATGCTTAGAAAGGATTGCTGTGTCTGTCTTCTGTGTGTAAGGTGTTACATTTGTAGGCAAGCGGAGTCAGATCATGGTTCAGAAATGAGAGTGTCTTGTTTGGGTAGTGGGGTGGTCCCAGAAGGCAAGCTGAGTGCAGGTGTGGTCATTTTAAGGGGTTAGCAATAGAGAGTGGGCCATGCTGTTCATGTTTAATGGGCAGGGGTAGTGGGGAGGGAGAGACATGCAGGGTGCTAGTAGCTGAGGAACAATAGGGCATGTGTAGCAACGTTTTATTAAACGTGAAATATCAGATTCTAGGGTTTACCTTCATTATTTCTTTTAAACCTTATAATGATCTTATGACATAGATACACATTTTACAGATAAGGAATGGGTTTAGAGAGATTAAGTAATTTTACTAAGGTCAGCAGAGTGGAGGTTAGCATAGTTTGAATTTTTAGTCAGTGCTGTCTGATTTCAAAACCTGTTTCTTTTTTTTTCAGTCCTCACTCGAGGATATTTTTCTATATATCTTCAGTCAGAGTGGGAGGAAGGGTGGGGCAGAGAGAGAGAGCGAGAAAGAAACATCGACCAGCCACCTCCTGCACAACCCCAACCAGGGCCAGGGACCGAATTGCAACTGAGATATGTGACCTTGACCAGAATTGAACCCACGTCTCTTTGGTCTGCGGACTGTTTCTTTAACCGCTGAGCCAAACTGGCTAGGGCTCAAAACCTGTTTCTGGAATTTCTTTGCTCTGCTGCCTCCCTGGGCAGGGACTTGTAGCAGAAACTAAGCTGTAGGGGAGCCCCACCAGATGGCTCAGTTGTTGGAGCGTTGTCCCGTACACCAAAAGGGTTGTGGGTTCGATTCATGGTCAGGTCACATACCTAGGTTGAGGGTTTGATTGCCAGTCAGGGCACATACAGGAGGCAACCGATCGATGTTTTTCACATAGATGTTTTTCTCTCTTCCCCACCCCCTTCTGTCCTTCCACTCTCTCTAAAATCAATAAAAACATATCCTTGGGTGAGGAGTAAAATAAAAAAACAAAACAAAAACAGAGGTGCTTGGCTACAGGGATGAGGGTGAGAACACAAGAGCAGCAAATCAGAGAATCTGTAAGGTTCCCTGTGCTGGCTGTTTAAACTGGACTGGAGCTCTCTAAGATTTCCAGGTTGGCCAGACAGCTGATAGAGCTTGTGGGGTTAAGTAGCCCCAAGGTGAAATCAGTTACCATCTGATGATTAATGTTTGTCAGGATTGAACACTTCCTGATCTGCATCCTTCACCCCTGAGTCTGCCCAGAAGAGGCCAACTCTGCCTTCACTTTGACTTCTGTTTCTTAGACACACATGTGTGGCTACACTCTTTGCTTCACCAGAAGCTAAAGATGGTTTCTGCTTTCTTCCCCTGATCTTTATGATTACTGCATTTCTTGCCACAGACATTTCTCACTGCTACAGATGTGAGCTTATTTATTTAAAATATTATCTTATAGCCCTGTGTGACCCCATACAAATCTCTTAAACAGATAACTAAGCTGACAGCATGTGTGGTGTGCCTGGAGAATTCTCTGCCTCAGGATGCTCGTAAAGGAGGGAATTGACTGGGGTTAGCAGATGGGCACTGCTCATTTTTGGCAATTATCAGCATTGACAAGTATGCAGCACCTCCAGGGACTCTCCATGAAGCTGCCCTGTGCACAGGCTCCCAGCCCCCTATGCTGTGTGGAATGTGCCTGTCCCCCTCCTTGGGTAAGGCGCAGGCTGTGCTGCCTGGTGTGGCCCCTTTCCTCTTGATCCTTACAAAGGCTTGCATTCTATTTTTTTTTAAAGATTATTTTTAAATAATAAAAGCATCAGAACTATATTACAAAAAGATACAAATAGGAAACGAAAAACACCCCCATTCACTATCCTAAACAAAGATCATTAGGCTTTAAACTTTTGAATGATTTTTACATAGTTGTACCTGTTGTTTTATATCTGTATTTTCCCTTATTGCTACATAATCTCCATCATTACCATTTTAATAGTTATATAATATTCTGTTGTGGATACTATACTATTAATTATTTTAACTCTGTTGTTGACATGTACTTTGCTCCCAACTTTTCATAATCATAAATAATGCCGGAAGCATAGGAAGCGTATCTTTGTGCATGTAGCTATTTCCATATATTGACTTAGTTTCTTATGATAGAGTCCCAGATGTGGCATTACTAGGTCAAAGAGTATGAAACATTTTATGGCTTCTAAAATATATTGCCAGATTGCTTTCCAGAGGAATGAAACCAATTTATAATGCTATCATTAAGTCATTTGTTTTGCAGATGGCCAGCTAGGGTTAGGGATGCAGCCTCTCACAGTAAGAGGGGAGTAGGAGGAAGAGGTGTGTGTGTGTGTGTGTGTTTGCAAAACTCGCTTGTTCATATATGTATTGATTTAAGCTTCAATGACACTCTGCATTATTCTTGTTAATAGGAATATACTAGGTATCTAATGCAGTGGTTCTCAACCCTCCTAATGCCACGACCCTTTAATACAGTTCCTCATGTTGTGGTGACCCCTAACCATAAAATTATTTTCGTTGCTACTTCATAACTATAATTTTGTTACTGTTATGTCTTTCTACTGTGAAAGGATCTTTCGACCCCCAAAGGGGTTGCAACCCACAGGTTGAGAACCGCTGATCTAATGCCACTATAATAGTCCTCCATTTCAGACTTTAATATAGCAGTGTGCTGGAAGTAGAATAAAGCAAGTTCTTCATATTTTCTGTTTCCCTGGAATTTGAAATTTTTAAAAACTTGGTAAAGGTGAATTGACAAGAGCATTCAGCCATTGTGACAAGGTTCTTATTGACCCTCTACTTCTCAGGAATACCTAATGCCTTGAAGAGGAATGGGGAAGGAGGCTGATAGGATAGGCAGGGTGGGGGCATTGGAAAAACCTGGGCCTCTGCTCAGGAGCATGCCTAACCTCTGCTGCAAAAATAACCTTCTCTGGTAGTCTTCCAGATGCTGAATGGAGTGCTTGTGTTGACAAGGATTTTGAGGTCCCTTCTAGGCTCAGTGGGAACAGTACTGCTTAATTAGCAATTCTAGATCTTTGTCATTGCAATTTTCATCAATTCTTTATATTGCCCATTGGATTGTAAACATTAAGTGCCTTAAAGTAGGGACTGTGTCTTTTAAAATGAATAATGTTTGTACCTGTCTCCCAAAGTGTTTAGCATATTATTTTGCTTGTTATGTAAGTGGTGGTTTTGTGTCTTCTGAATGAATGAATGAATGAATGAATGGGGAAAAGTCGTACTTTATCCTCATGGTCCCAGGAGTTCTATCAGAGCTTGTGGGTAAGTAATGGGATTCCCACAGTGCTTGTGCTCCTGTGGAAAACCTGTAGCAGGTTTCGCAGGGGTACAGAAAGAGGAACTTTCTGCTGAGAAATTTAGGAAAGGTAATGCTGGAAAAGACCCTTGATTCATATATATTACCCCCCAGATCATCTAATGGGATATTTTCTTTTTTTTTGACAGATGAAGAAACTGAGCCCATTAAATGTGACTTTTTCAAGGTCACACAGATAGTGGCCAGTCATTGGGAACTCAGATCTGGGTCTTTTGGTTCCTGATCTAGTGTTGTTTTTTCCATTTTGCTTTCTTGGAGGAATTTGGGGCACTTGTTTTGCTGCTCCCATCCCCTGTGTTCTCAACAGATGTACATTTGGAAGTTTTTTTCAATATATGCCAATGTTTCCCCTCTTTTGTAGCTACACAGAAATGTGTTTAGAGATTGTGACCTTGATGCAACAATGGTCAGACTGAGTTCAGCACAATGAAAGCCTAGAGTTTTGTACCATGTACCAAGAGGTAGTGTGGTATCAAAATTCAATTCCATACAAAGTTATAGCTTTGTGTTATCTCTGAGTTTGAATATAAACTTAAAAAAATATTTCAAAGGAAGAATGTTCAGTGTTAGTTATGGTATATAATTTGAGTGTGTATTTGCTACCATTGTGATCCTAATAAAAAACTCTTCTTGTGATCCATTTGCACAGAGTAGAGATTTTGCAGGTAAGCTTCTTGCGACTTTTTGCCACACTTAGTTCATATTAAAATTAAGTTAGTTATCTAGTCTGGCCGGTGTGGCTCAGTGGTTGAGCATCCACCCATGCACCAAGAGGTTGCTGTTTTGAATTCTGGTCAGGACACATGCTCAGGTTGTGGGCCCAATCCCCAGTGAGGGGCATGCAGGAGGCAGCCAATCAATGTTCTATCTCATCAATGTTTCTATCTCTCTCTTCCTCTCCCTTCCACTCTCTCTAAAATCAATAAAGAAAAAAAATGTTTTTAAATTTAATTATCTGTGATAACTATCTATGATAGCTCCATTCCTGGAGCAGGTCCTCTGTCTAAATTCTTTTACGCAGTGAGAGGAAGATTAAAGGTTCTCCTTGAGTCTTTTGTTTCTTAAAAACAACCAGCTTTAAATAATCAGTATCCTAAAGAGGCACATTTTGTGGTGGCAAACTCTGCTCCCCCTCATGATTTACCTACTGTAGATTTGTTTGGGGGTAAAAGTTAGTTTGAATAACGTTCCTTGCATCCAGGACCTTCTGCATGTATGCTGTACACATATATTTATCCACAATCCAAATTTGGGTACCTAAATCTCTTTAACTTCTAATGAGCTTTTTAGATGTGTGCAGTGTCTGAAACTTGTGGATAATTTAGAAACAAGGAAATAACTTGGGACCATCTTCTGGAAGCAGTTTAGATTATGAATGAAGCTGTAATCCTTCTGAATGCTCCTTTTATTCAAAAGGATGGCGGTTTCATTCATAGTGTTCATTTATCCCCAGAAATTAAAGTATAAAAATTTCAATAAGAATTTCTTCTGGGCTTTGCTCACTATTAATCTATAATAAGTCTCATAATTTACTTTTGTGTAGTTTTTGTGTGTGTTTCAGGAGAAGTAGACTGGGAATTGTCTTTATTATCTGAAGACTTACTGCTTGACATTTGAGGACAATATTGCCAACCTAGAAAATACATTAACAGTGGCAGGGAATATTAGAGTAAGACAGCAGGATGGACCAAGGGAATATCAAAACCTAAAGATTTAACTCATTTCTGTAGCTGCTGGAACGTGCTCATTGAGGAGGGTTTTGAAAAGTAGGATTATTCCCAGGATGTGCTATAAAGGGTGGGGCTTTTTTCTTCTTGCCCCCTGTTCTGAGCTGTTATTTCTTAATAAAGGTTTTTTTTTTTTATCCTCACCCGAGGACATTTTTTGTTCAGATAGAGTGGGAGGGAGAGAGAGGAAGAGAGAGAGAGAGAAACATCGACGTGAAGGGACACATCGAGTGGCTGCCACCCGCACGACCAACCAGGGCCGGGGACAATCTGCAACCGAGGTACGTGCCCTTAGCGGGAACCGAACCCAGGTCTCTCGGGACCGCAGGCCGACGCTCTAACTGCTGAGCCAAACTGGCCAGGGCCTGAGCTGTTATTTCTTAAAAGAGCCATCTCTCAGACCACAGTGCCAACTATCGATTTATCAATTTAAAGAGGTCTAATCTGGACTCTAGTGAAAATTCGAGTGCCTAACGTGCAGGTGCTGTAAGTGCTGCAGTCCCTTTCTTTAGGAGCTTTTCTCTGCTGCTTCCTCTTGGGCATGTGTGGTCACCAAGGAGGACATGTCCCTGCTGCCAGAGAGCTTGGTAGGCAGATCAGACCTTGTATTCATTGGCATATTCGGGGAAGAACAAGTCGCCAGAGAGTGCATAGCATGGCCTCTAACTCAGATTTGAGGTTCTGGGTAGGAAAGTATGAGTGTGTGTGTGTGTGTGTGTGTGTGTGTGTATGTGTGTGTATTTGGAAGGTGTTCAGAGTGCAAAGCAAATTTATCAGCAAAATATAAACAACTAACCCCCTTAAAACAAACCTCAGCATTATTTACATAGGTAATAGTTTATTAAAGGATAATCTAAATCCCATTTTGGGAGTGCATTCTCCTCTTGTCTGGGAGGGATAGGCTAGACAAATCCCTTGGTTGGAATATGCCACAAAGTCCTTCATCCTGGCCCCAGGTTGCCTGTTTGCTGAGAGCTGTGAGCCGGATTTGACCTTTTTAGCTGTACTAGAAAGAGAGATTGCCATCAGCTAATTCTGGTTACCCAGTCACTTCCTAAATTACTGGTAGTATTATAGTTTGCTTTTTGTGACTTAATTGGTACGGGGTGTCCCGGGGTGTTGGGAATTATAAAGCTTCTCAGATTTCAAGGTGTAGCAAAATTTGGGAACTTCCCAGCCAATTTATGAAATATAATTGTGCTGAGACATATGGATTTTGCCCGTACAGACATTTTTGTTTTTGAGGAGTCACTTAAGGGTTTTTAACAGAAGAGTGACTTGACCAGACCTGTCAATTTGGAAGATCTTTCTGGTTGTTTGAGAGGAAATGGTTTGGGAGGCTAAGACTGGAGGCAGTGAAATAAGTTAAGGGGCCTCTGTAGATAAAGGTGGCTTGATGGAAGGAAAGAGTTGGAATTGAAAAGAGGTAGATTGATCCCTGAGACCCTGATGAGATGGATTCAACAGAACTTGTGATGGATGCAGTGGGGTGTGTGGGTTGGAGGAGAGTGTCCAGTTGGCCTGGGGTGGGGGGTGGGAGCAGGGCAGGGGGTGACATTGGGGTAGGGATGTGTTGTGTCTATTTTTATGCAAGGATCATCAGCCCTGATGGTTTCTCCTTAGAAATAGTTGAGGAAGTTTATCAGCACTTTGTTTTTTTTTTTTTTTTTTTTTAATCCTCACCCGAGGATATTTTTCCATTTTTTGTACAGATAGAGTGGGAGGGAGAGAGAGGAAGAGAGAGAGAGAGAGAGAAACATCGACGTGAAGGGACACATCGAGTGGCTGCCACCCACACGACCAACCAGGGCCGGGGACAAACTGCAACCGAAGTACGTGCCCTTAGCGGGAACCGAACCCGGGTCTCTCCGGACCGCAGGCCGACGCTCTAACCGCTGAGCCAAACCGGCCAGGGCTTTATCAGCACTTTGTAAGCACTGACCTCATTTTGTGAGCTGCCTGTAGTAGTCTGATTTCTCCTCAGGTAGAGTTTGTATCTTGTTCTTCCTCAGTTTGATGGCTGTTTTTTTTTTTCTTAGGATTAATCATCTTATATATCTTATTTGCATACGAGATCAGCTGAAGGGGGATTCTCCTACACTTGTGCTCTGTGGAAGGCCTGGTGGTTGAGGGCTTACCAGTGTCCCGCTGGCATCTCAGGAGCTTCAGCTCCCTGTGTCAAGAAGGAGGGGTGGTTAGGGAAGTAGAGTTTTCATTACTTTTCATATTATTGAATTGAGAATTTGTATTACATTCTTTCATCTGAAAAGTCTTTGGAGAATTTGTGAGGCAAATTTTACATAGCAATCTGGAGTTTTTTGAGAAAGAAATACAATCTATGTAACAAAAGTTAAGTTGTACTATATTTTAAGAAAATCCAATATACAAAACTTTTAAATGACAAAGCAGGCAAATTTTAGGTGGAAGTAATTGGTGATGACTTTGCTAGTGAATTTTTGGCTTTGTAGAAACATGTGCTTTAGGAATCTTTTGTCATGTAATGTTTCTGTGTTTGTTTAAATGAGTTGTATTTCAGGAATAATATTTTTGGAATAAGGAACAGCCTATTTAGGTATTATATAATCTTAGACAAGCATTAGTAAGGATTAAGACCCTTTTGCCTCAGATAGTGCTAGATATAGTAAGACAAGGAGAATCTTCTCTTATATATGTGCTGTCTGATCCTTCCTCGGTACTATAGCCTGCATGCAAAGTTGTCCCATCTCTTTCCTTGCCGGCCACACCTGCACGGTGAAATCAAGCCCTGTGTGTGATATTCCAGTCTGTTGACATGAACATGATTCTGGTGTCATAAATTATATGTAATGAAATTCACTATAGATTTATCTAGATAAAGGAGTAAGTTTTGAAACCAGAAATCATAGAGGTAGATGGAAATTCATTTGATGGTGAGATAAAGGAGCAAAAAGAAATGATCAGAATACAACTTGAAAATAAAAAAAAAAACTCACAGTCTGAAAAATAGTAAGACTGTAACATTGAGTATTTACAGGGAAGTAATATCTTTCCCTTATCTTTCAAAGAAAGAATAATATACCAGCAATAAAACATATATTTCCCAAAGCGTCAATATCTACTGTTGGCAATATATTATTTTGAAAAGCTTTTGTTTTATTTCAAAAGTGTAGATTGAGTTTTGGAGATGAGGGGCACAGAGGGTACCAGAATACCTAACACATTTGTGCTGGCTTGGTTATAAATGCATGTTCAGAGGCAAATGACCATGATAAAAGACCGTATAGGAGACTGCTGTATTTAGATGAAATTGTTTCCCTCCTGCCACCTTGCGTGGCATCAACAAATGAGCTGTGTATGAGAAGTAAAGCAGCATATACTGTTGTTGCTCACTCTGTCATCTTGTTAGGGTTTCATTATGGAGAGGGATGCTGGTGGCTATCCAGATGCTTAATGGGCTGTCTTACTTGACTAATGGAGCCACATTCATGTTGGCTAACATCTGGTTTTAGAAGTTACTTATAAAGAAAAGATCACTGTAGCCCTGGCCATTTTTGCTCAGTGGTTAGAGCATTGCCCCGTGGACCAATGAGTCATGAGTTCAATTCTGGTCAAGGGCACATACTTTGGTTTCAGTTTGTCCCCGCTCTGGTTGAGTCGTGCGGGAAGCAACCAGTTAATGTGTCTCTCTCACATTGATGTCTCTCTCTCACTCCCTCCTATCCTGTCTGATGATAAATGGAAAAAATATCCTCGGGTTAGGAGGGAAAAAAAAGAAAAGAAAGATTATTGTAATCAAAACAGCTAGAGCGATTTTTAAATATCAGAGCTATGGCTCAACATTCATTTAGGGTGAGTGGCACTATAGGATGGATTAGCTACTTCTCCAAACACTTGCCTGTGCTGAGTATATTTTTCCTGTATGTAAATAGTACTTTCAGATAGTATGCTATAAATAAAACAGTTGAACTAAACATAGATTTTTTAAGGTTTGCACATTATAAATAGGACTATAAAACCATCAAAACAGTACATTAATAAACCAAAAAATTTAACAGGACATCATGTAAAGAGCTTGGAAGTTTATACTCCTGTCTTTAAAGCAAGAAAATAAGCTCAACAAACTGAAAATCAACAGTTCTTCTTAGATACATCTGAAAACTGAGGTCACGGGGTAAGCTGCTGTGTGGTGAAATGTAGAGAGAAGTAGATACCAAGAATGAGAGTTTACAAGAAGCAGAAGTCCAGGAGCAGACCCCCCCACCCTCCATTTCTCCATCCCCATACACACCACCAGGACTGGTAGGAACAGTTAAATTGTCATAGGTAAATTACTAGAGGCTTGGTGTGCACAAGCTTGAGAATTAAAAACTCCCAGGGCCCAGTATTGCGGGGAGGGGGTGGGGAGGGGGCAGGGTTCTATGCCTTCATGAATTTTACTTCCAGGATTCCAGAGTCTCAGAAAAAAATCCTATCCTTTTTCTGGCAGTGGGAGGGGAAAAGTAACTATTTCAAATGATATCCAAAGCATTTTGTTCTTCTTAACAAAAGCCTGCTCTTAAATCAATTTATCAAAGCTTAACAGACTTAGGGTTTCTCAGAACCTAACTGACTTGGGATGAGAAATATACAATTCAAGCCCCCTTTAGACTTTTGGTCTCACCTAAAGGGGAAAAAGAAAGCCAAGACATACTTGTGAAAGTCACAGTCCAGGGTTTCAGGGGCCCAGGCTCACTGAATTACTGAGACCTAACCGTAGCATTGTAGAGGGCTTCCCCTCCCCTAAAACCTTACCACCACATCAATCAGACTCCTAGATAATGACAAGGGATTACAGCTAAAAGAACTGTAAGGCTTAGACCCTATTAAAGGGAAAGCCAAAGGCAATGGGGAAGACATAACAAGGAGACTAGAGGAAATTTTAGCTTGTGATACCCACAGCAAACAGTAAACACAACCTAACTCCCAGCCAAATAAACACAAAACCTCACACTAAAAGGCTTGTTTATGTTCCTTTTACATAATACATCATATCTGGCTTTCAACAAAAAATATTACAAGGTATGCTAAAAGCCAAAACACAGTTTGAAGAGACAAATGAAGCATCAGAACCGGAGTCAGATATCCTAGAGGTTTTTGAATTATCAGACTGGAGCATTTAAAATAAGTATGATTATTAATATGCTAAGGGTTCTAATGTCAAAGATGGACAAAATGCAAACAGATGGGTTCAACCAGAGGGATGGAAACTCTGGAAGGAATAAAAAATTAATGCTAGAAATAAAATACACTGTAACAGAAGTGAAGAATGCTTTTGGCTTATCAGTAGACTGGACTGGGCCAAGGACACAGTTTGTGAGCCTGCAGCTATGTCATTAGAAACATCCCAAACTGAAAAGCAGAGGGAAAAAAGAATGTCAGAAGTGGAACAAAATAAGAACTGTAGGACAGTTACAAAAGATCTAATACACAGGTAATACTAAAAGGAGAAGAAATAGAGAAAGGAAAAGAAGAAATGTTTGAAGTAGTAATGGCTGAGAAGTTTGATGACAGACACCAAACCACAAATCCAGCCAGCTCAGAGAACACTATGCAGGCAAATTCCAAAACATCTATACATAGATATATGATATTGAAACTGCAGAAAATCAAAGATAAGAAGAAAAACTTGAAGAAAGCCAGAGGTAACCTTACTTGCAAAGGCACAAGAATAATAATTAAATCAGATTTTCCTTCAGAAACCATGTAAGCAAGGAAACAACAACAACAAAAACAACCAACCTAGATTTTTGTGTTCAGCAAAATTATCCCTCCAAAGCGAAGGAGAAAGACCAACAAAAATTGAGGGAATTTGTCATCAGTAGATCAGCCTGGTAAGAAATGTTAGAAGTTTTTCAGGGAGAAGGGAAATGATGTAGGTGAGAAACTTATCTATATAAAGAAAGGAAGAGGTTTCTCCTCATCTCTGGGTTGTGGTTTCTTCTGCAGTTCATGAAGATGCAGCTCAAACTGATGGAGATTAACCCCAGATGCTGAGTAAAATGGCAGCCTGGGTGGGGGCTGCCAGCCAATACTTCGAGGATGTTCTGGAGCTGGAGGATTAGGCCCAGCACAAGAACTTCAGGAAAAAAACGGCCTGAGGAACTGAAAGAACAAGAAGTCAGTCCTAAAGTGTATTTTGTGAAGCAGACCATTGGAAACTCCTGCGGTACCATTGGACTTATACTCGCAGTGGCCAGTAATCAAGACAAACTGGAATTTGAGGATGGGTTAGTCCTGAAAGTTTCTTTCTGAAACAGAGAAGTTGTCCCCTGAAGACAGAACAAAATGCTTTGGAAAGAATGAGGCCATGCATGCAGCCCATGACCCTGTGGCACAAGAAGGCCAGTGTCGGGAAGACGACAGAGTAAACTTCCATTTTATGCTGTTTAACAACATGGATGGCCACCTCCAAGAACTTGATGGAGGAATCCCACTTCCAGTGAACCATGACACCAATGCAGAGGACTCGCTGCTGTAGGACACTACCAAGTTCTGCAGAGAATTCACTCGGCATGAGCAAGGGGAAGTCCGCTTCTCTGCTGTGGCCCTCTGCAAGGCAGCCGAATGCCCTGTGGGAAGGGATTTAGCTCTTTCTTTCTCTTCCCTTCACTGTCAAAATATATCCCTACCAAGGGCAGTCTAAAATGTTTTAGTACTTGTAGAAAACAGCTGTTGTCCTTTGGTTCTGTAGCTATACTCAACCTTCATCCACACCCAAGTGCTAGCAGAGATCAGTTGTTGATGGAGCAAAGTTTATTGTAAGCTTCAGGTAGTGAAGCATTTCCCTCATTGTATGTCTTATACCTCAGTATCTAATGCTTTAAATGGCTGGTTTGTTTTTGTAGGTTAAGGCCTTGGATATGGTTTAAATGGTTTGTTCTTTAAATGAATAAAACTTTTATGCTGATAAGAAATAAAAAAGGAAGGAATAGTATTAGAAAATAAATAAATGGACTTCTGGATTTTTCCTTTGAGGTATTGGTGGCCATGCCCAGCGAGGGAGGGAGGGAAAGGGAGAGAGAGAGAGAGAGAGAGAGAGAGAGAAAGAGAGAGAAACATTGATGTGAGAGAGATACATTGATGGGCAGCCTTCCACATAACCAGGGTCGGATACTGAACTGCAGCTGAGGTACGTGCCCTTGGCAGTAATCGAACCTACAACAATTTGGTTGTCCACAGGTCGACGCTCTAACTGCTGAGCCAAACCAGCCAGGGGTAAATTTAATCTTTTTACTTTATTCTTTATTTTGTCCTCATTCTTTTTTCTTTATTTTCTTGATTCTATTATTATTTTCTTATTTTTTGTGTTTTTCTCAATTTTTAGTTTTTAATTTTTGAGGGGTTTTTTTTTTTTTTTGCAACTTTATTCTGACACTCATGTTTTTCCTTTTTTCTATTTATTTTCCTCATTTTTCTAATTTATCTTTTTATCATATGATTTTTAAAATCAGTGTTGTTAGTGTAGTCACTGTGCTGCTGGGCCTCATAGCCATAGACCCATATTGACAGTTACTGGCTCCTCAAGACCATTGCCAGCACAGCTTCACCAAGGTGATGTGTCTGGGTGCATTATGACTGGGACAGAGCCGACTGTGAGGGTAATTAACAAGAATCAGTAGCACACCCTGGCCAGTTTCGCTCAGTGGTTAGAGTGTCGGCCTGCGGTCCAGAGAGACCCGGGTTCGGTTCCCACTAAAGGCATGTACCTTGGTTGCAGTTTGTCCCTGGCCCTGGTTGGGTTGTATGGGTGGCAGCCACTCAATGTGTCCCTTTCACGTCGATTTTTTTTTTTTTTTCTCTCTCTTTCCCTCCCACTCTATCTGAACAAAAAATGGAAAAATGTCCTCAGGTGAGGATAAAAAAAAAGAATCAGTAGCGCTTATCCAGCTTCCAGAGACTATTCCTTGAAGTCCAAAGTACGAAGTTCTTGAATTATCCTAATATTGTGAAACTATTTGAGGTGACGTAGACCCAGGAAACACTCTAGCTGGTCATGCTAGTAGAGGAGAGATGTTCCATTATAAGACCACAGCTCCATGAATGAGGAAGAGGCTGGTGGCAAATTCCACCAGATAGTGTCTGCTGTGTAGCACTGCCCTAGAGGATATTGTCCACAGGGACCCAAAGTCAGAGAACTTTTTGATGTTGACCTTAATGTCAGTGTTGCAGACTTTGGCTTCAGGAACAAATTCATCACTGTCATTAGATGGAATGCCTTCTGTGGCAGTACCCGACTTTATACCCTGGAACTCTTCCAGAGCCATAATTACGTTGGCCCCTTGGTGGATTTTTGGAGTTTCCTTTTTTTATGATGGTTGCCTGGTCTCTGCCTTTTGAGGTAGAGGAATTCAGAATATACAATGTCTCTTTCCTCATATCCGTAGAGAGTGATAACCTGCTTACGAAATTCCCGATCCTCAACCCCAGTGCGAATGGCATTTTAGAGGAAATCATGAAGGACCCATGGATAAACATGGGCCCTGAAAAGAAACTGAAACCTTACATCTAGCCACTTCCTGACTATAAGGACCCTTGGCAGACAGAGTCAGTGCTGAGCATGGCTATAAGTGGGAAGAGAACCATAGGTCATTAAGGGGCCTGAAACATGACAAAGTAATGACCACCTATTGGCTTCAGGGCTACAAGCACCCCAGCTGGAGGGCTACACCATCACCATGAATTCCCTGTTCACAACTAATCCCACCAATTGCAGTCCTTTCCCATCCCATGAGACAGAGCCTAAGGTCTCTGTCAACCCAAGTTGTGAAGTAGTGCCATTCCCACCTTTATTTTGTTCTCTAACACAGAAAATCAGTGGCATGAGGATCAGGAGTCAGGGTGAAAGGCCAGCAGAACAGCAAAGTGATTATAAATTCCCTTGCCTGGCCTGAAGACGAAGACTGCCATCCAAGCACAGTCCCCCACAATGGCTCTGTAGTCTCCTCATTCACCCACAATACCAGCAATGGTGGTGGAGCCTCAGGTGGATCCAACTTCCCTCAGTTGTATGTGCATGGCCTGGCCAGCTCAGAGGACTTTGTTTAGTGGAGAATGGAGTGCACACTGCTGTGGGGTTCTTTCCATGGGGTTTAAATTAAGAAGCTGTCTGGCACCTCCATAGCATTCAAAAGCATTGACCAAAATAACTGTGAAGCTTCAGTTTATGGGTTTTCCAGGAGCCCCTGGGAAATAATAGGAGATGCTGCTCCTCTGCCTTTACCTGGTGTAACTTCAAAGACTGAACTGTTTTCCTGGGACATTCCCTCCCCTCCCTTCCCCTGAGTTCTTCTCTTCCTTTTCTTCTGTGTTCATGAGGAGGGGAGATGATTCTATACAAATAAAGAAAAATTTTAAATGGGTAAGCATTTAATACCTTATTTTCAGAGTTGCTTTTAATGATGGATTGTTGGAGGGGATTATTAATTTGAATAGTTCAAATTATGTTTGTTTTAGAGAATATAGGATTGTTATTTTCTTTAGCAGATTGTATTACAGTGATATTAACACCAACAAATAACAATAGCATTTACCACTGTCCAGAGTCTTTCTCTACCATTTCTGTTTATTTTAGCCAGAATGCCTATTTAGCAGATTGTGAAATGAATGCTGAAGGAAGTTAAGTAGCTTGTTGACATCAAAAACCCTGTGGTGAGTGGAAGAGTTTGTGTACTAAGCTTATACTTCAACCCCAGTGCTCTGCAGCATCCCTGGGCTCAGGACTGTGGCCTCTAGTACCCTGCTTTTGGTGTCCTTTTGAGATTTGTTATACTGTGTCTCTTAAATGGATAATTAAGTCATATGAGAGATGAAACAACCAACCATTTAGTGTACCACTTTTAAGAGCTCCATGTGATTTAAAAAAATTATTAATTGATTGCTTTGAGAGGAAGAGAGAGAGGGAGGGAGAGAGAAAGATCAAGAGATCAGTTTGTTGTTCCAGTTATTTATGCATTCATTGGTTTTGTATATGACCTGACTGCAGATTGAACCCGCAACCTTGCCATATCAAGATGATGCTGTAACCAACTGAGCTGCCCGGCCCGGGCACTCCTTGTGATTTAATTTGTCTGCAGTCCCCTAAGTCTTCTCTGCACAAGCAGGATACAGTTTCAAGTTCAAATCTACTTCAAAAACATGAAAGAATAACAAAGCTTTTTGGAGTGTTGGAAGCACTAAGTGTGCATGGAACCCTATTTAACCCAAGGAATGGGGTCTTGTGGGCCCTTTACTATGCAAGTTGACCTCCATGATGTTACAGTTTTTGGAGAAGCCTAATCTAGATCTAAAACAGAGGGTGGCCTCCTTCTCCTCTCTCACCTCTTTTTCAAAACCCTTAGGAGCTAAGAGAGCTCCTAAGTGGACTGATGACTTCTGGTTGAATGTATGTTGTATGTTTGAACTTCTCTTGTTCAGTTGGAAGATCCTTTTACCCTAGCCCAATTCTTTTCTATTTATCCAGGTAATTCATTATTTTGACTCCTGAGGGTATATTAGGAGCTGGATATAGATTTAATACGTTTAGTATTTGTCAAACAAATGTATTTATTGGGCAGCTACTATATGCCTGAATAGTACTACAACTAGAAAGGTGAGTGAAGTATAATACTTGTTCTCAAGGAGCAAACACTACTTTTTATTTTATGCCCAGCACCAAGCAAGTAATAAAGAAGCATCTCTTCACTTTTGGTTGTTGAATGATGCAGATAAGTATAGAGAATGGGTACTTAATCCAGCCTGGGGAGGAGGGAGATTAGGATGCTGGAAAGTAGAGGGAAGATGAATCTTCTAAAGGAAGTGATGACTGAATGGGTGGATGGAAGTTAGATGGCTGAAGAATGAAGAGGACAGGATGGGCCTTCAGAGATCTGGACCTGAGGACAGCAGAACAGAATGTACATTTCAGCAGTGAACTGTGTCTGGTGAAGATAGCACTCCTTTCACCTGGAATGGTAGGGCAAAGGAGATATGCTCCCAGCTGCTGGCGGCCAGCTGAGACAGGCAGAATGCTTTACCCCCTTCCCTAGGTTGCCTAGAACATACGACAGTGATTGAGATGACTTCAGGTGCACAAACTCAGTGCAGTCCGGAAGATGTGCTTTAGAACACAAGACGCTTGGATATTAATAAATGCCATGGGATAAATAGGCCCCAAAGTCAATTTGGGTCAGAAAATACAGATATCCACTGTGAATCTTTAGGTAGGGTAAAGTTTACTGTTTTCCAGAAGGTTTGGGAAGCTTTTCCACCTGAACATCTTGATAAATTAGTGTTCAGAGTACACACTAGGAAATGCTGTATGAACCTCCAAGTGGCATGAATGCTCCCGGGCTGTCCTCATAGGTTTTATTGTCCCTGAAGAGATGCTGTTCTCCCAGAGGTCAGCAAGGAAGGCAGCTGCAGATGCGTTAATGATGGGAAGATCCACAAATGGAGAGTGAAAGCCGTTGACCAGTTGATTGACCTTCAGTGTAACCCCCTGCTCCTCTGTTCTGCACTGGGTATTGTAAGGGCTCCAAAATGCCAACTTTACACTATGGCTGGAAAGCATTTGCTCCTTTCTCTCATGTCTGCATTCTTTTGACTTTTTAAGGCAGTGCAGAGACTGGCATGGGTTTTAAAGTCAAGAGCCATTTTTGTAGATGGAATAATGGTGAGAGAAAGTAAAAATTCTTGATAAAGATAGGAGAAGTTGGGATTTTGGTCTCTTGAAACTTGAGAAAATTGTGCTTTTTAAGAGTTCAGTTTTTGATGTCAAAGAAAGCCTGTTGAATTTTGTTTTTAGTGAAAGCTTCTATAAGAGTCATCTCTCATCTGCACTGGAAATATCAGTTATAGGTGAGAGCTGGTCTTTCAGGGAGGATCTGACCTACTCTTGGGTCCCAAAGGGAGGAAAAGTAATAGATTTTCCCCTGATCTTGGTTCACCTGTATAAAATGACCATTGCCCCATTATTCTCCTGACATTAGTGTTAATTTCAATAAGTTATGTGCTTTTTGTTGTTCATGGTGTTCATGTTCTTTTTAAATCTTGTATAAGAAAAGGTCTCAACAGATCATGTAGGATCGTGCATTGGACTCATTGTGTTCTTGCAGTTTATAGACATTGCCTTTAAGGTAGGACTTGGACATGGGCAGAGGGAAGGTGAGACTTGGACGTGGGCAGAGGGAAGGAGGGACTTGGACGTGGGCAGAGGGAAGGAGGGACTTGGACGTGGGCAGAGGGAAGGAGGGACTTGGACGTGGGCAGAGGGAAGGAGGGACTTGGACGTGGGCAGAGGGAAGGAGAGACTTGGACGTGGGCAGAGGGAAGGTGGGACTTGGACGTGGGCAGAGGGAAGGTGGGACTTGGACGTGGGCAGAGGGAAGGAGGGACTTGGACGTGGGCAGAGGGAAGGAGGGACTTGGACGTGGGCAGAGGGAAGGTGGGACTTGGACGTGGGCAGAGGGAAGGAGAGACTTGGACTTGGGCAGAGGGAAGGTGGGACTTGGACGTGGGCAGAGGGAAGGAGAGACTTGGACTTGGGCAGAGGGAAGGAGGGACTTGGACGTGGGCAGAGGGAAGGAGGGACTTGGACGTGGGCAGAGGGAAGGAGGGACTTGGACTTGGGCAGAGGGAAGGTGGGACTTGGACGTGGGCAGAGGGAAGGAAACAGTGTGAGTAGAGATGCAGTGAGAGTTTGGGAGTGTTGAGGTTCCATGTTCTTGTATATATTTATATGTCCTGCTTATAATAGATCCTGGTCTCTGTGCCTTGAAGGAGACAAAGTTAGAACAGGGCAAGGTTGATGAGGTGAGAGCATTGCATAGTGAGCAAATTTTGTACTAAGCTTTGTTATATCCACTTCATCTCTTTAGGTAGATGTCTTCTGTGTTTAGTGTATACTCCAGAATCATTTTTCATCCATATGGAAATCTGTCATATAAATAGCTTAACTTTTGAAAGTTATCCTGTCTCTAAAATATATCTGATTGTTATTGGCCTCCAGCCACCACCTTTCCCTTCCCTCTCTTGTCCCCTAAATCCTTCACACTCAGTGGCTTATCCTTGGGAAGTCATTAGAGATGTGCTATAGGAAATGCTGTAGCATTTTCCTGGAATCATTAATACACTGCAATTACTAGATACTTGCGCAGCAGCTTAAAAATGTGAATTATGGCACCAAAAAATAGAACTACTCAAAATATATGATGTTCTCAAGGCGACTTTAAACAGTAATTTATTATTTCCCATCACTCTGTGGGCTGATTGGGCAGTCCTTCTATCACACAGTGTTAGCTGTCACTCATGCAGCTGCTTTCAGATGGCAGCTAGGCCGGCTGGAAGGTCCCAAGTTGGCTTGTCTCACCTGTCTAGTGTCTTTGGTGCTGGCTGTTGGATGGGATACTTTGGTTCTCTTTCTCATGGCCTCTCAGGAAAGTAAATGTCTTATAATATTTTTAAGTAACCATTGGTATTGAAGCCTTCTGGGTTTTGTGTTTTTCATATGTGAAATAAAAATCTTAGTAGTTTATTAGTTTTATTTATTTATTTTTTCAATATGTTTTTATTGATTATTTTTAGAGAGAGAGGAAGGGGGAGAGAGAGAGAAACATCCATGTGTGTGAGAGAAACATAGATTGGCTGCCTCCTGCACGCCCCCTACTGGGGATCAAGGCCCCAACCTGGGCATGTGCCCTGACTGGGAATCAAACTGGGACCTCTCAGTCCATGGGATGCTTAGTCCACTGAGCCACACCATATTAGTTTTAAAAGTGTTGTTAAAGGTTGAAGAAAATAGAGGCCTTGTTGACTTGAGTGAGTGATAATTTACACCTCTATTTCTGGCTTGCAATTTGAGATGTCTTTATTTTGGGAAGGTACTTATGAGAATATGTTCATTCACAAAGCAATAAAGTTTCAGAATCCTACTTTTTATTCCCTTTTTCCAGAGTGGGTTAATGACTTACCATGCATAGATTTCTCCTTTACATTTTCCCCTATCTTTGCAGATGATGCCACAAAGTTCTGCTAACCCCTCCTTTGATAAAGTCAGAGCTATTTAGAACTCATTTTAGTGCACCTCTCCTGAGCTGCTGGCTCACATCTCCCTGCCCAGGGTCCAGCCACCATGGCAGATCCCCTGAGCTGCAGTGTGCTATGGACATATGTTCTCCCAGACTGTCCCGGGCATAGGGAACATGTGCCATTTACAGTGGGATCTGAACTTTTACCAGAGTCAGACTCCTTTGTGAGCCACTGGAAAGTTCTGGAAGGTCCCTTGATTGAAAATTTTATGGCAGGTCTTTTGGCATGTCCTCTAGGTTGAGGTGCAACACTTTTGGGCATAGACTTTCTTCCTGAATATGGCTAGCACAGTGATTGGCACATAACAGTGCTCAAGAAATAGAATATTTTTTTCTTTTTTCCTTCAAGGGAGTTACAAAAATTGAACTACTAGGAAATTTCAGAAGAGAGACCACTGTGTACAGCTGAGATAAATCAGGAACATTCTGTGGATGAGTATGATATGAGCCAAGAATCAAAGGATTGGTTCCTCATTCATTCACCAGATACTGTAGTCTACCTGGTATGGTTTCAGTACTGCTATGGAATGAAAATAGTGACCAAAAGCAAACACAGGGTTTGCAGTCTGGTAAACAAGACAAATCATCAAATAATCATGTAGATAAATATAGATCTACATGGAATGTGACCTAAATGTTCAATGGGAAAGTGGTGAAATAAATTATGTTTTTTTCATTGCATGTAATGTAGTATTCTAAATTGTTTGAAAGAATCGTAAAATGATTGCAGTAACATTGGGTATTTAAAAATGGGACTGTAAAAGTATAGAGTACAGCCTATAAAAACAAATGTATGTTTGCCTATGCATAGGAAAGTTGAATAGTAGTTATACCCAGTGATGATATTGTGAAGCATAGAACATGCTCTCTTTAAATAGTACTGGTTTTGCCAGGTGGCAAATAAATGTGTTTTTTCGACGTGTAACATCATGTAACTGTAAACAGATAGATGCTCTGTATACTTTATTTGAGGAACTAAAGCCTTAACATTGTTAAGGCTGTTCTCTGTTCATTGTTTTATCTCTGTTTAGATGGGTTATAGAAATAAGCTAAATGTCACTGAGGAGTCTTCTTGCTGAGTGGGTCCAGAGTGGTCCTGGTGGAAGCCTTCATCCCGGGGGGCTACTGGAGATGTGACTTATGGCACTGAATTCTCTCTCAGTGTCTGCCCAAGCAGGATGCATCTTCCTCTGTCAGTTGTTTGTTTTGTCTGGTATTTTTTTTTTTTTTTTGGTATGTGCCCCTAGCAGGAACCAAACCCAGGACTCTCTGGCCTGCAGGCCAATGCTCCAACCGCTGAGCCAAACCAGCCAGGGCTTGTCTGGTATTTTTAAAGAGAAAAACTTGTATCCAGAGGGAAAGTTTTAGAAATGCTTCCAGATATAATGATGAGAGTTTGATTTTTTTAAAAAATGCATATTTTTATTGATTTTTAGAGAGAAAGGAAAGATGAGGGAGAGAAAGAGAGAAACATAGATAGCTTGCCTACTACACGCCCCCTACTGGGGATGGAGCCTGCAACTCAGGGTTGTGCCGTGACTGGGAATCACACTAGGGACTTCTCTGTGCATGGGATGACACTCAAACAACAGAGCCACACCAGCCTGGGCAGGAGATTGATTTTTGTCTGTATTCTTCTTTATCTGACTAAACTCTTGTGTTATTAATCTAAATCTGGATTGTTGTGCATTATTTCTACTTTTTTCTAAGTGATGGGTCCCAAAAATTATTGTTTTTTTTGAAAACTTTTCTCTTGGAAGCCACTGCGCTGTTACTACTTTTATCAGCTTAAGACAACAACAATTCCATTTCTAGGTGGGATTTTTTGTTTTTGTTTTTTTTATTTTATATTTTTCTTTATTGATTTTAGAGAGAGAGAGGAAGGGCGAGGGAGAGAGAGATGGAAACATCGATGAGCGAGAACATTGATTGACCGCCTCCTGCATGCCCCCCACTGGGGACTGGGCCCACAACCCTGACCAGGAACCGAACTGGCGACCTCTTGGTGCATGGGTCGATGCTCAACCACTGAGCCACACCGGCAGGGCCATTTTGTTTTTTAAAGCATTTGTGCATTTTCAAGGGGGAAATTAAAGTATTTATTAGGGAGGTACTTATGATATAACCATAAGGATAGAATATGGTATGTAGTCTGTCATAAAATGTGAAAATTGTAGACGTTTTCTGTCACATCTTTAATATTTGTTTTCTCTCAATAAATTTTTCTTTCTATATGTTCTGTTACTTATTTTAAAGACCCACTGAGTCATTTAAACTGACAAAGTTCCAATGGACAGGATTATATTCCATATAACCTTTCTTTCATACCATCTTGGACTTACTCTTCTTTGCACAATAGAGACACTAAGGCTTGGCCTTATGAAGACAGGGTTATTTCTGCATTATGATTTAAGAGATGCTCAAAATATTTACTACAGCTTTCCTTACACCCAAAATTACACAAGTAGCAAGTTATGCTTTTCTTATAGATTTTTCATTATGAGTCTGTTATGTTATGAATATCTAGGATTGAAAGTAGCTGTCATCCAGAATCTTAACCAGGGTTTTCTGCCAGCCACCGGGGAGGACAGAGCACAGTGACCAGGTTGGTGAAGGTCTCATCTCTGCTGGGCCTTAGGGAATAGCTGGCAGGAAGCTGGTCTCATCAAGGACTTTCCACGGCTGAGCCTGGTTCTGCAATGACAGCAGTAATGCATATACGTTTTTCCTACACTGAAACTGGTTGGCATTTACTTCTGGGGTTTATTCTCTTCACCAATTGATTTATAATTGATTTCATTTTTTCTTTCCTTCCTGCCAATCACTGCTGTTTTCAGGGATAATTGCAGGGAGGAGATTGTCATTTTTTACCAAAATGTTTGTTACAGTTCCTTTCTGCTGTTACGTGAGACTGGATCTTCCTACCTCTGAACCACCTTCCCTTCCCTTTCTCAGTTCTTCTGTTTCTTGTGTTTTGAACACGATGAAGGAGCATTTGAACCATTTTTGTGAAATGAATTTCCATTTACCAACGTATGAAGAGTACCTATTCAGGGACCCAAAATAGGTATATAATAAATTCTGTAGAAACAGTATTTGAGAAATTGTAGCTGTTTATCCTGACACAGTGATGAAATGATGAAATCTAGCCTTTCTTCTGCCTTTCTGGTCTTGGCTTGCCACCCCTGAAATGTAATCCCTCTTCTAGAAAGATGTGCACTAAGAGTACCGTGTTTAGTTGAAGGAGAGCCAGACAGGCTGTCCATGGAGAACAGATCACATATTTCCTTTGTCACTTGCCTGCCTCCTTAGATTGCCATGTTGAGAGACAGTCCATCTTGCAGCAGGAAGGAGTTTGTTAGCAAGCACTGGCAAACATCTGGTTCCTGTACTCCTATGTAGCTCACAGGTGCAGATCTCAAGAAATTTGAGGTTTTATTAGATATGGCTTTAACTTTCTAGTGTTGTTTTAATTTTGATTAATCTTTTTAAGTTACAAAATAATTTTTTCCTGCTGCTTCATTACTCCATAGATACATGACATATTAATCCTTTTGGAAATCTTTTTGTAAGGTGGCAGCTTTTATAGATGTTTTAAAATCTGTTTGTTTCCTTTTTCCCTCTATCAAAGGGAAGAGGTATTGCTGAATACTGTGTGCCATAGCACTTGAAGCAACTCTGTTTTCAGCTTGAATATCACAGCTAAGGAACTTGCCAAAGTGGTGCAGTATTAACTTTTTGCTCCCTGGTGCTAAGTGCACCTAACCAGTATGCTAAATGTTGCCCCTTCTGCCAGCCAATGGCAGGCAGGGACTGGCATGGTCCCCAGTGCAGGGGCTGGTTTTGCTGTGTCTGACCTCCAAGCTTCAGGGCCATGGGGATCACTCAGTTGCTGAAGAGCAGGAGCCACAAGTGTTTCTGGTAGGGTGTGCAGTCTTGCTACAGCCCAAGCAACAGGTTCCTAAAATACAAGCATCAAATATTTTGTATGTGTTTTCAGTCTAGGCCTGAAAAACATTGTCTACTATTTAGGAAGGTGCCACCATTTTTGCTCAGTGATAAATTTATCTTAATGATTATTTTTCTTATCAAGCATCATAAGAAAGGATGAAATGCAAATGACCAAATAAGTCTGACCTATGCAATATGTGTGATGGATGAATTGGTTACAGAACAATCATCACTCCAGTAGTAAAATCAAGAATTTCAAGTTCAAGGAAAAAAGTACAAAGGTTTTATAAAGCTATGAAAACATTTTAAATATCACAAATAGTAAAAGAAATGAATAAAAAGTATACATTTTAAAGCATTAATTAGCAGAATTGACAAAAACTTACAATACTCAGTGTCAGGGAAGAACTATTGAGATGGCTTCTCCCCTGCTATCAGGAACATTCACAGATGCAATGTTTTTGTTTGGCTGTTTGCCTATATGTTTTTACAATTTAGATCACATGCACACTTTTTCCCCCTGTGACAGTTGTCTCCTATCTCAACCTTCTGTAACTGGAGAAACCCCAAAGGAGGGGTATTCCGGACTGTTCAGGACAGCATTGTTTATTTCATGTGACCATCAGTAGAGAGCTTTTTCTGCCTCTGTTCCCTCTGATGTGTAACTCTCTCATTTCAGGGCTGCATTTAGCCCCAGGGAAAGCCCAAGTTGCTGTGCTGAGGGCTGAAAGAACATTTATTCTGGGCAAAATGATCATGGATTTGAGAGCAGGGGCCTTGACATATTGTCAGGAGGAACTTGTTTTATTTTCTTCAGTCACATGTTGACATTGTGCACAGGGCCATCCTGGCAACTCTGCAGATGAAGCCTCGCCCACATGGCTGCTATCCCCAGGCTCAGATGACAGTTTTGAGATCCTCCTGGAGTCCTTATGGAGGACCAGCAGGGACTGAGTGGCCTCAGCAAGGACAAGAGATTGACTGGGCCTGGGGCTTCTGAGGAAACCTCCAGGTTCCTCCTTTTTTTTTTTTTTTTCCCCTATTCCTCTACAACCTTTGTTAAAGCTTTGAGTTCCAGGACAACAGGCTTGTTACTCCAGTTCCTTTAGACACCTGGGCCTGGAGCTTACTGGCCACATGGGAGCTCTCAGTGTGCGTGCACACACAGCCGCCGTGCTCTGTAATCATCAGTGTGTCTCCATGTGCAGGTGGCGGCAGATGCTCAGAGTAGTGAGTGTGGGGAGCATATAGCACAGTTGTGCTGTGGACTGTTTTTTCCCAAGGGGCAGTGTTTGGTATCACTAACCTATTCGTAGGGCCTTTGCATTAATTTACATAGAAGCTCCTGTTTACTAACTCCAAATTCTCTTCTATGAATTTATCTAAATAGTGTAGCTTCCCACTGTTGTAGTCAAACTCAGTATTAAGGGCATTGCACACATTAAATAATGAATAGATTTGTAAAAACATAATCATGATAATTAATGGTCAGTCAGTTTAGGCTGCTCACAAATGCAGATGTTCCTTTGCCCTGATTCCTTATGCCAGAGAGATATCTCAATTAACACTGTCTAGGGAAATTGTGCCTGAGAGTTAGCTGATGTTACTCTTACCAACCACTCCCCCTCCTTCAAAAAACAAACACAAAAAAAGCAAGGAAGGAAAAGAAATTAACATTTCTTCATTATCTTTTATTTAGTAGGCACCATGCGAATGCACATCTTTTTCTATCATTTACTCTGAAATCTACATAGTGTGTGAAGAGGATTGATGAAGAGTATTCATAGCAAAGGTCCGTTGTGGATTGTGAAGACTGCCCAGAGGGTCTGCAGTGTACTCTCTGCATCCCTGCAGGCCGCAGCTCTGAGCGGACCTTTTCCTCCTTTTCTCCTTTTCTCCCCTTTATCCTGGGAGTGAAGAGGCCACAACCTGCCTCACTTGGGATTAGAAAGTTGGGAGGAATGGACAGCTAACCCTGTACTGCCCCTCACCTTGTGTTGGTTCTCACTGCACAATGATATCCTGGGCTTTACTGAAATAACACACTGACTCCTGGTTTATATAGCTAACTTTTAGTAGCATTTTGGGAAATTTTACCCCCTTCAGAAATCAGGTAGGAGATAAAAGAGATCTATTCTTAAATAGAAGAATCCTTGTTACTCTTTGCAGATTACATTAAAATACTGAACTTAATAGATCTTAAAATATCTAAATGTTTACCTTTTGTATTTGTTAATGTTAAATTCAACATCCATTTATATTAGATTCCAGTATAGGCCAGCATTAAGGGCCTTCCTCCCCATAAAATGTAAGACAAGAAAGAGAGAAGAGTCTACCTATCATGTTTTTAAAAAATTATGTAGGAAAAGATTTTAATTTTAACAGATTACTCAGTCTCCTTTCTTCACCTCCTCCACCCTGAGTTCACTGTGGGCATAGTTATTTGAGAACATGGTCTAGAGAAGGATGGTGTAGTCTTGCGGCGCAGTCCCGCTCTTCCATCGTTGTGAGCCTGAGTGATATGACAGTAGAAGCCCCCCCCACCTCCCGCCTTTTACATTAGGATTTTTGTGTCAGTCTGTTCACGGACAATGTCGTGTTGTAAAAAATTAACAGCTTAAGATTCAGGTTCTGGCTGAGCTTTCTTCTTAAGGGGTCCTATGGGACCATGGGGAATGTCTGCCTCAATTTTCTAAGCCAGTCCCCGTGGTGCATCACACCTGTGAAATGTACTATATCTGCTTTTTTTTTGTTAGAGTTAGTTTTGTGATCTTGAAGTGTAACGGATGACGGATGACAGTGTGTTTTAGGGGTCTTGGTGCCTCATATTTTATTTCTTTTGGCTTTCAAGACATGACATGAAGTTGTTAGGAATCCTTTTGTAGTGTGAATGACTTCTAAACCATTCTGCTTGTGAACAACTTTTGCACTGCAGTTCAAGGCCTAGAATTCCGTTCTGTGAACCTGAACATCAACCATAGGGAAGTTGACTCACTGCAGATGAACTCAGTTATGTGCTAAAGAGCTCTTCTTCCCCCACTGCTGCTCCCAGACATTATCTTATAAACCTTCACCAGCCAACTTTTGCTGTGGAGGCAGCCATGGTAAAATTAGACTTTCTTGGCCTTGACCTGAGGGAGTGGGCTGAGAAGTTAGATGGAGGGAGTTTCTAGTGCTACCATCCTGGCTGCAAAATGGTCCTGTTTTATATGGTGTGTGGATTCTAGTGTGGGTAAATTCTAGGTTGGTTAGTACCTGGAGTTGTTCTATATTTCATTTACCCAGGGAACTGATAGATTTCCAACCACTCTATAAAAAATTATATATGGCTGGCAACCAACTGGTAAACATGTTGTAAGAATGTAATTCTTTTGTTACTTGAAGTAGACTACCTGGTTAAGTTTCTGTAGCAGATTGCTTAGTCATGTGCTTTACCTTATTCAATTTCTCCCAGCAATAGAGTGATAGTTCAAAATTATGAGTGTGAGTGAAATCTAGAATGAACTCACCAGCGTCTCTTAATTGACTATAATTGTTGTGCTGCTATGGTTGAGGTGCCTCACATTGTTTTTACTCGTAACGTTTTGATACCAAATAAATACTAGCCAGTTCTCCAACTCTCAGACACTAACTGGGTTTCCTACAATTCAATTCAATTCTGCACTAACTATCCAGAGTTAGCTTAGACCCCACAGGTAAAAGCCTCAGTCCCACCAGATTCCTCCCAACTTCTGATGCTAGTCACTATCAGTGGTTGCCACCTGTACTTCTCACCAACCAGCTATAAATCTTCAGTACCCATGACTCCCTCCTCAGGTTCAATAATTTGTTAGACTGGCTCATGGAACTCAGGAAAGTACTTTAGTTACTGTCACTGGTGTATTTATAAAGAATACCACTTGGAACGGCTGAGTGGAAGAGATATACAGGGGGATGTGTGGGGAGGCTGAGGGTGGGGCAGCTAGGCCTCTCAGGGGATGCCACCCTCCCAACACCTGGATGTATTCACAACCTGAATGTTCTTTGAACCCCATTGCTTTTAAATGGTTGTTTTATTGTATAGACATGATTACCAATACAGGGATATTATGGCCTAGAAGAAAATTCAGAAATGTATCATCAAAGGAATTTCATGTTCATTAACAGACCCCTTTCAATTATGACTCCAGGATCTCCTGGAGATATAGTTATTCATTCTGCTCAGCTAGGGTAGTTAGATTTGGGTAGTAAGAACATGCAAATATTTGAATAAACTTTGTAACTTTTATTTATTTTATTTTAATTTTTATCTTCATTTATTATTTATTTATTTTATTTTTAAAATATTTTCATTGATTTCAGAGAGAGGAATGGAGAGGGAGAGGGATAGAAACATTGATGAGAGAGAAACTTCAATCGGCTGCCTCCTGCACGTCCCTACTTGGGATCGAGCCCCCAACCCAAGCATGTGCCCTGACCAGGAATTGAACCACTCACCTCCTGGTATATGGGATGACGCTCAATCCACTGAGCCACATCATCTGGGCTATTATTTATTTTTAATTTGTTTACTTATTTTATTTTTTATTAATTTATTTTTTTCCATCACCATTTATCCCCTCAGGCCACTTCTACCTCTCTCTTTCTCCTCCCTGCTGTTGTTTATGTCTATCAGTTCTCTCTCTTTTTCTTCTTTTTTGCTCAATCTCACCATCCCCCCCCCCCCCCCCCCTTTCAGCTATTTGCCTGCTCTCTATGTATGAGTCTATCTCTATTTTGCTTGGTAGTTCAATTTGTTCATTAAATTCCACATATGAGTGAAATCATATGGTATTTGTCTTTCTCTGACTGGATTATTTCATTTAGCATAATGTTCTCTGGTCCATTTGTTCTCTCACAAAGGGTAAATTTTTCTTTCTTTTTACGGCAGAGTAGTATTCCACTGTGTAAATGTACCACAGCACTTTTATCCAGTCATCTGTTGATGGACACTTGGGCTACTTCCAAATCTTGGCTATTGGAGATAACGCTGCAGTAAACACAGGGTTACATATATTCTTTCAAATTAGTATTTTGGGTTTCTTTGGATAAATTCTCAGAAGTGGAATTGCTGGGTCACAAGGCAGTTTCATTTTTAATTTTTTTAGGTAACTCCATACTGCTTTCCACAGTGGCTGCACCAATGTGCAGTCCCACCAACAGTGTACAAGGGTTCCCTTTTCTCCACATCCTGGTCAGTACTTATTGATTTACTGATGACAGCCATTCTGACAGGTGTGAGATGATGTCTCATTATAGTTTTAATTTGCATCTCACTGATGATTAGTGATGTTGAGCATCTTTTCATGTCTATTGGCCATCTGTATGTCCTCTTTTGAGAAGTATCTATTCAGGTCTTTTGCCTATTTTGGATTGTTGGTTCTATTTGGTGTTGAGTTTTATAACTTCTTTATAAATTTAGGTTATTAACCCCTTATCGGATGTACCATTGGCGAAAATGTTCTCCCATTCAGTAGGTTGTCTTTTCATTTTGTTGCTGGTTTCCTTTGCAGTACAGAAGCTTTTTAGTTTGACACTGCACACAAGAATAAACTCAAAATGGAATAAAGATTTAAATGTAAGACTTGAAACCATAAAAATCCTAGAAGGAAACGTAGGCAGTAAACTCTCAGACATTTCTTGTAGCAATATTTTTTCTGATATATCTCCTAAGATAGTGGAAACAAAAGAAAAAATAACCTTTGTAACTTTTAAAAGACTGTACAAATGTTAGTATTATTATAGGAGATATTAATTCAATACTTGTTCATTGATAATCTTATCCCAAATACTGTATATTTTAGATTGTTATTTCTTAAGGATTGTAAAGTTTTCAGTTTTATTCTCAGGTGGTCTTTGGTAACAGATTTAATTTTCTCTCTTATTTTGCTTGGCAGAATTAATCATGGTTATTTTTTATTTTTTTAAATCCTCACCGGAGGATACTTTTTTCCATTTTTATCTTCAGAGTGGGAGAGAGAGAAACATCAACGTGAAAGAGACATATCGACTGGTTGCCTCCTGCACAACCTCGACCAGGGCTGAGGACCGAACCACAACTGAGGGATGTGCCCTTGACCAGAATCAAACCCATGACTCTCTGGTCCACGGGCCATTGTTCTGCCGCTGAGCCAAACTGGCCAGGGCCATCATGGTAATTATTTATTTATTTATTATCCTCACCTGAGGACATTTTTGCATTTATCTTCAGATAGAGCAGGAAGTAGAGGGGGAGGAAGAGAGCAAGAAACATCGATGTGAGAGAGACACATTGCATGGTTGCCACCCACACGACCCCAACCAGGGCTGGGGACAAACAGCAACTAAGGTACGAACCTGGGACTCTCTGGTCTGCGGGCTCACACTCTAACCGCTGAGCCAAACTGGCCAGGGCTATCAAGGTAATTTTTAAAAATTTATTCTTATTGTTGAAAGTATTATAGATGTTCCCGCTTTTTTTCCCTCATTGACCCCCTTCTCTCTTCTCCCTTTCCTTCTTCCCCACACCTTTACTGCACTATTGTCTAGGTCCAGTGGTTATGCATATATGCATATAAGTTCTTTGGTTTATATCTTCCTGCCCCACCCCCCCTTCCTTCTGAGGTTCATCAGTCAGTTCCCTACTTTCATGTCTCTGGATCTATTTTGTTCACATATAAGTGAGATCATGTGATACTTGTCTTTCTCTGACAGGCTTATTTCTGTTAGCATAGTACTCTCCAGATTTTTCCATGTTGTCTCAAAGGTAGGAGATTCTCCTTTTTTACAGTATTCCATTTTGTAAATGTACCACAGCTTTTTTATCCACTCATTTACTGATGGGCACTTGGGTTGTTCTTTACTTTAATGCTACCTTTTTTGAGGTGTGTTTACTAGACTAATGACTTTTAGTTTTAATTTTTTTTTTATCCTCACCCGAGGATATTTTTCCATTTTTTGTACAGATAGAGTGGGAGGGAGAGGAAGGAGAGAGAGAGAAACATCGACGTGAAGGGACACATCGAGTGGCTGCCACCCGCACGACCAACCAGGGCCGGGGACAAACTGCAATCGAAGTACGTGCCCTTAGCGGGAACCGAACCCGGGTCTCTCCGGACCGCAGGCCGACCCTCTAACCGCTGAGCCAAACTGGCCAGGGCATGACTTTTAGTTTTAAAATGCTTTGTATTTAGATACTAATAATGAGAGATTAACCAGAGTCATGTTTCAGATCTTCTTAGAGCATTTAAATGTCCTGCTTCCCCCATGTCCAGCCTTCCATGTTATACCTCTTATTATTTCTGGCCACAGAGAAGGGCTCAAAAAGTAGTGTTCTCCTGGTGGCTGGGATTTCCTTTTATCTGGCCTGGAAGGTTAACTTTACTGACATTCATCTCTATTTCTCTTTGGAATGAATATTCGTCCCGGTGGTAGAATATTAAAAGTTAGATACAAGGAAGGGCATATATAAGGGAGAAATTGGGATTAGCTGGCCTAGGACTTACATTAGTTGTTACTAGGTCATAGTAGGGTCAAGTCTAAAGGAAGTGTGACAGAATTGGACCACGAAACAAGATATGGATAATATTCCCAAATGGTCAAGGCATATTTCAGAGAACACTTGCTTCTTTTTAGGGCTTAGTGCCACTCCTTTACAGTCACTGGCCTTAAAGGGGGCATTACTCTGAAGCCAACTTTACCTATGCAGTTATGATCTCTGAGAGAACTTGTATGAGGATGTATGCATGGTTTAGTGAAAATCATCTACAGTTTCTACAGTCCTTATGTACGCATTACTTTGCTAATGACTTTAAATACTGCATTATTTAATTTTGTTTTCACAGACACTTTATGAAATGGATATTCTTTCTTAAAACATATACATTTAACTTTATTTATTATTATCATTTAAAACTTGATTTAATGAAACACAGAAAGACATTAAAAGTTCTATATTACCCGAATTTAAACAGTAGAAATAGGGATGGCTTTGTAAGTGTAAATTATATACATTAAAATCAAATAATCGGAGATCTTTTCCAACATGCAAACTATACAAATGAAATAAATGGCAAAAGAACCTTCTGGGAATATTTTATGGTTGTGGATTATCAGTTACTTTAGGACTAAACAAAGATTCTGAATGTTCAGACTTCTTTTGCTTTTTCACATTAACCTACATTCTGAGTCAAGCTACTTGACTGAGAGGTTTGGGTTAGGAAGGCATATAGCTTTCTTTTTTTTTATCCTCACCCAAGGACATTTTTCCATTTTTTGTTCAGATAGAGTGGGAGGAAGAGAGAGAGAGAGAGAGAGAGAGAGAGAGAAACATCGACATGAAAGGGACACATCGAGTGGCTGCCACCCGCATGACCCAACCAGGGCTGGGGACAAACTGCAACCGAGGTACATGCCCTTAGTGGGAACCGAACCCGGGTCTCTCTGGACCACAGGCTGACGCTCTACCGCTGAGCCAAACCGGCCATGGCGGCATATAGCTTTCTTTATAGCAAAAGCTTTCCATCTCCAGTTACTACCCTCAAAAGGGATTGCCAGTGCTTTTGTAACCTGCTGCTTCCCTCTGAAGAGGGGGCAAACATGACATCAGCCCTATGGAAAGCCAAACAGGTACCAAAAAATGGAACACCGTGCACAGCTCAGTCAAGTATACTGTAAAGTTCTCCATCTAAAAACTACTCAGTGAGACAGGCGTGGTTTCAGGAAACATCAGAATCCACGACTGCGCTCGGCCCCTCAGTCGTGGACAGGGATCTTGTAGGCCACCATGCTGATCGCTTTGTGGATGGTAGTGGTGAAGGAATGCAGATGGACTTGCTCCGAATTGGTAATGAACTGGGGTCCTGACTCTTCCCACTTTTCAGGTACAACTAAATCTTTGTTTGTGTAGATCAGCAGATCAAATGAACAGGAAACTTCCAACAGTGGCAGAAATGTCACGGAAGCTGTGATCTGTCTGATCACTGAGTGAATTTCATCTTGGATAGCTTTCTGAGACTTTTCTCTGGGTGTACTGTCCTCTTTGGCAGTCTTGTCACACTCAATGTCAAACTGCCATCTCTCGAGGACCTCCCCATTTTCAGTGTTGGTGATGACCACCACCAGTTTCTACACCGAGCACTTGTACAGACAATCTTTCAGTTATTCCACCACATTGTTTAGGTATTTCGTGAGGTCAGGATCCATGCTTACAAGCAGGGTGAGTCCGTATTTCTGCACTCCAGTAAAGGTTTCGGCTGGTATAAAATGCTTTGCTGATATAAAATGCTATTGATGCCAAATAAGAAGAACTTGGCCCTGATGTCGCGCTCCCGCGCAGGGTGATGCCCTGCTCCCAGGCCAGCTGCCGCGCCATGGCCCAGCCCACAGCCGTGGCGCAGGCCCACCGCACACGGAGACTGCACACGGCCAGCTGGGGCTCGCCGCAGCTCCCGCCACTCATTTCAAAAGTAACGACGCTTGAAATGGATATTTTATATCCCCATTTTTCAGACAAGAAACTGAATTTCTGAGAGGTAACATGATTTTCTCAGGCTCCAGGTTAGATTTAGAAAGTACTGGAGGTGGGATTCAAACCCAGGACGGTGTCACTTTGGCAACCTATTACAGACACTGAGCACCTACTCTGGAGTAAGCACTGGGCTGGGTACTGGAAATACAGAGAAATTTTAAACTGCCCTCCCCTTAAGGAAGATAAAACATAATCTTCATTGGAATGCTAAGGAGATTCCAAAATGACTTAATTAAAAGCACTGCATAAATGCATTACATTATATTAAGTTGGCAATGGTTTCCTGCCAACATATGAAGTGCCAAGAATCAATAGGAAGAACTATGTAGCTATAAAAAAGAAATGAGCAGAGCCATAGAAAGGCTAATTGAAAGCATGGAATGTTAAGAAATCTACAGATTTATTTATGTGAAGTTTGGAAGATGCTACTCTAGCAGTTTCTGGCTGGTTTTGATGATTGATGATATACCTAAAGTAGCTGAGCTACTCAGATGAACTGAAGTTGCTTTTTTAAAACCATTCTCTCTCAGAGAATTCTACTCTTAAAAAATTTTTATTTTATTGATGTTAGAGAAAGAGGAGGAGAGAGGGAGAGAGACAGGAACACTAATGAGAGAGAACATCGACTAGCTGCTTCCTGCATGACCCCCACTGGGGATTGGGCCCACAACCTGGGCATGTGCCCTGACTGGGAATTAAACTGGCAACATCTTGGTGCATGGGTCGATGCTCAACCACTGAGCCACACCAGCCAGAACCCTACTTTTAATGCACTTGAAGTACACAGCTGTATATGTTTGGTATTGGGTGTTGTAGAGTCAGAGAAGAAATGAAGTGAATAAGGACACTCTTATGTGGTTTCCACACCATTTGTCAGTATATCGCCTATGATATTGTACCAGAGCTGCTAGTGATAATGTCTGAAGGGCAAGTAGGGGAAATGCTCATATTTGGAAAGATGGTTAGAATCAAGACAGAGGATGAGCTATATTAAAAATATAGTGGCTCAGTATGAAGGAATATAGAAGAGCAGTATTATAAATTTGCTTTTACTTGGCTAAATGAAAAATTCTTAGTTGACCCAGCTCTTAGATTTATAGGAAAAATCAAGAATTCTGTACTAATATTGTTTCTTATATGCCTTCTTGAATTAAATCCCAAATACTTAATTTTTTGTACTGGTAAATTCTAAAATGTACCATTCTGCCTTTTGAGTTGTCTAGGCATTTTTCATCACCAAATACTGTTCTTTACTATTTTGATAGAATTATGTCAGTGAAATTAGAGAAAACTAAAAGCTGTGCTTGGGAGCCATTAATATTTAAGTAATACTGTATATTTTTATTTTATTTGAAACAGGAAAGGGGGAGAAAGAAATTTGTGTGTATATGTGTATGTGTGTACACACACGTGAAATAATTCTCATTTTCTCTGTATAGCATTTATAACCATTTTTATTTTTGCAGATTAAGAAATTTTGGTTTCAAGACATTAAATGACTTGCTAGTTAATACAGGGTTAGAATTTGAACCCAGAACGTCCCCCCTGCAACAGTAACTTTTGCTGGAGTATGCTGCCATCTCTGCCTTGAAATGACTGAATTGCTGTTATCAGCAAGATTACAAAACCTGATGGCGAAGCCATAGTGTTGTTTAATTTACTTATTCTGAGCACCACAAGTATATTAAGTAGATCTTTCAAGAGAGTCCTATGGTGAATCTAGAAAATGTAAGAAAAGCCCTGCCTGGCTAGGTTTTGAGCCATTTTGAAAGGATATGTGTAATCACTTAGAGCAGATGAAGGTGCCTTTCTGAACTGCAGGTCTCTGTGTGTAATTGAGGGGGAGAGAGAGACACACAGAGACAGAGAGAGAGAGGGAGGGAGGGAGGGAGGGAGGGACAAAGAGAGAGGCGGTGGGGGGAGAGAGAGAGAGAGAGAGAGAGAGAGAGAGAGAGAGAGAGAGAGAAAGAAACATCGATCGATTGCCTACCAACTGGAATTGAACCTGCAACCTGGGTATGTGCCCTAACTGGCAATCGAATTTGCAACTTTTCAGTGTGCAGGACACTACTGCTCCAACTAACTGAGCCACACCTGCCAGAGCTGTGTATAATTTATGTTTAGAAATTCTTTTTGGCAACTGTTACTTTTGGAACTGGTATTTGTTGTTTTGCTTCTCTTGTCTGACTGGACAGTTGGGATTTTGACCCATCCCTCGTCAGCTGTGAGACCAACAACATACCACATAAGTATCTGGGTTTTGACTTTGGACTCAGGCTCTGCTCATCTTGTTTGTATGCACACCCTCTTTTGTATCCTCCCTGTTCCCTTTTGGCTCTCCAGACTTGACTTGTTGAGTATCCAGTTGGAGCCTTACCTCTTCAATGAATGTGTTTGTAGTCCTTCTTACGTTTGCTGCTTCTCTCGTACCTTTGTGAGCTTTATGGCTATCCTCCCGTTAGTCTTATATTCTTTTATAAATGTATTACTATACATCTGTATTGTGAATACCCTTGTGCTCCAGCTTCATACTGTTAAACTCATGTCATGGATGGTGATAAACAACAGTATTTTGCACAAAGTAGGACTTAAAATGTGGTCTTAGAAATTATTTAGTGTAACTTTAATAAAGCTCTCTGGCAGTAGGGAAGTAAAATGGCTTGACTGTGCATGGTATTATAGAGTGTAGGGACTTGGGAGTGGAGTGCTCGTTAACTCCTGCTTGGGAGACCCATTGCTGTATATGTTCAAATTTTTCATTCATTCATTCATTCATTCATTCATTCACGTATGTATGTATGTATGTATTTTTATCCTCACCCGAGGACACTTTTCCATTTTTTGTTCAGATAGAGTGGAAGGGAGAGAGAGGAAGAGAGAGAGAGAGAAACATCCAAATGAAAGGGACACATCGAGTGGCTTCTTCCCGCATGCAAGACCCAACCAGGGCCGGGGACAAACCACAACCAAGGTACATGCCCTTAGCGGGAACCGAACTCGGGTCTCTCTGGACCACAGGCTGATGCTCTAACCGCTGAGCAAAACCGGCCAGGGCTTACTTATTTTTTAATCCTCCCAAGGACATTTTTCATTTATCTCCAACAGAGTGGGAGGGAGGGAGAGAAAGGGGGAGAGAGAGAGAGAGAAACATCGATGTTAGAGAGACACAATAACTGGCTTCCTCCTCCATGATCATGACCAGGGCCAGGGACAAACTGCAACTGAGGTACATGCCCTTGGCCAGAATTGAACCTGTGACTCTTTGGTCCGCATGCCGACGCTCTAATCACTGAGCCAAACCGGCCAGGCCTATGTTCAGATTTTAAAATGCATTAAACTGTTTGACATTGCAATTCAACTCTTAGGAGTTTATCCTAAAATTAATGCTAGTATGTGTATGCAAACATATGTGTGCAAAGGTGTTCTTTATAGATTCTTCATGTTAACAAAATACTGGAAACATTTGAAATATTGATCAATAGGGAAATGGCTAAATATTGTGGGGTTTTTATATGGTGGAATACGCTGTACCATTTAAAAGAACGCGGTAGGTCTGGCCCATGTAGCTTAGTGGTTTAGCATCGACCCATGCACCAAGAGGTTGCTGGTTTGATTCCTGGTCAGGGCACATGCCCAGGTTTTTGGCCAGGTTTCCAGTTGGGGGCATGAAGGAGGCGGCCAAACAATGTTCCCTGTCATCAATGTTTCTATATTTCTCTTTTCCTCTCCCTTCCTCTCTCTAAAATCAATAAAGGAAAAAAATAAAAGAATGAGGTATATGCATGACTAGACTTTCATTGCATACCATCAATGTAAATTCTTTTCTTTTTTTAATATAAATTCTTAACTGATAAGAAGATGCAGAAGAGTATGTTAACATTTGTGTAAAAATTAAGTTTGTTGGAGAGGGATGTGTGTGTGTGTGTGTGTGTGTGTGTGTAGTTACGTACATAGAATTGTATAGCATAGCTTGGAAACATGCCTGTAGGGAGGTACTGAAGATAGTGGAAATTTATTTTTCACTGTTTACCCTTTTATAACATTTGAATTTTTTTTTTTTTTTTTTTTACCATACACATGATTTATCTATGAAAAATATTAGCTTTATTTTCTTTAATTTTCACCTGAGGATATATTTACTGATTTTAGAGAGAGGAAGTGGGGGAGAGGGACAGAGAAAGAAACATCAATGTGATGGAGAAAGATTGACTGGTCACCCCTTGTATGCACCCCAACCAAGGACCAAACCAGCAACCTGGGGTATGTGCCTTGACTGGGAATTGAACCTGAAAGCTTTTGGTGTACCGGAGGACACTCCAGCTAACTGAGCCACACTGGCCAGGGCAGATTAATTTTTAAAAGTTTGATAGTATGGATTTAAAATTCCCAAATTGTATTGATTTAGCAATGGTAAATGAGATAATTTGTGTAAAGTGCCTAGCAGAGTTCCAGAGGTAATAATGAGTATTCCATAAATTATGAGTGGTGGTCATGGTGGAGGGGTGGTGAGATGTAAGGAAGGTGTGGTGAGGTGTAATGAAGGTATCAGAACTGTACACTGAGGACCCCTAATGGCAGAGACTAGGGAATGCTCCATCCCCATCTTACTCTAAAGTAGGGGATCTGAGTAATCCCAAAGAGGTGGTCTAAAGTGTGAAATATTTTGTAGTTCTGGTGCTTTGGTTTAAAAATTGTGAGTTTTATTTTTTTGCATGTAGCTGTCCAATTTTACCAACACCATTTATTAAAAAGGCTGTCTTTTCTCCACTGTATGCTCTTGCCCCCTTTGTCATTGTAGTATAACCTGAAATCTGGTAATGTGATCCCTCCAACTTTGTTCTTCTTTTTCTTTTTTCTTTTTATTTTATTTATTTATTTTTTTATCCTCACCCGAGGACATTTTTCCATTTTTTGTACAGACAGAGTGGGAGGGAGAGAGAGGAAGAGAGAGAGAGAGAAACATCGACGTGAAAGGGACACATCGAGTGGCTGCCACCCGCACGACCAACCAGGGCCGGGGACAAACTGCAACCGAAGTACGTGCCCTTAGCGGGAACCGAACCCGGGTCTCTCCGGACCGCAGGCCGATGCTCTAACCGCTGAGCCAAACCGGCTAGGGCTGTTCTTCTTTTTCAAGATTGCTGTGGCTATTCAGGTTTTTTTTTTTGGTTCCATATGAACTTTTGAAGTATTTGTTCTAGTTCTGTTAAGTATGTCGTTGGTATTTTGATGGGGATTGCATTGAATCTATAGATTGCTTTGGGTAGTATGGACATTTTAATGATGTTAATTCTTCCAATCCATGAACAAGGTATGTGCTTCCACTTTTTTATATCTTCCTCTATTTCTTTTTTCGGTGACCTGTAGTTTTCTGCGAATAGGTCCTTTATTTCTTTGGTTAAGTTTATTCCTAGGTATCTTAACTTTTTTTGCTACGACGGTAAATGGGTTTTTTAAAAATTTCTGTGTCTGTGAGTTCATCATTGGTGTATAAGAATACCGTCGATTTCTTGACATTAATTTTGTATCCTGCTACTTTGCCAAATACATTTATTAAGTGTAGTAAATTTTTGATGGAGTCTTTGGGGTTTTCTACATATAGTATCATGTCATCTGTGAATAATGACAGTTTCACTTCCTCCTTTCCAATTTGGATCCCTTTTATTTTTTCTTCCTGTCTGATTGCTGTGGCTAAGACTTCCAGTACTAGACCATCAACTTTCGCCATACACAAGAATAAACTCAAAATGGATAAAAGACTTAAATGTAACTCATGAATCCATAAAAATCCTAGAAGAAAATGTAGGCAACAAAATTTCACACATCATAAGCAGCAGAATTTTCACTGATAGATCACCTAAGGCAACAGAAACAAAGGAGAAAATGAATACATGGGACTACATCAAACTCAAAACTTCTACACAACAAAAGAAACAACCACCAAAATGGAAAGGCAACCCACTCTATGGGAGAGCATGATTGCCAATGATACATCAGATAAGGGGTTAATTTCTAATATATATAGAGTGCTCATGCAGCTCAGCAAAAGGAAGACAAAGAACCCAATTAAAAAATGGGCAGAGGAACTAGACACCTCTCCAAACAAATGGCTAAGAGACATACAGATGGCTAACAGATATATGAAGAAATGCTCAACATCACTAATCATCAGAGAGATGCAAATTAAAACAACAATGAGGTATTACCTCACACCTGTCTGAATGGCTGCCATCAACAAATCATCAAACAACAAGTGTTGGCGAGGGTGTGGAGAAAAGGGGACTCTAGTACACTGCTGGTGGGAATGTAGACTGGTGCAGCCACTATGGAAAACACTATGGTGTTACCTCAAAAAATTAAAAATGGAATTGCCATTTGACCCAGTGATCCCACTTCTAGGAATATGCCCTAGGAAGCCTGAAACACCAATTAGAAGGAATATATGTACCCCCATGTTCGTAGCAGCACTATTTACAATAGCTAAGACCTGGAAACAGCCTAAATGTCCATCAGTAGACGAATGGATCAAAAAGCTGTGGTACATATACACAATGGAGTACTATGCAGCTGTAAAAAAGAAAGATCTCTTATCCTTTGAGAAGAGATGGAGGGACCTGGGGAGTATTATCCTAAGCGAAACAAGCCAAGCAGAGAAAGACAAATATTACATGATCTCACTTATTTGTGGAGCATAATGAACATAACAGTCTGAGGAATGGGGTAGTTCCAGAGACGTAGAAGTGGGGTACATACTAACAATCCCCAGAAGAGGGAGTGGGGGGTATCAGTGGGGGAAAAGAAGAAACATCTGTAACAAAAATATATTAATTAATTAAAAAAAATAAAAATTGTGTGTTTTTCTTCTCTTATAATATTTCTCAATTTGTTTTTAACATAAAAATAATGGTGGATTACTTAATATCAAGAAAATAATTTAAAAACTAATGCATCTCCTCAGGAGAAAAGAAATTATTCAATCAAAATTTGCATTGTTGCCCAGTCGGTGTTGCTCAGTGGTTTAGTTTTAGTGTTGACCCATGCACCAAGAGGTCATCGGTTTGATTCCCGGTCAGGACACATGCCCAGGTGTGGGCCCAATCCCCAGTGTAAGACATGCAGGAGGCAGCCAGTTTATGTTCTCTCTCATTGATGTTTCTATCTCTCTCTCCCTCTTTCTTCCTCTCTCCAAAATCAATAAAGAAAAAAAATTTTAAAAAATTTGCATTGTTGACAGATAAACCATGTTTATCTTGTGGTGATGTGAACTCTTGTTCATTGTCACCTAGTTCCAGGTATATACAAGCTGTATTTCAAGAAGCAAAACCTTCTATTTTTAAATTGAGGTTAAGATCTGATATTGCTTATTGATGATTTCTATGATTTAATGACCTATGAAGTTGATGGAACTAAATTTGGCTTCTAAGTCAGGTGACCATTGCCATTTGACCTGTCAGAGCATCAGTTCCCTGGCATGTATGACCATACTATAATAAGGTGCAGTGGTTCGAAATTGTTACTTCTGAATCTGTGTCCTCTCACTTCAGGGGTTTTCATTGTTTTGAGTGACTCATACATTTGCAAATTCCTTGTGCATTTCAGATTTTCCCCCATTGATCCTTTATGATGACTTAGGCCAGAAAGAGGAGGAAGTGCTGTCCTGGAAATTGGAGAGGGGAAGTAGGAATAATGAAGTTCCAGGGAAAGATCTGAAGTTAACCGGCAGGGTGACCATGTTTCTTCTTCACAGTGAGACAGGCCAGTAAGTCAGGACAAGTAGAATAGGGAAACTGAGACAGACAGCTAAACAAACTGCCTGAACAATTTACAGCCAGATGCAGAAGGTCACCTCCCTAGAGATAACATCTAGGCTTCAGTTATATTTCAGCTCCAGGCCCTGAAAGGAGTAAAACCAGGTTGGTGACACCAGGACCAGCTGCAAGGACAAATGACCCCCTGCCCTGACACTGACCAATCAGTAGAGACCACAACCCTGAAAGGACACTGGAAAACTGATAAAAACTCCCCCTCTGGGGAGCACTCCTGTGCCATTCCCTTTGCCCACTTCTTTCCCCACAGGCAGGCATCTCCTAAACTCTAAGGGACCCCATGAGACTTGCAACCAGGGGAACAATGGACAGTGGCAGCTCATCTCCAACTAATTCCTCGTCTCTGAGACCCTCTTTTCTTTGACTTCCCAGTGAGCTAAAGCAGCCCAGCCTGGGCTTTCCTGTTGCTTCTTCTATGCCAAGCCCTTGTTTCACTTTCCCCAGCTTTTTTTTTTTATCCTCACCAGAGGACATTTCTCGATTTTTGTTCAGATAGTGTGGGAGAGAGAGGAAGAGAGAAATATCGACGTGAAAGGACACATCAAGTGGCTGCCTCCCGCTGACCCCAGCCAGGGTCAGGGACGAATCACAACCAAGGTACGTGCCCTTGACCGGAATCAAATCACGATTCATTGGTCCATGGGCTGACGCTCTAACTGCTGAGCCAAACCAGCCAAGGCTGTCCCTAGCTTTAGTAAACATACCCTCGTAGTCACCTGGACTCGTTTTGTGAAATCTTTCCAACACAAAGTTAAGAACCCACACATTACCGGTCGGCCCTAGGCAGACCCACTGAGGGCCAGGTTTCCCGTCCAGTAACAAGCATTGAAGCTTTCTGGTTTGATGGACTGTATCTGTAAAACTATTAATAGATATGTTTTCAATCATGTGTCTTGTACTTACGTATTGATGTTTTTTTGATCAGCACTGAAATCTAGAATTGATTTAATTAAATGTATAGGTCATTCAGATAGAATGGTTTCAAACCTGTTTTTTCTGAACACATATTCTTAGGTGAAAATTAACATGTTACTGAGTAATTTAGTAGTAATTGTAATGTGACTCGTTTTTCTTTAGCAATGCTATTGATGAAGTAAATTATATTGGGTGATTCAGTGTGCAAAAGTGTCATGAATGGCCCTGGCAGGTTTGGCTCAGCGGTTAGAGCATCGGCCTGCGGTCTGGAGAGACCTGGGTTCGGTTCCCGCTAAGGGCACGTACCTTGGTTGCAGTTTGTCCCCAGCTCTGGTTGGGTCGTGTGGGTGGCAGCCACTCGATGTGTCCCTTTCACGTCGATGTCTCTCTCTCTCTCTCCCCCTCCCACTCTATCTGAACAAAATAACGAAAAATGTCCTCGGGTGAGGATAAAAGAAAAAGTGTCATGAATGAGTTTTTCACTATTACTTGTGGAGATTTAAGGTTTTAGAGAAATTGTGTGATCAGTATTCAAAGAATATAGAATATTAACAAAAGTAGAAAGTGAAAAAAATTTACCATTCGATATGCAAATATAGATCTCATTTTATTTAGTTGTACTGTAACTAGTAAGTGATAGTACTTATTAATACAATTGCTGGCTGGTGGGGAGAGGTCCATGTCTCCAGCTGTTGCTCGTGGGAATGGGCTTCTTGTGATATCCCAAGACTCACTCTGGAGAATGAGTGATTTTTATTTGGGGGAATTTAATGCAATTTCCCTTTCTTCCACTAAGGAAGACATACAGTTTTGGCTTCAGCAGAGCTAGAATCAGAGCCAGTGTCCAGAATTTCTGTTCCATGTTAGGGCATAGTCCACTGCAGCATCAGGCGAGTTTAGTTTGTGTTTCCATTTGCGGTTCATCAGACCTTTGCATGTGGGGTCCACAGAGCCACATGGTTATGAAAGAAACGCAGGCAAATGCCAGGAAGCTAAGAGCCACTACAAGCCAAGAGTTACAAGAGAGTGAACTCCTTTGTTTAGGGGATTATGTATCCCCAAATTTTTGTGGGTTTGCATTGTCTCTGACCTTGTGGCTCATGATCTCTGTCCCCAGGTTTGACTGGACACCCCAACTTCACTGTACGTGTGTCTATTTCCTCTTTGGTGGACTCCCTCCCCCAGTGAACTGCAGGATGGGCCTGTAGTTCCCCGGGGAGTATGAAATTGAGGCTTCCTGGTGAAGCTGCCCCAATGGCATGCCTGTAATGCCTGGCCTTCCCTCTTTGCTCCTTTCCTATTATTAATAACTAGCAAATCACAACGGTATTACAATGAAGGTAATAGATAGTGGGTACCTATTCATTTAAGTCCATGCTTTTTATACCTTTGAGGCAGGTATTTTGCCTTTTACAGAGAAGAGTGAGACAGGAGAGTTTATTGTTTAGATTGTGTTGAACCTCAGAGGTGCTGCCCCACTTGGTTAATGTCTTTCCAGTGCAAACTCAGATATAACAGTGACTCATCAGCAGAGAGCTCTTATAATACTTAATATGAAAAATTACAGAGTCATAAATGTAGATGGACCATTACTTTTCAGCTGTTTTTTCTTATTCTGTTTTATTTTTATTTATCAGATACTATCTCTTTTGGGATTAAAACATCCCAAAAGGTAAGGTTGTATTTTGGTAAGGAAGCTCAAAGTGGAGGAAAAACTCTTTACTAAATATATCATTCTAGAGAAATAAAATAAGACTGTCTTTTTCTCTGTAAGAACAAAGACATGGCAGTCTGATGGTCTCAGAGACTTTATTTAATTCTACCATGTTAATAGCCATATAACTGGAAGCCCTGATTCTCATCAGTGTTTCTAAAACCAAAGATATTTCTTCATATATGTACTGTCTCTGTGAGCAAACAAACTGTTTCAAAAGCCCAGATTTGTTCTTGAAATAAAAATGCATGCTCGTGTTTCCCAGATCTCTAAAATGATGCAAAGAACTATTTATTTGTTATAGGATGCTGAAAAGGCCATTAGAATTTCAAAGAGCTGATAGGCTGCCCCAGAGCTCAAGTAAAGAGTCTCTGGCTCCATCATTCACTGCATTAAACTTTCCCAATTTCTTCTTTTTTAAAATTTTATTTTATTTTATTTTTTTATCCTCACCTGAGGACATATTTTGATATTTTGTTCAGATAGCGTGGGAGGGAGGGAGGGAGAGAGAGAGAGAGAAACATCGACGTGAAAGGGACACATCGAGTGGTCACCACCCACACGACTCAATCAGGGCCAGGGACAAACTGCAACCGAGGTATGTACCCTTAGCAGGAACTGAACCCGGGTCTCTCCAGACCGCAGGCTGACGCTCTAACTGCTGAGCCAAACCTACCAGGGCAAATTTTATTTTATTTTTATTGTTGACACTATTATAGAATCCCCCAATTTCCCCTCTTTGCCCCCCTCCACCCAGCCCCCACCCTCCAGCCCACCCCCAGGCCTTCACCATATTATTGTCTGTGTCTTTCACATCTCAATCAGGGAAGAATCATAAAACCTGAATAGACTATAAAAACTATTGAAATTGAAGCAGTGATCAAAAAACTCCCAGCAAACAAAAGTCCTAGATCTGATGACTTCATAGGCAAATTTTACCAAGAATTCAAAGAACAACTAACACCTGTTTTCCTCGAACTATTACAAAAAATTCAAGAGGAGAGAAGGCTTCCAAGTTCTTTTTAAAAGACCAGCATAATCTTAATTCTAAAACCAGACAAGAACACTACAAAGAAAGAAAATTATAGGTCAGTATCCCTGGTGAACATAAATGCTAAAATCCTCAACAAAATATTAGCAAATAGACCCAATTTCTTCTTTAACCTTTCAAATTTTTGATGTTTGTGAACATCAATATTTTAAAATTCTCATGTGATCAAAATTATGTATCTTTCTGTTATTTTATATACTTTAAAAAAAATAAAAGTCATTCTTAACCCAAAGTCAGTTAAAGAATTACCAATATTGCTTTTGTTTTCTTTCCTTTTTTTAAATTTTGTTTTCATTCTAAACATAGAACTCTACACAACTCTCTACAGTCTATTTTGGCACATGACAATATTTGAAGATTAATTTATTTTTTCTCCCAAATATTTAGAAACCTTTATAACAATATTTCTGTATAATCTATTTCTACATTGGTGTATGAAAATTCATATTGTTTTAAAATATCTCAGAATTTATTTACTGCATCAGTTCTTGTGCTAGTTTTCATTGTTGTTGCTTTCTTATTACTATTTTTCAAGAATTTCCTAACTTCTGTTACTTGTTTACTTTTTCAAATGGACTTAGGGATTATTTTCGAAATTCTTTTTCTAGCCTTTCCACTCCCCCTGTAGAAATTTCCACTGGGAATTACATTAAAATAATTTGGGTAGAGCTGGTATTTTATACCATTCAATCTTCCCATACAAGCTATATTTTTTTCTGTTTATTCTGACCATCTTTCATGGTTCTTAATAAATTTTTATAATTTAGTCCGGCCGATATGACTCAGTGGTTGAGCATCGACCCATGCACTAGGAGGTCGCCAGTTCAATTCCTGGTCCGGACACATGCCCAGGTTGTGGACCTGATGTCCTTTTGGGAAGCATGTGGGAGGCGGACAGTCGATGTTCTTTCTCATCGATGTTTCTTTCTCTCTCTCCCTCTCACTTCCTCTCTCTCTAAAAAATCAATAAAGGAAAAAGTGAAAAAAAAAAAGTTTTATAGTTTACTTCAAAAAGGCCCCTTTGTATATCTCTTATTATGAAAGATGTTTTTCACTATAACTTTATTTCCTGTTGGTTATTGAAAAATGCTATTGATTTAAAAAAATTTCAAATTTATAACCCTCACCAAACTATTTGTCCTAGTAGTTTATTGATTCATTTCAGCTTTCTAGATACACAATTACATTATGGCCAATAGTACTTTGATTTCTTCTTTCCACTAGTCATGTTCCATTACTTGCTATCTTATGGTCTTATATTGGTTAAAGTCCTAAAAATTTCAGAAATTATTGGTTGTGAAGTAGCTACTCTCTGATAGACATGATTTTATAGCTTAACTAGAGACTATAGATTAATTTTTACCATGGAGTTTTTGAGAAATTGTTATGTTTCCTTGGTAATGAATCTATGATTCTTATCCATCTCTATCTGTTTATCTATCTGTCATCTATCTATCTATCTATCTATCTATCTATCTATCTATCTATCTATCATCTATCGTAATCCTCACCTGAGGATATGTTTTTATTGATTTTAGAGACAGAAGGGAGGAGGGAGAGGGCATAGGGAGCTAGAGATAGATAGATGATAGATAGATAGATAGATAGATAGATAGATAGATAGATAGATAGATAGATTTCTATTGATTTTAGAGACAGAAGGGAGGAGGGGGAGGGCATAGGGAGCTAGAGATAGATAGATGATAGATAGATAGATAGATAGATAGATAGATAGATAGATAGATAGATAGATAGATAGACAGACAGACATCAGTTGGTTGCCTACATTAGGTGCCCTGACTGGGGATGGAACTGGCAACCTGGGTATGTGCCCTGACCAGGAATTGAACCCGAATCCTTTTTGTTGCACGGGATGACACTCCAACCAATTCAGCCACCTGGTCAGGGCTGTTCATATTTTTGATATAACAATTACAGTTTTAGAGAAAGCTTATTAAAAGAGTAGTCTTGAAAACTTAAAGCAGATTTTTAAATTGATTAGTGTGTATTTTTGTTGTTTTTATTTTTCTAGGTGGAAACTTGGTGATTTTGGGAAATAGAAAGTCAGTAAAATCCAAGTTTTATGCATAATTGTTTCAATGGATATATTGGTTATATGAAATAAAATAGCTTATATTTAATTAGATTCAGCAGTTATCTTTATTTTAAAATTATGCATGTAACTTTCTTATTAATTAACTTGCTTTCCTGGTGTGCTGTTTCTATCTCATAAATTTTCTCTCCTCCATAACAGAAAGCTGAAATGACCTACCTGATTTGCTTTCGTATGTTTGCATCCCACCCTTCTGTTCCTTAACTGGATGTAGATATATGTCTTCTTTCTTTTCTTCTTAGCAATCTTTCATAACTTTTCAGTGGTCTTACATAATCCATTTAGAACTGCTATAATCTGTTCCCTAGCAGTGACTTGCCTTTTCCTGTGCTCCAAAATGCCTCCCTTCCCTTCCACCCACCTCAGTCCATAAGTTTTGTCTCAGAAGTTTACATCTCTACTAGGGCTGTCTCTGATCATTTCAAGACACTAGTTCCTGGAGTCCCAGGGTACTTGATGGTATTTAGCACCCTATAGCTTGCATTCTGTGTATTTGAGACATGTTTTCAGTTTGCCATAGTATTTCATAGCTAGGTTGTGTTGCCAGTAAGTCAGTAGTGTCACTGCCCTGTTGAGTGAATGAATGGATTTTGGTGCTCAGGGTTCTAGAACAGGCTTTTTGCAATTTTTCTATGTGGTTCCCAGATTTGCTCTCATTCTCTGTATATGCTGTATTTTCTCAAAAATATTTTCTTTTTTTTAATTAATTTATTTTTGTTACAGATGTTTCTCCTTTTTTTACCCATTGACACCCTCCTCTCCATCCCCCCACCCCGTCCCCAGCTTTGTTGTCTGTGTCCATCAGTTATGCATATATGCATATAAGTTCTGTGGTTTATCTCCACCTCCTTCTGAGGGTTGTCAGTCTGTACCCTACTTCCACGTCTCTGGGTCTACCCTGTTCCTCAGACTGTTATGTTCATTATATTCTACAAATAAGTGAGATTATGTGATATTTGTCTTTCTCTGCTTGGCTTGTTTCACTTAGGATAATACTCTCCAGGTCCCTCCATGTTGTCTCAAAGAATAAGAGATCTTTTTTTCTTACAGCTGCATAGTATCCCATTGTGTATATGTACCACAGCTTTTTTATCCATTTATCTACTGATGGACACTTGTCCTGTTTCTAGATTTTAGCTATTGTAAATAGTGCTACTAGGAACATGGGCGTACATATATGCTTTCTGATTGGTGTTTCAGGCTTCTTAGGGTATATTCCTAGAAGTGGGATCACTGGGTTAATTCAATTTTTAATTTTTTGAGGTAACACCATAGTGTTTTGCATAGTGGCTGCACCAATCTGCATTCCCACTAGCAGTGTACTAGAGTCCCCTTTTCTCCAGACCCTCACCAGCACTTGTTTGTCAAAAATATTATCTTAATAATCATCATGGTAAATGCTTGTTTGCTATTTTCTGAATATGTTTTTATCTTAAACATATTAACAATGATTATAACACAAGCAGTTATTATACATATGTTCTTTTTGAACTTCATATGTTGCTATTATAAAAATGAGTTGAAATTAAAGGGGTTTTAAAAACAGCTTTTCCATTAAAAATTACTTAAAAATATATCAAAATGACCTGAAAAAAATACAAGGTGGTAAAAATACAAATATGGCCAAATTGAGGATTTTGTGACCAGTGGTATGATAGTACTTCTGTCAGTATTTTACATCCTCTTGTAAAAATGTACTCTACAGCCAATGTGTTATCTCTAAGGAACTACCACTTGACTAAAAAGGTTTTATCTCAGTAACAAATCACTTAATTTTACATATTTCTAACCAGCCCTGGCTGGTGGCTCAGCTGGTTGGAGCATCATCTCATACACCAAAAGGATACAGGTTTGATCCTTAGTCCTGCTGTGTACGGGAGGCAACTGGTCGATGTTTCTCTGTCACATCACTGTTTCTCTCTCTCTCTCTCTCTCTCTCTCTCTCTCTCTCTCTCTATCTTCCTTCCTCTCCCTCTCTCCCTCTCCTCCCTCCCTCTCTCTAAAATCATATTCTTGGGTAAGGATTAAAAAAATATTTCTAACCAACTCAGTCAAATATAACTATAACATTTTTCATTGTGATTAATAAGAGTAATAATGATACTAATAACAATACTTAATGAGATCTTATTCTGTGGCTTTTATATTTAATCATCACGGTAATCTATGGTTGATACTGAGTCACATTTTGTGATAAAGTATTTTGCGCTGCTAAAACTGGTCGCCTATGAGATTTTATTTTTCACTTGGCCTTGCTTCTGTCAAAAATTTCTGACTGGCTGGTGTGGCTCAGTTGGTTGAAAGTCATCCTGTGCACCAAGAGGTTACTGGTTCAATTTCCAATTGAGGCATATGCCCGGGTTTTGGTCTTGATCTCTAGTAGGTGGTATGCAGGAGGCAGCCAATTGATGTTTCTTTCTCTCCCTCTAAAAAAAAAACAATAAAAAACTTCTTATGTTCAGGAAGCAGACTTTGTTACATTACTTGGGGTGATGCATGTGTTCTAGGTGGATGAATGAATGTGTGTATCCTAGATATAGTCCATACTTATTGATTATTTTTTATTAGGTCAAGCAGAAAATCTTAACTAAGGGCTTCTCTTGGTGAAAGGTTAATCCTACTGCCAAGTGTGTGTGTATGTGTTTGTTTGTTTTTGTCCTCACCTGAGGCCATTTTTGCATTTATCTTGAGATACAGCCAGAGGGTGAGAGGGAAAAAGAGAGAGAGAGAAACATCCATGTGAGAGAGGCACATCGACTAGCTGCCACCCACGCAACCCCAACTGGGGCCAGGGACAGACTGCAACCTAGGTATGTGCCATTAGCGGGAACCGAACCTGGGTCTCCAGTCCGCAGGCTGATGCTCTAACCACTGAGCAAAACTGGCCAGAGCCCAATGTGTGTTTTTATTCCTAAGGTCTCAGAATGCTTTGTAGGAATTCTCACTTTTCTCCTCTGATCCCAGAGAGAAATGAACCCAGTTTGAAACTATTTTCCTTAAAAATCGAAGTCAGGAATTTGATGTTTTAAAAAACTTTTAGCTCACATTTCCTAATATTAGAAACCCATATCACCATATCCTTAAAAGAAAGATGGAAGTGTGGGTCTCAGGAGTGGCTACATTAAGCTTCTCCTGTCATGGGCATTGGGGTGATTTCCCGGGAGCTGCCTGTTGTTTCAAGTCACTGCTGAGCCATCTTCGGTTCTTCCTGTGTGTGGGTTGCTCTGGCTGTAAATTGATTGGACATTACCTTCTGCATAAGGGCGTGAGGGGAAACAGAGGACACAGAATGGATGGAGAAATGTTTTAGGGACTGCATTAGATAGGTGCATGTTGTTGCACTTGCATTGGCCTGCTGTGTGGCCTGCGGAGAGTTATGCCGTGGGAGAGCTGCTGTGCGGGAAGCTGTGCTTGTCCTGGCAGACAGTGGGTAGAATTTGGCTGTCTGTTAGCGTTGTGTTCCCACAGCCCAGTGGGACTCTTGTGGTGTCACCTTTTATTTTCATATTTCTGCCTTGTGTGTCTTCACTGATATTCCAAAATTCATTGTTATTTTTTGGTGGATTTTACTACTTTCCTCACACATATAACCTCAGCACAGTATTATAGGTTTTCTAGAATTAAATAATTATTTGAATAGAAGCAAACTATTTATTTTTAAAAATTCTAAAAGTACGTCAGGGAAGTTTCCTCTTATTTAGTTTCACATCACATCTTCAGAATGGCAAAATTGTCTATGCTTTCTATTTTTAAATTTTTTTTTAAAAGATCAATGCTTATAACATTTGTAAGGCAGTTGTTTATTTATAGTACACTTATTTAGAGTGTACTGAAAATTCAATAGAAAAGGAAAATAAAAGAACCTCTAATTCTCTTATTTTCTTTTAATATACGCTATTTGATTGAATGATTTTGCCCTTTTTCCATTTCCTTATTTCTTAGGATATCAAATCTTGTTAATTGGTGGTGGTAAAGTAGACTTTAGTCAGACAATCAGGAATTTCTGTTGTATTGGGGAAGCTTGATATATACATGTAGCTTTTATTATTCAAAGCATCTAAGTGAATGGGAAATCATTTGCTAAACAGTATTTAAGAATATACACCTTGTTGCTACATAATAATTAATATAAACTTAGTGGCTTAATTCAACACATAATTATTGTCTCACAGTTTCCATAGGTGAGAAGTCTAGCCACAGCTGAGGTGGGATTTTTCAAGGATAAAATCAAGGTGCCAGTGGACAACATTCTCATCTGGAAATTAGGCTCTTTATAGTATGTTTTTACAACTATATTATGGAGGCCTTACGCTTCGGGCCTCCCACAGTCCCCTGCCACATGGCACCCTCAGTAGGTAGTTCACATCTTAATGCTTTCCTTTTTCAAGGCCAGTGGGAAAATCCAATGCTTTTAGTCCACAGTCCAGGGAAAACCTAAGTATTCTTTTAAAGGGCTTTTTTGATTGAGCCAGATACACCCAAGATAATCTCCATTTTGATGAACTCAAAGTCAACTGATTAGGGACCTTAACTGTATCTGCAAAATCCTTTCACCTTTGCCGTATAACATAACATAGCTGTGGAACTGATAGCCATCATATCATAAGTTCTTTCTATACTCAAGGGGAAATGAGTATATAAGGATGAGATCATTAGGGGCCATCTCATGTTAGGGAGAGATTTAGAAGCTGAGGATATAGTAAGTTTTTAAAGGATCATTCTGGCAACTGTGTGCAGAGTAGACAATAGGGGTATAAAGATGGAAACAGGAAGACCGTTGGAAACATTTGTAAAATTTCAAGTGAGAGCTATTGGTGGCTTAGGTCAGAATAGCAGTGGAAATAGGTAAAAAAGTTGGAATCAAGATTGTTTTGAAGGTACAGCTGACAAAACTTGCTTATGCAATATGGAGTGTGAGAAAAAGAGAAATAAAGGATGACTTCAGGGTTAGTGACTTAATCCATCAGAAGAATGAAGTGAGGAAGAGCCACCTAAAGGGACCGTGCATAATCAGTAACTGAGTGTTGGGGGTATTAGGTTTGAAATAGCTGTTAGATACCTAAGTAGAGATGCTGAGTAGACAGTAGATTCATAGGTTTGGCGTTTGGGGAAAGAGGTTTTAGTTAGAAATATAATTAGGAAGTTTCAGTTTATGCATGATATTTACAATTATGAGATGGTTATGATCCTCTAGGTTGTGAATGTAGTTGTACAAGAGCAGTAGCTTGAGGACTGAGCCCTGGAGCAATTCAATATTTAGAGCTTGGGTAATGAGCAAAAACAATAAGGAAGGGCTAGTGAGATATGAAAAGACCAGGTGGTGAGCTGAATGCTAAGACAAAGACAAATGTCATATGATTTCACTTATATGTAGAATTCAAAATGCAGAATAAATGAACAAATAAAAGAGAAACAAATTCATACACAGAATGTTCTTTTTTTAAAATTTTTTTCCCGGTACGTGCCCCTAGCGGAAACCGAATCCAGGTCTCTCTGGTCCGCAGGCTGACGCTCCAACTGCTGAGCCAAACCTGCCAGGCCATACACAGAATGTTTTTGATGGTTACCAGATGGGAGTGGGGAATACGAGGATAGGTGAAAAGGGGGAAGGGATTAAGATGTGCAAATTGCTAGTTATAAAAACATTCATGGGGATGTAAAGTACAGCATAGGGGATATAGTCAATAATATTGTAATGACTGTGTATGGTGTTAGATGGGTTCTATTATTGGGGTGATCACTTTGTAAGTTATATAAAAGTTTAATTGCTATGTTGTACTTCTGAAACTAATACCGTATTGTATGTCAATTCTAATTGAAAATTAAAAAATAAAATAAAAATAGAAAGGGAGAAAGTGGGAATAGCTTTGCCAAATACTGCTGACTGACTGGAGAAAATGGCGGCGAAGTGAATGGAGCGACACAGACCATCTCCCAAGACCAAACTGGATTTACAACGAAAATAAAGGCAAATCGTCAGGAAAGGGCAGCCAAAAGACATCTTGGAGGACCACTTAACCAGAAACACCCACTCAATCCTGGTAGGCTTGCGAGGACGCGAGAGGGGACCGAGAGCCCAGGGTCCGCAGCGGCCGGGGCAGGGGCCAGGGAACTCGGCTGGAAGTTACTGCTACCGCCTCCCTTCCCACCCTGCAAGGGCCCTGGGAACTCTGTAGCCTGCTAAACTCTCTGCTGGAGCCGCACAGACTCGTGGGTCCCAGGGAACTCAGCGGGACCAGGGAACTCGGCGGGAAGTTAATCCTACCGTCTCCCTTGCGACCCTGCATGGGCTCTGGGAACTCTGTAGCCTGCTAAGCTCTCGGCTGGAGCCGCACAGTCTCCCGAAGACCAGGGGACTTGGCGGGGCCAGGGAACTCGGCGGGAAGTTAATCCTACCGCCTCCCTTGCCACCCTGCATGGGCCCTGGGAACTCTGTAACCTGCTAAACTCTCGGCTGAGGCCCACAGACTCGCTGGCACCAGGGGATTCGGCGGGACCAGAGAACTCGGCGGGAAATTACTCCCACCGCCTCCCTTGCCACCCTGCATGGGCCCTGGGAACACTGTAGCCTGCTAAGCTCTCGGCTGGAGCCACACAGACTCCCGGAGAACACAGGACTTGGCGGGATTCTGCTACCAAGGCTGAGTCCTGCGAACTCTGCGTGCTAAGCCCTCGGCGGGCGCCACGGCACAGACTCGTGTGGACCAGGGGACTGTGATAGACGCTACTGCCACCTCTGCAGTGTCCCGCTACCGCGGCTCAGTCCTGGGGCTTCTGCTGAGTGCAACCCCCTCAGCTGGTGCCACAGCCGCAGCCGCCCTTGGCTGGAAGCAGCGCCCTCGGGTTAAAAGTCCCAGGCAGCCCCAGGACGCAGAGTCCGGACAGAGGCTAAATTGGCAGCAGCCAATCACCTTGGCCTCCGGCGGAGGGAAGGCAGACTGGACTGGAACTGTGTGGGGACACTCGGGTTTTGGAGGGTGCTAAGAGCTTTCACTGAGTGCAGCCACGCAGGACTGTGGTCATTTTACTTCTTCTCAGGGCCCTGGGGAGAGGCGGTGGCCCCTCCCTCAGAGATTCAACCCCACCTGGTGGCCATTGAAATGCTAATTGAGGCCCATTAACAACGAACACCTGCCTCACTCTCAGGAAATCCTCATACACTGAGCACCTGAGGGAGTTTTCCAGGCAACTCAGAAACCAAGGGTCTGTAGGTGACCTCTACTAATAGCCTCCAGGCAAAAAAAAAGCTAGAGGATAACTACCATTCCCTGGGCGTGCAACACTAACCAGAAAGGCTAAGACCTGACAGTGGTGTTTAAAATGGGTCCTCCCTGGTGCATCCAAACCCAGGAGAGGGAGCCACAAACAGCAGAACACCAACACCCACTGGGAAAACTTGGCAGACTCCAAAGCCCACTGTGATAACCAAAATGGTGAGAAACAGAAACAAAAGCCAAATGAAAGAACAAGAGACCTCTACAGAAGATGAAATAAATGAGGTGCAGTTAATCAAGTTAACAGAACTAGAATTTAGAGCCATGATGTTGCGGAAGCTCAACAGCATGTGTAAGGACATGAGCAACATGAGTAAAGATATAGAAATGTTGGAAATGAAAAACCAACAGGAAGAAATGAAGAATGACATATCAGAAATGAAAAACACACTGGAAGGTCTAAAAAGCAGAGTAGGGGAAGCTGAGGACCGGATCAGTGAATTAGAAGACAGGCTGGAGGAAATCAACCAATCAGAAAACCAAAAGGAAAAAACGATTAAAAAACAGGAAGAGAGCTTAAGAGAACTGTGGGACAACTGGAAACGGAATAATATTCGCATCATAGGAGTCCCTGAAGAAGAAGAAAGTAAGCGAGGGCTAGAGAATATATTCAAAGAAATAGTGACAGACAACTTCCCTAATTTGGTGAAGGAAGAAGGCATTCAAGTTCAAGAAGCTCAGAGAGCCCCAAGTAAGAAGAACCCAAACAGGCCCACACCAAGACACATAGTAATCGAACTGCCAAAAATTAAAGACAAAGAGAGAATCCTAAAAGCAGCATGAGATAAGCAACAGGTTACCTACAAAGGAAACCCCATAAGGCTCTCAGCTGACTTCTCACAAGAAACACTACAGGCTAGAAGGGAATGGCATGAAGTAATCAAGGTCATGAAAAACAAGGATCTGATCCAAGACGACTCTACACAGCAAGGCTATCATTCAAAATAGAAGGTCAAATAAAGAGCTTTTCAGACAAAAAAAGGCTAAGGGAATACATTAGTACCAAAGCAGCCCTGCAAGAAATGTTAAAAGGACTGCTGTAATTACCAGGAGAAATGGGAAGGAAAATAGAACCACACTAAACAAAAATGGCAATAAATAACAACATATCAATAACCACCTTAAATGTAAATGGACTGAATGCTCCCATAAAAAGACACAGAGTAGCTGATTGGATAAGAAAGCATGACTCATCTATATGTTGTTTACAAGAGACCCACCTCACAACAAAAGACTCATAGATTGAAAGTGAAGGGATGGAAAAAAATCTTTCAAGCAAACGGAAAAGAAAAAAAAAGCTGGGGTAGCTTTACTTATATCTGATAAAATAGACTTCAGATTGAAGGCCATAACTAGAGACAAAGAAGGCCACTACGTAATATTGAAAGGATCTATCCAACAGGAAGATATAACCTTGATAAACATATATGCACCCAATATAGGAGCACTAATATATATTTAAAAATTATTGGAGGACTTCAAAGGAGAAATCGATAGCAATACAATCATAGCAGGGGACTTCAACACCCCCCTCACATCACTGGATAGATCCTCTAGACAAAAAATTAGCAAGGAAACAGAGACTCTAAATGAAGCACTAGACCAAATGGATTTAATAGATATCTACAGAGAACTACACCCCAAAACTACAGAATTCACATTCTTCTCAAGTGCACATGGAACATTCTCAAAGATAGACCACATATTAGGGCACAAACTAAGTCTCTACAAGTTCAAGAAGATTGAGATTATAACAAGCATCTTCTCAGACCACAATGGTATGAAACTAGAAATCAATTGCAAGAAGAACATACAAAGACATTTGAACACATGGAAGCTAAATAGAATGTTATTAAATAATGAATGGGTCACCGAGGAGATCAAGGAAGAAATCAAAAACTTCCTGGAAACCAATGAAAATGAGGACACAACAATACAAAATCTATGGGATGCAGCAAAAGCAGTTCTGAGAGGGAAGTTCATAGCACTACAGGCCTACCTCAAAAAAGAACAAAAATCTCTAATAGACTACCTAACCTCACAAGTTAAAGAACTAGAGAGTAAACAAAAAGAAAACCCCAGAGCAAGTAGAAGGAAGGAAATAGTAAGGATCAGAGCAGAAATAAACGACATAGGGACCAAAAAAACAATTCAGAGGATCAATAAAACAAAGAGCTGGTTTTTCGAAAAGATAAACAAGATTGATGGATCCTTACCTAGAATCATCAAGAAACAAAAAGAGAGAACCCAAATACATAAAATCAGAAATGAAACAGGAGACATAACAACTGACACCACAGAAATACAAAAGATCGTTAACAACTACTATGAACAATTATACGGCAACAAATTCGAAAACCTAAGCGAAATGGACAAATTTCTAGAAACACATAGTCTCCCAAAACTGGATCAGGAAGTGATTGAAAACTTGAACAGAACAATAACAACAGAAGAAATTGAAGATGTAATGAAGACTCTCCCAGCAAACAAAAGCCCAGGCCCGGATGGCTTCACGGGGGAGTTTTACCGAACATTCAAAGAAGAACTAATACCCATTCTCCTCAAACTATTTCAAAAAATTCAAGAAGGAGGAAGACTTCCAAACTCGTTTTATGAAGCCAGCATAATTCTAATTCCAAAACCAGAAAAAGACACAACAAAGAAAGAAAACTACAGGCCAATATCCCTGATGAACATAGATGCCAAAATCCTGAACAAAATACTAGCAAATCGAATCCAGCAATACACCAGAAAAATTATCCACCATGACCAAGTGGGATTCATCCCAAGGATGCAACGCTGGTACAATATTCGCAAATCCATAAATGTGATACACCACATAAATAAAATGAAGAATAAAAACCACATGATAATATCAATAGATGCTGAAAAAGCCTTCGACAAAATCCAGCATCCATTTCTGATAAAAACGCTCAGCAGTGTGGGAATAGAGGGATCATATCTAGACATAATAAAGGCCATATATGAAAGACCTACAGCCAACATCATACTCAATGGGCAAAAACTAAAAGCATTTCCCTTAAGAACAGGAACAAGGCAAGGATGCCCACTTTCGCCACTCCTATTTAACACAGTACTGGAAGTCTTAGCCACAGCAATCAGACAGGAAGAAAAAATAAAAGGGATCCAAATTGGAAAGGAGGAAGTGAAACTGTCATTATTTGCAGATGACATGATACTGTACATAGAAAACCCCAAAGACTCCACCAAAAGTTTAACGTCAAGAAATCGACGGCATTCTTGTACACCAATGATGAACTCACAGAAAGAGAAACTGAAAAAACAATCCCATTTACCATCGTGCCAAAAAAATTAAGATACCTAGGAATAAACTTAACCAAAGAAATAAAGGACCTATTCGCAGAAAACTACAGGTCATTTAAAAAAAAATAGAGGAGGATATAAAAAAGTGGAAGCACATACCCTGTTCATGGATTGGGAGAATTAACATCATTAAAATGTCCATACTACCCAAAGCAATATATAGATTCAACGCAATCCCCATCAAAATACCAACGGCATACTTCACAGAATTAGAACAAGTACTTCAAAAGTTCATATGGAACCAAAAAAGGCCTCGAATAGACACAGCAATCTTGAAAAGGAAGAACAAAGTTGGAGGGATCACAATACCAGATTTCAGGTTATACTACAAAGCCACTATAATCAAAACAGCCTGGTACTGGCACAAGAACAGGTATATAGACCAGTGGAACAGAATAGAGAACCCAGAAATGGACCCAAGGCAATATGCTCAATTAATATTTGACAAAGGTGGCAAGAGCATACAGTGGAGTAAGGACAGCCTCTTTAATAAATGGTGCTGGGAAAATTGGACAGCTACTTGCAGAAAAATGAAACTAGACCATCAACTTACACCCTACACCAAAATAAGCTCAAAATGGATAAAGGACTTAAATGTGACTCATGAATCCACAAAAATCCTAGAGGAGACTCTGGGCAACAAATCTCAGACATCATACACAGCAATATTTTTACTGACACATCACCTAAGGCAATAGAAACAAAGGAGAATATGAACACATGGGACTACATCAAACTCAAAAGCTTCTGCACAGAGAAAGATACAATCATCAAAATTGAAAGGCTACCCACTGTATGGGGGAGCATAATTGCCAATGATATATCAGATAAGGGGTTAATTTCCAATACATATAGAGTGCTCATACAACTCCACAAAATGAAGACAAAGAATCCAATTAGAAAATGGGCAGAGGAACTAAATAGACACCTCTCCAAACAGGACATACAAATGGCCAAGAGACATATGAAGAAATGCTCAACATCACTAATCATCAGAGAGATGCAAATCAAAAGAACAATGAGGTATCACCTCACACCTGTCAGAATGGCCGCCATCAACAAATCATCAAACAACAAGTGTTGGTGAGGGTGTGGAGAAAAGGGGACTCTAGTACACTGCTGGTGGGAATGCAGACTGGTGCAGCCAGTATGGAAAACAATATGGTGTCACCTCAAAAAATTAAAAATTGATCTTCCATTTGACCCAGTGATCCCACTTCTAGGAATATACCCTATGAAGCATAAAACACCAATAAGAAAGAATATATGTACCCCCATCTTTGTAGCAGCACCATTTACAATCGCTAAGATCTGGAAACAGCCCAAGTGCGCATCAGTAGACGAATGGATCAAAAAGCAGTGGTACATATACACAATGGAGTACTACGCAGCGGTAAGAAAGAAAGATCTCTTATCCTTTGAGACTACATGGAGGGACCTGGAAAGTATCATCCTAAGTGAAACAAGCCAAACAGAGAAAGACAAATTTCATATGATCTCACTTATTTGTGGAATATAATGAACATAACAGTTTGAGGAATGGGGTAGTCCCAGAGACACGGAAGTGGGGTACAGACTGACAATCCCCTAAGGAGTGGGGAGGTGGGGAGGTATGAACCACAGAACTTATACGCATGTATGCATGAACAGTGGACATGGACAACAATCTGGGGAAGGGGCAGGGAGGGGAGGGGGAGGGGGGAATCGGGGGAAAAAACGAGAATCATATGCAACAAAAATTAATCATTAAAAGAAAAAAAAAGTATCTTATTTTCATTCCCACCTTTTTCAGATTACAAATAATAATTCTTTAATGATAAAATTCAGCATTCAATAAAATTTTAAATAAAATACAAACATTAGAAATAAAAAAAAAAGCCCTTGCCGGTTTTCTCAGTGGTTAGAGCATCGGCCTGCGGTCCTGAGAGACCCGGGTTCGGTTCTCGCTAAGGGCGCGTACCTCGGCTGCAGTTTGTCCCCAGCCCTGGTCGGTTGTGCGGGTGGCAGCCACTCGATGTGTTCCTTTCACATCGATGTTTCTCTCTCTCTCTCTGTTCCTCTGTCTCCCTCCCACTCTACCTGAACAGAAAGTGGAAAAATGTCCTCGGGTGAGGATAAAAAAAAAAAAAAAAAATACTGCTGACTGTTCAAGAAAAAGGACTGCGGAGAACCTGCCATTGCCACCACCGATGTGAGGCGCTGGCACGCTAAACGGGACCAGTTGTGGTGGAAGAAATGCCTCAATGAAGTAAGCTAAAGAGAATGGAGGAGAGGAATTAGAAGCATCAAAATTTAAGACTTTGGAGGTGTTTTTTGGTGAGAGTGGAGATTAATTGGATAATAGATGATGGGGGAGGTAGGATGAAGAGATAGATTAAAAAAAAGAAAATATACTAATTTGTATGATATGTGAATAAAGCCTAAATAGGTCCTTAGCAAAAAATAGTAGGAAGTCTAGCTTCCCAGGCCACCAAAAGACAAGGAGGAGGGCACTGAAAATTTGAACTTTTTACTTGTCAGCCTTATTATGACTCTGTGATAGTACTGCTTTTATTTTATTTAGTTAACCACATCATTACATCTGAATGGAAACACAAGATATTCATTCTCTGGCTACCTTTCAGATCCCAGTAATCCCATGAGTCCTTCTTGGAGGAACAGTTCCATCTTCCTACTGCTCCTTTGCCTTCTGTCTTGTAGTTAGGAACTTACAAGCAAGACTGACAGTGCAGTGCTTATTTGTGGTTTGATTTATTTCCTTTTTTACTGCATGAATTTATGCTTATGATTCAAAACTAAATTTTTTTGGATTTATTTTATTTAAAAAGGTAACTGAAAGTAAGTGTGAATTGCCTTTGGCCACATTTTTTCATAGATGAAGAATGGAGTAGAGGAACATCTAACTTAGAAGTGCTTCATTTATCTATATCCTTATGGATCTTGGAATTGTCTGTCAATAACCATGAATAAATAACAATAGCTTGTGAGTAGCCAGAGCAGGTGTCAGAAAGCCTATGTAGTTTACTCATAGGAGGGAAACCTCGAAAAGAAATGTAAAAGATGTGCTGCTCAAGAGTCATGGGTTCTACTTCTTTCTCTCCTCCCACAGACTGTTGTCCACTTTCATTTACAGTGCATCCTGAGAAGGGTTTTAAGATGTTAATGTGCAGCACATTAGCACATGTGGTTTATATATTCCCAGAGAACTAAAAAATCTGTATTTTTGTGTTCAGCTGTTATACAATATACACATATTTTATTTTTTTTCAGTTTCTATTATTTTTGTTACAGATGCCCCCCCCCCAAGTCCCCTCCACCCCATCCTGCCCCCCCCCCCCTAGCATTGTTGTCTATGTCCATTGGTTATGCATACATGCATATAAGTTCTTTGGTTCATCTCATCCATTCCCCCCCTACTCCTCTACTCTGAGGTTTGTCAGTCTGAATCATACTCCTTTCTATGTCTCTGGGTCTATTTGGTTCATCACACCACCTTGTTCATTATATTTCACAAATAAGTGAGATCATGTGGTATTTGTCTTTCTCTGATTGGCTTATTTCGCTCAGCATAATACTCTCCAGGTCCCTCCATGTTGTTTCAAAGGATAGGAGATCTTTCTTACAGCTGCATAGTATTCCATTGTATATATGTACCACTGAGCAAAACTGGCCAGGGCAGTAAATTATATTTTTAATACTGTTAAAAGTAAGGAATTATCAGTGATGGTTTTGGAAAGGGCAGAGCAGACACTTGTGATACAGAGTTTTATTTTATCTTGTCCTTTTCTTTTTATTTTTAATAAGGAACTAGCTATTCTATCTTGTTAAATGATTTCGTGGAAGATATATACCTGTGGACAGACCGATGAACTCCCTCTCTCTATTTGAGTTCCTAGAATGTTCTTCTGATGCTAGATTTTATTTCGTATTTTTGTGGTCTTAAATTTTTTATCACTTCCCCTCATCAATCTTTAGACATTGTGTTCCTGGCATTTGGGATAACTACTTTTTCCCTCTTCCTTTGCACACTAAGTTGATCAGGTCAGGTCCTACAATTGTCCAGTGGACCGTGAGCCATCACTTTCGTACACTTAATTATGTCTTTCTTGGTCTCAGTTGCACTGTCACTATCAGCACTTAAAATTTTCCATTTGCACTCATTTTTAGAAACTAATATAAGTAAATGTGACACAAATTTTAAACAGTTGCACAAATAAGCATTGCTTGGGATTGTTCATTACTGTGCTTTACTGTGATGAAATAGTGGGATATGTAAGTTCATCAGCTGATGCATGGACAGTCTCAGGCTCAGAAGAGGTGGTCTGAAAATGTGGATTGCGTGAAAGTCATGCTGTGACGTAGTGGAGTGCCAATAAGTAGCATTGTGATCTTTGTTAAGTTGAATCTTTTCTGGGTCTGTTTCCTCTTCTGCAAGATGATCAAGTTGGTCCTTATGGTCCTCAAGATTCTTTTCCAGTGTGATAATGTGATTCTACTTGGGATATTCAGATCCTTACACAGAAATGGGTATTTTTTCTTAGGTACAATTTGAACACGTTTATTGTATTTACCTCTTTTTTTTTCAGTACAGATTGGAAACTGGGATTTATTCGTATTTATTTTTTACCTTTTCCTTAACTCAAATATTTGAAAGCAGCTTATAAATTTATGATAAGACATAAAAACAAAGAGAACGAATTAGAAAAATGGAAACAAAAGTGGAAAAGAAGAACCACACAAAAAAGTGACAAATAAGTGAACCAATTGTCCCTGCAGATGTGAGGGGAGTAGGCAGGCAGAGAGGCAGGGTCACTGATGGACAGAAGGAAGGAATTCCGTTATGAGGCAGTGTTACATGGACCCTGTCTGGGGATTGCCTGGGGAGGGGAGGGCCTTTGTCTCATTTGTACCCTACAGATTCTCATTCCTCTCCTCTGTGGACTGTGGTGTCATGTTTATCCCTTAAAAGTTTCAAAATGAAAGTCACCACCCTAGTGCCTTTAAGAGAATAAGAAATAGTTTGTTAGCTGAGATAAACGTCAGTGTGGTCCTTATGCATGATTGAGCTATGCTCTCTTCTGAAGTGCCGTCTTCCTTCTTTGCTGTGACCATTGTGACTGTACTGCCCTTCCACACCTCCTTTTCAGAGATTTTGCTGTTTGTTTCTAGGTATATGGATGGTCCCTTAAGTGGGTGACTAGATTTTAGTTCACCAAATGTCATAGAAGCCACTGTGTTTCGTATGATGACTTCAAAACAAGTAGCCTTGAGGACAAATTTATCTAACTCTAAAGTTATGATTCAGAAAGGCCAGTGCAGCTGCTTCCATTAGAGAGACTGGCTGTTGTGGGCAAGGACCTGGTTTCCTGTGGGGACTGTTTGCTCCCCTAGCAGCAAAGGAGTGCGGCATGGAGGTAGAGACTGTAAGGGGCACATGAGACTTCATAAGCCCAGAGAAGAAATAACAAGGATTTCTAACAGATCAAACTGACTTGAAGGAGGGCCCTGAGGGCAAGAGCAAATCTTCTTTTTATGTTCAGAGTAGCTGTCTGGCTTCCTCCTTCTGTCAAGTAATCTGTGGTGTCCTCTTGAATACACTCGACTTCCCTGTTCTGCTGGACTGAAAAGCCAAGTATTGGCAGTTGAGCCAGTGGTTAGGGAGGAGACAGTGTATTGCTAGAGCTAGTGGACACAGGCAGTGCGTCTCCTGGAAGCCTCTGTCTGTATTAAAGGGCCTGCGGCACCAGACGATACACTCTGCGCAACCCACTGGAAACAGTACAGTGACAGTGAGTGGTCTGGGTCTAGGATACTGACATGTGTCTATTATGCATCCAATTTAGTGGGAAAACTCTGGGCTTTGGAGTTAGATCTGGCCTTCTGATTCTTACCACTACGACTTTTTTTTCTTCTTTTTTGCTGTATAACTGTAGAATCTCATTTTTCCTTTCTATAAAATAATATCAATCTTGAATTGTGATAATGACTAAATGAGATAATATATGTGAAGTACTCAGTTAATGATTCAGAAATAATAATGCCATTATTATTATTTTTATTATTCATTGTTCTTCTACCAGTCACTTTGCAAGAGGTGTGTGTTAAAAAGATAAGCAGCTTTTAGAAATGTTCCTTTTTGCTGTGCTATAAAGATGAAAAATTTTAAAGGCAAGGTGCTATTTTGATCTTTGAAAGATACTAGAAAGACCCAGGACTGCACAGATAGTAAAGCTGGTAGCCTACCAGACTATGTTTGGCAGAGTGTCACCTTCCCCCAGATGAATTAAATTAAGAGAGGCATGTTGACTATACCAAAAGATCAGCTCTAGGGCTCCCTTTAAATAGAGTTTACCCACAGCTTCTCAGACACGCATATGTAAAAGAGGTCCATGTACTCTTTGTTCAGAGTAGAGATTTATAGAGGAAACTAATTTCAGCTTAGTGTTTGAATTTTGTGTTTGACAATAGCAGACAATTAAATACTATAATGTGGCACAGGAAACTGGCTTGAACTTTAAGACTGTTCCTTTTCTCCATTCTCCCTCTTTACCCTGAGATTTTTACATTTATATCAATTATCTCCATAGCTCATATTAGGTTGTACAGTAGAATCTGAATTTCAAATAAATGTCAAAATAAAAAAATAGGCGTATAGTCTTTCACAGACAGCTATGAAGAAAATGGACTTTCTGCTTTTTGAGCATTTTGTCATATGAAGCACAGACCTTCTTTTTCAAATGCACTGTCACTGAAATAACTAGAAAATCTCATTAAAGACTCTTCAGGGGTGCTGGGGATCATGGCTGGAGGAAGAATGAGTGCTGGATGGGTGTGCCTGATGAGCCTGGGTCCAGCCCACCTCGCACTGACTCCCCAGGATGCCTTGCCACCTGAAAATCTCTTTCTTAGTTGGACCCAAGTTTCTCATCTGGAAAGTCAAGATATTAAACCAGTAGATCTTTAGTGTTCTCTCAAGTATTCTATTGCTCTGAGAATACATATGATATACCACTCTGCATATTTTACTCAACCATTCCTGAAAAAGATATAGGTATTTTGTTATTCACTGAGGCCCATGGTACTTGTGTGGATAAAATTATCCTCTCCAGTAATGGTTTTCTGTTTGTGTTGGTGCGTGTATTTCTTTGCATCATTGGAGCCCTTAAAAGTATTTTTGTCTGAAATGCTAGTTTATAAGTGTAGAGCTGCTGTGGTGTCATTAGGGCCTATGCCCCATCTAAATTTACCCCCTGGGTATTTCCTGAGCCACTTCCACAGAGCCCTGGGATTTGAAAAACTAGAAATTTGAGTAACATCCATATTCTTTTTTTTTTTGTCCTCACTTGAGGACATTTTGGCATTCATCTTCAGATAGAGTGAGAAGGAGAGAGGGAGGAAGAGAGAGAGAGAAACACTGATGTGAGAGAGACACATCGACTGGTTGCCACCCACCTGACCCTAACCAGGGCCAGGGACAAACTGCAATCCAGGTACATGCCCTTAGCAGAAACCGAACCCGGGTCTCTCTGAACCTTAGGCCAACGCTCTAACCGCTGAGCCAAAATGGCCAGAGCCACATCCATATTCTTAAGTGTGCCTTGTTCTCTTGATCCAGTCCCAGTCTTACTTTTCTTCCACTTTTTCTTTTATTATGAAGATTTTCAAATATAAAGATTTTCAATACAGTTTGAAAACTTTTTATAATGAACCTCCAGATAGCCACCACCTAGGTTCTTACAATTAACATGTTATTATGCTTTTCCCTCTACCAATCTAATTTTTTGTTTTTGTTTTTGAGAGATAGATTTCAAAGTAGGTTACAGTCTTTCCCTAAATGCATATAATTAATACAAGTCTTTTTATTAGATAAAATTTAGATACAGTGAAATGCACAGATTTTTAAGTATACCATTCATTGAGTTCTGACAAATGTATACACCTATGTAATTTAAACTTCCTATCAAGATACAAAACATCTCAAGAAGTCCCCTCATGCCTCTTTTGAAGATCAGTCCAGAGGAAGGCATTGTTTTGAATTTTTTCCCACTGTAGATTAATTTGTTATATTACCTTATATTAAAGGAATCATGCAGCATATACTTTTTTGTGACTGCTTTCTTTCTCTCATAATGTTTTTAAGGTTTATCCATGTTATTGTGCGTGTAGTAGTAGTAGTAGTATAGGTGTGTGTGATGGTAATTCCTTGTATCAATATACCGCTTTTGTTTACCCATTGTTCGATTGGACCACATTTGGGCTGTTTCTGGCTTGGAGCTGTGATGAATAAAGTTACAATGAATATTCTAATACAAGTCTTTTTGTGGACATTTTCTCTTGGTTAAATACCTAGGATTGGAATTGTTGGATCTTAGGGTAGGTAGGTATGTGTTTAGTTTTATAAAACATTGCCAGACTTTTTTCTGAAGAGAGTATACCATTTTACACTATCACCAACAAATGTTTGAGAGTTCTGGTCATTTCACATCTTTGCCAACATTTGGTATTGTCAGTCTTTTTAATTTTAGTTATTCCACTAGTATAATAATAATTAATAATAATTGTGGTATTTCACTGAGCTTTACTTTCATTCCCCTGATTACTGATGATGTCAAGAAACTTTTATGTGTTTATCAGCCATTTGTATATCTTCTCTGAAGTATTTGTTGAAATCTTTTGTTTTTTAACTGGGCTGTTTCTCTTTTTATGGTTGAATTGTAGCAATTTTCTATATGTGACAGCTGTCATATTCAGGTTTTGAAAATATTTTCTCCCAGTCTTTGGCCTCCCTACTCATTTTCTTAAAGATGTTCTTTGAAGGACAAAATGTTTTAATTTTCAAAAAATTTATCTTAGCAATATTTTCTTTCATTGTTATTGCTTCCTATGCTCTAAAAAACCTTTGTCCACTCCAGGTTACGAAAATATTCTCATATGTTTTCTTCTAAAAGTTTCATGTTTGGGTGATTGGTTTTTATGTTCAGGTCTTTGATGAATCTTGAATTAATTTATGTTTATCTTCTGAGGTCAGGGCTCTGCTTCTAGGCCACTCCTCAACGTAATATCTGCTACTGTTACCCTGGCAGACTGGTCATGGCAGTGTGCTTGTGTGTTCTATTGCATCTTTCTTTTTATCTATGAATATTCATTGAGTTATTATTGTGTGCTAGGCGCTAGGCTTGGTATTGGGTATATAGTTTTGAACAAAATAAATGATCTATGCCACTATGGAGCTTGTAGTCTAATAAGGATAAATAGACATTAAAAAGACAAACACAAGTGGTTTTATATTTATGGCTGTGAAGTCCTATTTATCCTTTAAAATTCACCTTAACTCAGTATTTCAGAACCAGTCAATGTAATCTACCACCATACCAGTAGCCAAAAGAAAATCATGTGATCATATCAATTGATATGGAAAAAGTATTTGACCAAACCTAATATTTATTCAAGGTAAAACATTTTCACCAAATTAGGAATGAGAGTAACTTCCTCAGTTGGTGATGGGCATCTATAAAAATTCTCTAAGTAACATCATGTTCAATGCTAAGAAACTGAATGCTTTCTAATTTTGGGAAGAAGACAAGAATATTTGTGTTTTTTTTTGTTTCTTTTTTAATCCACACCAGAGGATATTTTTCCATTTGTCTTCAGATAGAATGGGAGGGAGTGAGAGACGGAGGGAGAGAGAGAAATGTTGATGTGAGAGAGACACATCTATTGGTTGCCTCCTGGACGACCCCGACCAGGGCTGGGGACTAAATCACAACCAAGGTACGTGCCCTTGACTGGAATTGAACCTGTGATCTTTGGTCCTGACGCTCTAACCACTGAAAAAACTAGCCAGGGCAAGGATGTCTGTTTTTAACACTGTTATTCAACATTGTATTTGGAGTTTTAGCCACTGAAATATGGTAAAAATAGATAGACAGAAAAAGAAATCAAAGGCATTCAGATTGGAAAGGAATAAATAAAAGTATCCCTATTTGTAAATGATAGAAAATCCAAAGAATATATCCAAATCAAAATACCTTTCTAAGATAATAAGTGAGTTCTACAAGGTCACAGGATATGATGTTAACAAAATAAAAATTTATGGCATTTCTGTATACTAGTAATGAACACGTTGGAACCAAAATCACAAAGACAAAACTAATTAGAATCACTCTCAGGATAATGAAATACTTAGGAAAATATTAGCAAGACATATATAACATCTGTATGCTGAAGATTATAGAATGCTGATAAAAGAATTCAAAGAAGACCTACATAAATGGAGAGATGTACTGTGCTTCTTCTTAAGTTGATGTATACGTTTAATGCAGTGAAAGTCCCAGCAAGATTTTTGTTTTCACTTAAAAACATCTTTGATGAAGTAATAAATATTAACTTATTAAATTTAAATCTTTGATCACTTGTCTTTATATATATGCATATATACATGTACATATATATGTATATATATGTGTGTATCTGTCTATGTATATATAGTTTTTATTTTAGAACAGTTTTAGACATACAGAAAAATTGGGAAGATAATACAGAGATTTTCTATGTAACTCATAGCCAATTTCCCATCGTGGTTAGCATTTTACATTAAGTATGGTATATTTGTTATAATTGAACCAATATTGATACACTATTAACTAATTTAAATTTTCTTCTTCTTCTTCTTCTTATTATTATTTTTACATAATATCTTTTTTTCTGTTCTAGGATCCCATCTAAGATTTTACATTACATTTAGTTATTTTGTCCTGGGCTGTAACAGGTTGACTTTCTTATTTTTTGTTGTTGACCTTGACAGTTTTAAAGAGTACCTATGAGGTGTTTTTTTTTTATTTTTTTATCCTCACTCGAGGACATTTTTTCACTTTTTGTTCAGATAGAGTGGGAGGGGGAGAGAAGAAGGAAGAGAGAGAGAGAGAGAGAGAGAGAGAGAGAAACATCGACGTGAAAGGGACACATTGAGTGGCTGCCACCTGCACGACCAACCAGGGCCAGGGACAAACTGCAATGAGGTACATGCCTTTAGCGGGAACCGAGCTCCGGTCTCCCTGGACTGGAGGCCGATGCTCTAACCGCTGAGCCAAACTGGCCAGGGCCCTATGAGGTATTTTGTAGAATGTCTCTCAATTGGGACTTGTGTAGTATTTTTCTTATGATTAGTCTAGGTTGATGTGTTTTTTGGAGAACAGCCACAATGGTCAAGGATCATTTTCATCACATTATATCATGGGTACATTTTACCAACATAGTTTATTACTGTAGATGTTGATTTTTTTTTTTTATCCTCACCCAAGGACATTTTTCCATTTTTTGTTCAGGTAGAGTGGGAGGGAGAGAGAGGAACAGAGAGAGAGAGAGAAACATCGATGTGAAAGGAACACATCGAGTGGCTGCCACCCGCACAACCGACCAGGGCCGGGGACAAACTGCAACTGAGGTACGTGCCCTTAGCGAGAACCGAACCCGGATCTCTCAGGACCGCAGGCCGACGCTCTAACCGCTGAGCCAAACCGGCCAGGGCTGTAGATGTTGACTTTGATCACCTGGCTGAAGTACGGCTTTTTAATTTTCTGCACTGTAAAGTTATTCTTCCCCCCTCCTCCCCCTTTCCTACTGGACTCTTTGGAAACCAGCAAGTTTTGTTTTATATATATTTCTTCTAAAATTTATATTGAAAGACACATGTATTAGAATACTTAAAATAATCTTGAAAAAGAATAAAGTCAGTAAAATCAATCTACCTGATAGTAAAGGCTACTGTAGCTGCAGTAAACTAAGGCAGTGTAGTGTTGGTGGAGGGATAGACACAGAATAGAGAATCCAGAAAATGCAATTCAATGGAGGAAGGCTACCCTTTAAAAAAAGTGGTGCTGTAGCATGTAGCCATCCATTGGCAAAACAATAAACTTTGGCCTAACCCTCACACCTTACATAAAAATTAATTGAAAATGGATTATGGACTTAAATGTAAAATGTAAAACTGTAAGTCTTTTAGGGGAAAAGAAAAGAAAAATTTTGGGATCCAGCGCTTGGCAAGTATTTTTTACATTTGACACTCAAAGCATGATATATAAGAGGAAAAATTGATAAATTGGGCCTCGTCAAATGAGATTTTTGCTCTGCTAAAGACTGTTAGAAGGGTGCAAAAATAAGCTACAAAACTGGGAGGAAATATTTGCAAAGTATATATTTGATTAAAGACCATCTTTTAGAATATATACAGAACCCTCAAACTCAACAGTAAAACAAAACAAAAAAAAATAGTTCAGTTAGAAAATGGACCAAAAACATGAATGGACATTTCCTCAAAGATGATCTACAGATGGCAAAGAAACTCATGAAGACTTGTTCACCATTATTACCTATTAGGAAAATGCAAATTTAAACCACAATGAGATATCACTACACAACTATCAGAATGGCTAAAATAAAAAATAGTGACAACCACAAATGCTGGTGAAGATGTAGAGAAACTAGGTTACTCATACATTGTTGGTGGAAAGTAAAAGATACAGCAGCTCTGGAAAACAATTTGGCAGTTTCTTATGAAACTTAACATGCAACTACCACACAACCCAGCAATTGTATTCTTGGGCATTTATCCCAGAGAGATGATAACATATGTTCACATAAAAATCTGTACATCAGTGTTCGTAGCAGGTTTTTCTATTAATAGCCAAACCCCAGAAACAATCCAGATGTTCTTTAAAGGGTGAATGGTTAAATAAACTGTGGTACATCTGGACCATGAATACTAGTCAACAATAAAATGGAATAAAATATTGATATACTCAACAACCTGGATTAGTCTCCAGAGAATTAAGCTGAGTGAAGAGATCTAATCCTAAGAGGTCCAAACCTGTATGATTCCATTTATATAACATTCTTAAAATTCTAAAATTATGGAAGTGGAGAACAGATTAACTGGTTATTGTGAGTAAGGGATGTAATGGGGGTAGGGAGGTGAGTGTAGCTATGAAAGGCAGTATGAGAGCTCCTTGTAGTAATGGAAATGTTCTGTATTTTGAATGTATCAGTGTCAGTATCAGTATTATAGTTTTACCAGATGTTATCACTAGGAAGAAATTAGGTAAAACATTCGTGGGATCTCTCTGTATTACTACAATTGCATATAAATATGTAATTATTTCAAAATTAAAAGTTTAATTTAAAAATCACCTTATAAGCTAATTATTTTGGAGAACTTGGTTGTCTTCTGTCCCTTTGTATATTTGACATTTAGTCCTATGCCCATTCATTTATTAAGATTCTACTTTCTGCCAAATTCACTTCTAGAATCGGAAAACACAAAAAGTGCAGACAGACAGATCTGGATATAAATATTTTGGATTCAGGAGCATATAAATGGTGGGTTATTGCCCAAGGAAGCTACTGTAGTTGCAGAGAGCATCAGGGTCATACTTGTTTCACTGTGTTGGATGAATTCCACATAGCTATCTCTATCAGACTGAGAGATTTTATAAGGGGCCATCATATATTCATCTTTGTATTCCTAGTCGGCCCTCCTTTATCGTGGTTAATCCGTTCCAGAAGCTACCGTGATAAATGAAGTAGGGTTCTGTATTTATATAGTCAGCCCTTGCCATTTCGCACTTCCACATTCGCAGCCTCACTCTATCGCAGTTTTTCTCAATATAGTATAATATTTGAAATAACTGCGATAGGGTGAAGCCGCGAAAGTCAAAGTGCGAAGTGTCAATGGACCACTGTACCTGCTTTTGAGCTGGGATATATGAGGTACTCATGCAAGCATGCCGGATTCTTGATTGACTACATGAATATGATGTGGTTTAGGACACTCGGCTCCCAAAAATGGCACCTTGGCACATTGAAAATCTTAGGCTGTAGGAATACATTCTTACCCTCATGACAAGGAAGGTCACTCTGATCTCACCCTGCCCCCAAACACCCATCTTTCCTGAAAGCAGGAGATAAATCTGTGTGAAAGGTACTGTCCCTGAACCAGGAAGAATACATCTTTTTTTTTTTTTTTTTAAATCCTCACCTGAGGATATTTTCCCATTTATCTTCAGATAGGGAGGAGGGGGGGGGGGGATAAGAGAGAGAGAGAGGGAGAGAGAGAGAGAAACATCGATGTGAGAGAGAGACACATTGATGACCCTGACCACCACCAGGGACCAAACTACAACTGAGGTTCATGCCCTTGACCGGAATCCAATGTGTGACTCTTTGGTCGGAGGGCCGACGCTCTAACCACTGAGCAAAACCGGCCAGGGCAAGAATACATTCTTATCACTATGAGAGGGAATTTGGATCCGAGAAATCTGTATAGACTTTGTTAAATTAACCTTTATCTTCCTGGTTACTTCTTCACCATTTAGTAGCCCTAACTCCTTTGTCTATTCAGTTTTTCACAAACTTATTTTTTCTTTGTCTAAAAGGTAGAAAAGCTTTTTGCTGTGGTCAGTTCTTCAGGTCTTCATTCTCTTGTCAAGGCTTCCACGTACATGTAAAAGTTTATTTAAAAAAAAAATTTTGTGTTTTTCTCCTGTAACTCCTCTGTCTTTGTCAGTTTAATTTTCAGACCTAGCCAGCGGCTTTAAGAGAGTGGAGGAAAACTTTTTTTCCTCTACAAATATGAAAACAAATGAGGACAATAAGCTGTATGATCACACAAAAGAATTGGATGGAGAGATATAAAATTAATGTTTTTAGAATACAGGAACATATCTTTTCACACTATTTTGAAATAGCTACTGGTTGGTAGACCTGAAATTTAGCAACCCCCCTCAAAAAAATATATTTCTGATATATTTCTTATAATAGCTCATTGAAGATTTTCAGAAGTACTTTGCCAGAATATTGACAGGAAGTCACTCATCCTCCAATGCAAACTACATTTCTCCTCTTCCCCTGGTAAAAAAGTCAGTGCATGCACTAAAGTTGTGTGGGGGAATCAGAAGAAATGCTGTAATTCAGAGAGCTGCTGCTAATTCCACTCCTCATGTGCTTTTCCAGTAGTTTCTCTAGGATCAGAGATACACACATACAAAATAAAGATGGTATCATTTTATTTCTATAATTTTTTAGCTGCTTTATTTCATGTCAAAAATTTTTTTAATTGCTGTCTTTTGTCACTTTGCTGTCTTATTATACCATCTTGATTTCACGGGCCCCTTAGAGTTGAGCATTACAGCTATTTCCAAATGGGAACACTCACTGTGTCTTGTTCTGCTCGTTCAATCATTTAGAGGCAGCACGCTTTTTCAGTCTCTATAAAACAACACCATGCCCAACAGACTAAATCTCTGGCAATAAAAATTTGAAAGAAAACAACTTTTCTTTCCACTTATATGGCAGGTCAACAATTGCCATGGTGATCTTTGAGGGCAAAATACATTTCTGGGAGTAAGGTAGCCTTGAAATAATATAGCTCCTTTATCAGAAGATTAGCATTGATTTTTTAAAATCTAAAATGATCAACATATGTGATGCTTTGCTCAGTTATTTGCTTGCCACTGTATTGGTGCTGTGCTTCCTTTGTGTGAAGGAAGATGCTGGTGGGTCATGGAAAGAGCACTAGGTAATGGAGAATTGAAGGCCTGGTGTGTGGTTGGCCTGGTGTCTGGTCCTCAGTTTTCTCCTCTTAAATGCCATAGTTGGTCTAGCTCATCTTCAAGTTCCCTCTGACTTTAAATTTTAAGTTTGTTTTGAAATGTAAGTACGTCCTTAACTAGCCCCTGAGAGAGCCATCCTTTCTAATGTTGGAGATACCCTGAAAGACAGGCTCAAAGCAGAAAGGGAAACCAGGCTTTAGAGTTTCTCCTCTTTGCAGCTTTGTATTTTTAAAAAAGTGAATTATTCTAACAACAGCCACAGACATGTATTCTAGTCTAAGCGATAAAATATTTTCCCAATCTCAGTGTATTAACATATTCATCTTTTCTAGAGATTAATTTTTTACTCATGCTATCCTTCTGGTACACAACTCAGGTCTGGGAATTAAAAGTCTCTAAACATTAAAAAACGGCCATTTCAATCCTCCTGTACTAAGACCTAAAACCTTAGGTCTGCACCCAGCATATTGATACTTAGCATTCAACTCTAATGAGCTTAATTATTTTCTTTCTCAGATAGCTTATAACAGAGTGAAAGCCTCAAACTTAGAAAGGAGGGTTTACTGCTACTATTGCTGGCCAACTGAAGTCAAGGAAAGAGGCAAAAAGTGAAAAACACTAAAAAACTGTATGATTGCACAGAATAACAATAGCTTTTTCTTTCTTTCTTTCTTTTTTTTTTATCCTCACCCGAGGACATTTTCCATTTTTTGTTCAGGTAGAGTGGGAGGGAGAGAGGGGAACAGAGAGAGAGAGAGAGAAACATCGATGTGAAAGGAACACATCGAGTGGCTGCCACCCGCACAACCAACCAGGGCTGGAGACAAACTGCAACCGAGGTACACGCCCTTAGTGGGAACCGAACCTGGGTCTCTCAGGACCGCAGGCCGACGCTCTAACCGCTGAGCCAAACCGGCCAGGGCAACAATAGCTTTTTCTAAAGCAGTGGTTCTCAACCTTCCTAATGCCGCAACCCTTTAATACAGTTCCTCATGTTATGGTGACCCCCCCCAACCATAAAATTATTTTTGTTGCTACTTCATAACTGTAATTTTGCTACTGTTATGTCTTAGGCAACCCCTGTGAAAGGGTCGTCGCGACCCACAGGTTGAGAACCGCTGTCTAAAGGTTAATTGTCATCACTGAGAAAAGTTTAAATTTTGTTCATAGCCTCTATTTGTTCATAGCCTCTCGAAGTATTTCTATACCAGTGTTTTTCAAACATTGCTGGCATCAGAATTACCCTCAAGGCTCCTTGAGGCACAGACTGCTGCCCCTGCCCCAGAGTCCCTATTTCTTGGGTCAAGGGTGGGGCCCGAGAGACTATTTCTAGCAGCTACTCTGTTGATGTTGATGTTGCTGAACCTGAGACCACACTTTGAAAACCAATGTACAAAATGACCCTAAGTGTTGCTTAAAATAATAAATTTAAATTTCCTAGAAAAATTACCTTATGTGTAAATCTCATTCCTTAATATGTAATTGTTTCTAAAATTTCTTCATTTTGTGTCATGTTCCTGATAGTCCCTCCTTCGGTGGGAATTGAAAGCTTAAGGTCTCAATGGGATTTTTTGCTTTTAAATAATGCTCTGTGCTTGTTCCCTTTTATGAGTCTGTTCTCAGTTTCCTCAATGAAGAGAAACTCCAAATATTTGTGATATTCCATTTTTGAATATACTTGTTTCTACTTTCTTTATTCTTAGTTTTATTTATTTTGTCTTACTATTTTAGTCTAAAGCTTAATATTACTTTTCTTTAGATTATTAATATGTTTAATGCTATTTTTTCTGAGCAAAGGTCATGAAATTTCAATCTCTCTCTCACACACACATACACACTACAAAATTAAAAGATTTAAAATTTATATGGTGAAAAAGTAAGTTTTTTCCCTCCTCTGTCTCCCAGACATTCAGTTCCCTTCCAGGGAGGCACTGCTGTTGCCAGTTTCTTTTCTTTTTTTTTTTTTTTATCCTCACCAGAGGATATTTTTCCATATTTTGTACAGATAGAGTGGGAGGGAGAGAGAGGAAGGAGAGAGAGAGAGAAACATCGACGTGAAGGGACACATCGAGTGGCTGCCACCCGCACGACCAACCAGGGCCGGGGACAAACTGCAACCGAGGTTTCCTTAGCGGGAACTGAACCCGGGTCTCTCCGGACCGCAGGCCGACACTCTAACCGCTGAGCCAAACTGGCCAGGGCATACCAGTTTCTTGATATACAAGCAATCCTTATTACTCATGGACTCTGTATTTGTAAATTTGCTTAATTGCTAAAATTTATTTGTAACCTCAAAATCAATACTTGTGGGACTTTCAAGGTCATTTGAGGACATGTGCAAAGCATCAAAGATTTTGATTCTCCCTACACCTGACGTTACCACCTGAGGTTGAATAATATGACACTCTGTCTTCTTGTTTCAGCTCTCATACTGTAAACAAGTGTCTTTTTTCTATTCAATGCCGTGTTTTTTTGCATTTTTTTTTGGTACTTTTTGTTGGTGATTTTGCTGTTTCAAATAGCTCCCAAATGTAGTGTTGAAGTGCTGTCTAGTGTTCCTAAGTGCAAGAAGGCTGTGATGTGCCTTATGGAGAAAATGCCTGTTTTGGATAAACTTCATTCAGGCATGAGTTATAGTGCTATTGGCTATGAGTTATTTCTGTGTTAATGAATCAGCAGTATATATTAAATAGAGTGTCTTTAAACAGAAACACGCATAAAATAAGGTTATGTGTTGATTAGTTGACAAAAATGTAATCAGAGGCTCAGGAAAACTAACGCTGTATTTCCCCTAGGAGCAATGGTTTAGTATTACTAATTCAGTGTTCTGAGAGATGTTCTAAATCATGACTACCCTGAATAATGAGAATTGACTGTGTATGTTATTATTTTCATTTCCTATATATTTTGTAATTTCAATGAAATGCTTTCACTTACTAGCTAATCCTTAGAATTTACAAAGTTTATAGAGAAATGCAGAGCTACATTTTTTACAGGGGAATTTTAATATGATTGGGACTGATTGGGTCTGATGGAATCCTCATGTGTGGACCTAAATTTCACTCTTCTGCCATCTGGCCAATATGTGAAGAATATAACTTAGCATGCACATAACAGCCATCTCTGAATTAAGAATTGAAGAGTATTGTTTCAATTTCAGTCTTATAAATGACTTGCTAAATGAACTTCAGTGCTATGCTAACTACTTTATCATTATATCTGCTGTGGGGAGAGTCTTGAGCAGTGGAAATGTCACTGTGAGTTAGTGAATGGTATCTTCTCAGTGAAACAGTAATGTGGAAATATACAACATAGATGTTTGTAACTGAGTTTAATCCTTTTGACAAGGAACAACGATACTTTTAAGAACAAAAACATTGTCTGTCTGGAGTAGCTTAAGATCTACTAAATAGATTAGCATCCTAACTGATGAGTGCAGTGAATATTTTGTGTACATGAGTGAAGTGTACATGTATAGGAAACCGTTGGGAAGAAAGAAGAGGTGGGTCAGTTCTGTCTGAGGAGAGCATGGGAAATAAATGGTTTCATGGGGATACAATATCTCAGGAATTTTGAATCATGTCAATGAGGTGATGTGGTTGAAAAATTCCCAAGGAATTTAGGACTGTATCTATTGAAACACCAAGGTAGGCTGGAATTTATCAGGACAGGGCAAACAATGGAAATGACAGGGACAAATTAAGACCAGGCAAGAGATGGTCTGGGCTTGAATCCTGATGTTGCCTTTCAATACTTTCAGGCAGTAGGCATGACTTTGGGCAAATTAGTTTATGTCTTTTACAGTGTTTTCATGAGGATTAAATGAAAGAACAAATAAAAAGAAGAATAAAGAAAAGGCTTCAGAGAGGAGGTGATGTCACATCACTATTTGTAGGTAGGGACATTTTTAAGGCTTTTAGCCTCTACTTAATAACTGTGCGAACTAAGGACTGGCAGTTGTTTGTGTCCTGTCGTTTATTCTTTCCTCCACTGTAGCCAAGACTCCAGGACTTCATATGACTTTATTTGGAGAATCTTAGATAAAATCAGTTTATTTAGAATGTTTAGGAGAAAATAATTTTTAACTTGGAGGCTGTTTCTTCTATATAAAGTAATTGCCTAAAATAATTTTTAATATGCAGTTTAGTGATTCAACTTGAAACATTTTTTTAATTTTACTTGCCATAGTCATCTAGCTTGCTAAATTATTTCTGGGTGAAAATTTTATTTATTTTTTCATTAGCTGAATATTTTTATTTTAAGACTGTTATGCACATATACATTAGTAAGATTATTATACAGTTACTTTAAATGCTGAATTTAGGGGATAACTAATTATGTTGTAATTCTCCAAATATGGAATGTGTGGAACTGTAGTAAAAACCTTTCATTAAAAACAAAAATAAATGATGACTAGTAGGTTAAGCTAAGTTGAGATGAACAGTTTTGATGTTTCACTTGACCCTGAGGAAGTTGTAAAAAGCATAAAGGATGAGTTTGGTAGTTTCAGAGTGTGTGTGTGTGTGTGTGTGTGTTGTGTGTGTGTGTGTTTGTGTGTGACTTACTTACACATGCATTGAGAGAATTTTTCCCCTGGCATATTCAGGAACGTATTCATTGATACTAATGGATATTGGTAACATGAACTTAATATTAACTAATGGTTAACTAAGTAACAGTAGTGGAAGTATGGTTGGGAGACCACCTATAATTCCAAATATGATAATATCTTTAGACATTTACTTAATCAATTTTCAAATTAATTTTCTAGGGTCTTTGGTCTGCAGTCATTTCCTTATGCATTTTTACAATTAGATTTTAACCTTTTCACATAGGACAGCAAAACTGATTTCTCTTGGAAATGGGTATAATGTTTTGTGTTTTTAATAAAACCTTTAAAAAGTTGTATTTTTCCATTTATTTTTGTGTCTATCACAAGATACTTTTTTCTTGAGTACTTTTCTATTCTTGACAATTAAGAAGCTTCTATTCCTGGCTAGTGTGGCTCAGTTGGTTTGGTGTCATACTGTGCCAGTTCGATTCTCAGGCAGGGCACATGCCTGGGTTGCGAGCTGGATCCTTGGTAGGGGGAGTGCAGGAGGCAGCCAATTGATGTTACACTCTCACATTAGTGTTTCTCTCTCTCTAAAAAGCAATAAAAAATATTTTACAAAAAGAAGCTTCCAGTGTGACAGAACATTTTCAAATCTTTCATTTTTGAAAATATGGTATTTCTTAGTAAAGACTGGTTATAATAGTCATTTCTCAACTGAACTATAGTAATGAAAAGACATCTTTTCTGAATGGGAATGTGGCATTGTGTATTCAAATAATGATTGTGTTTAGAATTGCTTTCATTCCCCTCCCCCCCATAGACTTAATTTTAATAAAAGGTATTATCGGGGGGAGGAAAAATGGCGGCGGAGTGAACGGAAGCTACACAAACCGTCTCCCAGAACCAAACTGGAATTACAACTATAACACAGACAAATTGACGGGAAAAAGCACAGAAAAGCAGCTTGGAGGACCATATAACGAGGGACACTGACTCCATCCTGGTAGGATTGCGAAGGCGCGAGACGGGGACTGGGAGACCACGGTCGGCAGCTCGGCAGTGGCCTTAGCTGGGAGCAGCGCCCTCGGGTCACACTCCCAGGCGGCCCCACAGCCCAGAGCCGGGACAGAGGCTAAAACAGCCACAGCCACTCACCTTGGGCTGCAGCAGAGGGAGGGCAGACTGGACTGGAACTGTGTGGGGACACTCGGGATCTGGAGGGCACTCAGAGCTTTTGCTGAGTGCAGCCACGCAGGACGGTGGCCACATTGCTCCTTCCCAGGGCTCTGAGAGAGGCAGCAGACCCTTCCTCGGAGATCCAACCCCACCCTGTGGGCCATTGAAGTGCTAATTGAGGCTCACTAACGACCAGCATCTGCCCCACCCTCGGGAAATCCCCTTGAGCTAAGCACCTGAGGGAGCTTTTCAATCAACTGAAAACCCAAAACTCATCAAGTAACCTCGACTGCTAGCCTCCAGGCAAAAAGCTAGAGGATAACAGTACCTTTCCTGGGCTGGCAACTTTAACCAGGAAAGTAAGACTTGACAGTGGTGTTCAACGTGGGTCCTCCCTCGCTCATCTAAACACAGGAGAGGGAGCCAACACTCACAGGGAAAACTTGACAGGCTCCAAAGCCCACAGTGATAGCCAAAATGGTGAAACACAGAAACAGAAGCCAAATGAAAGAGCAAGAGACCTCCACCGAAGATGAGATCAATGTGGAGCAATTAGGCATGTTAACAGAGCTAGAATTCAGAGCCATGATCTTGAGGAAGCTGAACAGCATGAGTAAGGACATAGAGACACTGAAAATAAGCCAATTGGAAATTAAAAACCAACAAGAAGAGATAAAAAATGAAAAACCCATTGAAAGGTTTAAAAAGCAGAGTAGAGGAAGCTGAGGACCGGATCAGTGAATTAGAAGACAGGGTAGAAAAAATCAACCAATCAGAAAAACAAAAGGAAAAAACTATTAAAAAACAGGAAGACAGCCTAAGAGAACTATGGGCCAACTGGAAACGTAATAATATTCGCATCATAGGAGTCCCCAAAGAAGAAGAAAATGAGCAAGGGATAGAGAATATATTCAAAAAAATAGTGAGAGAAAACTTCCCCAATGTGGTGAAGGAAGAAGGCATTCAAGTTCAAGAAGCACAGAGAGTCCCAAGTAAGAAGAACCCAAACAGGCCCACACCAAGACACATAGTAATTAAAATGCCACAAATTAAAGACAAAGAGAGAATCCTAAAAGCAGCAAGAGAGAAGCAACAGGTTACCTACAAAGGAAACCCCATAAGGCTCTCAGCTGACTTCTCACAAGAAACACTACAGGCCAGAAGAGAATGGCATGAAGTAATCAAAGTCATGAAAAACAAGAATCTGAATCCAAGACTAATCTACCCAGCAAGGCTGTCATTCAAAATAGAAGAGCAAATAAAGAGCTTCCCAGACAAAAAAAGGCTAAGGGAATACATTAGCACCAAAGCAGCACTGCAAGAAATGTTAAAAGGACTGCTGTAATTACCAGGAGAAATGGGAAGAAAAATAGAACCACACTAAACAAAAATGGCAATAAATAAGTACATATCAATAATCACCTTAAACTAAATGGATTGAATGCTCCCATAAAGAGACACAGAGTAGCTGATTGGATAAGAAAGCATGACTCATCTATATGTTGTTTACAAGAGACCCACCTCTCAACCAAAGACTCACATAGGTTGAAAGTGAAGGGATGGAAAAAAATTTTCCAAGCAAATGGAAAGCAAAAAAAAGCTGGGGTAGCAATTCTCATATCTGATAAAATAGATTTCAAAATGAAGACCATAACTAGAGACAAAGACGGCCACTACATAATATTGAAAGGATCTATCCAACAGGAAGATATAACCTTGATAAACATATATGCACCCAATATAGGAGCACCAAAATATATTAAAAATTTTCTGGAGGACTTCCAAGGAGAAATCGACAACAATACAATCATAGCAGGGGACTTCAACACCCCGTTCACAGCACTGGATAGATCCTCTAGGCAAAAAATTAGCAAGGAAACAGAGACTCTAAATGAAGCACTAGACCAAATGGATTTAATAGATATCTACAGAGAATTACACCCCAAAACTACAGAATACACATTCTTCTAAAGTGCACATGGGACATTCTCAAAGATAGACCACATGATAGAACACAAACTAAATCTCTATAAGTTTAAGAAGATTGAAATCATATCAAGCATCTTCTCAGATCACAATGGCATGAAACTAGAAATCAATTGCAACAAGAACATGCCAAGACATTTCAACACATGGAGGCTAAATAGCATGTTATTAAACAATGAATGGGTCACCGAGGAGATCAAGGAAGAAATTAAAAACTTCCTGGAAATCAATGAAAATGAACACACAACACAAAATCTATGGGATGCAGGGAAAGCATTTCTTAGAGGGAAGTTCATAGCACTACAGACCTACCTCAAAAAACAAGAAAAATTTCTAATTGACTGTCTAACCTCACAACTTAAAGAATTAGAAAGCAAACAAAAAGAAAACCCCAGAGCAAGTAGAAGGAAGGAAATAGTAAAGATCAGAGCAGAAATAAATGACATAGAGACCAAAAAAACAATTCAAAGGATCAATGAAACAAAGAGCTGGTTTTTCGAAAAGATAAACAAGATTGATGGACCCTTAGCTAGACTCACCAAGAAACAAAGAGAGAGAACCCAAATACACAAAATCAGAAATGAAAGAGGAGAAGTTACAACCAACACCATGGAAATACAAAAGATCGTTAATAACTACTATGAACAATTAACTATATGGCAACAAATTCGACAATCTAAGCAAAATGGACAAATTTCAAGAAACACACAATTTCCCAAAACTATTCCCGGAAGAGATAGAAAACTTGAACAGACCAATAACAACTAAGGAAATTGAAGAGGTAATCAAGACTCTCCCAACAAACAAAAGCCCAGGCCCAGATGGCTTCACGGGCGAGTTTTACCGAACATTCAAAAAAGAACTAACATCCATTCTCCTCAAACTATTTCAAAAAATTCAAGAAGAAGGAAGACTTCCTAACTCATTTTATGAGGCCAGCATAATTCTAATTCCAAAACCAGAAAAGGACACTACGAAGAACGAAAACTACAGGCCAATATCCCTGATGAACATAGACACCAAAATCCCGAACAAAATATTAGCAAATCGGATCCAGAAATACATCAAAAAAATTATCCACCATGACCAAGTGGGATTCATTCCAGGGATGCAAGGCTGGTACAATATTCGCAAGTCAATAAACGTGATACATCACATAAACAAGATGAAGAATAAAAACCACATGATCATATCAATAGATGCTGAAAAAGCATTCGACAAAATCCAGCATCCATTTCTGATAAAAACGTTCAGCAATGCAGGAATAGAGGGATCATATCTCGACATAATAAAGGCCATATATGAAAGACCTACAGCCAACATCATACTCAATGGATAGAAACTAAAAACATTTCCATTAAGAACAGGAACAAGACAGGGATGTCCACTTTCACCACTCTTATTTAACATTGTACTGGAAGTCTTAGCCACACCAATCAGACATGAAGAAAAAATAAAAAGGATCCAAATTGGAAAGGAGGAAGTGAAACTGTCATTATTTGCAGATGACATGATATCATACATAGAAAACCCTAAAGACTCCATCAAAAATCTACTAGACTTAATAAATGAATTTGGCAAAGTAGCAGGATACAAAATTAACGTCAAGAAATCGACGGCATTCTTGTACACCAATGATGAACTCACAGAAAGAGAAACTGAAAAAACAATCCCATTTACCATCGCGCCAAAAAAATTACGATACCTAGGAATAAACTTAACCAAAGAAGTAAAGGACCTATTTGCAGAAAACTACAGGCATTGAAAAAAGAAATAGAGGAAGATATAAAAAAGTCGAAGCACATACCCTGTTCATGGATTGGAAGAATTAACATAATTAAAATGTCCATTCTACACAAAGCAATCTATAGATTCAATGCAATCCCCATCAAAATACCAACGACATATTTCATAGAACTAGAACAAATACTTCAGAAGTTCTTATGGAACCAAAAAAGACCCCGAATAGCCACAGCAATCTTGAAATAAAAAAAACAAAGTAGGTGGGATCACAATACCAGATATCAGGTTATACTACAAAGCGACTGTAACCAAAACAGCCTGGTACTGGTACAAGAACAGGCATATAGACCAGTGGAACAGAACTGAAAACCCAGAAATGGACCCAAGGCAATACTCTCAATTAATATTTGACAAAGGTGGCAAGAGCATACAGTGGAGTAAAGACAGCCTCTTTAATAAATGGTGTTGGGAAAATGGACAGCTACATGCAAAAAAATGAAACTAGACCATCAACTTACACCATACACAAAAATCAACTCAAAATGGATAAAAGACTTAAATGTGACCCTTGAATCCATAAAAATCCTAGAAGAAAATGTAGGCACCAAAATTTCGGACATCATACGGAGCAGAATTTTCACTGATACATCACCTAAGGCAACAGAAATAAAGGAGAAAATGAACACATGGGACTATACCAAACTAAAAAGCTGCACAGCAAAAGAAACAATCATCAAAATGGAAAGGCAACCCATTGTATGGGAGAACATCATTGCCAATGATGTATCAGATAAGGGGTTAATTTCCAATATATATAGAATGCTCATACAACTCCACAAAAGGAAGACAAAGAACCCAATTAAAAAATGGGCAGAGGAGCTGAATAGACACCTCTCCAAACAGGACATACAAATGGCCAAGAGACATATGAAGAAATGCTCAACATCACTAATCATCAGAGAGATGCAAATTAAAACAACAATGAGGTATCACCTCACACCTGTCAGAATGGCCGCCATCAACAAATCATCAAACAACAAGTGTTGGCAAGGGTGTGGAGAAAAGGGGACTCTAATACACTGCTGGTGGGAATGCAGACTGGTGCAGCCGCTATGGAAAACAATATGGTGCTACCTCAAAAAATTAAAAATTGAACTTCTATTTGACCCAGTGATCCCACTGCTGGGAATATACCCTAAGAAGCCTGAAACACCAATCAGGAAGAATATATGTACCCCCATGTTCATAGCAGCACTATTTACAATAGCTAAGATCTGGAAACAGCCCAAGTGTCCACCAGTAGATGAATGGATAAAAAAGCTGTGGTACATATACACAATGGAGTACTATGCAGCGGTAAGAAAGAAAGATCTCTTATCCTTTGAGACGACATGGAGGACCTGGAAAGTATTATCCTAAGTGAAAGAAGCCAAGCAGAAAAAGACAAATACCACATGATCTCACTTATATACGGAATATAATGAACATAACAGTCAGAGGAATACAGTAGACCCAGAAACATGGAAGTAGGGCACAGACTGACATCCCTTAGAAGAGGGGTGGGGGGGTGGGAAGAGATAAACCACAGAACTTATATGCATGTATGCATGACCAATGGACATGGACAACTAAGCCGGGGACGGGGTGGAGGTGGGGTGGGGTGTGGGGTGCCAATGGGGTAAAAAGGTAAAATATCTGTAACAAAAAAATAAATAAGAAATTCATTAAAAAAAATAAATAAAAGGTATTATCTACCCAAAAAGTAACTTTTACAAAAGAAAATTAAGTGTCAAGGCGTTTCTCGGGCGCTCCCATCTTACACTGTGGCCTGTCTCACTAGGCCGACCCTCTGTGTGCCGCTGGCAGTTCTGACATAATCGTCTCGACAAATGGTGTACTCATTAATATAGCACCTGGGCCTTTGCCAACTTGTGGAAGCCATGTGTCGCAGGCAAAGTTCAGTGCCAATTTCTTGCTGGTGGCTATAAGCCATGCCTTAAATACATTGTTGAAACCAATGATGGATCGTCATTTGAGGTAAACATTACTTACATTTATCCATTCAAGAGCAGAACTTTTGTGAACGGTAAGGGGCTACCAGTATTTCTGAGCTATAGACTCTCTTGTGTGCTGGAGCTTCAGCTTCCTTCCTTGCGGTCTTTCTTTTTGTCACTTACATGCTTTAGAATCAATCAGAAAAACACATCTTGGTGAATCTTTAGAGAAAATAATTTATTTACTTTATTCTTGGCTAAAGTACTCAAGGTAGAAAAGCAAGTTTGTTATTATCAGTATCTACAATTATTTCTAGGAATTAGCACACCAGGTGCTGCAAATAATAATAATTGTGTTTAAGTGGACAAAACTGAAGGAAAGAGTATGGGATGCTCTTAGTACAACTGTGTGTTCAAATGTTATCCCAGCCCAGCTAGTGTGGCTCAGTGGTTGAGCGTCGACCCTTGTACCAAGAGGTCACCTGTTAATTCCCGGTCAGAGCACATGCTCAGTTTATGGGCCTGATCCCCAGTGAGGGGCATGTAGGAGGCAGCCAATCGATGTTCTCTCTCATCGATGTTTCTATCTTTCTCTCCCTTCCTCTCTGTCTTTAACATTAATAAAGAAAAAGAAAATGTTATCGCAGGCATTTCCTGTTATTGCAAGCTAATGATGTCAAAATACAGTGTCCATTTGATCCTACATTAGTTATTTTCTACTGGGAGAGATATACATGTCCATAGTTAATTACTGCTAGGTTCATTGGCATGAAAGTGAATATTTCTATTTTTAAACATCTAGTTTATTTAAAATGATTTCAAACAAGCCAGCAGGAAATAAGTTTTCCAGTTAGTTCCAGATGTAGAAACGGTATCTTCTGTTCTTCTGCACGTCAAAGCTGGACAGCAATTTTATTCTTTGTGTATTGCATAAAACCCCTCCCAGAATACGTCTCCCCCCAACATCTCCAACCCTGGCCCAATTATTCTCCAAGGCAGACGTAGCTAGGTAATGTGTGGCCTTGTCTCTGATGACTGACTCATTTGCATGTGGAATTTTCCATTATAATCTTACACTCAGTCAGAAAGAACTCTGGCTGGGATCACCAGGACCAGAAGCCGGGTTTGTGCATTTAAATTTTTAAGACATTTGCACTATTTGACTAAGTTTCACCTGTGTTCTTGGCTTCTCTAACTCCTTTAGCTTAGGTAATGTAAATATTCTGTAGCCTAATCTCAGTTTTTCCAAAATGTATAAATATACTGGTATAGATTTTTAAAAATTCAGAACAGGCTTCTTCTACTAACACAACATGATATATTTTATTTCTGCAATATGTCAAATTACATTTATCTTCTGTTCAATGTCACCTATGACATAGGGAAGGCGAAACCACTTTAATTGAATTCCATTACTGTTTTGCCATGTAATTAAAATTCTAATACCCCTGTTAACATACCTATGTTGATATATCAAAATTAAAGAATATGCTATTTATCCTGGGATTATTCCCCAGTGCATAGACGCCAGAGAACTGAAACATGGTGTCTATCCTGGGAAAGAAGCCAACAGAAGGCAGGAACAGTAGTTTGTGATTGGGTTATGAAGTAACCGAGGCTTAATACTGGGGACTGTTAAGGGTTTTCCAGCAGAGAAGTGACATGGTCACATCTATATTTTAAAAGGGCCTCCTTGAGTGCATATTTTGGAATGGAGGTGATGGTAGAGAAGTTGAGGGAAGGGGCCACATTGGGGACCAGTTGAGATGAAATGGTAGAATTAGAACCAGGGAAATCTGGGCCCACAATCTCTTGTTTGTAATCCCAAAATCTGAAAGCTGTGAAAAATGAAAGTTTTAAAAAAATATTTTTGTAAATGTGGTGACAAAACTCATTTGTTAGTATAATCTGAACTGAACTGCATTTTATGTGAGAATTATTTCTTTGCTGATACTGGCCGTGATAATCTTCGTTGATTCCTGATATTGTGTTGTTTTTGTGTGTAACTGAATTTAATTGCACTTTGGAAATGTTAAAAAAGAAAAGTTAGAGCCCGGCTGGTGTGTCTCAGTGGATTGAGCATCATTCCCATGGACTGAGAGTTTTTGGTTCAATTCCCAGTCAGGGCACATGCCCAGGATGTAGGCTTGATCAACCCCAGTAGGGGGCATGCAGGAGGCTGCTGATTGATGTTTCTCTCTCACATCAATGTTTCTCTCTTCCTTCCTCTCTCTCTCTCTAAATCAATAAAAACATATTTAAAAAAACAAAAGAGTTAGAGACAGCCCTGTGGATAACTGTTATTGTGGAGGGAAAGAATTTCCCCCCCTCTAACTTTCTTAAGTTCTTACAGTTAGACAAATAAAATTGACATAAGAGCAGCCCTGGGCTGGTGTGTTCAGTGGTTAGAGTGTGGCCTGTGGACCAAAGTGTTGAGATTCAATTCCTGGTCAGGCGCATGTCCCAGGGTTGCAGGTTCGACCCATGGCCAGGGTACATGTGGGAGGAACCCATTGATGTGCCTCTCACATTGATGTTTTTCTCTCTACTCTTCCCTCCTTCCCTTCCACTCTCTCTAAAAGTCAGTGGAAAAATATCCTCAGGTGAGGATTAAAAGCAAAATTGACATAAGACCAGATTAACAGGAGAGAAACCAATTAATACATGTGTATAGGCAAATCATAGATGATGCTCTCTGAAATGATGAACCAGACAACTTTGCATACCCCTTAAACAAATAAGTAATAAATCTTTGAAACCTTGCTTAGATTCCTTATTAATGAGCATTAACATTTTATCTGTCTTGTCAATTTTTTTTATTTTTTTTTATCCTCATCCGAGGACATTTTTCCATTTTTTGTACAGACACAGTGGGAGGGAGAGAGAGGAAGAGAGAGAGAGAGAGGGAAACATCGACGTGCAAGGGACACATCGAGTGGCTGCCACCCACACGACCAACCAGGGCCGGGGACAAACTGCAACCGAGGTACGTGCCCTTAGCGGGAACCGAACCTGGGTCTCTCCGGACCGCAGGCGGACGCTCTAACCGCTGAGCCAAACCAGCCAGGGCACTGTCTTGTCAATTTTTAAATGTTAATGCTCCTTAATAGGGAATCTAAGAAAGGTTTGGGTATTTATTAGTGAGGAATCCAAACAAAGTTTGGGCTTGGGTGGCAAATTAGCAAAGAGGCAACAAAGTTTGTCTATACAGGCTCTTTTGATCCTGAATTCCTTACTTTTAGCTATAAGAGTGTCTCTCCCCCCGGAGTAAAGTGGCATCTTTCACAGAGGAGATTTATTTCCTGCATGCAAGGAGATAAGGGATAGTCTGCGTGCTATCTGGCTCCAGTACTTGTCAAATAACTTTAATTCAAAATAATCAATATACCATGTGGAATATTTTGGGGTGGCTGCCCTGGGCCCTGACATTGTCAAAAGAACTGGAAGCATCTATTATTATCGATAGCAACTATAATAAAATTATTGTATATCTGTGAAATATTTTATATACATGGGAGCCCCACCATATACAATCTAAAATACAGAACGACAAGTTGTGTAATTTTTACAGGAACAGTGATGACCAAGAACTAGCAACAAATAGGAAAATATTACATAGCCAAAAAAGTGCAGATGTTGACCTTATTAATAGAGAGGATAGGAGAGCGAAGAATTGAAAGTGTGATTTATTGGTTATGAAATAATTTAGACCATACCATAAAAAATATTCCAAGACTGGTTGCAGAAATTTAAGAAGCCTGATGGTGTAAGATATCTGAAAGCGTGCAGTGCAGAGCTTTTGTTGATCACAATCTAGTTTAAAAATCATATTGATGAATTTGCTAGAATACCGTTCATGGAAAACCTTAGTCTAGAATAGATTTGCACTGTAAATGTGTTACAGGCACTCCAGAGACTCCAGAAAAGAACAGCCCCCTGAGTCGGAGGGAGAGGGCTATCGCCTCCCTCATTCTTGTTGTCTCTTAAAAATGATTTAAAACAAGAGACCCTAATTGTGTTGTGATAAAGCCAATTTATTAAAGCAAGCAAGTTTATTAAAAAAGCAAGGCAAGCAAATCTATTTTATCCAGTGGGGCACTCATGGGCATCACTCAGCTAATCTGAGGAGCAAATTGGGTGGGGGTTTGAGGCATTATATACCCTGTCTGTAGGTTTCAACATTCCTCTACTGAGTATCTTGATACAGAGTAATTCTCAAGTTCCCTTTTTACTTAGTTTCAGCCTTTCCAGAATTCATGAGAAGCACCTGGCAGTTTTATCTTGCCAAGCCTTGAGACTACTGGTTTCTCTGATTAGGGAGTAACAAATACCCCCCCCCCTTTCCTTTTCCTTTCCTTTCCCTTTTCCCCCATTCTTTTTTGCATAATTTTAGTTGGAGAGGTATTAACCACTTGCTTTCAGGCATCCTTGGGAAAGATAAGGGCTAGCAATTTATAAGCTAGCTGCAAATTGCCCACATTGTTTGGCCTTGATTTCCCTATTCCATTTGCCCTGGAATTTTCCTAGCTTCTCACTGCCCTATAACAGATGAAATGGCATTGTACTGGGACAAGGTTTCTAGAAACATTAAGGATGACCAATGAGAAAGCACCAACTGGTGTTAAGGATACTAACCATTGGCTGACTCTTCTTGGATATGTTGGTGGGTGTTGCAGGCACATTGTGAATCATGTTGGCAGAGAATGGGGTGGGGGAGGACTTACTTCAAGGTTTAAAGGTACATGAAATTTATGTAGGCATTATTGTTTATATAAGAAAGCAGAGGTAATTAGAGAAATATTTTCTGACCAGTTATTTACTATTTTGTTCCTTCGATACAATTCCCTAATGATAAGCTGGACTAGAAGAAAAGTGGAATTTTGTTGTTTTCTACTTCTTGTGAAAATTAATGCTTTTGGTATTTGCCTACCCAGCAGTTTGACATCTATAATAGAGCCTGGTGGTCAGGGAACTGTATGCCTCCTGAAGAGCAAGAATACTCATACTAAAAAATAGAACAAAACTGCATATTTGCTTTACTTAATGCCTCACGTTCCAAGACCTTCTGAAAGAACTCAACATTAAAAATGCCATTTATGCCTTAACTGGTTTGATTTGGCCTGTGGACAGAAGTGTTGTGGGTTTGATTTCTGGTTAAGGGCACATGCCTGGGTTGCAGGTTTCATCCCTGGCCCTGATGGTGTCATGCAGGAGGGCAGCCGATTGATGTGTCTCTTTTGCATCAATGTTTCTCTTTGTCCCCCCCCCCCCCCCCGCCCACTTTATCTAAAAATCAGTGGAAAAATATCTTCAGGTGAGGATTAACAACAACAAAAATGCTATTTATAAATAACCCAGCAATTCCATTTCTGGGTATTTATCTGAAGAAAACAAAAACACTAATTCAAAAAGATATGTGTACCCCTATATTCATTCTAGTAGTATTACTTTTTATGTTGTTGTCTTTCTATTTTTTATTATTTCTTTTAATCTATCTTTATTGTTGAAAGTATTACAGATGTCCCCCCTTTTAATAGCCAAGATATGGAAGCAACCTAGGTGTCTGTTGATAGGTGAATGGCTAAAGAAGATGTGAAATGTATATATATTACTCAGCAATAAAAAGAATGAAATTTTGCCATATATGTCAACATGGATGGACCTAATGGGTATTATGTTAAATGAGATAAGTCAGACAGGGAAAGACAAATACCTTATGATTTCAGTTATATGTGGAATCTAAAAAGAGCAAAACAGAAAGAGACCAATAGACATAGAGAACAAACTAATAGTTTTCCAAAGCAGAGAGGGAGGTAGTGGGATGGGTGAGAAAAAAAAAAAGAACATGGCCATGGCCGGTTTGTCTCAGCGGTTAGAGCATCGGCCTGCGGTCCGGAGAGACCCGGGTTCAGTTCCCGCTAAGGGCATGTACTTCGATTGCAGTTTGTCCCCGGCCCTGGTTGGTCGTGCGGGTGGCAGCCACTCGATGTGTCCCTTTCACGTCGATGTTTCTCTCTCTCTCTCTTCCTCTCTCTCCCTCCCACTCTGTCTGTACAAAAAATGGAAAAATGTCCTCGGGTGAGGAAAAAAAAAACAAAAAAAAACATGGCATTAGGAAAAATGATAAATTTTTTCTAGAGAGATTTGCAGAGATACTGATTAAGGTCAAAATGACTCTTAAGCTCATTTCACAAGCCCCCATGAGAGAATTAGATGTGGTAAAAAACTTTATTTTCGTGAAGTTACATTCCTCAGGTTCCAAAGTCCCCGTAAAGCTCTCTGGGCCCAGGCTTTTGTTTGCTGGGAGTTTCTTGATTACATCTTCAATTTCCATAGTTGTTATTGGTCTGTTCAAGTTTTCTATCTCTTCCTGGTTCAGTTTAGGGAGATTGTGTGATTCTAGAAATTTGTCCATTTTGCCCAGATTGTCCAATTTGTTGGCGTATAATGGTTCATAGTATTTGTAAATTATCCTTTGTATTTCTGTGGAGTCAGTTGGTACTTCTCTTTCATTTCTGATTTTGTTTATTTGGGTCCTCTCTCTTTGTTTTTTGGTGAGTCTGGCTAAGGGGCCACCAAACTTGATCTTTTCAAAGAACAAGCTCTTTGTTTCATTGATCTTTTGAATTGCTATTTTACTCTCTATGTCATTTATTCCTTCTCTGATCTTTACTATTTCTTTTCTTCTACTTGCTCTGGGTTGTTGTTTTTGTTTACACTTTAGTTCTTTAAGTTGTAGGGTTATATAGTCAATTAGGAATTTTTCTAGTTTCTTGGGATAGGCCAGTAGTGCTATGAACTTCCCTCTCAGAACTGCTTTTGCTGTGTCCCATAGATCTTGTGTTGTTGTGTGTTCATTTTCATTGGTTTCCAGGAAGTTTTTAATTTCTTCCTTGATCTCCTCAGTAAGCCATTCATTGTTTAATAACATGCTATTTAGCCTCCATGTATTTGAATGTTTTTGTGTGTTTTTATTGTAATTGATTTCTAGTTTCATGCCATTGTAATCTGAGAATATGCTTGTTATGATTGAACTTGTAGAGACTTAGTTTGTGCCCTAACATGTGGTCTGTTTTTGAGAATGTCCCATGTGTACTTGAGAGAAATGTGAATTCTGCAGTTTTGTGGTGTAATTCTCTGTAGATATCTGTTAAATCCATTTGATCTAGTGCTGCATCATTTAGAGTCTCTGTTTTCTTGTTAATTTTTTATCTAGAGGATCTATCTAGTGATATCAGTGGGGTGTTGAAGTCCCCTGCCACGATTGTATTGCTGTTGATTTCTCCTTTGAAGTCCTCCAGAAGTTTTTGAATCTATTTTGGTGCTCCTATATTGGGTGCACATATGTTTACCAAGGTTATATCCTCCTGTTGGATAGATCCTTTCAAAATTATGTAGTGGCCTTCTTTGTTACTAGTTATGGCCTTCATTTTGAAGTCTGTTTTATCAGATATGAGTATTGTTACCCCAGCTTTTTTATCCTTCCTGTTTGCTTGGAAATTTTTTTCCATCCCTTCATTTTCAACCTATGTGAGTCTCTTGTTGTGAGGTGGGTCTCTTGTAAACAACATATATATGAGTCATGCTTTCTCACCATTCAGCTACTCTGTGTCTTTTGATTGAATCATTTAATCCATTTAAATAGTTAAGGTGATAATTGATATGTACTTATTTATTGCCATTTTTGTTTATTTTGGTTATGTTTCTCTTTCTATTTCTTCTGCTTATTACAGCAGTCCTTTTAACATTTCTTGGAGTGCTGCTTTGGTGCTAATATATTCCCTTAGCCTTTTTTTGTCTTGAAGCTCTTTATTTCACCTTCTATTTTGAATGATAGCCTTGCTGGATAGGGTAGTCTTGGACTGAGATTCTTGTTTTTTATTGCCTTGATTACTTCATGCCATTGCCTTCTGGCCTGTAGTATTTCTGTTGAGAAGTTAGCTGATAATCTTACAGGGGTTTCTTTGTAGGTAACCTGTTGGTTATCTATTGCTGCTTTTGGGATTCTCTCTTTGTCTTTTATTTTTGACATTTTAATTATTATATATCTTGGTGTTTGGGTTCTTCTTACTTGGTGCTCTCTGTGCTTCTTGAACTTGTATGCCTTTTTCCTTCACCAAGTTAGGGAAGTTTTCTGTCACTATTTCTTTAAATATATTCTCTAACCCTTGCTCTTTTTCTTCTTCTTCTGGAACTCCTATGATACAGATAGTGTTATGTTTCATATTGTCCCACAGTTATCTTAAGCTGTCTTCCTATTTTTATTGTTTCGTTTTTCATCCTCACCCGAGGAGGGAGGGAGGGAGGAAGAGAAAACATCGATGTGAGAGAGACACATTGAGTGGTTGCCTCCCACAGGACCCCAACCAGGGCTGGGGACAAACTGCAACTGAAGTATGTGCCCTTAGTGGGAACTGAACCCAGGACTATCTGGTCTGTGAGCCAACACTCTAACCGCTGTGCCAAACTGGCCAGGGCTTCCTGTTTTTTAGTTGATTTTTCTTTTTGGTTCTCTGATTGGGTGATTTTTTTCTACCTGTCTTCTAATTCTTTTTGGTTCTCTGATTGGGTGATTTTTTTCTACCTGTCTTCTAATTCATGGATCTGATCCTCATCTTCCTCTACTCTGCTGGTTATTGCTTCCAATGTGTTCTTTATTTTTACTATGTCATTATTTATTTCCACTTGGTGGTTTTTCATTTCCAATTGGTTGATTTTCAAAGTTTTATATCTTTTTTTTTTTTTTTTTATCCTCACCCAAGGACATTTTTCCATATTTTATTTAGATAGAGTGGGAGGGAGGGAGGGAGAGAGAAAGGGAGGGAGGGAGGGAGGGAGGGAGGGAGAGAGAGAGAGAGAGAAACATCAATGTGAAAGGGACACATCGAGTGGTTGCCACCGGCATGACCCAAGCAGGGCCGGGACAAACTGCAACTGAGGTACATGCCCCTAGTGGGAACCAAACCCGGGTCTCTCTGGACCGCAGGCCGATGCTTTAACCGCTTAGCCAAACTGGCCAGGGCTGTTTTTATATCTTTACTCATGCTGTTGAGCTTCCTCATAATCATTACTCTGAACTCTGCCAATGATATCTTGCTTAATTCCATTTCATTCATCTTATCTTCTGTAGAGTTCTCTTGTTCTTTCATTTGGGATTTGTTTCTTTGTTTCACCATTTTGGCTGTCTCAGTGGGTTTTGGAGCCTGCCAAATTTTCCCTGTGGATGTTGGTGTTCTGCTGATTGTGGCTCCCTTTACTGGATTTGGATGAGTGTGGGAGGACCCACGTTAAACACCACTGTCAAGTCTTACTTTCCTGGGTAGATTTGCAGGCCAAGCAAAGGTTCATTTATCCTCTAGCTTTTGCCTGCAGGATATTGTTCTCAGTTACTTGATGAGGTTTGGGTTGTAGTCCTTAGTTGAATGAAAAATTCCTCAGGTGTACAGGGTAAGAGGTTTTCTAGCGGGTGGGGAAATTGCTTACTGGTTTCCTCTAGCTGTTAATTAGCTTCAATTTGCATTTTTCTGGCCTGGCCTGGCCTGGTGGCGTTAAATTCCTGACGGAGGGGGCATTGCTTCTCTCCTGGGCTCTGGGAAGCAGCTTTTTGAGTAAAATGGCGATTGTCCCACATAGGGAGTGATTCAGCATAAAACTCTCCTGAGTCAGGAAGTCCAGAGTCTCTTCACACAGTTGCAGTCCAGTCTTCCTTCCCTCTGTGGGAGCCCCAGATGAGTGGGTGTAGCTGATTTAGTGCCTTGGCCCTTCAGGGAACTGCCACTTTTCCCTATGCTTCTCCTTGCCAGACAAAGCCTCAGCTCAGGTGATCTCAGCCAAGTGTTATGTTGGTGCTTTTCAGTGTCCCGCCACTCTTTGCTATGGAGCTAGCTTGGGGTTTGAACCCCCGACTTCTTAGATGAAATTGCTGACAGCTAAAGCAGCCCTCAGCTGCTGTCTGTGGGCTCCCATTCTTCCCTCTCACACCTCTTCAGTTTCTTCCAGACTCGATTTGTTGTCCTCTTTCTGTCCCTGGTTATAACGGTTCTCTCCAATTGCTTTTCAGTTGATTTCTCATGATGATTTGTCTTTATATAGTTGTAATTCAAGTTTGGTTGTGGGAGATGGTCTGTGTAGTTTCCATTCACTCTGCTGTCATTTTTTTCCTCTCCCGCATAGGTATTCATGTAATTTGAATTAAGTTTTAGTGAATATTTTTCTTAGAAATAAGTAAACATTTTAACTTAAGTACAGGATAACATTTTAATTTTAACATGCATCAAAAACTTCATTAATGGGTATAATTGAGAAACATTTATTTGGTGTAGGATCTGATAATTACCAATTTTCTAGAAAATTTGAATGTCTTGGGAAAATACCATTGAGTGAATGGCATTATACTTAGTGTAGTTGATTTCTAGCTAGGGAAAGAAAATTGGAAAAGCAAAGAAGCTTTTTATATGCCAAGCATTCCACCTGCATTGTTATAAAAAATAATTGCTTAGCTGATCACTGAATAAATTTAATTAAGTTATCTGTGACAATGTTATATTTATACTGACATTTATTCATGATGTAATTATAAATGGGTTTAATACAGGCTATAAAATTGGCCAAAGCTCAACCTGGCAGATAATTTTTAAGTAACTTTTTAAATAATAATAATTGAATTATTTTAAAATAAAAGTTTAGTTAAAATTGTAATATATATCTATTTAGAAAATTTAGATATATAAAGGTATAAAGAAGAAAATAAAGACCAGGGATAATAGCTATTAAATCTTACACAGTTCTTCTCATAGTTTCTAAATATAGTATGTATTTATTTATAAGTAGCTATATATTTACATAGTTAAAGTCATACATACAATTTTATATTCTATTTATCATTTTATAAGTATAGTGTTATATCATTAAAGCTCTTTGCAACGATTATACTTTATTAGTGCATAATATTTTATTTTATGTTTCTTCTATAATTTACCTAATCATTCCCTTGTTAGGAATGTTTATGTTATTTATAACTTTTTTCTATTATAAATCATACTCTAATGAAAGTTCCTTGTGTTTAGCTTCTGTTTTCATTTACATTTTATTTCCTTGTGATAAATTACTAGAAGGATAATTACCCTGTCAAAGGGTATGAACAGTTTTAAGTCTCTTAATAGTGCTGAATTGTTTTCTAGAAAGGTTGAACCAATAACACTACCATCAATAACATAGGGACTGCCTCCTGCCTTGTCCTTTTATGAGTAAAAGTTAACAGAATTTGGCTATTTCCCCACCATTATGTGTAAATGTGTAAACTGTTTTGTTGATTGAGTCAAGCTTAATTTTTCTTGGTAGAATCTGTTTTTAATTACCACATTTGGAGGTTAATGGAGTGTGCCTGATCTTTTGTATTGTTGTGACTGTATGTGGGTCATGTTTGTTTCCTATGGCCCTTTCTAGTAAGCTAATTGTACTTCGGAGAAATTACCAGTCTAGTAGAGTTCACACATTACTTAGTTTCTCCTTTATACATAAGACTGAGGGAGATGGAAAGGAAAGGCTTTTTAAACAGTTAGAAAATTTATTCATTCTCACAACAAACATTTATTCAGTGTTTTACTAGTTCTAGTCAATGTGGTAGATAGACCAATAGCGGTGAAGAAAGTTTATGGTGTTCTCAGTGTGGTCTTTCAACTAGAAAAGAATCCACTGTAATCCATGACCATATAATAGGATGCCTCAGGTATCTTTTTATTTTGATTAATTAACTAATTAAATTTAATTTATAAAAATTAAAGAAAGTATACAATATGGTGTTTGATACATATATACATAGTGAAAATATCTTTACCATCAGGCTAATTAACGTACTGTCTCTCACATAATTACCACTTTTTGTTTCTTATGAGAGTATCTGAAATCTATTCTCTTAGTAAAAATTTCTGGTGTTCAATGCAGTGTTATCAATTGTAGTTCCCATGCTGTACATTAGGTCTCCAGACTTAATCCTCCTACAAACTGCAAACTTTGACCCACATCTTCCCATTCCTCCCACCTCCACATCCCTGGTAACCACCTTTCTACTCTTTGCTTCTATGTATTCAACTTTGTTGATTCCACATGTAAGTGAGATCTTAACTGGACTAGACTTGAAGTAGAAATAATATTTACCTGGCAATCAGGCTACTGGGTTCTATTATCACCTTTGGCTGTGACTGATTGGTTGCACATCTTTGGGAACACAGATAATCTGTGACTTGGTTTTCTTATACATAAAATGTGAGCTTTGTACTAAATGACCTCTATGGGCCTCTTTAGTTTTCTATTTTTTTTTATTCTGCTGAAGATTGAATATTTATATAAAAGCTGAATCCACACACTATGTAGAAGGTAGTTTGTATGTTAAGATACTATCTCAGGAATTAGTTTTGATTATTTTGGGCATAGAATTCCCATTTTTCTTATATGAGGGTCTAGATTTTCCTTGTCCAATATGGTAGCTTCTAGGCACATGTAGCAATTAAAATTAAGTAAATGAAATAAAATTAAAATTTAGTCCCTCAGGAGGGCAATAAAGTTAAGTGCATTATAAACGGGATTGAGTTAAATGCTTGTGCTATGAGGTAGGTATTATTTTCTGTATTTTATACATGAGAAACTTGAGGGCCAGAAAGGTCAATTAATGTGTTCAGGGATAATAAATAGCACCTCATTGGCTGGCTTTGGGTCATATCTACATGCATATTTCTGCTCAGTGAGGGCTTTTGCCCATTTGTTGTATTGATTCTTCTCACCATTGATCTCACTGTCTCTTCTGTACCAGCGTTAGCACATTTAATATCTACATTTGTACTGTAGTTACTTTTAGTGGCTCTATAATTTACATATATTTGTGACCAGGAAGATATCTTTATAGTTTGGAAGAACTTTTTAGAGTTAAGCTAAAACAGGGCTCAGCAAACTGTGTCTGTGAAGGACAAGATGACAAATATTTTAGGCTTGTGGGCCATACAGTCTCCATGGCAACTATTCAGCTCTGACTTTGTAGTGCAGTGGTTCTCAACTTTCCTAATGCCATGACCCTTTAATACAGTTCCTCATGTTGTGGTGACCCCCAACCATAAAATTATTTTTGTTGCTACTTCATAACTGTAATTTTGCTACTGTTATGTCTTAGGTGACCCCTGTGAAAGGGTCGTTTGATCCCCAAAGGGGTCTTGAACCACAGGTTGATAACTGCTGCTGTAGTGGAAAAGTCCCCACAGACAATATGTAAACAAGTGGGCATTGCTGGGTTCCAACAAAACTTTATTTACAAAAATAGGACATGGGCATGTTTGACCTTTGGGTCCTGAGTTAATGGTATTTCATTTCTACCATCTATGCTAATGTGTTTTATTTGATTTATTGATTCATTTATTCATGTATGCATTGATGTTGCCTGGCCGGTGTGGCTCAGTAGATTGAGCGTCCTCCCATGGACTGGGAGGTCCCTGCTGGATTTGTGGGCAGCGCACATGCCTGGGTTGTGGGCTTAATCTCCAGTAGGGGGCGTACAGGAGGCAGCTGATCTTTGTTTCTCTCCCTAAAAAATACTTTTATAAAAAATAAAAAGTAAATAAATAAAATGCATTGATGTATTAAATACATTACTCAGATAAGGAAGGTTAAGATAGATAATTAAAGAGACAGGTCTGTTTTTATTGAGAAGTACTTGAATTGCCCAGAATTTTGAACTTTGTCTGTGGATAAATGTATGAGTTTTTGCAAGTTATGAGATCTATTTGAGTCTTATTTTCTTTGTCAAATGGTAAGAATAATACTTACCTACCAGCTGTTGAAAGGATGACATGGAAGACTACCGTCAGTGCTGGTGTTGTCTGCCTGGGTCTCCTGTATTTTCCAAATGAACTAGTGCTTATTAAGAGAAACTTGACAAAGTCAAAAAGAAAGAAATTTACTTTTCAGATGGAAGTGGGAAAACTATTACAGTCATTATACTCTCTCTGTAAAAGATGATAATAGGAAAAAAAAAACCCACAATTGTTTTAGATGAGGAGAAATGATGGTGGGGGAATATATGCAGTGGCTGAGTGGATAGATAAGACATCTGAAAATGAGGACAAGAAAACGAAACTTTTCTCAACATAAGAGAGGTAGGGTGAGGAGAACAAAGAAAGGACATAGATAGGGATTCGGCTCATCTATGGGAACAGAACCTAGAGGTGGGTTTGGATGTGTGAGGAGTTAGAAACTAAGAAGGAAAGGTAAGTCAGTAATGTATGAATCAGTACATCAAAAGCACCTTCTCCAGAAGATTTCTGAACTTTGTGTAACAGCATTTACCTTTGGAAGGAAGAAATACTTTCTTGTGTCTCACCAAGTGCACTGAGCTGGGTAGCTAACAACCTAGCAGTCTGACTTTGCGCTGATGTATAAGGTGGCACACACATATTTAAAATTCATATCGACTGCAGTGACAAGCCACTGAGCACTGTAGATGGGAAGACACATTTCTGTTGAAGCTGGGCCAAAAACACTTTTTGAAACAGCTCTGATAAAATAGTTCCATAAATGAATAAATCCAAAGAGTTGCTGGATATCTTTGAAAACTCACATGACAGCAGTGTCAGACAAAGATGCTAAGTACAGCTTCTAATAAGCAGTCACACATACGCACGGTAATATAACCTGGAGGTAGATTTTCTCAGTTCCATTTCTGAACTGGGTGAACTTTGCTGTCTGGGTCCATACTACATATGCGTTTGATAGTCACTTGGAGCAATATAATTATCTCCTAATGCAGCTTAATGTCATGAAGTTATGTATTTTCTTAGTGTGATTGTAAGGCCCTTGAAGTAAAATAACCATGTAGTTATATGCTTTAAAGTAGCCCAATAGATAAAAATTCCAAATTATATAAGATGGATTTGGGTGATTTAAGTTTACAGTAAATTGTTTATGACATAGGGATATGCCATCTAAAGATTTTTATAACTGAGATTCCTGAATCAATTTAAAGCTTGCTTCTTAGTCCTGGCCGGTTGCTCAGTGGTTAGTGCTTCAATCTGCAAATCGAAGGGTCATGGGTTTAATTCACAGCTCTGGTTGGGGTCGTGCATGAGGCAATAAATTGACGTGTCTCTCTCACATTGATGTTTCTCTCTCCTTCCCTTCCACTCTATCTATTAAAAAAAAAAAAATCAGTGGAAAAGTATCCTCAGGTAAGGATTAACAAAAAACAAACAACAAAAGTCCTTCCTTCTGTGACAATGGGGAAAGCACACTGTGTTAAGTGGTCCAGAATCCTTCAATGCTGTCTTATCTCTTCCAGTACCTTAGAGTTTGGTGAGCTGTACCTGGGTCTTTGTCACTTCATCTGTGACATGAATGGCCTATCCTAGATGATGGCCTGTACTAGAGCACTGTGAAATTTGGTGCTCTTCTTATTAAATTCTAGCATTTAAAAAATTTTTTTCCCTTTATTGATTTTAGAGAGAAAGGAAGGGAGGGGAGAGAGAGAGAGAGAGAGAGAGAGAGAGAGAGAGAGAGAAACATCGATGAGAGAGAACATCAATTGACTGCCTCCTGCGTGCCCACCACTGGGGATCTGGCCCTCAACTTGGGCGTGTGCCCTGACTGGGAATTGAACTGGTGACCTCTTGGTGCATGGGTCGATGCTCAACCACTGAGACATACTGGTTGGGCGAATTCTAGGCATTTTTTTTAAAAAAAAGGTCTGGTCAATACTCTATCTTCTGGCTGCTCTGAATCCCTTCCCAAGTAATTCTGTTCCTGCCCCTGGCTTATTATGGGTGCATAGTAGAAACTTGCTCTTTATAAAACAAAAATGTAATTGATGGGATTCTACAGTAGTATGAAGTTTAAATGACATCACCAGATGTGAAGATAGAAAGGATTTGCATTTATAAAAATAATTTCAGCTGTCCATTGGTATAGTCTGTCACTTTCTGTGATATTTCCTTGTTTTTCATTTTTATTTTTAAAATCATTAAATAAAAATAACCACCACCTAAGGTGGTATATTTTATTTGAAATGTTTTTAATGTCATTTTGTAATACAGTGAAATAATGTAGAAGTCATGCTCTGTCAAAGTAAGCAGAACTTTGTCATTACGAGGGAGGACAGAAATGTGCAAGATGGCTGTTTGTCTCTTACTACTTTAGAGGTTATATGTAATCATTTGCTTTCTTTAATTAATGTGAGACCTTGCTAGGGTTCAACTAAGCTCTGTCTTTTAGATGATCTCTGTCTTAAGTTTTTTGGTTATAGAACGTAGTCAAAATAAAAAGAAGTTGTCACATTTAGAGTTTTATTCAGCACGAGTAGTTCAGAACATGACGTGACATGACAATGGAAACTTTCTTTAAACTCAAGGATCTAAATGACAGGGGAAGGACATTTAGAGATTAGGGATCTAAAAGTAACATTCAAGATTCTTTTTATTTAGAGCAATAAATATTAAGCCTCTGTTGGCAGATTTTCTTAACTGGATCTTTTGCCTGCATGGAGAAGTAGTGAGGGAAACAGAGATGTCAGTAGGACAATAGGGGAGCTTGTGGGAAACATGAAAGACACATTTACTTTCTTCAGAGTGAATCTTGTGCTTTGCATGTGTGCTCTTTCCAGAATCCGTGAAAGAAGTTTCCACAATGGTTTGTTCAACTCTTAGGAGAGTTGCCCACATGCGTGTCTACCTGGTGAGGACGGCCAGTAGTGTCTCTAGAGGCCACTGTCATTCTGCCTTGGGTTCGAGGCCTGCTGCTTCAGAGTCTGCTGGCCAAGGAGTTCCAGGTAGTGTGATGGAGCTGCTGGGTCAGTCCTACCCTCAGGATGACTACAGCAATCTCTCCCGGAAAGTCCTCTCCAGAGTTGGCAGGAATCTGCACAACCAGCAGCATCACCCTCTTTGGCTGATCAAGGAGAGGGTGAAGGAGCACTTCTATAAGCAATATGTGGGCCGCTTTAGAACTCCACTCTTCTCGGTCTACGATGACTTTTCTCCAGTAGTCACGACCTGGCAGAACTTTGACAGCCTGCTCATCCCAGCTGACCACCCCAGTCGGAAGAAGGGAGACAACTATTACCTGAATCGGACTCACATGCTCCGAGGGCACACGTCTGCGCACCAGTGGGACCTGCTGCATGCTGGGCTGGATGCCTTCCTGGTGGTGGGCGATGTTTACCGGCGTGACCAGATCGACTCCCAGCACTACCCCGTTTTCCACCAGCTGGAGGCCGTCCGGCTCTTCTCCAAGCACCAGGTGAGTCTTGAGACATTTTTCATCATTAAGGTGAGAGTAGTCTTGTTGAGGTCACTACAGTTTATCTTCATGAAACCAGAACAGTTGTTCTTCACATTTGTGAATCACCCATCCTTGATGACACCCTTTGTCTATGCTGAGCCTCAATATTTTTGGACTCACTTGTTGTGTTACTAACTACAAATATTGGTAGGCCTTTGTTTTCTCCTGTCTGCCCTCATCCTTTCAGTACTGATCTGCCTTTCTCTGGGTTTCTTCTTAAGAATAAATAGTCAAGCCCCGCCAGTGTGGCTCAATGGTTGAGCGTCAACCCATGCACCAAGAGGTCGTCGGCTTGGTTCCCGGTCAGGGCACGTGCCCAGGTTGTGGGCCAAATCCCCAGTGGGGGGCATGCAGGAGGTGGCCAGTCAATGTTCTCTCTCATCAATGTTTCTATCTCTCTCTCCCTCTCTCTTCCTCTCTCTCTAAAATCAATAAAGGGAAAAAAAAGAAAAAGGAATGAATAGTCAGTGGCTCAAAGTTTCCCTTAATCCAAGGTGGCTAAACATGCAACACTGAAACCTGTGGTAAGGTTATTCCACTTCTTTCTTAGTAGAAATTAATTGTGTGTTCATGCTGTTAGAGATTAGTGCATTCCTTACCTTATAATAGAGGGGACTGAGGATTTAGTGGGTTAGACTGTAAAGGGTGTTCTTGTTCCCAGGCTCTTTCCTTACCCTGCCCTGCTTTACATTTTTTTAACGCTTTGTAGTATTTTCTTTGTGAGATGTCTTAATTGTTGCTACTTTTGAAGTACAGTTTGCCCTCCTTTATCGTGGTTAATCAGTTCCAGACTCCACTGTGATAAATGAATTTCCGCGAAGTAGGATTCTTTATTTATATACAGTTGTCCCTCGCCACTTCGCACTTCGACTTTCACGGCTTCTCGCTAGCCGCAAAAGTCAAAGCATGAAGCGGCGAGGGATGACTGTATGTTTGGATGTATTGAGCCTTTCTGATCAGGAAATCTGATATTCTGGTCATTCTCAAGAGACCCAACTTATTACATCTGTTAGCTCATATCCTAATGCATTGTGTGCATCTCTCTCCCTCCCTTCCTTCCTTTCTTTCTTACCCCCTCCCTTTTTTGGGGCAAATTATGAAAATCCCTAATAGCTCAAGTCTATTTCCAAACAATCTGCAATACTAGTCTTTTATTCATATATTTAACCATCTCTGTTTTTATTGAGAAACAAATGGAATTAAATGAGGCACATGAAATATTTTTTTCAGCACTTCTTCCAAACATATTCATTGAAATAGGAGAAATAATTATTTTAATAAAACTTCCTCCTGCCCACACAAGCTAAATCGGTTGTTGGATTGGCAGAGGAATAGTATAGGATCCTTAGGCTAATAGTGACCATCACTTTGTTGGATTAAACATCCTGTTGTAGGAGACAGTTGTCTGCCTCAGCATGTTTAATTTTCCTGTGAAATCTCTGCTAGTACAACAGGTTACTTTTACACAAAAACATTAACCAAGCTTAATCTCAGAGCTCCTTAGATAAGCATTCTTACTGATTGGAGTAGCTGTTTTCTAAGTTAGGAATAATAACTATTAATAAGGATATGGATTTATTAGGAAATGGAAAGGAAATGAACAAAGACAGATCAAAATCTGGGAAATAAGACCAAGTGATAGAATGTCACCTATAATTAATGTGCTAGAGCAGATGTGATGCTAGTAATGTGGTGTCTAAGCCATGGCTGTGGACAGGTCCTCAGCCCAGCCTACCTCATTAAAACAATGCAAAAGGAGAGTGCTCTGATTTGTAAGCCTGCAGGCCATGCAGGCCGAGTGGAAGAGCGGGACTCACACAACCATTTTAGTGGAGGAAAAATCAAGGCTACTTGAGAAGGTGGAAAATAGGAAGAGAAGTAGAGAATGAATTCTTATCTTATACCATATTTGTTTTGGATCCAGTCTGACTTAGAGGGTAGTAGGCATGACTAATGTGATCTGATGGTACTATATATTCTTCCTTATAGTTAAAAAAATACACACTCACATATATGTATATATCTAAGGTTATATTTTAATAAAGTACTTCCATGTTCATTGTTTCATTTACTTCTCCTAATAAAAACCTTGTGAGATAGATTATTTCCACTTTAACTGTGAGGAATCTAGTTCTGGAATGTTTAATGACTTGCCCAAGGTTACTTAGCCCATTGGTGGCAGAGCTAAAACTTCATTCAGGTTATTTGAGTTCATTGCCCATTCTACTATATTCTGTTACTTTTCATGGCGCTGCTTTGTAAGCAGGACCTACTTATGGCAAGCAGTGCTTCAGCCCAAAGAATGGTGTGGGGGAGAGAGAGGTGGTATTTTTTAATTCCTGGCCTTTAATTCTAAGCCTGATCTAACATTATTAGGTAGAAATTTGGTAGACTCCATTAAGTGTATAGGCTGTAGTTAAAAAGGTACTTGCAGCATATTTAGTTTTAATTTATTTAAAACATTTAAAAATTCTGAAAATTAATGAATTAAATGTTCAGCTTAAGATGCTAAAAGCAAGCAGCATTGTTTTAAAAAAGTAGAAAGGAGATAGGTTGCATAGTTTTTAATAAATCCTAATCTGCCCTGGCCGGTTTGGCTCAGCGGTTAGAGCATCGGCCTGCGGACCGGAGAGTCCTGGGTTTGGTACCTCAGTTGCAGTTTGTCCCTGCCCCAGTTGGGGTTGTGTTGGTGGCAATCACTCAATGTGTCTTTCTCCCATCGATGTTTCTCTCTCTCTTCCTCCCTCTCTCCCTCCCGCTCTATCTGAAGATAAATGCAAAAATGTCCTCGGGTGAGGATTTGAAAAAAACAAATCCCAAATCTTACAAAACAGATACAGTGACTGGAATAGCAAAACCCCAACCATTGGCCACATCTATAAAACAACTGGGTGACAGGGTCTCCTTAAGATCATTTTTTCTTTTATTTATTTTTTATTAATTTACATTTGTTACAGATGTTTCTCTTTTTTTCCCCATTGACACCCTCCTCCCCATCCCCTCCCACCCCGTCCCCAGCTTTGTTGTCCATGTCCTTTGGTTATGTGTACATGTATATAAGGTCTGTGGTTTATCTCCCCCTACTCCCTCTTCTGAGGGTTGTCAATCTGTACCCTACTTCCACATCTCTGAGTCTACCCTGTTCCTCAAACTGTTATGTTCATTGTATTCTACAAATAATTGAGATCATGTGATATTTGTCTTTCTCTGCTTGGCTTGTTTTGCTTAGGATAATACTCTTCAGGTCCCTCTATGTCATCTCAAAGGATAAGAGATCTTTCTTTCTTACAGCTGCATAGTACTCCATTGTGTATATGTAGCACAGCTTTTTTATCCATTCGTCTACTGATGGACACTTGGTCTGTTCCCAGATCTTAGCTATTGTAAATAGTGCTGCTATAAACATAGGGGTACATATATTCTTTCTGATTGGTGTTTCAGGCTTCTTAGGGCATATTCTTAGAAGTGGGATCACTGGGTCAAATGGCAGTTCAATTTTTAATTTTTTGAGCTAACACCATATTGTTTTCCATAGTGGCTGTACCAGTCTGCATTCCCACCAGCAGTGTACTAGAGTCCCCTTTTTTTCTTATAACCTCATCTGAGGATATGGTAGAGAGAGAGAGGGAGAGAGGAGAGAGGAGAGAGAAAGAGAGAAAGAGAGGAACATCGATTGGTTGCCTCCCACTGGGGATCAAACCCACAACCTGGGTATGTGTCCTGACCAGATATCGAACCCAAGACTTTTTGGTGCGCGGGACGATGCTCCAACCAGTTGAGCCACACTGGCCAGGGCTCCATAACATCTTAACAAATAGGTGGGAGCTCACTGCTGACAGCTAGAAGATCTGTATTGTGTCAGAAACTGAGGTAGTAGAGTAAAGCAGTGGGCGTGGGAAGAGGAGAGTGTCCTTAGTCTCTCATGTAACAAACTCTGGACAGCCAAATTAGAGGCTTTGACATTAAGCACTAGTAATAAAGTGTTCACTGATGACCACTAACATCACAAAAAAGGGGCAGCCAGACTTAAGTGTCTCTGGATGGAAGAATAGAATGCTAACTGTAAAGTCTTGCCAATAAATATGGAATTCAAAATCTAGATCTAACTTCCATATTTTTAGGAAGTACAGAGGAAAAAGAAGCATGTTAGACTACACCATGGAGAAGTAATTGGCAAAATCCAGCCTGTGGGAAATTCTATAGCAATGCTATCCAGGAGATGATCTACATAATGAAATAAACAGAATAATCAAAAGAAGTAAGCACTCAGAAATGTGTAAACAATGTTTAGTGTTTAGAAATGTTTAAGCCAGAATACTAAGCCCATTACTAGTGGACTTCTTTTGTTGAATAGCTGTGAACTGACTCAGCTGTGCTCTCAGTAAGTTACACGTGCTCAGTCTGTTTAGTAGCTATGTGCAGTGGGACATTTGTCAGTTTGAGACCGAATGGAAATCTAAAGCTGTCCATTTAGCATAGATAGTTTGAGAAGCACTGCTCAACAGGATAAATGATCCAATTTCTTCAAATAAAGTGTAAGAAAAACAAAAGTATGGGCAGAATTACTCTGTGTAGACCCCATAAAAAAAAAAAACATCTTTAAAGAAAAAAAAAATTGAGATCATTGGAAATTTAACACTATTTGAATTTAAGAAGTTCTTTTTTTTTTTTTTTTAAGGTAGGATAATGGTATTATATTTTTATAAAGTTTTTAAGAGATACATATTGTACTACCTGTGGATGAAATGGTCAGATGTCTGGAGTTTTCCTCAAAATATGGGATAGGCGTTTGGGGATGAATATAAGAGGATTGGTCATGAATTATTAATTATTGAAGGTGGGTGTTGGATACATGAGAAATCATTACCTTCCTATTTTTTCATCTGTTTGAAAATTTCCTAATAAAGGGCTAAAACATTGGGATCAGTTAGTCAATTAAAAAAAATGTATGCAAATATGAACTGGTCCAGGAATATAAGAAGGTATCAAATAGCCATGAGATGATGCATGGTTTCTTGGGGAAGACAACTATTAAGATTAAAAACACAAAAACAAAAACCAGGAGGCAGGAAATATTAAGCATAAGAGCATACATTACATGTAATAGAAAATTGAAACCAATCAAATCTAGAAATAATAGCCCCTCTTCCATCAGTCTGAGATGTGAATTTTTACAAATCTGAAAGACTTGTTCATTCGTCTCTTTTCTTTCAGAGAATAGAAAAAGAGACCTGTCAAGCTCATTTTATGAGGTTAGACATGTTAATATAGAAAATAAGTAAAAGACATTTTAGAAGCTTCATCTTTATGAACATAGATTCTTTTTAAATGTACAGATATAGAATTATTAAATGAAATATTTTCAGAAATTTAATTCACTTAGTGTATTGTGCTCTACTGTGTTATTATTATACATGTATTATATTATACTGTATTAACTGATGCAGGGAGGAAAACCATGTGATTCCTAAAAAGATGTAGAAAAATAATTTGATGGCATATAATGTTTTATGTCATTAAAAATTCAGTTGATAATATTAATGCCTCATAACAAAAACTTTTAGCAAACTGGGAGTAGAAGGGATCTTCCTTAACATTACAAATTATTTTGTCAAGCACTCACAGCAAACGTCATAATTTGTGGTGAATCATTATAAACATGTCTATCAAAATTAGCAACATTTCAGGATTACTTGCTATCACTGTGTCTATTCATCATTGTGTGGGAAGTTCAAGCTTATGCAGTAAACCAGAAGAGAAATAGGTTTTTAGCATTGGAAAACATGGGATAAAGCTGCTTCACGTGTAGATGATATGAAATTGAATACAATATCCAGGTCAATTATCAGAACTAATAAGTGTTGGGTACAAAGACAATATAGATATATTTCTTAATCACAAGTGAAAACCAATTAGATAATATAATAGAATATGTCTCTTCTTCATATGAAGAAATGCTCAACATTACTAATCATCAGAGAGATACAAATTAAAACAACTATGAAGTATCACCTCACACCTGTCAGAATGGCCGCCATCAACAAATCATCAAACAAGTGCTGGCGAGGGTGTGGAGAAAGGGGGACTCTAGTACACTGCTGGTGAGAACGCAGACTGGTGCAGCCACTGTAGAAAACACTATGGTGTTACCTCAAAAAATTAAAAATTGAACTTCCATTTGACCCAGTGATCCCTTTTCTAGGAATATACCCTAAGAAGCATAAAACACCAATAAGAAAGAATATATGTACCCCCATGTTCATAGTAGCACTATTTACAATAGCTAAAATCTGTAAACAGCCCAAGTGTCTATCAGTAGATGAATGGATAAAAAAGCAGTGGTACATATACACACTGGAATACTATGCAGCTGTAAGAAAGCAAGATCTCTTATCCTTTGAGATGACATGGAGGGACCTGGAGAGTATTATGCAAAGCGAAACAAGCCAAGCAGAGAAAGACAAATATCACATGATCTCACTTATTTGTCGAATATAATGAACTAAACAAACTGCTCAACAAAATTAACCCAGAGACATAGAGGTGGGGTACAGACTAACAAGCCTCAGAGGAGGGGGGTTTGTGGGGGAAGAGATAAACCACAGAACTTACAGGCATGTACGCATAACCAATGAACATCGACAACAAAGCTGGGGTTGGGGGGGAGGGAAAGGGAGGAGGGTGTCAATGGGGGAAAAATGAGAAACATCTGTAACAAAAACAAATTAATAAATAAAAAATTTTTTAAAAAAGAAAATAGAATAAAGATTTTATTCATAGTAACAACTAATACTTTGAAGTCTAATTATTGCAGAAGATGTTCAAGATATTTACATATAAAGTTATTAGATATGGTTAAAAGACACAAAGAAGACCAAAGGGAGAGCTATATCTTATTTGTAGATTCATAGGCAGGAAAACAATATAGTGAATATGACAATTTGCCCAAAATCAATCTATAACTTCAAAATTAAGTGCAAATCTAATAAAAATGTCCACTGGATATTTTGGAGAAGTTGAAGGGCTGATTTTAAAATTCATAGGAAGGACAAGTGTATGCACAGCCAGAAAAAAATTTTAAGAGTACCAGTGTAAGGGATCATGGCTTCCCAGGCATCAATAATATAATGCTCTAGTTATTAAGATGGTTTGGTATTAGCACAAGATTAGTCAAATAGAAAACTCTGAAACAGGTATACTCATGTTTGGGAATTTATTATCCTTTTATAAAATGGAAATGATGTTAAATAAGTGGAGAGATAGTTAATGGAGTCACATGAATTGCTGAGACAATTATCTATATAGAGAAAAATTGATATCTATCTCACACCAGGAACAAACCGATGAACCTCAAAGGGAAAGGGGGAGCTGGATGAGATAAACCAAAATACTTATTGCATATATGCATAACCAATGGACACAGATAATAGTAGGGTCTAGGGGGCTAGGGAAGAGGGGGTCACTGGGGGGAAGTAAAGGGAACATCTGTAATTTTTTCAACAATGAAGATAAAATGAAAAAAGATTTTCTGTTAACAATTTGCAAAAAGAGCACTGATAAGGCTAATTATGTAAATAAAACACAAAATACATGCAAAATTCAATTTTGGATGGATTCACAATTCATTTGTGAAAAGGAAGTCTGTAAAAGTTCAAGAGATGATCTGTATCACCTTGGGGGTAGAATACAATATCTTTAAACAGAATTCCTAAACAAGAAAATTGTTAAAGTTGACTACTTTAAAGTACTTCTGCTTAATAAAAGACTTAATTAATTAGGTTAAAAGACAAGCAGCAGGCTGGGTGGAGATATTTACTTTGCACATAACTAACAGAACATTTAGAGTTGATTAAATAAAAAGTCTCAGTGTGAAAATAAGAATTCAATAAGAAAAAAGTCTGACAATACTAAGTGTTGACCAATATGTAGAGCCATGGGAATGCTCTTGGGGAGTATAAAAACTCATACCTGAAATTCCTCTCCCATGTGTATGTTCTTTCTACACGTTCTTAAGTGCTTACTATCAGCAGATAGATGAGAATGTTCATAGCACCAGTATTGTAATCAGAAAGGAGACCTGGCCCTTGGCGGGTCTGCCCAGGGCCAGCCAGTATGTGGGTTCATGACTTCATGTGGAAAAGTTTCATAACATGAATCCAGGTGAATTTTAGAAGACATTTATTAAAGCTGGGGACAATGAAACAAGAAAGGGCTGGGAAAATGAACCTAGGCTGGTCTGCTTTGGCTCACTAAGAAGTCAGAGAAAAGGGGGCCTTGGGACAGGTTCAGGGGATTTATCTGGGACGAACCGCTGCTGCCCAGTACTACCCTGGTTGCAAGCCTTGTGGGGTCCCATAGAGTTTAGGAGATGTGTGCCTGTGGGGGAAGAAGGAGGTGGAGGCGGCATGGGCGTGCTCCTGGGAAGGAGAGCATGGGAGTGACCTTCAGTTTGAGGGGTTTTAAAGGTTGGTGTTTAGGAGAGGTCTTAGGGGAGAACCTCAATACAATATTAACTTTTTGCTGATGTACCAAAATGAGTTTTAGTTTCTTAACGTTATCTGTCTTTGGGTGTGGTTGGCAAATGGCAATAATTTAATTTTTGCTCTTTGTCCCCTTGAGTAGGGGGTTTAAGCTATTCATCCTCTGGTTGGGGAGAAGTGCAATCCATTTACTTCTCTTAGGTATCCCTGGTTTAGAGAAGGTAGGATTTTCTAGATGACTGCGAACTACCTGTCTCAGTTTCCCTATTCCGCTTGTCCGGGCTTACTAGCTTGTCTCTCTGTTAGTCAAAATCTGGAACAACCTATGTTTCTACCAAGAGTAAAACAGATAAATAAATTGTGATATATTTATACAGTGGTATGTGAGTGTTGTATTTGTGAAAATGAGTAAACCACAACTGCATACATCAACCTGAGTGAATATAGAAAGGACTATTAGACTAAGAAAGAATGTTACAGAAGTTTACATTGTATGGCTGCATTTATGTGATGTTTTAAAAAAATGGGAAAAATAACCAATATATTATTTATGGGTTCATGAATATGTGGAAAAGTTAAGGAAAGCAAGGGAATAATTTAAAATTTATTTCAGTTCCTTCTGTAAGGAGCAGCAAGGCGTTTGTGATTAGGTCGGGGCGTGAAGCAAGCTGTGGAGTTTTTGGTACTGTTCTCTTTTCTGAAAATGGATGTGGGTGGTTAGCACATGTGTATGTGCTTTTATTATTCTTTAACTGTCTTTAATTCTCTGTTGTGTAATTTTTTTTAAAGAAAGAAAATGGGCAAAGAGCATTAACAGCCCATTGATAGAAGAGACATGTGATCGGACAATCAATAAAGACCAGCTTTATCAACGGAACAAGAAAATTCAAATTAAAATGACCAGATATTATTTCAAACTCCTTAGACTAGCAAAAATAAATAATCCTGACAATACCAACTATCTCAAAGAACCATGAATCTTCTAGTGGAATGTATATAGTTGCCACCACTTTGTATAGTTATTTGGTGATTTCCAAGTTTTAAAAAATCCGTATGCTCTGTGATGTGCTAAAAAAAATATTTAAGAACAGTGTACATTTGTACATTGAATTTTTTACAGCACTGAACAAAACTAGCATAACTATGTCAACACGGATGAGATTTTAATACAATGTTGAGAGAAAAATAAATTGAGTGACAATAAACAATGATATCTTTTTATAGATATTTCAAAATACACCAAACAACACATGCTGTAACGGTGTACTTGTTCATGCTCTCTCTTTCTCTCTCTTTCACTTGCTCCAGCTTTCTCTCTCTCTCTCCACACACACAAATACACACACACACATCACAATCACACATACAGTATTTTTTTGTTAGATAAGTATGTAGGTAGGTGGGGATGAAAAACACCAAAATAATGACAGTGATTACCTGTGAGGTAATCACAGGTAAAAAAGGGAAGGTGAATGGTCTCTGTGATCATCATTGTTTGCAAATGATGCAAAATGTTATGATTTTTTGGAACATAGAAGGATTTGTGAGACTAAAAATTTTGAGAACCATTGTTGTATAGCTTCAAAACTAAATTTTTACAAAACATGTTTTGAGGCACTTATTTTGTAAAGAATAGCAGATTTCATGTGTTTGACATACCCACCGGAGGGGGCCCATATAAATCATGTGTTTATTTAATGTGATTTAAAAATGTTAATTAAAATGTATGTACCTGGACCAGTGCTCAAGGAAGCTCTTTTTTCTTTTGTCCTGCTGATGCCTTGTCCTGTTTCACCAGCTGAGCTCTGAGCAGGGTCCCTAGGAATGCACTGAAGGGCTGTGTGGGAGGTGGCCCTTCTGTCCTTTATACTGTACTCCTGGCTGCAGTCTTTGTTTCCCAGTGTGTCTTCATTCCTCTTTGAAAACTTCCTTTGGGCTGGCTCTATCCAGTCTTTCTCTTACATACACACATATGCAAGCAATTCTTCCTCCTGAATTTAAGATTATTTGTGATGAGCCTTCCTTTCTTTGCTCAGAAACAAAGGGGAATGTTTATAGTAAAGATGAGTGAAGGTGTACAGAGGAGTAAGTAAGCTTTTGATGTACCATTGACCACAACACATTACTAAAATACTACTTTATCAAGATGTTTGTGTCAAGTTTATATTCCACCAAACCCTCAACCCCCTTAAAAAAAATCACTGTCACTCACCATTCTTCCTATTGGAGGGTGGTTTAAGGGATTCTTTCCATAGGTTGTGCTCCTTGCCTGTATTGATTCAATCTGTGTGGAGTGGATTTCCTTCATTTTTAACAACCTCTTTGAAGTCCTTTGTGATTCATCCTTATTAAAAAACCACTCTCATTTATCATTAGAAAATTTCCCTTTTGCTCCCTTTGATATTCTCTCCCACTTTCCAGATGGTTCATTAGAACCCTCCTGTTCCTAGGCTTCTTTTCCGAGCTTCCCCACTGTTACACTTGTGGTTTTGCCAAGGGTAGCCTCTTTATTCCTGCTTTCTGTCCCAAATCACTTTTCCGTCTTTCAGTAAATGACAGGGTTTTATTCTCCACCATGTGGTTATTGGGTTTCCTTAATAGCCTCATGCAGAGAGGCTTTATTGAAGACATTTTTATTTGGCCTTGATAGATTATAGTCACCATGTTTTTCTAATCTCTTCTTTAAAATCTTTTAGGAAGGACTCCCCCTGTTAAAGACACACTTAAATTGCAATGGCATTAAGTTTTAAAATTCTTTTTCTCTACCCAAATGTTTACTTAGGTATATCTCTTGACAGTGAACTGAAAGGCAACTGGTCACAGCCAGGAGTCTAGGATATATTGGATTTGAGTAATACCCTGTTATTGGAGGGCAGGGGACTGGGGGTTTGGAGAACCATTTACAAAGAGAAAGAGAGGTAGGTCTTGTTTTCTGTGGCTCAGGGTTTTTGCAGATAATTAGTTCTTGCTTATGACAAGATAGAAACTAATAGCCTCTTAGCCTGAAATCTTGTCACCGACCTATAACATTGGCCATAACCCTTATTGAACTTTTAGCACATACTGTCTTCAATTGTTGGCTTGTGTATGTCTGGTGTGGTATCTCCAATTGGTTAGTCAGTTCTTTCAGGGTGTCACCCTATCGTCTTTGTGCCTCCTGTCTCTAACCCAGGGTCCTGCACAGAGTAGCACTTGGTGGATGTGGCATTTGGATATCTTCCTTGTCCTAGTCTGCCAACTTCCACTCTGTAAAAGATGGCAGCTAAAACTGCATGAAAGTTCACCTATCAGCAATTCTGGTTGGGCACTCCCAACTATTTTTCATCCTCCAGCATTCCAGAGGAGCAGATGTTTCCGGCCTGGATTGTAAGGCAGTAACTCAACCAGGGGAGGAATCATTAAGTACAACACAGAGAATTGAGGGTAATGAGGGATTGGCTAGTAAGAAGTAAAGAGAACTCTAGACAGTACAGTGAGCCCTCGCCAGGGCTCTCTGAATGACACTGAGGTGGTAGTAGCGTCATTGCTGGCGGAATTGCTGGATACCCACGCTGTGGCATTTGTTGGAAATCTCCTTTCCAGGTTTCAGGTAAAGCAGTTTTGGGAAAGGTGTTTTGCAGGAAGCACTCTGCTATGAAACTGCCTAAGAGCTGTAATGGGGGAAGCAACTGGCTACTGTGGGAGCACCTGGTGAGCTGAATGCTGCTGCTTACCTTTCAGGGCACTTGGGATCCAGCAAGAATCCCTTTGTAATGTCTCTCCAGTGACCTCTACTGACAGAGCTTAACATTGTGCCAGATGGCAAAGGAAAACTGTCTAAAGGGCCCAACTCAGTTTTCACAGAGCAGCCATTTAAGGATTGATTTGTGACTGGAAGGCACTGCATTGGGAACTGCACACTCAGCTTGCTCCCTTCCTGAATCTATAAGTGTTTAGGGAGATAGGTTGTTATTAACACAATAAAGGGTTGTTAGGAAAAGTGACGTTTAGGAAGACAAAAACATTTGTTCTTGATTCTAATTTTAAAATTTCTGAATATAATTTCGGTAATGCAGATGTGCTCTAGATTTTGGCTCTTAGTACATGGGATACATAAAGGATAGAGGATATTTTGAAGGGTAAGAGCTTGCGCTTCTGAACCAATATAGCATCTAGAGAAAAGCAGATGGATATTCTTTATATCTCATTCCTCCAAGATCTCAGAAAATATTAAAATTTTTATTCAACACTTGGTGTTGGAGACCAAGAGGGCCTCATTAGGTTTTTACTAAATCCACATAATTACAGTAGCAATATTTTTTGTTCTAGCTAAAGTGAAGTATGAAAGTAGCAAAAATATTTTCACAGTGATATGCTGTTTCACAATAGACTTCACATCTTGCTAGAGACCACATTTCTTTGTCTGGCGCACGTTACTGAAAGCTTCTAGTGGGATGGAGTGACATAATTCACATTTTCAGCTTGGTAGGTGCACGTGCGGTGGTCATCAAGAGGGCTTTTCTTTACCAGCGAGCCACAGAACCAGCTAGCAATCTGTGTACACATATCCCGTTGAATTGTAGGTGCAGATGCCTGAGTCTACTCTTAGATGTGAAAGATGACACTCCTGCTGTTTGACTGATAGTGTGCCCTTTAACAGGCACTTGAGCTATCTTCTTTCTGAGGCTTTGTCCTTGAATTTACTGTTTAATGTCATCCTCCTGACTAATCCTGGGGAGTTCTTTATGAAATTGTATACTTGTGAATATGAATGAATTTGAAAAAGTAGAGGTTTTCTTAAACTAATATGTCACTTAAACACAATGATATTTTTCAGCTATATAGAGACTTTATATAATATTGTCTGTGATTGATAGTATTTCATCAGAGCAATGATTTCTAACCTTTTTCTTCTATCATTTGAGAATGTGCTGAGATTTGGACCCCTTGCCCCACCACACACATAGGATTTTGAGTAGTTTAAGGAATATTATATGCTTTTGTATTAGATTATGAAATTAGAAGTTGTTGTCAAGGAGGTGGTTCAGTCTCCATGTCGGTAATGTCCAGCCTAAGTCAGTAGTAAATTCGAAAAGCTATTGTTCTTTATTCTTTTAGCAGTTTTCTTTCTTCCCACTTCTGCTTCTTTATAATACTTCAGTTGGATCACATTGGGAACTAAACTGGGATTATGTTTGGTGGTGGATTACATAAAGAGCAGCAGAATTTAGGGTTAAGTTGGCTATAAGAAGGCAGAGAATACTGCCTAACTTGGAAATGACCAGATGTCAGCTATGGGGGTGATTTGAGAGTTGGGATCAAAGTTCAGAGCTAAGAGTCAGAGGCTGTCTAAGAACAGGAGGATGAGGTGAATGTGTTTGGGGAAAGCAAGGAACAGTTTCTGCCTAAGTCTGAGAGCCTCTGTCCTGAGACAGGGACATTTCTGAGTAGTGACCATGCCAGATTCAAGAAATGGAAATAGTTGTTTTATGTTTAGAAATGTTGTAAGGCACAGAACTACCTGGAGATGGGACTCAGGTACAGAGTTGAATAGCATGGATCTTGTGGGGAGCAGATCTTACCACACATATGTTGAAAGGTGACTCTTGGAGGCCTGTTATGTGTTGGTGGTTTAGATAATCTGTTGTATATATTGTTTATGGTTTATGACCCAGGCTTAAACCAAAACATAGAAGGATTTATATTAGACGAATTGAAAGAGTAACTTCCTCACCATAAGAATTGTGAGAGACTGTTTCAAACGGAATTTGGGTTACCTTCACCAGGATGATATTTCTCAGTATTTTTAGGATGTGGACTCTTGGATAAGGTGAATGACTCTTCAGTTCAGTTGCCTCAACTCTTTCACCGTTTTAGTGCAAAAAGAACTCTGTGACACCAATGATGTGTTCTTTCTCAGGGAATTTTGTGGTAGGACCAAGTAGGATATGTAACTACCTGCTTGAGAAATAGTGGTATAAATGATTTTTATTTGAACTATAGTGTCTAAAATAGAATTTTTAAATCTAGTTAGATGTTGATTCTATCATGCATCCATATATACTACAGCATTTATCAAGTAATCCACACAATTCATTCATAATGATACAACTGACATTGATTTATTATTAAAAGGCTCTATCAGCATTTGAAATCTACGACCAATCTAGGATACCATTGAAGATCTACTAGTAGTTTTAGTTTTGTGAATTGTGGAGATTCCAACTTTTAAATTGTGTATGAGGGCTGTAGGAGCTTTTTGGTGTTGTCTTTGCCAGGATTCTCTAGAAACAGAACAAATAAGGTGTGTGTGTGTGTGTACACCTATATATGATTTCTATAAAGAGATTTATTATAAAGAAGTGGCTCATGTGATTATGGAAGCTGAGAAGTCCAGACCAAGGAAAGCCAATGGTATGGTTTCAGTCCGAGTCCAGACGCCTGAGAAGCAGGAGAGCCAATGTGAAGTTCCAGTAGGAATCCAAGTCCAAGTAGAAGATTGGTGTCCCAGCTTGAGGGAAATAAAAAATAAAAAAAAAAACCAAAATATAAAATGTAGTATAAAGTATTAACAAAAAAGCATAAAATAACAAATAAAAGCAGAGGGAAAAATTCTTTCTTACTTGTTTAAAAATTTTTTTATTGTATTTATCTTCAGATAGAGTGGGAGAAAAGAGAGAGAGAGAGAGAGAGAGAGAGAGAGAGAGAGAGAGAGAGAGAGAGAGAAACATCAATGTAAGTGAAACACACCAACTGGTTGCCTCCTACATGACTCTGACCAGGGCCGGGGTTGAACCAAGGTACATGCCCTTGACCAGAACCGAACCCACATCTCATTGGTCTGCAGGCTGACACTCTAACCGCTGAACCAAACTGGCCAGGGCTTTTACTTGGTTTTTTATTCTATTCAGGCCTTCAAACGGTTAGATGAGGCCCATGTAAATTGGGGAGTGCAATCTGCTTTACTCAGCCTACTGACTCAACTGTTAATCTCATCCAGGAACACTGTTACAGACACTCCCTGAAATAATGTTTAACCAAATATCTGGGCACCCCATCACCCAGTCAGGTGGCCACATAAAGGTAAGGTAACCATCACACTGTTCTTGTGACTTTATAATAGAACACTGAGAGTCCGTCATCAATTCTAATAGCTCCTTAATTTTGTTCTATGAATGCCAAATTTTAGAAATTCCCAGTGAACTATTTAGTCAATTACTAGTAGATAGCCTTTGTTTGTACATAAAAGTGTTAAAGTAAGGAATTACGCATTTGTCACTCTACAGGATTGAACAAAAGACTTGAACTTTGGGTCCTTGTATCTTAGAGCCTATCTGTGGGCCTTGGCATCATGGCTGGAACATGTTTTCGGTAGCAGTGCTCCTTACTTCTTACTCTGGCAATAACACCATCTTTTGAGCTGGTGAGGAGTGAGTGAAATCCTGACTCTGAATTTCACTCCCTGGGGACCTTAGAGAAATTATTTAACCACTTTGAGCCTCAATTTCCCAATTAAAACAAGGACAACTCCTAAGTTGTGGTTAAAGAACCTAGCATGATACCTTGTGAGTGGGAGATACTCAGCAAATGTTATACCCTTATATTTATCTTGAAAATAGATGTCTGCCCTCTTCCTCTTTTGTATAGATCTGCCTGTGCAGTGTCAACATGAATCAGATATCTTGTGGGTCTTATCTTTTTAGGTCTGATCTACTTTATTTTTAAGCCGCTTCTATCTTTTCTGTTGATTAGTATTTCTTCTGTCATCTTCCTTTAGAGTAGGTGATAGAATTTAGATGGGTTTCAGTTCTTTTATATTTTACCTACTGGCACCATGAGAGCTGTTTAGGTACCTGAAAAAAAAATGCAATCCCTTTCTCTCTGTTTTATCTGTCATCATGGTCCAGGAAGAGGATGACAAGAGATCACAATTTTGAAGTTGACAGCAGAATGGATAAAGTTTTCTCTTTTAAATGGTGGTTGTCATGAGAACCAGTTCATACCAGGACAGGGTGTGTTTTATTGTTGCCATTGTTGCTTTTTGCCTGAACTCATCCAGACGTTGAATCTATCATGTATTTTGTGTACAGCTTCATGGAACTTCCTTGCTTTGATAGATGGACGTTTCTGATGTTTTCTCTGTATAGGCTAGAGGTTGGGGGAATATTAGTCTATTTCCTTCTCCCATTGGTATCTCTAGAAGAACTCCAAGAGAAGGAAAGTGCTAAACGATATACTTCTCACGATATGTCAAAGATGATAAAAGCAGGCAGAACAACTGACCTGATTTCAGAGATCCCCAGAAGCCTTTGGCGGTATCTTTGGTGCATGGGAGGAGGCAGAAAGCACTGATACTCCACCGACATTGCTGCTGGGTGCAGTTGGGCCTGCCAGGAAAACAGTCGTGGGCGTCACGTGGGTGCCAACAAGCTGTCTTGAGTGTATTCCTGACCCTGGCTTCGTGAGAACACGGGTTTTTGTCACTAATCAAGGAACTCAGTAGCCTCTATGATATATTCAACTTGAGGTTTTTGTCATGGAGGCTTAAGTGAGGAGAGATTTGGAGAGACCGTGTTGTCCAATGGGACCTGTTTGAGTTTGTAAATGAAGGTCTGGTGTTGGGGGTTCCCTGTGAAAACTGCTGAAACTGTCAGAACTTGTCCATTTGAGACTTTAACTTCTTGTCTTGTATGGCATCCTTGCCAGCCAATATTCTGTTTAGCTGCCTGGCAGAAGTTGCCTTTCCATTACCAAATGTTCTTTTTTTTAATCCACACCCGAGGACATTTTTGCATTTATCTTCAGATAGAGCGGGAGGGAGAGAGGGAGAAAGAGAGAGAGATAAACATCGAAGTGAGTGAGGCACATCGATTGGTTGCCACCCACACAACCCCAACTGAGTCCAGGGACGAACTGCAATCAAGGTATATGCCCCTAGTGGGAACCAAACCCAAGACTGTCTGGTCCACGGGCTGACGCTCTAACCGCTGAGCCAAACTGGCCAGGGCACCAATGTTTTTTTATGTTAACATCTTTTGCCACAGAATGTTGACTGTTTTGGATTTCTTCCCATTATTTCACTGGCCCCAAACTACATGTGAAGGAGAGGAATCGAAGACAAGCAGCAGGGAGAGAATCAAGTCTGCTTTTGCAGTGCAACACTTTGATGCATTCCCTCCCCTGTGCTAATCCCTGTACCTGATTAATTGGCATGTGGTATGTTACGTAATCCAGGGAATGACAAAACTGACTCAATAGCAATTAGCTGAAACAGGAATGGACTTCCCACAGAGACCCTAGGACAGCATTGCATTTAACTGGGTCCTTCCAAACACAAGTCTTCTCAAATGATGAACAGTAGAAGATCTCACTTAGGACCAATTGTTTAAAGAAATTAAAAACTGTGGAAATTAGCAGCTGAAATCCACTTGAATGAGTCTGCTATCCCTTTAATATGTCTGTCTATTCATCTCACTAAGACATCCAATCCTTTCTCCAAAGTGATTTGAATACTTAATATTTGCTGAAATGCTTTAGTTGGATTTAAATAACGTAATTGAATTTTCTTCCTGCATTCAAGGGAAATGAAGGCTTGGGAATTCCTGTGTTAAGATATGTGAACGTGCTTATTTTTAGAAGTGATTCTTACTTATTTCTTTGTCTGTGAGCCAAGAATTAATAAACAGTAGGTCTGCCAAGTGTATGAGGCTGTATTCATCAGAGTTACAGGCTTTATCTGTCACTCTCCAGGTGATGGCTTGTCCCTGGGGTGCAGATGTGATCTACTTAGTGACAGGTTTTGGTTGAGCTGAATTGGATATAGATTGCCTTTGTGTTTAGATACCATGTGTTCTTGGAAACCTCATCCTAACCAGGATTGTTGTAAAATAAGTTCCTAAGTGCTGTTCCTTTGTTTACAGTCTAGTGAGAGAGACAGATAAACTAGAAACTCTACACAACATAATCAGCACAATGAAAGAGCAGAGAAGAAGGAAATCTTTATCCCTGGGGGTAATAAAAGAAGGCTTATCAAAAGATCTTAAAGAGAAATTTGAAGTGATCCAGGCAGAGAAGGGGTGCTGTGTTACAGATAGTGGGAGTAGCAGATTTGAAGGCACAAAGATACAAAGGAATGTGCATTCCTGTACTGTGTACTGTGGAGTGGCTGGAGCAGGGGCAAGTGATAGGAAATGACGTTAGGGAGAGAGGTATAAACTGCTTCATGAAGGGCCTTCTAGGTAACCTTATGGAATTTGAGCTTTGGTTTAAAAAGAATGAGAAGTCTTTATTTTTATGTATTTCTCTATTTTTTAATCCTCACCCAATGATATATATATATATATTTTCCATTTATCTTCAGATAGAGTGGGAGGTAGGTAGGGAGAGAGAGAAACATCGATGTGAGAGAGACATACGGACTGGCTGCCTCCTGCATCATCTCGACCAGGACCGGGGACCAAACGGAAACTGAAATACGTGCCCTTGACCAGAATCAAACCCTCGACTCTTTGGTCTGAGATTCGATGCTCTAATGGCTGAGCCAGACTGGCCAGGGCAAATGAGAAGTCTTTAATAATTTTTAAGTATAAGAGTGATGTAGTCAGAATGGCATTTTAGAAAAAGAATTTTGCAGTGTAGCCCATGGCATGGAGCAGTATAGGGAAAGAATGAAGGTGGTGAGACTAATTAGACAATTAGTTATAATCACCCAAGAAACCAATGCAGGCCAAGAGAAAGAAATGGTAGATGGCCCTGGCCAGTTTGGCTCAGTGGTTAGAGTGTTGGCTCGTGGACCAGAGAATCCCCGGTTCAGTTCCCGCTAGGGGCACGTACCTCAGTTGCAGTTTGTCCCCGCCCCACTTGGGGTCATGTGGGTGGCAACCACTTGGTGTGTCTCTCACATCGATGTGTGTCTCTCTCTCTTTTCCCCTCTTCTTTCCTGCTCTATCTGAAGATAAATGCAAAAATGTCCTCTGGTGAGGGAAAAAAAAAAAAAAGAAAGAAAGAAATGGTGGATGACAGATACAAAAGGATGGACTTGACCGCATGAAGGAGGTGGAATCTACTGGATTTGGTGGCTGCATGTGGGGAAGGGTGCGAAAGGGAAAAAGCATTTGAAAGTAACTCTTGGTTTGCTTTCTTGGTACCATTCACAAAGTTAGGGATCCCAGGAGGAGAAATGTGTTTTGGGGTAGGAGTCAGGAGAGCTAGTTGAGTTTTCGATCTGTTTAGGTAGGGGATTTGCAAATGGAGATGCCCAGTAGGCAGGTGCATATATGTGTCTGGGCCCTGGCACAGTCGTCAAGGATGGAATTGGATATATTTAGTGATGGAAACAAGGAGGGGAAAGCTGTAAAGAATGACCAACTTAACTGTGAAAAGGAGAGAAGATAGTCTGTAGCATGAAATGGGATTAGTCACAGTTTTGTTTTGTGAATTGTTTGTGTAAGGGGAAGAATTGAATATGTTTACCGAGGAGAAAGAGCCAGTTGAGAGATAAGGGTATGGAAGACATGGGATGATTTCTAAGTAAGAACTTTGAGGAGACAAAGTGATGGGATTGGGTGTATTCAAGTCTTTGAGAGAGGGTTGGTAATGCCTAGAACCTGGCCCAAGGAGGCATGCTTTATATTTTTCCCCCTAAATTAAGGTGGTCATGAAGGTTTGAAGCATGACTGCAAGGGCAAATGCATTTGTGAATGGGAATGGAAGTCTAGAAGTTGGGAGCTGTCTTATCTGATGATTTCTCTTTTCTCAGGAAGGAGGCAAACCAAATTTTATTTCCCTTGGAGTGAAAATAGTGTATGTGGGATAGACATTTTCAGCAGTGAGATACACGATTAAAGTAGTCTCTGAAGTTAATTGGAGAAACTAATATTTCCTTCTCTGAGATTTGGTTTTTGACTCAGCACATGCTCAAAGAGGCAATTCTAAATTATTTAAGTAATTCAGAAGCGACGAGCAAAGCATCTGCTATGTTCAGGGCACTGATGATATGCCTTACCCTCGAGGTCACACCTGTTACACAGAGCCTTTCCTATTGCTTCTAAGTTGGTTAAAAATCGTGGTAGCCTGTCTTTTACAGCGAGAGTTAGAAATGTTGCTGTTTGGGCATTTGTCTTTTTTTAGTGTGCTGAGCTCAATCAGGGGAGTATATGGTCCCTATATTTAATTTTTTAATAAACTGTTTATTTTAGAATAGTTCTAGGTTTACAGAAGAATTGCCGAGACAATTCAGAGAGTTTGTGGACCCCACACTCAGTTTTCCCTGTTATTGATATCTTACATTAGTATATATATAAATTAATGGGCACATTTTTATGTACATTTATTTTTGTCTGTATTTCTAAAACTTCTTGCTTTGGCAAGTGAGAGGAGCACTTGTCTATTGATAATTCAGAAACATGAGTTGGATCAATAATTTGAACTGTCTCTCCTACTGTCTTTGAGATTGTCTTATCCTAACCCCTAATTCTTATCTCTGAGAAATCATACAGTTTGAGGGGGGCAGGCAGAGAAAAATAAATACCAATTTGAATTTTATCATGTCAGTATAACCCTGGTGTCAGTTATGTGTCTTTAAAAAAACTGTTATCTAATAAAAACAGTTTATTAGACAAAAATCTTTAAAAAATGGATTCATGAGGAATAAATAATGAAAAGAGTATTTTTTGTTTTTGATGAAAAGATTGTACACCATCTCTAGATGGCACTGATTTTATACTGGCCTGTCATTTTTGACCTATACATTTTGAAATTAAAAAGTCTCTTCTGATTAGCATCACGTTCGTGTTCACTAGTGCACTCTGTTTTCATTTCCCACCAGCAGAACACAGAACTAGAAACCTCTTTTATTTGCTGTAAGAGTCCATTCATAACAAACTCATTATGAGTGATATGGAATTTAATGGTAATTTTGTAAGAAAGAATGAAGAGAACATGTACTCTGCAGTGAATCATTCTGTCTCTTCTCTCCAAATTGCTTTTTCTGTTGTCTGGCATGCACTTTCCAGCCCCAGAAAATTTCAAAATCCTTCCAAAAGAAGCTGTGTAACAACTTGTATTCTATGGGCACTTTGGCATTTCACTTCACAGCTCCATTACTGTGTCCTCCCTGCCCCCCACGCTCCCAACTGCCAAAGAATTCTCTTTACGTTTTACTTAGAGACTATTGTTTTAAAATTTTTTTCCATCTAATTAAGCTGGTAATCTCTCGAGTCAGATCCTATCTAATAGTCATTCAGCTAAATTAAACATTTAAAAAATACCAGTTTGCAGAAATGTTTTATGACTGTAGGCATAGCTTCATTCTAAGACAAAGCACATCAACACCAAAATGTCATGTGGGTACTATTATTGAGATTTTAAAGCTCCTCTTCGTCTTCCCCATTCTCCTCCTTCCCCTCCTCCCCCCTCTTCCCCCCTCTTCCTCTTCTTTCTTTCCCCTGCTCCTGGTCCTTCCACTCCCCTCTTCTTCTTTATTAAAATGCTGGTTTGCACTGTCTGAATTCAGTTATGACCTCATTTCTTTCTTGTACTTAACCTGTCTATTTAAACTATTGTGTTTGGTTGTATTACCTAGCAGCATTTTCCCATTAACACTATCTTTGATTGCCTCTTCAATACTCATACTACTTGTACTTGCATTGGCTACTGTTTAGAGCAATGTGCTGTTGAGGGCTGCTCCCTTCACTTTAGACTTTTGCTCTGTTACCACAGGCAAATATTGACTTATGACCCTAAAATTAACGGAATTGGTGATATAGTATAGCTGATTGGCTTATGGACTGGTTACAATTTCAAATGCTGTTGAAGTGACTTTATCATATTTGTTTTGATGTTATAATGCAGAAATGCTTTGTAATTTGCAAACTTTTTATCTATTTCTGATATACCTTTCTAAATGTTGTCTTGACACTGCCACCACAATTTCTTGTTCCAGCACTTCCTTTGTTTAGGTTATTCAGAAAGCTGATTTTTTTTTTTTTTTCTCACTGTGAAATTGGGCTAGCCCTCAAACCTGTTGCCCAGGCCCAGATATCTCAGATTGGAAGGTGGAATTATTTCATCAGCAAAGACTAAGTTAAAATGCAATGAACTTGTGTTCCTGTACATTCCACATGCTTGAAATATTCCTGTTGGGTACCCTTGAAGGACCTTGCCTTTTCTGAGCCCCCAGCCACCACAGAGTCTACTTCAATTAAGGTTTTATCTTGATTATTTTCTATGCTATGTCACCTTTTAGAGCTTTATAAAATGAACAGCAATATTAGAAACCCCTTTCTTTTCCCTCTGGAGGGTTTCTTCTGAACCACTTTTGGGTTTGAGCAATGTTTCTTCTGCTTTCTCACCTGTATGGAGAATATTTATTTGTTCAACTTTGAAGCATTTCTTTTTCACATTTCTTCTACTGCTTTCCTTCGGTTCTCTTCTTTCCTCTAGTTAAGGAGGGAAGGACTGAGATAACCTGTATCAATTGCTGGCGTCATAATAAGCACCACAGAAATATCAGCCTCCCTAGACTGGATGCAGCCTCTGCCATACCATGTCTTCCTGTTAATGATGCAGAACATTGTTGTAGCTCACATTTGGTTTCAAAGAATCCTCCTCAAAGGACTGTTCACGTTGATTCAGTTGCACATGTTAACACATTTGAAAAGCAAACCTTAATTATCATTGTTTGAAGTGTTTATTTACCTTGTGCAATAATAATTTAATTAGGATAAACTGGCACTGTATTATATAGGGTGCCCAAGCAGTCTTAGTGTGTGAAACTGCTGCAGGGCCTCTCTTCCTGTTTATGTTCATTCTTAATCCCATCCCTCTGACTGTTAATGCTTTCTACATTGAAGCCAAAGAGATGGTAATCTATGCTGCCCTGGAAATAACTGTGGAGCCTTGAAGATGCAGTTGTGAGTCAGGTTCCAGGATGAGTTCAGGCTCTACAACTTACTGTGCAATGGTGTCAAGTTATCTAACTTCTCTAAACCCCAGGTTTCTTATTTAAGAAATGGTGAAATAATTGTTGTGAGGATTAAATGCATGTAGTAAGCAAGAGAAGCACCCAATAAAGTAGCAAATATAGTAAATGATCAATAACTGTTAGCCATGGTTGTGTAAGCAGCAGGAGCAGCAGCAAAGTTTGTTATAGGGTCATTTTATCTGTCACAGGAAATCAGAGAGACACAGGGTGGGTAAGTATTTAGCATTCATATGTAAAGCAGGTTAAACCATTGGCCAATGGATATTTTAAAATGGCCAAATAGAACAATAACTTTGGTAAGTCCCAAGTAACTCCTTTAAATTTTACTATTATCCAAGCCCCATTTATACTTGGCCACTCATAGGATTTTACATAGCTGTATATTATTCTTCTGACCATTTACTTTTTAAATGTTTGTTTAAAATCTGGGCTGTTGCCCTGGCCAGTTTGGCTCAGCTGTTAGAGTATTGGCCGGGGGATGAATGAATCTTGGGTTCAATTCTAGTCAAGGTACGTACCTTGTTTGTGGTTTGTCCCTGGCCTTAGTTGTAGTTCGTCCCCGGCCCTGGTCGGGTCATGCGGGAGGCAACTAGTTGTATGTGTCTGCCTCACATCAATACTTCTCTCTCTCTCTCTCTCTCTCTCTCTCTCTCTCTCTCTCCCCCCCCTCCCTCCCTCCCACTCTGTCTGATGATAAATGGAAAAATATCTTCAAGTGAGGATTAAAAAAATAAAATGAAATCTGGGATTTTTTGAAAAATTCCTTTGCCGTTCTAAATTTTAAATTTGATTAGCTTTTGCAATACACTTTTATTTTTAAGCCTGATTAGAATTAATTTCTTGCACCTAGTTTTTCACATTTGTGAACTACTTGCCCTGGCTTCTGTAAACAGTTGCAGTAGGGGTGGAATTTGTGTTCTGGGTCATTTGGGTTTGTGTAAAGATACTTGAGAAATGGCAGAGAAATAGAAGAAATCCTAATGGAAAAACAAAAGACACAGCCTGTTGTATCCAAAGAATGGATATCTAATTTGATTTCACCAACAGTAGATGTCTCTTAAATATAAAGCTAAGTGAGAGGCAGCCACTTAAATGTCACTGGAATCAAAGATGGGATGTGTTTTAGTTCCAGCTTAGTGTCTAAATGGATAAGTGATCTTAGCCTCTCTGGATGGATTTCACCTCTCTGGATTTCACTTTCTTGTTTGAGGTTGGCTTACTTGATTTCTAAAGTCCCTTCCAGTTCTAATTTATATTTCCTCTAGACACAGTTACTTGTTTTTGTTTTTTGGTTGTTGTTAAATGGTTTTTTCTTTATTGAGTTTAGAGAGGAAGGTAGAAGGAGAAAGAGAGAGAGAAACATCGATGAGAGAGAACATCAATTGGCTACCTCCTGCATGCCCCTCACTGGGGATCGGGCCCACAACATAGGCATGTGCCCTGACCGGGAATTGAACCAGCATCCTCTGGGTGCATGGGTCGACGCTCAACCACTCAGCCACACTGGCCAGGCATAATTACTTGTTTTCATGGTCTTATTCTTCTGTGTTGTATTGTGCAGATGGCCTAATAAATTACTCCTTTTCCTTCTTTCATGGTTTTCTAAACATTGGTCTTCAGTGTATGTTACAGGTATTTTTCAGAAATACCTATGTGTTGCATGTTCTATTAGATCTTAATAGTTCTGTTCAAATAATCTTAACGTGACTGAGTTCTTTTACTTAGCATTTATTTAAGCTATATTATCTGTTAATTGTGTATTTGATATGAGATATTATTTTAGTACACAATTAAATTAATACAGAATTGTTAAAATAAAGTATTTTTTACTATGCTTCCCTAAATCTTCTTAATACATTGTGTGCTGCTCTTTGGGAAATGTTGGTATATTTTGGATTTGTTCCTTCAAGCAACCTCATCCTCTTCTAATATTTTTGGTATGTTTTCTGTACTTACAAGGACATGCCAGTGCTTCTGTTGATCTACTAAACCTGAATTGGCCATAATGAATAGTTGAAGCCTGTAGTGCAAAAGTAGACTTCCAGAATTATGATATGCTTGATTTTGCTGGACACTTAGCCCAACAACTACTCTGTAATTGCCTTAGTTCATCTTCACAGCCTGAGGTTCTCTGAGGTAATGTGACACCTGACCACAAGTCTATATAAGAACTAATTTACTTTCTATTCACCCTTTTCATGAGGATAAGTCCTTTAGGGCTGCTTATCTGACACCCAACTTGGTCAGACACTGTGGACTTTTACTTTGGCCTCACTTGCTTTGGTAGCTGTCACAACCAATAATTCAGTTTGTCACTTGATACATTGCATAGGCACCTTATCTCAGTATTTCTCTCTGGTGTTGCGCTGGGCTTTTTTTTTTTTTTTTTTGGCTTTGTGCTTTTTCTCTGTGGTGTTACTTCTTCAGTGCTTTTAAGAATTTTTGTAAGTTTTTAGCAGATTTATTAGGAGGTTTTATTCTAATTATCCAGCCCAATATTACTAGAAATAACAGTCAATTTATTATTTTATTTAAAATATTTTATGAAACATTAGGTGGAAAGAATAGTAGATTCATTTACTCATTTCTCCTTCTTGAGTCAGTCTCCTAGCAGATAAAGATGCTTTGTGGTTAAAGATGGGGACACTATTTTAGTGGTAAAGCAGCTTATGAATAATAGCTGTGATTCATAATTATGATTGTGATGATACTGAGGAATATTTATTTAGCTATTGCAGTGTGCCAGATACCCTATGCTTTTCATGCATTATTTTATTTAATTATTATAAAGTGTTTTAATTTAGTGATATTCCTACTTTAAAAGCATTACCAGAGACTTAGCCACCATGTCACTTGCTGGAATTGACCTGGATAGTAAATGGCAGAAATATGCTTTGGGCCTGGTCCTGGACTATGGAGATAGAGGGTTAGCAAAGTCTAGCGTAACTCATGCCTTCATGGATTTTACAGGATTTAATTGCTAGACTGCTTTCTATCTAGTCTCAGGACACACTCTAAGGATACTGTGGGATAGTCAGGAATATAATTTTAGAGTCTTAAAGCCTGATTCACTGGTATTTCCACTAGCATTGAGGATAGTGTCTTTTGTAAGGAAATAACTGTATGTTAACACAAAAGTAAAATAAGAGATCAGTGAAGATCAGAACAGTGTCTTAAAAAATTTTTTTTTTCTTTATTGATTTCAGAGAAAGAGAGAGAAAGGGAGAGGGAGAGGGAGAGAGAGATAGAAACATCGATGAGAGAGAATATCCATTGACTGCCTCCTGCATGCCCCCCACTGGGGATTTGGCCCACAATCTGGGCATGTGCTTTGACCAAGAATTGAACCGGCAACCTCTTGGTGCATGGGTCGATGTTCAACCAATGAGCCACACCTGCCAGACAGAAGAGTGTCTTTTAATTCCCTAAACACTTAGCGCTTTTGTTCAAAGTCTATACTAAATGAATTAATTTCAGTGTGTTCATTGGCTGAAAGACAATAGATTTTATTTTCATATTATCTTTTTTTATATAGACTGGCCAGGATGCTATTTTTATTTACTTGTATTATTCCTCTTGGTTTACAGTTATTTGCTGGTGTAAAGGATGGAGAAAGCCTGCAGCTCTTTGAACAGAGTTCTCGGTCTGCCCATAAACAAGAGACACATACCATGGAGGCCGTGAAGCTCGTAGAATTTGACCTTAAGCAAACACTTACAAGGCTTATGACACATCTTTTTGGCGATGGTAAGTACTCAAATGCCTTTGTCTTTGGGGCTTAAATAGTCAGTAATTACCATCATCCTGAATTCATTAATGGTAGCAGTGTCTAGATTTTTTTTGTCTAAGTTGTGGCTTAATGGTTCAGGTCCACAGTGAGGTAGAACTTAATGGATTTCTTGGCTTATTCCATGTGAGGAGAAGGGGGATATGAAAATAGAATTAGCTAGAGAAAGAAAAAATGATGATATCCTGTGAGAAGAATGATAATGGACTAACATCAGGTGATTCATCAATGGTGAGAAAGTGTACAGACTGATTAATGTTCTTGGATAACTATATTGTCATTAGGTCAAACTTGAGTGATGGGGCAATAGCTTCTTTTTTTTCCTTTTCTAATTTTATTTATTTATTTATTTATTAAACAATTTTTTCAATTATAGTTAACATTCAATATTATATTAGTTTCAGGTGCATAGCATAGTGGGTTAGACTTCTATATTACTTATGAAGGAATCACCTCCTTAAGTCTAGTACCCACTGACACCATACGTAGTTATTACAATATTATTGACTACATTCCCTCTGCTATACTCTACATTCTTGTGACTGTTTTGTGACTACAATTTGTACTTCTTATTTCCTTCACCTTTTTCACCCAATCTCTCAACACCCCTTCCCTCTGGCTACCATCAGTCTGGTCTTTGTGTCTGTGAATCAGTTTCAGTTTTATTTGTTTATTCTGTTCTTTAGATTTCACGTACAGTGGACATCATTGGTATTTGTCTTTCTCTGACTGCCTTATTTCACTTAGCATACTACGTTCTCGGTCCATCCATGTGGGGCAAGATTCTTAACCATGTGAGTGAGCCCAGTGCAAAAGTTTACATATGTATATATTGATTACTACTGTCAACAGCAAAAATATTAATAGTGAATTTCATGAAGGAAGAACAATATGTTTAAGAGTTGGACTGTCACTTTAGTCACTTGTCCTAGATTATTTCTCTTAGAAAATTTTTTTTTATTTTTATTTTTTATGAATTTTTATTTATTTTTTTGTTACAGATATTTTATCTTTTTACCCCATTGGCACCCCCCACCCCACCCCCCCTCCACCCTGTCCCCAGCTTAGTTGTCCATGTCCATTGGTCATGCATACATGCATATAAGTTCTGTGGTTTATCTCTTCCCACCCCCCCACCCCCATCCCCTCTTCTGAGGGATGTCAGTCTGTGCCCTACTTCCATGTTTCTGGGTCTACTGTATTCCTCAGACTATTATGTTCATTATATTCCGTATATAAGTGAGATCATGAGGTATTTGTCTTTTTCTGCTTGGTTTCTTTCACTTAGGATAATACTTTCCAGGTCCCTCCATGTCGTCTCAAAGGATAAGAGATCTTTCTTTCTTACTGCTGCATAGTACTCCATTGTGTATATGTACCACAGCTTTTTTATCCATTCGTCAACTGGTGGACACTTAGGCTGTTTCTAGATCTTAGCTATTGTAAATAGTGCTGCTATGAACATGGGGGTACATATATTCTTCCTGATTGGTGTTTCAGGCTTCTTAGGGTATATTCCCAGCAGTGGGATCACTGGGTCAAATAGAAGTTCAATTTTTAATTTTTTGAGGTAGCACCATATTGTTTTCCATAGCGGCTGTACCAGTCTGCATTCCCACCAGCAGTGTATTAGAGTCCCCTTTTCTCCACACCCTCGCCAACATTGTTGTTTGATGATTTGTTGATGGCGGCCATTCTGACAGGTGTGAGGTGATACCTCATTGTTCTTTTAATTTGCATCTCTCTGATGATTATTGATGTTGAGCATTTCTTCATATGTCTCTTGGCCATTTGTATGTCCTGTTTGGAGAGGTGTCTATTCAGCTCCTCTGCCCATTTTTTAATTGGGTTCTTTGTCTTCCTTTTGTGGAGTTGTATGAGCACTCTATATATATTGGAAATTAACCCCTTATCTGATACATCATTGGCAATGATGTTCTCCCATACAGTGGGTTGCCTTTCCATTTTGATGATTGTTTCTTTTGCTGTGCAGAAGCTTTTTAGTTTGATGTAGTCCCATGTGTTCATTTTCTCCTTTATTTCTGTTGCCTTAGGTGATGTATCAGTGAAAATTCTGCTCCGTATGATGTCCGAAATTTTGTTGCCTACATTTTCCTCTAGAATTTTTATGGATTCACGGGTCACATTTAAGTCTTTTATCCATTTTGAGTTTATTCTTGTGTATGGTGTAAGTTGATGGTCTAGTTTCATTTTTTTGCATGTAGCTGTCCAATTTTCCCAACACCATTTATTAAAGAGGCTGTCTTTACTCCACTGTATGCTCTTGCCACCTTTGTCAAATATTAATTGAGCGTATTGCCTTGGGTCCATTTCTGGGTTTTCAGTTCTGTTCCACTGGTCTATATGCTTGTTCTTGTGCCAGTACCAGGCTGTTTTGGTTACAGTCGCTTTGTAGTATAACCTGATATCTGGTATTGTGATCCCACCTACTTTGTTCTTCTTTTTCAAGATTGCTGTGGCTATTCGGGGTCTTTTTTGGTTCCATATGAACTTTTGAAGTATTTGTTCTAGTTCTATGAAATATGTCGTTGGTATTTTGATGGGGATTGCATTGAATCTATAGATTGCTTTGGGTAGTATGGACATTTTAATTATGTTAATTCTTCCAATCCATGAACAGGGTATGTGCTTCCACTTTTTTATATCTTCCTCTATTTCTTTTTTCAATGACCTGTAGTTTTCTGCAAATAGGTGCTTTACTTCTTTGGTTAAGTTTATTCCTAGGTATCGTAATTTTTTTGGAGCGATGGTAAATGGGATTGTTTTTTCAGTTTCTCTTTCTGTGAGTTCATCATTGGTGTACAAGAATGCCGTCGATTTCTTGACGTTAATTTTGTATCCTGCTACTTTTCCAAATTCATTTATTAAGTCTAATAGATTTTTGATGGAGTCTTTAGGGTTTTCTATGTATGATATCATGTCATCTGCAAATAATGACAGTTTCACTTCCTCCTTTCCAATTTGGAGCCCTTTTATTTTTTCTTCATGTCTGATTGCTGGGCTAAGACTTCCAGTACAATGTTAAATAAGAGTGGCGAAAGTGGACATCCCTGTCTTGTTCCTGTTCTTAATGGAAATGTTTTTAGTGTCTGTCCATTGAGTATGATGTTGGCTGTAGGTCTTTCATATATGGCCTTTATTATGTCGAGATATGATCCCTCTATTCCTACATTGCTGAGCGTTTTTATCAGAAATGGATGCTGGATTTTGTCGAATGCTTTTTCAGCATCTATTGATATGATCATGTGGTTTTTATTCTTCATCTTGTTTATGTGATGTATCACGTTTATTGATTTGCGAATATTGTACCAGCCTTGCATCCCTGGAATGAATCCCACTTGGTCATGGTGAATAATTTTTTTGATGTATTTCTGGATCCGATTTGCTAATATTTTGTTTAGGATTTTGGCGTCTATGTTCATCAGGGATATTGGCCTGTAGTTTTCTTTCTTCGTAGTGTCTTTTTCTGGTTTTGGAATTAGAATTATGCTGGCCTCATAGAACGTGTTTGGAAGTCTTCCTTCTTCTTGAATTTTTTGAAATAGTTTGAGGAGAATGGGTGTTAGTTCTTTTTTGAATGTTTGGTAAAACTCCCCTGTGAAACCATCTGGGCCTGGGCTTTTGTTTGCTGGGAGAGTCTTGATTACCTCTTCAATTTCCTTAGTTGTTATTGGTCTGTTCAAGTTTTCTATCTCTTCCGGGAATAGTTTTGGGAGACTGTGTGTTTCTAGAAATTTGTCCATTTCGCTTAGATTGTCGAATTTGTTGCCATATAGTTGTTCGTAGTAGTTGTTAACGATCTTTTGTATTTCCGTGGTGTTGGTTGTTACTTCTCCTCTCTCATTTCTGATTTTGTGTATTTGGGTTTTCTCTCTTTGTTTCTTGGTGAGTCTAGCTAAGGGTCCATCAATCTTGTTTATCTTTTCGAAAAACCAGCTCTTTGTTTCATTGATCCTTTGAATTGTTTTTTTGGTCTCTATGTCATTTATTTCTGCTTTGATCTTTACTATTTCCTTCCTTCTACTTGCTCTGGGGTTTTCTTTTTGTTTGCTTTCTAATTCTTTAAGTTGTGAGGTTAGACAGTCAATTAGAAATTTTTCTTGTTTTTTGAGGTAGGCCTGTAGTGCTATGAACTTCCCTCTCAGAACTGCTTTCGCTGCATCCCATAGATTTTGTGTTGTTGTGTGTTCATTTTCATTGGTTTCCAGGAAGTTTTTAATTTCTTCCTTGATCTCCTCGGTGACCCATTCATTGTTTAATAACATGCTATTTAGCCTCCATGTGTTGAAATGTCTTGGCATGTTCTTGTTGCAATTGATTTCTAGTTTCATGCCATTGTGATCTGAGAAGATGCTTGATATGATTTCAATATTCTTGAACTTGTAGAGATTTAGTTTGTGTCCTATCATGTGGTCTGTCTTTGAGAATGTCCCATGTGCACTTTAGAAGAATGTGTATTCTGTAGTTTTGGGGTGTAATTCTCTGTAGATATCTATTAAGTCCATTTGGTCTAGTGCTTCATTTAGAGTCTCTGTTTCCCTGCTAATTTTTTGCCTAGAGGATCTATCCAGTGCTGTCAACGGGGTGTTGAAGTCCCCTGCTATGATTGTATTGTTGTCGATTTCTCCTTGGAAGTCCTCCAGAAGAATTTTAATATATTTTGGTGCTTCTATATTGGGTGCATATATGTTTATCAAGGTTATATCTTCCTGTTGGATAGATCCTTTCAATATTATGTAGTAGCCATCTTTGTCTCTAGTTATGGTCTTCATTTTGAAATCTATTTTATCCGATATGAGAATTGCTACCCCAGCTTTTTTTTGCTTTCCATTTGCTTGGAAAATTTTTTTCCATCTCTTCACTTTCAACCTATGTGAGTCTTTTGTTGAGAGGTGGGTCTCTTGCAAACAACATATAGATGAGTCATGCTTTCTTATCCAATCAGCTACTCTGTGTCTCTTTATGGGAGCATTCAATCCATTTACGTTTAAGGTGATTATTGATATGTACTTATTTATTGCCATTTTTGTTTAGTGTGGTTCTATTTTTCTTCCCATTTCTCCTGGTAATTACAGCAGTCCTTTTAACATTTCTTGCAGTGCTGCTTTGGTGCTAATGTATTCCCTTAGCCTTTTTTTGTCTGGGAAGCTCTTTATTTGATCTTCTATTTTGAATGATAGCCTTGCTGGGTAGAGTAGTCTTGGATTCAGATTCTTGTTTTTAATGACTTTGATTACTTCATGCCATTCTCTTCTGGCCTGTAGTGTTTCTTGTGAGAAGTCAGCTGAGAGCCTTATGGGGTTCCCTTTGTAGGTAACCTGTTGCTTATCTCTTGCTGCTTTTAGGATTCTGTCTTTGTCTTTAATTTGTGGCATTTTAATTACTATGTGTCTTGGTGTGGGCCTGTTTGGGTTCTTCTTACTTGGGACTCTCTGTGCTTCTTGAACTTGAATGCCTTCTTCCTTCACCACGTTGGGGAAGTTTTCTCTCACTATTTTTTTGAATATATTCTCTATCCCTTGCTCATTTTCTTCTTCTTCGGGGACTCCTATGATGCGAATATTATTACGTTTCCAGTTGTCCCATAGTTCTCTTAAGCTGTCTTCCTGTTTTTTAATAGTTTTTTCCTTTTGTTTTTCTGATTGGTTGATTTTTTCTACCCTGTCTTCTAATTCACTGATCCGGTCCTCAGCTTCCCCTACTCTGCTTTTTAAACCTTCCAATGTGTTTTTCATTTCGGATATGTCATTTTTTATCTCTTCTTGTTGGTTTTTAATTTCCAATTGGCTTATTTTCAGTGTCTCTATGTCCTTACTCATGCTGTTCAGCTTCCTCAAGATCATGGCTCTGAATTCTAGCTCTGTTAACATGCCTAACTGCTGCACATTGATCTCATCTTCGGTGGAGGTCTCTTGCTCTCTCATTTGGCTTCTGTTTCTGTGTTTCAGCATTTTGGCTATCACTGTGGGCTTTGGAGCCTGTCAAGTTCTCCCTGTGGGTGTTGGTGTTCTGCTGTTTGTGGCTCCCTCTCCTGTGTTTAGATGAGAGAGCCTCCCTCACGTTGAACACCACTGTCAAGTCTTACTTTCCTAGTTAACGTTGCCAGCCCAGGAAACGTACTGTTATCCTCTAGCTTTTTGCCTGGAGGCTAGCAGTCTAGGTTAATTGATGAGTTTTGGGTTGTCAGTTGATTGAAAAACTCCCTCTGGTGCTCAGCCAAGGGGCTTTCCCGAGGGTGGGGCAGATGCTGGTCGTTAGTGAGCCTCAATTAGCACTTCAGTGGCCCACAGGGTGGGGTTGGATCTCCGAGGGAGGGGCTTCTGCCTCTCCTCAGAGCCCTGGGAAGAAGCAATGTGGCCGCCGTCCTGGGTGGCAGCAACTCAACCAAAGCTCTGAGAGCCCTCCAAACCCCGAGTGTCCCGACGCAGCTCCAGTCCAGTCCGCCGTCCCTCTGCCGGAGCCCAAGGTGAGTGGCTGTGGCTGTTTCAGCCTCTGTCCCGGCTGCGCTGTGGGGCCGCCTGGGAGTGTGACCCGAGGGCGCTGCTCCCAGCTGAGGCCGCTGCCGAGCTGCCGACCGTGGGCTCCCAGCCCCCGTCTCGCGCCTTCGCAAGCCTACCGGGATGGAGTCAGTGTCCCTCGTTGTATGGTCCTCCTAGCTGCTTTTCTGTTGGTTTTCCCGTCGATTTGTCTGTGTTATAGTTGTAATTCCAGTTTGGTTCTGGGAGACGGTCTGTGTAGCTCCGTTCACTCCGCCGCCATTTTTCAGTTCCTCTCTTAGAAAATTTTTGTTTGTAATACACCCCCTTCCAATTATTTCTAACTTCCTTGAGATGACATTTTTTTGTTTTTGTTTTTACAAAGCTATTAAAGAAAAAGGAGATTTTTCTTTTTTAAAAATATTTTTTCTTTACTATTTTTAGAGAGAGAGAGAGAGAGAAATATTGATGAGAGAGAACACTGATTGGCCACCTCCTGCATGCCCCCCACTGAGGATCGGGTCCACAACCTGGGCATGTGCCCTGACTGGGAATCAAACCGGCAACCCCTTGGTTCATGGGTCAATGCTCAACCAGTGAGCCGCACCGGCAAGGAAGATTTTTCTTAACCATAACCTAAAATTTTTAAATGTTTGGAAGACGGAAGCTAAACAAGCTCTTATTCCTCTGATCTTTTTAAAAGAACAGCTTTATGAGGTATAACTGACAAAAAATAAACTATACATATTTAAAGTTTACCGTCTGCTAACTTGACATATAATAAATTGAACATATTTACACAATTTCATTAGTTTTACATAGGTATACACCTGTGCAACCACTAGTAGAATCAAGATAATAAACATGTCCATCACACCCAAAGGTTCCTTCTGTTCTTTGGTGATCTCTCCTTGCCCCTCCCTACATTTCCTCACCCAGGCAGCCAGAAAACTACTCTGTCACAATTGATTCGTTTGTACCTTTTAGATTTATATAAACGGAATTCTATAATGTGTACATGTTTTTTGGCCTGGCTTATTTCACTTAGCAGAATTATTTGGAGGTCCATCCATGTTGCAGTGTATATCAGTAGCTCACTCCTTTTTATTGCTAAGCATTCTATTCCAGTTTGTTTATTCACTCATTGATAGACATTTGGATTATTTCTAGTCTTTTGCTATTACAACTAAAGCTTCTTTGTGTGGACTTAGGCTTTAATTTCTCTTCAGTCAATACATAGCAGTAGAAGTGCTAGATCATATGGTAGGCGTATTTTAACTCTCTGAGCTGCTTAACTATTTTCTGAAGTGGTTGTGCAATTTTACATTCCTTCTAGTTGTGTATGAAGGTTCCAGTGACTCTACTTCTTCAACAACACTTGACACAGTTATTTATATTTTAGCCATTTTAATGGGAGTGTAGTGGTATATCAAATAAGCACTCAGCATATTTAAAGAACTCCAAATGAACAAGCGAAAATCACCTGGAGAGAGAAATGGGTGAACATGGGCATGACAAGCGATGTAGCTGGAGGACTAGTGAATACCTGAAAAGATGCTCACCCTTCTTAGTAATTAGGGGACAGTAAATGGAAACCACAATTAGCTATCCTTTGCATTTCCATATGTACAAATATTTTTAAAAATCTAACACTTGTAAATATTGACCAAAAAATAAATAAAAAAAATAGATGTAGTACAAAGTCCTGGTCCCTGTGCAGGAGTCTCAGCTACCATCCCCATCTGAGTACTCTCTTACTCTTGATTCACCCCCGTTTCTTCACACCTCCAGGTTCCCCTACTTACTGTGAACTCCCATGTGTATTTAAAAGTATTCTATTATAATTTACTAAGTTTTTGATGCCCTGTTTTAGCAAGGTTTGTTAGAATATCTAGACTCATACTGTCACATGTGTAGTTCATGTAATATTTGAGACACCACTAAGTCTTATATATTTTATATACATATATATATATTAAAAGTATATCAGCTTCATGCTAGTGTCTTTTTCTAGGAGAGGGAGAATGGCATTAGGAGAGAGATACAAACCAGGCTTCAAGTGTGTTCATAGCATTTTATTAAAATAAAAAAGATAAGTTAAATATAAAAAAATGTTATGATTGATAAAACTGAATAGTGGGTGCATGGATATTTTCTATTTTCTGTTTCTGTCTCTTGATTTAAAATATTTCATATTCAAATGGTACAATGTAATGGTGAAATAGGTTTCAGATAGAGATTACTGATGGGAAAATTCTACTGTAGCCAGTTTCTCTTTACTGTCATGATAAAAGAAAAGAATTATGATACTTTTAGAAGTAATATAATCTAGTTAACACTAGAATGCAGGGAGACGGATTTTCTTGTTCAGGCCATTTTTGAAGCAGGTTTTGGTAGAAGGGATTCCTAGTATTTTAGGGAGAAAGTGTTCCATCTCTAGTAGCTTTGTAGAGGGATTCCTGCTTGTTTGAATTTTTCCATTGTCAAGCTACGGACAGACTTGTTAGGCTCTCCTTATTTATGTCTTGCTATATACATTTCTGTCATCAAATGATTTGCTGTTTGTGAGGTTTAGAAATTGCCTCATAGTTAGATAACTGAGTGGTTCCAATAGATAGGTAGCCTGCTTCTCTAATGATTAGTGTTTCTGTCTCTCCTACTTCTTTGTTATTTTTCATCACCCCCCCCCCCCCCCCCCCCCTTTAGCACCACTCCTTCACCTGGCTAATTCTGATTTATCCTCTAGTGTCAGCTCAGAGGTCCTCTCACCAGGACCCTTTCCTGGAGCTCATGCTGCATCCTGGAGAAGGTGCCTTTCTGTGGTCATCTGAGCTCTTTTTGGGGGTGGGCTTTTATTTTCTGAGCAGGAAGCTCCACTGGATTGCTACCACATTGCAGGCATCACAGTATTGGATAAGCTTCAAGGAGACATGAGTCTTAAATGCTCTCCCAGGGAAGCAGTGTGTTATGGGAGAACGTAGGAGAGGTGCCTCCTCCAGTGTTCGGCATGTGCTCCAGGAAAGGATCTTGGTTGAGGAACATCAGAGCTGACACCAGTCATTGAGAACAAGCATAAAGCCACAGAGCCTTATGGAACGAAGAAAGGAAGAGGAGAAAGGAAGGAAAATGGTTAACAGAAATCTCATGACCACTGAGGAACAGTAGTGTGGAATTGGAAAATTAAAGTTCTCATTCACGCATTCACTCTGAAATCTTTAACAGGTTATTTAATACTTTAGGGCTCTGTTTTCTAACTTTCTAAGGTGCCTGTAAAATGAAAATATTGAATAAATGTGTAAATACGCAACAAATGAAGGAATAAGGAAGGGAAGGGAAATTGTGACCAGGCAGTGAAAGCAGGAACGTATGAAGGAGTAGTAAACAGTCAGGGAGCAGTAGTTATGGCTGACTTGTCTTCATTTCGTCTAGGGCAGTGGTTCTCAACCTGTAGGTTGCAACCCCTTTGGGGGTCGAGCAACCTTTTCACAGGGGTTGCCTAAGACCATCGGAAAACACATATTTCTGATGGCGATTCATAACTGTAGCAAGATTACAGTTATAAAGTAGCAACAAAAATAATTTCATGGTTGGGGGTCACCACAACATGAGGAACAGTATTAAAGGGTCACAGCATCAGGAAGGTTGAGAACCACTGGTCTAGGGCAATGCGGTGTAGCTTTATATCCGACTATGGCACCAGCAAATATGTTTAAAAGTATATAATGTGCTAGACACTGTGGAGATTATAAAAACATTACTAGGGGCTTTGAGGCTATACATTTCTCTGAATATGGTCCTGGACTTTTCTTTGTTGTTATTATTTTTAATATTTATATTCGAATAGCTTTCAAAATCATGCATTGAGGTGAAAGTTTCCAGATAGCAGTTTTTCTTAGACAAACCATTTCTACAATATATGATTTTTATGGCTGTGATACCCATCATGCCCATGGCCAAGAGTTAACAATCTTAACTTGAAACGACAATGAAGTTGTAGCTTCTATGCTTCAGGCAAAAATGTTTGCTTTATTTTTAAGATACTACTGGCCTAGACTTTCAGGTATCAGATTTTATTACAGATCAGAGTTGCTCTTTTATAAATCTTCAAACTTCCTTTGTTGTGGAATGGTATTAAAGCAAAAAATTCACCTGCTGGGATATATGTGTTGTTCATGTGCACTAATGTCTACTTCTGAACAAAGCCTTTTATTTTTGTCCTATCTTTCCAGCCATGAAGTCATTTTTTTACCCTGTATACACAGTAGCCAAACATCCTGAAAATCCTTAAAGACACAGTAGCCCCTGCATCTTTGCTGAGTGTATTGCTGAGGGAGCAGTTGTCAGAAGTGGGTGCACGAGCTTGTCCTGGGCGTGTCTGCATGTTTGTAACACCCACTGAAATGCTTCTCGAGGCAGGATGGGAAGGTGACCCAAACTGAAGTCCAGGTTATGATCTATGAGGGTAAGGGGTATACTTTACAGAAAATAGGTGCTGTGTGCTCTCATGGTGTTCACATTGAAGGTTAAAAACTCCCTCAAGACTCTTGGGACGTGTCTTCTGCACTCGGAAGAGGAGTGCCCTGTTCTTGCTTAAGGCATTTCAGTTTTTTTCAGGGGGTGGTTAGGAGGAGTGCTAGTTTTTGAAAAATGTCTTGGTAAACCTGTCTAGGTACAAATACTCGCTATGTCATTTAGATTAATAATAGCAATAATAATGATGATGACAATAATGGGAGTAATAATTAACAGTGCGAAGCACTGAGTTAAACACTCTTACAAGGATTTTTTTGGTTTGTTTTGACCTGTATCTATGCTGTAGGTATTATTATAATCTCTACTTTTTAGATGAGGGAACCTAGACACACAGAAACAAAGTGGCAGGTGAAGGTCACACAGCTGGGAAGTGTCTCAGACGGTTTAGCCCGGCCGTCCAACTTCTGAGCCCATGTCAGACGTTGGCTCTTTTGAAAGGATGGAAAGAAATTATTTTAGTAATATTTCTGAGACTGTGAAGCCTACAAAAGCCATGGTGTTAAAAAAAAATCGGGCCTCTTCCTAGGTATTGCCTTCAGACTCCCCTTTCTCTGACTCCTTATCACTAGCTTGCAGTAAAGTCCTATTTGCTACACCATGTTCAATTACATTTTGGGTACTAAAGATCATTTTAAAACTTCAAATTTAATCTTTCTTTAATTAGTTAATGAATAGGAACTGCCTTGGCAGTCCTCAGAATTATCCAGAAACTCTCTTTATATTTGCTTTTATAAATTTGTCTAAGCTTTTCACTTTTTAAAATTATTAGTGTTGTATTCCTTTGTTCTTGAAAAGCAAAATTAAAAATTAGAACACACTATTTCCTTGTGGCAGTTTGTTGTTATTACAGCTGGTTCAGTTTTTTTTTGTTTTTTTTTCCCTCTACAAAGCAGTTTATTATTTTCTGCTCACATTTCAATTGCACCAGCATCCTAAGGCTGTTACAAGAGAGGTTATCACTTTAGAATTAGAAATAAAATAACCTTTAGACTATTTTTATGCTTGTGGAATCTACTGTCATTTTTAACATTTCTAAGTAGTTTCTCCTGCATTTTGTTCCATATTTGGTAGATCAACTCTTTCAGAGAATCTAAGGCAGGGGTTCAGGGTTCCTGCATTCTAATTTTACTCTATATCATTCAGGGTTTACAGCCCTTCTTTGGCATAGTTCCTTTACTAAAAATCAGAATTTCCTTTTATAAAGCATTTGCCTCATAGCATAGTTTATGTAAAAATTTTTTCTTTATTGATTTTAGAGAGAGAGGAAGGGGGAGAGAGAGTGATAGAAACATCATCGATGAGAGAGAACTTTGAATGGCTGCCTCCTGCATGTCCCCCACTGGGGATCGGGTCCACAGCCTGAGCCTCTGCCCTGACTGGGAATCGAACGAGTGACCTCTTGGTGCATGGGTCGACACTCAACCACTGAGCCACACCGGCCGGGCTCATAGCATAGTTTAGATGAACTATTCTGAAGGAGAAATGGATTGTGATCCTCTGCTGTTGACCAGATATGTTGCCATGAGCAAGTCATGTCACTTCCCATTTGTTTAAAAACAAACGAGGCTTGCCTTGGCTGGTTTGGCTCAGCGTTTAGTGTGTCGGCCTGCAGACCAAAGAGTCAAGGGTTCATTTCCGGTCAAGGACACGTACCTAGGTTGTGGTTCGGTTCCTGGCCCTGGTATGGGTTGTATGGGAGGCAACCAATTGATGTGTCCCTCTCATATCAATGTTTCTGTCTCTCTCTCTCCCTTCCACTCTGTCTGAAAAAGAAAATGGAAGAATATCTTCTGGTGAGGATTTAAAAAAAGAGAATTAAAAAAGCTGTATTGTACTAGAGTTGGCTTCCAATAACCTAAACATTTTAAAGTATACGATTTAAGTTTTGATATTTATACACATATAAAATCACCACAGTGAAGATAATGAACATATCGATCACCCTCAAAAGATTTCTTGTGCCCTTTGTTATATCTTCCTACCAAACTAATAAATCAGTGATCTACTTTCTGTCACTATAAATTTGTTTCTGTTTTCTAGATATATGTAACTGGAATCCTATAGTATATTTTCTTCGTTTGCCTACCTTTTTAATTTTTTTTTCACTCAGCATAATTTTTTTGAGATTAAACCATTTTGCATTCCTACTAGCTGTGTGTGAGAGTAGAAGTTGCTTGTCATCTTTGCCAACATGGTATGGTTGGTCATTTTAATTTTAGCCATTCTAATAGTAGTGTAGTGGTATCTGACCATGATTTTAACTTACATTTTCTTAGTAACTAATGATGCTGAGCATTATGTGCTTATTTACGATCCATATAAGTACTTTTTGGTGAAGTGCCCAAAATCTTTTGCCCATTTACAAAATCAGTGTTCCTATTATTGATTTTTGAAACTTCTTTTTTTTTAAATCCTCATCCGAGGACATTCTTTATTCAGATAGAGTGGGAGGGAGAGAGAGAGAGAGAGAGAAACATCGATGTGAAAGGGACACATCGAGTGGCCGCCACCCGCACGACCCAAGCAGAGCCGGGGACAAACTGCAACCGAGGTACATGCCCTTAGCGGGAACCGAACCCGGGTCTCTCGGGACCGCAGACCGACGCTCTAACCGCTGAGCCAAACCAGCCAGGGCGATTTTTGAAACTTCTTTATATATATTCTAGATATATCTTTTTATCAGATATATGATTTGAAAATATTTTCTCCCAGTCTGTGCCTTATCTTTTCATTCTCTTAACAAGATCTCTCAAAGGTTAGAAGTTCTTAATTTTGATGAAATATAATTAAACAAATTTTCTGTCGTAGATAATGTTTTTGATGTGGTTTCTGAGAAATCTTTCCTAATTAAAGGTGATTTTTTTTACTGCTGTCTTCTAGAAGTGTTATAGTTTTCAGTTTTATATTTAGGTTTGTGATTATTTTGAAAAATTTTATATTTAGTATGAGGTATGGATTGAAGTTTTGTTTTTTGTTTTTGTTTTTTTTTTTTTGCATGTAGATACCCAGTTGATCTAGCACCACTTCTTGAAATAACTACTCTTTTTTCCACTTAATTGTCTTTGTACCTTTGTCTAAAATCAGTTGACCATATATGTTTCACTCTATTTTTGGACTCTATTCTGTTCCATTCATCTGTTACTTGTCTATCTTGATATACTACTGCACTGTCTTTCTTACAATGGCTTTCTAATAAGTCTTGAAATCAATTAAAGTTTTTCAACTGTCTTTTTCCAAGGTTTTTATTTGATTATTTGCATTTATGTGATTATTGGTATGGTTCGGTTGAAATGACCATGTTGCTATTTGTTACATTTGTTCTTCTTAACTTTGCTTTTTTTGGATTCATTATAGATTTTTTACTATTTAGTTTTATCTCCTTTGTTTAGCTTATTAGTTATAACTTTCTTTGGTGTTATTGTAGCAATTGCTTTATACTTTATAGTATACATCTTTAAGTTGTCGTAATCTATCTTCAGGTGATAACACCATTCATGTATAGTATAAGAACCTTCCAACAGTATACTTTCACTTTTTTCTTTCTGGCCTTTGTGCTAAGTATTGTCATATATTTTATTTCTATATATGGTATCAAATCCTAAGTACTTTGTGGTTATTTTTTAAACAGTTGATTAGCTTTTTTTTTTTTTTTTTTTCCTCACCCGAGGACATTTTTCCATTTTTTGTTCAGACAGAGCGGGAGGGAGAGAGAGGAAGAGAGAGAGAGAGAAACATCGATGTGAAGGAACACATCGAGTGGCTGCCACCTGCACGACCAACCAGGGCCGGGGACAAACTGCAACCGAGGCACGTGCCCTTAGCGGGAACCGAACCCGGGTCTCTCTGTACCGCAGGCCGACGCTCTAACCGCTGAGCCAAACCGGCCAGGGCTTGATTAGCTTTTAAGGAGACATACTAAGAAAAAAAATCTTGTATTTACCCAGATAATTATTTCCAGCTCTTTGTCTAGGTTTTCAACTGATAGTGCTTTTTACTGCTTGAAGGACTATCATTACTATTTTTATAATACAAGTCTGTTAGTGAATTCTTTCAGCTTTGGCATATCTGAAAAAAAGTATTTATCTTGTGTTTATTTTTGCGATATTTTTACTGGGTAAACAAGTCCATACTGACAGTTTTTTCTTTCAGTTTTTAAAATATATTGTCTCTCTCTCTTCTCACTTGTATTATTCCTGTGAGAAATCTGCTGTCACCCTTGCATTTGTCTTTGTTCTTCAGTACATAATGTACCATTTCTCTTTGACTGTTTTTGAAATTTTTTTCCATGTCATGGTTTTTACGCAATTTGATTATGACTTTTGTGGGTGTAGTTTTCATCAGATTTCTTGTACCTGGGTTTTGTTGAATTTCTTGGATCCATGGGTTTATATATTTTATCAAATTTGCAAAATTTTGGTAAATTATTTTTTCAGATATTTTCTCTGTCACTCCCCTCCCTTGGGGACTCCAATTGCATGTATGTTTGGCCACTTGGAACTTTTCCACAGAATGGTCTCTGTTCACTTTTTTTCGGTTACTTTTTCTTATTCTTTTGTGTTTCATTTTGGATAGTTTTCATTGCTATATCTTCTAGTTCACAGTGTTTCTTTCTGTAAATTCTAATCTGCTAATTCCATCCAGTGTTCCAAGTGTTCCTTCCTTTTTCATATCATTCATTTGTTTCAATTAGGGTTTTTTTTTTATATCTTTTATATCTCTACTTAACATTTTCAATCTGTCCTTTAGCTTTTTAAATATATTAAGCACCATTATTATACATATTTTAATGTATTTTTCTACTAGCTCTATCATCTGTATCATTTCTTGGTGAATTGCTATTTATTTTTCTGTCTGTTTTTTTCTTCTTTGCATGCCTGATTATTTTCTATAGGATGCCAGACATTGTTAATTTTACCTCGTAGTGTATTGGATATTTTTGTATTCCTAATAGTAATATTCATGTGCTTTGTTCTGGGATTGTTTAGATATACTTTTATCCTTTTGGATGTTTTTTAAAAGCCTCATTAGGTAGGACCAGTGTAGTTTTTCAGTCTGGGGTTAGTTTTTCTCACGACGAATGTAAAACCCTTCAGTAACTGTGATAACCCATGAATCATGAGGTTTTCCAGTAGGCTGTTGGGAATTGGCACTATTCTTGGTCCTTGTGAGCATTATTCCCTCTGATCCTTTTGTATGGTGTGTTCCCTGGTTTGGGATAGTTCTTCATCACACATGCACTGACATAATTCAGTTGAATACCTCAAGGGTATCTTCTGCAGATCTTCAGAGTTCTCTCTCTCTGCAGCTCTCCTCTCTTCTTCTCTCTGTGCTGTGAACCTGGCCACTCTCACCTGTCTCGACTCCCAGCTCTGTCTCCTCAACTAGGGAAGACTCCTGGCCCTTGTGTTCTCCTTCTTCCTGGGGCAGTGTTAGGTTCTCACATCTCAGGGATCAGTGTCCTTGGTTAGCTAATGTATAGTATCTTCTGTGGCATTGAGGCATATATTTTGTCTGATTTTTTAAAATGTTTAAATTTAAATTTAAAATTTTGTTTTTCATGTGGAAGAGTAAAACTGATTTGTTATTTCATCTTGGAAGTCTCTTTCATTTGACACTTTTGACTACCCTTCTTTTTTTACATACTTTTTCCTCCTATTTTTTCATTACATCTCTCACTTTCCTCTTCTAACTTCTTTCTTTTCTTATACCTCTCTCATCACTATCTTTGGCTTCTTTTCTGATACTGCCCAATGTTTGTACAGGAATTCTTTGAAACTAGTAGCTGGTGTTTTTCTTCTCAAAGCAGAATTTGATGAGGGGATGGATGAAATCCCAAAGATCCATTGTGTGGATCTGTTTTACTGAAGGGTTGCCTTACTTGTTTTTTTTTGTTTTTTTTTTTAATTAGTGAGTTGTGCTTTCAAGTATCTCTTAGGGTATCTGAAACATACTTATTTTAAAATCTTGGATTGTTTTATAAAGTTAATGTCATCTGGAGTGAATTCATGTTCAGTTGTTGATTTTGTTGACTGTCTTAGCATTAGATTTATTCATGTATTTTGAAATTTCTGTTTGCAGGGTCATATTTGGTAGAAGATTTTTGTTTTTTTGTTTTTCTCACTTTCTCTGTTTGGTTTTTTTTTTTCTTTTTCTTTTTCTTATTCCTCCTGTCCTACCCTGCTTTGCTTATTTTTCCCTATGTGGTTTTGCAGTTGGTTTCACCCAGCTCTCTAGGCTGCTACAGGGATCTGGCAGGTGGGCTGACCGGCCTTCATTTAGGGCAGGTCCAACACCTATGGCAGATCTCTAAGCTTACAGTTCTTCAGAGCTAAAGCCCAAGGCTGTATTTGGTGACAATTTTTGTCATCCTTCCTTTACCAGCATGGAGCTTATTTCATCCCAGTATGTGACTTTAACCTTTGAACCTCCCTCAGATCCAAAACCAACAAATAGTACATTATCCTACTGGCTCCTCTTACTGGTTTTGGACATTGAGTCTAGCAACCCTATGCTTTATCCTGCTCCACCGTTTTGTATTTCTGTTCTGCTTTTGACCTGTGGAGGTCTTTCTCTTAAATCTTTGAACTTAGATTATGCCTTTTTTTCTCTCTCTCCCTCTGTTTTAAAAAAATCATAGCTGCCATTGTTATGTGTGAGAAGAGCAGGGAGACTGAGGGTGCCATCTTGGACTTGTGAGGACACTGCGGGGAAACCGTGTTAGTGTAGTTTTCCACTGACCCAGTGGAGGGCAGCATAGGGCTTTGTTGTCCGACATGCCTGGTTTTGAATTCTGATCTTGGCATTTTACTGTGTACACTTAGATTAGATACATAAACTGTTTTAGCCCAAGTTCCTTCATCTGTAAGATGGGAACAGTGATGATTACTGTGCAGTGTTTCATGCCAGCCTTACATCAGGATCAAATCAAAGAAGGATATGAAGTCCTCTAGCACAGTGCTCAGTTAATTAACAACACATGTTGATTACCTTAGGAATGCAATTTAGAAATGGTTATTTTCCTTCATTTCTTTTTTTTTTTTTTGCATTTTCTCTTCAGATAGAGTGGGAGGGGGAGAAACAGGAAGAGAGAGAGAGAGAAACATCAATGTGAGAGAGACACATCGACTGGTCATCACCCACACGACCTGGGGCCGGGGACAAACCGCAATCGAGGTACGCGCCCTTAGCGGGAACCGAACCTGGGCCTCTCTGGTCCCCCGGCCGACGCTCTAACCGCTGAGCCAAACCGGCCAGGGCATTTTCCTTCATATTTTTATAAAAAGGTGAGATATATTTTAGATTATGATATGATTTTCAGTGACATTCAATTAAAAAATCACCCAGTGATTATTTTTTAGGTGCTGGGTACAGTGCTAGGTTTTTATACACTTTTCTTTACTGAATTATCACCAAAACTTGGTGAGGTAAGTATTATTTTTACTTTAAATAAAGCAGAGGCAATGAGAGGCTAAATTACTTGCTTGAAGTCACTTGCCTAAGTGTGGAAGAGCTGGGATTTGATTCTAGATTTGATTGTTGTTCCTATAATTATGCCGTCTCACCCAAATCTCTGTGACCAGATTTGTGGGGTGGACTATGAGCCTCCTGTCTACATTCTTGTCTGTGTAACATCCTTTGTAAATGGGTTGGAGAGGAAGATTGAGGACCAGAGGGCTTGTAACTGTGGCTCACACCCAGGCCAGGCTGCTGTTAGGTTGTCCCCTTCTACTCACTATAGATCCGGAGAGAGGTCACTTATCTTAGTGCCTTGGATGCCATACCCTGATGTAGAATGAGGGGCTATTAAACTGTGCTACACTCCATTTCTAACTTCATTGTGAGGAGAGAAATGATAGTATTGTAAGACCCAAGTCTTCATCAAAAGGATTTCTATATATGGAAGTCCCAGGGCAATAGCCTGAAACAGCACTTATAACATGTTGGAGGGCTAATAATTGTGGCATCAGTTACACCATCACCAACAGTGAGAAAATTGCTAGTCTTTTATTTTTCCCTGATTACTTTGTGTATGTCTTAGCAAAGGGAGTCATTGTGGCTGAAATAGTGCTAACATCTTCTACTCTGTGCTATAGAGGTCCCACACTAGAAGATGTTATTACTCTCTTTCCCTCTATGAGACGGAAAAGGTGGTATTTAGCATTAACTTTGTAGGTGGAATGATTTTATTCCACTGAGCAGTCTGCAGTACTGGACTCAAGGGTATGTGGCTGTGTGAACACATAGGATATATATGGCACACTAAAGAGTCATAGTGGTGACATTGGCGGGTTTGTAAGGCCCTAGATGGGGAATGAATTATTAGTTGTGAATGACTTTGCACTACTTGTAAGGTGGGCTTTGGAAGTGAAGTCAATGTTGATAGTCCCACATGGGTGCTTCAGGCCTATCATGTGTCTCCTCTTCCTTATTACTGCCAGCCATTCAGTCAGTCAGTCCAGAAGACACTCACTTTCTGTGCTAGAGGAGAGACAGCAGATGCAAACAGACAGCAAGGGTGAGAAAGACAGCAGGAATCTGGGAATCCTGTCTGTGGGTGCCCAGCTGTTGCATTAGCTACCAGAGAGCTGTGTATGGAGGTCGAGCTGGGTGGTCTTTTATCAGCAGAGCCCTGATTCTTTACCTGGGAGCTCTAGCTTGACTTTTTCACTAATTAGTTGTATGGCCTCAGCCCTCTTGATGATGGGAATGCAAAATTCTACAGCTCCTATAGAGGTAGATTTAGCAATATTTATTAAAATTATAAAAGCATTTACTCTTTGACCCAACAGGCTAGTTTATTGTCATTTTTTTTTTCATAGCAAAATACTTGGATATAGTCTAAATATATATATCAGTAAGTGACTTCTTATATAAACATGGCATAGCCACTTGATGGAACACCATGCAGGAGTCAGAACGTGAATGAGGAGATGCTGTATGTATTAAGCTGGAGGGGCACCCAGAAAATGTCATTAAGTGAGAAAAAATAAAAGCATGGTGCAGAATAATGTGCAGCGGATGCTGTCTTTCATTTAAGAAAGGACGGAATACAGACCTTCATGTTTGCATATGCTATTTGCTTACATCTGGTAATTAAAAAGAAACTGTAAAAGTTTACCTGTAAATGTCTAGAAGGAGAGGGGTGGGTCAGGGCAGGGATGTGAGACCTCACTGATGCCCTGTTACTTGCATCCTTTTGCAGAAAGACAAGCAGTAGTCCTGGGATCAGGGTGCTACATTCTACTATTTCTCTGATTTCAGTGGAGGGAACACCTGTTGACAAATGAATGTACAATAGCAGTGATTAACTGTATATTTGTATAGTCAGTTTAAACAATTTTCTGCTTCAGTCGACAGTAGCTTTCGTAGGATATCTAAAATTACTGGTATATGCTCTAGTTTGGATCATCAACCTTTCACAGTTTAGATTCTGACACCTCTCAGAGGTGGTTCTGAGAGCAGAGTTCCATCCTTAAATATAAGGGGTAAACAGAGGACAGATCCCTAAATGAGTCAAGGAGTCAGGGAAATGAAATGTTGTGTTATGTTTATATGTGACCTGTTGAGGTAAGATGGAATGACATCTGTTTAATATTTACAACCTGTCAGAGTGCTTAGGCACAGCAACATTGCATAGCAGTCAGGGAGTGGTGGGAAGAGCCCCCCGCCCCGCCCTCATACACATACACTCAGACATACCCCTGCATTGTGTTCCTGCTTGGTCTTGTCAAGGGTCAAGAAGTCGAGAGGCTGGTATAGAGAGTGGACAAGGTGCAGTGCTGCCTTTTCTGGCCTCTGGTTTTCTGTAGCAGGTAGGAGCTGTAGTATCCTGTCAAAGTTGAGAAAATTAGAGTTTCTGCTGTACCTCTTCAATCTGGGCTCACATTACTGTCCTGAAAAAATTTTCACTAATCATTTCTGAGGTCCCAACCAAGGGAAAACTTCCTGTGGGCAGAGACAGTGCCCAAAACTCCAAAGAGATCTCTGCCTCTGAGAAAAGTGGGCTCCTGCGGGTTCTTTACTCAAAAGTACTGAATGAAATAGGTCACTGTACCCAGTGGGGGGGATAAGGCAGCAGGAGCTCAGAGAGGTTCATTAACCCATTCACAGGTTTACAGGAAAAAAGGTAGAAATCTGAGACTTCAATCCAGGTTCGGTTTATTCTAAGGAGCTCTTTCTTCTACTTGGCTCTAGGCTCTTCGATATAACCTCACAGAATTCTAAGGCAGTTTTCACAAAGCTCTGAGCTTCATTTGTGAATATGGTTTAATAAATTGTCTAAACAAACAAAATAAAACAAAACGAAAGAATGCAGTCGAGCATAATTTTTCATTAGATATATATGATACATGTGCATTTAATTTTCCTCTATCACCTCAATAAGAGATTGGTCTAATGCATAATGAACCCCTATGATTTGGACATGTTTATAAAAAATTCCCCTCTATTAATGTATTATATACAAAATACATAGTTTTTAGTGGATTTTTTCCACTGACTCCTGATACTTGACATGTAAAATAAGCCATGCTCAATAGAGTTTTGAGCTTATTATTCAGTATCATGCATGTCAAGATGCTTTTTAAACCCAACATAACAATTATTACGACAGTTTTGAGGTTATAGGGATAAAACAAGATGAAAGTGTATTTCTGGGATAATATAAAAACTTCAATAAATAATTCTGTGACCAGTGATTTAAAAACTTGTCAATGTAACTGAAACTTAAATTGTTAGAATGTATAAAATAATATGGTCTTTGTCAAAAATTGCACATTAATATAATTTACTTTGAAATAGCCATTTATTATATTTGAAGTAGATCCATGGGCTTCTCAAAAATTTTGTAGATTTTGGCTTTGCCTGTTTATATGAAGGAAGCAGAATTGAAGAACTGAAGATGTCTTTAAAGTAGTAGGACAAAGAAAAGGAATGGTGTATGGATTGGCATTCTTTGCAGGGTCATATAGATTTAAAAAGAAAACTTTTAGCGAAGGGTCTGAGGAAGTGAAAAGGATGAAAAAGTCTCAGTTTTATTAGACAAAACGTTTGACAATCTTGTGTTTTCTGTCTTTCTGTGATATTATCAATGAGTTCTACTCCACAAATCATTAATATTCATCATTTTCATGGTTTCTGGAAAACTTTGGCTAACTTCCTTGCCCTTTTCTGCTTTACTGGGTATGATTTCTAGTGTGTAGAACAGTTAACCTTTCATTGCTACTGAGAGAGCCACTGTAGGATGGCTGTGCTGGCTGAAGCCTTAGCCCCAGGAAGAGCAAGGATTGATTCAGTCAACATGTGGAAAACTTATCTTAGAAATTTATTCAACAGAGCGGAGTGGATGGAGGTGGAAGGGGGCACAGAGGTAAAAGAAGGTTTCTGAAGAAGGCGGCAGATCATCACATCATTTTTCACTTCAATCCTTGTGTTTTGATGACACCATTGGTACCAACAGCGCAGATGGGTCCTGTCTCTAGGAGGTTCAGCTCCTCATAGACTTCGTGCAGTAGGGATGTAGTTTGGTCTTAATAAACACTGGTAATAGAATTACTTTAATCAACATTTGTGACTATTTTGAGGGCTTGTTAATGTCTCAAACTTTTTTTTCTCTGACTAGGGGAAACTTAAGATTTTATAGATGTGAGATACAAAGCTATATAAACTATGCTATTTATTTAGACTGTCCAAAGGAATAAAACAAAGATATATAAAGAAAATTAATTTATATTGATCTCATCTAACTATGTTTCAGGCACTTATATGCTGTTTAATTATATGACGGTGAAATAATCACATTAACCCTGAGTACTCCTCTTGCTTTTGGTCAAATTTGAGCTAAGTACATAAAACTTTGCACACAAATTTGTTTTTCTAAATTTTTTTCAGAAGGTGATTTGTGCTTACATGCCAAGAGTTACCGAAAAGAATCATAAAAAATTGTTTTGTCTGCCAGTCCTTGTGCACTCAGTTATATATCCCAGTGCTTCACACATTTTTGTTTGCCTGCAGCATGGTCTCTGGAGCTTTTTAATACGAATATTGGTAGGGGATTATTTGTCCCAAAGATGGACCATCACACAGGTGTACAAATACCTTCCTTCCAGAATATGATTGTGAATAAGTAGTTGCTCTGCACATAGGAGCTTCTACTCTGGGGACTTGTACACATTTTCCCAATGGCATGCAACAGGACCAGCTTTTTTTTCTAGTTAGAAAAAATGTTGGCAAAATCTTCTCAGTAATGAAAAGGAATGAACTCTTGATATGTACAACATAGGTGAATCTTAAAATAATTATGTTGGGTGAACAAAGCCAGATGAAAAAAGGGTACATGTTCTGTATGATTCCATTTTTATAAATTTTAGGAAATGCAAACTCATCTACATTGTCAGAAAGGAGGTCAGTGGTTGCTTGGGGATAATGGGAGTGAGGAGAAGAGAGAGGTAGGGGTGATGGGCATATAGGATTACGAAAGGGTATGAGGAAACTTTTGGGGGTGATGGATATGTAAATTGTATTTATTGTGGTGACAGTTTCATGGATGTATGCATATGTCAACATTTATCAAACTGTGCCCTATATGTGCACTTTGATATTTGTCTATTATATCACATGTATAATAAAAGGGGGAAATATTGTATTACTATTGTAAACAGGAATCAGTTATTCACTTGCTTTAGACTGCAAGGAACTACGAAAATAAATGCAACTGAAACAGAGCGATGAAAGGAAAATCTACCTTCTCCTATATAATTTGGGGCATAGGAAAGATCCTTATATGTCATAATTCCCTTCTCATCTGATTTTTGATTCTTTGAATATCTTTTTTTGATGGGCAGGGAAATGTTTTACTTGTCAAGAGTAGGAATTTTGGAGTCAGGCAGACTTGGGTTTTGCTTAGCCATTTGCTAGCTGTGTGCCTTTGGTCAAGACACTTAACCTTTCTTCTCCCTATCAGTGAAACGAGATGATAGAAGTAAAGTAAATGCTCAATAAATGGAAGTTATTTTCTTATTATTTTTATTTATTTCACATTCTGACTCTCACTAGGTTTTAAATACAAATATTATTGAATGAGAAAACACAGTATTTTAAATTCACAGAAGGGCATGTTACCATGGAGAAAAACAATCAGAAGTGTTGTCCCAAAGAAGAGAAAGATCATTACACGGAGTGAAAGGAGCTTAGGGTGGAGACCATAGGTGATTTGCCCAGGTGTGTTCCTCACAGTGGGCATCTTCTCATCTGGTTCCTCTGCTTTTAGTAACCTCTGCACTTTGCAGGCTTTGTTTTGAATTCATCAGTCTTTTCCTTTGTTAAATAATAATATCATTGTTTCTAAGTATCATATTTATGATTGCTTATTGAGACATGCATTCTGAAATTTAGCATGTACTTTATTTCTTTAAAAGTAAGATGTTTATCACGCATCTAGAGAAAAAGTTTTGACTTTTTAAATCTTTTGCTTGAATTTAGTTGATCTTATTTTAACTTTTTATTAGCGCTTATAAATGTGATTTAGAAATTTATATATATATACATCTATCTATCTATCTATCTATCTATCTATCTATCTATCTATCTATCATCTATCATCGTTTATCTTAAATTGGCCATATTGTTGATGTGCAAGTTTGAAAGACAATATAGTAAAATATTTTTTCTTTAACTCTGAAAAGATGCCATTTTCACTTATAGGAACTAGTAGAATTACCTGCTTTCCCATAGTCTTGACCTAATTTTTTCCTCTGCCAGGTACTTGCAGGGATTTGATAGGAGATTGATTTGATTTTAGAGGGTCCTGGAACTGTACAAAGTGTTTTTCATACTGGAAAAGACATACCCAGTTTTTTTTTACAAGTTTTAAAATTTATTGCCCCTCCCTAACATGTTGTAAATTAATTTGTTTGCTATTTATTTTACTTGGAATGTAGAAATTGATGTCATTAGCCGAAAGGTAAATTTGATCACAAGAATGGGTAGACTGTCTTTTAACATTGTTTTTATTGGACATCTTTGCAGGTCTGGACATTAGATGGGTAGACTGCTACTTTCCTTTTACTCATCCTTCCTTTGAGATGGAGATCAACTTCCATGGAGAATGGCTAGAAGTTCTGGGCTGTGGAGTGATGGAACAACAGCTAGTAAATTCAGGTAGAAAAGAAGCTAACATTTTGTTTGCAGGCTTTCTTAAAAAACACTCTTCTCTCCTTTTACCTCATTTACATATTCCTGTAGGATAACCACACCATCTTCCCTCATAGTGCCCTCCGGACTTATCTCTGATGCTTAACTCTGGAAGAGCTTAATCTCTCACACCTCATTTAGTAATGGTTTCTGGTTTGGGAGATGTTTCTTTATTTTTTTTAAATCTTTATTGTTGAATGTATTACAGATGTTCCTCCTTTTTCCCTCGTTGACCCCCTCGTCCCCACTCCCACCCCCCTCCTGTCTTTTCCCACACTATTGTCTGTGTCCATTGGTTATGCATATAAGTTCTTTGGTTTATTTCTTCCCATCCCCCAACCCCTTTCCCTTTGAGGTTTGTCAGTCTAGCAATGATTTGTACTTCTTAATTCCCTCACCCTTTTCACCCATTCCCCCAACCCCCTCCCATCTGGCAACCAACAAAATGTTCTATGTATCTATGAGAATGTTTCTGCTCTGCCTGTTCAATTTGTTTATAGATTCCATTGTCTATAGATATGTTGCCATTTTGTTTGTTCATATATTTTATCTTTTTCTTCATTTTCTTCATTATCTTATCATTTCATATAATAACGGTTTGGTGGTGATGAACTCCTTTAACTTTTTCTTGTCTGGGAAACTCTTTATATGGCCATCGATGCTAAATGACAGCTTTTAGAATAATCTTGGTTGAGTAATCTTGGTTGTAGGTTCTTGCTTTTCATCACTGTGAATATTTCTTGCCACTCCCTTCTGGCCTGCAAAGTTTCTTTTGAGAAATCAGCTGACAGCCTTATGGGAACTCCCTTGTAGGTAACTAACAGCTTTTCTCTTGCTACTTTTAAGATTCTCTCTTTGTCTTGAACCTTTTGCATTTTGATGATGATGTGTCTTGGTGTAGGGGTTCATCTTGTGTGGGACTCTCTGTGCTTCCTGGACTTGTATGTCTGTTTCCTTCACCAAGTTAGGAAAGTTTTCTGCCATTATTGTTTCAAACAGGTTTTCAATTTCTTGTTCTCTCTCTTCTCCTTCTGGTACCCCCAAGATGCGAATGTTGGCACGCTTGAAGTTGTCCCAGAGGCTCCTTACACTCTCCTCATTTTTTTGGATTCTTTTTTCTTTTTGCTGTTCTGATTGGGTGTTTTTTGCTTCCTTATATTCCAAATCAATGGTTTGCTTCTTGGATTTACGTACTCTACTATTGAATCTGTGTAAATTATTCTTTATTTCAGTTAATGCCTCCTTCATTTCTGACTGTGCATCCATCATTTCTGACTGGTCCTTTTTTATGCTCTTGAGGCCCTCACTAAGTTCATTGAGCATCCTTATAAGCAGTATTTTGAACTCAGCATCTGTTAGGTTGCTTATCTCCATTTCACTTAGTTCTTTTCTTGGGGTTTTGTTCTGTTCTTTCATTTGGGACCTGTTTCTTTGTGTTCTCATTTTGGCTGCCTCCCTGTGTTTGTTGCTGTGTATTACTTAACGAGAGGTATGGGGCTATCTGAGACCAGATGCTGCTTGTTTGAAAGAATTTAGGAAAACCTGAAGCAGGATCCAAGACAGGCCAATCCCATGGTTAAGCAACTAGCAACAGCTTGGGTGGGACTGAAAGTTAGGTGGGGCAGGGCCTCAGGGAGTCACCAGGGCAGGGCTTCCAGTGTGAGCCAGGTTGCTGGAGTCCCAGATATGGAGACTGTCTACCGCCTCAGGGAGGGGCTCACCAAAGGAACAAAGACCTCTGACAGCACGTTTGTCCTGGAGAAAGCCCCCTCTCCAGCCCTCGCTCCAGTGCCAAACAGCTCAGTTCTTCCCTGTATGTCTCTGGCGCCCCTCGAGCTGCCTCCCCTCCAAGCTTAGAAGGAGAGAGTCCGATAAGTCTGTGCGCGGGCCCTTTAAGGAGCTGCCTGGGGCTCCAGCCGCTTCAGCTTCCCTGAGCCTCAGTTCCCGCTGGTTTTTCCAGCCAGAAGTTATGGGGACTTCTCTTCCTGGCACTGGAACCCTGAGCGGGGCACCTGGTGTGGGATGGGGATCCCTCAGTCCTTAGAGAGGACCTTCCCAGCCGAGGTGTCCTCCTGATTTTTATCTGCCACGGGTGGGTGTGGGACCAGCCCGTCTGCCTCCGCCCCTCCTACCAGTCTCGATGCAGCTTCTTTAATTCCGTAGTTGTAGGACTTCCATTCAGCTTGATTTCAGGCGGTTTTGAATGATGGTTGTTCTATAGTTTAGTTGTAACTTGGATGTGGTTGTGGGAGGACGCGATACCGCTTACCTACCCGCCATCTTGACCCAAAGTCTGTTGGAGATGTTTCTTGTCAGCACTTTGTTGTTGGTGTTCAGCTTTGTCATTGTGTATTTGTTGGTATGTTGCCTTTTAATTGCCCCACTGGGTTGATGCATGTTATGAGTGGATTTGTCTTCCAAACTGTTTAAGAACAAAGTCAACATATAATTTTTTTTGTTCATATTGCATTAGAATAGTGCCCAAATCCAGATATATTATAAATACAATAAAACACAATATAAAAATACTGAGAGGCCTCTGTGTTGGTACTACCATCTGATTGACGATAAGTTGACGACGGGGTCTCATTAAATTCTTTACGTAACTAAGGTACTTGAGAAAGAACTTTCCAACTCTTCTCTGCAGAACCATTGCTTAATAAAAATAATTATTTCTAAAGTTAATTTTAGAGCTGTGAGTCTTTTAATGTCATCCATACTTAAAAAACAAAATCCCAAACCTCAGTTAACCAAGGCAAAAACATAAGCAAATTAATTAATTCATTAATTTGTTGGAAGTCTAATCTAAATATATGCTAATACTCATTTTTATACTTCATGGAGTTATTTACCAATCTCAAGCCCTCCTTCACAGGAAGTGTCATTAGAAGCAGGTTTGAAATCATCTCAAAATAGATACAAATAAGGATTTTTATAAGATGGTGCAATACCTGAATACCTGGATATCAAAAATATGAGCATGTTTCAGAGGGATAAATCAGTTATCAACAACCGGTAATTAAAGTGGTTTAGAAGAGTCTTTATCTTTCAAATAAACAAAATATTTACAAAGTCACTATCTGAATTTAATTTAAAACATTTTTTCAGAGTATAAGTCCTCTATGGGGAGTCAGGTGAGACTGTGTGTTTGAGTCAACTTAGCTAGTCAAGTTGAGCATCTTGTCATATATCTGTTGGATCAAAGACCTAAATATAAGACCTGAAACAATAAATTTCATGGAAGAAAACAAGGTACTAAACTTCTGGACCTTGGTCTTAGAAAGTACTTTATGAATTTGACCTCAAAGGAAAGGGAAGTAAAAGCAAAAATAAGTGACGGGGACTTTTTTGTTTTATAGACAAAAGATTTGAAGGAATTCTAGGTGTCCTTCTCCCAGGAGTTCTTGGTGTCAGGGGCCAGAACTAAGAAAGTGAATCAGGGGATGAGCAGCTTACATATCAGTTGTCACATGGAATTGTGCTTCCTTGTACGTTTTCCAGTGTCCTTGATGGGTTTTATGAGGTTTATTCACACAGTAAACTGCAGAATATAGTTATCTGAACCAGGTTTCCTAGTCATTGTTGCACATTAATCAGACTGCTGTTCTATTATTAGATCAGCACATCAGGTATTCTTGAAGGAAATGGCAAAATGGGGGGAAAAAAGAAGACACCTAAGATGCAAATATGTTTGAGAGATTCACAGTGGCAGTAGGATGTGCTTTTAAGTTACTAGGAAATTGTACACATAACATTTAAATAAAATATCTTGTGTGTGAGAGAGAGAGGAACTAAAGAAAAGGAAGAAGAGAATTTTAGGAAAGAAATTCTGTGTAGGTTTTGCTATTTGAACTTGAAGTTATTATGACAAAGTTCTGCTCTGTGTTCCCAGACTTGAATGTGTTTTGACACATATAGTTAAATTTTTAAACTGTGCCTGGCAGTCTCTAACCACCAACACTTGTAATTGCAGCTTATTTTTTTAATTTTTATTTCTGAGTTTCTTTGGCATAGAGAAAGACTATTCAATTTTTCCCTCTAATTTTCCTATGTTTTCTTCCCTTCCTTCCTCTCCCCTCCCATCACCTAACATTTTATTTAATTATTAAAAAATATTTTTCTTTATTGATTTTTTTTTTTTTGGTATGTGCCCCTAGTGGGAACTGAACCTGGGACTCCCTGGTTCGCAGGCCGATGCTCCAAACGCTGAGCCAAACTGGCCAGGGCTCTTTATTGATTTTTAGAGAGAGAGGAAAGGAGAGAGAGAGAGAGATAGAAACATTGATGAGAGAGAACATCAATTGCCTGCCTCCTGCGTACCCACCACTGGGGATCAGGTTCACAACCTGGGCATGTGCCCTGACTGGGAATCACGTCCCCGGCAACCTCTTGATGCGTGGGTCAACACTCAATCACTGAGCCACACTGGCCTGGCATCACCTAACTTTTTAAATAGACCTTCCAAGAAACAATAAAGTCGATGGTTGTAGATGCTCATTCTTTGAAGATCTCATAGAGGTTCAGGTAAGTGATGAAATAACTGGGAACCAAAGCTGATGCAGCAGTGGTTCTAGCGGGCGATTGAGCCCTTACGGTGTGCCCTCATCTCACTACTTTAGGTGCTTCCTGTTATTTAATCTTGATGACTAGGCTCTGAGGTAGAGCTGTCATTATCCCCGTTTTATAGAGCCTGAGAAAGATGATCAGGATCAAATAGCTAGATAATGGTAACACAACTTGCCCAAGTCTTTCTGACAACAGTTAGCTACTCTGTTGTGCTACCCGAATAATAAGTTGCATGATTTTGAAGTGGCTAGAAATTAATTTCAAATAAATTATTCTCACATGGAATGAGGAACTACAACCAAATGAAACAAACAACAGCAAGCAAACTGTTCTGTAGTTATTTGTTACCCCTAAACAAGGGCAGTGCTACCATATATGTTATCTCCTGTGGTAGAGTGCATTTAATTAGTAGCATTAGATTAGATTGCTATGTGAAGAGTCAATAGAAGCACATCATTGCACATTTAAGTTGCCTGTGGCATATATGTGTGTTTGTGTACAGAATAAGATAAGGCCTTTCCAGATAGAATTTTATTTTAATTCTTGCAAGTCATAGTGTCTTTATTTTAAGTGTTTTTGAAATTTTATATTAACACATGGATGCCTTTAAGATTAAGTTATTTTTTTAAATTAATTTATTTTTGTTACAGCTGTTTTTCCACATTGACACCCTCCTCCCCATCCTCCCCACCTCATCCCCAGCTTTGTTGTCTGTGTCCATCGGTTATGCATACATGCATAGAAGTTCTGTGGTTGATCTCTTCCCTCCCCCCCAGCCTCCTCTTCTGAGGGATGTCAGTCTGTACCCTACTTCCACGTCTCTGGGTCTGCCCTGTTCCTCAGACTGTTATGTTCATTATATTCCACAAATAAGTAAGATCATGTGATATTTGTCTTTCTCTGCTTGGCTTGTTTTGCTTAGGATAATACTCTCCAGGCTCCTCCATGTCGTCTTAAAGGATAAGAGATCTTTCTTTCTTACAGCTGCATAGTACTCCATTGTGTATATGTACCACAGCTTTTTTATCCATTCGTCTACTGATGGATACATGGGATGTTTCCAGGTCCTAACTATTGTAAATAGTGCTGCTATGAACATGGAGGTACATATATTCTTTCTGATTGGTGTTTCAGGCTTCTTAGGGTATATTCCCAGCAGTGGGATCACTGGGTCAAGTGGCAATTCGATTTTTAATTTTTTGAGATAACACCATAGTGTTTTCCTTAGTGCCTGCACCAGCAGTGTACTAGAGTCCCCTTTTCTCCACACCCTTGCCAACTCTTGTTGTTTGATGATTTGTTGATGGTGGCCATTCTGACCAGTATGAAGTGATACTTCATTGTTGTTTTAATTTGCATCTCTCTGATGATTAGTGATGTTGAGCATTTCTTCATATGTTCTTGGCCATTTGTATGTCTTGTTTGGAGAGGTGTCTATTTAGTTCCTCTGCCCATTTTTTAATTGGGTTCTTTGTCTTCCTTTTGTTGAGTTGTATGAGTACTCTATATATTTTGGAAATTAACCCCTTACCTGATGTATCATCGGCAGTGATGCTCTCCCATACGGTGGGTTGCCTTTCCATTTTGATGGTTGTTTCTTTTGCTGTGCAGAAGCTTTTTGTTTGATGTAGTCCCATGTGTTCAGTTTTTTCCTTTGTTTTTGTTGCCTTAGGTGATGTATCAGTGAAAATTTTGCTGTGTATGATGTCCAAAATTTTGTTGCCTACGTTTTCTTCTAGGATTTTTATGGATTCATGAGTCACATTTAAGTCTTTTATCCATTTTGAGTTTATTCTTGTATATAGTGTAAGTTGATGGTCTAGTTTCATTTTTTTTTGCATGTAGCTGTCCAAATTTCCCAACACCATTTATTAAAGAGTCTGTCTTTACCCCACTGTATGCTCTTGCCACCTTTGTCAAATAGTAATTGAGCATAATGTCTTGGGTCCATTTCTGGGTTCTCTGTTCTGTTCCACTGGCCTATATGCCTATTCTTGTGCCAGTATCAGGCTGTTTTGATTACAGTGGCTTTGTAGTATAACTTAATATCTGGTATTGTGAGCCCACCTACTTTGTCCTTTTTTTTTCAAGATTACTGTGGCTCTTTGGGGTCTTTTTTGGTTCCATATGAACTTTTGAAGTATTTGTTCTAGTTCTGTGAAGTATGTCATTGATATTTTGATGGGAATTGCATTGGATCTGTAGATTGCTTTGGGTAACATGGACATTTTAATGATATTAATTCTTCCAATCCATGAACAAGGTATGTGCTTCCACTTTTTTATATCTTTTTCTGTTTACTTTTTCAATGTCCTGTCGTTTTTAGCAAATAGGTCTTTTACTTCTTTGGTTAAGTATATTCCTGGGTATCTTAATTTTTTTGCTGTGATGGTAAATGGGATTTTTTTTTTTTTAGTTTTTCTGTGACTTCATTGGTGTACAAGAATGCCATCAATTTCTTGACATTAATTTTATATCCTGCTACTTTGCCAAATTCATGTATTAAGTCTGGTAGATTTTTGATGGAATCTTTAAAGTTATAGTGTCTTTATCATTGCTTTCAGAGCCTTAGATTTAGTTATTGTAAAGTGAGTGGTGACTGTTTTAATAATGTGCTTTTTCTCCTTTGAGGAGATTTTTTTTGAGGACAGAAAGGTGTCACGTCCCCAAATACTGCACACTTATTTCCCAATGGGTCGACTCAGGCTGCTAATATCTTTTTATACAGTATGTGGAGCATAAACATCTAAAACCATCACCATGGATCTTGATTGTCCCAGGAAGGAATTTACCATTTATTGAGCCCCTGTGAAACTTAGAAGATTGTACATAGGCCAGGGGGAGGAAAGGCTCTGTAGTGGAAAATAACTTTTAAAAAATGGAATCACCTTCCTTACCTCTTTGTTAAAATTTAAAAATTGCCTCTTTTGGAGAAAACGAAATATACATAAACAGTGTCAAGTTTTAAAGAGTCATTTTTATCTTGTTAATTTGTTTGTCAAATATTTTTTGAATTTCTTCTAAGGCAAATAGAAAAGCAAATAAGTATTGTCCTTGCCTTTGAAAATAGCACGGCACAGACAGGCATAAAAATAAATGATGGCTGATATTTGGAGTTGAGGCACACTGAGCAAAAGGAGAAGAATGAGGAATTGGAGAAGTACCAAGCTCTTGTCCTGTCTACGTTAAGGATGGAATGTGGTTGATGTGGGTATTTGAAATGTGCATCCCAGAATTGGTTAGGGTCCTGTTTTCAAGGGGTTATGCACTTTATCTTTGCTTGGATACCCGGATGACATACTTAATGATTCTTTTCCTATATAGGTGTAAATCTGTTTCCAGTCTATTCCTATTTTTTGATAGCCAATCTCTATAGCCTCTAGTCATATTTATGCCATTCAGTGTTATTGACCTAAGCTGGTAAAATTTTAGGTGGCATGGACCAGACTTTGTTACATATATGCAGACCTGCCGTTCCTGTGCATCTCATCTTTTTTGTGTGAGGAGCTGTGCTAGACAAAGAAGAAGGCTCAAAAATTGATAAATGTGATTTCTCTCTGTAAAACTTCAAGTGTAGCTATAATTACAGCATGTAGAGTAAGTGCCGTTCTTGACATGGAACTTTGGGAGATGTAAAGAGGGAACTCTGCCTATCAGTAAAAAGAATGAAGGTGTCATAGAAGAGGTGGAATCTGAACTGGGTCTTAAACAGTGGTTGTCAGACATGTGCCTAGTGATCACCTGAGGAGCTTATGTAGAATGTCTGTTCATAGAGTGTCAGATTCTGTAGGTCTGGGATAGGGATCAAGATGTGCATTTTAAACAAATACCTTGGATAATTCTTGTGAATGACCTGCATTCAGACCGTGCCTCCAAAGCTCTGTTTTTAGGAGAGGTAGAATATTTTTCTTACTTTGGGGGTATAATGAAAATATAATGAACTGCACATATTCAAAGTGGACAATTTTATTTATTTGTTTGTTTGTTTGTTTATTTTTGTTACGCAGGTTTCTCCTTTTTCTCCCATTGATACCCTCCTCTCCCTCCCTCCCTGCCTGTCCCCAGCTTTGTTGTCCATGTTCATTGGTTATGCATACATGCATATAAGTTCTGTGGTTTATCTCTCCCCCTTCATCCCCTCTTCTGGGGATTGTCAGTCTGTACCTTACTTCCATGTCTTTAGGATTATCCTGTTCTACAGACTGTTATGTTCATTATATTCCACAAATGTGTGAGATCATATGATACTTGTCTTTCTCTGTTTGGCTTGTTTCACTTAGGATAATACTTTCCAGGTCCCTCCATGTCATCTCAAAGGATAAGAGCTCTTTCTTTCTTACAGCTGTGTAGTAAGTACTCCATTGTGTATATATACCACAGCTTTTTAATTTTTTTTTTTTTTATCCTCACCCGAGGACATTTTTCCATTTTTTTGTTCACGTAGAGTAGGAGGGGGAGAGAGGAACAGAGAGAGAGAGAAACATCGACGTGAAGGGACACATCGAGTGGCTGCCACCCGCACGACTGACCAGAGCCGGGGACAAACTGCAACCGAGGTATGTGCCCTTAGCGGGAACCGAACCCGGGTCTCTCGGGACCGCAGGCCGACGCTCTAACCGCTGAGCCAAACCGGCCAGGGCTATTACCACAGCTTTTTTATCCACTTGTCTACGACGGATATTTGGGCTGTTTCCAGATCTTAGCTATTGTAAATAGTGCTGCTATGAACATGAGGGTACATATATATTCTTTCTGATTGGTGTTTCAGGCTTCTTAGGGTATATTCCTAGAAGTGAGATCACTGGGTCAAATGGCAATTCAGTTTTTAATTTTTTGAGGTAACACCATATTGTTTTCCATAGTGGCTGCACCAGTCTGCATTCCACCCATTTGATTCCTTTTTAAAAACAATTTATCTTTATTGTTGAAAGTATTACAGATGTTCCCATTTTTCCCCTTTGGGCCCCTCCTCCCTTCTTCCACCCCCTGCCTTTACTCCACTATTGTCTGTGTCCATTGGTTATGCATATATGCATATAAGTTCTTTGTGATTCACTGTTGACATATGTATATACCTGCAAAATCATCATCGTGATAAAGATTTTTAACATTTTTATCACAAACCAATATATCCTTGTGCCCTTTTTCTAATTTTTTTCTCCCTCTATGTAGACTCAGTCTCTAGGCAACCACTATAACTCTGTCATTATAGATTACTTTGGATTTTCTACTTTTATATTAATGAATCATACAGTATGTATTCTTTAGACTCCATTTTGAGAAAAGTTAATGTGTGTATCTGTTGATATTATATGTGCGTATCAGTTCTTTCCTTTTTGTTTTTAGTATTGTTCCATTGCATAAAAATATCAAAATTTGTCTATCCATTTACTTACTGATGGATATGTAGGTTGTTCCTAGTTTTGTCCTATTACAAATAAAGGTGCTATGAATATTTGCATAAAAGTTTTTGTGTGGACGTATGTTTTCATTTCTCTTGCAGAGAAAACCTAGGAGTAGAATGGTCTCTAAGTGTCAAATAGATCAATGTAACTGAATGGTGTTCAACTCTTCTATGTCTACTGATTTATTTGGTCTTAGTATTCTATTAATTTCTCAGAAAAGAGTTAAAATTTTTTACTATGATTATGTACTTGACTATTTTGCTTTTATTTTATCAATTTTTCTTTATTTTTTTTGGAACTATAGTATTAGGTTCATACATTTTTATAAATGTTATGTCTTCTGCATGAATTGTCCCTTTTATCATCAATAAATATCTGTAATTTCTTGAAGTCTGTTTAATTTACATTAAAATACACATTCTAGCCATTCCTACCCCCGTCCTCAGTTATCTTTATATTGTTTAAGTAACATATATTATGTCTACATACATTGGAAACTACACTGTTTGCTGACAAAACTTTTGGCTTTAAATATGCATTTTAAAGAACATAGGAGGAAAACAGTATTCTTTACCTTTTTGTTGTTGTTGTTAGTCCTTACCTGAAGATATTTTTCCATTAACGTTTTTTAGAGAGAGTGGAAGAGTGGGGGGGGGGGGAGAAACATCGATATGAGAGAGTCACATCGATCTGTTGCTTCCCACATGACCCCAACTGGGGCTAGTTATGTGCCTGCCACCCAGGTATGTGCCCTTGTTTGGGAATTGAACTGGAGACCCTTTGGTCTGCGGGCCGACGCTCTAACCTCTGAGCCAAACTGGCCAGGGCCCTTAGCATTTCTTATGGAACTTGTCTGCTGGTAATGAGTTTCTTAGTGTTCCTCTGTCTGAGAATGTCTTTATTTACCTTTTATTATGAAGGATATTTTTAATGAGTATAGAATTCTGGATTGATAGATCTTTTTTCTTAACAATTTAAAGATATTGTTTCATTGTCTTCTGCCTGTATGGTTTCTGTAGAGAAAATCCTAATCATTTCATTTGTTGTTCCCCTGTATGTAATGTGTTATCTTCCTCTAGCTACTTTCTAGATTTATTTCATTATTTTTGTTTTTAGCAGTGCAGTTTCATGTGTTTAGGTGTGGTTTTCTTTGAGTTTATCCGTTTTCAGGTTCCTGAGCTTGGATCTGTAAACTTATGTCTTTGACCAATTTTGATAAATTCCTGGTCATTACTTTTTTTTTTTTTAACATTTTTTTTCTTTATTGATTTTAGAGAGAGGAAGGAGGGGGGAGAGAGAGAGAAGTAGAGAGAGAGAGAGAGAGAGAGAGAGAGAGAGATAGCAACATTGATGAGAGAGAACATCGACTGGCTGCCTCCTGCATGCCCCCCACTGGGGACTGGGCACACAACATGGGCATGTGCCCTGTCCGGGAATCTAACCGGTGACTTCCTGGTGCATGGGTCGAGGCAATCACTGAGCCACACCAGCCAAGCTGGTCATTACTTCTTTAGATAATATTTCTATTTAAATTTCTTCCTCCTTTGCTTCTGAACTCAAATTGCATGCAACCATTTTAGATTTTTTTATTTTATCCCAGAAGATCCCAAGACTTGCCTCACTTTTTTTCTATCTTTTCTCTCTGTTGTTCATACTGGATCATTTTTGTTAATCCATCTTCATGTTCAGTGTTTGTTTCCTTTATTCATTTCCACTTTGCTTCCTTGGTCATCAAACATATTTTATTTAATTTTAGATTTTCTTTTTTTAGTTTTAAACATTTTATTTGGTTCTTGTCTGTTGTTCCTGTTTCTCTGCTAATAATTTCTATATTTTTATTTCTCGTGTGTGTGTGTGTGTGTATGTGTTTTCACCTTATGGAGCATAGTTAAAATAGTTACTTTAAAATATCTGATAGTTCCTGCATCCTGGTCATCTCAAGATGGACTGATATTAAGGATTGGTCACATTTTCCTTGTTCTTTGTTAAACAGTTTTGGATTATATGCTGGTAATTGTCCATGGTAAATGGTGTACACTCTGTTATAATCCTATGGTGACTGTTGATATTTTCTTTTAGTAGATGATCAATCTGGTGAGGTTTAGGCCTTAGGTTCTGACTTGTTTCCTGTGGGCACTGATTCAGATTTTAGAGTAGGTCTTTGCTCTGCTGATGTGTGTGTGTCCTGCACATGTGTACTTCAGGATTAGTCTGAAACTTGTGTGAATATTGAAATGTCAGTTTGTTTCCTCAGCCGTTGCTGTGCTGGTATGGGCCTGTGCCTGCAATGCATAGCTCACGGGTTAGGTTGGTACTTGTGCAGGTGGAGTTAGGACATCTCTTTAATGGGTTCTCTCTACTCTAGCTTTCAGAAGCTCTTTACCTGTGTACAGAAAAACAGGTTTCTTGATGAGTCTTAGCTGGCTATGATGTTGTGCAGTTCTGCAACTGGGGCCCGTCTTTGGGGAAAAAACACGAGAAAACAAACAAAAAATCCTATGCAATTCATCCTGTGTAGGTTACTTCTCCAAGTTTTCACTCACATTCAAAATTTGGCTGTTTACTTCTCAGAGTGCTGTGTTCGTTGTTCCGTATACCTGTCCAGGGATTTGAGCTGTAGTCAGAGTCAGGGATAGTGGGCTTATGCTCCTTGTAGTGGAACCAAACTCTAGGTCGGACTGGGAAGACACTCCAGGTGAGGGGGTGATTGCATGCCATAACTATGTGGTGCCAGAAAAGTGTGGGTACATGAGCTCTCCTGTATATTTAATCCATTGACTTTTATTAACCAGTACTAAGCATAGTGAGTTTTTGAGGCAGAACAACCAATTGAGACGATCTAAGATCTGGCAAATTCTGGCTTCTTCCCTTCCTTCCTCTCTCTTTCCCCTTATCTTTCTCCCTTTCTCCCTTCCTCTCCTTTATCCTCTTCCTTTAAGTCACTTTTGGCCCTTTAAGTACTCTTTCTGAAAAGCAAACAAATATGAATTGGCCCCATGTCCAGGTTTTGCCTTGTACTTCCTCCTAGTGACACATTTTCAAGCTGTCAGAATAGAGATGTCTGTTGAAATATTTACTTAGCCTTTGTCCATTTTTCTTTTCAAAATGGATAAGATGGCAAGATTTTTTTCAGATATAAAAGTAAACTGTGATCATTTAAAGATTAAGAAAATCAAGTATGAAAACGTATAATTATTAGATACACCTAATAATATATATTTTATAAAAATAGAATTACACTTGGAAATTTTTTGCATTATGCCTTTTCACAAGAATTTTCACATGAGTGTCTTTGATATATCTATCTATATCATCATTGTTAATGGCCACATAGCCATTGTGGGTGAATCTTCATGGCCATTTCTGTATTGATGTGTTGTTGACAATAAACAGTCTTTATAGGTGTGACCTTGCACACTTGCCTGGTATTGCCCTGGGATAAATTTACAGACCTGGAATTACTGGCTTTTCCCCTTCATGGTTTATGATGTATATTGCCACATACATAGTGGAAAAAGCACCTGCAGTATTTGAAAGTGCCTCTTTTCCCACACCGAACACTATTGGTATCTTTACTCTTTGAGTCTAAGAGGAAAAAGTGTGGTACTGGTATTGTTTCATTGTTTGTTTATTTATTTTTTAACCCTTACCTGAGGATATTTTTTCCATTGATTTTTAGAGAGAGTAGAGACGAGGGAGGAGCAGAGAAAGAGAGAGAGAGGAAGAAAGAGAAAGACAGAGAGAGAAGAACGCTGATGTGAGAGAGACCCATTGATTGGTTGCCTCCTGCACACGCCCCACAGGCCGAGGATTAAACCTGAACCCAGGTACGTGCCCTTGACTGAGAATCAAACCTGAGACCCTTTGGTGCATGGACCAACACTCAAACCACTGAGCCAAACCAGCAGGGCTGTGCTGGTATTGTTTTAATTTTCTTTTCTCTGATTATTAGTGTAGTTGAACATGTTTCCAGAAATTTTGGGCTTCATTTTTTTTTATTTTTTTTATGGCACTTGAAAGGGTGCAAGGATATAAACTACATTTTCTGTTTATTGTTTCTTCTCAAATTATAACTTTATTCTCATCTTTGTGTTCTTAACATGTATACTTTCTGTTTTACTTAGAACATCTAAGCCACCATAAATGAACTCTCAGTTTTCCTCTTCTCCATCATAGGATTTCTCTCTATTTCATGTACTTTCTCCTCTTTGCCAAATCTAGGTAACATTGCTCTGGATTTGATGCCTATAACCCCTTCGAATCAGACTACATCCTTTATCCTCATTTTTCATGCTGCATATTTTATCTTCTATTCATTTTTTTAAAAATTTTGGCTTAAATATTTATTGAGGTAAAATTCACATAACATCAAGTTAACCATTTTATTTTTTTTTTTATTTTTTTTTTTATTTTTATTTTTTTTTATCCTCACCGGAGGACATTTTTCCATATTTTGTTCAGATAGAGTGGGAGGGAGAGAGAGAGAGAGAGAGAGAAACATCGACATGAAAGGGACACATCGAGTGGCTGCCACCCGCACAACCCAACCAGGGCCGGGGACAAACTGCAACCGAGGTACATGCCCTTAGCGGGAACCGAACCCGGGTCTCTCCGGACCGCAGGCCAACGCTCTAACCGCTGAGCCAAACTGGCCAGGGCTCAAGTTAACCATTTTAAAGTGAACAATTCAGTGGCATTCTAGTACATTTATGATATTATGCAGTCACAACCTCTACCTAGTTTTCTGCTATTTCTATTACTCCAAAGGGAAACATCTTTTCCTTTAAGCAATTTCTTTCTACTCTCTTATCCTCAGCCCTTGGCAGTCACATTCAGTGTTTTGTCTCTATGGATTTATTATGATTTCTTATAAATGGAGTCTTATAGTATATGATCTTTTGTTTCTGATCTCTTTTGTTTGGCATAATGTTTTGGAGGTGTATCTACATTGTAGCATATGTCAATACTTCAGTCCTTTTCATGGGTGAATAATACTCCATTGTATGTATATACCACAATTTATCTGTTCATGTATTGATGGACATTTTGGCTACTTCCATGTTTTGGCTATTGTGAATAGTGCTGATGTGAACATGCATGTACATGTACTTGTTTGAGTCCCTGTTTTCAGATCTCTGGGGTATATAACATATCTAGGAGTGAATTTGCTGAGTAATATGATAATACTATGTTTAAATTTTTGAGGAAGTACCATACTTACTTCCACAACAGCTAAACCATTTTTCATGCTCACTGGCAGTAGATGAGGGTTCAGTTTATCCATATCCCTGCCAATGTTTGTTGTTTTCTGTTTGCTTTGAACTGTACTATTTGGTTTTCTAGCCATCCTATTAAGTGTGGAGGGCTACCACATTGTGATTTTAATTATTTCCCTAATGACTTACAATGTTAAAGATCTTTTCATATACTTGTTAGCCATTTTACATTTTCTTTGGAAAAGTGTCTATTCAAGTCCTTTGACTATTTTTAAAATTGGATTGTTTGTCTTTTTGTTGTGTTTTAACAGGTCTTTATGTATTCTGGATACTAGATCCTTATCACATGTATGATTTGTAAATATCTTCTCCAGTTTTGTAGGTTTTCTTTTTTATTTTCTTTATGATGTCCTTTGAAGCACAAACATTTTTAATTTTGATGTAGTCTAATTCTATCTGTTCTTTTATTTCTCTTGCATCTGCTTTTGGTGTTATATTTATGAATCTACTGCCAAATATGAGGTCAAGAAGATTTATCCCTATGTTTTCTTCTAGAAGTTTTGTGCTTTTAGCTCTTATTTTTAGGCCTTTATTTCATTTTGTGGTGATTTTTAAATGTGGTATGAGGTAGAGGTCCAATATTATTCTTTTTTTTTTTTTTTATCCTCACCTGAGGACATTTTTCCATTTTTTATTCAGATAGAGCAGGAGGGAGAGCAAGGAAGAGAGAGAGAGAAACATTGAGGTGAAAGGGACACATTGAGTGGCCGCCACCCCCACGACCCAACCAAGGCCAGGGACAAACTGCAGCCAAGGTACATGCCCTTAGCGGGAACCGAACCCGGGTCTCTGTGGACCGCAGGCTGACACTCTAACCGCTGAGCCAAACTGGCCAGGGCCAGTTTTATTCTTTTGCTGTGGATGTTTAGTTGTCCCAGCACCATTTGTTGAGGAAACTATTCCTTTCCCATTGAATGCTTTTGGCACCCCTGTTGAAAATCAATGGACCATAAATGTATGGGTTTATTTCTGGACTCTCGAGTCTATTCCATTGTTCTATATTTCTGTCCTCATGATTAGTACCACCCTGTTTAGATTCCTGTAGCTTTGTAGTAAGTTTAGAAATTTGGAAGTGTGGGTCATCCAACTTTGTTGTTCTTCTGTTCATTCTTTACTCTTTGTCATAAACACACTCACAGTTTTCTAATTTAAAAAAATTACTTTTTCTTAAATGTTTTTCATTGAAATACTTTCTTCATTTATTGATCTATTTATCTATCTACCTACCAACCTACCTACCTATCCATCTTCCAATCCTTTATTATAGCCATTAATCCAGTATCCACCACCCAGTTTAAGAGATAGGACATTATATAGTTAAGTCCTCTGATTATTTCTTCCATCTTTTCCTCCCTCCTGTGAGCAATCACTATTGTGAATTTTGTGTTATTACTTTGATTTTTGTTATAGTTTAAAGATGTATTTTGTGAAACAAACTTTCATCAAGTTTTAAACTTTAACAGATGGAATTATGCTATACATACTTTTATGATTTTAGTTTTTCATGCAGTATTGTCAAGTTCATCTTCATTGTCATGTGTAGAGTTTCAGTTCATTTATATTTTCACTGCTTAAATTCTATTGAATGAATATGCCAGGTTATTCATCCATTCTTTAATGGACATTTGATTGTTTCCAAATTTTTAGCTATTATAAAGGCTATTGCTGAACCTTCTTTTACATCCTGTAGGTATAGGTGTAAGAGTTTCTCTGAGGTATATTTTATTTAGCAGTGAAATTGCTAAGTCAGTATTAGCATCTTTAGATTTATTGCATATCACTAGATTGTTTTCCAAAGCAGTTGGGCCAATTTAAACTGCCTGGAGCCTGTATAAAAGTTCTTGTTGCTCTATCTCTTCTTCAGCACTTGACTTTGTTCAACTCATTTTGCCAGTCTGATGATTTTTAAATAGTATCTTACTGTGGTTTTACTTGCTTTTACCTAATCGCTGTTAAGGTTGAACATGTTTTTATATATATCTGACACGTAGTATTTTTTGTTTTTGTTATTATTGTTCATTTTGAGGTTGGGCTTATTTTTTTGTTTGTCTGTTTTTTTCATTTGATTGGTAGGAACTCATTATTTATTTTGAATAATGTATAGTAGTTCCCACTTAGGGGATGCCTTTCAAATCCCTAGTGGATGCCTAAAACCACAGATAGTGATACCATTGTAATTTAACCTAGTTATGAAAGGAGCAATGGGAAGGCCAAATATTATAGGCATTCTTTTGTGCAGCTTTGCCAGGAAGCTGCAGTTTAGACTCATACCCAGTAAAGTCTGGATGACATGGGGAAGGCATTTGCCTGTCAGTCAAAAAGGTCATTGGCCAGAGTGGGTGTGGCCACTGCAAGCACACGAAGATTTGGAATATTTAATCTCCTAGACAAAAGAGTTCTCTCTCTTGCCTTTCTTGTGCTCTTTGCCTCTTGTGCTCCTGGCTGTAGGACTCTCATGCTCCTGCATTCACCCGAGCCATGTGGATCTCACACAATGGACTAATGGACTGTAGTTAATCTAATGCTAAACCAGACCCAGCTCCACCATGGATCCGAAACTTTGGATACTGGCTTTGCTTATAGCTCAACTGAATCCCTAGCTATGTATCTTCTGGGACTGGATTAAGGGAAATGGGACTTTGGAACCCATGGGATATAATTCCATGTCAATAAGAGTTTCTTCCATGTCTTATCCTCCAATGGGGGGCCTCTGGAAATACTTATTCCAGCTGTACCCTAAGAACCCCACTCCCACCAGCAATAGAGAAAGACCACACATTTCTTTGATAACGATAGTACTGAACTCTCTCTCTCTCTCTATTTATTTATATATATATATATATATATATATATATATATATATATATACACACACACACACACACTACATTTTTCCCATACATACATGGCTATATGAAATTTAATTTATATATTAGGCATGGTAAGAGATTAACAATAACTAATAATAAAATAGAACATTGTAACTATATTATAATAAAAGTTATGTGGATATGGTCTTTCTCTCAAAATATCTTATTTTAGTCTACTCACCCTTCTGGTGATGATGAGAGATGATAAAATGCCACATTCAGTCCTGAACTTTTACATTTGCAGTTTAAGAAAGCACTTTACTGCTTCTCTTTGGCATGTCTGAATTGACAGCTTCACGCCTCTTGTGCTTTGAGGCTATTAGTAAGCAAAATAAGGGTGACTTGAACACAAGCACTGCAATACCTTGGCAGTCGATCTGGTATCTGACGCTGCTACTTAGTGGTCAAGGGCCAGGGTATGTCTACAGCGTGGACATGCTAGACAAAGGGATGATTCAGATCTGGGAAGGACGCAGCCGTATGGCGACAGATTTCATCACACTGCTAAGGACAATGCTTAATTTAAAACTTATGAATTGTTTATTTCTAGAATTTTCCATTTAATGTTTTTGGACCATGGGTAACTGTGGATAACTGAAACCCTGGAAAGTGAGACCAAAAATGTTGGGGTGGTTACTGTAGTAATCATTTGTCCTTTTCATGTATTACAATTGTATTTTCCAGGCTTGTGGCTTTCTTTTTTTCCCCAAGTCACTCTTTCATAAATGGAATATATATATATTTCTTATTTGTATAGCTTTAGGTTTCTGTATGTAACATCATTATCCAAAAAGAAGTCACTTTGTCAGGGAATGTGGGTGGGTATAAGTTGACAAGTCCGGAACAATAACTCTTCTGCTTGTCAAGCTTGATTCTGGTAGTTTAAGTGTCTGGTGTTATTGCTATATCATGCATAGTTTTGACATGAGGATTCTAAATATTCAATGACTTTCAGACATCTACCCTCTCACTCCTAAAGATCTGTCAGATTTGGTCCCACCCTCCGTGACAGTTTCTCTGGTTGGGAGGATATGTTCTAGGACGGGCTTGCTTGACTAGGGAATGTAGCTTGGGGCTTACTTGGGGACTCCAATTACACTGTTGGCCCAGAACTTGATTTGTTTTCTGTTACATGTTTTTAATTCTTTCTAATCCTGCTCAGTATTTCTGTTATTGAAATAAAAGCAAAGGTTTTGGTAGTTTGATTCAGGTTGTGCTATGTGTATACATTTCTGATGTTTTTGCAGCTGTTATATGTGTTACATACTATCTGTGGCATGATTTCTGTACATAGGAGTCTTCTGGAAAGCAGATATTTTGTTCTGTGTATATTTTCAATGTCTGAGGTCTTGTATATTTGGCAAATAATAAGGCAGTTGTCATTTAATTCCTCAGTCCTTCCCTCATCAATGTGAACTGGATTTTCTATTTTTTTCAGCTGTGTTTCTTTTTCCTATTTTCCTCTCCATTCATGAAACAGAAACACTGATAACACAAACCAACTATTAGATTTTGATGCTTTGAAGCTGCTGGAGTAGTTTGTGTAAGTTTCCAGAGAAGAGATTTGGATTAGGAAGAAAATGGAAATTTGGCGAGTTAGGATTGTTGTAAATGGTCATTTCTTTCACCAGACTCCATCATTGTTCCCAGTTCTTCCCCGCATCCTGTATTCATGTACTTCGACTGTTAGTTTGAAGCACTTTCCACTGTAGGAGGAGTATACTTCTCTGCTGCGTTGATTTTTGGCTTGACCACCTGACTACTTGGGCTAAAGCTCTATTAACAGATGTGATACAGAATCTTACTGTATATTTGGCAGTGGTCTTGTCCTCTTTTGTTTCCACCTTTGTTTGAGATAAACATGCATAGTCTGCTGGTTCTAGAACAGTAAGAAGCATGTGGAATGGACTTGAACCAACACAGAGCCTGAAGCCCAGCCCAGTCTGGACCAGCTGAGCGCCAGCCCCACAGACATCAGGCTGGGATTTTGTAGTGGTTTGATCACACACAGTAGCTAAATGTACATTATGGTTGTCTTGTATTCTTTCTCAGCTTACCTAGGGCTCACAGTATGCTTATAATTCTCTCCTCCAGTACCATTACACAGGCTTCATTTTCTTTTGAGCTTTTCTTCACCACCTCCCTTTCTAGCTTAGTGAGAAAGATAATAAGGAAAGAGCTTGACTTTTTCTATTTTCCTCTCTCCCTAAAAAGTCTTTGAAATACATTCCCAGTATTTTACTTTGTGTAGTGGGTTGTTCCCTAATCCAGACAGGGATTGGGGGTGGGGTTTATCTAGAAGGTGGTTTCCACTGTATTCTTGACATGCTACAGACATGGAATGTTGTGTGTGCATGGGTGTGTGCATGCATGCTCAGTATTACCTTTTTATATTTTGTTAATCCTCACCAGATGATATTTTTTCCATTGATTTTTACAGAGAGTGGAAGTAAGGGAGGGAGAGAGGGGAAGAGAGAGAGAGACATTGATGTGAGAGAGACACATCGATTGGTTGCCTCCCGCACATGCCTCAACTGGGGCTGGGGATCGAACCAGCAACCCAGGTACATGCTCTTGACAGGCAGTTGAACTCACGACCTTTTGGTGAGCAGGCCAACACTCTAACCACTGAGTACATTGGCCAGGGCCTCAATATAACCTTTTTAAAGTTTTAGTGCCAGGTGTTTGACTTTAATCAGTCTCAGGTGGAAACGTCTAAAATCATTGGAATGTAAGCTTCATGAGAGCAGGGATTTTTCTGGGTTGATCACTCACTTTGCATTCCCAGTTCCTAGAACAACGCCTCTCACATCATAGGTATTCAATATACATAATATAAAATGAGTGGTGGGTGCATGTGTGGGTGGAGCCCCCTTCCTCATCCTGACGTTTACTATTCTTTCTCCAGGCACCTTGAAATAGTAAAACGTGGAGGGAAAACGCCCTCATTTCCTAGGCTGGCCCTTGGCTTCTCTGCTCTCAGCTGCAGTTTCTAAGTTAATAGGAAGATGCTGTGGGAAGCACAGAGCCTTGGAGTGACGATCTGCCTGGAGATAGATAGATCTTGGGCAGGTCCTGGAGGGTCTCAGTTTCTTCATCTGTAAAATAAGAGACCTCGTTGATATAATCTCCAGATTTCCTTTTAGCTCTCAGATCCTGTGATTCGTCCTCCTAAACCAGAGATTTTTAATATTAGAAAAACCCACAGGGGAAGTTTTGTTTTATAGTACCATATGGAAAATTGCATAGCAGCAGGACTTTGGTGTATATGGCTGGTTAATCAGATTTCTTTCTGCTTTAAGAAACTCTCAGAGACTTAAAAAAGAAAAAAAAGATGCACATATAATTGAATTTTATTTAAACTATTTATGAAACTTGTGCTTCGTGGGATCATTGCAGCTTTGTAGGCAGGTAGTGATGTGCTCCTCGGGCTCAGTTTTATTTTCTCCCTTGCAAAAATGCAATTTAGAAGTTTAGGAATTATTTATGGTACTGTGGGGATAAACACAATCTGTTATTTTTCTTATGTCATTTTTTTAAAGATCCATTTCTGTATGTTAGGCTGGAAGCAATGTCTTCATGAAATGGTTGTTTTGTTAGGTCCATGGATAAAATGAAGTAATGTCATTCATTAAGCAAAATTCATGCCAGATTTTCTTTTTTTTTTATCCTCACCCGAGGATATTTTTCCATTTTTTGTACAGATAGCGTCGGAGGGAGAGAGAGGAAGGGAGAGAGAGAGAGAGAAACATCGATGTGAAGGGACACATCGAGTGGCTGCCACCCGCACGACCAACCAGGGCCGGGGACAAACTGCAACCGAAGTACGTGCCCTTAGCGGGAACCGAACCCGGGTCTCTCCGGACCGCAGGCCGATGCTCTAACCGCTGAGCCAAACTGGCCAGGGCCATGCCAGATTTTCTAATCAAGTTTTTTATTTGGCTTAATTTAGGAGTTGGTCAAGTTAGCATTTCTCAAAGTATAGACATAGAACACTGGTTATTATTAAGTGTTTCACAGAAAACAAGATTTTGATATTCAAATAAATGTGGAAAATAGTAATGATTTGAATAAGTTCTATTGCTTTCTTTACTGGAAAGCATCTCTGAGCTAGGAAGAACTAACTCTGTGCAAGGGATAGAGTGAGCAGCATTTCCCAAACTCATTTGGCCACAGAATCTTTTTATGTCAAAAATCCTTTTTGTGGAGTGCACCCCAAGAAGGACACTTAGGGAAAGGCTTGTCCATGGGCTGCTGGGTTGACTAGGAGGCTAGTAGAAGTGTATGTGGGCGAAGTAATGACCAAATATAGTAAGATATGCTTTTTAAATTATACCTTGATGACTGCCTTCAATATGAAGGGAAGCAGCTGATATTAACGTACAGAATTTAGAATGTTCATTTAGCATTTTAGATTGTCTATGGAGCTCTGGAAATTGAGCATTAGTGGGCTTTGAAGGCATTAGGAAGGAAAAGCTCTCAAAATCCATTATTCAGTACTTCCATTAATTAGAGTCAGCCTGAACTCTCTCTGTCCATTCCTTCAACAAACTCTTATTAAATATTATGTGGCAGGCACCATGCTAGATGCTGCAGATACAGAGGTCATTTCTGCCTTTGAGGGACTTGCAGTCCAGTGGAAGAGACCGACAGGTCCTCTACTAATGTCCATGGTGGTGTGTTAACAGTGGAAGGAGTAAATGGTTCCTTGAGAGACTGGGCAAGGCTTCACTGAGGTTATAAAGCCAGAACTGAGCGAAAACGACTGAGTAGGTTAGGTGATGGGGGTAGATTGAAGAGGAGATCTTTTCCAGGCAGAGAGTAGCTTGTGCAAAGAAGCACGGAGTGGGAGGCAGCACTGCTTGTCTGGAGAGACATTTGTGTGGAGTGCTAGGAAAACCAGGTGGCCTGTGAATCACGTACAGAAAGCTGGAAACCTCCTCAGTGGTGGTCAGCTCTGGAAGGGCTTGGAAGGCAAAATTAGAAACCTTAAATTGCATCCTTCTGGTAGTAGCACATGATTGAAATATGTTAAGTAGGAGAGAAATATAATCAGGTTTGTGTTTTAAAACTGGCAGTGCTGGGGAGAGTGAGTTGAAGAATCGCCAGTTCAAAGGCAGGGAGCTGAAGTGAACAGTGTAGGCTACCTGAGGAGAGTAGGAACTGCAGCAGTGGCGGGGGGGAGGGGAGCAGATTGGAATGAAATTAGGGAGCAAGCCAGGTTTTGTGTGCACGGGCCTGCGTTCTTGGCAGGATGAAGAGGCCATGGACGTAGCAGTCAGATTGTTCAGGTTGCAGCTTCCCCAGACATAACTGACACGCAGAACCTTTGGGTATACTTCACCACTGTACATCCTCTAGAGAATGGGGTGAATTTTACAGCCCACCCCCTTTTATAGCATTTGTTGCCTGAACCGTAAATAACTAGCATAACTTCATTCTCATTATGGAGTCATTTTTAAGAGAAAGGAGGCAAATCTCTGAAATTAAAGAAATAACTTTTTCCCCCTGTTTTAAAAATGAGATAAACCAAAGAACCTCTGTGCATACATGCATAACCAATGGACACCGACAATAGTGTGGGGAAGGCAGGAGGGGAGTGGGGAGGAGGGGGTCAATGTGGGAAAAAAAGGAGGACATCTGCAATACATTCAACAATAAAGATGAGTTAAAAAATAAAAATAAAAAGAGCTCTTCTGAATTATATAGGCTTTGAACCTTACAAAACCTGGATTCATTCCTGGATGAGATGCATGTGGTGAAGATGGCCCTTATTCTTCTAGACCATTGTTCTGGCTCTCCCCTTGGACAGGCTTTCTCTGGCCCTGAGGCCAAGTGTGTCTCTGTCTTGGAGAGGAATAGCTGGTTGATGAGTCTTCTACATTGGTTGTGTGGAACAGAGACATATGCCTCTAACTGAGCAGACCTGAAATGGTCTTTTTTTTTCATTTATCTTCAGATAGAGTGGGAGGGAGAGAAGGAGGAAGTGAGAGAGAGAAACATTGATGTGAGAGAGTCACATCAAGTGGTTGCCACCCACACGACCCCAACCGGGGCCGAGGACAAACTGCAACTGAGATATATGCCCTTAGCGGGAACCGAACCTGGGTCTTTCTGGTCTGTGGGCCGAAGCTCTAACCACTGAGCAAAACCGGCCAGGGCTGAAATGGTCTTTTTATTGCTTTCCTTCTTTGGATTGTGGGACTTTTTAGTTGATTTATTTAATTAAAGCCATTCGGTCTTGTGCATGACTGCTTCTCTGCTAGCTGTTCAGATCATCCGAGCCCCTCATTAGTTGCACTTACATTCTTTGTCAGTGTTGCCTGGTAGTAGGCCTATGGAAAAGCAAGAGAACAGAAAAGGACAGTGTCTCATAGGACTTGCTTATTCTGTTACTAGCTACTGCTGACTGGTTTCCTTGACCACCATGGGGAAGAATGTACATACCTCTACAGAAAATATCAGGAGCTTTAGGCCAGAAAGATATACCTTCACTAACAAATACACCTACTGTCTTTGAATCTCAGTACTTAATCTATAAAATTAGAATAATAATATATACCTATTTGGTTTGGGGTGAAGAGTAAATGAATTAATTCATATAATGTGCTTAGCATGGTGCCTGGTACATAGTAAATGATGAAAAAGTGTTAGATTCTCTCTTCCTTCCCGTTAACTCTCCCATCCTTTGGAGAGTATTAACATTGGAAATAATCTCAGATGGCATTAAATCTTTGAATCCTCTGAAATTATACATCAGCATTTGCATTTGTTGGTGTAGGCACATTTGGGGAGGACAGGGGTATCCCACGATGGGAAAAGGGAGAGTAATTGTAGTTTTCATTAGATTCTACAAGGGTTCTGTGGCTTAAAAAACTTAAGAACCACTAATCTAGGCTATTACCCTTATTCTGCATGTGATGAATTCGTTTTTTAATGGGGCAGTTTTAGGTATGTGTGACAGAGAAACAAATGCAGCTATGACTTGAAGGGCACTGAGTAATTCCTGACTAATAATGTTGTCTGCCTCAAGGGCCTTATTAAGACCAGTGCACTTTGATAGTTGAAGGTGCTTGATACCCAGGAGGGCAAAATATTCATCAGATGTTTTAAGGAAAGGGTGATGAAAGCAGGCAGCATTTGTCGGAAAGTTAGATGCTTGGAGAGTGAGGATGAATAAGGCAGAACTTGTGCCTTTGAGGAACTAATGCTATAATGAGGGATGTCGTCACACACATAGCCCCAGACACGTTATCACACCAGGTGACAGATAGGTCCAGCAACCAATGCTGTCTCTGGGAGTCAGGGAAGTTGTCCCAGATAAGTTACCTTGAGATGTGTTACTTTACCTTGATCTTGAAGAATGCTTAGGACTTTGCCAAGATAAGAGAAGGTTTAGGGCCTTTTATGCAGAGGGGCACGCATGTTCAAAATACACACTTCTAAAAGGTCTGGAATGTTTGAGGACAGAGAATTTTGATGTCATTGGGATAGTATATGTTTTTGTGTTGGGGGTGGGGTGAATCCAGAGGGGCCTAGAGTGTGATGGGTGGTGTTTGCAAAGTTAAGGAGCATGGGTTTGATACTGTGATTATTGCAGCCAGTAGGTATTTCTTTGGGAGGGTGAGGAATTGGCAGAGTAGAAGGAGGCAGCCTGTTCATTTACCGTGTAAATTTATTTTCTAGGTAACTCATTTACTTTGAGGGGATGAGTATATGTGTGTATTCTCCCTTTCTCCACTTTTGCTTCTGTTTTTTTTTTTGTATCCTTTCAGTTTTATTTTATTTTATTTTTTTGATATTCTGTTTAGATAGAGTGGGGGAGGGAGGCAGGGAGGGAGGGAGGGAGGGAGGGAGAGAGAGAGAGAGAGAGAGAGAGAGAGAGAGAGAGAGAGAGAGAGAGAGAGACATTGACGTGAAAGGGACACATCGAGTGGTCGCCACCCACACAACCCAACCGGGGCTGGAGACAAACTGCAACCGAGGTACGTGCCCTTAGCGGTAACCGAACCCGGGTCTCTCCAGACTGCAGGCCAATGCTCTAATCGCTGAGCCGAACCGGCCAGAGCTATCCTTTCAGTTTTTAATGCAAATACAAATGTAGTTTTTTTTCTTCCTTCTTGAAAAAGTAGTATACTATACTATATTATTTTACATCTTTCTTTTTCTTTTTACTTATGGTATATTTTAGAGCTCTTTGTATGTTGGAGAACGTACTCATTCATACTTACAGATGTCTCGTTTTTCATTCTGTGTATGAGCCATAATATATTTAACCAATGCTGAGTTGATGGGAATTTTCTTTTGTTTACAATCTTTTGCTATTAAAAACAGTGTTTCAGCTGTGTACACATGTCACTTTTTATATGCAAGTATCTCTGTGGAACTTGTTTCTTGAAGTGGAATTGCTATGTCAAAGAGTATTTGTGTTTATAATTTTTATAGATATGCCTATCAGGTAGACCTGATAGGTAACCATGTCCTACCTATTTCCATTCCTGCCTGTGATGTGTGAGAGTGCTTGTGTCCTGAGGCCCTGCCACCCTGTGGAACCGTGCATCTGGGTGTTTGCTAATCTGACAGATGACAACTGTATCTAAATGTCATTTTCATTGGTATTTCTTTTTTGTGTATTTTCTTTTATTATTTATTTATAAATTTTATATTTTTATTTTGTATTTTCTTTTTATGTGGTTGTGACATTTTTCTTTTCTATGATTAATCCTCATATGTTTTTTTTTTTTCCAGTAGAGATTTTTTTTTTTTTAAATTTTTTTTTCTTCTTCTTCTTTTTTTTTTTTTATCCTCATTTGAGGACATTTTTTCATTTTTTTGTTCAGATAGAGCGGGAGGGAGAGAGAGGAAGAGAGAGAGAGAGAGAAACATCGATGTGAAAGGGACACATCGAGTGGCTGCCACCTGCACGACCCAACCAGGGCCGGGGACAAACTGCAACCAAGGTGCATGCCCTTAGCGGGAACCGAACCTGGGTCTCTCTAGACCGCAGGCCGACACTCTAACCGCTGAGCCAAACCAGCCAGGGCTCCAGTAGAGATTTTTAAGCAGGGAAATGATATGATCAGATTTGGTTTTCTTTTTTCTTTCTTTTTTTTTTTTGTTTAAGAGAATTCTAGAACAATGAAGAATTAGTGATAGGAAGACTAGAAAGAAACTGTTAATCTGGATGAGACAGTGTTGGCCTGAATTTCAGCAGTGACAGTAGAAGCGGAGAACAGAAGGTGGATTCCAGGGATATTTCTGGAGTTAAATGGCTGTATTTGTGTGTGGTTTGGATGAGGTGAGGGTGAGCATAAGGGAGATGTTGAGGCTAATGCTAAGTTCTGCCGCAGTGAGTCATGCTGCCGTTCCACAAGCTAGACATGGAGAAGGGTATGGAGGCTGCATTCACGCATTGGACCTCTTAATTCTGAAGTGCCTGTAGGACATCCAGGTAGAAATAACTAGGAGATAGTTGAACATAAAAGATAAGAAAGTGTATGAGAGCTTCATAAGAGATTTAGTTATTGTCAATGTTGTTAAAAATCATGAAGTTAAGATAATGTAAGAAAAAAATCATAGAGAAAGAAGAGGAAGGCCAAGAAATACAAAGTTTCAGAAAAATATTCTCTGGGGTTTTCTTTTTTCTATTGAATTCACTAGAGTTTGTTGGCATAAAGGGAGAATTTTTATATGGTTCAGGTTTTAATTCATTCCTTCTTCAACCACTCATTCAATATTTATTGAATACCTGGCACTACAAAGTAGTGATAGAAATATAAAGCTAGAGATTGTCCCTGCCCTTATGGGTCTTACAGACAGATGGAGAATGTGGACAGATAAATGTACAATTACAATATAGTATGATGTCTACTCTGAGGAGGGGAATACACTGTGCTTTGGGAACAATAGGAGGTAGCATCTATTGTGACTTGGGAGAAGTCTTCAGAAAAGCCTTTTAATCTGAGACATGAAGAATGAATGACAGTTAGTGGTGAAAGGGACTGGGGAAGAGGAAGCATGTTGTAGGGCAGGAGCGACAGACTTGTATAAGGGACCAGCTGGCCAACGTTTTCAGTTCAGCCAGCCGTCTCTGGGCTCTGTTGCAGTGATTCAGCTCTGCCATTGCAGTGTGAGAACATCCATAGACCTAAGTAAATAAAAGAGTGTGGCTATGTTCCAATAAAACTTTACTTATGGGAAATTTTATATAATTTTTATGTCTCATGAGACAGTGTTGTTCTTTTGATATTTTTCAACCACTTAAACATGCAAAAATCGTTCTTAGCTTGCAGGCTGTGCACAAACAGAGGGAGGGAGCTGGATTTGGCCTGCAGACTGCAGTAAGCTGACTCCTGTTCTAGGCAAGAGGATCATCATGTTCAAAGGTCAAGAGCAAGAGAAGCACTCTGGGGCTTCTGTAATATTCTTTGCTTAGCTGGTGTCCTTGCACCTAGAGTCGCTAATCTATCCTACATGCAATCACTAGGTAGACCTTCTCGGGCCACCTTTTTCATTATTTCTGTGCTCTTCTGAATACCTTTCAGTGATTCTCCGTGAAAGTAATTGAGATCCTCCCCTCATTGTCTGCTTTGTTAGCTGCAACTTCCTTTTAGGAAGGATTTGGGAAAAATTCTTCTCCATTGACACTAACATAGTATATTAGATATGGTTGGAGGTGCTTGAAAGGCTTCAGGGCTTCCTAGGTCACTGCTGATTCCTATATGTGTATACAGGGTTTGCTTTCATTCTAAGCTTTTTGTATATTTCCTGAAAAAGTTACTTTTGGATTAATTTACATATAAAAGTCCTATATTTTGGTCTCATTTTTATTCTGCCACTTCAGGTAGAGAGAAATACATGGAAAATTCTTCAAATGTTGACTTCTAAGACTTAATTACCACAGACAGCTTCATTATGTTTGTGAAAATCTAGTGTGCTTTGAAGGAATTAATCTAGCCTTACTTACAATCTGTATATGTTTACATAGAATGAACAAACATTGCATTACGTTTCATGAAAATTCAATTATTCCTGTCTTCAGGAAACATGTTCTGCTTAGTATTTAGTTCTCAAGTAAGTCAGTATGATGGCTTTGAACTTTCATGAGAATGGGATTTGGAGCTCACTGCTTACTTTACAGTCCATGGCGATATGGCCAGTTGCGACTTGTTACAGCCTTGACCCTATATTTGGGTTTAGTGGTACAGGACTAACACGCGCTAGTATTCCTGTTGAATTTTTCTTAAAATGAAGAGAAGTAAAGTTCAAGAGAATGCTCCACATGATTAATATTTTCCTTGGAATCTAGTATGTATAGAATCTATTTGGAATCTGTATGATTGTTAATCAGCTTACCCTTTTCTTCCATAAGACTAAACCTCCTTGAGGGTAAGAGCCGTACTTAATTTACACTTGTTAGTTGCAATATTAAAGATTATTGAAGAAATACTAAGTAGGGTTTTCAGCAGGCAGAGATGGAGTGAGGTGTACTGTGGCCAGGGAAACAGTTTGAATCAGGCTGAGTGCCTAGTTGCTTGGAGTCTTTGAGGAGCAAGGTGTAGGGAGCAAGGTGTAGGAGCAAGGTGTGGGGAGCAAGGTGTAGGAGCAAGGTGTGGGGAGCAAGGTGTGGGGAGCAAGGTGTGGGAGCAAGGTGTGGGGAGCAAGGTGTAGGAGCAAGGTGTGGGGAGCAAGGTGTGGGGAGCAAGGTGTGGGGAGCAAGGTGTAGGGAGCAAGGTGTGGGGAGCAAGGTGTGGGGAGCAAGGTGTGGGGAGCAAGGTGTGGGGAGCAAGGTGTGGGGAGCAAGGTGTGGGAGCAAGGTGTAGGAGCAAGGTGTGGGAGCAAGGTTTTGGAGCAAGGTGTGGGGGATCAGGTTGGGGAGCAAGGTGTGGGGAGCAAGGTGTAGGGGAGCAAGGTGTGGGCGCAAGGTGTGGGGAGCAAGGTGTGGGAGCAAGGTGTGGGGAGCAAGGTGTGGGAGCAAGGTGTGGGGAGCAAGGTGTAGGGAGCAAGGTGTGGGGAGCAAGGTGTGGGGAGCAAGGTGTGGGGGAGCAAGGTGTGGGGAGCAAGGTGTGGGGAGCAAGGTGTAGGCGCAAGGTGTGGGGAGCAAGGTGTGGGGAGCAAGGTGTGGGGAGCAAGGTGTAGGAGCAAGGTGTGGGGAGCAAGGTGTGGGGAGCAAGGTGTGGGAGCAAGGTGTGGGAGCAAGGTGTGGGGAGCAAGGTGTAGGGAGCAAGGTGTAGGAGCAAGGTGTAGGAGCAAGGTGTGGGGAGCAAGGTGTGGGGAGCAAGGTGTAGGAGCAAGGTGTGGGGAGCAAGGTGTAGGAGCAAGGTGTGGGGAGCAAGGTGTGGGGAGCAAGGTGTGGGGAGCAAGGTGTAGGAGCAAGGTGTGGGGAGCAAGGTGTAGGAGCAAGGTGTGGGGAGCAAGGTGTGGGGAGCAAGGTGTGGGGAGCAAGGTGTGGCCTAGGACTGGGAGTTGAGGACGAATGGTAAAGGTAGATTGGGGCCCAGCTCTGGAGGCACAGAAGACCACATTAAGGGTTTGGAATGGGCACAGAAGGCCACATTAAGGGCATTCTAAACACACGTCATATGTTTAGATCAGTGTGTCATATCAGGTGCTTCCTGACCTGCCCTTTCCCTGCCCTTCTGTGTTTTCTGCACTCTTCTCTGTGGATCCTCCATGCTCTGAGGAGCTCTCAAATATGCCGTGTGTGCTGTGTTCAGAGTTTCCCGACAGGATGCTGCCTAGCACTCGCTTATCAGAGTGTGCTCTAGTTTGTTTATTGCTTCCTCCCCACTATTCAGGAGCTATTGAAAAGAGGAGATCGGGTTTCTCTATTTCTTTGTCACAGTGCTTCACATGCGCCTAATCTTTAATAGGTACTCAGTAGATATTTATCAAATGCACGGATAGGTGAATTCATTTTGGCACAAAACCTCTACTCTGTACTGAAAGATAGATTGGATGGGACAGAGATGCGAGGCAGTGAGATTGCCTAGGAGCATCATGTAATGTAGCCCAGGAGAAATTCAAGGGAGGAGATGGGTTCTGGAGACCTGAGCAAGTAGAGCTGATAGGGAGCAACAGATGAAATGGGTGTTGTGAAAAACTGAGGGAAGCAGAAAAGCAAAGCTAGGACATCTGAAATGCACCTGATTAGCTCACTTTCTAGATGTTTTGTCAGGAGATGGGGAAGCCATCCTCTAGATATATGGTTCACAGTCAGCTTAAATGGGGATTAATTGCTTTGGTTTGAAAAACTCTATTACTGAAGGTTGCAGTGCAGAGTAAACCATAGAGCACTAAAACATCATTTGCTTAATTATTAATTTATTTAGATTTAATCACAACACAGTTCCACAAAGGCTATAGATCGTGACATCTGTAGATACAGATATATCTGGTAAAACAAAAACTGTGGGGCAAAAGGTAAAGGAAAAATACAATTAGGAAAGTAATGAGCTGAGTTAAGGTTGCAACAAAGAAATACACATTTATCTCAGTTGCTATAAGGAGACACAGATTTGGCTCTAGATGACTAATGGTTAAAGGAAAGAGGGAAACAATTGATTAATACTGTCTACAGTATCTGCAAGGTGAATATGAGCCCTTTTTTTTTCCTCAAGGAAAAGCTGAATCCTTCCTCATCTGTGAATCAGAGTATCTTTAAAACAATTGAATTTCATAATATCCTTTTTTACACCCTTAGTCTTTTCTTACTGGTGTGATAGGATTTTATTTGTTCTGTTTAACATGTAATGAAATTAATTGTGAAAGATCTCTGTAACCCAGATCCACAGATTATTTCCAAACCTTGTTTTCTGTCTTCTACCGATTGCTTCTTTGAAGAGTCAGTACTTGTGAGGTCCTGTGTGTAAGGCATGTTGCCAGGTGCCTTGATGGTACAAAAGTTATGTAGGAATTTCTTAAGGAGCTCACAGCCCCAATGGGCAGTCTAGGTATAAACACATGGAAAGTGTAAAATGCAAGAGTTGAATAAGATAACCATCCAGAAGAGTGAACAGAGCAGTACGTGGCCCACTGCCACACGCATGCCGAGACATTGGATGATGTCTGTGAATTCAGATGGAGAGACCAATGGCCCAGGGAGGTTTGAGAAGGAGGAAGATTTTTTTTAATGATAGCCTCAATATTTGTATTATTGAGTTTATACACTAAATTGGAAATGGAGTTAACATTGGATTCTTCTAACAAATTAGTGGTTTTGGAAACATCATATTCCAATTTTTTGTTTTTTTTCCAAAGAAGCGTGCCTAGTGGTTTCATGAGCCTCTTTCAGTTTACTAAATATGTCCTCCATTCCATGGGGCCATGGATATGCTTTTCTGCTGTCACTCCTCAATGCGGAACTGACCATCCGAATTTATATTCTTTTATTTCAAATGGTTTGTACTGTTCTGAAAATATAAACACTTATTTTTCAAAGGATAAGCTTTTAACAGTCAATTCTTTGTCATTATAATTTCTTTTCTTTTCTTTTTTTTTAATCCTCACCTGAGGACAGTTTTTTTGTTGTTGTTGTTCAGATAGACTGGGAGGGGGGACACATCGAGTGGTTGCCACCCACATGACTCAACCAGGGCCGGAGACAAACTGCAACCAAGGTACATGTCCTTAGTGGGAACTGAACCCGGGTCTGTCTGGACCGCAGGCCCACACTCTAACCGCTGAGCCAAATTGGCCAGGGCTGTCATTACAATTTCTTTATAGTCCTTGGATTCTTCATGCTCTGAAGGCAGAGTCTACAACCCTTAATCATGCGCCTTTTCTAGCTCTCATCCTGCCTGCCTCTCTAGCAGCACTAAGCCCCAGTCCTCCGGCACTTGGCATTCCTGCCACACAGACCTTTCAGTTTTTCCTCAGGCCTTGCACATGCCCTTCCTTCTGCTGGGGTGCCCTGGTCGGGCAGAGGAGCCTGTCAGACACGTTTTAGCACCTGCACACCTCCTCCGTGGCATGCGTCACCACTGCAGTGAATGGATGGTGACTGGTGTTTATTCAGTAGCTCTGATCTAGTCCCCCTCCCAAGACTAAAGGTACCATGAGGATAAGGACCCTGTTGTTTATTCACAGCTGGCCCCCAGCATCTAGCAGTGCCTGGTGCAGATCTGGTGATCACAGATTCTTATTTTCGAACAAAAGTGTCAGTGTGAGCTTCCCTTCTCTGGTCTTCATTCTTGATTATCACTCATTTGTTATTTGTTTCTTGCCTTGCAGATGGTTACCAAGTACCCTTTTCATTTTAAATCTTTGAAGTAGATTCCAAATAGCCACTTCAAAGCTAACACAAGCCTCTATTTGTTGCCTTTCAAAATGTATATACTTTTAGTGCCAAGGAAGATTTTTGAAGCATGGGTATGTGTTAGTCTCAAGGGAGCCAGTGAGGAAGACCAGACTGTGGGAATGTTAGTCAAATAATGTCTGATGTGGTTTACTGAGCAATTTCAAAGCAGAGTAATGTTGGTAATCTCAGAAATTCTAAGTAGCAGTGTTGTAAAAGCACAGAGAGTGTTGTCTTCATTTCATTGACCTGAAATTAGGATGTTTTCCTCATTCTGCTCCCGATTGGTTTTTATTATCTTAATATTCTGTGTCATGGACGTTCTCATCATTTTCAAAATAAAATTCTTTGGGGATCTATAAGCTGCTTCTTTCTAATTTCATTGCTTTTAATTATAGGGTGCTGAAAAAATGGGGGTCATAGGGGACAGTGGAAAGAGCGTTACACTCAGCATCAGGCAACCTGGGTAATAGTTGTGGTTTTGCAACTAACTCAGTTCTCTGGCTGGACTGTGTGAGTTGAGGGGAATCCTTATCTATAAAAGGCAGAGATTAAATATGATATTTAAGATCGTTTATAGTCCCTGTTTATACTTGCCTACAATGCATTGTTTTGTTTGTTCATTTAACAGATACAGCATGCCCACTGTGTGCCAACTACTTCTTCTAGGTGCTCCAGATAACAGCAAAGCGCAAACACATGAACCTCTTGGCCTGCTGGAGCTTGTATTCCTAGGGGCCTTTGGAAGGCTTAATGTTTACCGAGTATCCATTTATTACAGTTCTCTGAGATTCAAGGGGTGTGGCTAGATAATCTGGTCAGAGAAGAGAGGGCATTTCTCATAGTATTTACAGGGTCAGCAGGGAGGAAAGCATATTCCTCATCCTTGTTCCTGCCCTTCTCTATCCCCACTTCCTGGCAGATGTACTACCTCATGGCAGGGAGGAGAGGGAACCTGAGGTAGCCCTCTTGCCTTGGCGTTGTGTGACAGAAAATTTCCCAGGGCCCAGAGACCCAGCCTGACAACTCCATCATTAAATTAAGAGTCTATTAAGGGAACTTTCATACAAGGCACATCTTGGACAGTGGCACGATGACACGGATACCCTCTGTGCTGTGTGGCAGGTGCTAAGGAGTTGTATAGGACAGGGCAGGATGGCCAGCACTGGGGTGACTCCCCAGGTAAGGGAAGATTCTTTGCATGCTTGCCTTGGGCAGGGCGCTGGCTCACCTCAGGAACCAGTATGTCTGGAGCACAGGGGAGGGTTAGCAGACTGTCTCTGAAGGGATGTTTGGGGCACAGTCATGGTTCTGGCCAGGATCTAGTTGGCTGGTCAGGTAGTGGCCAGGTGATGGAATAGTCTTTCCACACCTGGGTGAGAGAGCCTTTCCAGGTATTTGATTTAGTTTCCAACTGTGACATTCCAAGTACTCAGTGAACTGCCATTGTCTGTAGACAAAGTGAAAATACCTGCTATTCCAGTGAGGCTTCGAATTACCTCCTCACCTTCCCCTACTCAAGTCTTGGGCAGTGGCAGGCGGGCACTCAGTGTCCCCCAGGACTCACGGTGCATGCCCTCTCGTCTCTGTGTAGTTTATTGAGCTCACAGCACCATCTCGCCATCTGTGGTGGCCAGAGCCACCCCACAGCCAGGCCTGCTATGGAATGGCAGTGCTGTCTGAGCCCACTTGATTCCTCCTCCACTGGACCCTTGACCACTGGGATCAGGCACTATTTCTCCCTCCCTGAACCCCCCTCCCCCCAAACACACCAAGCCCTGCTGCTCTGTCCACACCTTGAGGAAAAGGGCTGGCCGACCTTTATCAGTCTTATCTTCCATGCCTAGCACAATGCCCAGCACAGGCCAGATCCAGAGACATTGTTGAACATACTGATGACATGTTCTTTTGTGATATTTATTGTGGTTTACCTTTTGATATGGTTACTTCAGCATTTTCTAAACCTTCTAGACCTGAGAGCAAGGCCTTTGTTTGCTTTATTTATTTAATTTTTAATCTCCTGAAGCACCTAGATCCTGGCTCAATGAATATTTAATGACCTGAAATAAACAGAATTGGATTCTTGGATGTTGAATTTGAGAGGTGGAAATAAGCATATGGTTTTCATTCCTGTTTCTCTGGGGGAAACTGAGTCAAAGACAAAGTAACCCATGAGTCGTTGTCTCAGCCAGGGCTAAAAATTGGGGGATGTAGCTGAGCTATCAGAAATTGAGAAGTAAAAGAGAATTGTAATTTTGAAAAGCTTCCAAATCTCTCCCTTAATTTAGAAATTTCTCCTACCTTTCACACTCGGATCTGTTATACAAATTATGCTTTGTTTGCTGAAGAGCCTCCTGACATGGAAGGGATTTGCTTTGGCGTCAGCGATATCCCCAAGTTAAGGTGGAGATGGAACGTGGATCACTCTTGGCGTAGCTTCCCTGTGGCTGTCATGGGTCCTTTGCCCATCACTCTCCTGTGCAGGCCATGATCAGCTCCAGGGCACAGCTTGTGCGTCTGCTTCTGCCACCAATGCTCCTGGCTTCCTTCCCTTTGGCTCCAGTTTGGTCCCACTCTGCCTTCTGCTCCTCGGGTCTGTCTAGGTTTGTCCTTTGTAATCATTTAGAGCAACGGCTGTCCACGGCTGGAAATGCAACCTTGGCTTGGTGGGAAAGGGGTTTGGGTAAGAGCTGGCTGCGCTGTGTCTAAAACGCCTGAGGCCCTACCATGGCTAGGAGTGCAAGCAGCCCAGCTTGCAAAGCCGGCCTTCCTGCCCAGGGCCAGGGAGCCCTGCTCTCCAGGAAGGGGAGCACTCTCCAGCAACTTGGCCAGCCAGACCCAGGCCTTTGTAGTCTAATTGGAACATTGGTTCACAGATGGAAAGAGGTGGAGATGATCTGGATTTCCCCTCTATCCCAAATAACTGCTAACAATAATGAATTATTAATAGCAAAACATCAGGATCTAGTTTTTCACATAGAGATCAGTCAGACCCATCAGCCCTGGAGTTACGTGAGCCCCCTCCCCTCCCCCCGCGCACACATGGACAGTACCGAAGCTGGCACTTTCAGCCAGAAGCCTGCTAAGTGAGGACAGTTTTATTGTTTCTTGTACCTAGTCAAAATGTCTGTTGTTTCTTATTCCTAAGACTGGCAGGGAGTAAAGGATTATTTATTTCCCTCGATATTTTTCATTTCACGAATCAACATGGGCAGATTTATGGTGTTCACAACATGCTGGTAGCAATTTGATTGCAGTAAGAATGAAATTTCAGTCAGGCAAGTGCAAATTTATTTGTTGTGGTGAGAAGGGCCATTCCTGTATAAATGATACAGCTGTACCCTAAAGATAACTTTTAACAGAGGTGCTGTAGTGGTTTTTATTCTTCTTTTGTTCTCTCAGATGCCTTAGGCTAAAAATTAAAGCATGAAATATATTAATTTGACTCAGTGGAATCTTTCAGCTGGATGTGTTGCTTGGTAAACTTTTCCTGGACTCACACAGTGCTGACAGACAAGTGGGATCGCTGTCGGTGTGGACAGCAGGGAGGGACTAGGACTGGCTGCGCGGGCAGAGGATCTTTCTTATACCCACACTGCTTCCAAGAAAAAAGGTTCGTCGTATGTGTTTCTGGAACTCATGACTCTTGGATACTTCAGAAGTAAATTTGAATTTAGACAATCTATTCAACCTTTAGGTCAAAATGTTGGTCTTTCACAACTGTTTGAGGTAGAGACCGTAGTTAGTGGTTACCTCAGACTTATTTCAAGTATTTTATTTATCTCTGAAAAACATTGTATGTTATTTTTATTTGACCCCCAGTATACTGAAATGTTGCTTTAGTATCTGATTTTCTTCTGTCACTTTAGCTACAATTTTCTCTGTGTTTTTCTCCTCTTTTGAGCTCCTGGCTTACAGTGCCCTGGGCAGTTTTCAGACCGGAGTGGGACAGCCCCACGGCGTGCTGCCCATGCTGGTGTGCGCAGAGCAGAGGGGCATCCATCCTCAGCCAGAGTGCCTCGGCCTCTGAGTGGCAGGGAGAGTCCATGTCACTTCCTTTTCTTCTTCCCTTATTACTTTTTTTGAAGAATTTTTTTTTCTTTTCATTGCAGTTTATTCATCTCATATTAAAGGAGTCAACTAGTTCTACAAGGTTTAGTACAAACCCCAGCAACCCTCCATGTGCTTTTCCTCCACTCCTCCCCCCACATTCCCACTTCCTTCTCCTTGGAGGCAACCAGTTTGAACCCGCAGAGCTGATACTCTGTGTCTGTAAGGGACATGCTCAAATTGCTGCTGCTTAAGTTCTTTCCATTTAAACCATTCTCCTAACCAGGCAACATGAAACATGAGGATTTGGCCATTTCTTTTCCACTCTAACACTAAAACAGGTGCCCTTGTCATCTCCCAAACTCCCAAACTTATCTCCAGTGAGAGTGTACTTGAGACAGGTCCGTGGTCTGCGTTAGGTTATTGTGACAGGCTAAATGCTATCCACAGGTGAAATAGTTAGTAAACTATGATTATCTTTTCTCTCCAACACAGCGTTTTATTTTGTCTGATTTTTAGTTAACCTGTTTTGTTTGCTTACTTTTCATTAATTAATTCAGAACCTTCAAATTGTCAGAACCTGTGCTTAATATATACACATCTGTTTTTCTTCCATTTCTTCTTTTGGAAACGTCTCCCTTAGAGCCTTCTGGGCAGGTTGATTTTTACATTTGGCACTCAGCAGTCATCTCTTTACCATACTCGTGGATATGGCCTTTACCTCTCTCTCTTTGTATGTTTTTATTGATTTTAGAAAGGAGGGAGCGAGGTAGAAAAATCGGTGAGACAGAAACATCAGTTGGCTGCCTCCTGCATGCCCCCTACTGGGGATTGAGCTCATAACACAGGCATGTGCCCTGACTAGAAATCGAACCTCTTCTTGCATGGGATGCTCAACCAACTGAGCCACACCAGCTGGGCACTTAACCTCTCTTTTGTATGGGATATACTGCTTCTTGTGTCTTCCTGTGTTATATTATTTAGGGGTGAGTGGGAGGAAACGAAAGCTACACTAGCTATTTGTAGCAGAAAGGGATTTAAAATAGAGATTAGGTGCCTTTCAAATTACTGGCAGTACTGGAGGAGTGGGCTTGAGGTTGGGCCTCTAGGAATGCTCCAGAACCACACAGCTGCCCTGACCTGTCAAAGGTGTTGCATCCTTTGCCACATTAGGATGGGGAGCAGGCAGGAGGCCACCACTGAGACTGCTCACTTCAAGAACCTTCTGTTAAAGTACGTGTAGTATAAGAATCAGAACCTGTTAAAGCCACTGTAAAGCTAAACAGCTACACTTCTTGGCCTTCCTTGCTGATGACAGCTAAACACTGAACACTCACAGAAAAACCCAGCAGTCCCCCTGCCATGCTGACTAGCAGAGAAAGCCCAAGCTGCAGAAGGATGGCCTCCACTTCCATGTTCCAAAACTTATTGGAGTGTATCTAGTTGGAGAAACCCAATTTACTCAAATAACTCAGTTGCAAGGAAGGCCAAGAAGTGTAGCTGTTTAGCTTTACAGCTTGTGCCACAAAGGAAGGTACCTAGAAGTGGATGTGAGTGCAGAGTGCCCCTTCATGTGCAGCCACACCAGGCTTTGGTTGTGTGTGTTTGCCATCTTGTTTTGATGAGCCTCATCCTCCAGTACCTTTCTGAGAAAAGATACATTGGAAGTAATTTTCTTGAGTCCTTGCATGTCTGAAAGTCATTTACTCTCCTCCCATTTTTATAGTAATTTGTTCAGGGTATAACATTTTTGTGAACAAATTTTTTTTTTTTTTTTAGAATGAACATTGTCCCATAGCTTCCAGTGTTCCTATTTAGAATTTTGAAGATATTTTAATTTTTGATTATTTACTTGTGACCATTTTTTTCCCCTAGGACTTAACCTTTTTTAGAGTATTATTGATTAATTTGCATAAGAAGGTTACCCACCTAAAATATGCAATTCAAGCTTTGTTTAGTATATTTATAGTTTTACCAACATGGATCACTACAATCCACCTTTACAACATTTCCATTATCCCAAAACGTTATCTGGTGTCCATTTGCAGCTAGTTATCGATCCTACACCCCAGCCTAGGCAACCTCAGTTCTGCTTTCTGTCTCTATAGATTTGTCTTTTTTAGACATCTTATATAAATGGAATCATACAATATGTAGTCCTTTGCATGTGGCTTCTCTCACTCAGCACTATGTTTTGCAGTTCATACTATTAGCATGTCCCAGTAGTTTGTTCCTTGCTGCTGAGGAGTGGCATTATATACATTTTGTTTATCTATTCACCGGTTGATGGGCATTTATATTATTTTCAGTTTGGGGCCATTATGAATAATGCTGCTATGAACTTTCATACACAAGTTTTTGTGTGGACACATGATTTCAAACTGCTTTCCAAAGTGACTGTACCAATTTACATCCTCAACAGCAATATGGGGATTTTAGTTTTTCTACATCCTCACCAATACTTTGTATTATCTTTTTAAAAGTTTTTTATCCTCACTCCAGAATATGTTTGAGAGAGAGAGAGAGAGAGAGAGAGAGAGAGAGAGAGAGAGAGAGAGAAAGAAATGAGAGAGAAATAAGAAACATCTATTGGTTGCCTCCCGTACATGCCCCAACCAGGAATCTAACCCAAAACCTAGGTATGTACCTTGACTGGGTACTGGACAACACTCAAACCAACTTATCCACCCAGCTAGGGCTGTCTTTTTGATAATAGTTATTTCAGTGGGTGTGTAGTTTTAATTTATATTTTTCTCATGAATAATGATGTTTAGCATCTTTTAATATGCTTTTTAGCCATTTCTGTTTCTTCTTTGTTGATATGTTTATTCAGATGTTTTGCCCATGTTTAATTGGGTTGTCTTATTATTTAGTGTAAAATTATTTATATAGTATAAATATAAACTCTTTATTGCATAGATAATTTGCATATATTTTCTCCTAGTCTGTGGCTTGTCTTTTTATTTCCTTAGTGATGTCTTTTAAAGTGAAATAGTTTTTAATTTTGATGAAATCCACCTTAGCAGTTTTGTTTTCTTTTGTGGATCATGCTTTTGGTGGTGTACCTAAAGACTCTTTGACTGACCCAAGTCATAAAGATCTCTTATTTTCTCCCAGAAGTTTATTGTTTTATTTCTTGCATTTAGGTGTATGATCCATTTTGATTTAAGTTTTATGTATGATGTAAGGAAATATTTTAAATTTATCTCTTTGCATGTGGATATCTATTTGTCCCAGAACTTATAGAGAAGATTATTTCTTCTTCATTACATTGCCTTAGTATCTGTTGAAAATATATACAGTACCACTCAGTCTTGATTATTGTAGCTTTATGGCATATTTGAAATTGGGTAGTGTGAGTTCTCAAACTTTATTCCTTTTTTTCAAAATTCTTTTGGCTATGCTAGCTCCTTTGTATTTCAGCTGATTTTAGAATCAGCTTGTCAATTTTACAAAGAAAGTCTATTGGGATTTTGATAGGAATTACATTTTTTTTTTATCCTCACTCAAGGACATTTTTCCATTCTTTGTTCAGGAAGAGTGGGAGGGAGAGAGAAGGAGAGAGAGAGAGAGAAACATCGACGTGAAAGAGACACATCGAATGACTGCCACCTACACAACCAACCAGGGCTGGGGACAAACTGCAACCGAGGCATGTGCTCTTAGTGGGAACTGAACCCTGGTCTCTCAGGACCGCAGGCTAACGCTCTAACCGCTGAGCCAAACCAGCCAGGGCAGGAATTACATTTAATCTGAAGATCATTTTGAGGGAAATTTCCATTTTAACAGTATTGTGTTAACATGGAATGTCTCTCCATTTAAGATCAAAGATTATCATACTTTTTCTTAAAGCACCTGATATTATTTTATTCTTGTGGCCTGCACAGTCTCTGTCATACTTGACTCTGCCATTGTAGTGGGAAAGTCCTGTGGACAGTGAACTGAGGCTGTATTCCAGTAGAATTTTATTTATAAAACTGGAGGCGGGACTATGGGCCCTAGATTGTGGACCTCTGCTTTGAGCATCTTTAATTTCTCTAAGCAGTGTTTTTTATAGTATTGAGTGTATAATGTTACACTTGTTTTATGAAATTTATTTCTGTGTATTTTATTCTTCTTAATAATATTTTGAATGGAACTTCTTTTTGAATTTCACTTTCTGATTATTCATTGTTAGTAAATAAAAATATGATTGGTTTTTATATCTTGATCTTGTATTTTTTTTATCTTGCCAAACTTGGTCATTGGTTCTAGAAGGTATTGTAGATTTCTGGGATTTTTTGGGAACCTCTTTTCTTTTTATCTGTATTTTTTGAAACTTCACATTATATGTCTTGGTGTGGGACACTTACATCCATTGTGCTAAGATGGTTTTCCTGTAAGAAACCTAACAAAGGAATTTCTTTCTTGAGTTTAGAAGATTTATTTTGTTGCTTGTCTTTGTAAGGAAAAATAAAAGAGCACAGTTATGTTATTATGTCTCTGCTGAAAATATCATAGGAAAAATTTACAGCAATAATGGATGTGATAAAACTTTAATAATACAGATTATTTGTAGATTTATTTTTTGAGCCCGTGGCATAAATACATAAATAGCATTTACAAAGTGTGGTTGTTTAGGTATGTGCTATTTATGAGCAAATTTGTTTTCCAAACAAAATGCTGGATTAAGGCACATCACAGGTGCCATTTTTCTGTTGCTTCTGTGCACAAAAACTGCTCTACTGATCCTTCACGACATAGTCCCTTAATAGCACATTTCGACCCTAGATTGCTTTCATTTTTCTTTTGGTTTACATTATTGATTTACTTCTTTTCATCCCCACAATTATATCAAATTTGGAAAGGCTTTGTTTTTAGGGAAGAGGGCTAGAAAAGTCTTTACTAAAGTTTTAATAAGGTAATGCAGGCACACAGAGGTAAAGGAGCTTTTGTAAGGTGCAGGGAACTCATGCCCAAAACTGGAGTGGTCCAAGATTCAGCCTCTGACTTTAAGCACGCACATCTGGTGGCTGTTCTCCACCTTTCTGTGAAGGTGTGTGATAGTAAACCAGGTTGTATGTGTCTTCTGGAGTCTAATTATAGTGATTGTTATTCATTTGTTGTTCATTTACTAATAGATTTATTAATGCATTCAGCAACATTTATTGAGCATCCGCTATGTGCTGCTTCCTGGAAATGCAAAGAAAAGTTAGTCCTTTTAATGGGTAAATGTTCCATTTGGGAAGAGCTAGAAATAGTTTCTTATGCTGCCACCCTACTGAGCTTGAGAAATGGACTCTGACTCAGCAGAGCAGCTGGGTTGGCAGCAGCTGGTTCCACCGTATGTGCAGGTCCCTCACTCCCATGGATGGACAGTCATGACCTTGGCCAGTTCTCAGGCTCATGTCTTCAAATCCCTCAGGGCAGTCTGGGTGGAGTCACTGGGAGCCCTGGACTCTCTGCAAGCTTACCCAAATCTTCCTCACTATTGGCAGTATATTGGGGTAGAAAGAGCCTCTTTCGTCAGGCTTTGCTCTGTCACTTTGTCCCTGCTCTATTTGGAACCCCTCCTCGTTATTTCACTGTCATTGATGAGAACATTTCTTACTACTGGCTCAACTGTTTCTTAACCTATTCAAATATCTATTTTCCTCTTCAATTTATAAGATCTTTAAGTAGTAGGATAGTATGTAGTATTTTCAAGTAACTGTGAAATCAGCATCATAAGTACCATAATCCCTTAGCTTTATACAATGCTCAGACGTTTTCAGAATGCACAGCAACCCCAAGCCAGAGACAGATACCTCTTTTGTAGATTAAAAAAATAACACACAAAAAGCGAAACAGCCCTGGTCGGTTTGGCTCAGCGGTTAGAGCATCAGCCTGCGGTCCGGAGAGACCCGGGTTCGGTTCCCGCTAAGGGCATGTACCTCAGTTGCAGTTTGTCCCTGGCCCTGGTTAGTCGTGCGGTGGCAGCCACTTGATGTGTCCCTTTCACATCAATGTTTCTCTCTCTCCCTCCCACTCTATCTGTGCAAAAAATGGAAAAAAATGTCCTCGGGTGAGGATAAAAAAAAAAAAAAGCGAAACAAAAAACACAGCTTTGTTTCAGAGACTATGTGTCTGAATTATTTATCCTGAACAAAATGAACAAACAAAATGGCCATCTTTTTATAAAGATGTGTTATTTTTTCTAGAGTCTTTGAAGGTACAGATAGGGAAATCACTCAAACTGCAGCATGAGGGCTTTAGGTTAGATACAAGGAGAGCTCTCGTCTGTGGAGTTTGGTAAGGACTGAACTGAGTTAGTAAGAGATTGAGGAATTTTAATTTAGTGAGTAGATTTTTTTTTTTTTGCTGGTAGTATTTTATTTTATTTATTGCTTTTAGAGAGAGAGGAAGGGAGAGAGATAGAAACATTGATGAGAGAGAACATCAATTGGTCGCCTCCTGCATGCCCCCCACTGGGGATCAGGTCCACAACCTGGGCATGTGCCCTGACTGGGAATCGAACTGGAGACCTCTTGGTGCATGGGCCAGTGCTCAACCACTGAGCCACACCGGCTGTGCTGCTGGTAGTATTTTAAATATAACTCTCTTGAAAGGAATAGATTTTTGGAATATTTTCTGACAAGACAATTATAACCCCAAGTATCTTTTAAAACTGTTTATTGAAAAGCAAAAAGAGGGGGGAAATCTGGATTTTAACTACTTTTTCAGTTGTGTTAGGTGGAAATTGGATATATATTCATCTTCAGTTACTGTCTCAGTTTAAGCCTCTGTCCGTTGAAAAGTAGAAGCGATCAAGAATTCCGACAACAGAATTAGCAAGGTGATTGTGGCAGGGGAGGGAGGAGTGCGTGTTTTATTTGTTTATTTCTGCATTTTATGTTAAGTGTTATTAATTTAAAGTTAACTAGTCTGGATGACCTTTCAGACTCATCTGCAGATTGTAGCTCATTTAGAATTTTGCTCATTGACTTCTAACCCACACTTGTCCAGCTCAGCACCTTGCATCTGTAGCAGGGCTATTGTATTCACTTCAAACTACATCCCCAATTGATTTTCTATTCTTATGACTTTTAAAGACCCCTGGTCAGTCTTTCCATTAACATATTCTATTCCCATTAACTCAGCACAAATGGACACCTCCTCTCATTCTCATTTCATTGGTAACTTCTATAGCATAAGTGCCCCTGTGAAAACCAGTCCTTTAGTGTTTTGCATTTGTTGAAAATATTTGACAAGCACTAGGAGATACCTTTTTTCTCTCATATTGGAAGGTTTTTAGTATTAGCATTTTTATTTTTTCAGCTTTAACTCAAATGTCATAAAGATCTCTTTACAGCCATATTAAAAAAAAAAAAAAGATTGACTCCTGTCCAGATTCTTCCCCAGTTTATAATTCTTCTGTTGTAGATGAATCAATATTGTCCTTATTTTTAACACATCTCACTACCCTGTGGTAAGTAACCCTAAGCAGGATGTACCTGCCCCTTTTTTTCTGTCCCTCGCATACTTAAGAGGCTTCATTTCTTACACACAACTCCTGTATAATTCTTCCCTTTCAAAGGTGGTGGATAATGTCTCACTTCTTGATTGCTTCTTCTCTCTTTGCCTCTGTAACTTTACACCTGCTATTTCTTCTGCCCATAGTCCTCTTCCCCTTTCCACTTTCTCCCTTTAATTTCTGCTCATCCTTAAAGATTTAGACCTCAACCTCCTTCCCTTTAACCTCACATTTTCAGAGTGTTCACAGATCCTCTCTTTGCCCCACTCCATTTCCATTTCTCTTTTTTTTTATGATTTTATGATCCCCCCCTCAATTTTTATTAATTTATTTTTGTTACAGATATTTACTTCCCCCCCCCCAGATCCCCTTCTCCCCATCCTTTTATTTCTCTTCTTGTCGCAGGCCAACATGGGGCCTTCCTGGTACAGTGGACCCTTGAACAACATGGGTTTGAACTGCATGGGTCCACTTATATGCAGATTTTCTTCAGTAAGTGCATACAGTACTGTAAACGTATTTTCTCTTCATGATTTTTTTAATAACATTTTCTTTTCTCCTGGTAACTTATAAGGATATAATATATAGTACATATAACATACAAAATACATGTTAATCAACTGTTCATGTTATTGGTAAGGCTTCCAAAAACTACTAATCGTCAACAGTAGGCTATATCAGTAGTCACTTTTTTGGGGGGTAGGGGAGCCAAAAGTTACACACAGATTTTTGACTGCATGAGAGTCCATGCCCGTAACCCCCATATTCAAGGGTCAGCTGTGTTTCTAAAATGCCCTGTGTGCATTTCCAGTGCTATTTCTATGCTTCTGTGCTTTCTTATTCTTTACACTAGATTTTGAGCTCCTAACAGGCAAGAACTGTGTCTTAGTCAACTCTGTACCCCCAGCCTTAACTCTGAAAATATAATCTACAAATGTTTGGAGAAGGTGAGGTGCTGTCACACACCTCTTCAGAGGTGCCATTGATTCACTTTCAGATCAACATGGTGGACGTGCGCCTTCCTAGGAGCCTGGGTGGCACGCAGCGAGAGCTCTTCCTCAGGCCTGCTGGCCGAGCGACTCCTCCCTCTGCTCGGCGATCCCAGTCTGGGGAGCTGGGCGCAGAGGCAGGTTCCTCTGAGTCTGTGCAGGGAGTTGTTAGCCACCCTCTGAGAATCACCAGCTTTAGGAATGGCTCCTGCTGCCTCCTCTCTGGGTTCCATGCTGTCCATGGAACCTCAGTCTTATGCTGAAATGGCTTCTTTCTTTACTAACAAGGCCAGTGACCTTCTTGGTAGGAATGGTAAGGGGCACATATTCCTCCGTTCATTCAACAGATATGTCCCTGAAAAGTTGAATACAAGTAAAAGTTTTTTAAAAGGAAGAAAAGATACTGGTAGTGAATTCTTTTATAAGTTGAATAGTGACTCACTAATGTATTGGTTGTTAAAATATACATTAAAAAAATTAGTTTGTTTAAATTAAATGAAATGTTTCTGTGTGTAGCTTAAGGTTTTTGAATTTAATAATGATTCTTTTCCTCAGGTGATCACCTATTATTAGCTAATTCTTAAATGGATATTTTAAGCTTTACGTAAAAATGTATTACTGCAGTTGAAGATTTACTTTTTTATCCTTTGTTGATTTTAGAGAGAGAGGAAGTAAGAGAGAGAGAGATAGAAACATTGACGAGAGAGAACATCAATTGGCCGCCTCCTGCATGCCCCCCACTGGAGATCAGGCCCACAACCTGGACATGTGTCCTGACCAGGAATCGAACCGGTGACCTCTTGGTGCACGGGTCGATACTCAACCACTGAGCCACACCAGCGGGACTGCAGTTGAAGATTTATTATTGAAGCTTCAGAACCCCTAATTCAGGGTCCATTTCATTTCTGAGAAGTTCTTCATGATCATTGCCCAAGAAGTTTTTCATTGTAATACCTGAGAGTCCTTAAAACCATCCCTACTGCTTGAGAGCTAATAATATTTATTCATGAGGAATTTTTAGATGATGAAACAAGGTACAATAGGTCTGAAATGTTAATAAAAGATTCCTCAGTGGTCTACAGTCTCCTTTGTGAGATCCTCTACATTTGCCAATTTTCAGAACATAGGTTCCTGCTATTGACAGTCTTATTTTCTCCTCACATGCTACATAGTGTAGTTGAGCAATCTAATTTTTTCTAGTAGCTTCCTCTTTGCCCTGTAGAGGCATCTAGCAAATCACTCAATCACCTCATGGCTAGATTTTCTTATCGTGAGGTAATGAGAGTAAGAATCACCATGTACTTATATTTTGGAGGCTGTGAATATTCACATGGTATTCTGGGCTCTTCCAATGAGATAGAACACCAGAAAAAAAAAAAATGTATCTTCATTGTATATTAGATAGTAGCTATCAAATAAATATTAGTTTCACCTTTTTTTTTCTCCCAGCGTTTACACACACCACCAGATTGCTCACAGGTGAGTTGCCTTATAATTGTGGTGGCTATTGAGGCCCAGGTGTTCACAGGCAGTCCTACTTCCAAAAATTCTATCCATTTGTTTCTTTTTCTTTTTAATTTTTTAATAACAACTTTATTGAGACATAACACATCTAAAGTTCATCCTTCTAGCATATACAATGTTGTGGGTTTTAGTATATTGATCAACACTGTCTTATTCCAGAACATTTTCACCCCAGAAAGAAACCTGGTACCCATTAGCAGCCACTCTCCATTACTTTTTCCCCCCGGCTCTTGGAAATTGCGAATTTTTTTTCTATGTCTATGGATGAACTTATTCTGTATATTTCTGTTTGTCTTTTAGAGTGTGTTTCTCAGTTTGGAGTTAGTGTCCATATTTTGCACTCACTGTCTGCTTCTTTCTCTGGATGCTCACATCCTCGGTGGCTTTTATTTTAGCTCCTCTTTCAGAGGGCAGTGTCTTCATCCTCTGAATACCTGTAACATCTGGTATAGAGAAGGTCTTAAAAACCTGGGCATTTTTTCATGGGTAATCCTGAAATATACAGTTAGTCTTATCTTAGTTAATTCTATGAATTTATCTCTAAGAACTTCGTCAATTTATTTGGAAAGGTGTGGTTTCTCATGATTTCATAGGTATAAGGGCAGGGCTATGGCAAACTGCTAGGTCCTGATTTGTGCTCTGCCCTTGCCATCTGGATAAACTCAGACATGTTATATGACTTCATTGTGCCTTAGTTTCCTTATTTGGTAAAATGGGAGTGATAATACTGTTTATCTCTTAAGGTTCTTGAAAAAATTAAAGAGGATTATATATGGAAAACACTTAAAATGGTTTTTGGCACACAAGTACCTTTTGATAAATATTAGTTTGAAAATGATAATATAACTATTAATAGAATTGTTATTCATATATTTCTTTAAACTTTTCTGTTTCCCCATCAGTAAAATAAATGAGGTTGCACTAAGAGATTTTTTCGGATTCCTTTCGCCTTTACCATTTTATAGTTTTATAGTTTTAGATACACCCTTTGATGATTGCAAGTATTCATTGCCTTAAGAAAGTTATCAGAAAGGAATGATAAGCCATTTTTTAAAACATCTGTTTTCTTAACAGTGTGATTTACTTCAGATTTTATTAAATAGAATACATACTGGTGTAATGTTATTATTCATTTTCCTTATTGAGAAACTGAGGCCAGTGGTAGAAACCTGTAGTCACTGACCATCCCATCTGGGAGGGCCCTGGGCTCCATCTTCTGTAGAAAGTCTGTGATATTCTCAACCCAAGGCTTCTGGTGGTTATGCACATCAGTGTAAACTCTCTCAGAGCTGCACTGTCGTGTCAGCAACATCAAAGCCCGTGATTTTCTAAGTGGCATTTCTCACCCTGCAGTACATTGCAGAATAATATTCTTAAGCTGTCAAATATTGCACATCTGTAGTACCAAAGTTATCTTAATATTTCAGAGCATGCCAGTTAGATTCCCCCACCCCCGGCTTATAATAGAAAAAAAAATTTAATGAAAGGAGAATGTGTGTATTTTAATGTTGTATCTTGTTATAATAACTGGATTCCCTTTTATATTCTATCAAATGTTTCATATTTAAAGAGAATTATTTAAGGATAGTTGGTAATATTGCAGAAAGAATACTCATTTTCTAAAATATGGTTTGACCAGAAAGCGCTAAATCTGTTTAAAAGGGGGCCATTTCATCTATAGAATTTCATGTCACATTTGATATCAGTGTTGATCTTTCATCTTTTTCCTGTCTGTGGAATAGGTCACAGATTCCCTGCATAATTTGTAAACCATTTTACTTCCTAACAATTAGCAAAGTATTCACACTTTCCACAAGAAAAGGATGCTACAGTCGGTTCTTGTTCTCATACAAACTGATGAAAAGTAATAGTAAGATAAGAAGGAACAGATAATTTGATTTGTCTTTATAGGGTAGTGTGTGGGGGATGTACTCGTATAGTTCATTTTCCTTTCCGAAAAATGAAAGTTAAGGATTTCTATATCTAGAATTTGTATCTGGAGATGCAAGCATAGATTTGTATTTGAGTTGACATCCCATAACCCCCATATCCAGCTATTGTGTGACAGGAAAAATGTGAAAATGTGTCTTCCTGACAATCTCAGTTTGTTGGATTCTGGTCATTTTAAGTCTCATGGGAGTTGGGTGCTTGAAAAGGACCAGAGACAGATGTGAGCCCCTTACACACACGTCTGGACAGAAACCTGTCTTTAGCCATTGCTCCTTCCACTCTGACTATTTCTTGGGGGAATTCAGTGGTAGCCCCATGGTCAGCTGCCCACCTTGCAGCTGTGTTATTTTCCTACCTGTACTGTCGACACCCACCAGCCCACTGAGGTTCCTTCCTGTGCAGAGCTGTGCCCCATCAGAGCCCCTCCGTCTGCACCAGTTCACAGCGGAACCGCTTGTCCTCCCCCATCTCTCCGAGCTCCATGCTCACTTCAAGCTCCTGTGCTGTGTCCCTCCTGGCATCAGCTGAACAGACTCAGTGGCAGAGGTGACAAATGGCTAATCCTGCCACTGGATACCCTCTTGTCCTTTCTAAACAACTGTTCCGGCCTGAGAACAGCCCTTCTCCCCACTCCAGTATGTCAGAATCCAGGAACTCGCTGTTAATTGCCACTGCAGCAACTCACAGGCCATCTGCCAGCTCTGGAATTTGGGCATGTGGACTATTCTCCACACGGTCCCTGTGCGCCGTATTGCAGCTGGTTTTCTGTCAGTGTCACTCCCTCAGCTCAAGGGTAAACTGGTGATGTCCATGGAAAACTTAAAGGGGATGGATAAACATGTGGTCTTTGCTTCTAAAAGTATAAGGTTTGGGTTTAGAGGAAGAAATGTATAGGATAGAGTTTTCATAATTTTCGTTTTTCTTTTAGGACCTAGATTCCATGAGCAACATTTGTTTTGAGTTCAGATTCCTCAGAATTTGATTCTTCAGTGTTCTTAATGGTTAACTGGACAGGTTTAGAATTTAGATGGCCTGGATTTGAATTCTGGTTTTGTCACTTGTCAGTAATGTGACTTTCCACAAGATACTTCATCTCTCTGTCTCATTCTCTTCCACTTAAAAATGAGAATATTGATACTGATCTTGAAGAGTTATAAAAATTAAAGAATGTTGCATATAGAGCATTCAGAATAGTATCTGATGCAGATAAAGTTCAGTGAATGTTAGACATCAGTATGTTATTACTTAGTGTGTTATTATTATTACTATTATTATTACCAACACCTTTCCAAAAGGGCTAATTTTTAATAAGGAAGCATAATGTCTTCAGTGTGCTGTCCTATTGCATCTCTAAGCTGAACTTGCATTTGGAGTCGTTTAGATTTTGTTTAAGGGTCATAATTTGCATAATGGAGAAAAGGATAGAAGTGATTTTCAAGTAGTTTTCTCATCTGTGTAATTTTTTGTTTATTATGATTACTAAGTACATATGGACTCAAGAGTGGATTTCTTCTGTATAGTGTTACAGAATAGGGCCCTGGGTTTATTCAAACTAAACTCAGAAATGAGGTTGGGAACTGACTAGTGCTGTGAATGTGAAAAATTCCAAGAAAAATGGGCTTTCTTTTTCACCCCAGTCTTCTAGAAAACAGACCATCTGAATTCTGCTTTCCCCCCTACTTGTCCTTGAAGAATGTGAGCAGAAAGTAAGAGGTTCCTTTTTTTATCCTTTTAATGTTTGTTCATGATGCAAAATTGAGCACTCAGAATTTTCTGAGACCTTTCTCACTCTGCTATAAATAACTTTAGGTACCTTTGAATGGTCTTGGTGCAAGGATATTCCATTTTAACATCCAGCCTGTTGTTACCTGTTTTCTCTTCCTCTTTCCTGCTCTTTTCTTCCTGCTCTCACTTATCAGAAAAGGCCTTCTAAGCCAGAGTATAAGAATACTTTTTAACAATAGGTGAGCAGCTTGATGGGATTTCAGACACAGAGAGACTGACCTAGAAGCAGCAGTAGAGGGCGCTCGGCCTCTCATTTCATAATAATGGAGCCTGCACCAAACACCTTTCATTTGAGGAGGTAAAAATGAATTGCACATATTAATTAAATCTTGCCCAGACCTTGTGAAGTGATCCAGTGCTAAGTGCCTAAAATAAGTAGATATTATTTTAATCTCAGGGAAACTGGGTATAAGAGGGAAATTCCTAAGACTCTATAGGAGAGTCAGAATTTCAGTAATAACCCAGGAATCCTTTTGCCTTTTTCTACTGTGACCAATATCCCAAGTGGTTTTTCATTTAGGAAGAACCAAGTTTTAATATCCTCTTGAGTAGTTTCTTTAACGCAAGGTATATGAGATGTATGCGTTAAGTAAATCACACACCCACAACACTGTACAACTTATTTTAAAATTAATCTTTTTTTTGTAAAATAGTTAATCTATTGGTTTTTTGCTTTTAACCAACAAAGACCCTTAAAAAAGGAAAATGATAAATAAATAGCATTCCTAGCATCGTGCAGGCAGATCATATTTTGTGTGATCTTGTTTGCTCATACTATGTGGTGATTAGAGCAGGGCTTCAATCAACTGGAGGATTCCCCAAGGCAAGGTCTTGTCCCACCAGTGCACATGGCGTGCCCCGTCTGACACCAGGGCGACTTGAGAATTGAGCCCAGGGAAGCTGCAGTGTGGCTCAGCAGAAGAGCTCTGGTGGTTGCCATGGAGACAGCTAATAGTGCTGAAACGCAAAGAAAGGGCACTTGCCTCAGCTCAGAAGCCTGCCTGGAAATGAATGAGAAACAAGTGGAATTTAGAATAGTCCCTTAGCTAGTTGTCCCACATGGAGTTTTAATTTCCTTTTCTTTCCTGTTCCTTTTCCCTTTTTAAAGAATAGATTGAAAACAAGGCTGTGATATAAAGCATACTCAGGTCCCTTTGACCTCATCCCAGCCTGACAACCTTGGAATGGATGTATATTCATGATGGTGCATGACTAATAGGATTGGGATTGGGGACCGGGTGAGGCGTGTGCTGGCCCTTCTGGTGCCTGTGTGCCACTTGTCACTGGGGTTTAGTAGGCACCTTGGGATTTGTCTGCAGCATATGCGCTGCTGTTAATGATTGAAAAATTACCACAACAATTAGTCACGGATCGCTGAAGGCAGGGCCCCCAAATGTGATGGACAATGTGATTAAATCCATGTATGTGACAATTAACTCTCCTGCAGGTTTATCCACCAAGGAGGGTGCCCTAGGGGTGAGAGCAAAGGGGAATGAGGAGGGGGAAGAAAGGGATAACAAAGAGGAGCAGGAGAGAAGAACACTAGAGAATGGATCTGATACAGCTGGCACGATTGGTCTTAATCTGATCTTGAATTAATCACATTTTGATTAATCCTAGTTTTATTGCACCTTTCTATTGCCCATTTATTTATGTCTCCCTTAATTTTATGGAGGCATGACTGATTAAATTCTGCCCATTCCATGTTTTTAAATTTAAAATCAGGTCTCTCTGTTTAATGCAATGTTCTAGGTGGTCCAAGGTGCAATTATCTCGTAAAAGCTAAGCAGGCAGCAGACATAGAATGTCATGAATCCCCTTAAGTATCACAGCTGAGTAACCCAGAATAAATATTTGTTTGCTCAATATTCTGCCTGAGCAAAAAAGAAACCTTGTGATGTCAGTCTGCTTGTTTATTTGAGCAGAAGAAATAAGAAATCACACACACACACACACACACACACACACACACACCTTTCTTAAGAAAAACACAGTATATGTCACATACAAAATTGTGTGCACAAGAAAAAACAGTGTTAATATTTGGATGAACTGTCCACAAATATATGTTTATAGCATGAAAAAGTAATGCTTATAGTCCATAGATATGTTTATATGTGGGAGTAGGTTTAACTCGTATGTACTGTTCTTATTTTGTCTTTGTTTTAGATGTTATTTTTGGTGTTATTCATATTTGTGTACAAAACACTGCATTTAAATAATGCTGAGGAGGTGGTAACGCAAACCAGCATGATCAGAGCTTCATGCTTTGTAACTCATATACCTTGCATGTATGTGTGAGTTAAGAAAACCCCACACCTAATTTATGAGAGGGCATCTAAAGCTTTAGAAAACATGAATTTTATATACATAGATGGTTTTTTCTTTCCTCGGTGTTCCTTAGGGTTATTCTGTTTTTCTTGTTTACAGTGATTTTGGTAGAAGACTATTTTTTGTTTGTTTTTAATTTGCAGACTAAAGTAGATTATCTTTGTTACTTGGATTTTAACCCGATCTACCCAGGCACGTAAAGATAGAGGATCTGTTTGTGATGTAGGCATCATTGTCTTTTAACACAGTAGTAGATACTCCTAGAAACTTGCATTCCTAATTGCTGATATCACTACTTTTTAGAGCACGAACCAAGAAACCAAGTCTAGCTGCAGGTGATTTGGGAACCTCAGAATCCCCCGGTTGCCAAATTTGTGCTTACCATGTCAGCTTCCCAATAATTGGGCCTTCAGTTCTGCAAGAAATTAATATAAAGTTAGGAAAACATTTAATTCATGAAGTATCTTTCATACCAAACTAAAGTAACTTCATGCTCCCTTTCTTATTTTTATTTTTTCAATCACAGTTTATATTTGATATTATTTTGTATTAGTTTCAGGTGTACAACCTAGTGGTTAGACAATATGTACTTTACAAAGTGCTCCCCCCAGTATTTTCAGTACCCACCTGGTGCATACTTCTTGAGCCACCGTCTCATGTCTGTATTCTCTATTGGCACATACTGCTGTGTTTATTTCTACTGGAGCTTAATGACCAGACCACCCAGCATTTGTTTGTTAACTCATCAGTTCATTTATTTATTATTTACTGAACACGTGACATATGCTGGGCAGTGTGCTTGGTGCTGGTAGTGGAGATGAAGGTAGAAGTCAGGTGACTTGCAAGCACATATTTTGTGCTGAGGATGTATTGTAAAGATGAGGCATATACCAGAAGAACCCTATGAAAGGTAGAAATTAGCACGTACCACAAGAAGAAAACTAGACTGAGTGATGTGATTGTTTGCAGATGGGAGAAATCATTCTTCCTGGGTTTTGGAAATTTTTGTGGCACTTCACTTGGTCTTTGAAGAGATTCATTCTTAGCCAATGGCCAAAAGACTAGATTTCTTAGACAATTCTCAAAAAGTGTTGAGTTGGATATGTAGGCTTGAAGAGATGTATTCTAGCTATGTGCAAGAATGTGTGTGTAGTACTACTTAGGACATAACAAAGGAACAGAATTCGATTTGAATGTATGATGTGGAAATAGTTGTTGGAGCCAGATTATAGAGGACTTGAAATGCTCAGCCAAGGAATTTGTACTTCATTCTACATTTGGTGAATTGAGTCATAATAAAAGAGGCTGCAAGGATATTTTGTGAAGCATGAGTATTTTGCACCAGCTCATGCTCCTGACTATACTCTAAAAGCTTCCCGTGAACCTGCAGGTAGAATGGCAGCTCCTGTCTAAGGCCTTCAAGGCCCTGCTTGTGTAGCCCCTGCCTATTGCTCTGACTTTATTGGCCACTCTCTGCCTCCCTTATATATAGACCCTTATCTCACAATATAAAAAAATCAATGCAAAATGGATTAAGGACTTAACCATAATATCTGAAACTGTAAAACTATTAGAAGAAAACATAGGGGAAAAGCTCCCTGACACTGGTGTTGGCAATGATTTTTTTGGATATACCAAAAGCACAGGCAACAAAAGAAAAAATAGACAAATGGGACTGCATCAAAATAGAAAGTGTCTGCATACCAAAGGAAACAATCAATAGAATTTTAAGGTAACATATGGAATATATTTGCAAATCACATACCTGTTAATGTCCAAAGTATGTAAGGAGCTCATATAAGTCAGTGGCAAAAAAACCCCACAAAAATCCCACAAAAAACAAACAAAAAAAGAAATGACCCAGTTTTAAAAATGGGTAAAGGACCTTGAAGAATGGACATTTTTCAAGAGAAGTCATACAATGGCCATCACGTATATGAAAAGGTGCTTAATGTCACGAATCATCAGGGAAATGCAAATCAAAACCACAATTAGATCTCACTTCATATGTGTCAGAAATGGCATCATTGAAGAAAAATCACAATTAGATCTCACCTCATATGTGTCAGAAATGGCATCATTGAAGAAAAATCACAATTAGATCTCACCTCATATGTGTCAGAAATGGCATCATTGAAGAAGAAAAAAAGTGTTAGTGAGGATGCAGAGAAAAGGAAACCCTTGTGCATTGTTGGTGGGGATGTAAATTGATTCAGCCGTTATGGAAAACAGTATGGAGGTTCATCAAAAAATTAAAAATAGAACTGCTTTATGCTCTAGCAGTCTCTCTTCTGGGTATATAGACAAAGGAAATGAAATCAGTATCTCAGATTTCCTGCACTCTCATGTTTATTGCAGCATTATTCACAATAGCTCAAATATGGGAACAACCTAAATGACCATTGGCAAATGAATTGATAAAGAAGGTGTGATATGTATGTATACAATGGAGTAATATTCAACCTTAAGAAGAAATAAATGCTGACATTGGGTGACATAAACAAACCTTGAGCACATCATGTTAAGTGCAATAGGCCTGACACAGATAGATACTTCCCATTTTCACTTATATGTATAGGTAGAATTTAAAATAGTAAAACTCATAGAAGCAGAGAGTAGAGGGGAGGGAAAAATGGGAAGATGGTGGTCAAGGGGTGCAAAATTTCAGTTACGCAAGATGAATAAGTTCAGGGGATCTAATGCACAGTATAGTAACTATAGTTAAAATACCGAATTGTATACTTGAAAGTTGCTAAGACAGTAACTATTAAGGCTTCTCACTACACATACAAAAAGATAAAATACTAACTATGTGATGGATGGTTAATTAGCCTAATTATGGTGATCATTTCACTATATATACACACACACACACACATACATATATATATGTATCAGAACATCATGTTATATACCTTTAATATATATAATTTTTATTTGTCAATTATACCACATTAAAGATGGGGAAACGGGGAAAGGAACCAAATAAGTAAATAGAACAACATGAAAAGAATACATGTGGAATCTACTGCAAGGACACGGATTGTTGTGGCAGCAACAAGGCTTCATATAATCTCATGAGCCTGTTCGGTGAGCAGGTACTATTAAACCTGTCTGTCCACTGGTATCTTTTACCTATTGTAAACAAAATTATAGGATATTAGAGACAGAAATAATTCTCTAGAGCAGCAGTTCTCAACCTGTGGGTGCGACCCCTTTGCGGGTCGAACGACCCTTTCACAGGGGTCATCTAAGACCATCAGAAAACACATATTTCTGATGGTCTTAGGAACCGAGACACCACTTCTCTATCCATCTCCAGGTGGGTCCGTCCACATGCAGATATGCCCACATACAGATATGCCCACATATGAGTACCCGGCATGATGACATCATCACGCCAACCCCATCACATACACCCCATACAAATACAGGTGAATGTGACAGGGTTGGCGCCATAATGAACTTACGCAGACCAGTCACGCATGTGTAGAAAGCAGCTACTCTGTTAAAAGCAGCTACTGTATTGAAAGCAGCAGTATTGGAGATAAAACAACACTTCATGAATTATAATTACTGAGTAAATGTAAAATCATGTACTGTAAAATCATCAACTACTGCAAAATATATATATATATATATATATATATATATATATATATATATATATCTGTACCATGGGAACTTAATCTGGATGCTGATTGGTTTTTTTATATTCAACTGTGGTTGATGTGAATACTGCCCCTTTGTGACAGTAACAGGTATGTAAAAAAAACAACACAGAGAATGGTAAATCAAAGGAAACTTTAATGAACGGTATTGACTAAACTATGTCATGTATCATCTTTTGTATTATTAAAGCTATCGTTATATATTATTTTCATTAGTAAACCATCCCATGACAATGGATCGTGTAGAGAAGAATGTTAAGGAAAGAAAATATAATGAGGATTTTTTATAATATGGTTTTACCTTAATAATTACAGCAGGAATGGAGAAACTGCAATGTATTATTTGTTGTGAAGTTCTATCAGCCAAATCTATGCAGCCGAATAAACTAAAATGCCATTTTGACAGCAAGCATCCGAGCTTTGCTGGCAAGGATACCAGTTATTTTAGAAGCAAAACTGATGGACTCAAGAAAGCCAGACTTGACACTGGTGGCAAGTACCACAAACAAAATGTAGCAGCCATTGAAGCTTCATATTTGGTGGCACTCATAATCACCAGAGCTATGAAACCTCACACCACTGCTGAGGATTTGCTGTTGCCAGCGGCCAAAGACATTGTTCAAGTTATGATCTGAGACGAATTTGTTACGAAATTGAGTTCAATTTCCTTATCTAACGACACTGCCCGCAGAAGAATAGATGACATGTCTGCTGATATTCTTGATCAGGTAATCCAGGAAATTAAATGTGTTCCACTTCCAATGTTTAGCATCTAGCTTAATAAATCTACAGACATTGCAAACTGTTCACAGTTACTGATTTATGTGAGGTATATTAATGATGGCAACTTTAAAGATGAGTTGTTTTTGTTTTTGTTTTTGCAAACCTCTTGAAATGACAACTACTGCATGTGATGTATTTGACACAGTTGGTTCACTTCTGAATGAGGATAAGATCTCTTGGGAAAAGGTTGTGGTGTTTGCAGAGACGGTGCTCCAGCTATGCTAGGATGTCAGTCTGGATTTCAACGTTTGGTACTGAATGAGTCTCCAAAAGTTGTCGGAACTCACTGTATGATTCACCAGCAAATATTAGCAATGAAGACGCTGCCACAAGAGTTACAAGAAGTAATGAAAAGTGTCAAAAGTTCTGTCAGTTTTGTAAAGGCCAGCACTTTAAACAGTCGGCTGTTTTCGCAACTTTACAATGAGATGGATGCGCCGAAGAGTGCTCTGCTATTTCACACTGAAGTGAGATGGTTGTCGACAGGAAGAGCTTTAAAAAGTGTTTTTGAGCTTTATGATGAATTCAAAACGTTTTTTGATCAGAAAGCAAGACCTCAGTTCGAAACACTTTTCAGCGATTAAAACAAACTGCAGAAAATAGCTTACTTGGTTGCCATCTTTGCCATCTTGAATGAGTTAAATTTATCACTGCAGGGACCAAATGCAACATGCCTCGATTTGTCTGAAAAGATCCGATCATGCCAAGTGAAACTTAAGCTTTGGCAAAAAAAATTGGATGAAAATAAAATTTACATGTTGCCTACCTTATCTGCTTTCTTTGAGGAACATGACATTGAACCAGACAAAAGGATTATGATAATCATTTCTGTGAAAGAACACTTGCACATGCTTGCAGATGAAATTTCATCGTACTTTCCAAATCTACCTGACACCCCATTTGCACTTGCCAGAAGCCCATTCACAGTCAAAGCTGAAGATGTTCCTGAGACAGCACAAGAGGAGTTCATTGAACATATTAACAGTGATGCAGCGAGAATTGATTTCTCTACAATGCCAGTTACAAAATTCTGGATCAAGTGTTTGCAGTCATATCCTGTTCTGTCTGAGACAGTGTTGTGCCTTCTTCTTCCATTTCCAACAACTTATTTTTGTGAAACAGGGTTTTCCAGCTTATTGATTATCAAGTCTAAATACAGAAGTAAACTTGTTGTGGAAGGTGATCTTGATTGTGCTCTTGCAAAGACTGCCCCAAGAATTTCTGATCTGGTGAGAAAGAAGCAATCTCAACCTTTGCACTGACATTGGCTTTTTATGCATACTGCCGCAAAATGTAGCAATATAGTTAACTCCTGTTTTTAAGACTGTTACTCATGCTACACCATGCTTCAAGACAAAATTTCATTGATTTGTAATTAGAAATAAATATTTCACAATATATAATTACATATTGTTTTTGTGATTAATCACTATGCTTTAATTCTGTTCAGTTTGTAACAATGAAAATATATCCTGCATATCAGATATCTACATTATGATTCATAATGGTAGCAAAATTACAGTTATGAAGTAGCAACGAAAATAATTTTATGGTTGGGAGTCACCACAACATGAGGAACTGTATCAAAGGGTCACAGCATTAGGAAGGTTGAGAACCACTGCTCTAGAGGATAATATATCTTTCACCTGTATGGTGCTTTTACAAATTATTTTTTTTTTTTAAGGTTTATTTATTTTTGTATCCTCACCTGAGGACACTTTTCCATTGTTTTTGTTCAGATAGAGTGGGAGGGAGAGAGAAGAAGAGAGAGACATCAACATGAAAGGGACACATCGAGTGGCTGCCACTTGCACAACCCAACCAGGGCCAGGGGCAAACTGCAACTGAGGTACGTGCTCTTAGCAGGAACCGAACCTGGACCGCACGCCGACGCTCTAACCGCTGAGCAAAACCGGCCAGGGCAAATTATTTTCTTACTCTCTGATCCAGGCCTGTTTGGGGAATAGGCAGTAAATACTGTTTTCTTGTGAAACAGGGCGCTTGGGGTTAGAGGGCTAAGTGCTCTCATAAGTAATAACTGAAGCATCAGTAGAAGTTGAGCCTTCTGTTTCCTCACCCCTGGCTGGACCTGTTCATTTCTTCCTCCCAGTCTGTGCTACCAATGCCAAGTAGAATAAATACCCAGAATTCTAGGCAAGGTAAAAGTGTTCAGACCTTCATAGTTCTCTCATGTTGACTGAGGACTCCCAATTTGCAAGTGGAAAACAACAACCATCACCACTGAAATGGTTGATTTTTGTGGTAAGTAAATTAGTTAATCTGGGCTAGCTTTCCCAGCTAACCTCCTAAGTTGGTGTCAGTTGGGCTGTCTTATGACCTATTCTGAGTGACTGTGAATGGCTAGGTGGTTGATCATTTACTGTTGGTGGCCATGGCAGTGCATCTCAGGATTGTCCCCATTCTTAGCTGTGGGAATGTGCTCAGGATCATGGGTAACACCAAATCCCAAATGCTCTCTGCACATGGAAATATTTTTAGAAGTCTCTAGTCTTTTCTTGACTATGAAATATACACATTATTGATACCATCATATATTCATATTTATTTTAATATATAAAAGTATTTAATATTGTTTGTCATATAGTAAAATGGTGGCTTTTGAGGACTCTATCATACTTAACCTCTGAGTCTGCATTTCCTAAACCCATTTGGACAAGCCTTGTGCCCACATTAAAGAAGTCTGGCTTCCGGGGTATGTTTGCTTCTCTGTATGCAGATTCACTTGTGCTCCCTTTGTTCAGAAGTCCTCATTGGGGCTACTGTATTTAATATGTTGCCTACAAAATGTGCTAGGTTTGTCTGCTCATTTTGTTGGCATGTTTATATTCTACTCATCCTATTCAAAATCTGTTATCTTCTATTCCAGTAGATACCACAGTGAGAGAGAGGGCAAGATGACAGAGAAGACATGTTAGCAGTCTGAACCAGGGACTGAGTTCTACTTTTCTCTGTGTCCTATGTGTTTATCACTGGGCACTCTCTTCATGAAAACCCAGGAAGAAAAAAGTCTGTAGATATGCATCTAGTTGTGTCTCCTGGCAGGATAAAACCATTTCTAACATGTTGTTTATTTTTAAATTTTATTTCTGTCTGATTCCCAGCTTCTTCTTTTGTATAATATATCTATAAAAGTTATAGCCTCTTGCACTGGCTGGTTGGGCTCAAAAGGTCACGGGTTTGATTCCCGGTTCAGGGCACATGCCTGGGTTTCAGGTTAGATCCCTGGCCCCAGTCAGGGTCTTGCAGGAGGCAACCAATCTATGTGTCTTTCTCACATCGATGTTTCTTTCTTGCTCTCTCTCCCTCCCTCCTTTCCAGTCTCTTTGGAAAAATTAGTGGAAAAATATCCTCAGGTGTGGATTAACAACAACAAAAAAGTTATAGCCTCTTATAACAAATGCTTTGATAGCTCAAATCTCTACATAATAAAACCATTGCAGAAGCCCTGTGCAGTGACCCAGTTCATGTGATATAGTATATGTAAAATTTTAAAATAATTTTAATTAAATTAATTAATCATCTTTATTGTTGAGAGTATTACAGATGTCCCCCATTGCCCCACTCCACCCAGTTGCAACCCCACCCCAGGCCTTCACCCCACTATTGTACGTGTCCATGGGTTATGCATATATACATGTAAGTTTTTTGGTTAATCTCTTCCTGTTCCCACCCTCTTTCCCTCTGAGATCTGTCAGCCTGTGCCACGCTTCCATGCCTCTGGACCTCTTTTGTTCATCAGTTTATTTTATTCATTAGATTCCACACATAAGTTAGATTATGTGATACTTGTCTTTCTCTGACTGGCTTATTTCACTTATCATAACACTCTCCAGGTCCATCTATGCTGTCTCAGAGGGTAAGAGATCATTCTTTTTTATAGCTGCACAGTATTCTGTTGTGTAAATGTACCACCGCTTTTTTTATCCACTTATCTAAGGATGGGCACTTGGGCTGTTTCCAGATCTTAGTGATTGTAAATAGTGCTGCTATGAACATAGGGGTGCAAATATTCTTTCTGATTGGTGTTTCAGGCTTCTTAGGATATACTCCTAATAGTGAGATCACTGGGTTGAATGGCAGTTCCATTTTTAATTTTTTGAGGAAACACCATACTTTTTTTCCATAGTGGCCGTGCCAGTATGAATTCCCACCAGCAGTGCACTAGGGTTCCCTTTTTTCCACATTCTCGCCAGCACTTATTGTTTGTTGATTTATTGATGGCAGCCATTCTGGCATGTGTGAGGTGATACCTCATTGTCATTTTACTTTACAAATCTTATGATTAGTGGCTTTGAGCACTTTTTCATATGTCTCTTGGTTATCTATATGTCCTCTTAGGAGAAGTGTCTATTTTAATCAGATTGTCTTCCTTTGGTTGAGTTGTATGAGTTGTTTTTTTTTAATCCTCACCAGAGGACATTTTTTTATTTTTGTTCAGATAGAGTGGGAGGGAGAGAGAAAGAGAGAGAGAGAGAGAAACATCAACGTGAAAGGCACACATTGAGTGGCTACCACCCACATGACCCAACCAGGGCCAGGGACAAACTGAAACCGAGATACGCGCCCTTAGCAGGAACCGAACCCAGTCTCTCTGGACCGCAGGCCGACGCTCTAATCACTGAGCAAAACCGGTCAGGGCTGTATGAGTTCTTTATATAATTTGGAAATTAACCCCTTATCTGATGTATGATTGGGAAGTATATTCTCCCATACAGCGAGTTTCCTTTGCATTGATGGTTTCTTTTGCTGTGCAGAAGCTTTTAAGTTTGATGTAATATCATTTGTTGGTTTTTTCCTTTGTTTCTCTTACCCTAGGAGATGTATCTGTGAAAATCCTGCTATGTGAGATGTCTGAGACTTTAGTGCCTATGTTGTCTTCTAAGATTTTTGTGATTTCTCGACTTACAATGAAGTTTTTTAATCCCTTTTGAGTTTATTATGTGTATGGTGTAAGTTGGTGGTCTAGTTTCATTTTTTTTTTGCATGTCCCTGTCCCAGTTTTCCGAATACCATAACAAATGAGCAAAGAGACTGTCTTTACTCCATTATATGCTCTTGACTGTTTCATCAAATGTTAATTGAGTGTAATGGCTTAGATCGATTTCTGGTTTCTGTGTTCTGTTCCATTGATCTATATACCTGTTCTCCTGCCAGTACCAGGCTGTTTTGATTATGATAGCTTTTTAGTATAATTTAATATCCAGTATTATAATCCTTCAACTTTGTTCTCCTTTCTCAAGATTACTGAGGCTGCCCTGGTTGGTTTGGCTCAGCAGTTAGAGCGTTGACCTGCGGACCAGAGAGTCCTGGGTTCGGTTCCCGCCAAGGGCATGTACCTTGGTTGCAGTTTTTCCCCCACCCCAGTTGGGGTCGTGGGGGTGGCAACCAGTCTATGTGTTTCTCTCACATTGATATTTCTCTCTCTCTTTTCTTCCCTCCCTTTCTCCCTCTCTATCTGAAGATAAATGCAAAAAATGTCTTCATGTGAGGATTAAAAAAAAAAAAAAAAAGATTGCCGAGGCTATTTGGGATCTTTTTTGGTTCCATATAAATTTTTGGATTATTTGTTCTAGATCTATGAAATATGTTGTTGGTATTATTATAGGGATTGCAATAAATCTATAGATTCCTTTGGGAAGTATTGACTTTTGAATCATGTTAATCCTTCTAACAATTCATGAATGCCGAATATGCTTCCACATGTTTGTATCTTCCTCTGTCTCTTTTTTCAATGTCCTGTAGTTTTCTGTGAGCAGATCTTTTACCCTCTTGGTTAAATTTATTTGTTTTGTTGCAATGATAAAAGGGATTGTTTTTAAGTTTCTCTTTCTGAGAGAGTGTTATTGGTATATAAAAATGCCATTGATTTCTGATGTTAATTTGTATCCTGCTGCTTTGACTAATTTACTTATTAACTCTTGTAGTTTTTTGGTGGATTCTTTAGGATTTTCCATGTACAATATCACATCATCTGTTAATAATGACAGTATTACTTCCTCTTTTCCATTTTTGATGTCTTTATTCTTTTCTTCTTGTCTGATTGCTGTGCCTGTGCCTTCCAGTACTATGTTAAATAAGGGTGGTGAAAGCGGACATCCTGTCTTGTTCCTGTTCTTAAGGGAAATGATTTTAGTTTTTGCCCATTGAGTATGATGTTGGCTGAAGGTTTGTCACATATGGCCTTTATTATTTTGAGGTGTGATCCCTCTATTCCCACTTTGCTGAGAGTTTTTATAAAAAATGGATGCTGGATATTATTGAATGCTTTCTCTTCATCTATTGATATGATCATGTGATTTTTACCTTTCATTTTATTAATATGATTTATCACATTTATTGATTTGTGACTATTGTACCAGCCTTGAATCCTTGGAATAAATCCTACTTGGTCATGATGTATGATCTTTTAAAAGTATTGTTGGATCCTATTTGCTAATATTTTTTTGAAGATTTTAACATCTATGTTCATCGGGGATATCAGCCTGTAATTTTTTTTCGTTGTAGTGTGTTTATTTGGTTTTGGAATTAGAATAATGCTAGCATTGTAAAAAGATCATGGAAGTCTTCCCTTCTCTTGAATTTTTTGGAATAGTTTGAGGAGGATAGGTGTTAGTTCTTCTTTGAATAGCTGGTAAAACTCCCCTGTGAAGCCATCTGGTCCAGGACTTTAGTTTGCTGGGAGATTTTTATTTTTATTTTTTATTACTGCTTCAATTTCATTAGTTGTTATTGTTCTATTCAAGTTTTCTCATTCTGTCTGACTGAGTTTTGGAAAATTGCATATTTCTAGGAATTTGTTAATTTCTCCCATGTTCTCCAATTTGTTAGCATGTAATTGGTCATAGTATTTTCTTAAAATCCTTTGTATTTCTGTGGTGTCAGTTGTTACTTCATTTCTTTAATTTCTAATTTTATTTATGTGGTTCCTCTCTGTTTCTTGATGAGTCTGGTTAAAGGTTCATCAATCTTATTTAACTTTTCAAAGAACCATCTCTTGATTTCATTGGTCTTTTATGTTGTTTTTCTAGGCTCTGTGTTATTTATGTCTGCACTGATCTTTATTTCCTTCATTCTACTTACTTTGGGCTGTTTTTTTGTTTGTTTGTTTGTTTGTTTTTTTCAGCTGTTCTCTTTGTAATTCTTTTAGTTTTAGCATCACATAGTTTATTAGAGATTTTTCTTGTGTCTTGAGGTAGACCTGTAATGCTATCAACTTCCCTCTCAGGATTGCTTTTGCCCTGCCCATAGATTTTGGGATGTTATGTGTTCATTTTCATTTGTTTCCAGGAAGTGTTTGATTTCTTCCTTGATTTCACTGGTAAGCCAGTAATTGTTTAATAACATGCTATTTAGCCTTTATGTGTTTGAAAGTTTTTTAGTGTTTTTGTTGTACTTGATTTCTAGTTGCATGCTATTGTGATTCAAGAAGATGCTTGATATTATTTCTATCTTCTGAACTTGTAGAGACTTATTTTGTGTCCTAACATGTGGTCTGTCTTTGAGAATGTCCCATGTGCACTTGAGAAGAATGTATATTCTGTAGCTTTGGGGTAAAATATTTTGTAAATTTCGATTAAATCCATCTGATTTAGTGTGTCATTTAAGATTGCTGTTTCCTTGTTGATTTTTTGTCTAGAAGATCTATCCAGTGATGCCAGTGGTGTGTTAAAGTGTGCTAATATGACTGTATTGCTGTTGATCTCTCCCTTAATGTCCTCCAAGAGCTTTTTAATATATTTCGGTGTTCCTATGTTGGGTCAGTATATGTTTACCAGGGTTATATCCTCTTGTTGGATTGATCCTTTTGGTATTATGTAGTGGCTTTGTTTGTTTGTTGTTATGGCCCTTGCTTTGAAGTCTATTTTGTCAGATATGAGTATGGTCACCCCAGCTTTTATGTTTGTTTGTTTCCATTTGCATGGAAAATTTTTTTCCATCCCTTTACTTTCAAACTGTGTGAGTCTTTTGTTGAGGTAAGTCTCTTGTACATGTGGGTCATGTTTTCTTATCCATTCAGCTACCCTATATCGTTTTATTTGAGTATTTAATCCATTTACATTTACAGTTATCATTGGTCGGTACTTACTTGTTGCCATGCTTATTCTTATGGCTGTGTTTCTCTCTATATACATTTCTTCTTCTTATAGCAGGCCCTTTACCATTGTTTTCATTGTAGGTTTGGTGGTGATAAACTTCATTAGCCTTTTTTGGGGGTGGGGTACAGTCTGGGAACCTTTTTATTTCATCTTCAATTTTGAATGACAGCCTTGTTGCATAGAATAGTCTTGGTTTTAGATCCTTGCTTTTCATTCAATATTTCATGCCATTCCCTTCTAGCCTATAGTGTTTCTGTTGAGAAATCAGCTGACAGCCTTATGGGTAGTTCCCTAGTAGGTTACTGATTCTCTCTTGCTGCCCTTAAGATTCTCTCTGTATTTAATGTTTGCCATTTTAATTATGCTATGTCTTGGTGTGGGTCTCTTTGGGTTCATCTTGATTGCTACCCTCTGTGCTTCCTGAACTTGTGTTGCTTTTTCTTTACCAGCTTAGGGAAGTTTTCTGTCGTTATCTCTTTAAACAGGTTCTCTCTCCTTTGCTCCCTTTCTTCTCCTTGTGCTCCCCCTATGATGCAGATGTTGTTCTATTTCATATTGTCCCAAAGTTCCCTTAAACTGTCCTCATGCTTTTTAAGTACTTTTGCTTTCTGCTGTTCTGATTGAGTGGTTATTTCTACCTTGTCTTCTAATTCACTTATTTGATCCTCTGCTTCATTGAGCCTACTTTTAATTCCTTCCAGCGTATTCTTGATGTCAGATATAGTATTCTTAATTTATGCCTTGTTCTTATTAATAATTTCTGTGTCTTTTTTTTATGCTGATGTAATTTTCACGAAGTTACTTGTCGTTTCCATTAACTTTATTGTAGTTTTCACTAAGTTCCTTGAGCATCTTTATAACCATTACTCTGAACTCTATATGTCTGATAACTTGCTTTTATCTATCTCATTTAGGTATTTTTCTGGCAAGTCCTTTTCTTTAATTTAGTTTTTTTCCCTTTGTCTCCCACTTTTTGTTGTTTCTTTGTGTTTGTATCTATGTATTAGACATACTTGCTATGACTCCCAGTCTTCTTGGGGTGGGTTATTGTAGGAAATCTCCTGTGGGACCCAGTGGAGTGATCTCCTTATATTACTGATTTGGATGCTATAGGAGTGACCCCTTTGTGGGTTATTTGGGCTCTCCTATTGTAATTGGGTCATGATTGTTGTTGTCCTGTTCATGGGTGGGCTCTCCTTTCAGGCTGGTTAGTGGTAAAGCCCACAGCCATGTTGTGCAAGCTGTTGTACAGGTGCTGACAGGGCAAAACAAAACAAAACAAAATAAACAGGAAGCAAAGCGTACAAAGTTCTAGGCAACAACACACAACCACAAAATTAGGAAAGAGAAAAGAGAACAAGAATAATAAACATACAACAAAGAGAAAAATATAATATTATTAATAGTGAACTAAGAATAAAAAGAATACTAGAAGAGAAAATGAGCAGAAATAAGATTCTGAAAGGAAAAAAGGGAGAACAAAAAATGAGTAGAGTGTAGGAAAAGGAAAACGGTAAAAATAGACAAGAAGACAGAGAAAGAAAAAACTTATGCAAAGGTGTAAAGAAGAGAGAGAAAGGTAAAGCAAAAGAAAGAGTGGGGAAAAAAAGCGTAAGAAATGGAAGGAGGCCAATAGAGATATGAATGAAACAAGAGAGAAAAGAGAAAAAAATCTTAACACTAATAATAATAATAATATCAAATCAATAATAAGAGAATATTGAAAAAGGAAAAAAAAAAATCCAGCCAAATTTGTCCTGGCAGTTTATGTTGTCTGAGGCTCGAGGCTCGCCGTTTTGTATGCTGATTTTAGGCCTCCAGGGAGGTACTTTTGTGTAGGCCAATGTCAGGAGCTGTCCAAGTTTGGCTCTTGGTGTCTTCTTGTAACTGGGGTAGGGCTGAGGCTCTCTGAGGACTGCCTCCCCCCTGAGGTTGCCTAGTCTTCCGGTCTTTCTCCAGTGTCTTTGAAGAGAGTCTTTAGGGTGGAGCCAGGCTAGCCTGGCTGAGACTAGTGGGCCTCCTGCTTAAAGATTACATCGCCAGGCACTCAGTGAGGGGACAGCAGGCTCTGCTTCAAAACCAAACTACTCAGTCTCTACCAGACTCTAGTTCCCTCTAAAGGGGCCTGGTGCATGGAAACTGGGAGTTCTTATCAGCTCTTCCGTGAGCGGAAAGCACCAGTGAGGTTCCCTGTCAGTGGGGCGGATGGCCCCACCCCCAAACCAGTGACTAAGGCTTCCTGAGACTGTTTAAACCCATAAGCCTGGTCTCTGCTGCTGTCTCCTCTGAAATGATTGAGGTGAAGGGGGTGGCGAGCAGGGTTCCTGAGGGTGGGGTGAGCTGTATCCCCTAGCGTGGGGTATTTGCCTTTACCTGATGAGCTGTGGCTTCTGGGAGGGGTCTGCAATTCTCAGGAAAAATGGCTGCTTTGCTTTGGGGGAGGTACAGTCCAATTCAGATCACTCGGCTGCCGCTTTCCCCTGTCTCCCACAATGCTTCCATCTCAGCCTCTCCTCAGGCAATTCCAGTCTGCACTGCCCTCCTTTCACCAAAGCCTCAGGTGAGTAGCTGCCAACAAAAGTCCTGGACTCCAGGTTTAAAAACAGACAGACAAACAAAAAACTGGCTTTATTTCCGACTGGCTCTGGTCTTGCCAGCCACCAGAAGCCCCTCTGCCTTTCACGGCTGGATGTTACGTGGGCTGCTGTTCTCAGCTCTGGTGCGTGGGACTGGGGAGCCCAGCCTGGGGTCCGGGCCTTGATCCTCACAGGAAACCCCCTTTCCCACCCTGCAGCCAGAGATCCCTCCTCATTCTCAGCCTGCCGCCCGTGGTCCTTAGGTTGGCCCCTCTCAGGACCTCGCCCTTCCGACCAGTCTCCAGGTGCTTTCTGCCCTTCCTTCCTTGTTATAAGTCTCCTCCTCTGCTGGATCTCAGTTGGTAATTCTGGGTGAATGTTCCCCGATTTAGTTTTATTTCCATTCTGGCCCTGGGAGGAGGTGCAAGGAATGTCTGCCTACTCCACCATCATCTTCTCCCAGAATAGTTTTTAAAAGCATCATGATTAGAACTAATGATATTGTCTGCCTTACAGCTTAATAATGTCAGAGACTAACAGTCAACTTTGAAGCAATTAAATTAAAATGTACATGGTCATACCTGAGTATACCTGTTGAAGGTAGACATCAGCTACCATCTTTTTTTTTTTATTCCTCACCCAAGGATATTTTCAATTTTATCATGAGTGGGAAGGAGGGAGAGAGAGAGAGACAGAGAGAAACATTGATGTGACAGAGTCACATCGGCTGGTTGCCTCCCGCACAGTCCTGGTTGGGTATGTGCCCTCGACTGGAATTGAACCCACAACTCACTGGTCCGTGGGCTGACGCTCTAACTGTTGAGCCAAACTGGCTAGGGCATCAGCTACTATTTTGATGCACCCTATTCTAGGCAGCCCTCTGCTCCTGAGGACAGAAGGGAAGGACGATTGAGAGCATTAGGGCCCAGTAGCTTGTTCTCTCAAATCTGTGTATGTGGCTCCTCCACCTCGCCACTGCAAGCATACACCAACACAAGACACACATGCACACACACACACACACACAAACACACACACCTGAGGCCTTAGCTCCTAGACCTAAAGCGACTAGGCTGAATAAGGGCAAATATGGTTTGTGCAGAATTGAAGAGGATCTATAGCTGAGAGACGCCTAGGGCAGCTAGCTCCCTCTGTATACGGATAAGGTAATTAAAATTCTGGAAGACAAATGACAAACCGGGGACACAGAGCATCCACTGGCAGGCTAGGGACATACCTTCTGAGACCCAGTTTAGTGCTGCTTCCAGTGTTGCATCTCAAGCACATGGTGAAAAAGACATTGCCGAGGGCTCCTGATTTATGCTTCTGCTGTTTGAGGCAGATTTTTTGTCAATTTCAGGTTTTGCATTTAATTCGTTCTGTTTCTAAGGATGAAATATTAGGTTGTTGTTGTTTTTTAATTCTCATCTGAAGATATTTTTAATTGATTTTTTTTTTAGAGAGAGGAAGGGGGAGAGAGGGAGAAACATTGGTTAGTTGCCTCCTGTACGCTCCCTGGCTAGTGATCAAACCCATAACCTAGGTATGTGCCCTGACTGGGAATTGAACCCACAGCCTGTTGGTGTATGGGACAACACTCCAACCAACCAAGCCACCTGGCCAGGGCAAAATCATAGGTTTTTAACCCAGCAATACATACACCTCTGATAAATGGAGTATAACAGCCATTAGGTTATCATTCTCTGATGTAGAGAGGATGAAGTTCTGGGTAAAAGGAGGTTATGGTTATTAACTACTTCCTTAGGACTGGGGGATGCCTGGGCTGCTGTGTGTGACTAGGTTGCCAGGGCCATAGTGCTGCCAAGACTTGCCTGAGAACTTCTCCCTCCCCTCCCCTCTTTTCTCCTTTTCCTCTGAGCTTAGCACTAAACTTATCTAACAGCAGATAGAGACCACATAATATATTGTGTATCTGGGTATCTACAAGGCATGTGATAAAATACCCCCAGAGGCCCTTGTTAAATACCGTGGAGAAATGTGGGCTGGGCAATAATGCATGAACTTAGATTTGTATTTACTTGGACAAATCTTTCCAGAGTGTGGATTATTGGTTTAATGTTAACCTGCAGGAATATTTATAGTGGAGCTATGCAGACTCTGCCTTCAGACTTGTCCTACTCACAATTTCTATCAATGACTTTGATGAAGATATGTGTATCATATTGGCAGTTGATAAAGCCTGGGTGAGATAGTTAATATGATTAGTGACTTGATCTTGAGGCAAGAAAACCCTGACAATCTGAAACGATGTGCCAGAAATAACAGGATGAAAAATAGTAAAGGTAAATATAAAGCCTTTAAGTTAGGTCTAAACAATTAATTACACAACTTAAGGGTGGGAGAAATGGAGGATGTCATTTGCCCCAAATTCAGTATGCATTAACTTTTGATTAGGCAACTGGAAATGTAGATGGTGTCACAGCAGCACAGTGCGCACTTCAAGGGAAGTCAAGCAGACCACATCTGAATGGTTTTATCGAATAGTCTCTCCCTTACCTGAGATACGCTAGAATTCAAAGATTACTAAATGGGCCCTGGCTGGTTTGGCTCAGCGGTTAGAGTGTTGGCCTGTGGTCCAGAGAGATCTGGGTTCGGGTCCCGCTAAGGGCACGTACCTCGGTTGCAGTTTGTCCCCGGCCCTGATTGGGTTGTGCAGGTGGCAGCCACTAGATGTGTCCCTTTCATGTCTATGTTTCTCTCTCTCTCTCTCCCTCCCACTCTATCTGAACAAAAAATAGGAAAATGTCCTCGGGTGAGGATTAAAAAAAAAAGATTAGCCCTGGCCGGTTTGGCTCAGCGGTTAGAGCGTTGGCCTGCGGTCCTGAGAGACCTGGGTTTGGTTCCCGCTAAGGGCGCGTACCTCGGTTGCAGTTTGTCCCCGGCCCTGGTCGGTTGTGCGGGTGGCAGCCACTCGATGTGTCCGTTTCACATTGATGTTTCTCTCTCTCTCTCTGTTACTCTCTCTCCCTCCCACGCTACCTGAGCAAAAAATGGAAAGATGTCCTCGGGTGAGGATAAAAAAAAAAAAAAAATAAATAAAATAAAATAAAATAAATAAATAAATAAATAAATAAATAAATAAATAAAAAAGATTAGCCCTGGTCAGTTTGCTAAGTGGTTAGAGCATCGGCCTGTGGTCCAGAGAGACCCGGGTTCAGTTCCCGCTAGGGGCACATACCTTGGTTGCAGTTTGTCCCCGGCCCTCGTTGGTTGTGTGGGTGGTGGCCACTTGATGTGTCCCTTTCAGGTAGATGTTTCTCTCTCTCTCTCTTCCTCTCTCTCCCTCCCATTCTACCTGAACAAAAAAATGGAAAATGTCCTTGGGTGAGGACAAAAAATAAAAAAAAATAAAAATAAAAAGTAAAAAGATTACTAAATGGTATGTCTATTTGAATGAGTTAAGTGAAAATACTCAATTGCAAGGTAAGATATATAACTTTCCCATAAACTATTTGATTCAGAGAAATGACTATTTTAAAACACATCTTGGAAAATTATTAAAAATCTAGAGAAAGCCCTTCCCTTTGCTCTTTTCTTCCTGGCTCTCTGCTACCCACCTGCACCTCAACTGAAAACGTTAAACACCATAACCTAAAACAAAGCTACCAAAGAAAGATGTCTTCTTTATGTCTTTATTTTGAGAGAGAACACATGTGCATGACTTGTATTATAATACATTGTTATACTTGTCCACTTTAGTTATTGTTAATCTTTCTTACTGTGCCCAATTTATAAGTTAAACTTTATCATAGGTGTGTATGTATAGGAGAAAACACAGTATGTAATAGAGTTTGGTACTGTGCACAGTTTCAGTCACCCACTGGGGGTCTGGGAACATATCCCCCACAGATAAGCAGGGTGACTGTATTCTAACACATCACAAGGAGCCAAACGCAACAAGCTCAGGGGAGAAGGAGAACTTCAGGGAAGAGTGTGGTGAACGCCCGCACAGTGGCTGTCCCTCGGGCAAGCAGGCCGGCCTCGGAGCAGTCAGGCACTCCAGGGCACTTGCTCAGTGTTCCGTTGACCTGATGGGGTAACGTGAAGATTTACAATTATGAGTTGGCATTATACAAACATCCTGTGTTTGTATGTCTACTACATTTCTTTCTTTCTTGACTAAACTCTGTATTATGACACCCAGGTTTAACTATATTTTGAAATTCAAGTGTTTTACTGCTTCTCTCTGTAAAGTAGGCTTCTGCAGGCCCCATTGACTCTTTATTTTTTTATTTTATCTTTTTCATTTATCTTCAGATAGAGCGGGAGGGAGGAGGGGAGGAAGAGAGAGAGAGAAACATCGAGTGGCTGCCACCTGTGCGACCACAAGTGGGGCTGGGCACAGACTGCAGCCAAGGTACATGCCCCTAGCGGGAACCGAACCCGGGGTTCTCTGGTCAGTGGGCCGACCCTCTAACCACTGAGCCAAACCGGCCAGGGCGGCCCCATAGACTCTAAAAATTGTGTGTGTACGTGCACCGTGTTAGTGTGTGGGTTGAATCTGTTTTGCAAGATTAAAAATGAAAGCACTCTTTTGAAAATTCTCTTTTGCAGTTAGCCTGCAGCATGGTGTTTACTGGCAACAGAAAAAGGCAGTCAGTCTTTTATGCACGTCTTACACCTCCCTTTCAATTCCCTTCTCTTAGCTTTAGAAAGAAAAATATTCTGGCACGATCATCTTTTCGTCTCTGTTTAGAACGGGTACCACCTGCCGCCAAAGCCCAGGGGAGCCCTCCGTGTGTTCCTGCCTGGGCACACCACATGGTAATGTGGACACTGTGCCAGGCTAGTTGCTAATAGGCTGGGGAGAAAGGGAGAGTCCGCATGGGGGAGGGGAAGTGCTGAAGCTGCACAGAGCCTTTAGCCACAGTCACCTGTTCATTAGCTGGTTAAGGCTGCCTGTGGTGTCATGAAGGGAGAATAAAAGGCGTGTGGCATATTGCAAGCTGTCACTTGGACACAGAGTAGGAGTTCTAATTACTACCATAGTTTCTTTTCCTTCTTTGTTTTCTGTGGGTCCCCTCAGTTTATTGTTCTTGGGCTTGGGGAATGGGGATGGTGACTAACCATATGTTATCTGTAGCCCAGGATCTGTATCCATTAAGTTGACTCTTCCAAAGAAAATAAAATGATGATATCATCTTCTACCACCAGTTCCATTGTTTTTCAGAATCACAGTCTTATTTATTGACTGTGTTAGCCACGCACAGCTTTGCAAGAAGTTCCTTTTAAATTTCTCACTAGTTATTTCAGTTTACGCAGTCATTTTCCCCTAAGAATTTGGAGAGTCTGTGTTAGTACACATTCTGACAGGGATGCCTAGGCTGGCTGGAAAGGCAGGCTGTGTTGAAAACACCCCCTGTTCTAAATGCACTCTCCCTGCCTGCTTCCGAATGCCTGTGTCTCCCACTTTGAGGTGCGGCCCTCAGCAATGGCTTCTGGCTTCTCTGTTCCAAGTGTAAGAAGTGAAAGTACCCACAGATATCCCTGGAAGACTGTCCTTGAAAGTTTCTTCTTGGCATGAGTGAGCTCATCAAAGGCTTTTTCCACTGGAGGTCTTTCCAGAGTGAGCAGGGCGGAATGGAGAGGGAGGAATGCCAAGGAAAGGCAGACTGTCTTCCTTAGAAGGCTCGGTTTTCTAATTGGCAAAGTGTGAATAATGATGTCTGTCCCAGGAGTGCCAACTTAAATCTTCTTTGGAATCAGATGAGAAATAAATATCACATTTCAAAAATTGTAAGAAGTAAAGAGCCCCTCCCCCCCAACCCTCTTCATGTATCTGTTCAGTATTTATTGTAACCATATCATCTTTCAATTATTTTGTCAGTATTATTTTATTTTCTAATGGTAAATAAATAATAATGCAGCATCCTGTAATCAGTGAAGTCCTGGGTTGAGGAATTACGGTTGAACTGACCAGGGCTGATGCTAGATTAAATGAAGTAACATGAGGAACACAAAGCCCTACGAACACCTGAGCCCTTCACCTTGTGCTATGTCAGTGGGGAACATGCACGTGGATAAAGATCGGATCTTTTCTTCCTAACTGATGTCTAGGTATTCTTATTTCTTCTTCTTCCTTCCTGTCACTGGGTGTGCAGGTGCTGAGCAACCTAGCAGCCTGCTAGGAGCAGGATTCCCAGAGGTGAAGGGCAGGTTTTCCCTGAGGGAGTTCAGAACCTAGTGGAGAGAGACAGACCAGTGAACACACATTAAAAGTCATTGTGAGGAGTGTGGCAGGGTGTTGGGACAGCACAGAAAAAAAGCCTCAGCTCAGTTGGGGGTGGGGAGAGCAGGAAATGCTTCAAGGAAGAAACCATTCATGCTGAGTCCTAAAAGATGATGAAGGGTCAGCAAGGGAAGTTCATAGTTGGCACTTTTTTTTTTTAAATAATTTTTTTCTTTATTTTAGAGAGAGAGAAAGGGGGAGAGAGAGAGATAAACATTGATGAGCGAGAACGTTGATTGGCCGCCTCCTGTGTGCCCCCACTGGGGATTTGGCCCACTACCTGGGCAAGTGCCCTGACCGGGAATCAAACCAGCGGTCTTTTGGTGCATGGGTGGATGCTAAACCAGTAAGCCACACAGGCCGAGCACATGGTTGGTATTTTAAGAAATTACAATAGGTGCCCAGCCGGCGTGGCTCCGCCGATTGAGCTGCCGTCCCATGGACTGAGAGGTCCCCATTTGATTCCCGGTCAGGGCGCATGCCCTGCAGGCTTGATTCCCAGTAGAGGACATGCAGGAGGTGGCTGGTCGATGTTTCTTTCTCACATCGATGTTTCTGTCTCTCTCTCTAAAACAAACAAAAAAAAAAGAAAAAGAAATTACAATAGGGGAAATAGTGCTTGTTCTCATTTGCAGAGAAGGCTGCCTTGGGTTGCTGCCTTCCCTCCTCTTTGCCCAGCTCGGGTTCGGCCATAGTGGTGGTGTAAAGAGCCGTGCAAGCTCAGACTCTCTTCTGCCGCCCGGGCCCACCTTTCCTCCTTTGACCCGGGACTTCTCGGAGCTCTGGGCACTCTGCAGGTCCCTGTCCGAGAGCTTCTCTCACAGTGCAGCCCTCAGCTTAAGGGAGTGGGAGTTGGTGGATAGATGCCCCAGGCTGGCAATTCCTAGAATTCTTCTGTGTGGTGACTTTGAGATCCTGCTGCTCACAGTAGCAACCTTATCCCCGACCTTGACTTTAGCTTTCCTTCTTTTATCACTCTCCCTGCATCTTCTCATCTTTCTGGGATCGACTTCCCCCAAAACCTGCCTGTATCAAAGTCTTTGTCTTAGCTCTGCTTTTAGAGCAACCCAAATAAATTCACTACTGAGCTGACTTTCGCAGGAGTTACTTAAAGCTTGTGTTGAGGAGAGTTAAAATATGCTGTTAAACTGGCCAACAAAGTGGACCCAGGAGATACAGTGAGGACGAGTAAGTCAAGGAAGGCTGTCAGGCAGGGACAGCCAAGAGCTAGCTGGATAGAAAGTAAATATACACAAGCATTTCTGAGCCTTTCATGATCTATATGGTAACATACAGTTTCAATAGGTTTAATCCAAACCATCAAGGCCATAACACCCCAGGTAAGAAAGGAAATTTGGAAGTTTAAATTGCTAAGTAAACTTGTAGGCAGACATATTAGTAAATGATTCAGTTGTCAGATGGGCAGAGGGGAATGTGTGGAAGAAAGTGTTCAAAAAATAATCATGTGTGAGTTGAATTTATGGTGCTGAATTTTATTAGTAATTAATAAAAATAATTTGGTCATGGTTACATGGCAGTGGTGTGGTACCAGTCAGAAATTAGAAGAAAAATACGACCACCCCCATTCATGTATTTGTACCTAGAATTAGAATTGTGTGAACATGAGGGTTTAGACTGCAGCGCAGGCTATTGGGACCTTTGGTAGTGATGGGAGTGTTCTGTGTGCTGTCTGTTATGGAAGCCACTAAGTGCATGTCGCAGTTGAGCTGGAGTTGCACATGAATACAACCGAGGAACTAAATTTTTAATATTACTTTGTTTTAATTAGCTTAAATTGAAATAGCAACATTGAACAATGCAGTAAGCATAGAGCATAAGAACAGGATACAAAATACCTAAGGCTTATATGTAACCCATAGGAATATCTGGGGACCGTCCGTGGTCCAGGACAAAAAAGTATAGGCTGCCACACGCTGTAAGTCCCAGAGGCTCCTCCGGTCCCAGGATCACAGGCGAGGTGTGAAGGATGTCAGACAGAAGACCTACTGGTTGTTTAGAGGGCGCAGTGAGTCCCCAAAGGGTCTCAGTTGCTGTGAGAGTGGTCTCCTTCTTAGTGCACGCGTCCCCCTGAGGGCAGGTAGGAGAGGGCAAAGCTGCTCAAACTTTGGAGGGGCCTAGGCTCCTGGGAGCTGTTTTCTTGATTTTTAGAACGAAAAAGCCACCCTATGCTTCAAAGACTGTCCGTGTTTCAGAAAGTGAGAGCAGCCCTGTCCCCACCTCTTCCTCTGCTCCCACTTATCTTGGTGGAAGAGCAGAGGCTGTTTCTTCTGTGAGGAAGGAAAGCCATGACCTTAGCTATCCTGCTTGACACAGCCACACTTACGGGGTGCTCATACTTATACCATTTGGTTTTTCTTCATTTCATTTTTTTCAACTTCTATAGAAATCTAAGTCACAGGTAAATCAGTGGACTTGAAGTTGCCACCTCTTTAATGTAGCATTGAGCCTTATTGTGTCTCAGTTTTCTCCTTTGTAAAATGGGCATCCTTGCTCATGAGGCTGTTTTAAGTAGATCATGAAATAATAAATGCAAAAGCAGTTTGTAAATGTACAATGTTGTTTTGGTGGTTAACTATAGAATTTGAGTAGAGCATATCTTGATCAGCATCTTTTGCCTTTGCTCAGACTTATATACTGTAAGAAAAATAGGATAATGATCACATGACTTTAATGTCCTCTTCATACTGTTAAGATTTAAACTGGGAACCTGGGTTTGAAATCTTTATTCCCAGTGTTTATAGTGGTTAAGAGGATGCCTCTAAAGCGGGGTCTGCAGACTTTTTCTGTAAAGAGACAGCTAGTAAATATTTTAGGCTTTGTGGGCCATATGCTATCTTTGTTGCTTCTTCTTTTCTAAAAACTTTTAAAAATATAAAACCCATTCTTAGCTCGTGGTCACACAAAAACAGGCTCTGGCCAGACTTGGCCTGCAGCCTATAGTTGGATGGCTACTGCCCTGGAGCTGCCCTGCCCAGGCCAGTATGGTAGCCGCTACCTCCCATGGCTAGGTGACTTTAAATTCATTAACATGGAACATTTAATTAATCGATCACATTAGCCATACTCCAAGTGTCTAGTAGCCACGTGTGCCTGGTGGCTATTGAATTGGACAGCACAAATACAGAGTATTTCTAGCACATGAAAAGTTCTACCAGGCAGCCTGATCTGGAGTTAGGTAGAATTCTAACTTGGCCACTAACCAGCCTGGTGGACTGAGACTAGTTTTGTGTTGTTTCTGAGCCTCTGTTCCTGAAACTGTAAAATGGAAATGACAGCATTATTACTCAAAGATGTGGTAAAGATTTAATGAATACAAAGTACTCAACACAGGGCCTGACCACGCTCAATGAATGTTAGCTACTAATATGATAGAGGCACCTGCTTTTCTGTTACTGTTAATTCTGGCAAAGCTTAACTTTTTAAAATGTATCCTTGGGGGAAGGGATTATCATCCTTTTGTGCAGGACATCTGTGAAGTGTGAGATCACATTCAGTCTTGGTTTCAGTAGCAGCCCTGTGAAAGAGACGTGCTCCTCCAAGTCTGGAACAGGGTTACCACTTAGAAGAGCTGCCTCTTGTCTGTCTTCTCTATGACTTGTTTCAGTTCTAATTTTGATTCAAGTTAGTGGTCACCCTATAGTAATTTCATGAAAAATTCATGATCAATATTTGCTCAGCTTAGTGGTGGGATAGAGATAAAGGCTAGCCCACAGGAGGGAATACTGTACTCTGCAATCAGAAATTCAGAGTGAATTTTTGTTTTATTTTTGTTTATGAAGGAGTTCTAGCCAACACTATAAGCTTCTCCTTCAATGTCAGTATATTACTTGTTGCTGAGCAACAAGACCTTTTTCATACATTGTAATGAACCAAATGTGATGTAAGGAGGCCAGCTTGTGGGGTCATGGGCTTCTTAAGCCTAGCGTTCCTTCTTTCATTTCTCCGTGGCAGCTGTCAGCCATATTTACATCATGTGAATGTATGCACAGGCCATTCTGAGCCAACCCTTTGCCTTTTCATGCAGCATGATCTGCCTCTGTCCTTGCTGAAGAGAGATCATGCTCTTTGCATGCTAATATTATCACCTGATAGTGGTAATATTTTAGTAATCACAAATGAATTGTTGATTAGTTGAATTGTATGATTTGCATACTTAGTCATTTGGGTTTTGTGTGTGTGTGTGTGTGTGTGTGTGCTGCATACATCATACTGTATTAGAATCCTACGTGGGTCCCCATCATTGACAGAAATGCAGGTGGTTGGATGTTGGTTGTTCATGTCCAGGTGTATTGAGGATTATTTCAGAGAAGTTGCAAAGTGAGTGTATATAAAAAGACAATATAGTACTCAGCTAAAATAACAATACTTATACAGAAAAGGCATTTTGGTTGTTTGTTTTCCAATTTGCACATCAAGGTATTTTGTTGTTTCCTCTCTGAGATGTCAGTCCTATTTGTGGGCCTGGGCCTCTGTGTTCACAGCATAGATGGACTCCCTTTCATCATGTACAGGCCGCTAGCGGGACTGAGGGCCCATCCACCATTCCTGGCTTTGGTCAGCATGTGGTGTACCCCGCCTGTGAGCATGTGGTGGAGAAGTGCTGATTGCCGATGGTGAGAGCCAGAAAATGGGCCTCTAGTGTGAGGGAATTTCAATGTAGAATAACACCAGAGTACCAAAGTGGAAAATCTTACGCATGAGCCCTCAGGAAGATAAAACTTAAAGACTAAGAGACTCATGTCCCATAAATGCCTGATTTACATAATACTTGATGGTTTGGAGTTTTCTTGGTTGATGGGGGTCGTTAGAGGTGGTTAGAGGTACTTAGGAAAAGTGGCTGAATTGAGCTTTGCTTGTGTGACTGGACTGGAGTGTTTCCGTTTGCTTGGGAAATTTTCAAGGCTGCTGTCCTTTTGTTTTTGATTCTAACTGACAGTGAACTCTCCCACCTTTACATTCCCTGTCTGTAATACAACCTACTCCATACCCCCAACAGACTTGCCTGTTGCTTGCTACAGTTTGCTTGACACAAATCACAGTTTCTCTGCTATTTCCAAATAAACTCATCCTTTTGAGTGTGCCTCAGTTTATCTCTCTATTTAAATCAATAGGTGCAAGGTACTTGGGCAGTTAGGGGCTGGCACTTAGGCGGGATGCCAGATTTTAGGAACTATGGCCTCTAGACTCTAGACCAACAGTCTCATGAAGCAAGTTAAACTCAGTGACTCACTGGCTCTAAATCCTGGGGCAGAGTTTGTGAGAATCCATCTCTAATATCCACTGGGTAGAAGTCAGGAGAGTACTGGCACCCACCAGCACTGCAATTGCTGATGTACTGGTACCCAGGGAAAACATACCTCAGGTATGTCTCTCATACTTACACCCCCCAGGTGCGGGGAGGAAGAGGAGGGAAAGGGGGGTCAAGTTCATGGTGGTGGAGGGAGAGTAGACCTTGGGCGGTGAGCACACAATGTAATACACAGGTGTCATAAAGTTGTAGACTTGAAACTTGCATAATGTTAGTAGCCAGTGTCACCCAAAAAAAACTTAATAAAAAACAAAAAGCTTTCAAACCCAGAATGGGTGGTTTGACTAGACTCTTCTATAATCCCTTTGTTATTCAACAGGTTATGCTTATTTAAGTCCTAGAATCATCAGTCTCCCCACCACCTTTACTTGTTTTTCATATCAGGTGAGCTTCATAAGGGCATGTTTGCCATCTGGCACCTGATAAGCCCCAGTACACACTGACCAGTAAATTAAACTCCATATTATTTCACGTTTGCAGGGCAGGGTATCAGGCTTCCAGAGGTAGTACTTATTCTGGAGAATATTGTCTCCTCGAGGCTGTGTTTATCATGCTTGAGGACAATTTCATTAGGACTTTCTTCTTCATTAGGAAGTAGATGTCAGTGTCAGCTGTGTCCTGGGAAAATGTGTTTTTCCCATGCCCTGGAGTTAAGCATTAGCTTTTGTGTTAGGCCCTGACTTTAACTCTCCCTCTGAATCCGGTCCACACTTCCACCAACCTTCCTGCAACAACACAGTTGACATGCTGGAACTTCAAGAACAAAAGTGCAGCCATACCATTGTGATGATGTTCAAGAGACTGTCTTCAGTCAGGCTGTGATACTTCCTTGCGAAGAGCCTTTTCTCCGGTTCAATGTATATTAAATACCAGGCTTCTACCTGTCCACTGGGGCTTAAAGAGTTAGGAGGTTTAAAGTCCGCCAGTGCACTGCCTGAATATTTCTGCTGACCTCGGGTGTTTGAATGGATTCCATGGACAGAATTATTTACTCTGTAATAATATCTGACAGTAACAGTCGTCATCACAAAGTGTGTATTATGTCCAGGTCCAGAGAGGTGAATACTTTTACCACACAGTGAAGAAAATATTTTAGATTTTTGTTTGCCATAGATCCCTTTGTCAAAAGACAGCTCTTTAATGGAGCACAAGAGTTTAGTTGTGGAATTTGAGGTGCCTCTGATCTAGGAGATTTCGTGCTTTTGTAGAGCCTCAGTCATTGTCTTTGGGAAAATCACTAACCCCAATTCTCGCTCAGTCTCTGGCTCTTCTGTAGCTGTTAAATAGCTCATACTCTCCACATCTAAATTCAAACCCATCATCCTCCCTGCTCTCCTCAAACACACATACGTGCACACCCATTTATTTTCCTGATTTTCTTATTTCTTTTAATGTTTTCATTCAATCCATTTAGTAAATATTTACTGAGCTCTTATTATGTAGCAGGTACTTTTCTAGGCACTGTACAGTAGTGAATCAAATAGGTCAAAGCTATACCTTTACAGAGCTCGTGGTCTGGTGGGAGTAGACAGTCGACAAAGTGAATGAGTAAATTAAATATAATTTACTAGTGTCCAGTGTCATACGATCATAAATGATATAGTGAAAGATAAAACTGGGAAGGAGAATAAGGAATTCTAATTAGAGGGGTAGGTGAGGGTATTTTAGTTTAAAATAGCATAGTCAGCAGATACCCCACTGGGAAGGTGACATTTGATATTTTAATGGTATCATAATCCTCCCAGTAGTCATATTTGAATGTCTCTTTTGATCCTCCTTCACCTACAGTCAACTGACAAATTCAATCAGTTCAGCCTGCGTTATATGGCTTCCATCTATTTCCTTCTCACTATTTACGGTGCCATTACTTCTGGTTAAGGAAGTAGTTTTCTCTTATAAGTTACATTAATTTCCAGATAGGCCTATCATTCACTAGTATCTTTTAAATTTGATTTTCTGGCCCTGGCAGGTTTGGCTTAGCGGTTAGAGCGTTGGCCTGTGATCCAGAGAGACCCGGGTTTGGTTCCCGCTAAGGGCATGTACCTCGGTTGCAGTTTGTCCCTGGCCCTGGCCCTGGTCGGTCGTGCGGGTGGCAGCCACTCGATGTGTCCCTTTCACATCAATGTTTCTCTCTCTCTCTCTCTCTCTCTCTCTCTCTCTCTCTCTCTCTCTCTCTTTCTCCCTCCCTCCCTCCCTCCCTCTCTCCCTCCCACTCTATCTGAACAAAAAATGGAAAAATGTCCTTGGGTAAGGATAAAAAAATAAATAAATTTGATTTTCTAATTAGTCATTGATGGCATATAAAAAAGTGTTTTTGCCTTTTATGTATAGTGAACTTATATTTGAAAAAACTAGGTTGTAAAAGTTTTGTACATTTTAATGGATTTCTGTTGTTTTCTTTGGAATTAAGAAGTATACAGTAATGTCATGCACATAATGGTAGTGTATACCATGTACATAAACTAAAACATTCATTTTAAGTGTGCAGTTGATGAATTTTATAAGTACATCCAATCATGTAACTACCACAGTCAAAATGTATGGAGTTCCCTCACCCTGAAAGCTTCTCCATGGCCTTTTGCAGTTGTCCTCTGTCCCTGCTCCAGCCTCAAGCAATCATCGATATGGTTTCTGTCTTTATAGTTTGCCTTTTCTAGAATTTCATGTAAGTGGACTCATGTATAGCACTTTCACTTACAAAGTGAGATTTATTCATGTTGAATGTATTAATATTTTATTCTTTATAATTGCTGAGTAGTACTCCATAGAATGGATATATCACAATTTGTTTATCCATTTATCTGCTGGTGAACATTTGTATTGCTTCCAGTTTGGGACTATCATGTATAATGCTGCAACAAACACCCATGTATACATGTTTGTGTGGGTACATTTGTTCCTTTCTCTTGAGTAAATAAGACTGCAAGTGAAAGAAGGATCATTTGTTTGGTAACAGTATGTTTAACTTTATAAGGTAAGTTATATTCTTTTCTAAAGTGATTCACCATTTTGTATTCCCACCAACAATGTATGACTGTGGTAGCCAGCCTAACAGATGACGCCCAGTGATCCCCACTCTCTGAGGTTCTCTCCTCCTGTATTGTATCAGGGTTGGTTTAAGAAGTGATCAAGAGAATACAGCGGAAATGATGGTATGTTACCACCAAGCTTAGGTTATGAAATACAGTGCATCTTTCATCTTTATTGGTTGCTCACTTGCATTTGAGTCACTCACTTTGGGAGAAGCCAGCTGCCGTGTTGTGAGCAGCCCTGCGCAGAGACCCACATGTTGAGGAACTGAGGCCTCTGGCCAACAACCAATTAGAAACCAATACATCCTACTGAAAGCTGTGTGAGTGAGGCTGGAAGCCAATATTCCAGCCCAGTTATACCTCCAGGTGCCTGCAGCCTTGGGAGACACAGAGTCAGAACTACGCAGCTCAGTTGCTTTTGGATTTCTGGCCATCAGAAACTGCGAGAGAATTAATGATTATTGTTTTAAGCTGCTAAGTTTTGAGACAATTAGCTAAACAGCAATAGATAACTAATCCAATGAGAATTCTAGTTTCTCCGTATGTTTGGCAACATTTGACATTGTCAGTCTTTTATTTATTTTTAATTTTTAAAAACTCTTACCCAAGGACACTTTTTCAATTTATTTTCAGTCAGAGTAAGAGGGAGAGAGAGAGAAAAACATGGATGTGAGAAAGACACATCGACTGGTTTGCCTTCTGCACCACCCCAACCAGAGCCGGAGACTGAACCTCAACCGAGGTATGTGCCCTTGACCAGAATCAAACCTGTGACTCTTAGGTCTGTGTGCCAGTACTCTTACCCCTGAACCAAACTGATCAGGGCCTATTCATGTTTTTAATTGCCATCTGTATTATCTTCTTTTGTGAAGTGATTATTTCTACGTTTATCCATTTTAAAAATTGGCTTGTCATTTTGTAAAAAGTTTCCCCTGAAAATCTGTTGCACTGTCTCCACAGGACACGAGAATCCTTACCCACATGGCCTCTTTGTTGTTGGGTAGAATTAAGTAGGTCTTGCAATAATATTTTTTAGGTGCATTTTGACCAGACTTGGCCTTAAGTTATTAATCTCCCTGTCTTTTCTGGAAGTGATGTTGAGTTAATAGCCAATACCATTGAAACTAATTCACTAGCCACCACTCAGAATTATTCCCATATCAGTCATCACTGCTCTTGTCTCTTGCCAATTGTTGAGAATTGCATAAACACAGTACTTTTTCTGTATTGCTCGATCCCTTCAATGCACTTTGAATTCCTTCTCCTATCATCTACCTCTTCCATACACACAGAATCAAACCTGTGACTCTTAGGTCTGTGTGTCAGTACTCTTACCCCTGAACCAAACTGATTCATACCTGATTGGTATGACAAGAAGAATACCTGATTCATATTGTACAATCATCCCTAATTTTTGTTTCCATCATGGTCTTATTTTCTTTCTTACTAGTCCCTTTAACGCTCACTGCTTTTGTACTTTCCAGACGTCATGAGAATATTATTATTATTTTTTTATCCTCACCCGAGGACATTTTTGCATTTATTTTCAGAAAGAATGGGAAGGAGGGAGAGAGAGAGAGAAGTATTGACGTGTGGTTGCCACCCACACGACCCCAGCTGGGGCCGGGGATGAACTGCAACCGAAGTATGTACCCTTAGTGGGAACTGAACCCAGGACTCTCTGGTCTGCGGGCCGATGCCCTAACCACTGAGCAAAACAGGCCAGGGCAATATTATTCTTTTAACACCTCAAAATTAAGTACAAGTAATGGGGACTCTAGGACAATGGTCTTTAGTTAGATTAGCAGAATTTTCATGAAGTTGTTATAAAGATTTGATAAGAGAGAATACATCTTGACTTTCCTAATTTAAGAGATGAGCCAAAGGATAGACTCTGTAAAAGTGTTATGCAAACATTAATACAATATTACTATTTACTGTTAGTCTTATTTAAATAAGTATTTCCTCACAGCTTTATGTTAAGTACAGATTTTAAATTCTATGAGCAATAGAACCATATCAGCAAATATGTATGGTTCTATTTAGTTCTGCAAATGCCAAATGGCCCTTGGCATATTTTCTATGAATTATGAATTATTTTCTATTCAACAAGTATTTATCAAGCCCATGTTCTGGTCACAATGTTAAGCAGTAGATCTATGACAGTGATGCCAAGAATCTTACAGCTCAGGAGCTCCCAGTTAGGGAGGTGGACATAGGGCCCGTCACCCCCATTTGGCAGTGTGGAATATGGCAGGAAATGCCCATGCAAAGCACAGAGGCAGCTTCGAGGAGTGCAGGGTCAGTTCTGCCTGGGTGTGCTTCCTGGTGAGTAACAGTGGACTAGTAGGAGTTTACCAGATGGCAAGGGTAAGGAGAGGGCATTCCAGAGTGTGCAGAATAAGGCAATATAGAGAAGTGTCTTTGAAAACTCAAGGACAGAAAGTTTCTGTATGCTTTTCCATCCTGACTGTGGAAAGCAAGGTGCTGTTGGAAAAAAATATTAACAGCTTTTAGAGGGACAGGACTGTACCTCCTGATATTGTCCTGTTTTATTTTTGTGACTCATTACTCTTTATCTCAGCATTGACTCAGGATATTTATGTTAACTTTATTAGTGCATTTGCTTCTTCTTCTCTTTTGGTGATTACTGTGTGCATTTGGGGCTATGTAATTTCATTATTTCAATGCCTGTGTTATGTAATTGAAGCCTAAATTAATGTTGCCTAAAAAGATGCTTTATTCTAACTTGATACATTCTGTAATGCTAAACTAATTTGTTTTTTCTGCCTGCAACCTTTCATTTATATAATTTGCTTAGTGACTAGCCAGGTGGCACTGCATTAGATTCAGCAAACCACACTCCTGACCTGGCCCCACTACTTTAAGGGTTGCAACTTTAAAAGTGTATCTTTGTGGAATAGGTCCAGTATTTGCCTCTAATCTTCCTATCAGTATGGTCTCAGGTTCACAAAGCCACCTACAGACTCCGTCTTTTGTTTTGTTTTTTTTCTCCTACAGACCTGTGTTCTGTATATTTGTCATTTAGAAACAAGCCACATATTGCTCTCCTGTTATTTAACTATTAGATAGTTACTTTTAATTCTAATTTGTTTAATTTGTTCCTCATCTCTCCAGTAAGATTTTAGTATTCTTGAAAGTAGGGATCATCCAGTCTCTTAGCATAGTGCTTGGTACAGTACAATGTTTAAGAATCACTTTTATAAATGAAATACGGGTCTGAAAAAAATTTTAATAGAATAAATACTCTTTGTTGTGTGGCCAGATCAAGACTGTGTTAGATCGACCTTTGAGTGGATGGGCAGTCAAGATCATATTCTCCATGGATGACCTTTTGTCTCTACCAGATCTTCAAGCCAGGACTTGGGGGTCTGACTTATATCTGTATTGCAAATGTGGATAGGTCACTCAGTGTCTCTTTGTCTCAGTTTCACCATTTATAAAATGTGGTCAAAAATATTACTTATTCATAGTGTTGTTTTGAGGATTAAAAGAAATAATGACCAGCGCTGGCTGGTTTGCTCAGTGGTTAGAGCGTCAGCCTGCACACTGAAGGGTTGCAGGTTTGATTCCCGGTCTAGAGCATGTACCTGGGTTGCAGCTTTGACCCTGGCCCCAACTGGGGCCCGTGTGGGAGGCAACCAATTGATGTGTCTCTCTCACATTGATGTTTCTCTCTCCTCCCTCCCTTCCACTCTTTCTAAAATAAAAAAAATCAGTAGAAAAAATATATCCTTGGGTGAGTATTAACAACAAAAAAGAAAACACTTAGGATGAGTATCTCTCACTTTTAAAAAATTACTAACATTTTTTTGCCCAGCCAGTATGGCCCAGTGCTTGAGTGCTGTTCCCTGCACCAAGAGGTCGCCAGTTCGCTTCCTGGTCAGGGCACATGCCCAGGTTGTGGGCCAAATCCCCAGTGTAGGACATGCAGGAGGTGGCCAATTGATATTCTCTCTCATTGATGTTTCTCTCTCTCTCTCTCTCCCTCTCACTTTCTCTCTCTCTAAAAATCAGTAAAAAAAAAAAAAAAAAAGAAGCCTGCCTGAGGCTGCACAGCCCCAGGACAGGACTCTGACACTGCACCCTGCCCACTCGCTTCTTAGCAAGCCTCCCCCGTTGACACCCCTGCTGTACTATTGTGACCTTGGCATGTTCTCCCTGTGTCTTCCCGTTACGCATATGAGCAAAGTAGTTTGGTTTGCCCTATCGAGACTTATTTCATGTGTTTGGGAGGGTGGTCCTCCAGTAGATGGGCAAACCATGATTTAGGTTCATCCCTGATAATTCCCTCTCTCCACTGCCGTCCATTCGACCTCAGGTGTTCCCTCTGTTGTTCCTTTTACATTTTATTCTTCTTACTTTCCAGTGTCTTCTTTGCCATTGTTCACACGTTTGATGAAATTTCAAACATAGTCTATGGTCTGTTTTTCTTTTTCTCTTGCCTTTCCCCCTTTTCGCCTAAAGCTAAAGTGTTCAAGGTATTATAATGGTCTAAAATGTCAAGGGAAAACTAGGTGGGGAAACAGCAATGGAGAATAACTCTATTACCTGTTTCCATAGAGTTCAGATTAATCTTTTCCTTCTTTTTGACCCTTTCAAACAAATGAACACATTGGCCCATTTAAGGGGTAATTGCTCTTTTCTTCGGAACACACGTCTTAATATGACTACCTGTGGGAGGCACGCATTCTGGGTGACAAAGGTTGGCAGGAGTGGAGCGCCTTGTGTTCCCTGCCTGTCCTTCATCACCTTCATTTCTGCCCTCTCAAATAATAAAATCTTTTCTTAACTATAGAAACCATAGAGGTAAAAAATATGACTCAGGTTAAGTGCAGTAAGAATTTTAGCCACCTTAAATTAGAATGCACTTCTTTAGTTTTTGATCCAAGGTATTATGCCAACTGGAAGATGTAAATTTGTCATCATTTTCTGCCTGTTTCATCTTTTCTTTCCTTTTTTGCATTGTCATAATTCTCTAACTTTATTATATTTCTCTGTTAGTCTCTCTCTTGTTCAGTCTTTGTGCTCTCTGTGGAACTGGAAGAAATTGTACATGGGGTTTTGATATTTTGCCAACTGTTTCCTATAATTAAAAGTGAATTGGAAATGTGAACACTGCCTCTCTTCTGTCGATGTGTCTGAGGTCTAGTCTAATAGAAACATGAAAAGGTGAGAAAAAGGAATCTGGAGGTAGGAAGAGAAAATGGAAGCATGCTATTCAGGGTAAAGGGTTCCTAATGGAACATAAACCCTTAGGCCTGTGGGTTATCTATTCCAAATTTGTTCCTTATTTGGGTCAGAAGATCATCTGTTAAGATTTATCTAGAATCAAGCCAGTAATACTGAGGTGGTAGTTCATATCGTTCATGGTTGGCCTGATCCACATTAATTGTCTTCCCAGGTGAGGTAATCAAAAGCAGAAACCTACATAGAACTGTTTGGAACCTGAGAGAGAAATACAGCAAAGTAGACAAGAAAGAGAAACAGTTTTCTTGTTTAATGAAATATCAACTGGAGCCATGTGAAAATCTGTATAAAGAAGGAGTGGACTCATTGGACTTTTTGTGACATATTTAGAAGCTACCAGAGTAGCTGGCTTTTTCATTGACAGTGTCTCCCTTATCCATTTGTTTACTTAGTTTAGCATGGTGATATATAACATGAAGACTCTGGGTTTCTCTCAAGATCATGACTTCTCTGCAAAAATAAAGGCTTTGCTTTTAAATTTGGTCAAACGTTTTTTAGCCTGATATTTAGTTCCTAACATTCCTTTCTGCATATAGGATAAAACTCATTTTGTTAAAATCATCAGTTACTCCCCCAACTTACTATGACCTGGTTTTCCACTATGGTCCCCCTCCCCGGCGAGCAGACTCCTCTGCTGACTTCCCCAGTTACTTTGGCCACACCACATAAAACTGTGTATTTCTTTTTCTCCTTATCTTTGTTTTTAGGGGGAGTTGTTAATGTCACTCTACTTAATATTCAGCTATTGAATATGCCGCATGTTTTTCTGGCTGCCCTGTAGCAGAGCTCATTGTGCAAGTGGGTCATTTGTCACTTAGATGATTTTAGATGATGACTTGGGAGTTGATATAGGAGTAAGTCTAAGATTATTAAATCTGAGACTTTATGAGATGTTTAGCATTCAGAATATTTATTCAGCAAAGTAGGAAATATTTGGGGAAGATAGTGAATTTGCTCTACCTAAAAGCTGGAAATCTGTGTATAACATACAGGAGCCAGGTGTATTAGTCTGGTAGGGCTGTCATAACAACGTCCCACAGACTGGGTGGCTAAAAAAGCAAATTTATTTCCTCAGAGTTCTGAATTCCAAGATCAAAGTGTTAACGGGGTTGGTTTTTTTCCGAGGCCTCTTTTGTGTCTTTACTTAGTCTTCCCTCTGTGCCCGAGTCCTAATCTTTCCTCATAAGGACACAAGTCCTAGTGGATTTGGGTCTACTTCAGTGACCTCAGTTTACCTGATTGTCTCTTTAAAGAACCTACCTGCAAATACATCCAGGTTTGAGGTACTGAGGGTTAGGACTTCAACATGTGAATGGCGGGGTGCACAATTCAGCCCATAACAAGGGGGACTAAACTCGAATCTCCTGATTGAATAGTGTTTAATGGAAATATGAAATTAAGAATAACTCCCTTATAAGGATGGTACTGAGAATTAAATGTAGTCTTGTATGTGAAGATTTTAAGAACTTCAAATTCCTACTAATAAGACTGATAGTGTTATCACTGTTATATAACATATCAGTAAATGTAGTGGTTATTATATTATGAAAATAATAATGTTCCTTGAAATGGCCGAATCCATGTTGGAAATGAAAAGGTTTGACCTTGCAGTGCCTTTCCCTGGAGTCGGAGAAACGGTCCTGCAGGGAGGAGAGCAGCGCTGGGCCGGGCGGTGCATCGCTGCAGCTCGGCGGGTCTTGAGCAGGTCTGAGGAGCAGACCTTGGTGCCACGCCTACTGAGAGCAAGATGAAGGACAAGTGATGCAAGATGAAGGACAAATTAGATGGTCGAGTAAATGATTGCCTGTCATGGATTAAATGTCAGAAAAATGATTAAAAGGAACATTATGTTCTTTTCTTAATAATAGACATCAAAATGTTTTATCAAACATTATTTCATACCTTCAGTAAAAAGTCTGTATGAACTAGTACCATGGTAAGTAAGGTATTAACATTGAAAACGAATGCCAGTAGTCAAACTTCTCAGTTTCCTAAATATATATAAAATGCTTTCCACAAAATTATTCTGATCAAGAGCTGCAGAGGTGGGTAATTTTATTATTCTTGGTTTCACTTAAAGTGGAGTTTTAGAAAGTGTCTGCTTTAAAGGTATAATCCCTTAATTCATTTTTCTCTACCCCAAATAGGTAATTCATTAACCTTTCATTGTAATAGGAGCTAGAGCATCTATCTGAAGCCAATTAAGTGTTTTATGTTATAGTTCATTGTGAACAAACAAGTAGTTTTCTGTCCCCTTTCCCTAAACTGCTATAATTTAGGGATCATGTACTAATTATACAGCTCTAGAGCCAGTTTCGAGAGGGATAAAAGCTTCTGTCAAACGCATGTGTTTGAGCCGAGGTGCTGGGGACTCCAGAGGCTTGGGTCTCTCTGGAGGTGTTCAGGACTTAAATGTTTGTTCAGTTGGACAATTTGATGCTAATTGTAGTTTCACAGAATGGGATTTAGGACAAATCTTAAAGGATAAGAAGTAATTATTTTTTTAAAATATATTTTAGAGTTCTAAGTTGGGAATACAGCCTTCTCTGATAATGAAGTAATTGGTTCTAGATTATTTTAGGAGTCGTGTTTTTTCAATGGTAGAGTTTTTAGGCTCTTTACTTTTCTCCTTTTGTCCTTGTCATCAAGCTTTTGGCTGTTTTATTTTTCAGAGTCATTACTCAAGAGTGCCAACAGGGGAAAAGAAATGCCAAGGAGGCCCTGGCCGATTTGGTTCAGTGGTTAGAGTGTTGGCTCATGGACCAATGAGTCTTGGGTTTGATTCCGGTCAAGGGCACGTACCTTGGTTGTGGTTCGTCCCCGGCCCTGGTTGGAGTTGTGTGGGAGGCAGCCACTCGATGTGTCCCTTTCACATCAATGTCTCTCTCTCTCTCCCTTTCTCTCCCTCCCTCTCTCTCTCACTCTATCTGAACTAAAATGGAAAAATGTCCTCGAGTGAGGATTTAAAAAGAAAAAAGAAATGTCAAGGTGAATATCAGATCAGCCATGTTCTCTGTTTGACAAGTGTGATAGAGCTTATTTTACTCCTGATCTTCAGACTTCTGTCTGTGTTTCTTCTTGGACTTTAGATTGTTTGAGGGAGGAATCTGACAGCAGAGTGACACACCCACACCAGGCATTTACTAGATGTTGTCTAAGATGCTTATTGAATTAGATTTATGATCCTTGTAGTTTTTGTTTTTAGTTTTCACAAAGATAAACTTGGCTTTGTAACTAACTCCTCCAGCTCTCCCTGTCCCACCCACACTTAGTCACTTCCCAGGTTGAATTTCTGTCTTTTCACAGTAGGATAGCAGCATGAAGATATGGGTGAGATTGCTGAGTTCAGTAGAGGAGCTGCTCAATTAAGGGGAGAGAACCTGGAGCAGAGTGTACCAGGATGCTAGGAATTTGAATGGGGCAGTTGCATTTCTGCTGAAGCAAGCCATGCCTTGTCCTTACTGAAGTGTGTTGGGGGAGGTGTGCACTGACGGGGGCTGCACCCAGCTTTTCGCTGGCAGTTCTCTAAACTGGTTCTGGCCAGAGTGGACTCCAAGGAACCTGAGAGCTTGGAGCAAACACCTTTTTTCACATGGGTTAGAAAAACGTGAAGCAAGTCAGACTGCATGGTACTTCCTGGTGGTTTTGTTCGGGAGGTAGTCACCTTTTACTTCATGAGATGAAGACCCCTTTTGGGAGCTCTTCAGACCCAACTCACATGAACTCAGGCAGCTCAGCGAAAAGTAAGGAGTGGTTTGGAATGGAATTAGGAGGCTCGGTTTCTGATCTCAGATCTACTACCAGTTGAGTCTGTGACCTTGGAACACGTCAGTTAATCTCTCTACTGACCTCAATACACTCATCCATGAGTGAGTTGAATGGATTGTAACTATGGTCATTGGTCTTAAATTCTATATATTTAGAAAGGATGCATGCAGAAAATTTACAGTTCCCCTAAGTTCCCCATAGAGTTCCCAGTGTTTGCTGTAGTTCAGATGTCAGGATCACTTTCTCCCAGTTTGATTCCCTTTGGCTTGGTGATGTCATTGTGTGCAGAAATAGAAAACAGGTACAAAGCCAGTTGTCCATTTCTGTGTGCCAGGGTATGTTTGATGAGATCATATGTTGCTCTTTTACTTTGAAAAACTAAGTCTGACTCAAGTAGTGGTCACTAACTACTTAAACTTTGGGTACAGCAATGACCTACATTTTCTGTTCATTTTGTTTTGGATTTCAGCTCTCTCGGTGTGCTTGCTCCTTCTCAGTGCCTTCTCTCTTCCCACTATATGTGATTATACAGGCATCTGAAGTTTTGCCAGAAGCAAATGCTAGTTGTACCAAGCTGAGGTAGCAATTCTAGGGGCCGTACCCTTTGCATATGTGTTGTTTTATGAAGATAAAATTTTTACATGATTCTTTGCATCAGCAGTTTTGCCATTTGACATCATTTAAAATCCATTGAGTATGTGATCCAGGTCTCTGTGATGCATCTGTACTGCCCTCTTCCCTCCCTCCTCTCCTCCAGGAGGCTTTATTTTTTTCAGCTTGGAGAGGTGTGTGTGGTACACTGAGAAATCTGGCCAGCTGAGTACTGCATTTCCATCAGCATCTTTGAGAAAGAAGTTGATGTGGAGGCTGAGAAAGTATTCATAGAAATACTGCTTTTCTCATGGCTGCTTATAGCTGTGATTTTGTTGAAGCAAAATGCAGACTAAATAAGATTTGAGGAAGAAGATAACACATTGAAAGTGTCTCTCCTGGACAACCCAGGGGAAATCAAGGCTGGCTGAACCAGCTGAGAATGGAGCAGAGCCAGAGGCTTCGGGTGGAGGCTTCCTCGGGAGAGGTCTGTGCCTTTCCTTCCAGTGTGTTCCCGCCATAGCAGAGCCAAGCGCAGGCCTGATGGCACCAGGTGGTGGCTCGGGAACATGCCAGACCACCAGGGTTAGGAGCACAGACTCTGGAGGGACACAGACCTGGATTTTATTTCTGAGGGAGTCGGGTGCTTTGGTTGTAAGCCACAGAAACCAGTCTGGCTAACTTAAACGGAAAGGGGGTAGGTTAGAATGTAGTGAAAGGACACGGAGTCATTCATAGAATTAGTGAGGCTCAGTTGGGAAGCAGGGCAGTGCTGGGAGGTAGGACAGCCTTCCCTGGGTGGTGCCACTGCAGTGACTTAAAAGAAAGCACTTTTTGTCCCTATGACATTTCACTCAAAATCCAAATCCCTAAGAGAGAGATATGATGGGTCTTGCATTGCACTTTTAGGCATGGGTGGGTAGGGGGTCATAGTGATTAACATATGCCAGGCTAGTTCATCTAGAGGAATTTGGGCTACTCTTAACAAAAGAAGGGTTTGTGCCCTGGCCAGTTTAGCTCAGCAGTTAGAACATTGGCCTGAGAACTGAAGGGTCACGGGTTTGATTCCTGTTTAAGGGCATGTACCTGGATTGCAGGTTCAATCCCTGGCCCAATCAGGGTCATGCCTGAGGCAACCAATTGATGTATTTCCCTTACATCGATGTCTATCTCTCCCTCCTTTCCACTCGATCTAAAAATCAATGTAAAAATATCCTCAGGTGAGGAGTAACAAAAAGTAAATAAAAAATAAAACAAGAAGAAGAAGGGATTTGGATTGTTAGGCAGACTAAACCAACACATGTGTATGACATCAATGAATCCTACCATTCAGCATGTTAGTATCTGAATCTTGGGTAAAACCTCAAAGACTTGGGTAATGCCTCGAGTACCTCAGCTTTGTACTACTAAGAAAATTGACGGAAATCAGTCTGCGGAAGAATAAGACCCATTTAATAGCTATGCTCACTGGAGGTATTAAAAAAAGTAATTCCTGTAACCCTCTCAGCATAGGCCTTGTAGTTAGTAAGTACTCACTCCGCAGTTTTTAAGCCATGAATAACATTTTCTGAGCAGAGTTATTTATTGATGGGGTGACCCACGCACGTGTCAGTTTGTTCATAGCTGCCCTATTTTTATGCATTTGCACCTTCCAAATTAACATTGTTATGGATTTCTCAGTAGAAATTTCCCCCTGAAATTTTATTACTTTATTTTTGCTTTAAATTGTATTGTTTTTTTAAAAGTTGTTGTTGTTGACACTATTGCAGATGTCTCCCATTTCCCCCCACTTTGTCCACCTTCCCCCATACCTCTCCCCCTCCCTTGGCCCTCACCACACTATTGTCTGTGCCCATGGGCTATGCATATATGTTCTTTAGCTAATCCCGTCAACTTTCCTTTTCATTTATTTTGGAGAGAGAGAGAGAGACAAAGAGAGACATTGATTTGTTGTTCCACCATTCATTCATCATTCACTGGTGGCTTCCTGTATTTGCCTTGAGCCAGGATCGAACCATCAACCTTGGCTCATTGGGACGATGCTAAAACCAATGGAGCTACCCAGCCAGGGCTTGAATTTCTCGTTTTAAAAATAAAGTATCATTATTACTGGTTGCATTAATATAATCCAAGATGGGCTTAATAGACCTTTGCTTTGAACTTCAACCTCTGCCCTATAGTAGTATATGAGATATACAAGCAGTGAACAGCATTCTCAGTGAAATCTGATTCTGACCTTCCTGTCTTTCCCAAGCCTTTTAAGATGCAGCTTATCCCGCAGTGCCCTTTAATGACGGGGTGCAGGGTGCTCTCAACGAAAGAGAATGCTCTGAGCCACCACTGGCTGGGGCAGTCAACTTTGCCCAGCCCAGCATGGTGGTGGGAGAAGTATTCGACGCTGCTGCCTCTGCCAGCTACTGGCCTGTCAGCCAACTGTGCCAGGGCCCATTCCACAGCTTCCGGGACACCTGCGCCACTGGCCTTTAGGCGGCTTGGACGGCGAGAGTTATAACAAATGATAGACTGAAATGTGTGCAAGAAAAAGGCAGGTGGTTCTGCAGTCAAACCTATAGACACAGACAGTAGTACTTGCTTCAGAGGTTTGATACATTATATAGGGTATAAATATGAAGCTATTTGTTTATTTTACTTTTTAGTAATTATTTTTAGTAAACCCTTTAGTAGCAATTGTGCGCCCAAAAAAGTGCCCTTTTTTAAGAAAAAAGGAATGACCAGACTTTTATTTTTTAAGAAAGATGATATTGAATATGTCCCCTGTCAATACTGACCACTCACATGAGGCCATAACAATGTGTCTGACCATAGAAAACCCCAACAAATGCATCTGCTGCGAAAGCATTTCATCTGTCCTAAAAGCTCAAAGATGAGAGTTTAACACATGGAGCATTTTTACATACTGTTTATTGAAGAATGGCTTTTCATTTAGGTCAAATAACTGTTGTTCTAAGTTAGTTTCACTCATTTTGGAGTTCAGGTTTTCTTGTACACTGGCAAAAACTGTAGTAGTTGTTAATATCTTGGCTCCATTAGCAAGAGAACTTTACAAATAGTTGTGATCATGCCAGTTTTATATCAGTGTCAGCGCAGATACTGCAAGTAGAAATTTTAATTCCAATAATTTTTCTGGTATTTTTTCTCATCCAATTTGTGATATCAAAGGAAAACGTTCAGCAGTTTATTCTGTCTAAGGAAACATATCTGATTTTATTGTACTTGTAATTTCAACCCAAAAGTTCAGTATTTACAGACAAATTATTTAGTTTTGCAATTATATTAAAATTTTGTGGTGCATAGTGTTTTAATTTAAAAAACACTCGTATTACTAAATTTACAAAAGTGAAGCAGAAATGTACTTGCAGTTATTTATGAGATACACACACACCTCACTGTAATATTTTTGCAACAAAGCTGAAGTTAAGTACAAAAATATACATCAGTTTGGCAAGAACATACTTGCTCTCTTTGCTGCCTCTCATCAGTTGAATTTTAGCAGTGTATCAGACTTCAAAAAACAAATTGGTATCTCCCCTAACTATCCCACAATGCTATTGAAAGTAGGATTCCTTTACATTTGTCTGTATTTTTTTCCTCCAAATAGTTCAAAATCTTGAATCAAAGCAGTCAATTAATGAAACACCAAAAGCATCAGCATTTAAAGCTTTTAGAGAATTGCAATTTTTAAGAAAAGGCCTGAAAATGAGAAGATACTATAATGTATTCTCACAAAAGCAAACAGGGACTGAAACATTTATGTGGTGAGGGCCCAATGGCACACAAAATGTAATTTTTGAATTCTGTAATTCTGATTTAGAATAGTTCTATTATGGAAAGAATTTTTTTCAATGTTACTTCTGTATTTAATTGGAAACCTTTATGTTGTAGCACAATGGGATGACAGTGAGATGGTTTAGACTGTTGCTTCATTTAACTTTGACAGAACAGTCAAAAGAATCGTAAATAGAGACAATTTATTTGAAGAGGCTGGTCTTGTTAACATAGTTGTTAAAAACTTATATACTCTGAATGGAAGCAGAAAGACAGTTCCTTTGGAAGTATGATGGCTGAAATATTTATGCACTACATTAAAAAAGAGAATTGATAATCTCCATTTGTAGGACCTGCTGTGAGCATATTACACAGTCTCAGAGGGTGTTTTCAAAAATCAAAACTAGGGTGGTCTTAACAGAAAAGAGTCTATTGAAGATGCCAACAATCGCAAGTTGCACAAAATTTAACTTCAAAGAAGATTGCAGGCAATTAATTTCCTGACAAAAAATCAAAATACCGAGGTCATACTGAAAGCATATACTTTTAGAAAAACACTAGGGATGAAATTAAAAAGGTGCAGTTATGAGACTGAGCAAAGTTTGTTAAATATATGCCAAGACCAATTATTGATTATATTACTTTTAAAGGTTCATAAAAATTAACAGACATTTTTCTATTTTGCTTTAATGTACACAGACCTTTTTCTTTTTAGAAAGAATTTTGTTTTTGGAAATTATTTCTGAATAAAGTGATTCTATAGGTTCATTAATATAAAAAAAACTAGTTTTTCAATAAGTAATTATTTAAAAAATAAGTTTAATTATATGTCACACCTATTTTCACTTTCAATATTGACTTGGTTTGAATGATAAATTACATGGATATTTTATTCATTAATAGCTTTGGTGAATCTTTAGGGTTGAAACATGGCAGAATTCATAATGTTCAGATCAGGTCATAAAGGGTTTGCTATCTCAGAAGCTCATTCCCTCGGGGGTTCCTTCACCCATCCGTCAGCGAGGTCCTCAGTGTAGTTGTGCCACAGCCACACCCTCTTCCGTCCTTGATCAGCTCCACTCTGTCCTAGACAGTTGACCGCCCTGGGCCCCTCCCAGCTGGGGCAGTGACACAGTTTTCTCAGGCACTTTGGATGTGAGACGACATATTTTACAGTCTCTCTTCGGTGCCGGAAGCCATCATATGTGAAGCCAGGGAGCATTTGGTGGCCATGTGTTTCACACTCTGGACTTGAGAGTCAGCAGACAGAGGAAAAGAAGAAAGCAGACACAGAATGAGAGGCAGGATAATACTTAATTTACTGGGTGGAGTTTTTCCTGAGCCTCCCCTTAGGTTCCTCCAGTCACTTGAACATTTTTATAGTAAATTAACCTTTTGCGTTTGTGAATTCAAGTTTAATTGCTATCAGTTACAACCAAAAGAGTTATTTCTTACCCACCTGAGTTTAAAGCAAATTAAGGATAAGACACCAAAGCAGATGGTGGGAACAGAATGTCAACTTGATTTCTCCTAAGCTGATTGGACAACCTGGTTTTACATCTCCATCCAAGGGGACTTGATGTCACTCCCTTCCTGCCACCTCTGCAGCCCACCCGAGGGAATGGCGGGATTGGCACAACAGGCACCGTCTCTCCTCTGGCTGAGATGGAAGCACTGGAAAAAAGCAAATCCCTACTGTTTGAAGTCTTTTAATAGATTAGCTCCAGAAATATGGACCAGTCAGATACTTACTCCTTCAGCAAGGGTTCAGTGATGGGCAGAGGAAGAGGTGCCAGCTGCTGTACTGGACATCTTTCTTCAGCTGGAAAAAGGCCCGCAGAAAGGGCACCTCACCACAAGTCTGAACCTAAACTCTCAAGATTAGTGAAGGCCAGCATTCAGATGGTCAGGCAGAGAGCCTGGGCATGGGGTAAGGCTGCGGACCAGCCAATCCAGCCAATCCCTAGTGCACCCCCTGCCCTAACAGCTATTTTATGTTTGTGATTCTGTGAGCACCTTCCTCGTGTTTTGGTCTCTAGCAACTCCTACCACTGCCTGAAAATTTCTGATGTATCATCTACATCTAGCATTTCCAAATGGTCAGCTAGAATTACTAATGTGTGTTGATAATATTGCTAATGCTGCTTTGGGCCTGGGAAGGATCTGCTTTTGGGGGGACAGAGCAGATTTAGCTAGTAGATGTGAGGATGGGTGAGAAAAGCCATCTCTTGCAGTGGTTAATCATTTAGGCATTTGTGAAAACCGTGAGTTGAAAAATTCCTCTGAAAGTTTGTGAACAATAAGATAGCAGGATAAATCTGTCTATAACAATAAATCTTTGGTGTTGCTCTTGGCAATTCAGAGTTTTCCACAGAGAGAGGCTAAAAAGCTAACTGTATATTTAAAGACTGCTCTTCTTTCCTGGATGTGCATCTACTGTAAATGGCTTTGATGTTTCAACCCAGGGTCACCTTTTTCTAGTTTTACACATTTGAGGGCACACATACTGCTGTTTGGAGTTTCAGATCTTTCTAAAAACTGATTCACAAAGACACCTAACCTCTCCAACCTTTTTCTGCCACCTACTTTCTCTGTGAATACAGTGCCCGCGTACTTTCAAAGGCAGAGGCTTCAGAACTTGGCAGCCAAAAATGGATCGCACCTACCACATTAGCGGTGCGGTTGACAACAGTGGTTACTTACCTCTGCTACGCCTGACTAGCTTTCTTGTTGTTAAGTGTGGTCATGCAGGCTAACACTGACTTAGAAACAGGATGCACAACTGAAATGTTTATGTTCAAAACCCATTTGGGGATTGAGGTAACATTTCCTACGTATGTTGTACCAATTCATAAAAAAGAAGCTCTTTTTTATTTTTAAGGCTGATGTTTTGCTCCTTTTGACTTCTAATGACTAAAAATGAGTTTCATATTCTTTTTCATCTCTTCTTTTAGCTGTTAGTATTTAGTACCTTCATTTATCTTTGAAAAGCAGTTAGAAGTGAAAGGTCCCAGATAAGAGTGATTGGTGGGTTGGGTGGAAGATGGGCTGAGGTGGGTTGAAGAGAATGTGATAATAGCCTTCAAGAGAGGCAAAGGTTGTAACTGGAGCTTACTTTGAAAATTACGACCATTTTCTGGTGGCCCGGCCTGGCAGTCAGTGATCTCTGTGGTAGTTGGTCAGCAGGTGTGAGGGTGATGCTGGCACACCATGATGACATGTGGTGAGAAGACCAAGCAGAGAGCAGAGGAACAAAGGAGAAACACAAGGCAGGGGAGAAAAATGTTTAGCCTTTCTTTCTTAAGGATATTACAGCAAGATTTGTTATTTTGTTGAAAGTACAGTAGTTCCCAGAACAGTATATTTATAAACATTCAGCCTGTTAGAGACCTGACCATCCAGATTGGTGTCTGAGGCTGGACAGACACGCCCAGACCGTGCCCCTCTGGAGGAGTTGCCTTTTTCTCTCCAAATTCACAGTATCTGGTAGGCAAGTGATTAAGAGCTCTGGTTTGCCATGTGTAGATATGGAAAGTGAAGAAATCATTGGGTTTTATTAAAGCAGGGTATAATTCTGGATCTCACACTCAGTTATTTTTTTAGGTCCTCTCCTTTTTACCTAGTACTGTAATATGTGTTCCATATCCCAATGGGGACTTACAAACTGCTGAAGGAGATAAAAGGCAAAAACATGAAATACCTTGAAAACAGGTAAGTATGTGATATGCATTATAAGTGCCATGTGCACGGAGGCAGGAGCCTTTTTGCCTTGAATTTAGACGGTGTACATGTTGAGATCTGGTATCATTTTGGAAACCATGTCTAAGAGAGGGTCATCCGCCAAGGGAATTCCTCTCAGCAGACTCTCTCTTATAGTCTTTGCCTAATTTATTTTTTGTCGCTACTGGAGTCTATAAGATGGGCAGATAATTCAGCAAGAAATGAATTGGGAGTGAGTACTTGGCAGCACAAATTAAACAAAGGTCAGAATGTGGAATGCCCAGTGGGGACTCTGTGGGCCACGAGAAGACCCCCTGGAGGAAACGGGAGCAGAGGCGGAGAGCTGCGGGTGTGTGCAGTGCCCAATGGGACGGGGGCAGAAGCGAGACAGACATCCGAGTTGGGGGTCCTGAAAGGTAAAATTAGGAAATTGGCTGTGGTGACAATTAAGAGCATATAGGTCCTCGGGCATGGGTTTGAGAGGATTCAGTAAGTGATCAGAGGATCAGCCAGGCAGCAGTGTGCAGGATGAGTAGGAGAGGGAAGATATCCCAGAAAATGAAGCGACGAGAGCTTGAATCACAGTGCTATCACTGGAAATAAGAGGGCACTATTAAATTAGGAAGTCTTGTGGAGGAACAAATGGCAGTATTTAGTGATAGGAATCAGCAAACCTTTCTGTAAAGAGCCAGATAGTAAATATTCTCAGCTTTGTGGGCCTGTTTCCAGCTGGTCTTTGTCACTACTCTGGTGTGAAAGCAACCACAGACAGTGCCTGGGCTAGAAGGGGCGTGGCTAGATTTGGCCAAGGGCCATAGTTTCCAATTCCTAATATAAGTAAGGGGTAAAAAACAAACAAAATACGAAAACCTTTTTAGCCCTAGGGAATAGAAAGGACATTGGGTATACACTGGTAACCCCATAACCAAGACTTCATTTTACCCAACCAGATTGTCGTGAACACTGTTTTTCTGAGATACAAAACATCCAACATTGCCCAGTTCCACCGACTTCAGTCTTCCTTAGCATGTGACTCCAGGATAACCCACTGCTTCAGCTGGATCTCTGTCTGATACATGGTTTCTAGTTCACAGTATGTAGCTGGAGGAAATGTCACAAAGAAATTTAAATAAGCATATTGGCAAAATGAGCTGATTGTGACAGAACAAAATTGGCCCAGGTTTTTACAATTTAGGTGGAGCTCAGAAAATGAGGGAAGACTCGAAGGGTGCAGGTGCATGGAAAGTGGGTTCTTACGGATAGAGTGAGGGGTCCTTATAACGTTTACGTGACTTGCTTTCTCAGGGAGCAGCTGATGAGTGAAAAAAGATGTCAGGAGGGTAACACATCAAGCTAGATGCTGGAGTCGTGAGGCAGTGGGACATAAGGAGGGTAGGCAGAACGGCAGCACTGTTCTCGGAAAGTGGGTGGCTTCTTTATGTGGATACCTGCTGCAGTGCACTGGTATTTTTATTTTGTTTTTTAAACAGATTACTGGAAGAGCATTATCCACAATGCTAAATCTATATATACCAACACATAACACATGTATATTCCCCTCTTTGTTTATATATACACATAGTTTCTGGTTTATTTTTCTTTTACTTAAAATACATTATGTCTCCCAATTTTGTATTTTTATTTCATGTGGAGTTCTCTCTGGTGTTGTTAATTATAATTTTAGCTTATTGTGAGGCCAGCCAATGTGTTGGGTTGGGGATCACAGAGATTATCATCTAGATAGATGGCAAGGAGGAACAGTAACTGTGGTTCTACAGGAAGGCAAAGGACAGGCTGGTTTGTTTCTTTCCCTTTTAAACAAAGATTGTGCCTGATTTCTTTTTTTTTTTAATTCAGTGATTCTATGGTTCTCTAAAGGGAAACATTGCTGTTTTCAGGGATGGCAGATGTGTTATGTGATCACTTCAGGTTGATTTCACTTGGTCCTTTTGCCTTCTCCCTGTATTTCATCCTGTCCAGCTTCCTTCTATGAAACCTTCTCATGGCTATAGAGCTGAAGCAGTTTCTACTTGTTCATACTTCAAAGAATACGTTCTCTGAACCTTTCTATTGGCACAGTGTATGTAGCCTGGCTTTCCTCCTAGTCTTAAGCTTCTGAAGTTCCCCAAAGCAGTGTGGATGGGTTCTCGCAGAATGGATGGGAGGAATTTGGCTGTTTGAGTGCAGAGTGTGTGTCTTATCTTTGTAATCTGTGTGCCTCGTGGAGAGTCTGGCACATTCATCGGTGTTTGCTGAATCAGTGACTGAGTACATGGATGGTGAAACAAAGCCATGAGCTTGCCTGCATGTGTGGTAGACGAGTTCACAGCCTCTTCTTGCGTCCTGCCACCATCCTCATGATCTTTTGGAGATTCACTGTCAGGGGAGCTGAACTCTCAAAAATAATATCCAGATGAAAAAAATGAGCTGCTATTTATTAATGGCTGGGCCAGTGTCCAGGAACCCCGCTCTCTGTGCAGGACTTTTCTTACAGGCATGTTTGGGGGCTAGAATCTAGTATGAGTTTGATTCCCCCTCTCTCTCTCTCGGCCAGTGAGGACAGGAGGAAGGCCCGAGCTTTCTTGCACTCTCCCTGAGCTCAGAGAGGGCCGCGGTCCCTTCACTCAAAAGACAGCGGGCAAGAGGCAAGGAGGTGAGTGTTGCAGGTGGCCGCCCCAGACCGTGGCCGGCTGGTTAAAGCCAGTGAGTAAGAGGAAAAGTAGAGGAGTGGCAGCAATCACAAGACAGATCAGAGGTGCCAGGGTGAAGATACTTGACGTGACCAAAAGAATCTCGAGGCTTTTTCTGGTAGGTGAAAATGAGGAAAATGAAAGCAGGTGTGCTGGTAGAAATAACCTATAAATTGTACTTAAATAACTTTCCAAATAAATATAAATCATTAAGTTACATAAAACCATTTTGATTTCATTATATTAACATTAATAAATTTTAATTTTCAGGTGCAAATGCCCTAAGGCCTCAAGACTCTTAAACACAAAATATTCAAAACACTAATTAATCACAAATGGGCAACTTTTTCAAATAACTTTAAGAACAGTACAATTAAGAAATAACGCCTACACACTACCTTTGAGCCCCGCTGCGCCTGCACCTTGTGTGGGGTCAGGCTGCCGCACCAGATCACGTGCTTGTGGGTAACTGGGCGGACTGCTCCCGCCAGTCGCCCTTTTAGGTGCGAGCGACACAGGGAGGGGGTGAGGTGTCACAAAAAAATATACCCTATCTACAAAGTAGAATAAAAGTGCTCAAAAAACAAGAAACTTAATTACAAACATTAAAAATCAAAAGGAAAAACAGAAGTCACATTTTCTAGGCTAGGTAATATCTCCAAAATGTATTTGAGAAGAAACTGAAGATAAGAGTCATTTCAGAGGCTTACGGCCCTAAGTGGGCCTTTTCTCTGTCTTCCTTATTAAACTCATCCTCTTGGGCCTCTCCAGGCCATTTAATCTTGACTCATACATCTATTATGTTAACTATTTCTTCCAGCTATGGGAGGCCTAGAAGTCTGATAAGCATGCCTCTCATTCCTTCAAGTGCCCGCTGAGAACCTTAAATAGAATAGGGGCAGTGCAGGGCTTGTACAATGACAGAGAGACCTCTCCCCATGGGTGTGTATTTGTTAATCAGAACATTTTTGCATACATTGGTTCAACAAGTTTCAGATCCATCTAAGTGAACAATTGAGCCCTCTATGAGGTTATCTTAAGAGATGTAAGCCAAATACTTTGCTGTGATCTAAATATGCTTTATCCGTGGCATTTTTTTGGCTTCCCCACACACTAGTGCAACCACGAGCAACAATCAGAGTGGGATATTAGTCAGCACACCTAGTTTCAAGCATCAGAAACCCAACAAAGTAGAACAAGGGATTTCAATTGCTTATATCAACAGGAGGCCTGGGGGGTGGGGGGTGGGCTGGCTTCTGATGCAGCTGGATCCAGGCCACACAGCTAATCAGAGGTAGAGAACTTACTTCAGGCCCTCTGACCCCCAGGGCAGTTCTGTTTCCATTATGTGGTGCTACCTTTACAGTTCCTCAATCAATATCTGCTGAATTAAAAGCAAAATGAAAAAAGAAGGGCATGTCTCCTCTCAGGGTTGCTCTAATAGGTTACTCTGATTTTACCTCTCAAGACTTGCATAGTTCGTGTTCCCGAAGGAAACAGCTTTTGGAATTCCTCAGCAAAGACAAAACCATTACTCTATACTTGCTTGTATTCCACTTTGTGTCCTAAGCTAAGGCAGATGATTTGTCTAGCAATTATTTGTCCGTTGATTCTGCGAACATCACTTAGCAAAGTGCTAGGCATTTGGGATGCAAATGTGATGAAGATGAGAATTGGAGACAAAGGACAATTCAAGCAGAAGGCCTAATAAGCATACAAATATGAGTACCTTTGTTTATTATTTTAATCAGCACATATGTATTAAGCATGTGATAAGTGCCAGGAACCATGTTAGGCACAGAAGAGTAGAATGTATGTGGGGAACTGCAAATAGTTTAGTATAGCAGAAGTTCAGGGTACATGTGGGAGAAGACGGGAACTAAGGGAAGTCACCGGACACATTGGGGAAACCCTAGATGTATTTGACACAAGAACATCATAATCTGATTTTCATTCTGGGAGCTGTAGTCGTAGCTGTGTAGGTTGAGTTGCAGGGGATGGGGACTGGAGGTTGTAGGAATAGTTCCCAAGGGAGAGCTCAGACAGCTGTGCTAGGGAGGCAGGGTGGTTGGGAAGGAGAGAAGTAAGATTCAGGGAGAATCCAGAAGTCAAAGTTAGCAGGGCTTAGTGCTTTATGAGGATGGAAGGAGGGAGCAGAGTCAAGACAGATTCAGGTCATTAACTGAGATTGGAACTCAGACAAGCAGCTGAATTATGTTCGTGTTGTGTTCATATTACCTAGAGTAGTTCCTGGCACATAGTAAGGTCTCAATAAATAATTTTTGAGTGAATAGCTGAATATAACAAGAATAATACAGTTTTGTGGAAGTATTGCAAAGGGAATGCGTCCTATTCTAATCCAAGAAGGTGAGAAAAAGCCTCCTGAAGAAGTATTTAGCGTAAGGTTGAAGAGTGAATGGGAGAGAACTTAGCTAGGGAAGAACTTTGCAATATGTTTATATGTGACTCTGAAAATCCATCCAGGCCTCACCTGTCTTTTTGTTCTAGGTGTTGTCTCAACCCCCTCTCCACTTCTGGCTTTGACTCTTGAACTTCTATTCCTGGAGCCTCTTCCATCTGTAGGGAGTCAGTGGGTTGACTAGGGTGATGAATGATAATGATTGTCATAGTAATGACCATTTATTAAACAGTTTTGTTGTACCAGTCTATTTCAGAAGCCCTCAGCCATAAAAAATGAACACTGAGTCCTTAAGGCTTATTGCTGTCAAAGTTGTCACTCAGGCTCCATTGAGGGTCCCTCCAGGCTCCCAGATGGGAAAGGCTTTACCAATTGTTACCAGTTCTAAGAGTCAAGAAGAACTGATTCTGTGAGGTACATTTTAGATTTTTTTTAAAAAAAACTTTCTCTCTTTATTTGGTTATCCTTCTTCTCTCAAGTTACACTGAAGGTATGAGGATGCTTCCAGGAAAACACACACTGCATTAAAACAGACAGACAGACAAACACCTAGTGAAAATAAAAATGAGGGATAGAGAAAAAATAAGGTAAAGTGAATCTAGGAATGTCCCAGATATGTTTTCATTTTTAGAAAATTCTGTATATTGCAGATTCACAGATATTCAGCCAAAGTCTTAAATGAAGCACAAGTAATCTGCCAACCATTTAGTTCAAACAAGTTGTGTGAATTATAATGACATTCTATCCAACCAAGTACACATTTTTAATTGAAGGAAATGTACTTCAGAGGAACATTAAAAAGACCAAAATCTTGATCATCTCAGAGATGTGGGTAGCCTTGCCTTGCATAGTTATTCTGTAGTAATAATTGGAAATTACCTAGTTCAATTCAGTATTTAGAAAGGCATAGCAGCATTTAAAAGTCTAAGCATCTATGAAAGTCTTTCCTAAATGTCTGAAAATTTTTCAGTATGAATTGAAAATTCAGACATTCAGGAAATTCATGCCATAATTGGCTGAAACTATTCTGGCTGAAACATAAGGTAATCATGCTTTCAGTTTGCAAAATAACTATCACTGTGAGAGTCTCTGCCTTGGCAAAGGGTATTTTTTTAAAGTTGATGCTAACTGACTCTTTCCAAATGTTGCAATGCAATCTTATTCTGGCATCCCTATATGTAGTCAGGAGATTCAAAGTGTACATCACTGGTTTTCCCCAAAATGGCATCTGTGGCTTTTAATTAATGATATATTGTAATATATGTATAGATCAGGAAATAGTTGCACCTAGTAGAATTTAAAGAGGTAACTTCTGACAGTAATAAATAAAAACTTTCTATAGTGTTAGAAATAAGGTGATGCAGAAATTCTGCTCAACGGTGATGAATGAAGCCTACTTGAAGTTCCATAATAATTTTGTCAATAGGAATTCCTCCTGGAATTTATCCTGGGTGAAAAGAAAACTCTAGGTCCTAGACTCAGTGACGTAGACTGGTATATCCATTTCACGAGGATATTGTCAGTTTTGGTAAAAGTAATCAGTACTAAAATCCTGATTCAGCATTTGAATTTGTGTGTTTTCCACATTGATGATTTTCTCTCTTTAACAAGGTTTTACACCTCATACATATGCAATTTAATGTATTATGTCATTTTAAAATGAAAATAGCAGAAAATATTTGAAAGTAGATTTGTATTTAATAATTTAGAGTAATATTAAATTCATTTGCCACAGTACTCAATTTCAAGAAAAATTTCCTTAGATATGTAATTTAGTTTTCTGTTGGTTATTATTTAGGGTAATTTAGCATGAGCTTCTGCTACTGAAAAACAACCTGAAAATCTCAAGGACTTAGCACAACCACAGTTTATTCCTTGTTCTTGTGGGGGCCAACCCCTCCATTAGGCAATTCAGCATAGCAGGCCACCTCCAGCCTACCACAGTGCCATCTCAGTGCTGGTCTAGGGTCAGGGGAGAGAAGTGTGGCGGTGGCATGCCGCAGAGGTGCCACATGCCACTTTTGCATGTTTCATTGGCAGTCACATGGCCCTGTGGTGCTGGCGCATGACCAAAAGAAGCACAAGAAATAGTGTCGAGTGGCTTATTCTCTGCCATGCCGTCTTGAAAGAAATTGACATCAATAATAACAAACAACTAAGTTTTCAATTGTGGAAGTTTTATCTAACTTTAAATGGATTTTTATTACAAATTTTATTTGATTAATGTGAATAGTTGATACACCACACAAGCAGAATAGTATCATGGACAACTACAGGGACCTGGGTGCTTGGTTATGGTGCTAGTTCTGTGTTAACTAGTTTTGTAAATTTATACTCATCATTTAAACTCACCTATTTTTTCTTCATTTGTAAAATAACTAGATCATATATAAGATCCCTTATGATTTTAAAATTTAAATTTCTTTATTCTACTCAAGCTATATAACACAGGCATAACATTTTCATAAGTAAGCTCTGCATTGAAAGAAAACCAAAAACAGGTTTTGGTATGTTTGCAATATATCTTGCTTTTGTTGTTTGTTAACCAAGGATATAAAATGTTTACTGAGGAACCCAGAATTGAAACCTACAACTCTAATTTTAGTGGTGCACATGCTCTTCTGATTTCTTTTTTTAATTCAACAAAGATTTAGTTGTCTGCTACATTATACATGCATTTTGCAAGGTGTTTGAGATATAAAAATGAGTAGATCTGGTAGAATTTTGCTTGGGAGGGACTTGTATTCCAGCACTGAAGACAGAGACATAGAGAGAGGAGTTCAGTGTGCCTTGGGAAGTGTTGTGATGACGGAACACACACACAGTTAATGGAATATGAGCCTGCACTTGTCACAGCTGGGGAGGTAGGAAGAGCTGTCAGATCTGAATCTCAAAATGTGAATATGAATAAGTTTAGAAAAAAAGAACAAAGGGATAAAAGATCATAGTATATGGGGAGATGTATCAAGCATCTTGTTAGTGCTAGAGCTAACCAGCCACACATGGCTGTGGCATCTCAAAATGTGGCTGATTCAAATTGATACTAGTTTTAAGTGTAAAATATAGTTCAACTTTCAAAGATGTAGTTCAAAATAGGAATGTAAACCATCTCATTAATACTTTTAAAATATTGACTACATGGCAAAATGAATATTTTAGATGTATTAGATTAAGTAAAATATATTAATATCCTTTATTTCACCTGTTTGGTTTTTTTAAATGTTTTTATTAATTTTCTTTTTAAGGGGGAGAGAGAGAGAGAGAGAAACATCCATGTGAGAGAGAAACATTGATGGGCTGCCTCCTGCATGCCCCCCACTGGGGATCAAGCCTACAACCCCAGCATGTGCCCTGACCTGGAATCGAACCAGGACCTTTGGTCCATGAGATGACGCTCAATCCACTGAGCCACACCGGCTGGGTGATTTGTTTTTGTTTGTTTTTTTAATCCTCACCTGAGGATATATATATATATATATATATATATATACACACACACACACACACACACACACACACACACATATATATTTAGATAAAGTGGAAGGGGGGGGAGAGAGAAACATCTATGTATGAGAGATACATTGTTTGGTTGCCTCCCACACAACCCCAACAGGGGCTGGGGATCAAATTTGAAACCCAGATACCTACCCTTGAGCAGGAATCGTACCCACAACCCTTCCTTCCGCAGGCAATGTTCTAACTACCAAGCCAAACCAGCCAGGGCTTTTTTCCCCTTTTTTAATGTGGCTACTGGAAAATTTAAAATTACATATGTAGCTTGTGTAATATTTCTGTTGGATGGGGCCGTTCTAGGGCATAACTCATACTGGAAGATATGGCAGGAGCTGATGCTGCAGAGGGTGGTGGGAATCAGGGTGTGGAGAGTCTTGGGTGCTGGTCTCTAAGCACCTTTGTCTGTAATGGTTTAAACTGGAGACCTTTAAATAGTAGAGTCACAGGTCATGCTTGCACTTTAGTTAGCTCTGGGCTGTGTGGATGATGGTGTGCCCGGCTCTAGAATGGAGGCTGGGATACTGGCCTGAAGGCTGTTGCAGTATCCAGGGGGTCAAATATGCCTATGTAAGAGCAGTGGCAGTAACCACGGAGACTGGGAGTTGGAGTGTTGGAACAAGGAGTCAAGGGTGACTCTCAGGTTTCTGTCTTGAGTGACTGGTGGGTGGTTGTGTCACAAACTGAGGTTTTGAGTTTTGAAGTAGGCTGTGCATTGGGGAGGATAACAATGAGTTCAATTTTGGAACTGTTAATGTGACTTTGTTGTGGCACATTCAAAAGGTGTTTGGGTGTATGAAAGCTCTGGAAAGAGATCAGGGCTAGAGGATTGCTGTTGACAGTAGTATTTCTGTTAATAGTAATATCAGTGTTGGCATTAGGCAAGAAATGTGTATATTTTGGTTATCATTTGATAATGTTTAAATAATTATATGACATAATTTCTATTAAAATTATCAGCAAAGTGATATATAATGAAACCAGTTTTACCATAGGTTAATTGATATAAACAAGAGTTAAGTTCCCACAGCATATTTCTGGTCACAAAACATCAACAAACTTCTAAATAAAGACCTAAAACACTTCTAATATTAAACCTTGAAGTAAATATGAGCTATACATACATTTAAGAAAGGTGAATAAAGACAAATAAGATCATTATTTTCCAACCTGCTTATTCCAGTTCAGGGTTGCAGGTAGCTGGAGCCCAGCCCAGCCCAGCAGCTGAGGGTGCAGGGCAGGCCCACCCTGCACAGGACACCCTTCCTTCCGTCGCAGTGCACAGCACACTCCACACACAGACTGGGACCACGTGGGACACCAGTTCACCTAATGTGCACGTCTCGGGGTGTGGGAGGAAACCGGAGTCCCTGGAGAAAGCTCAGGCAGACGTGGGGGGAATGTGCACCTCCAGCAGCAATGGCCCTGGCTGGGAATTGATTTTTTTTTCCCTCATTAACATTATATGAAATGACATTTTTCAAAGACCTGATGTATGACCATAATGTATTTCATAAAAGATAACACATTTTTATTATAATTAATATGAAAAGTGTATTTCTGCTAATAGTAATACCCGTTTTGGCATCATGCAAGAAATATTTATTTTGATAATTATTTAATAATTTTTATAGTTATATAGCTAATAATTGCTATTAAAATTAATTTCTACTTTGTTGTTATTAGTAACAAACTAATTCCTAATAAAATCTAAGAATTGGTAGCAGTTGTAATATCACTACTTGTAATTTTGCTGGTTGTTTAAATTTTCAAATTAATGTGAACTGATATAACACTTGCAACTTATTAAGGAGCCATTTTTGCACAAAATAAGAATGATTATTTTAAGGTAAAATTTTACTTATAAAATGTTGATGTAATAACACATGATACAGTGCATAACACACAGATTTGTATATCAAATGAAAAGCATCATGACAAAAATTTTTCCAAAAATTATGACTAGATGGTGACCAGGCTGTACCCTTGAATAAATAAGAACTTTGCTAGCATTCACATTGAGTGTATGAGCTATGACTTGTCTAAGCAAAACCTCAGAAAGCACCATTGTAAGAATGAATGTGTAGCAGTTCAGAAAGAAGGATGTTATCCTCAGTGTCAGAGGCAGCAAATTTGATATCAGATCTGTGTTATGGACTGAATATTTATAGCCCCCAAATTCATATGTTGAAATCCTAATCCCCAATGTGATAGTATTAGGATGTGTGGCCTTTGGGAAGTGATTAGGTTTTGCCTTCATGAATGGCATTGATGCTGTAATAAAAGAGACCCCAGATGATGTCCTGCCCCTCTGCTATGTGTGGATACATTTTTTAAAATAAAAGGCAGTCAGTCTGTGAAGCAGGAATCAAGCCCTCACCAGACACTGAATTTGCCAGTGCTTTGACCTTGGACTTCCCAGCTTCCAGAATTGTAGAAATAAATGGTGTTGTTTATAAACCACCTAATTTAAGGTATTTTGTTATAGCAACCTGAACTGATTAAGACAGTTGGCTGTAGGAGACAGCTTTGATTTTGGAAGATAGGGGTTCTTGTCAATGTTTTTGAAAGTAATCTTGATAGAATGGTGTGGTAGAAGCCAGATGGCAGTTACATTTAATTGTATTGAGAGGTAAGTAGGAGTTGAGGAAGTGGAAACAATGAAGCTTGTCCAGAGACAAGAAGTAAAATAAAGGAAGAAGTAAAATAAGCTGGAAGCAGGCCAAGGAGGGTTTTAAGGGGAGAGCTTTAAACATGTTGACTGGCTGAAGAAAGGGGTCACAATTTTGGAAATTATTTGCTGGGCGAGGCTTGAGTGTGGAACAAAAATACCATAGTTCCCTAATTCTCCACTTTCCGTGGTTTCAGTTACCCTCGGTGAACCACAGCCCGACAATATTAAATGAAAAATTCCAAAAGTAATTCCTAAGTTTTCAATGGAACACCATTCTGAGTACTGTGATGAAATCTCTTGCCATCCTGCTTCATCCAACCCAGGGCATGAATCTTCCCTTTGTCCAGTGTATCCACTCTGTATACGCTCCCCACTCATTAGTCACTTAGTAGCAGTTTCACAGTGCTTGTGTTCATGTAACCCTTCTTTTACTTAATAATGTCTCATTCACCTCACTTCATCTCATCACATAAGCATTTATTGTTTCACATCATCACAGGAAGAAGGTGAGCACAGTATAATAACATATTGAGAGAGAAACCACATTTATCTAACTTTATTGCAGTGTATTGTGATTATTGTTATATTATTAGTTGTTAATCTTTTACTGTGCCAAATTTATAAATTAAACTTTATCATAGATTTGCATGTATAGGAAAAAACATAGTATATATAGGGTTTGGTACTATCCACAGTTTCAGGCATCCGCAAGGGGTATTGAAGTTTATGCCCCATGGATGAAGGAGGACTACTCTAATGCTGTTAATTTCTCCATCAATCCTGAATCTCCCACAAGGTCAAGGACAGAGAAGTGTCTAATAAAAGAGCCACTCTGTATTCCAAGTGTTCTTTTTTCCCCCCACTATACTCTTAAATGACTCTCTGATCCCAGTCTTCTGTATAATTTTTTTAAATAATGAAATAAAATAAGAGTCCTATTGTGTTATCAAATTTAGTCATCTGGTTATTGATACCATCACAGTGTTTATTCCATTATGCCTCATTGGATAGATCCAGGTGTGGTTTTAATGTTGAGCTATGTTGAAAAAGTGGATGATGTGTCTATTCATAATTTTATTGTGTTGCTTTTAATAGGTAAATGAGATTAGAAGAGATAATTCAAGCTCAGAAGTATGAAGGTTGGCCATAACCTTAGGTGACTTCCTTAAAATTTAGTTTTGTTTTCTGTCAAATAGAGTGGCTAATATTGCCAAATAGTCATGGTCACTTCCCCACAATATCAGACTCTTAGCGTTTTCAAGGGAGGTGGACAGCAGTACTTGCTGTTGACCTAAAACAGATGTGTAAGAGGACCCTGCACCACCCTATGGTGAGCAAAACCTGAGGATCATAAATTTTGTTCAAAGGTGATGCATCATGTTGGACTGGTTGTTGGTGTTTTGTTTTTTAAAGAATATTTTTATCTCTAGGTTTGTCAGGCCTGAATATAGGCATTTAAGAAGGGGTGGTGGTTGCAGCTGGTACTCACATATGCAGATGTCCTGTCTTGGTTCTGGATCTTGCTGGGAATAGTCACTTCCAGTTCAAAGCTGCCAGTTAGAAAAATGCTTACATCTGTTGCCTTTTTAGACTAAACTTGCATCATTATTTCTCTGTATTTGGCAGTGTGTAAAGGAAGTGGCTGTGTGTCCGTGCCCTTGCAGGACATATTTGAAAAATTATTAAGAAAAATTTCGAGCATTCCACAAAGCATAGAGAATGATATAATGTAATAGGTGCCATGTTTAAATCACTGGCTCATTAAATAAGACGTCACAGATATGACAGAATCCACTCTCTCTCCTTGCCCCTGGCAGCAGTGTATGGATGTCCTGTTTGTCCATCTTCTTGCCAACATTTTTCATTGTCAGACTGAAATGTTTGCCAATTTGATGAGTGAAAAATGATGAAGCCATATTTTTAAAATTATTCTTGGTGTTCATAAGAATAGATAACACATGGAGGATACATTCTCAGATAAATACAACCCCAAAAGAAAGTAAACTATTGCTTTAAAATGTATGATAAAGTTATTAAAATTGAAAATGAGAAAGTATCGACATATATGTATGTTAGTGAATCAGAATATTTTGAGCATCCTGTTGGATTTTGGTTGGTTACTGAATGAGGGATTTGGCTACTACCCCCAAGGGAATCAGAGTAGGCTTTCTTTTGACAGGTATTATTTAACAAGAGTGACAGCCATGGGCTTGTTTCCTTCCTGATAAAATCACACCAAAGATGAGCTGTGGTTCTTAGTTGTTGTTTTTTCCAAACTCAGGAATTCTTAGAAATCCTTTCTTTCCCTTTGTAATTATTTTTGGTTTTCTATTTTGTTTGCTTCTCTCTCTCTCTTTTTTTTATTTACTTTTAAAATAAACATTTTTTAAATGACCAGTTTCTACAGGGTTGAAGAAGAAGATCCTGATGACTTTTCAGCTTTTATCTAAGGTTTGAGTTTTGGTGATGACAGGCAGTGGGAAAATTTTCGTGTATTGATGTTTAGTAATATTCAGTATTCAGAATCACAGTTGACAGCTGATATTGAGGCTGAGAAGCAGTGTTAAACATATGTTGTTGATCTTGTCCAACCAAACCTGTGTGGGACTATCTTATAATGCCACTTGACTGTGAATTCATGAAGGGGATCTGCTCCATCCCTGTTCTGGTACAGTTCATGCAGTGTTGACGTGCACAAAGGTAGTAATCACTAAAGAGCTGTTGGATGAACGCACACCAGAGCTCCCTTCATTTTCACCCTGTACTAGAAAGCTCTGCTTGAACAAAGAATTATAAAGCTGGAAAAGCTCTCTGAGTATCCTGACCAAGACCTGACTCTCCAGCAAGGCAAGGAACTGACTACAAGTCTGACATCGGCAAGACTGATGATAATTGTCAGTCTAAATTATAGAGACTTCCAAACTCATGATTTCACAACCTCTCTGGGTAACGTGTTTTAGTGCTTGCCTAGTTTCTTAGGCATTCAGGGATTTTTAATGTATATATTTTAGCCAGATTCTTGATTGCTAAACCTTTGTACAGCAGAGGATATGATGAGCTAACAAAATTATTTTCTTAGGACAAGGAAAAGTGGCATTGATCCTAAGAGTTTGGTACCAGTCAGAGGTTACATAACTCTAAAGTAAGTCCAGATTCCCCTGGCGTATCCAAATGTTAGGGCTGAGCCCTGGTCAGTTTGGCTTAGCAGTTAGAACGTCAGCCTGCAGACCAATGAGCCATGGGTTCAATTCCGGTCAAGGGCACATACCTCGGTTGCGGTTCATATCCAGCCCTGCTCAGGGTCATGTGGAAGGCAACCAGTCCATGTGTCTCTCTCACATCGATGTATCTCTCTCTGTCCCTCCCTCCCACTCTATCTGAACAAAAATGGAAAAATATCCTTGGGTGAGGATTAAAAAAAAAATGTTAGAGCCCTGGCCAGTTTGGCTCAGTGGTTAGAGCGTCGGCCTGCGGTCCGGAGAGACCTGGGTTCGGTTCCCGCTAAGGGCACGTACTTCGGTTGCAGTTTGTCCCCAGCCCTGGTTGGTCGTGCGGGTGGCAGCCACTCGATGTGTCCCTTCACGTCGATGTTTCTCACTCTCTCTCCCTTTCTCTCTCTCCCTCCCATTCTATCTGTACAAAAAATGGAAAAGTGTCCTCGGGTGAGGATAAAAAAAAAAAACGTTAGAGCTGATTAATATGCAGGCTAGGCTAGGCCATGCTGTGCTAACAGAGAAATCGCCTGAAATCTCAGTGGCTTATCCATTTGAAAGTTTATTTCTCAATTTGAAAAAAAAACAGTGTGGAGTCCATCCACAATGATAGCATCTGGAACATGTAGCTGCCAAGGTCCCTGTAGCAGGTGAAGAAAGAGAACTGGAGGGTCTGTCTCTAAGAGTCAGACCTGGCAGGGGCTCGTATTCTATCTGCTTAGATTCCATAAACAAGAGCACATTCACATGACCTGGTCTCTGTGCATTGAGGGTCAGGGTGCATACTTGCCTTGATTTACCAGGAAGATGAGAATGAAACAGGATTTGGTTTTCACATAGCATTTTCTCCCACATAGATTATTCTTACTGGCCTAGATATGAACTGGCAAAGTTTGTTGGTGAAAGTGACAGTCTATATCTTTATTCCAGGATAAACTCTACCAATTTGATCTGTCTGATTAACACATTGTGTTATAGAAGTTTCATGTGCTTAGACCCAAGGAACTGTGTTTTTAGCTTTGCCAACTGATATCTTATTTTTATCCAACTCTATTGCAATGTCCTTTTAAGTTCTCCATCTGTTTTATCTCTTTCATTCCATAGCCATATCTAAAAAAATGCATTGGATTTCCTTGGGAAGAGTGAGCTATTTTCTTGACTAAATAGATGAATTTTGTCCAAAATTTAACATTGGGGAAAAAGGGAATAAGAATAGAGAAATTTATCACATTTAATCTATTCTTCTATTGCCTTTTTCTATTCTCCATTTGTTCTACTTAGTTTAACATTATATGCTGCTCTAATTTGGGTCAGAAGTAAAATATTTAAAATATTTCTATTATTTATTTGGTGTGCAGAGGCTAGAGTAAGGAGGAGGCTAGAGTAAGTGTGGGACTATGGGAAGCACAAAGGCAGAGAGAACTGAGTGAGGCCATTTGGGATGGGGCAGGGAGGGAAGGTTAAAGTAAGACATGTTCAATATACCCTAAGAAGCCTGAAACACCAATGGAAAGACTATATGTACCCCCATGTTTGTAGCAGCACTATTTACAATAGCTAAGATCTGAAAACAGCCCAAGTGTCCATCAGTAGACGAATGGATTAAAAAGCTGTGGTACATATACACAATGGAGTACTATGCAGCTGTAAGAAAGAAAGATCTCTTATCCTTTGAGATGACATGGAGGGACCTGGAGTGTATTATCCTAAGCGAAACAAGCCAAGCAGAGAAAGACAAATATCATATGATCTCACTTATTTGTGGAATATAAAGAACATAACAGTCTGAGGAATGGGGGGTAGTCCCAGAGATGTGGAAGTGGGGTACAGACTGACAGTCCCCTGAAGAGGGGATTGGGGGGAGAGATAAACCACAGAACTTATATGCATGTATGTATAACCAATGTTCATGGACAACAAAGGTGGGGACAGGGTGGGGAGGGAGGGGGAGGGAGGATCAGTGGGTGAAAAAGGGGAAACATCTGTAACAAAAATAAATTAATTAAAAAAAAAAAGGCATATTCATAACATTGCATTGGATGAGCTGGGCTCGTAGAGGTAAGCTGCTAAAAGTTTTATTTTTCACTCCACTGCCTTCAGCAAGTTCTGTCTGATCATCCTCCCCATCCAGAGTGAAGTTTCAAGCGATCCCATAGCTTTCCTGGTCATTTTCAAGTGCAGTCCAGTCTAATGGCAAAGCTCCCATCTCGCTGTGCAGATCAGGGCAGTCTTGGAAGCTTGAAGTGTGGTGGAGGAGGGAGCAAGGGGTGAAGAGGGATGGGTTGGGAGGAGGGACATGAGGCGAGGGAAGCAAAGGATTTCTTTCACTGGTAGAGGTTGAATTGCATTGGTGACTTCTGGGTGACCAGTATCTAGATGCTAACTTTTTTCTCATGGGGATACTTCTGTGCTTTTCTTAGGGTTTTCCCACTAATGATATTTGAATAAAGGTCCCAGGAGTGGGTGATGTCATATCCAGTGGTTGGGTCTCACCCCGGGGTCTCTGTATTCAGTAGTATACTTATAGGTTCTTTCTTTTGAGGTTAACTCATCCACTGTGGAATACCATGGATGGGTGCTTCTGGAGGTGCTGGTAGCCAGCTGCTTTCTGATGCGTGCCCATCCAGGCTGCAGACGCTCAGGGTGCTCCTGTTGCCCTGCACGGACCCGCCTTCTGCTCCACTGCTGCAGCCTTTCCACTGAGTCTCCAGCCTTTCGAATTTTCAGTCTGGGTGAGGGGTGGTCTCTAGGTCCCCTGTATCCAAGGAGACACATGTCAAGTTGTCTAGATGGTTTCTTAAATCCTCCCACTTCCTTGATGGGAGTCACTCCCTGTCTTCACTGGGAAGGAGGGAAGGCAGCCATCCCGTATAATAACACTCCAAAGAGGTTATTTCTTAGCTCTTAACTAATAATATGGTATGGAGGGTTGACGAGCATATCCATCTCACTGTCTCAAAGCATAACCAGCATCTGTATTTCTTAGCTTTTATTACTGACGACAGGAACTATCCCATTTAACATTGGACTTCACGCTCACTTCTGTTCCACCTCCGCGGACATGAGGGGATTTGTTAGTATATGGTGTCAACTGTTTGTTCACAGTGAAGGTTCAGTGGCAAATCACAAGTTCAAAGCAGAGCACGTCTGTTGTTCCTCTCGGTGTGTCTCCCCAGAACTGCACAGTGATTGGTATAAGCTTTCACGGAGCCTTTTCTTCGCTCTGGGCCCTCTCTGGGCGGTTTCCTGTAATAACCTATTTCTCCAGTGGATTCACGAGGTAGGTACTGTTCATTGTCTTCACTTTACAGATAGGGAAGTTTAGTCAGAGAGAGGTTAAATAACTTGCTCAAGGTCACCCTTGTGCTCTTAACCTATTTATTCTTTAGCTCCTTATTGTGTGATTACGTTAACTGCATAGGAAAAGACTACAACTTCTTCAGAGCCAGTTTTTCTCTGAGGAGGGACCCTGCCACGGGCCTGAGACCTTAGCGCACCGCGAAAGAGCGGAGGTGTTCGGGTGGGCGCGGCGCCTCTGAGCAGCGCCAAGGGCCTGTGTGGCATACACGGGGCCCGCGTTTCTTCATCTTTTGGGCACACACTCTCCTGGGGAATCTCTAGAAAAGGAACAACAGCCTCTACTTATTGAGAGATTTATCTCTGCTCAGCTTCCACATTTTTCCCAGCAAGCTGAACCCCCCACAAGAGAACTCTCTACATAGAAACTGCCCTGACCCAGAAAGTGGGTCTGTTCCCTGCCCGTCCTCTCTTCTCTCTCAAGTTTGAGATCCCAGAAATGTTCAGAGAAAGGAAGAAGTTGGGGCAAGAGCACACTCCCCAAGACAGCTGGGACGAAAAGCGTGAAATATCTTCATTCAGGGATTCGGTAATACTATTCATCGAATTAAAAAGTGCCTATTTATTAATGGTATAGAAGTAATGGCTGGATGTGACCCAGGTGGGTTGAACGGGAAAGGGAAGCCTGGCAGAGTGAAGGAAGAGACTGCAGAGTGGTGCACGGACGTGCCCCTGCCAGGGGACTCTCCAGGGTTCGGGGAGAGTCTGTCTACTGCCTCGACTACAGGCAGCCTCCTTAGGAAGGGTTTGACCATGTGGAGGGCACGATTTTGCCCTTCACAAATGTGTGGAGCTACAGTTGATTTTTTTTTTTAATTGACATCTCTTTGGATACTTGTAGATTCATGTGCAGCCATAAGAACTGAGAGGCCTCGTGTATACTTTATCCCATGCCCCCCAGTGCTAACATTTTGCTAAACTGTAGTGCAGTATCACACCAGGTTGTGACACAATCCATTGATCTTAGGCAGATTCCTCAGTTTTCCTTTAATTCATTTATGTGTGTACGTAGTTCTATACAATTTTATCATGTATGAGTAGTCTATTCCTTTGCAGTGCACGGGTTAGTATTCCCCTGGTGTGGGTGTCCCACAATTTGTTTAACCACACACCAGTTGAAGGACATCTAGTAGACTGGCTTTTGACTTCTTGGGTTGAAGTAGAAGGATTGGGTTGTTTTGATTTTATCTCATTTTCTTTCTACTAACAACTTGTAGATCAGTATATATTGTGTGTTGATAGAAAAAAAATCCATCCGGTGTGTTTTTTACACTCTTAGAGGCTTATTATTGTTATGATTGAATTACTGTTACATCCCTGGCTTTCCTACAGTGGGAAACCAGTAGGTGACATTTTATAATGTTACTAGCTCTGTATATATCCCCTGACCGAGGGAGTGAACATGCCGTTTAGGACTGCAGCCCACGCTTTTTCAGGTTTTGTTGCACACAACTAAGAGGCTCAGGCCCTGCAGGATGTTAGAGTGGACGCTGACGCCAGGCCTCCAATGAACCCTGATTGTTTTGGCTTCATGAGAGTTGTGCCCTTTAGTAGCAAACACTGTTAGAGAGTTAAGGCCCTAAGAGGGGGAAGAAAAGGTGGTTTAAAGAGCTGGTCAAGAAAGTTTTGGTTAATTTGTCCTTATGATATTTGGGAATAGATTGGATCAAGCTATTTAACTTTTGCTTAGAAATGTTTTCTTGTGTATTGATAATTAACTTGGCTTTGGCCAAGAGGTTACATAGGCCACTGAATTGTGTTTGGGCTAGCGCTAAAGGATGTCTTTTCTCCAGTGTAGGTAGTTGCTAAAGTAAATGATCTAAAACAGTAAAGTCCACAAATACCTAACAATACATTTTAGACTATCAGAGCAAACTGAGGAAGAAAACAGAAGTCTTTACAAGGTGCTCCTATCGATTTGTCTTCTTTTTGGAAAGGTCAAAGAATGTTTCCACAGCAGTGAAACAAGCCAATTAATATTAACCCAGTGATACTCATCGATCAGATTACCCAGCTTTTTGTGTATCGACAAGCAGGGTGGATGGTCTGGGTTAACGGGTGCAGCACCAACATCAGACATCGGAGACAGTTCATCTGGGGGTCTGCTCTGCTCTTATGGAGGTAAAGAGCTGCTGCTTCTCAGCTGCTTTTCCTTTGGGGGTGGCACGCAGTTTGATTTGGGGTTTGTTTTAAATATCGTTTAATTATATTTTGGATAATGATGAAGAGAAATGCAATTTGGTTATGAGAGTAAATCTTAAAAGGCTCACTGGCTCCTTTATCTACTGCTTAAAACAACTCCCACTAATAAAGAGTGTTTCATTAATTGTCATTACTTGGGAATTGTGGAATTAGAACAGCTGACATTTCTTTTATTATTCATATATATAAGTGACAGTGGCATTACTTACTCTAAATTAAGTTCCTTTCATGGTGGAAAAAAATGATTACAGTGTGACAAGAAATAGAGCACTATTAACTTTTATTTTGGAAAGCAATTTTTCTGAGATATGAAAGCACACTTCTTCAGGCTACAAGGCAGCAAGTATTATTCCTTGGTTTCATAACAGAAAGAAAGGAGTACATCTAACTGAGTGCCTCTGGAATATTTGCTATGGGTTAAGATGTTTAAAAGGTGCCTCAGTGGTTTGGTGTTCTCCACACTCAGAAAGGAAGAAAGCACCCCTTTAAGGACTGTAGCCAGGGAGTTTTCCCTTCTGGTAGCAAGGGGCTGGCCCAAGTGATTCCATGCAGGTCTGTGTTTCATGGTAAGTGGACTCAGAGGAAAAAAGGCCTTTTCACCTAAAGGCATGTCTCCAAGGGCCACAGTGCTCCTATCATTTTGGCTCGAAGAATGTACTGACCTTCTTCCCATTTCTGTTCCTTTCTTCCTGAAAGACTTCTTAATTCTAGTTAATTTTTTACATGTGGCCCTGTTTTGATAATTCTTGTTAATAAGGAACCTTGATGATGCATTTGAATTAATTAAAAATGTATCCCAACACTAATAACTCATGTATAGCTTTTGATAGTTTCCTTAAATACCTATTATGGACATAACTCATCTTATGAAAATGGGTGTGTGAAGAATCCACATTTAGTTGAAAGTGGTTATTGAGTACATGACTGTCTTACCATGCACTTAAAATGAGAATTTGTGAGCCCTGGTCGGTTTGGCTCAGCGGTGAGAGCGTCGGCCTGCGGTCCAGAGAGACCCGGGTTCGGTTCCCACTAAGGGCATGGACCTTGGTTGCAGTTTGTCCCCGGCCCTGGTTGATTGTGCGGGAGGCAGCCACTCGATGTGTCCCTTTCGCGTCGATGTTTCTCTCTCTCTCTCTGTTCCTCTCTCCCTCCCACTCTACCTGAACAAAAAATGGAAAAATGTCCTCGGGTGAGGATTAAAAAAAATGAGAATTTGTTTTTGAAAAAGTCTCACCTGCAGATATGGGGAATATATTGTTACCCAAAGCTTTGCATGCAATTAAAGCAATTAAAAACAAAATGCAACAAATAATCAAACAAAAGCAATTTCTGTCCCCAAAATGAAAAGTGGTCAAAGCTAGTAAACTGTTAGCAAGGCTAACTTTTGCTGAACAAGAACTTTTATTTTCAATGTACTGCATAATTACTTAATTTTCTTGAGGTTTAGAATATTAGATTGAAATGTGACACAGTTTTGGGCAGTTAAATGTAGGGAGAAGTTTAGGGGCCTTTGGGATAGTTTTTTCTTTTTTCCTATAGAAGCAGCAGGCATGCGAGGAATGCTCACAAGAACCACTCCTGTCTTCCTCTTTCCTGGAATACGATGACTACAGGTGGGCGAGCCATTGCGCAGTGTGGAATCACTACGAGGCTGGTGGAGCAGAAAGATAGGGAAAACGTGGCTCCTTGATGCACCCGTGAGCTGCTGAACTGAGCATGGAAATGCCCACCTGGAGAATCTTTGTTAAGGAAATGAAACGTTTATTATTCAGGCAACTCTTACTAAGATTTTCTGTAGCTTGCAACCAGTGCTTTTCTGAATAGCTGTGTAATCCTGGAAAAATTAGTTTCATTCTCTGAACTTTGGTTTGGTCATCTATAAAATGGTGCTGATAATAGTGACCCAACAGAGTTGATATGAGAGTTAAGACCTCTCTCTTGAGCTCAGAGTGCTGTCCATTATTGAGTTAAATGAATATTGTCTTAAACCACTGAGTTTTGGAGAGGTGTGTTATGCAGCAAGAGATAACTGACATAAGGGTTGCTTTGGGAAGTCCCGGTACAAGGCTAGTTGGGTGTAATGTGCCTCCAGATGCCCGAGGAGGAGAGCAGGTCACCATATCGCTTTGTGATGCCACTTTTCCAGCTGGGTTCTAGAAACTGAATCTAATCATGAAGAAACATTAAATAATGTCTAATTGAGGAACAGTCTATCAAGTAATTGATCAGGATTCTGCAAAATGCCAATGTCTTTTAAGACCAAGACAGGCTAAGGAGCTGCTCTGAATTAAAGGAGATGGAGGAGACATGGTATCTACATGCAATCTGTAATCCTAGACTGGATTCTAGACTGGAGGGGAAAATGCTGCAAAAGCATTATTGGGAGAGTTCACAGCCTTTAAATATAAACTGCCAATTAGATATGAGTATTACATTGAGGTGAAATTTCATGAATTTGCTCAGTGTGTTATGAATACATAAGGAAATTTCTTATTTATTTATTTATTTTTGTTACTTCTCACCCAAAGATATTTTTCCATTGATTTTTAGAGAGAGTGGAAGGGTGAGAAAAGAGAGAGAGAGAGAGAGAAACATCAGTGTGAGAAAGACACATCAATTAATTGCCTGCCTCCTGCACGACCCTGACTGGGGCTAGGGATTGAACCTACACCCCAGGTGTCTGTGCTTGAGCAGGAATCGAACCTTTGAACCTTCAGTCTGTGGGCTGATGCTCTAACCGCTGAACCAGACCAGCCAGGGCCATAAAGGAATATCTTTATTCTTGTGGAGAGTTCTCATACTTCTGTAGATTATACTTTTTTGTGTGCTCAGATGAAGTGAGCATTACATGTGAGCCCCTTGGAGCTTATAAGAGCAAAACCAAAATTCACGTCACTAATTCTCAATCTGTGATATCAAGGCATGGACATTGGGTGCTGCTGTGTCTCCTGTAGGGTGATTTCCATTGGGAGTTTAGAGTTCCTCTAGTCTGTTGATTGGTGACCTGCAGTGACCATCATGTGCCTCTAGCTTGTTGACATCATTGATTTCTTGTGCACTTGGACTGAGACATATGCTTGTCAGTTACCTTCCTTAAGGAAGTTTATTACTAGGCTTAGCTATGTTACTGTCCATCCTAACTCAGGTGGCAATACTAACTCTGCGTGTGGAGACGTCTGCATTATTGCATGTAGGCCAGACGACTGCACTGCCCCATAGTTAGACCTGTTGAAGAAATAACTGAAGTGTGTTACGTGGCTGTCTTGTCAGGGTCATTGTCTTGCTCTGGTAATGGTTGAAGTCATACTTTTCTATCAGTAGTGCCAGTTAGTATGTTAGTCTTTCTATACTTTTGGGATGAATCTCTATAGCATCCTTTGATTTAGTTTTTCTGAAATTTCCCACATGAGTCTTACTCCACTTTCATTGGTTATTTGTTAATAACCTTATGAAGATCCTAATTTCTGTGCCTGGTGCCATCAGATCTGAGACCCTGGGTGTACATATCTCCCACTGATATATAATTGTTAGACTTTAGAGAAGGCAACTTGAGACCCACAGGAAGCTCAAATTTGTTATTTCTTTGGATTTCTGAGAGAACGCTTTAAGAAGACCAGATTTTATGCATTAAAATTACTCTTGTCTCTCAACAGGGACTGTTTTACAAATAGTTTTATATGTTTTCCCTCTTCTTCAGTATATCAGGTTTTATGCTTCTGGTAGCGAGAAGCAGAAGCCACAGATAACCGTGGTTTAAGTCACATGTGTTTTTTTGGTTCATTAAAAAAACTATACATTGGATGAGGGGTTAATATCCAAAATATATAAAGTACTCATACAACTCAACAAAAGTAAGACAAACAATGCAATAAAAATAAAAATAAAAAAGTGATCAGAAGACCTGAATAGACACTTCTTCAAAGAAGACATACAAATGGCCAAGAGACATATGAAAAAATGCTCAATGTCACTAATCATCAGAGATGCATATTAAAATGACTATGAGATATCACCTCACACCCACCAGAATGGCTGCCATCAATAAATCATCAAACAACAAGTGCTGGTGAGGATGTAGAGAAAAGGGGACCCTAGTATACTGCTGGTGGGAATGCAGACAGGTGCAGCCACTATGGAAAACAATATGGTGTTTCCTCAAAAAATTAAAAATTGAACAGCCATTTGACCCAGTGATCCCACTTCTAGGACTATATCCTAAGAAGCCTGAAATATCAATTAGAAAGAATATACATACCCCTATGTTCATAGCAGCACTATTTACAGTAGCTAAGATCTGGAAACAGCCCAAATGTCCATCAGTAGACGAATGGATAAAAAAGCAGTGGTACCTATACACAATGGAGTATCCTTTGAGATGACAGAGGGACCTGGAGAATATTATGCTAAGTGAAATAAGCCAGTCAGAGAAAGACAAGTATCACATAATCTCACTTATTTGTGGAATATTATGAACACAATAAGCTGTCAAAATAGATCCAGAGATATGGAAGTAAGGAACAGACTGACAAACCTTAGAGGAAGTATTGTGGCAGAAATTCAGTCAGCGGGAAGAGACAGACTTCATGCACTCGGAGGATTAGAAAAGGACTGTTTAATGTGCACTGGTGCTGTCCCAGCAGAGTCACCTCCAAAGGCTGAGCCCTGAGCCTGGGTTCCAGCCACCTTTTATACATGATAAGCCTCCAGGCATTTGGAGGCCTTGTCGTTCTGCTGTAGTTTAGGCAGTTGGCACATGTACCAGAATTACAAAAGCCAAGGGTGGGGTCTCTGCACTGCCTAAGAGTATTGTCTGCACCTGGCTTGCCTTCTGAGAAGGGGGTGGGGGAAGGCAGGAAGACAGAAACCAAAGAACTAATAAGCATATAGGCATACCCAACAGATATAGACAGCAGTGCTGTGAAGGTGGGGGAGGAGGGGATGTGTATGAGTGAAAAAAAAGGAGGGACATCTGTAATACTTTCAACTTTAAAGATATATCAAACACACATACAAAACAACAATGAAGTCCTAATGTATAGGTTGCAGGACTGGCTTTGAGAGGTCTGGGCTTTTTAAACTCGCACACTCCTGTCTTCTCAGCACATTGGCTTTCATCTGCCAGCTTGTTACCTCCTGGTCACATGTTGGCTGCTACAGCTCCAGGCATCATATTCTTGTGTGACAGTATCTAATGCACAAACGAGGATGGGGAGAGTTTCTGGAGGACTTTATCTGAGAGGACATGTTCAACCTTGAGCATCCTAGCTGATTTCCTCTTGCATTTCATTGGCCATACCTTCCCATAGACCAGTCATTGGAAAATAGAGAACCCTCCACTTGGGGTTGGTACATTGCTGTCCAGTTTGCAAGGGAGGCAGAATGACTGCTGGGAAGGCAACCAACACTCTTCACAACACCCAAAGGAAAGCTCAAGAAGCAAAAGGGTGCAGATTCCTAAGGCATAGCATAGATCCCTAAGGGAAACTGGAGACAAATATAAGAAAGAGTCTCCGTGGACAAGACCACTGGGGATTGCTTCATGTACTATTGATTAGTATATGCACCAGAGACCTTAAACTGCAGAAAACTGAAATCTGGGACTCAGAAGGGAAAAGGAGGGGTGGTCCAAAGTGAAGTTTTTAAAATGGGTGTGGTTTGTGATTGTTGTTTAAGTTGATTAGAATGCAATCTGGCTCAGACTATATTAAGGACATTGTTTTCATGATTTGTAGAATCTGATCCACAGACTCTTCCATATCATAGAAAGGTTCTGTTAAAAGAGACGCCTTTGGATCGTGTGAAGGACTTAATGACAGAAGTGTGTGGGGCCAAGGATGTATACAGCAAGAGAAATTCTTCAGGCAGGAGATGGATCTTTGGGCACAGCTTGAAAAGTCAATCATCCAGTGTCAAGTCTCTGAGGAAACAGTTCAAAAATTGTAGCTAGAAAGCAAGGGCTAAAGGACTAAGTCAATGGTGGAAAGAGAAGAAATCAGAATTTGTGTAACTGTGCTGGCCTTTCTTGGCCTGAGTCTGGGTGTGCCCTGTCACACTGGGGTACTGTGGGGCTTTTATTTCTATGTGACTGTCATCGTAACTAATGATCAAGGGAAGTGGAAGCTTTTGTTCAATCCCACTGCTAAATACAAGTCCTGTCAGTTCACTCTGTGTCAGCTCCAGCTTGAAAGGCATGTTTGGAGTGATGAAACCCCACATTCAGAAAAGTCTGCTGATATATTTGAGCACCTACCTATGCAAATCATTTTACTAGCTTTCATGGAATAATGATAAAGTCAATCAGGAAGTCAGCAATTGCAAAGGAGAAAGCTCACAGACATAAGTAATTGGAACATTCTGATACCATGAAATACCTTGAACGTGGCCTTTCTAAGTTAACGTTTGAACATGAATCTGGTGAAGCATTCCCTGGATATGTACTTGAAGTAAAAAAAAAAATAGACTTAGGCCCCAGTATCTGGGTGATCTTGCTTAAATGGTATTTATTTTTTAAACACAGATAAAAATACCAGTCTGACATTCTCCATAGGATCATTGTGAGAATCAAAATCTAGATAATGTAGGTAAAATGCTTTGTAACTGGTAAAGTTCTATGATATGAATGTTAAATGCTACATTGTTTCACTATTACTTATAGCAGTTATTTTGGGGAAGTATCAATTCATTAAGTCAAAGAATTCCTAGACACCGGCCCCCACCAAACTGTTCTTGATAACAGCTGTACCATTTTACATTCCCAAGAGCAGTGCACAAGAGTCCCAGTTCGTATGTATCCTCATCAACACTTGTTTTCTGGTTTTTGTTTGTTTTGTTTTTTGTATCATAGTCTCCAAAAGGTTAAATAGGTCATTGATCAAAAACTGTTGATAGGTTAGCCCTGTCAAGGACACGTACCTGGGTTGCAGGTTCAATCCCCGGCCCTAGTTGTGGTCATGCAGGAGTTAACCCATTGATGTGTCTCTCTCACATCAATGTCTCTCTCTTTCTCTCTCTCTCTTTCTCTCTCTGTCTCTTTCGCTCTCTCTGGTTTTGGACTCTAAGATCAACTTAGTTTCTCCACTTTCAGACTGATGGCTTCTTGCTGTTCCCTTTTTTATTGCTACCACCTCCTTTTTCCTCTTCCTCTTCTTTTTAAGTGTCCCCATCCCTGGACTCTTTCACATTAGTTTTCTTCTCTAAATAGGCAAACCTTCTTAGAAAGATTTTAGCAACAACAAGAGGAAAAACAATTTTTTCCTGCATGGAGTGCTCTTTTTAGTACAAAATTACATTAATAATAATACCTAATTGCTACCCATCCTGCATATTCTGTTTAATTGAGATGTTTCTGTGCAGTCAGTTTTCTCCTCTGTGGACTCTCGTTTCCTGGAACTCTCTAGTATTGCAATGGAGAAAAAATACAGCCTGAAACCCTGTCAGTTCTTGAGCACCTAGCAACAAATTACAGCTGAGGAGTGCCAAAGACCTGAAAATTAGACCTGCCGTGGCTGACACTGTCTTTAAGTGTCTAGTTATTTATGGCTCACTTTCCTCCATAAAGAATTTGAAGTGCCATATAAAAGTATGTACCAGAGGATAAAATAAATTGTTGAGATAATCAGGACAAAGAGGAAATAAGGATGAAATAAAACTGGGACAAGAGTCACACAGAGAAGTGTACCCTGAACACTTGTACAGTTGTAGAGGTGACCTGCATGGTTGGCTGTAAGCTTCCGTGGGCTCAAAATAAAGAGTGAATTGTGATCAATTGTATAACACAGGTATCTTTAAAATGAAAAACAATCCAGTTGTTCAGGAGAAATAAGGTTTTTGTGTTCCCATTTTCTTAGGTATTTTCTTAAATCTGATTTTAGTTTATTTCATGAGGCCTCATAGGGAAAACTTTGTGAAACTGCTTTGTTTCCACCCTCCATGGTAATTGATCATCACAAGCAGGCTCTTTGATAAGAATGATTGTGAGAATCAAAGGTTGTAAACAGTCCAGCTGCTCCTTGTTCCTAATGAAAGCCCAGTTCTTAAACTTTGATGCACAGGGTGGTTCGGCTTTCAGGGGCTTGATGGATGGCCCCCTCCCCGGCTTTGGCATTGGATCCTATCCGATAGAGTGGATTTCCTGTCTTCAGAAGAGGGTCTGGGCCTGTCTCCCCTGACAGTCAGGTGGGAGTGAGGCCCCTGAGTCACGCATACAGCGGGATTTTGTATATTGTGATCTTCCGAACTCACATATTAGTTATCTTCAAAATATATTCCTTAGAAATTTTTATATAGACAACCATGCCATCTACAAATATAGGTTTACTTTTTCCTTTCCAATCTGTTCATCTGATTTTGTTTTTGCTTTTGCTTTACCTTTTTTTTCAAAGGCTTGGAATTCAGGTTTATAGAAATAGAAATAAATAGTGAAACATCCTTGTCTTCAACCTGACCCTGAGGCAAAGGAATAGTCTTTCAGCATAGAGTATAATATTAACTGTTGGTTTTTTATCGTGTCTTTTATTAGGTTGGATAAATTTCCTATGTTCCTCATTTGCTGAGTTTTTATAATGAATGGATGTTGAGTTTTGTCACTTGCTTTTTCTGTATCTATTGAGATGATCATGTGTTTTCTTTTTTAACCTGCTTATATAATGAATTATATTGATTGATTTCATATTTGGAGCTAACCTTGCATTCCTGGGATAAGCTCAGCCATGATGTAGTGTCCTGTCATGTATTGCTGAATTCAATTTGTTTATATATATATTTTTTGGCTTCTATGTTCATGATATATATTGGTTTGAAGAGTTCTAATCTTGTAATGTCTTTATCTGGTTTTGGTATAAGGGAAATGCTAGCCTCATAAAATTTTATTTTCTTTTTGGAAGAGTTTTATAGAATTACTACTATTTCTTTCTTGACATTGTGTTAGAATTTACCAGTAAAGGCTACTGGGACTTGAGATTTCTTTGTGGAAAGGTCTTAAACTACATATTCAATATCTTTAATTTATATTAGGGTATCTATTTCTTACTAATAAGCTTTGGTTGTTTGTCTCCTTTGAAGAATTTGTCCATTTCATGTAGGCTGTTGAGTAGTTCCTGTGTAGTTGGCATATGGTTTATTCATAATATTTCGTTATTGTCCTTCTAATGTCTCTAGGATCTGTATTTGGTGAAGTTCTTTTATTCCTGACTTCGATAACTTATGTCTTCTCTCTCTCTCTCTCTCTCTCCTTCTTTTTCTTTATTAGTCTGGTTAGAAGTTTATCCATTTATTTGATCTTTTCAAGAAACCCATTTTTGTTTTTATAAATTTTCTCTATTGTTTTTCTGTTTTCTATTTTATTACTTAATGCTGTTTTCCCCTTTATTCTTAGTTTCCCCTTTGTTCTTAGTTTGCTATTAATTTTCTTTTATTTTTCTAGTTTCTTTTTTATTCTCACCTGAGGACATTTTTTGATATTTTGTTCAGATAGAGTGTGAGGGGGAGAGAGAGAGAGAAACATCGACGCAAAAGGGACACATCGAGTGGTTGCTATCCACATGACCCAACCAGGGCTGAGGACAAACTGCAACCGAGGTACGTGCCCTTAGTGGAAACCAAACCCAGGTCTCTATGGACCGCATGCCAACGCTGAGCCAAACCGGCCAGGGCTATTTTTCTAGTTTCTTAATATAGTAGTTGAGACCTTTCTTCTTTTGTAATATAGGCATTTAATACTATAGGTTTCTTTTTTAAAATTATTTATTTATTATTATTTTGTTACAGATGTTTCTCCATTTTTTCCCCATTGACACCCTATTCCCCATGCCCCCCTACCCCGTCCCCAGCTTTGTTGTCCGTGTCTATTGGTTATGTGTACATGCATATAAATTCTGTGGTTTATCTCTTTCTTCCCCCCACCAGCCCCTCTTATGAGGGTTGTCAGTCTGTACCCTAATTCCACTTCTCTGGGTCTACCCTATTCCTCAGACTGTTACGCTCATTGTACCCCACAAATAAGTGAGATCATGTGGTATTTGTCTTTTTCTCCTTGGCTTGTTTTGCTTAGGATAATACTTTCCAGGTCCCTCCATGTTGTCTCATAGGATAAGAGATCTTTCTTTCTTACAGCTGCATAGTACTCCATTGTGTACATGTACCACAGCTTTTTTATCCACTCATCTACTGATGGACAATTGGGCTGTTTCCAGATCTTAGCTATTGTAAATAGTGCTGCTACGAACATGGGGGTACATATATTCTTTCTGATTGGTGTTTCAGGCTTCTCAGGATATATTCCTAAAAGTGGGATCACTGGGTAATATGGCAGTTCAATTTTTAGTTTTTTGAGGTAACACCATATAGTGTTTTGCATAGTGGCTGCACCAGTCTGCGTTCCAACCAGCAGTGTACTAGAGTCCCCTTTTCTCCACACCCTCGCCAACACTTGTTGTTTGATGATTTTTTCATGGCAGCCATTCAGACAGGTGTGAGGTGATACCCATTGTTTTAATTTGCATCTCTCTGATGATTAGTGATGTTGAGCATTTCTTCATATGTCTCTTAACCATTTGTATGTCCTGTTTGGAGAGGTGTCTGTTTAGGTCCTCTGCCCATGTTTTAATTGGGTTCTTTGTCTTCCTTTTGTTGAGCTGTATAAGCACTCTCTATATATTGGAAATTAACCCCTTATCTGATATATCATTGGCAATTTTGCTCTCCCATACAGTTCTTTGCCTTTCCATTTTGATGATTGTTATCTTTTGCTGTGCAGAAGCTTTTGAGTTTGATGTAGTCCCATGTGTTCATTTTTTCCTTTGTTTCTGTTGCCTTAAGTGATGTATCAGTGAAAATTTTGATGCGTATGATGTTCAATTTTGTTGTCTACATTTTCTTCTAGGATTTATGGATTGATGAGTCACATTAAAGTCTTTTATCCATTTTGAGTTTATTCTTGTGTATGGTGTAAGTTGATGGTCTAGTTTCATTTTTTTGCATGTAGCTGTCCAATTTTCCCAACACCATTTATTAAAGAGGCTGTCTTTACTCCACTGTATGCTCTTGCCTCCTTTGTCAAATATTAATTGAGCATAATGTCTTGGGTCAATTTCTGGGTTCTCTGTTCTGTTCCACTGGTCTATATGCCTGTTCTTGTGCCAGTACCCGGCTGTTTTGATTACAGTATCTTTGTAGTATAACCTGTTATCTGGTACTGTGATTCCACCTACTTTGTCCTTCTTATCAAGATTGCTGTGGGTATTTGGGATCTTTTTTGGTTCCATATGAACTTTTGAAGTATTTGTTCTAGTTCTATGAAATATGTCATTGGTATTTTCATAGGGATTGCATTGAATCTATACATTGCTTTGGGTAATATAGACATTTTAATGATGTTAATTCTTCCAATCCATGAACAAGGTATGTGCTTCCACTTTTTTATATCTTCCTCTATTTCTTTTTTCAATGTCCTGTAGTTTTCTGCAAATCGTCCGTTACTTCTTTGGTTAAGTTTATTCCTAGGTATTTGAATTTTTTTTGCCATGATCATAAATGGGATTATTTTTTCATTGCCCTTTCTGTGAGTTCATAATTGGTGTGTAAGAATGCCATTAATTTCTTGACGTTAAATTTGTATCCTGCTACTTTGCCAAATTCATTTATTAAGTCTAGTAGATTTTTGATGGAGTCTTTAGGGTTTTGTAATTATAACATCATGTCATCTGCAAATAATGACAGTTTCACATCCTCCTTTCCAATTTGAATCCCTTTTATTTTTACTTCATGTCTGATTGCTGTGGCTAAGACTTCCAGTACTATGTTAAATAAGAGTGGCGAAAGTGGGCATCTGTGTCTTGTTCCTGTTCTTAAGGGAAATGCTTTTAGTTTCTGCCCATTGAATATGATTTTGGTTGTAGGTCTTTCATATATGGCCTTTATTATGTTGAGATATGATCCCTCGATTCCCAGATTGCTGAGTGTTTTTATCAGAAATGAATGCTGGATTTTGTCGAAGGCTATTTCGGCATCTATTGATATGATCATGTGGTTTTTATTCTTCATTTTGTTTATGTGGTGTATCACATTTATTGATTTGTGAATATTGTACTAGCCTTGCATCCCTGGGATGAATCCCACTTGGTCATGGTGAATAATTTTTTTTTATATATTGCTGGATCCGATGTGCTAGTATTTTGTTCAGGATATTTCTTTTTTTTCTTTCTGGTTTTGGAATTAGAATTATGCTGGCCTCATAAAACGAGTTGGGAAGTCTTCTTCTTCTTCTTGAATTTTTGAAATAGTTTGAGGAGAATGGATGTTAGTTCTTTTTTGAATGTTCGGTAAAATTCCCCTGTGAAGCCGTCCAGGCCTGGGATTTTGTTTGCTGGGAGAGTCTTGATTACCTCTTCAGTTTCCTTAGTTGTTATTGGTCTGTTCAAGTTTTCTGTCTCCTTCCGGTCCAGTTTTGGGAGACTATGTGTTTCTAGAAATTTCTCCATTTTGCTTGGATTGTCAAATTTGTTGCCATATAATTGTTCATAGTAGTTGTTAATGATCTTTTGTATTTCTGTGGTGTCAGTTGTTATCTCTCCTCTTTCATTTCTGATTTTGTGTATTTGGGTTCTCTCTGTTTGTTTCCTGGTGAGTCTAGCTAAGGGTCCATCAATCTTGTATATCTTTTTGAAAAACCAGCTCTTTGTTTCATTGATCCTTTGAATTGTTATTTTGGTCTCCATGTGATTTATTTCTGCTCTGATCTTTACTATTTCCTTCCTTCTACTTGCTCTGGGGTTTTCTTTTTGTTTGCTTTCTAGTTCTTTAAGTTGTGAGGTTAGATAGTCTAGTAGAAATTTTTCTTGCTTCTTGAAGTAGGGCTGTAGTGCTATGAACTTCCCTCTTACAACTGCTTTCACTGCATCCCATAGCTTTTGTATTGTTGTGTGTTCATTTTCTTTGGTTTCCAGGAAGTTTTTAATTTCTTCCTTGATCTCCATGGTAACCCATTCATTGTTTAATAACACACTATTTAGCCTCCATGTGTTCAAATGTCTTTGCCTGTTCTTGTTGCAATTGATTTCTAGTTTCATGCCATTGTGATCTGAGAAGATGATTTCAATCTTCTTGAACTTGTAGAGACTTAGTGTCCTAACATGTGGTCTATCTTTCAGAATATCTCAGGTGCACTTGAGAAGAATGTGAATTCTGTAGTTTTGGGGTATAATTCTCTGTAGATATCTATTTACTCCATGTGGTGAAGTGTTTCATTTAGAGTCTCTGTTTTCTTTCTAATTTTTTGTCTAGAGGATCTATCCAGTGATGTCAGCGGGGTGTCGAAATCCACTGCTATGATTGTATTGCTGTCGATTTTTCCTTTAAAGTCCTCCAGAAGATTTTTAATATATTTTGGTGCTCCTATATTGGGTGCATATATGTTTACCAAGGTTATATCTTCCTGTTGGATAGATCCTTTCAATATTATGTAGTGGCCTTCTTTGTCTTTAGTTTTTGCCTTCATTCATGAGATATGAGTATTGTTACCCCAGCTTTTATTGTCTTTCCCTTTACTTGAAAGATTTTTTTCCATCCCTTCACTTTCAGCCTATGTGAATCTTCTGTAATGAAGTGGGTCTCTTGTAAACAACATATATATGAGTCATGCTTTCTTATCCAATCAGCTACTCTGTGTCTTTTTATCAGAGCATTCAATCCATTTACATTTAAGATGATTATTGATATGTACTTATTTATTGCTATTTTTGTTTAGTGTGGTTATATATATTTTTTCTATTTTGTCTGCTCATTACAGTAGTCCTTTTAACATTTCTTGCAGTGCTGGTTTGGTGCTAATGTATTCCCTTAGCCTTTCTTTTTTGTCTGGGAAGTTCTTTATTTGACCTTCTATTTTGAATGATAGCCATGCTGGGTAGAGTAGTCTTGGATTCAGATCCTTGTTTTTCATGACCTTGGTTACTTTGTGCCATTCCCTTCTGTCCTGTAGTGTTACCATTGAGAAATCAGCTGAGAGGCTTATGGGGGTTCCTTTGTAGGTAACCTATTGCTTATCTCTTGCTGCTTTTAGGATTTTCTCTTTGTCTTTAATTTTTGGCATTTTAATTAATGTGTGTCTTGGCGTGAGCCTGTTTGGGTTCTTAATTGGGGCTCTCTGTGCTTCTTGAACTTGAATGCCTTCTTCCTTCACCAAGTTAGGGAAGTTTTCTGTCACTATTTCTTTAAATATATTCTCTAACCTTTGCTCATTTTCTTCCTCTTCCGGGACTCCTATGATGCGAATATTATTACATTTTTAGTCATCCCACAGCTCTCTTAAGCTGTCTTCCTGTTTTTTAATTGTTTTTCTTTTTAGTTTTCTGATTGGTTGATTTTTTCTACCCTGTCTTCTAATTCACTGATCCGGTCCTTAGCTTCCTCTACTCTGCTTTTTAGACCTTCAATGTGTTCTTATTTCTGCTATGTCATTCTTGATTTCTTCTTGGTGGTTCTTTGTTTCCATTTGGTTGATCTTTAACGTTTCTATGTCTTTACTCATGCTGTTGATCTTCTTCAACATCATGGCTCTGAATTCTTGCTCTGTTATCTTGCTTAACTGCACCTCATTTATCTCATCTTCGGTAGAGGTCTCTTGTTCTTTCGTTTGGCATTTGTTTCTTTGTTTCACCATTTTGGCTATCTCAGTGGGCTTTGGAGCCTGCCAAATTTTCCCTGTGGGTGTTGGTGTTCTTCTGTTTGTAGCTCCCTCTACTAGGTTTTGATGAGCGTGAGAGGACCCATGTTAAACACCACTGTCAAGTCTTACTTTCTCCAGTAGAGTTTCAAGCCCAGGAATGGTTCAGTTATTCTCTAGCTTTTTGCCTGGAGGCTATTAGTCTTGGTTAGTAGAAGAACCTTGGGTTCTCAGTTGAAAAACTCCCTCAGGTGTTCAGTGTATAGGGATTTCTGGAGAATGGGGCAGATGCAGGTTGTTCATGAGCCTCAATTTGCATTTCAATGGCCCACCTGGTTGGAGTTGTATCTGCGAGGGAGGGGCTGCTGCCTCTCCTCAGAGGCCTGGGAAAGAGCAAAATGGCCACAGTCCTGCATGGCCGCAACTCAGCAAAAGCTCTGAGCACCCTCCAAATCCCAAGTGTCCCCACATAGTTCCAGTCCTGTCTGCCCTGCCTCTGCCGGAGTCCAAGGTGAGTGGCTGTGGCTATTTTAGCATCTGTCCCTGCTCTGCGCTGTGGAGCCGCTTGGGAGTGTAACCCTGCGGGTGCTGGTCACAGCTCAGACCGCTGCTGTCCGTGGGCTTCCAACCTCCTTCTCTCGCCTCCGTAGATCCTACCAGGATCGAGTCAGTGTCCCTGGTTATATGGTCTTCGCAAGCTGCTTTTCTGTTGCTTTTTCCTGATACTTGTCTTCATTTTAGTTGTAATTCCAGTTTGGTCCTAGGAGATGGTCTGTGTAACTTCCATTCACTCTACTGCAATTTTGGAATCTCACTATAGGTTTCTTTTAAATCACATCTTTAGATGCATTTAAATCATATTTATGTTTTTTTATTCATTTCAATGTATTTTATAATTTTCTTGTGATTTCTTTTTGGCTCATCGATTATTTAAAAGTATATTGTTTAATTTCCCTTTTTTGGGGGGATTTTGTAGATATTTTTATGGTGTTGATTTCTGATTTATTTCCACTTTGGACATAGGACAGTTCTTGTAAATTCTAATCCTTTAATATATTGAGATTTGTTCTGTGTTCCAGAATATGGTCTGTGTTTGCAAATGTCCCATCTGCCCCTGATAAGAATTCTGTTGTATAGCAGTGCCATGTGCATAATTTATATGTGGCAAAATTACCAGCCTGTGATGTGTTAAAATTTTTTACAGTTATTCACTAACGTCCAGTTCTTCCCAATCTGTCTGTAACTTATAGCTGAATAGTGTTTCCATTTATCTTTATGATTAACTTGACATCAAGTGATAACCATAGGTACTGGTATTGAACTGATATGAAGCATTTTTCCGTCTGGATCTTGCACATCTGATCTTCTGGCTTCATGAGTGTTTGAGTTCAGCTAGAGTGAACGAGGATCTGTGAAAAAAGTAAATGCTAATGTCAAATATGGTTCTTTGAGATGAATCACGAACTGTCCCACTCTCACACATATCTACTGGTGACAGTGTCCAGATTTATGTTTTAGAAAGAAAATTGGCCACACCATCACAGATGGACTGAATAGGGAGTCCAACAGTGACTAGGTGTTTCTTGGAATTCTCCAGGTGGTAGATGTTTGTTGAAGGTCTGCTGTGGCAATAGGACTAGAATGAAGGGATGAATTTGAAAGAAATTTTGAGAAATAATTTACAAGTCTCTGTCTGAAATGATGTATTCTTTGGAATTAAAACTCACTAAGTAACTAGATGAATGATGATCCCATTCACTAAGATGGAGAAATGAGATGAAACATAATGGTTGGTTTGGAAAAGGGATATTGGTTAGCCTGGGCTTAGGACAGTTTTGTTTGTGGGGTGAGCAGTGTGGTGAAGACATGGGTGGCATGGCCTTGGTATTATGAAATATTTGGCATTATGGTATATATGAAGTGCTGTGATACAGTGGATTCATCTTATTTTAAGCTCTCAACTCCAGAACTCTTCTGTCTCAAACTCTGCTTAATCTTTATTCACATCATTCTTATATTTTGAATATATGAACTTGTAGCAGCAGTTTAGTAAGTTTTAATTTTACTGTAGTGGGAACTATTTTTAGTTAAAAGCAAAACCCAGATGATTTAACAAGGGCGATATTCTACTTACCTCTTGCGGAATAACAAATGGCTCTACACTTAATGGCATGAGAGCCATTGTTTTATTAATCTGTGGCCGGCAATTTGGACAGGACACAGGGGAGATGGTTTGTTGCTCATCCACAATACCTGGAGCCTCTGCTGGGAAGACAAGTAAGTGGGGGTGATTCCAAGAGTTGGAACTGGGAATTGTCTTGAATTCGCTCCACTCATATGCCTGCCATGAAGGCTGGGATGGCATGTGTATCAGGGGTAGGAATCTTGAGACCATCTTAGCCTACCCAGGTTCCTGTTCATCCTTTAGTGTGCAGTTGAAATTGTGTTCCTCTCATACGCCCTTGTCATAAGCCTTTCCAGCAGCGTGAATTGCTCTCTCACCTTCTTCATACAGCAGTGGATGTCTTGTGTCTTATTCTACCTCAAGTAAGTGAAATAAACCCTTCGTGTTCATGGCCTTGCCAATCTGAGCACACGCTCTACCTTTGGAGTGAGTGGTACTAGATGTGCATTTCTCCTTGGCTCGCTTGCTCTCTGTGTATTCTTGATGTAGCTCTTCTAAGAGTAAGAGTTGTATTTTAATGTTATTGACAGTTCTTGAAGGCCTGGCATGCATTTCCTGAATGTTAACCGTCCACTGTGGTGTGTTGTGAACACATCTGCCTGTCTAGTAAGCCACTTTGTAACCTGAGCATAAGTTATGTTTGAATCAGGGCAAAGAAGGATTACAGAAAAATCATGTATCAGAAACAGGAACCAGGACTTAAAAGAACCTATAGTTTGGTCAGAAATGAAAGTCAATATTAGAGACAGTATGACTCCAAAGTGTCTCAATGCGGGGAGCAAGGAATGTGGGGAGCAGGAACAATCTAAGATTGGGCATCACCTTGGATGTCCCCACGGCCCCTCCCCAGTACCTGTGAACTCTTTATGATTTTTTTTTTTTCTTTTTTTTTTCCAAATCTTTATTGTTGGATGTAAAATGTATTACAGATGTTCCACATTTTTTCCCCCATTGACCCCCTCCTCCCCACTCCCGCCCCCCTCCCACCTTTTCCCACACTATTGTCTGTGTCCATTGGTTATGCATATAAGTTCTTTGGTTTATTTCTTCCCACCCCCCCAACCCCTTTCCCTTTGAGGTTTGTCAGTCTAGCAATGAGTTTGTGCTTCTTAATCCCTTCACCTTTTTCACCCATTCCCCCAACCCCCTTCCCAACTGGCAACCAATAAAATGTTCTCTGTGTCTATGAGAATGTTTCTGTTCTTCCTGTTCATTTTGTTTGTAGATTCCATTGTTGATAGATATGTATTCATTGCCATTTTGTTTGTTCATACATTTTATCTTTTTCTTCAAAAAGACCCTTCATCATTTCATATAATAACGGTTTAGTGGTGATGAACTCCTTTAACTTTTTCTTGTCTGGGAAAGTTTTTGTATGTCCATCGATTCTAAATGACAGCTTTGCAGGATAGAGTAATTTTGGTTGTAGGTTCTTGGTTTTCATCACTCTGAATATTTCTTGCCACTCCCTTCTAGCCTGCAAAGTTTCTTTTGAGAAATCAGCTGACAGCCTAATGGGTACTCCCTTGTAGGTAACTAGCTGCCTTTCTCTTGCTGCTTTTAATATTCTCTCTTTGTCTTGAACCTTTTGCATTTTGATGATGATGTGTCTTGGTGTGGGCCTCTTGGGGCTCATCTTGTTTGGGACTCTCTGTGCTTCCTGGACTTGTATGTCTGTTTCCTTCACCAAGTTAGGAAAGTTTTCTGCCATTATTGTTTCAAACAGGTTTTCGATTTCTTGTTCTCTCTCTTCTCCTTCGGGCACCCCCAAAATGCGAATGTTGGCACGCTTGAAGTTATCCCAGAGGCTCCTTACTCTATCCTCATTTTTTTGGATTCTTTTTTCTTTTTGCTCTTCTGATTGGGGATTTTTTGCTTCCTTATATTCCAAATCGATGGTTTGCTCCTTGGATCTACATACTCTATTATTGAAGCTGTGTAAATTATTCTTTATTTCAGTTAATGCCTCCTTTAATTCTAACTGTGTATCCATTATTTCTAACTGGTACTTTTTTATGCTCTTGATGCCCTCCCTAAGTTCACTGAGGTTCTCACTAAGTTCATTGAGCATCCTTATAAGCAGTATTTTGAACTCAGTATCTGTTAGGTTGCTTATCTCCCTTTCGCTTAGTTCTTTTATTGGGGTTTTGTTCTGTTCTTTCATTTGGGACCTGTTTCTTTGTCTCCTCATTTTGGCTGCCTCCAAAATTGTTTGTTTCTGTGTATTACTTAATGAGAGGTATGGGGCTCGCTGAGACCCGGTGCTGCTTGTTTGAAAGAATTTAGGAAAAACCTGAAGCAGGATCCAAGACCGGCCAATCCTATGGTTAAGCAAGTGGGAACAGCTTGAAAGTTGTGTGGGGCGGGGCGGGACCTCAGGGAGTCAGCAGGGCGGGGCTACCAGTGTGAGCCAGGTTGCTGGAGTCCCAGATATGGCTTCTGTCTGCCGCCCCCGGGAAGGGCTCACCAAAGGAACAAAGGCCTCTGACAGCACGTTTGTCCCGGAGGAAGCCCCCTCTCCAGCTCTCGCTCCAGTGCCAAACAGCTCAGTTCTTCCCTGTGTGTCTCTGGTGCCCCTCGAGCTGCCTCCCCTCCGAGCTTAGAGGGAGAGAGTCCGATAAGTCCGTGCGCGGGCCCTTTAAGGAGCTGCCTGGGGCTCCAGCCGCTTCAGCTTCCCTGAGCCTCAGTTTCCGCTGGTTTTTCCAGCCAGAAGTTATGGGGATTCTCTTCCTGGCACTGGAACCCTGAACGGGACACCTGGTGTGGGACGGGGACCCCTCAGTCCTCAGGAAGGACCTTCCCAGCCGCGGGATCCTCCTGATTTTTATCCACCACGCTTGGGTGTGGGACCAGCCCGTCTCGCCGCTCCGCCGCCGCCCCTCCTACCGGTCTGGATGTAGCTGCTCTTTTTTTTTTTTTCCTTAGTTCCGTAGTTGTACGACTTCCATTCAGCTTGATTTCAGGCGGTTTTGAATGATGGTTGTTCTGTAGTTTAGTTGTAACTTTGATGTGGTTGTGGGAGGACGCGATACCACGTTTACCTACGCCACCATCTTGACCGGAAGTCTCTTTATGATTTTTAAATCAATTGTTTTGTTTTGTTTCCTAATTGTAGCTGGTGCTCAAGATAGGATTGGTTGGGCCTTTGGCCTAGGATTAGAAAGACTTGCCATGATCCTCTACGACATCCCTGACATCCGCCTCTTCTGGAGTGAGGATGAACGCTTCCTGAAGCAGTTCCGGTTGTCTGATATCAACCAGAAGGTGAAATTTCAGGTAAAATGACTTGCAAGAATCAAGTTAATAATAATAATAATAATAATAATAATAATAATAATGGTTTTTAAGATTTGACGGGGTTATGTACTTGAAAATAAAAGTATTGGATTTAAAAATAATGTGAATTTGAAAAAAAGGTTTTATATAGAGGTCCATAAACATCCCACAGGAGTTTATAAACTTTCTGAAATTGTATGTGGAAAAAAGACATTTATCAAGCTTATTAGTCTAAGCAGAGAATCAATTTTGGGCTTTGTTAATGATCATTTTATTATTATGAAATATTGATCTTTATATCTGATGATACTTTTAAAGTTTAGTTTTTCTGATACAAATATAGACACATTGGCTTTCTTATGATTAGTGTTTGTAATGTATATCTTTTTCATCATTTTTCTGTCACTCTGTGTCTTTATATTGAAAATGTGTCTCATAAACACCATACAGTTGGGTCTCTTTTTAAATTCAGATTTAATTTGATTGTTGAATACATCTACATTTAATTATATGAGATATTCTTGGGCTTAATTCTATTATTCTTTTATTTTTTCCCCCTTATTTTCCCCTTCTATTCTTTATTGCTTTATTTAGAAATTACAGTTTTGTGGGATTTATTTTGTTTGTTTTTAAATTCCATTTTACTACCCTTATTGCTATTCAATTTCACCATTTTTTATTATTTTTAAATGGTTATTATTCTAGATTCCAATAATTAATTCATCTCACTTACCATGAGTACCTATTACACAACTTCATAAAACAGTTAACAACTTTACAATATCTTTACAATATCTTTTTATTCCTCCTGTTTTTTTGTTTTGTCACATTTTACTTCTCCATATATTATAATCTCACAATATATTGCTATATTTGCCTAATCCCCTTGGTTGCCTGACAGGAGAAAGGCCAGGCTTTCTGAGGATAAATATTATCTGCTTCAGCTTCTGCATTCTTTTAAATACAATTTGAAAAGTAAGACAAGTTGTCTGACATATATGAAGTTGCAGTCTGAAAAGGAAAAAAAAAAAAGGAGTACAATTATTAGAAGAGAGTAGACGAGACAGTCCAACAAGTGAAACCCCAAGCAGGGTAACAGACAGAAAGCCACACGAAGGTAAAACTGCTGAAAACCAAAGTAAAAAGATAAAGGCAGTGAAATGACATCTTTAATGAGCTGAATGGAAAAACAACAACAAAAAAAACCCCAAACTGGCAACCTAGACACCTATATCCAAGGAAAATATTCCCCCAAAATAAAGGTGAAACAAAAGTATTTCCAGACAAACCAAAGCCTAAAAAAATCATGTTGCACAAAAGAAATAGTAAAAGAAGTTCTTCAGACTTAAGGGACATAATCACAGAGAAAAATCAAGATCAGCAGAAAGGAATAATCAGTGTGGGAGGGAAATATAAACAATATAGTTTTAAATTTCTTTAAAAGACAGTTGGCTATATGGATAGAGTGAAGCCGCGAAAGTCGAAGCGCGAAGTGGCCAGGGACGACTATAGTTGTATGGGATCTATGCATTTGGGAGATAAGATCTCTCTGCTTTCCACCCTCTTGGTAGCTTCTTCCACACCAGTGCTTGCTAAGCAAAAATACTATGAAGTAGAATTGACGGTTTCTTCTCAATTTTACAACTTGCCACACCAGCAAGTGATTGGCTGATAAAAGTTTGGCTCATTTCTCCTTATTCCATCGAAGTTTCTTTACCAAGAGCAGGCTAGCTCTTCTGTTATGTAGGTCCCCATGGTGAAAGTGGCCACAAACGTCCGTTCACCCTCTGAAGGCTCATTCGTTTAGACCTTTGTCCAGATCCCTTCCATCTTTTATGACAAAAAAGATTTTTAAATTTGTTGTTTTTCATTGTTTCAGTGGGACTGAATTTTTTTTTTTTTTTTTTTATCCTCACCCGAGGGCATTTTTCCTTTTTTTTTTTTTGTTCAGGTAGAGTGGGAGGGAGAGAGAGGAACAGAGAGAGAGAGAGAAACATCGATGTGAAAGGAACACATCGAGTGGCTGCCACCCGCACGACCAACCAGGGCCGGGGACAAACTGCAACCGAGGTACACGCCCTTAGCGGGAACCGAACCCGGGTCTCTCAGGACCGCAGGTCGACGCTCTAACCGCTGAGCGAAACCGGCCAGGGATGAATTTTTTTTTGTTGTTACAAACTTTTACATCCTAACCAAAATTTAATCATTAATTTAATTTTTTGGTTTTATTTTTAATGGCTTGTAGAAAATTCTCATCTGCCCTGGCTGTTTTTGCTTAATGGTTAGATCATCAGCCTGTGGACCAAAGGGTGGAGGGTTCCATTTCGGTCAAGGGCATGTTCCTGGGTTGCAGGTTCAATCTCCGGCCCCGGTCGGGGTCATGAGGGAGGCATCCATTCACTGTGTCTCTCTCACATCCATGTTTTTCTCTCTCTCTCCCCTTCCCTCCCTCCCTTCCACTCTTTCTAAAAATCAATGGAAAATATCTTTGGGTGAGGATTAAAAAAAAAAAATTCTCATCCCTCCCAAACCCTCCTCTTTGACAACCATCATCTTATTCTCCATATCTATATGCCTGTTTCTGTTTTGTTTTATTTTCTGTTCTGTTCTTTAGATTTCACATATAAGTGAAATTAGAAAGTATTTGTTTTTCTCTGTCTGATTTGTTTCAAAACTGGAACTTTCTATCATTAATTTTTTTCATTTTCAATGGCCTTTAAAAATTTATTTATTTATTTATTTATTTAAATTTAGTATCAGGTCCTTCTAGGTAAATTTGGAATAAAGCTCCATTTACATAATTAAAAGTAAAACCTAGATAAGGAGCTACGTTTTTCTAATTTAATTTTTCATTTATTAAGTCATTTATTTGTCAAACATGGAACACCAGCCAACACTGTACAGAGCAGGGTGCTCTACAGTGTGTTGGGCAAGCACAGATGGATCACATGGCTGCTACCACCAGTTAGTGGATTAGGTCCAGTTTTTTATTGTTCATACTCACCCGAGGATATTTTTCCATTGATTTTTTTAGAAAGAGTGGAAAGGAGGAGGGAGAGAAGGAGAAAGAGAAAGAGAGAGAAACATCAATGTGAGAGAGACACATCAATTGGTCACCTTCTGCATGACCCTGACCAGGGTCAGAGATCAAACCTAAAACTCAGGTACGTGCCCTTGACTGGGAATTGAACCCGTGACCCTGTCTGCTGGCCTGTGTTCTAACCGCTGAACCAAACAGGCCAGGGCTTGAGTCCAATTTTAATTCTACTCAAAACTGTCTTCTCTTAGGAGAAACAGAGATAATCCAGGAATAGACTATGGGTTTCTTGTATTAAGTATCATTTTGAAAAACCTTTTCTGCCTTCAAAGTTGAAAATCAGTGTATACAAACATGCACTATTATATAATTTACATGGTTGCCTTTGTGTAATAAACTTAAGAACTTCTAATGGGGTAGTTAGGATTTGATTGCTGAAAAGTATGTCTGTAAAATACTTTGTAATTTGTAGATCACAGAGAGCTATTATTTCCTAATTATTCACTTATAATTAGTATCTATTAATTATATTCTTGGTTAGTTTCCTATTTCTGATGTAACAAATTACCACAAATCTAGCAGCTTAAAACAATATGTCTTTATTATTTTGTAGTTGTGGAGTTCAGAAATTCAAACTCAGTCTGACTAGCTAAAGACAGGTGTCCGCAGGACTGGGTCCTTTGGGAGGCGCCAGGGGAGAACGCCCCTCGCCTTTGCTGGCGTCTAGGGCTGCTCTCGTTCCTCACGCAGGGCTCTGGATTGCCTGTTTCCTTCTCTTTCCCTCTGTGGTCATGTCCTCTTCTCTCTGAATTTTTGTCTTCCTCTTACAAGGAACCTTGGATGACATGGAGCCCACAAAGATGATTCAAGATAGTCTCCTATCTCAAGATCCTTTCTTAATTAAATCTGTGAAATTCTTTCTGAATGTGAGGTTACATATTCACAGGTTCTAGGGATTAGGACATGCATGCCTTTGGGAGACCATTATGCCTATCATATATACCTTTGTATAGCCCATTTTATCATGGTGAATTGCTTGCCTTCAGATATCATACAACAGATTTTGTGGCTAGGTTAAGTGATACAGATGGTATTCAAGTGTCAGCAATTTTTAACTATTTGTGTAGAGTGGTTATGGTTATATATACGAGGAGAATAAGAGACTAATTTTGTCACTTAATGTTGTTTTAAGAATATTTAACATGATTATAATAGAAGACTGTTTCCCAGGAGGAGAGGAAATGTGGGGGGAAAGTCTGCTGGCAGCTGTGAGCTTGTGGCTTCTTTGGCCAGGAAACCCTGGGAGCCATTTGGAAATGGTACTGTGCAGGGCTGCCAGGAGGCAGGAATGTCTCTTTTCTCATCTCCCTCAGTGATGTTTTAGGCTCTCCGGGCTTCTCTGACATCTTCCTTTGCGAGCAGTGGTCTGATTTATGCCCCCTCGAGGCCTCATCTCTGCCTTTCCCCAATGCCTTGAAAACTAGTGTTTAAGTCTAATAAGTAGGAAAACCCAAGTTATAGTGTGGTTTTAACTGTTGATTTTTTTATTTTACATGTTTGGGTTTTTTTTTTAAATCCTCACCCGAGGACATTTTTGCATTCATCTTCAGATAGAGCGGGAGGGAGAGAGGGAAGAAGAGAGAGAGAGAGAAATATCTATGTGAGAGAGACACATCGAATGGTTGTCACCCACATGACCCCAACCGGGGCACATCGAATGGTTGTCACCCACATGACCCCAACCGGGGCTGGGGACAAACTGCAACTGAGGTACGTGCCCTTAGCAGGAACCGAACCTGGGTCTCTCTGGTCTGCAGGCCGACGCTCTAACTGCTGAGCCAAACCGGCCAGGGCTACATGTTTTGAGTTAAATACTTGCTTTTTGTGGATCTCTTTACCCACCCTGGATCAGTGCTTGAAATAAGTGGATGAGCAAGCCCATGGCTTTATCATGCAGGCCTTGCTCTATGCAAGAGATCTCTGTCCCGAGCTCCAGCTCCCCCTGCAGGGCTCATTCTGGGCCCTTATGTGTATGTCAGCCACCTCCACTAAAGTAAAACTCAGTTTAAGGACATTGAATTCAATAATATAACTGTTGTTCATTTTTTGAATGCTCTTTAAACAATCCTGAATTATGAATTCAATATTTAGTCCTATACAGAGTAATACCTGTTACTGAAAATTATTCATTAATCAACATTGTAAATTTTATTCACATATTTTACTTAAAACTTATTAATTCTGTGTGTGTTCATAGTTGTCAGTTCCTATTTGATGAAGTAATTCAACAATGTTGGTTGTTATCTTTCTTCCCAGTGAAGGAGTTTTATTGGCTCTCTTTTGTGGGCAGGAACTATATTTATTCCTAATCCTGGATAACGTCTCAAATACTTTTCAGTGCAACAGGAATAGCTGAGAATGGGTGGATGTGACATGCACACCTTTCATATCAAACCTTATTCAAGATCATCATAATCATAATGGTTAACATTCATTAAAGCGTTACTCTGTGTTATTCTAAAGGCTTCACATGCTTAATTTAGTGCTCTTAATAACCCTCTGAGTTTAGGTACCATTATTCTCTGTTCTACAGAGAGGAAATGGTAGCCGAGTGGTCGTTGTGTATTAGCACTGTGTAGTGTTCATTCAGGGCTTCAAAGAGCCATTTCCTCAAGTTTTATCGTGAGTGTAAAATGTATGGGTTGATTATACAGAGCAAAGTATTTAAATTTTGCTAACATATCAAAAGATAGGCATATAATTTATAGAAAATTAGACATTGAGTTTAAATTATTTAATTTATTAACTTCCTGGTAACAAGCTACCTATATTAATGCTTCTCAAACTTTAATGTACCTATGAATCACATGAAAATCTTGTTAAAATTCAGATTCTGATTCACTATGCTCAATATGGAGCCTGAGATTCTGTGTTTCTAACAAACTCCCAGGTGGTACTGATGCTGTTGGTCTGTGTACCATATTGCAAATCTACATAGTGATGGACAGAACCATCTCGTGTCAGAGTTCAGCTACCTCATCCATAAAATGAGATGATAAAATGAAATAGTCTGACCAGGTGATTAAATTCACTTTCTCCTCTTTTGCACTGTTAATGTCAGTTTAACCTAACTATCACAATAAAGCAGATCTGTAATTTATACCTTTTGCACTAATTTCAAAAGTCTTTTCTTCCTTCTTGTCCTAAATTTTGTTACTATGAATTTCAGAGTTGCAGTACTGTTATACTTACGGTTTTATGCACTGCCTACACTCTTCCTTCCTTCCTTCCTTCCTTGCTCATTCACTCATTCATTCTGTTCTGTTTATCAGTGTGAGGGGCCTGTGGAAATAAATTCATATAGTTCAAATGCACATTTAAAAAATTATACTATGTCACAGATGTGTTTGTGTACTTTAAGTAATTTGTGAAGAGAATGTATTACTATTTAAATTAGAAATCAATAGAACTAGACATGATGAAAGATGAGACTGAAGCACAAAGAATTTGGTAGGCATCAGCCGGGCAGTAACTATGAAAGGGTCTTATATCAACCCAGTCATTTCTGAGGTCAGTCGTGGACAGACTGACTCCCCTGGGGAACTGTGTCAGTTTGTCCTTGCTCTTTCTCTAGGACTCCACATCAGCAGTGAGTGCTGTGCTGTATGAGGACTGGGACTTTCTGAAGACCAGGGTTGGCCATTTTTCCTTATTGATGTCCTCTGGCGATCAGAGTTCACTGCACCATATACACCTGTGCATTAATCTGTTTAGCACCTTGTAATACTTCCCATTTGTTGAGTACTATGTCCAAGTTATTGAACTAAACACTTTGCCTGTGTTATAGCTTCCACTCAATGTAATCCAATGGGGTAGATACTACAAACCCATTTTAGAGATGATGAAACGAGTCTTGGAACCACTCCAGAGAGCTCCTAATATTGAACTAGTAAATTCTATTCTTGCCTAAATCCATGCACTGCTCTGCAGTAAGAACATGAAATTGACAGTTCCTGACTTCAAGTTGTTGTTTTCTTCCAATCTAGATTTATCAAGAGATAATTATAAAATGAGAATGAGGTACAATGATGGAGCTATACATAGGAGAATATAGAATTTTGCTGATACTGACCAATGCATGTGAAGGTCAAAATTTTATCTTTCTTAATCCTTTTTTGCTAGTTAATTCTCTCAGTCCTTCCATGTTTCTCCAGAAAGTATTAGGACTTGAGCCTGTGATTACTTGCTAATCTCCATGGCTTGGAATAGCTCCTAGATCTAGTTTTGCTTTCGTTATCATAAATGTTGTCTGGTAGAGTCTTTATGCAGGATTATGCAATGTTTTCTCATTCTATTCCTGAATAAATCCAGCTGTGGGAATCCCTCAGCTTCATTACACTGCACTGAAATGAATGGATCTCACTTTTTTTTTTTACTATTTTCATGTGCATTTTTCCTATCTAATACACAAAAGGAAAATAAGTATTTTTATTTTGCTGGAAAAGGGATGTTCATCTCAGAAGAAACTAATAGAAAGAAGCAGAGAAAGAAGGGGAGAAGATGACCAACCATAAACATATTATATGTGTGCTGTAATCTTTGTTGACTGCCAAGTGAGGAGAGATGTAGTGAGCAGAAGAATGGACGAGTCTGTACTGGGAATCATAGTGCTATATGTAAAGCATTCATAATGGAGCCTGTTACCCAGTGAGCATTTCATCTATGTCAGCCGTTATTCATATTTTCACCACTACCACTGCTATTACTATCACCACCATCACCATAACTACTACAAAATATACTGTTCTGAGCACAGCAGGCACGGTCTTCATGTTCCTTGGTCCTTCACGCCCACAGTTTCCATCTCCAACTTGCTTTGCTGACACTGTGTTATATAACCCCAGCCTTTGATGCTAGGAAATTTCATTGACCCACAGTCTATTTAGAGTCCTATGGATTGTGTGTATTGGAGCCTCTCTCATCAGAGGCCTACAGGTTTATGACTGCTTTGTATTTTTGTGAAAGCAGGGTTTCTAGGATACATTTACATATTTAGAGAATTGCTACCACAAAGTTCTTCCTTGCTAAAGGCACTTAAAAAAAGGGGGCGAGGGGATCCTCAGCATCTACTTCTACAGCTTTCCTGTGGTATAGATTGGAAAGATATGTGTTATGGACCTTTATATGTACACACATTCAGTACCCATAATACATTGTCTTTGCTGTTGACCTTATGGAAATGTACAAGAACTTTCTATTTATAGACAACACATTAAACCTTAAATCTTGCCAACATCTATAAAATTTGACAAATTATGTGCAATAGATCTTAGGAATTATCTATCTAACTAGAGGTTTTGGTATTTTTATCTCTGGAATCTGAGGAATACATTAATACTGCAGAATCATCTAAACGAGATACTAACAGTTAATAGATAATAAAGTTAAAATTTACAGTTTTGGTAATCATTTCATAATGTACATGTATATCAGACCATCATGTTTTATACCGTAAATAGATACAATTTTGGTTTGTCAATTATTTCTTCATGAAACTTAGGAGAAAGAGTTATAGTTTTAAAAAGAAATAATCAGAATAAAGATCAAAACAAACCAAGTTCTGAAGGACTTGCCATAGGAAGAAACAACGTGTTAATTAAGCATGATGGGTAGGTGTGACTATAGGAAGTAATTCTTACAAAACAGCAGTTGGGGATGCTTTTTGGCTTCAACCAAAAAAGAGCAACTCAGAATGGCTTAAATAAGAACAAAGTATCGGGGACCCCACAATGATGCCAGCATTTCCCCTCAGGCTTAAGAGTGGGGGAAAGTTTTCCAGAAGCCCTCACACTTTGCTCACATCTCATTGGCAAAGGAGTTGACGTGAGCCTGCTGTTTTCTGATATTTATACTGAATATATCGTAAGTAAAAGGCTTTTGCATTATTTTTCCATCAACAACGCCAGATGTGTTCATTTAGGCCCTGTAGATAATGCTGTCTCTTATTACTGCACCGTTTTTTGGAATACAGTCACTTATTGGGATGATGGGGCTACCAGAATAACTAGTCTACCCTAAAATATTTTACCTTCTGCTGGCTAGCGCTTGGAGTCGTCTGTTAGAGTTTGCTTCTTTTAGTTTTATGCTTTGATCCCTAGTCAAATGTGAAATATTTCTTTTGCCTAGAACTGCCTACTTTCATAGGACAACTTGATGGGATTCATGAATAGTAAGTGGCTACTGGACATTTTTTCTCTGTTTGAAATCGAGTATAGAAATCAGGGTCATTATGCACATCCAACTAAGTTAACTATATTGCCAAAGGGAAAAGGGCTTAGATACTAACTTCAAGGTCACTCACCCTAGGAATGAGCTTCTCAGACCATCAAAAAAATAACAAGTGTTGATTAGAGCCAATGCAAATGGTAAATTCAAGGTTTATATTCACATTCTAGTGACCAAATTAAATAATATACCTTACTAAATTCTTAGTCAAGATAGCCAAGGGTAGTTGCTCTGTGTCTTTAATTGACCTCCTCCTGTGCAACAGGAAAAACCACTCTCTTCACTGTTTCACTGGAGGTGCGCACTGCTCCTTTACACCGAGGGCCAGAGAACGAGTTCATCTGAGGTCAGGGCCGAGGCCGGCCTGTGTCTAGGCAGGGGGGTGCGAATGCTTGTGACGGTACTATCGCACAGCTTTTCAAATAGCGCATTTATGTTGGCATTTTGAATGTGTAATCTTGTGATCTTGAAAATGAAGAATGGTTAAAGTAAGCAGTAATTTATATAGTGGATAGCTTAATTATTCTTTATCACTTGGCTGAGTAATGAATCAAATGTTTTCTTTCAATAAGAGAGAAAACTATTTTCTAAAGGGCCTCCCTATGAGATTTATAAATTACAATTATAGGCTGTAATTCACTACCAAGGATAGTGAATTATAAATAGATGACCCTCATTGAGTCCATTTGGCAGAGTTTGAACTCCATGTTAATTGGTGTTTGCATACCAAGTAGCTACTTTATATTTATTTTTATTCATGTTTTAATCCTCATCCAAGGATATGTTTTTATTGATTTTTTTAGAGAGAAAGGAAGGGTGAGAGAGAGAGAAACATCAGTGTGAAAGAGAAACATCAAATGGTTGCCTCCTATAGGTGCCCCAACTGGGGATCGAACCCACAACCTAGGTATGTTCCCTGACTAGGAATCGAAACTGCAGCCTTCTGGTGTATGGGATGGCCAACTGAGCCATCTGGCCAGGGCTATTTTTATTCATTTTTAAAATGCTGAAGTAGTCTAAACATATATACCTATGTTCCTTTACTTAATTTGGTAAGAAATAGGACTGTGTGCCTTCTACCCAGCTGTCTGCCTCTATCAACTATGGTAAGATCTGTTTGTTTGTTTTTTGTTAATCCTCACCCATGGATATTTTTCCATTGCTTTTTAGATAGAGTGGGAGGGGGAGAGAAAGAAGAACATCAATGTGAAAGAGACACATCAATGGTTGCCTCCCGCACAACCCCAACCGGTGCCAGGGATCAGACCTGCAACCCAGGTACGTGCCCTTGACCAGGAATCGAACCCTGGACCCTTCGGTCCTTAGGCTGATGCTCTAACTGCTGAGCCAAACTGGCCAGGGCAACTATGGTAGGATTTTAGCACAGATTCTTGTAAAGAGTGAAAGCATTAGAAAGGCAGTTGACAAACCTGTGCCTCCCAGATGACATTCTCCTTCCTGTTTTCCTCTTCAGAGCTGACCACCGACTTCAATTTGATGTTTACCATTCCCATGTTATTTGCATATATTCAAAAACACTTTGTAGAATTGCTTCCAAATATACATTAAATAACCAAAATAGTTAAAAAATAGAAATTCAGAGAGATTAATGAGTAGATTCTAAAATGTATATGGAAATACAGAGGGCCAGGAATAGGCAAATAACTAAGTTGAAAGATTTGCTTCATCTAATGTGTTTTTAAAAGCTGCAGTAATTGTGAGAGTGGAACAGATGCAAGGCAGACACACAGGCCCACAGAACACAGTAAGGAGCCCAGAAAACACCTCTGTGTCACGCTAGACTGATGACACCTGTCCGAGGGAACAGAGGCAGGAGGACCGCCTTTGTGCAAGTGGAGGAGGGACAGTTGCGTATCCATGTGGAAAAAATGAAACAGCCCCATAGTCCTAATTATTTAAAAGTGAATTCCAGGATGTTTGTAGATTGAAATGCGAAAGGCAATTTACACTGACTTCGAAAAAGTTATTTTACCATGAGTGGTTCTTTGATTTTTATAAATCGAATTGGGGAGATTGAACTAAATGAACTATGGTAATATAAAATTAAAACCTAATTAAATGTCTGATCTTGAAAGTTTTGAAATTAGTATTTATTTAAAGTGGTTGCTGTAGGTTTTTTGTAAAGCCTTTTATCAGTTTAGGGATGTTTGTATTTCTAGTTGAAAAGAGGTGTTTTTTTGTTTTGTTTTTTAATTATAAATGACTTAAAATTTATTAGGCCCTTTTGTATATTTTGAGGTGATCTCATTATTTTTTGGCCTTATTCTGTTAATGTAGTGACATCGTGATTGTTTTTTGCATAAACATAACTTTGTTGAAATATCATTGTTTTTATATATTTCTAGATTTTATTTGTAAATATGTAGGATTTCTAAATCTGTGTTCAGGGGTGAGATAGATTTATAACTGTCTGTGTTTCTTATGTTCTTATTGGGTTTTGATGTTAAGATTATGCTATCCTCGTAATACTCATTTGGAAATACTTCCTTTTTCTATTCTCTGGGAGAATAGTTTGAAGATTAATGTAATTTCTTTCTTGAGTTTTTTAAAATCAAATTTACAGTGAAGTCTGGATCTGGAGTTTTCTCTGTAGGAAGTTTTAAACCACAGATTAATTTTTTCCTAGTTACTAAACTCACGGATTTTGTTTTATTTTGTGTCAGTTTTGATAAATTAGATTTTTTCTAGGAATCTGTCCATTTAATCTAACTTTCAAACGTATTAGGATGAAGTTGTTTGTAACATTCTCTTATGCTGACATTTAAAAAAACAATTTTTTCCTAGCCCCAGGTAGTTCAGTTGGATAGAGTGTCATTCAAATATGCCAAGATTGTGGGTTTGATTCCCTGGACCGGGTACTTACAAGAACCGATGAATGCATAATTGTGTGGAACAGCAAATTGATGTTTCTCTCTCTCTCTCCTTTCCTCTTTCTCTCTATAAGTAGTAAATTCAAAAAGCTATTTTTAATTAGTAGTTAAGCACATTTACTAACATTTTATCAAATTTTGTGCTCACCTTTTCTAATACTAAGTTTCTTTTAGAGTTTGCTTTTTTTTCTTAATGAAGTATATATCCTTTGAATATTTGTTATGTGAGGGATTATAAGCGGTAAACTTTTTTGGTCTTTGTATATCTGAAAATATGTTTATGTTGCTCTCATTCTTGAATGATAGTTTAGTGGGGTATACAATTCTAGAAAGGTGTTCATTCTCCCAAAGCACTTTGAATATACTCTGGCTTTTGTTCTTGAGAAGTCTGATGTTAATCAAATTGTTATTTCTGTGTAGATAATGATGCCCCTTCTCTTGGGTAATGTTGAAGGCTTTCTTTTTACATTTGAAGCGATCTAGTTTTACTGTGATGCATCTTGGCATGGATTTATCTTTATTTATTCCACTTGAAGGATACTTTTGTTCAACTCTAGGAACATCTGTGTTGTTAGCTCACCTTTTTCTGGGTCCACTCTTGTATATTGGAGCTTCTTAGTTACCAGCCGTGTATCTTGACTACTTTTTGTGCTCCTGTGCTGGTCGATTTCTCAGTACTTTCTACCCACTGAATAATTTTTTAAGGCTTTTTTTGTTTTACTTTATAACTATTACTTCTTTTTTCTAAGATCGTTGTTTATTTCATTTTCTTCTCCACCTTCTCATTTCATTTCTGCCTGGTTTTGTTTCCTAATTCCTTCATTTAAAAAAATGGTTGTTAATATCTTTATTATGTTACTTTAAAGTCCTTAACTATTCTATAATATTACAATTTTTTTTTTCTTTAGTGAATTCTGGTCAATTCTGGTATGTTTCTGCATATTATGATTTTTCAGTGTTTTATCCTCACCGGAGGACATTTTTCCATTTTTTGTTCAGATGGAGTGGGAGGGGGAGAGAGGAACAGAGAGAGAGAGAAACATCGATGTGAAAGGAACACATCGAGTGACTGCCACCCACACGACCAACCAGGGCCGGGGACAAACTGCAACCGAGGTACGCGCCCTTAGCGGGAACCGAACCCAGGTCTCTCAGGACCGCAGGCCGATGCTCTAACCGCTGAGCCAAACCGGCCAGGGCTGATTTTTCAGTGTTTTAGAAATCTAGTTTTCCAAGCTCATTTTGAACATGTACTCATTTTTCTCTTTTTTAAATCACAAACACTCTATTCAACCTTCCTTGTCTACCAGCCTTGTGTGGCCTCCACTTGGCTCCAGGGTGCCCCAGTTGACAATTATTCCTTTAATGGCCTTTTAGAGTGCCCACCTCTTGATTGTGTAGTCACCAAGTTAATGGGAGTTTGGTTCTAGAGACTCTGTCTGTTTCTTTCTTTTTTCTGTGGGCTTTCTTTTTCCTGTAAAGGAAGAGGTGATTCAAAGCATGAACTCATAGCAGCATCATGATAGAAGGTTGAAATGAGATCATACAGCAATACTTTCTGAACAGTTAGTGTTTAGATGAGTCCTTGTTCCCCAGAAACCACGTTACATTGCATGTATCTGTGTTTGTTACAGTCAGCCCTTTCCCTGCCCTGGCATTCATCGGCACAGCCCATTTCCAAAGACATGCCTAGGCTTCTGAACTGTTGTAACTCCACCCTTCTCCCACACAACCAAAGCATACTTTTATGCAGATGAGTCAATTTAATATTCTTAAAATGATAACCTTGACTCCACTCTAATCTGTATATACATAGAAATATATAAGCATATGTTGAATATATTGTATATTAGTTATATAATATATAAAGTGTATTATATATATTTTAAAAGTATGTTTTATTGATTATTTAGAGAGAGAGGAAGTGAGAGAGAGATAGAAACATTGATTAGCTGCCTCCTACATGCCCTTTACTGGGGATCGAGCCCACAACCTGGACATGTACTCTGCCTGGGAATTGAACCAGAGACCTCTTGGTCCATGGGTCAACGCTCAATCACTGAGCCACACCAGCTGGGCTGTATATATGTTTTAAATTATAAAATACACATAACATAAAATTTACCATTGAATCATTTTAAAAGTGTATAGTTTGGTGGCAGTAAGTATATTCACATTATTGTGCAACTATCACCGCCATTTATCTCCAGAACTTTTCCATCATCCCAAACTGAAACTCTGTAAACATAAAATAATTATTTCTTTACCCTTTATTCCACAGCCCTTGGCAACCACCACTTCACTTTCTGTCTCTATGAATTTGAACACTGTAGGGACCTCATACAATCATGTCTCTTTGTGATAGACTTTATTTATCCATTTATTGGTCAGCAGACGCTTGGGTTGCTTCCACATTTTGGCCTCTGTGAATAATGCTGCTGTGAATATGAGTATATAAATATCTCTTTAAGACCCTGCCTCCAGTTCTTTTGCACATATACCCAGAATTAGGATTGCTGGATCATATAGTAATTCTGATTTTAACTTTTGATGAACCATCGTACTGCTTCCCACAGCGGCTGCACCATTTGACATTTCCACCAGGAGTGTGCATATCTTTCCCAAAAGTTTTTATTTTCTGCTTTTTTAAAATAGTAGCCAGCCTAGTGGGTATGAAGTTGTATCTCATTGTGATTTTGATTTGTATTTCCTTAATGATAGGTGATATTGAGTATATTTTTATGTTACCTAGCCATTTTTATATTTTCCTTGGAGAACTGTCTATCCAAGTCCTTTGCTCATTTTTTATAGGGTTGTTTGGGATTTTTTGTGTGTTTGTTTTTAAAATTTTTAAAGTAAATTATTTGCAAATTTGGCCATTGTGGTGCTAGCAATAAATTTCAGATCACAACTATCAACATCATGTTTGAAAATTCTTTATAGAACACATTTATGCCCTTACTGGCTACAAGGTCATTGGTATGTTAAGGTTCCTGAAGTTCAGACAATAGAGGACAAAGAGTTGATTCTAGCAGTCTGCAATTATTCGTATACAGTGATACCTCGGTTCTCGAACATAATTCGTTCCAGGAGGACGGTCGAGAACCGAATTGTTCGAGAACCGAAGCAATGAAACCAATAGGAAAGCGTGACTCCACAAAGCGTGACTCTCTCTCTGCACTCACACTGATGACGCAAGCAAGGCGCGCTGGGCCGAATGAACGCCATTCGGCTCAACTCGGCTCATCTCGGAAGTTCGAGTTCCAAATATTTGTTCGGATTCCGAGACAAAAGTTTCTCGAATTTCCTGGTCGAATACCGATTTGGTCGAAAACCAAGGCGTTCGAGAACCGAGGTATCACTGTACTTAGTTTACATACCAGTCATATCAGCCCCCAACATCACTTTTTAGTCTGTGTTGGGAAAGAACTGAGCTGGGATTTAGCCTTAGGCCTTAGAACTGTTAGTTAGCTGTAGCTACTTTGCCTCCAGCCTCTCCTGACGACTGTATCATTGAACTTCTGCGCCGGTACAGTGAGTCCCGTCGGATGATCACCAAGGTCATTGCTAGTCCATGAGTTATGAAAGTGAAATAAAATGTTTGTCTCTCCTCTACTGCCTCTCAGATTACATTGCTAGTTCTGATACTCATTTTGACTTAATTTTGCCGGGTTTTTATTTTTAAGTTGGTCTTGCCAGATGATGGAAATACCTCCAAACTGACTTTGAATTCTAAGATCAAGAACAAGAAGAAGATGGTAATATGGCATTAGTGAAGAAAATCCAAATCTTTGTCTTCTAAATATTTTCCTTTGGAGCTGTATTAAGGAGCCCCGAGAGCAGGTCTCCGTCAGTGTGGCCCTTCCTGGCACCTCCCTGCTGCAGAGAGGAAAGTAGACAGTTTTCCACCCTGGGCATTCGCACAGCTGCTGTTCCTCAGCGGCGTAGCTGGCAGGCAGTAAAGGCTGGATGTTGAAGAATTCCTTTCATTTGGCTCATGACTGTGGTAACAGTGAAGAACATAAGCCTCTCTACTTCTGTCTTGTGCCATCTCTGTCCTTCCATGTCTCTGGCTCTCTTACTGTCTCTCTCTACCTGGCATTTTCTCTAGCTGTCTCTCTGTCATTCTTTTAATATATGGTTCTGATCCAGGTTGTGTCCTCAACATAGTAAAGAGGAAATGGTCCTGGGCAGCATGAAGTCCACAAAGGGAGCTATTTTCCTGATGCTTATTGAGACCATAAATGAGGTGTATGAAATGTGACAGGATTTGTCCCGAATAGAGGAAAATTATCAATTATTCACTCAGAAAAGTTTCTGAGCATCTTGTCTTGTGCCAGGCACTGTACCTGATGCTGGAGATGCAGAGAGAGTCTAGTTCCTTGCCCGCAGGTAGTTCATGCACTGGTGGAGGAACATTAACATGGACAGGTGCTTTGATAAAGGTAGTCCATGGAAGTCTCTACTGAGTGGGAGGCAGTCAGGCCTGGAGGCATGACCCTGCCATATCTGTGGTTTGTTTAGGGTATTTTTAGGGGAGTGTTCTGAGATGGAGGGGAAAATATGGACAAGAGTGAATTGTAGGACATGGAGGTTAGAGTTTGGATATTATCTGAAAGGCAGTTAGCAAGACAACAAACATCATGATCAAATTTTCATTTTAGACAGATCCAGTTCTGACAACATGAAAGATGGGTTGGGGCCCCAAGGCTAGGAGTTCACTCTGGGCCTTGCACAGTGTTTGGGGGAAGATATGATATGAGACTGAAGAGAGCTTAACTAGAAAAACTAGAAGATAGAGTTTGGGATCAGGACACTTTAGGTGACAAAAGAGAAAGGTCTTGGAGCCTGGTGTTAGCAGGACAGTGACATATAGTTTATCATCTAAGCTGGGAGGTAAACGAGCTCCGTTAGTAACTCTGCTGTTGCTACACACGCAGACCCGGGCAGATTGGGTATTTGAATGCTTCAGGTAAAGGCAAGTGAGAAAGAATAATTTCCAGGCTTTTGGGGCTTGATGGATGGGAAACAGGAATAAAAAACAGGTTCGGAGAATGTGGTTGCAGGTTGGGCCATACTCAACTGGTATTTCAGGCCAGCACAGAAATTGATTGTTGGAACAGGGGTGTCTATTGTGGAGGACAAGTCAAAGCTGAGTTCTGCGAAGGTGGTCCAGGGCAGGTTAAGACTGAGCTGTGCATATCATTGCCAAGCGAGACATAGTGGTGAGCAAGGATCAGGCTGGTGTTGGGGAATCCTGTAAAGGGGACAGAGTGCAAGAGCCAACAGATAAGATATGGTGAAGATGCTTCCTGCAGACAAGAGGCCCACATGAACAGAAGTGGGGTGGGGTGGGAGAGGGCTGCAGGGTCAGACGTGCAGTCCATGGTGCCTGCTCAGCTCAGTGCACACTAGCTGATGTGACTCCGGGGAGATGCTAGAGAATCTTTTTGGGGTTTTTTTTGCTATAGACTCTTGAACCTTGCTAAGCACTGTTACTTAAATGCCAGTCATCATTGAAGACTAATGTCAAATGAGAGAGAGAGAGAGAGAGAGAGAGAGAGAGAGAGAGAGAGAGAGAAATCACAGTTACTTAAACTTTTGGAGATCTTCTGGAATGGTTCTGTATGTTAATTAGATTTTTTTTTCCTGACCAAAGACTGAAATGAAAGGAAAAATGAGAATCAAATACTCTAGTAGGTGTTGTCCACATTTTGCATATTTGGAAGATCTTCCTAATTGTTTATTTTGTTGGAAATGAGAAGAGAAGATGATATTGAAAGTTGGCTTGCACTATTGATTAAAACATCAGCAATCCTGAATATTATGGTATGCCCTCTGTATTCTAGTGGAACAATGAAAACCGTAAGATCTTCTTTTTCCACTTTTATGGACTTCAGTTTGCATCTTTAGCATTTATTACCATAACTTTACATCTTCTAAAGGTAATTCAGTTGGCCTCTTCCCTGATACTACAGATTTCTAGTTTTATAGGTTTTTTCCTTCGTACCTTTCTAATTATCACCTTGTTAGCTACCCGCCTGCTGCACAGAAAATTCTATTGTGCCATTTAACCTTTTAAAAGAAAAAGGAGAGAATGGAAAGCACACTTTGTTACTGGGCTAATCCAACCTCAAAGGAAGTCTGGGTGTGGGCCTGGGCACGACTGCCGAAGGGCAGACCAGACTATTGAATAGATTCTAGAAGTGGAGCGAGAAAGGTTACTGACAGGTGCCCAGATCCTGGGAGGACATCTGCACTGTCCCTGCAGGTGTGCATTTGCGGTTTCAGTGACAGAGATCAAGCCTGATGGATAACCACTCTTTCCATCCATTTCTGCACATGTCCTTATGGAAGAGGCACCTCCACTCTGCAACTCTGAAATAATTCTCATTTATCACCTCATTCTGCGATCACCTTTATCTCCTAGTGTAGAAGAAATAAATAGATTCACTGGCTGTTTCATTTTTAGATTTCTCATGAAGACGTGTTAACTTTACACTTAAATGGTTATTCATTTATTTTACCTGCTTTCACATGCCACATCTATTAAAGGCAAGTGTGCAATCATTAGTGTGTAAATTGAAGTTGGACACTGAACAAATGAGGTAGAGCCTCAAACATTATTTACTGACTAATTAGTTGTGTTGTAATCAGAGGAGAGCCTGTAGGACTGTGTGAGACTATGGTTGGGGGCCTGCATTAATCTAAACACATGTCAGTTTCATTTTGATCTGACTTAATTCATGCCTCTTTTGTGACATACAGGTGTAATACTTTCATTAAAAGATGATTTAGATACTTAAATAGCTCTGAAAGAGTAACAGCTAATCTAATGGAAAAGATCGCTGAGTCAAACAGGAAAGCATTCTGACTGCAGTGCAGAGCCCGCCCTCTGAAGCCACAGAAGCTGGAAAGACGGCACCATGAACCTTGACTAGGGCTCCCCAAGTTTGGCACTTTCGGAGATGACTGAATCGCGAGCCCTCCGGGGATAACAGCCTCTTCCCACCTCCCTTGCTATCATCTGATCATCCATCCTCCTGCGTGGCCTAATGGCTCTGGCACTTGGCTGGGTTTTTCTCCATCACCCTAGGAGCAATGCCCAGTTGCTTGGCCTTCTATAAATCAGACAGAAAGCATTTCCACTTGACTTCACAAATTTCCTTCACAGCCACACTAGGTCATCCCATTGCCCCTCTCACAGCGCAGCCTCTGTTCTGCCCCTCCGACCCCCACTTTTCCATCAAGCCCTCTCTTCAGCCTTCTCTTCACCCTTTGTTTCTTGCCCAGCTGTGAGTCTGCCTGCACCCCCAGGCCTCACTTCTTGCTTCGTCAAGTCCAGACCGAGCCCCCTCTTTTCTCACCAACACCTCAGTCCCTTCATTCTTTTGTTTCTGCCAGCTTACATAATCAAGCCCTTTCCTCTGTTTACCCCAGAATTCTCTTCTTCTCTGTTTGAACATATTGTTTCCATATTGAACATGCCTAACATAAAATTAGCACAGCAGAGCTGATTGCCCCTCTACAATGTGCGGTTTGCTATTGGGAGTTCCTGATTTGGGCCACAGCCTCCCCTACCCTCCACCTTGAACAAATAACCTCATTTTCTTGCTGGAAAAAACTAAGGTCATCTCACATGAAATCTCTCATCTTCCCTCTTCTTTGCTTCTGATTTTTTTCAGTACTTCTCTGTTCATCGTAGATCTACCCAATTCAAATCTTTGGGGATGGGATCTAGAAATTTGTTTCTTAACATGTTCCTGTTGATGCTTAGGCAGCTTCACATGTGAGAGCATCTAGCAAGCACAGTTATAACAACAGCCTGATTGGTTTCCCTGACTCTGGGTTCATTCCATTTCCAGCCATCATCATCCACATATCAGGATGTTACTATCTTGTTTTAACATTTTCAATAGTTCTCCATTGCATGAAGAATGAGTCTTGAACTCCTGAGCATGGTATGCAAGTTTTTTGTTCACTAGTTGTCCATTCCTATCCTGTCTCCTGCCCTTGCCTCCCTCATGCCCTCTTTCTTACAGTCGCATAGGACTTTTGCTCTCTGAAGTCAATTATTTATTGGTTCATTGATTTCATAAATTTTGGTTGAGTCTGTTGTGACCCAGAGTCTGGACTCAGTCTTTGAGTTGGTGACTACGACAGTCCCTGCTCTCACTGGGATTACAGTCATGCTCCATTGCTTCTTTTCAGAAGGCTCCTGTCCACTCCATTTCTCTCAGTGGAAATGATAGCTAGCTTTTATTGAATGTTGACTATGGGCCAAGCAATGCCCTTTATGCAGATCAGGTGTGTGTGTGCATGTACAGTTGATTCTCATTATTATAATAGTCATGTTCTATAAAGTTGCCCTGAATGCTGAATACCAAACTGAAGTTTTTGGGGAACATATAGGATTAGGTTCCTAACAGTCTCTGATTACATCATTTTAATCAACCAATCAGTGTATAACCTTATTTTAGGTGTATTTCTGCTTAAGACACCTGTTTAATATTAGAGTTGATTCATTAACACTAAACTCACCACCAACAGCACTGTAGCTTATGCCTAACCAAAGCTTATCAAAGACAGGTATTTTCTCCATAAGGCACATCACAGTCTTCTTGAACTGAGGGACACTAGACAGCTCTTCAGCACTGCACTTGGGGACCATTTTAAACATCGAAACCACTAACACAAAGCACAAAAATAGGAAAAATGTGGTACTAAGTAGACTTCAAAAAGGATACTTGTTTGCAGTGTGAGAGCTGAAACAAGAAGCCAGAGCACTGCCTTGTTCAGACTCAGCTGAGAATGTGAGTCAGGCAACCCAGATGTTCGCCACTCTGCTCATGTCTGCAAATGACCACGGGAGTGCCGAGAGTGTTGATTTGGGCTTACAAGTATGTTTTAGGGAGTAGGAGAATGGCCAAATACAGAATCTGTGAATTGTGAGCATTGAATACACACACACACACACACATATGAATATGATACATAGTATTATATATATAGTATTTATATATATACATATACATATATATGTGCCCCCTTAGAACATTTGAGATCAAGTAGCACACACATGCTCTTTCCTCCTAAATGCTTTAACATGTATTTTCTAAGAAAAATAAATTTTTCTTACATAATCATAGTATAGTAATAAAGTCGGGAAATTTCATGTTGATTCAACAGCTGATGCACAGCCCATAATCAAATTTTGTCAGCCTTCTCAATAACGTCCTTTATTGCTATTTTCTTCCTGGTCCAGGATCTAATACAATTTTGTGCATTTAGTTGTTATATCTAAATATAACAACTTTGGTCTTCTTTAATCTGGAATAGTAGAATAGGCTTCAGTTGGAATTGTGTAGTTTCTGTGCATTTTTCATAGGAAGACCAGAGGGGTGACGTCCGTGTTCTCAGTAACTGTGTTGCGGGGGGTGCAGTACCATTTCACCCTATTGACAGTCTATTGGTGGCGAGCTCTGATCGTTAGGCCAGATTTCTTCACCAGGAAATTACCCTTTTCCCTTTGTAAATAATAAGTAATTTATTTACTGGGTAATACTCTGAATTTCTCTCACAGGTTTTAGTGAGTATTAATGAAAATTGATATTTATAATTGTCATTCCACTACAAGAAGAGCTTTCCCTTTTTATCTTTTTGAATATTGATATTTATAATTGACATTCCACTATAAGAAGAGTTTCCTCCCTGTTTTTTTTTGAGCCTCTCATTTTCCCACATTTGGCCAATGGGAGCCCTTCAAGCTGCCTCCTGTGCCTCTGTGATTCTTAGACAGCTTTTGTGTTATCTAGAGTGACTAGAAACTGTTCTTTATCTTGATGGCTAGATTCTCAGAATGCACACATATAGTAAAACTCATAAAATACGATTTATACATTTTACTGAAAGTAAGTTTTACCCCCCTCCCCCAAAAAAGACTATAAACAATATTGAACTCTAGTCTGTATGGTCTGTTTGTTTGTTTGTTTTTATCATCCTTACCCGAGGACATTTTTCCATTTTTTGTTCAGGTAGAGTGGGAGGGAGAGAGAGGAACAGAGAGAGAGAGAGACATCGATGTGAAAGGGACACACCGAGCGGTCGCCACCCGCACAACCAACCAGGGCCGGGGACAAACTGCATCCGAGGTACATGCCCCCAGCGGGAACTGAACCCGGGTCTCTCCGGACCGCAGGCCAATGCTCTAACTACTGAGCCAAACCAGCCAGAGTGGTCTTTTTTTTATATATAATGGCATGGATGAGTAATTCTGTGATTATCTTCTGTTTATTCTCTCTTGAGCAAAGGAGTAAATAATACTAAAGATAATGGGAGTTGGGTTTCTCAGTATTGAAGAAAGGAGTTATAGGTATGAGACAAAGAAGGGCAAGAATAAATCCTGATTGCTAGATTAGAATTTGAGGTAGTGAGATACACTCATGAATTTTTTAGATGGAAAATAACGTGTGTGTGTGTGTGTGTGTGTGTGTGTTTCCCCCTCTGTAGCTCCGCCCACTTGAAGGGCCTAAAAACAGTGATACAATAGTAGCCTTGAGCACACTGGGTACCAGATCTTGGTTTCTAAATACCATTCCCACTGAAAGGAAGCAGGGCGCTTGTACAAAAGATTGAATCCATGGCAGGAGCAAGGAAAATAGAAGATTTGCCTGGAATATGTCATTGAACTTGATGAATTTTATCATATTTATTTTTCTCTTCTCAATCATTTCTAAAGGATTGAATTACATTCACTTCTTTCATTAAACTGTATACTAAATCTATAAGGAGGCGAGACCATGGAGCCTTTACTAAACATAGATCCAAAAAGCAGGATATACTAATAACTAGTAGTAGCTTTTGAAAAAAATGTTTATTGCCATTGTATCTTTCATAGTGTCCTTTTGCAGCCAAAAATCTTAGTGACTGTTTCCTGAACTCTAATGACACTCCCATTCTATTTGGATAAGAATGAACAGTGGTTAGATCCTCTGATGGCTGCCCAACACTTTCTTTCTCAGCATGTTTGCTGCTAGTTTCTAAGAGCACGTTCTCAACCAGGGCCCCAGCACCCCTCCTCCCTGACTCACCGGTGGCAGCGCAGGCCATGACCTGTTCTTCCCTGGCGGGGATCCACCCCTGGAAGGGAGCTCTGGACCCGTGGGATTGTGCTCAAACAAACCCCTTCCGAGCACTTGGCCTGCCTGTCACTGCTTGTGCACAGACTGAGGGAAGTTGGGGGAATTGGATTTCATTACCTTTTCAATTTAAAAAAAAAAAGTTATTTAATAGGGAGATACAAAGATAAACAAGCAGAATAATGGTAAGACATAACCTCTGGAGCCAGACTGCCTGAATAAACCGCAACTCTACACCTTACTTATACTGTGTAAGATTTCTCTGGGCTTGTTTTCTCCCCTGTGAAATGGGGGTACTGTTAGTTCCCAATGGGATAATTCCATAAACATCAATCAATTTAAATATATGTAAAATTCTTAGCACAGTGCCTGACATATAGTAAAGGTTCAATAAATCCTAACTATGATTGCTGTAATTTCCATGTTAGTACATTAAATAATGTATTTAAGTGAGTCTATTAAATGCTTTTGTGTAAAGCCTTCTCCTCTTGCCCTATTAGGAGTCACTGTATCTACTTTAAGGTAATAATAAATGTACCAATTTTTTTAATATTTCTTACTTTATACCAGAGTGGATTTGTCCACCAAAAGGAAAAATAGTGAGGTCTTAATGCCTTATCTCTGGGTTCAGCAGAAGGACCAAGTTGTTTTCCCCCCAAGCCAATGTTTTTCTTTCTGCCCATTTAAATACATTTCTTACATCCTGTGTGGAGGGATGTGTGCGCCCGGCAGTCTGTGAGCAGCACTGTGGATCTCATTGAATCACTGATCGTTTCTCTATGGTTATTTCCTTTCTATACACAGATAAGTAGTAATCACCATGGCAACAAATAAGACTTACATAACCCTGAAAATCTACTTAAAAATAAAACAGCATTTTTAAACATTGCCTGCCCATTTGAAATCAGGTACTCATCTCTTCTTTCTTTATCTTCTTTTTATTCTCTGCTCTTGGTTTCATCTGTTTTTCTGTGTCAGAACATAGAGTCCATAGGAAGAAAAGGTGGAGTTTCAGTTTAAGATAGGTGTTTTTAATTGTATTACCCCCATTTTTCATTTGATGAAACTGAGGCTTCGAGGTATTTCTATTATACTGTGGTCCAGTCAACCAGAAAGACAACTGATGACAGGAACACAGTAGCCCTGTCCTCACAGCTTTACCCACTCCTAACCAATACCTAAATGGCAGCAGCATTGTCCACCATTGGCTCTGCAGCCAGATGCCTAATCTTTCTTAACCTCAGGTTCTCACTTTGTAAAATGGGCGTAATACTCCCCCCCACTTACAGGACAGGAGTAACTGAGTCCTTACTTTACTTGTGAAATCACTATGTGTACAGGATAGTGCCGGGCAGTGCTGTGATGTAAGTTATCACTATGCTTCCGGAGACCATTCTTCATGATGTGAAGGTTGAGAGAGCCATTCTCAGGGAATGAACTTCACCTTTCAGGTTCCAGGCAGCCCTCTTCACTTCCAAGGAGAGTACTTGTCTCCATCTCTGTTAATTCATGTATATCTTAAATATCTGTTAGTGTGTGCAATGAGTGGAGAACATAGGTTAGCAAAACCCACATTGGCTTGGTATAAAGGGTAACAGAACCATTGGGGAGGTTGTATAGTCATTGGTTCTGGAAAGTTATCCTTCAGTGAGCGTAAAATTATTACGTCAAGTACTTGGAATCACAGCAGCATGACAAAGTTTATAAGAAACCAAAACGTACCTGGCTGTTTTGAAGGTTTGCAGCCTAAAAGAGTGCAGAATGACAGAGGGGAGGAGCCATTCTCATGCTCACAGCGGGTTTGCAGAATCAGTTATTTACCTCTGTTTTTTGAGAGCCTGGTGTGTGCCCAGCTCTGGGGATTGCTCCTGCCTTAGAGTGTGCCCAATGTAGCAGGGGAGAGAAAACCAATGCACAAGAAACAATTTCAGGACATGTGAGTGCTGTCTTGACTAGGAATGCAAAAAGATTTAAAATATAAAAGATATAAAAAAAAGAAAAGATATAAAAAAGGAAGAAGAAGAAAAAGGAAAAAAACAAACAAACAAAAAAAACAAGGGAAGAGGAAGGTAGGCCATAGTGGCAGAAAAGTGGGTTTCAGAAAGCTTTTACATGGGTTGTATTTTGGTTTTTATTTTATCTTTTTAAAAGTCAGTCTAAAAAAAGTCCAGCCTGCCAGTGTTGCTGCTGAAGCAGCAGCCGGTTTTGTTGCTGAGCGGTGTCCCGCAGGGTGCCGTTCTCGGGCCACACAGGCAGCCTTCCTCGCCAGGTGTGTGCGAGATATTGGGCGGCTTATTTGCTCTGCTCTCTGGAACCTTCTCCAGCTGACAGCTGCTTTGTGAAAACTGCTGCTGCTATTAATGCTGAAGAGGGAGAAGGAAAACGCAGGGAATCGTGGGGTGTGCTACCTGTGACATTGGGAGGGTGCTTTCTTCTGAAGGAGCCTGTGTCTTCTTTCCCAGTGTACTTGTTTTTTATGTTGTCTACAAGAGACACACTTTATTTTATTATTAAAAATGTTTAGCCCTGGCCAGTTTGGCTCAGCGGTTAGAGCGTCGGCCTGCGGTCCGGAGAGAGCCGGGTTCGGTTCCCGCTAAGGGCACGTACTTCGGTTGCAGTTTGTCCCCGGCCCTGGTTGGTCGTGCAGGTGGCAACCACTCGATGTGTCCCTTTCACGTCGATGTTTCTCTCTCTCTCTCTTCCTCTCTCTCCCTCCCACTCTATCTGTACAAAAAATGGAAAAATGTCCTCAGGTGAGGATAAAAAAAAAAAAAAAAAGTACAGAGAAAAATGTTTAACGTGGACATAATTACAGGTGTCCCGCCTTTCCCCACCCCCTCCCTTGGCTTTCACCACACCATTGTCCTTGTCTATGGGGAATATGGATATGTTCTTCAGCTTATCCCTTCACCTTCTTTATCCAGTCACCCCCACTTCCCTCCCCTCGGGCACCAGCCAGTCTGTCCCACAGACTCATGCTTCTGGTTCCATTTTGTTTGTCAGTTTATTTTGTTCATTAGATTTCACATATTAGTGAGATCATGTGGTATTTGTCTTTCTCTGACTGGCTTATTTTACTTAGCATAATCCTCTCTAGGTACATCTATGCTGTTGCAAAGGGTAGAAGTTCCTTCTTTTTTTTGTTGTTTTTATCCTCACCCGAGGACATTTTTCCATTTTTTGTTCAGAGAGTGGGAGGGAGAGAGAGAGAGAGAGAGAGAGAGAGAGAGAAACACCGATGTAAAAGGGACACATTGAGTGGCTGCCACCCGCATGACCCAACCAGGGCAGGTGACAAACTGCAACCGAGGTACGTGCCCTTAGCGGGAACCGAACCCAAGTCTCTCTGGACCACAGGCCGACGCTCTAACTGCTGAGTCAAACCAGCTAGGGCAAGTTCCTTCTTTTTTACAGTCGCATAGTATTCCATTGTGTAAATGTACACAGCTTTTTTAATCCACTCATCTGCTGATGGACACTTGGGTTGTTTCCAGATTTTGGCTATTGTAAATAATGCTACTATGAATATACGGATGCATATATTCTTTCTGATTGGTGTTTTGGGATTCTTAGAATACATTTCCAGAAGTGGGATTGCTGGGTCAAAAGGCAGTAAAATCTCAGACATCTCTTGCAGCAATATTTTTGCAGATGTGTTGAGGACAAGGGAATCTCAGGAAAAATAAACAAATGGGATTACATCAAGCTAAAAATCTTTTGCACAGCAAAAGAAACCATCAACAAAATGAAAAGAGAACGCTTTGTATGGGAGAACATATTTCCCAATGATACATCCGATAAAGGGGTTAATTTCCAAAATATATAAAGAGCTTATACCACTCAATACCAGAAAGACAAACAATCCTATTAAAAAATGAGCAAAGGACCTGAACAGATACTTCTCCAAAGAAGACATACACATGGCCAATAGACATGAAAAAATGCTCAATGTCACTAATCATGAGAGAGATGCAAATATAAACTACAATGAGGTATCACCTCATGAGCCTGCGAGAATGGCTACTATCAATACATCAACAAACAACAAGGGCTGGCAAGGATGTGGAGAAAAGGGAACCCTCATTCACTGCTGGTGGGAATGCGGACTAGTGCAGCCACTGTGGAAAACAGTATGGGCCCTGGCCGGTTTGGCTCAGCAGTTAGAGCGTCGGCCTGCGGTCCTGAGAGATCCGGGTTTGGTTCCCACTAGGGGCATGTACCTCGGTTGCAGTTTGTCCCCGGCCCTGATCGGTTGTGCGGGTGGCAACCACTCGATGTGTTCCTTTCACATCCATGTTTCTCTCTCTCTCTCTCTGTTCCTCTCTCTCCCTCCCACTCTACCTGAACAAAAAAATGGAAAAATGTCCTCGGGTGAGGATAAAAAAAAAAAAAAGAAAACAGTATGGAATTTCCCCCAAAAATTAAAAATGGAACTGCCTTTTGACCCAGTGTACTTTTCACTGGGATCACAGTAGGGTACTTCCTGGTCAGCTTTACTTCAGTGAGTTAGCATCAGCTCCAGATGCTAATATTATTACTACAAATGACGAGTAACCTTTATTAAGCACCAATGTACTCACAGTGACTATGCTAAGTACTTTTCATATAGTTTCCATAATCTGTATAATAATGCCATAAAAAAATACTAAGTATCCCTATTTTATAGATGAGGAAACTGAGATTTAGAGAATTTCGACTTTTTTTATGTTGCATAATTCTCAAGTCGAATCATATGATGTTGCTTTTGAGGCAGATCAGAATAGTCAACGATTAGCCATTTCATGTGGTTCAGTCTGATAATTTGTGGCGGAGCCTTGCTGCCAAATATCTCTATGCTAGTGAGTTTTACTGGTGTAAAACTCAATGACTGGGCTAGCTCTTAATCAGATTTCATCTACTGAAAGAGAAATAATGTTTACCACAGTTAAAAAAATTTTTTTTTTTACCATCTTTCAGCAAAATAGGATAATCCTTTATGTTAAAAGTTAGAGAGCCCTGGCCGGTTTGGCTCAGCAATTAGAGCATCAGCCTGCAGTCCAGAGAGACCCGGGTTCGGTTCCCGCTAAGGGCACGTACCTCTGTTGCAGTTTGTCCCTGGCCCTAGTTGGTCATGTGGGTGGCAGCCACTCAATGTGTCCCTTTCCCATTGATGTTTCTCTCTCTCTCTCCCTCTTCCTCTCCCTCCCTCCCACTCTACCTGAACAAAAAATGGAAAAATGTTCTTGGGTGAGGTTAAAAAAAATAATAATAATAAATAAAATCAATAAAGAAAAAATGTTTAAAAAATTTTTTTAAAAATGTTAGAGAAATGGAATAATGAAGTTTATGATGTATGCTGACAAAAGGGTGCTCAACCAGGCTGATTCTCTGATGCAGTATGTCCTTTTTTGTTGTTGTTGGCTTGAGTTTTTTTCAAAGCAGGGTAACCAGGCAAACACACTTAGAGATGTTTGAGGCATATTGAAGGAGTGCGTAGCCAAGGCCTGAAGGACTGTAAGAAATGAAAGTGCTGCCCCGGCTGGGATTTTCCAGCTTCCCATCATTCATCAGTATACCAGTGACACTCTTCAAACAAACATCTTACTGATGAATGAGTGTTCTCCATGTTCAGTACATAATTTCCATGCTTTAAAAAATGTCATTGTAAAAATGAAGTGGTTGAGAATGCCAAAGGTATTACTGTTCCTTTTTAGCAATTATAATCTAAAAGGAATGAAATTAGAGTAAAGAATATTTCTATCTCGTTTACATCCCCAGTTAGGTGTCAGACCCCAGGGAATTCAGTCCAGGCCATCAGTTCTTATAGAGCACCTGCGGTGGTACATCCTGGTGGGAAGCACTTGGCAGAACTTGCAGAAGTTCAACATTCCTAAGTATGTCCTCTTGGTGCCTCAGTTTCCCCATTTGTAAAATGAATGAAGACAGCTCTATTTCCAAGGTATTTCATTTGTTTGACTACTTGAACTTCCAGTGAAACATGGATGTCATTTAACTTATTATTAAGTAAAATTGGTCAGTAACAGAAACCAGCTCCTTCTGTCCTATATTAGCGATTAGAGTTATTTATGTGTTTGTTTGTTTAACAGATCCTCATATCAGGAACTGTTCTAAACACTTTACATAAAAACCTATTACATAGATATTGTTAATATCCCCAAAATGCAAGTGAGGAAACACTCAGACAGATCACTGAGTAGGCTCATGGCCACATTACCTGACAGTAAGCGGTAGAGCCAGACTCAGATGCAGACAGTCTGGGTCACGCTCTGAGTGTGTCTACATGACAGCCCAGCGATCTGGTCTGTGCTCAGCGCAGGCCTGGCGCTGTTTTCACTGGGGGTGCCTGTGGTGGCGGCTGCTTTTTTTGTGTCCCTCAAGGTGAGGCACTTGCACTTATTTTCTGAGGGAATGATTGTGGCTGTCTAAGGGTTACATGGCTTTGTTATTGTTGTTGTTAATCTTCACCCAAGGATATTTTTTTATTGATTTATTATTATTATTTTTAGAGAGAGAGTGAAAAGGTGGGAGGGAGAGAGAAAATCGATGTGAGACACATGGATGGTTGCCTCCTGCATGACCCTGATTGGGGACTGGGGCTCAAACTGCGACCCAGGTACGTGTCCTTGACCGGGAATTGAACCTATGACCCTTCGGTCCACAGGCTGATGCTCCAACTGCTGAGCCAAACTGGCCAGGGCGGGTTAAATGTTTTTTTCATCCAACTTGTGGCGGAATTAAAAAGCAGAAAGATGGATTTTTCCAGGAGACATATCTATTTCTGTTTTGGAACAGCCCAGTCCCCTCCTCCTCCAGAGCCTCCCCCTCCTCCACTCACCTTGAGTCTGCACATAAGGGCACCAGCAGGCCTGAGTTTCTGCCTGTCCAGGTAAGAAGTTAGAGACAGAGTCAGATCCCTCCTCTTTGGCTACTTTCCCCTCTTCCTTTTACTTTCTTATTTGACCAGCTGTAAAACAGAAGTAGCAGAATTCACCAGAGTCTTGGAAAGAATTGGGCAATTTTTGCAACATAATCTCTCCCTTCCCACAAACCCTACCATCAAAACAAGCAGACAAGCAGCCATCCATTTTCTAATTGTATGTCTTCAAGCACTTACTTCTTTCTGCCTAGGAATTTCATGTAGTTGAAGCGTGTGTGTGTGTGTGTGTGTGTGCGTGCACATGTGTGTGCCTGTAAGTGTGTGTATGTATTTTAAATGTGTCCTTTGGAGAAAGACCATCTTAGGTTCTGTCACTGGCACATTTCCTTGATAACTTATTTTAGCAGCATGTTTATTTTAACCTTCCATAGATATGTACCTGCCCCCAAGTAGCATTTAATGAAGAGGCCTTTGAAATAAATCTTTGAAAACAAAAGCTACTTTATTTGTCAACTGCATAGACGGCAGCCAGAGAAGCTCATCTGAAAAAATGCATAATTAGAAACCAGAGGACTGTGTTTGTGCATGCGCCTGAGCAGGGCTGGATATCGATGGTGCTAATAAAATCCTGGTTCTCAGCTCCCTCTTCTCTGATCAGAATAAGAATTAGGTTACATGGAAACTAAATGACAAGAGGCAGCAGAGGGAAGAAAAATACGTTATTTTTATTATTGTAATATCTCCCTTCCTGTATTCTTTTTTTATACCAAAACAGGGTGCTAGAAATGTTTAGGAATGACTCTATGAAAAGAAAAGTGAGTTTTGTTGGGAAAAGAAATACTTTTTTATCAAATTAAAAAAAAAAACAAAAACCTTCCATATTTCTTTTTTAAAGGCTATTGGTTCTTAGGATTGGTTCCTTAATGTGTTAAAGTCCTACGAATCATACTATGACTCACCCAAATTACTTAGGAGCCTTACTATGATGCAGTCTCTGCAAACCACCCTTGCTGAGGAATGGGGCTAATCAAAATGTGTGGCTCACTGGGAACTAGATGACTACTCTTAAAATGACTGAAAAATAAGAAAACAAAATGCATTTAATACAAAAACTGCATTGAAAATGGTGTTTAGTCAGTTGATCGCAGACATAATCAGTCTGGCAGCACTTTGGGATGGTTTCTATGAAGAGTGGGTCCATGCTCTGGCACTGACGTGGTAGCTCTCGAGCTTTTTCCAAGTCATTCTACCTCTTGGGCTTCATTTTCTTCATCAATAAAATGGGAATACAGTGATTTCTATTTCACCACAGTAGTCTTGAAGAGCATTTAAAACAGTCAATGTAAAAATATCTCACCCGTGTATGATTACTTTTTATTATCTTCCCGTTATAGATGTGTTGCAGTGATAGTTAATAGAATTTCTGATTAATAGAATTATAACAACAAGATTTATTTTAGTTGATGGCATTTCAGGTTAGTGAGGAATAAGTGAGATCATAAGCTAATAGATTTCTATAAATAAAATATTATATTAAAAAATGAGGTTTGCAAACATTTGACTTGTTTTAGAAAATCTATACTGCTTGACCCATAATTATGAAATTTCATTTATATGGCTTCAAAGCTTATCCTTTACACCACAACATATTCCATACTGTGTTCTTTAAAAAGAAGATTTCATAACTAAATCTGGGGACATGATTTTCCTTACCTGGAGATTCACAAGACCTGCTGGTGTTCTAAAGGCTCTGAGTAAGAAACCTGAAACTAGCAATTCCCAAACTTATTTGACCATGGAACTCTTTTTCTGTTGTTGTTGTTAATCCTCACCTGAAGATATTTTTCCAATGATTTTTAGATAGCGTAGAAGGGAGGCAGGGGGAGAAACAGCTATGTGAGAGAGACACATTGATTGGTTGCCTCCCACATGCACCTTGACTGGGGCTGGGATTGAACCTGCAACACAGGTACGTGCTCATGACTGGGAATTGAACCCAATACTCTTCCAAACATGAGCTGACTCTCTAACCACTGGCCAGGGAAGACCATGTATTCCTTTTAAAAAGAGCCTCTATTAACATTCTTTAGGTCTAATGGCCCATACTGCCTCAAGGTCATGAGTTCTGGAGGTGGATTGCCCATGTTCAAATCTCAGTTATGTGACATTGAGTTAATTACTTAATTCTCTGAGCCTCAGTATTCTCATTTTTTAAAGAGGGACAATAATATTGATCTCATAGGTTTGTTAAATTACATAATATATGTCTTTAATTCATGTTCTTAAATGAGAACTTCTGGTCAAGATGGTGGCGTAGGTAAATGCAGTACTTGCCTCCTCCCACATCTTCATCAAAATTACCACTAAATTATAGAAAAACCATCATTCAGAACCACCTGAAATCAAGCTGCATGAAAGTCCTACAACTACGAAATTAAAGAAGCCATGCTGAGACTGGTTCCAGTGTGGGGGAGGCAGCTTGAAAGGCACCAGAGACATACGGGCAAGGACTGAGTTGTTTGGCATCAGGTCAAGAGCTAGAGGGGCAGCTTTCTCCTGCACAGAATTTCTGGCAGAGGCCATTGTTCCTTTGGTGACCCCTTCCCTGGGGCCTGAAGACAGGCACCATATCTGGTACTCCAGCAACCTGGTTTACGCTGTTTGCCCCGCCCTGGTGATTTCCTGAGTCCCTGCCCCACCCAACTTTCAGGCCCACCCAAGCTGTTTCCTGTGGATTTATCATAGGAATTGCCTGTCTTGTCTCCTGCTTCAGATTTTTCTAAATTCTCTCAAACAAACAGCTTCATTGAACCCCATACCTCTTGCTAAGTTGCCCCAGGCCTGGCTCTAGAAGCAGTCAGCCTTGATTCATAGCTTGGCTTCGCCTGGGCACCTCCAAAGCCAGCACAAGAAGCAGCCATCAGCAAATCTCTATGTAGCTTATGCCTGGTGGCCCTGGGTAGAACACAGGCAGTGGCTGACCTTGCCCCAGAGCCAGCACGCCCAATGGACAGCTTCAGATCATGTCAAAGCACCACCACCCAACCACCTCCACAAGCACCTCACTCAAATGAGTGGACTCAGTGGGTACCAGAGCCCTGCTGAACTAAGTCTTGCTCTGTGTGGTGGGCCCCTGCGCAGCTGATTCTCCAAGGTAGTCAGAGGTCAGTGGGCAGTGGGCACAGCCAGTTCTTATGGCTGATCAGCTTGAGTAAATCCCTTCCATTGACATGCCAACAGCAATCAAGACTCAATTACAACAGATGGGGTGCACCTCAAGGGCCCACTGGGTGATCAAGGAAGCTGTGCCACTGTACCCTACAGGACACCTACTACAATAGGCTACCCTACGAAGCCTAGGAGATGTAGCAACTCTATCTAATACATAGAAACAGACACAGGGAGGCAAACAAAATGAGGAGCCAAACATGTCCCAAATGAAAGAACAGAACAAAACTCCAGGAAAAGAACTAAATGAAATGGAGAAAAGCAATCCAACAGATGCAGAGTTCAAGACACTGGTTATAAGGATGCTCAAGGAACTTACTGAGAACTTCAAGGAATTTAGTGAGAACATCAACAACATGAAAAAGGACCAGTCAGAAATGAAGGATGCACTACCTGAAATAAAGAATAATTTACAGGGAAACAATAGTAGAGTAGGTGAAGCCAAGAAGTAAACCATCGATTTGGAATATAAGGAAGCACAAAACACCCAATGAGAACAGTAAAAAGAAAAAAGAATCCAGAAAAAATGAGGGTAGTATAAGGAGCCTCTGGGACAACTTCAAGTGTACCAACATTCGCATCATGGGGCTGCCAGAAGGAGAAGAGAGAGAGCAAGAAATTGAAAACCTATTTGAAAAATAATGACAGAAAATCTCCCTAACTTGCTGAAGGAAATAGACATACAAGCCCAGGAAGCATAGAGAGTCCCAAATAAGATACACCCGAAAAGGCCCACACCAAGATACATCTTCATCAAAATGCAAAAAGTTAAAGACAGAGAGAATTTTAAAAGCAGCAAAAGCAGAGAAAAGCAGTTTGCTATCTACAAGGGAGCTCCCATAAGACTGTCAGCTGATTTCTCAAAAGAAACTTTGCAGGCCAAAGGGAGTGGCAAGAAATACTCAAAGTGATGAAAAGCAAGGACCTACAACCAAGATTCCTCTATCCTGCAAAGCTATCATTTAGAATTGATGGCCATATAAAGAGTTTCCCAGACAAGGAAAGGCTGAAGGAGTTCATCACCACCAAATTAGTATTATATGAAATGTTGACAGGTCTTCTTGAAGAAGAGGAAGAGGAAGAAGGAGGAGGAGGAGAAGGGAGAAGAAAAATATGAACAATAAAATGGCAATAAATACATATCTATCAACAATTGAGTCTGTAAACAAAATGTACAAGCAGAACAGAAACAGACTCATAGGTACAGAGAACTTTTTGTTGGTTGCCAGATGGGAGAGAGTTTGGGGGATAGGTGAAGAAGGTGAAGGGGTTGATAAGTATAAATTGGTTGTTAGACTGACAAACCTCAGAGGGAACAGGGAAGGTGGGGTGCGAAAAGATAAACCAAAGAACTCATGCATATATGCATGACCAATGGAAACTGACAATAGTGTGGGGGTGGCTGGAGGGGCGGAGCAGGGAGAAGAGGTCAATGGGGGAAAAAAGGGGAGACATCTGTAATACATTCAACATAAAGATAAGGGAAGAGAAACATCGTTAAATGTGTTATTGTGTGTGAATCATGAGATGACAGGTTTATAGACATGTAAAATCTGATTTTGGAGGTGGTGGGGTAAAGCTTAGGCTGGAAGCACTTTATGGCTGGTGCCTCTTTGTCCTTTTATTCCCCAATTAAGACCACAGCCTGTTCTCTTTATAAGTTTTCCCCTTACTGTGAAGCACAACCTTAAATTTTTCCTCACAGCGGTCTTATTACCTCCTGTTCTTGGTATGTGAACTTCAGGTCACCAATTCACATGTGTAGCCATGAGGGTGTAATGGAGTTAAGAGGCCCCATGTAAAGGCCGTGGGGAGGTGGTCTGGGTTGTGGGCAATAGGGTGTTGCCTGCCTCTTCCACAGGGGCTGCTGCAGCGGTTGTAGGGAAGTCCAAGCCCAGTCTTGCCATGTCTTCTACTTTTTAAGGGACAAGTTAGAAATCCAGATAATGTTAAATTTTCTGATTTTTAAATATACACAGATTATTCAGATTAAAAATACAAAACAACACACCATTTGGCCCAGGGGTTGTCAGTTCTGCAACTTCTGCATTAAAAGCAAGCTTGTGGGCATCCCTGCTGAGGAGATTGTGGGTGCTGCCTTCCCCCTCCCCTACCCTCTGTCCCACCTTTTAGCTTTGCTCTGACATCTGCCCTTTCCCCTTGCTCAGTGGAAGGAAACTCATTCTTTTAGTGAAACGCATGGGTTCCCCTGGTTCTGCCTACCAGTTCTCTCTTCTCCTTGTAGGACTCTATTCCTCTGAGGCCTTCGTGCCCAGTAATCACCATTTATTCACCGATTGCCCACTAGATGCCAGGCTTTGTAGGTCCATTTACATGTAATGCCTAGGGGGAACCCAGCCATCTGCACTGGGACCCCTGCAGCAACCTGGTAAGGCCCTCAGGTCTGAGTCGGCTGCATTGGAAGACCATGCCCACTTTCTCTCTGCCTTTCTTCATAGTCACACTATCACCATGTTTGACAAGCTCCTTTGGGGGCCATTTTCAAGAAATTAGTATTCCATCCAATTGAACCTTTCTTGACAGTTTCTTTTGACATTTTTAGGTTAGGCCCTCCCTGTTCTATTTCTGTTGTCATTGGTGTTTTTCTCCACTTTCTGGTTAGCTGTATCCTATTATCTTCATACTTACTGTGCCTGTCACAATGCCTGATACATAGAAAGGGGTGGTAACAAGGCCAGGGACTGGAGCCAGCTTGCCTGGTTCCCACCCCAACTCTGCTGCTCACCGACTAAAATCATACAGCTCCTTAGAGTGTAGAACTCCACGTTAATTATGTAACTATAATCCTGGGCAAGTTTCTTAGCCTCTCTGTACCTCAGGCTTCTCATCAGCCGAGGGGCTGATGTGAGGACTAACAGAAAGCACGAGGGCAGTGTCTGAAACATAACTCCATGATTATTGACTTGTTGTTAGGATCAGTGTTCACGTTGCTGCATTGCGATACGTGCCACTCAGGGGAATGAGCTCCGAACACTAGTTTGTCTTTGGCAGTGATCTTCTCTAGAACAGTATAGTAGTCATCTTTTATTTTGGAAACAGTGAAAACCTTGTCGTTCTGCTCAGCAGCGTGGTGTTTTACAGAGCCTGCTCGGTGTGTGTGCAGGCTGAATGAGGTCACCTCTGCAGATGGGCTGGACTGCAGCAGTGCACTGCAGCGACTGTCCCTGCCTGGAGCCCTGCACCTGCCGTCTCTGGGCGCTCTGGTGTGTCCCGTTAAGATACCAGACACATAATCAGCACGGTGTTTTATGAACATAGATGCTGAATATATGTCCTTTTGGAAAATAATTTTCTAGTATATGTTTTGCTTTTCTCCATTTTGTGAATAATAGGTATCAATTAACCTTTTGTGCATAGATGCAGAACACATTTTAAAATTTGACTATCTCATACATATAAATAAGCGGGTGTATCTTAGTGGTTAAAAGCACAAATTCTGATGTCCAGCAGACAGGGTCCATGTCTTGGCTCCACCTGAATAGCTGTGTAGCTTTGAGTATGTCATTTGTAACTTCTGTAAGTTAGTTTCTTCATCTGTAAACTGGGAAACCCAAGTACTTACCACCTAAGGTTGTTTTTGAAAATTAAATGTCAAAATGTATGAAAGGTCTTCAGCTTAGTACCTAGTAAGTGCTGGTACATAGTAAGTGCTCAGTAAATGCTGGATAACTTGTTTAAGATTGACAGAGCTACCAACTGGGTCTCAGTGTGGACAAGAAAAATAGTGAAGAGTGATGCATGTGTGACCAGAGTCCTTTAGGAGAGTGAGAGAAACAATGCATTAGATTAGAGCAGTGGTTGCCAGTGTTCTAGATGCTTCAGAGTCCCCTGGGGAGCTCTCATAAGAGACCCATGCCAGTCCCTACCTTCAGAGGTATAGATTCCAATGGTTCGGGGCTGGGGTACCCAACCAGCTGGATTAAGAACCCTTGGGCCAGAGCCCGTGCTCCACGGGTAATGCCGTCATGGCCAGTGCCCACCTGAGCAGCCCCACTGCAGACTGCACCCTGATGTCCCCTAGCACAGAAGTGTGCATTGGCTGGTGAGAACGGGCTGAGAGAACTAGTGCTCATTTAGCTGCATCTCACCTCTGAGAAACATTCCCAGCATAAAACCTGCTGGCGGGGCTCTAGATAGGAGAGAGGCTAACATACCAGAAGCATCCTCTTTCACCCCTGAGCCTACGGGTATAGTGCCTGTCCCTTTAGACTTTATATCAGTCCGTGGGAGGGTAGCTCTGTAAATTGCACTGACCTGGACAGCCAGCGCTGATGTTTTTGACGGGATGAAAGATTTTGCTTCACTTTTGCACGTAACCTAGAACGTCTTATGTTATGACCATTTCTAGACTTTTCTCTTTCACTAGACTTTAAGCTCCTTTTGAAGAGTCTCTATACCTTGTCCATTTTAAATTTCTTAACAGCAGCCTTGCACATTGAGGGCATAGAGGGAAGTTCCTGGAGAACTGGATTAGCCATGAGGAACTAGTAACCAGCAACCAAGATCAGCTTTGAAATTTTATTCTGGGATCATTACAGCTGAACATAAAAACATTGTAGATCTGAGAGAAAAAGTACAAATGAAACATTAGACTTGCACAGTGAATCCACACATGTATTTATTGAAACTTTGGGAGTTGATGCGGAAACGCTCTGGTATTAGTGCTATTAAAACTCAGGTAAAGGAAACCTCGCCTTTTTGTCCTTTTAAACACAAATGTAAATTAATTGCCTGTAATTTGGGTAAAATACCATACCTAAGTCAAAGTTAGTTATCTAAAAATCACACTAAAACCTATGGTCAGACAGCAGTAGACAGGAGCAAACCCAGGAACTGAGTGATCATAGACTAGGTGGTCAATTTTTTATTGTATTAGAGAGCTGATTGAATATGATGAGAAATCTTAGGTTATCTATACGAGTTACATTAACTTCTCTGAGCGATCTCTTTGTTCGATGCTATGGGGAAGACCACAAAAACACAAGGAAAGTACCCCTGAAACTTATACAATTTTATTAACCAGTGTCACCCCAGTAAATTCAATTTTAAAAAACCCACAAGACATGCCTTCTCCCTCAAGAGGGGCCACTCTTCCTCCTGACAGACAGTCCAGCTGCCTGGTAGCCACGTCCAGCCTTATTTCCCAATTGTGTTCCAGATTCAACATACTAATACACATAGTTCATCTATTCTTAGCATTTGGAACTTAAAGTAAACACACATTTTTATCTCTCAGATTTTGCTGAAGAATATCTTTGCTGAAGACAATTTTCTTGTCCTGAGCACCTCCTTCTTCCTCCCACTCATGACATTGTACAGTCATCAGGCTCAGTCTCTCCCTTCATTCGCTGAACTAACTTAACGGTATTTAAATATTTCAGTTAGCCCTTATCTATCTCCCTATAAGCTTATAAATTTCTTGGGAAAAAAATATTGTACTGACCAACCGATGTGGCTCAGTGGTTAAGCGTCAACCCATGCACCAAGAGGTTGCCAGTTGATTCCCACTCAGGGCACATGCCCAGGTTGTGGGCCAAATCCCCAGTGGGGAGCATACAGGAGGCAGCCAATCAATGTTCTCTCTCATTGATGTTTCTATCTCTCTCTTCCTCTCCCTTCCTCTCTCTCTAAAATCAATAAAGAAAAAAAATTGTACTAATTTGGTGTCTCTTGTATGCCTTTCCTGTTTTTCTGCAAATAGTATTCAATAAATGTGTGTTGAATGAATGAATGTAGAAAAAACAAAAGAACGACAAAGATGGGTTGATTGATGACAAAATGTTTGCAGACAGTGCTTTTGTAGACGTCTGTATTTTCATATCCCTTCTCTTGCTTTTCTAAAATGTGCCATTTTCACTTTGATTGGCCCAAATCTTTAAGAGATCTAACCTCTACCACCACTTGTAATATTTTTAAGACAGTTGAAAGCAGTAGTGAGAGCTAACAGTGGAAAATTCACCAACCCGCCAGCCCTAAAATAGACTCAGCTGCCACACAGACACTCTGTTTATTGGATTTAGTGCCTTTACTTTAGAGCTGAGAGGGCATTTGCAGTCACCTGAAGGGATCCCATCTTTCACCCACCCACAATCAATAGGCAATAAGAGTGTCTCTGATGCTGACATAGCCTGCTTTGTGTCTCCCCTCGCTCCCCTATGCACCACCAGTCAGTCGCTGCCTGCCACACCAGGCTCCACAGTGGGAGGAGCCCAGAAACAGACATGACAGGCACAGGGGCCTCTTAATGGTAATGGCTGGCAGTCCGAGGGCCCATCCAGGATGCTGGCCAGCACTGCACTGCTGCTCATGGCTCTGCCTCAGCCTCTTCAGGCGATTGTGGGCTCATCTCCATTCTGCCTGGGCAGTCAAATCCTCCCTCTGGTCCTTTCCCTCCTCCCACCTCTGCTTTCTGCCTTATCTCCCTGTCACAGTCCGAGAAAGGGTGAGCCAATCAAAGCCTCCTGAGCACTGACATGGTTCAGGGTCATTCGCAGCACACAGAACAAGTGAGGAGGGGCAGACAGCTCAGAAAGAATCCTGCCTAATAGGGAGCCAGTAACAAGTGTATCAGCTTAGGGGAAGTTCAAGGTTTTACAGCTTGCTCTTCCACCCTTTCTCTCAGAAGGTTCACCACTGTCACACCTCCATGCAGGACTGCACCTCCTGCCCTCCCCAGCCTCTGCCACCCCTTTCCAAACGCATGGAACCCGTGTCCAGCAATGTGGTTATCATCGTAGTTCAGGGGCCCAGCCATACAGACAAGAGAATAGATGGAGCGAAGGAATACACCTCTAACTGGACTGAGGAGCAAGTCTCCTGCACTTATTCCTACCCTTTTCAGCCTCCCTCTCCAAAAAATAAACAATTAAATAAAGGAAATTCAGAACCTTGGAAAACTCTGCCCAGATGAAAGAAACTACCTCCTCTGGTTTGTCAGATTCAGGTTCTTTACACCTTCTGTAGGAACAAAGGCTGTCTCCAAATCACTTGTCAAGTGAGGATAACAGGAAAGCATTGCAAACCATTTAAGTCCTCAGGTTATTTGGGGAGGAAGTCATTGAAAAATAGCTGATGGGAAAATGTTTGATTCCACTTCATTCAGGCTCAGGCTAAATTTCTGATGACATGCAGGGCAGAGGAGAAGCACTGAGACAGAGCAATGCAGGAATCTGGTGCTGATGGGAGGGCAGGGCTGCGTTCACTGACTTGGTGCTATATCGAGCAATCAGTGACAGCCCCTCAGGGTGGCAGGTGGCTGGACACGCTGTGACTAATTCCCTGCCTAAGGACAGAGGAAGGGAGTCATTGCCACGTGGCTGGTTCAGTGGCTTGTCCCTCATCAGCGTGGAAGAAGGAACCTTTCCGGTGCTCGTTCCCGATCCCTCACCTTGTCTGGGTCTCATCTTCTGACACCATTGAGTTTTATTCCATAAAGGAATGGAAAGAAGCTTGAAGGATCATAGGTCTGGTATCTTTTTCTTTGCAGGGATAGAGGTACTTAATCTAGCCTGCAGTACTTGGAGAGTGTTTCTTTGGTGAGTGGGACCCTTGAAGTTTCCCTAGATGAAACAACTTTGTTATTCTCTGAGTAACTTATCAATACCCCCCCTTTTTTTTCATTGTTTTGTTTAGATTTATGTTGTGAATTTGTTATTCTGGATCTTATTTCTGAGACTCCAGCATGATATCAGGGATAGGGACCACAGATTCTTGGTAAATCTCTTTTCCCTTCCTTCCTAGGTATATCAGTCAACATCCAGGCAGGAGACAGAAACCACACCAGTTTTTTCTTTAAGTCAAGAGAAATTGAACTAAAGTGGTGATTTTCAACGTATGTGCTGCAAGAATTTTTAAACACGCAACACCTGACCTGACTATTTAGTCAGGGGCACTGACATCTTTTCTCTTAGATTGTCAAATAAAAAAATGACAGGAGCTCTGGCCAGGTGGCTCACTTGGTTGAATGTTATCTCGTACATCAAAGGTTCGCTGGTTCAATTCCCTGTCAGGTCACCTAAAGGAGGCAACCAATCAGTGTTTCTCTCTTACATCAGTGTTTTTCTCTTTCTCCCTCCCTTCCTCTCTCTCTCAAAATCAATTTTAAAAAAATATCTTCAGGTGAGGATTAAAACAAACATTTTTTTAAACGTGACAATAACCAGCACAATAATAGCCACCCGATGTGAATGAATCAAAATTATACTTAATTTTTTTGTCAGATTGGCAAAAAATTTATTTTTTGGTGTGCCGCAGAATTTTAGTAATTAGTTTGCGTGTGGTGAGATGAAAAGGTTGAAAATCACTGGTCTAAAGTGTTACCCTTTGAGAGTGGAAAGGACAGTGCTAGGTCTCCTGGGTATGGCGCCTCTGGGGTGCAGCTGCCCCGAGGCCTAGGGAGCAAAGGAAGCGGTTGAAATTCATGAAACTTCAAAGCTTGGTGGAGGGTCCTGCAAAGCTAAGCCCTGGATCTCTGAAGAGGACGAAGAGCAGGTGTCTCTGAGCTCAGAGGAGGCACCTGGGGGCTGGGACCTCTGAGGAGGGGTTCCAGCAGTTGTGCTGGGGTGCCCGAGGAGGTACAAAGAGGATGGTGGTGCAGGTGTTCAAACAAAACTGCCCTGTGGATTCAGCTGCTGCTACTGGTCAAGTTTGCATTCATTACTGGGGTACAGAAGCAGTGTCGCTGGGGCCCCCACAGCAGCAGGAAGCCAGCAGGAAGGAGCTGGTTCTGCTCTGTCCTCCTGCCTGCAGCCTCCTCCAGGGAGCCCCGGCAGAGCAGAGGTGTGGTTGCAGAGCCAGCTCAGCCTCGCACAACAGTGCTTGGAGGTGGGTTTGGAGCAAGCATCTCCACAATCAATTTTAGAACATTGTATCACCCCAAAAACATACTCTTTTATCTTCAGAATTTGTATTCTGTGTCAAGTACTCGGCCAATGCTCTAAGGTAGTGGTCTGGGCCCCCTTTCTGCAAGGCCTTCTTTAACTAGAGGCACATATGACATTTTATTTGAAAAAGATTTCTAAGGCTTAATTTTTTCTTTTTTTTTTCTTAAGTTAAAAACTATTGCATCTGGTTAGGGCCCTGGACCCTTGCTTTGATGCCAAGGCCCGTGGAGAAGGTGGGGCTGCGTGGAGTGGTGGAGTGGTGGAGCTCGCCACGCCCATCCCCCTCCCACCCGCCGGCTGCCATGGGCATCTATGTTTTCTAAGCGAGGTGGCGTACGGCTTGTTTTAAATAAAGATCCAGAGCTTTAAAGTAAGTTTGAGAAGATTCAGAAATATCTGAAATTCTGTTTCTGCTCTAAAGGAGTTCAGTAGATAGTTGCGGGGGGGGGGGGGGTGAGTATAGGATCATGTTCAATATAAGGTTGTCAAAATCATTGTCCCACTTTTTTATTTCTTGTGGAAATACTGTTTCCTATGTCTCTTCAGACGAGATCTGGCATGTTCAGGGTGGTATGGCCATAGACTCCTGTGTCTCTTCAAATAGAACTGAGATCCTATCAAAAGTTCAGAACAGCCTTGGCCGGTTGGGCTCAGAAGTTGGAGTGTTGCCCGTAGACCAATGAATCACGGGTTTGATTCCGGCCAAGGGCACATACCTCAGTTGTGGTTTGTCCCTGGCCCTGGTCGGGGTCGTGCGGGAAGCAACCAGTCAATGTGTCCTTCTCACTTCAATGTTTCTCTCTCTCTCCTTTTCTTTCCCTCTCTCTTCCTCCCACTCTATCTGGAGATAAAGAGAAAAATGTCCTCAGGTGAGGATTAACAAAGTAAATAAATAAATAAAATTTTTAAAAGTTCAGAACATACACGGGAAACTTCCTGAAAGATTAGAAGGAGACTCAGAACTTGGTGGGTCTTGCAGTTTCCCAGTGAAGTGCCAATAGTTGCCTGAGTAGGAGTGTGCCTGCCTGTGGCCAATACAGTGCCCCTGGCACTCAGTGCAGTGAAGCAGGAATAAAAACAACGTATTGGAGCAAAGTGAGAAAATCTGTAACATCAGGCAGTGTGGAGTCATGGGTTAGAACAACCTGAATTTGCAAAGTACCAAACCTGCCAGCCAAATTTGATAAGCAGTTTTTTATTTAAAAAATGAATAGATGGCCTGGCTGGTTTGGCTCAATGGTTAGAGTGTTGGCCCACAGACCAATGAGTCACAGGTTCTGTTCCAGCCAAGGGCCTGTACCTCGGTTGTGGTTCGTCCCCGGGCCTGGTTGGGGTTGTGCGGGAGGCAACCAGTCGATATGTCTCTCTCACATCGCTGTTTCTCTCACATCGCTGTTTCTCTCTCTCTCTTCCTCCCTCTCTAGCTGAACAAAAACGGAAAAATATCCTCAAGTGAGGATGGAAAAAAAAAAAGAATAGCTGGAATTAAAGTAAGGGCTATCAAACATCTGAATATAGCTCAAAGTAATTGATTGAGCATACTATTTTTATAGATAAACTGATTTTTAAGTTAATTTAGATAAGAAAACAATCATATGGATTCTAAAAAAAAACTGGAAGTACTTATAAATCAAGATAATCAATCTGAAAGCCAAGTGAATCATTTTAATAGGAAATGTCATGGAAAGCACCATAGGGGCCCTGGCCAGTTTGGCTCAGCGGTTGGAGTGTTGGCCTGTGGACCAGAGAGTCCTGGGTTTGGTTCCCACTAGGGGCATGTACCCCCCCCCCCAAAAAAAAATAAATAAAATTTAAAAACATAGAAAGCACCATAGGGATAACAGTAGATTTGGTCTTATTTACACAATTATTAATTGGATGAACAGACAGCATCTGGAAAAACTGATTTCCTCTGAACCCTAGTTCTAAACCGGAGGGAGACCTTAAAGCATAAGTGGTTAAAAGCACAGCCTGGCCCTACATTTGATCTCGGCTCTGCCACTTGCTGGCTGTTTGACCTCGGGCTGTGACCCACAGTTTCCTCACGGCCACAGTGGGGATAGTAAGAGTTGCCATCTTAGATTAGTACTGTGCTGCGCCGTTGATGAGCTGATACATTATCAAGGGCCTAGCACAGTTGGCACCCATGGAAGGTTAGTGTTAACAATGTAGTCACAATAAAAACACAGCCAATGGGACATGTGTTCTGACCTAGAAAGAGAAGCAGTGCTCGGAGGAGCTACAAAATAACCCTCCTAAACTTGGCCGAGGTTAAAAACTGACTGAAAGTCACCTTGACAATTTCAGAACTGTGTGGAGAATGGGAATTAAGAGGCATACTCTCCCCTGTTAGAGTGACTGGCAAAATAATTTTTTTTTTTGTCCTCACCCGAGGACAATTTTCCATTTTTTTGTTCAGATAGAGTGGAAGGGAGAGAGAGAGAGAGAGAGAGAGAGAAACATCGACGTGAAAGGGACACACCGAGTGGCTGCCACCCGCACGAACAACCAGGGCTGGGGACAAACTGCAACTGAGGTACATGCCCTTAGCGGGAACCGAACCTGGGTCTCTCTGGACCACAGGCCGATGCTCTAACCGCTGAGCCAAACCAGCCAGGGCATGGCAAAATAATTTTTGAACCTCAAAATAAATAAGTTTATTTATTTTAAATGAAATAGTTTTGCCTTAAAAGGAGGAAAACATACGGACTTGATGAGGGCAGAAACCCTGATTGTGGAGGATGATGCTGCCATCCTGCCTTAGTAACATCAAAAATGGAAAGAGCATCTGAGTGAAGAGGAAGAGCTGATGTAGAAAAACTTCACTGGAATAAAAGTGCTATTGTATTAGGTTGCATTACCACCTGACAGTGTAAAGTTTTCTTCCTTGAGAATATTTATGAATAGGTACAGGGGGCCTTAAGAATTCTAGTTTTGTCATGGAAGGATAAGAAGCAAGCTATTGAGGATTCTAACCTCAGAAGGTCCATGGAAACATTTGTATTTTAAATATTGGGGTTGGGGGTAAACCTGGAGCAAGAGACCAGTTAGGGTGGAATATTATTGTTAGACCAAAATCTCACTTTTTAGACACCCCGCCCCTATCCGCAGCCACGTGGACAAAGTGTATGATTTGTAACCGGGTCACGGACAGCTGTCAAAATTGTGTGTCTGTTGAACCGTTCAAGTCAGTGTCTTGACTAGAAAATGAATACGCGCTTTATGAATGTTACTTCATGCCATCTTCACTGCGTTTGCAGAAGTTGGCACCATTCGCCTTTCCCAGATGAAGCTGCCTCCGGCATGTGAACACACCGGCCGAGGACCAGGCCCTGGCCCAGGCCTGACTGATTGGGCCGGTGCAGATACAGTGAACCCCCCTGAGATGTAGACAGTTTGCCTCAGACTGTAGAGAGAAGAGTAGCCCAAGGTGCCAGCTCCCCACAGTCCTTCTCGCACATGCCAGGAAAGGGCAACACCGAAACAAAGGGGCTGGGTTGGCTTCCGAGCGCTGCCGTAACAAGGTACCACAGACGGGGGCTCAAATACAGAATCTAGTGTCTCGGTCCTGGAGGCTGGAAGTGCAGGACCAAGGTACCAGCGGGTTGGTTTCTTCTGTGGGATCATCTGGTGTGAGGAAGAGTCTGGTCAAGGTCTTTCTGTCTTCTGGCGGTTTGCTGACAAGCTTCGGCCTTCCTTGTCTTGTAGGAGCATCCTCACCTTTTCCCTGTGTGTATGTCTGCATCTAAATCAACCCTTTTTTCAGGCCAGTTCTATTGGATTAGGGCCCACCCTAATGATGTCATTTTGACTTGATTACCTCTGTAAAGACCTTTCTCCAAGTAAGGACTCATTCTGAGTTATTGGGTTAGTACTCTGACACATCAGTCTGTAACAGGTGGGTGGGACACAGTTTAATCTGAAAGAGTGGACTCTGAATCTCCTCTTGCTGAGCAGCCTCTTCTCTACTGCAGCCAAGAGGTTCTGTGTCCTCTTCAGAACCTAGGGGTGATGAGAAACTGCCATGGCAACTCCCAGGGAGATCAGGAGGTGAGAAGGGGATGGCCTTTTAGCAGCTTCTCTCTCCCAGGCCTCCCTCGCCCTCCAGGATCAGAAGGCGTCCTCCAAGGTGGAGTGAGCTGTGGTTCAAGTCTTTGCATGTGTGGCTTATGTAGTTCATGTGCAGTGTTGCCAGGGGGCCCCAGTGGAGCCATTCCTCGATATCACATACCTGGTGGGAGGGACCCAGTCCTAGTCCATCTGCCTCACTCTTTGCTGCTATGTTGTTGATGTCTAGGAGTCACAGGTCAAATTCTCCCAGAAAGTAGACTCTGAAATGGAGATTAGCATGCTGGAAAGGCATTTTCAGGTGCTGTCGGTGTCAACACCCGTGGAAGGAAGGAACAGAAGCAGGACTGAACAGAAGGAGAAATTGGCCAATGATTCATTTACAACAAAGGCCTCAGCCAACCGACAGGCCGCTCTGAAATGAGGGTGGTCATTCAGCCTTGTCCTGAGCTTCAGCAAGGGGTTTGTCAGTTCAGCCCATAAAAAGCAGGCTTTTTTTATTGACATAAATAGGACTGCGTTTCAGTTAGCTCCACAGACAAGCAGTGAGTACTTCACAGTGGTTTTATTATTATAAAGCACACATTTCTTAGACAGATGCAGTGTACACACACACGCATGTATCTTATATGTTAGGGGAGAATGCTTTGGGAAGTTTTTAGATTCCTTAGTACAGTAATCTCAGCTGTCTATATTTGAACTCATGGTACAGTTTTGAATATGGGTCAAAGATGAGGGTCCTTATTCTACTCCTTGAATGACTCTTCCTGGGTTTGTGAATCCTAGAGGTGCTATGCAAAAATTTGTGTTTGTAAAAATATGTGCTTTTCTGGGACACGGATTTGAATCTTCATAATCTCAGAGAGGTCTTTGTCCCCTCCCCTGCAAAGTTAAGAATCAGTGAGTAAAGAAATTCAGAGCATCAAGTTGGCGTTGCTTTATAGCTGTTCTTTACCTGCTCCAAACACACAGCAGTGATCGAGAAAAATCTAAAAAAAGAACATGAAAAGTCAGAACCATGCCTTTCTCTTCTCGCCCTAAAAAAGATTGATATCCGTGGACAAGAGACAAAGACAAAGTGGAGAAGGCTGGAGACAGACACTGGGCACCAGGATCCTAAGTGTTTAGCGGGTGGAGGGCAGGACTGAAAGGCCGTGCGGGACGCCGGGCAGAGCGCGCCATTGGAACACCCGCGGCCGGTGGGTGTGCTCCCTGCTCTGCAAGGGAGGCCGTGGTCACCGCCGCGGCTTCTGCCTGTTGTGGCCTCCAGCTAGGTGGAGCTTTGGTCCTGGCAAGAGAGCAGGACAGAGACAGAGACCTGACCTCTGTATCAGAAACAGAGGTACCTCACCCCTGTGGCATCATCATCAGTGTCAGCACTGGGCAGGAACCCAGACAACACTACCAACTTGATTCCTGGGTTAGGAATACAAGAAGGGGGGCTGCAGAAAGCTCCAACCAATGAGGGGTGATTAGTGAGAAACCATCAGCAGTTATTTCCCATACAAGCTGGACCTTCCGAACCACGTGAAGAACTCTAACCTTAGAGTGTCCACCAGCCAAATCAACAGTCAGAGTCTGAATTCACTGGAGGTTAAGGCAAAATCAGAAAGAATTAAAAAAAAAATTTTTTTAAATGCCTAATGTCCTCAAAGAGATCAATGTAGGAATAATAGCCATTAAAAAAGAAGAAGAGGAATAGGAAATTCTGAATAAGGGGCAAAACAGGCAAGCATGAAATGTAAGTAGATTTTAGAAATATGAGAAATGAGTAAATAGATTTCTTGAAATGAAGAAGGAAAAACAGATGAGACTAGAAGGGAGAATTAGTAAATAAGAAGCTATTGTTGAAGAATTCACTCAGAATACAGCACAAATACATAAGATTAAAACCCTGAAACAGATCGGTTAAGGAAAAGGGAAGCTAGATCAAGGAGCTCTGCAATGTATCACTGCAGTCTGAGGAGACGGTGGAAGGAAAGGCAGAGAAGTATGGCTGGAATTTTCCTGAACTGGAGCAAGACATGGACCCTCTGATTGAAAGCACGCCCTGAGTACTGAGCTGAAGAAAGAAAAATAAATGCAGGCTTAGCCTAATCAGAATCAGAGTGCAGAGCCTCAAGGATAAAGATAACACTCTTTCAAACTGCTAGGAAGAAAAGACAGCTTCCCTAGGACGAAACCACGCTGACTGACAACAGACTTGTCATCATTACTAATAGGTGCAGAAAAATATTTTTTTTTTTTTTTTTTTTTTTTTTATCCTCATCCGAGGACACTTTTCCATTTTTTACTCAGATAGAGCAGGAAGGAGAGAGAGGAAGAGAGAGAAACATCGACGTGAAAGGGACACATCGAGTGGCCACCACCCACACGAACCAACCAGGGCCGGGGACAAACTGCAGCCAAGGTACATGCCCTTAGCGGGAACCGAACCCGGGTCTCTCCAGACCGCAGGCCGACGCTCTAACCGCTGAGCCAAACCGGCCAGGGCCAGAAAAATATTTTTTAAGTGCTGAGGGGAGACAACTATAAACCTACAATGTTGTGCCCTGCCAAATTATTTAAGTGTGAGGGTTTCAGACATATAAATACTGAGAGAGGTTTGCCTCCCACATACTTTCACTGAAAAAAATTATTAAAGGATATTCATCTGCAAGAACAAAAATGAGAAAGAAGAAAGGATGTGTCAGAAACTGTGAAAGGTCTGAGATTTTACCATACTTGCAAGTTAACAAGGTAGCCTGCCACAGATGCGTGACTGCTGGCAGAATGACATGAGACTCCTGGGTCAGAGACAAAGACTTTATTACTCACAGCACAGAGGCAGCATGAGTTTCCTGGGGTGATGTGGAGCAGCTCTGGTGGATGCTGGCTCACACACAGGCTTGGAGCACAGCTGAAAACCCTGGAGTTTAGGAACCTTTCAATCTTTTGTTTGTTCCTTTGTGTTTGCTTCGTTTCCTAAAGAGTTTGTTAGAAAACCTACACAATCTTTTCCCCTGAGGAAGATGTTATCTTTGTTATCTTGGTGGAGAAACAAATCTGCTCCTTGCTCCCAAGAGAGAAGACTACCTCTGTCATCCAAGGCTGTTATACAAGCAGTTACAAGTTGTGTAGAAATTCCATGGAGAATTGTCTCCCAAGAAAGAGGTGGGATAAAAATAACAAATATAGAATTAGAAAACAAATTTTAACTTAACATTAACTGTTGCTTTAGATAACATTATTTCGTGTGTGCTTTTTAAAAGATAAAACTCTTGTCTGGCCAGTGTGGCTCAGGGGTTGAGCGTCCACCCATGCACCAAGAGGTTGCCGGTTCGATTCCTGGTCAGGGCACATGCCCAGGTTGTGGGCCTGATCCCCAGTGAGGGGCATGCAGGAGGCAGCCAGTCAATGCTCTTTCTCATCGATGTTTCTATCTCTCTCGCCCTTTCACTTCTCCTCTCTCTAAATCAATAAAGAGGGGGAAAAAATTAAAAGATAAAACTCTTAATAGTTGGGGAGAGGAGCTATTAAAAGAAACTAAGGTTCCTGTCTTATTTAGGAGCTGAATAGAGACTCGAAATAAATTTAGGCTTTAGAACAATTTATTAAAGTATATTTGTATGTGTGTATTAAAGAATAGAAATACAACTTACAGTTTTTTAAACTGATGAGGGAAAATATTAAAATATTTAAAAATATTGATCAATCCAATAGAATGCACAAAAGGAGAAAAATTATGGAAAGAATAAGCCTGTGGGCTATATCTAAAGAGGTATATAAAGGAACTTTTATAGCCTTCATTCTTTCTTTCTTTTTTTTTTTTTTGTAAGAAGATCCCAAATATATGAGTTATTCTTTTACCTAAATAATCTGGAGAAAGAACAGAATAAAACCAATTAAATAAAACACTGTTACTCTCTATGGGGGGAGTAAAACTTAGTAAACAAAGCAATTTCAAAGAAAAGGAAGGGGGAATAATAACATCTTTGAAAATCAAGGTTATGTGACCCAGGTCGCATGGAGAATTGTCCTTTTTGGAACCATAATTATTATTTTTAAAAATCCAAACTTTCCTGAGAAGCTTAAACATGTGGACACAGACCTCATAGTGTGATCAGTTCAACAAGATTTCAGCTGATATTTGTTAGCTAGGCACTTGATGTGCTGGGCTACATGGATCAATCAGACTTGAGTGCTGGTCCTGGAGAACATGACAGAGAAATGAACCTAAAGGGGCACTTAGTACAGTTGTGGGGCTTGGGGTAGGCCCCACTACTCCAAACCCCAACAGGGAAGAAAACGGTCCTTGTGTTAGAAGTGTTAGTAATGGGCAGAGAATAGGAGGTGTTAAGGTGGGCAAACTGTGGGAAACGTTTATAGATCCCTAGGATTAGCCCAACCTAATAAAATAAGGGTATTATTCTGGAACCATTAGAGGTAGTCACAATGCAATAAATGTAAGGATAATGTAGGAGAGGTGAAAAAATCTTTTTCTTTCTACTAGGTCTCTGCTAAGGCTCTGTAACAAAAGATAGAAAGAGAAAAACAAATTTATTAACATGTGCATTACATGTGTAACACACAGGAGTACCCAGAGATGAGTAACTCAGACATTTGTGGAGAACTTGGAAAAATAACAATATGTTATTAGAGAAGTGATAGATACAACAAAGGAAAAGTAGCTGGAATCTGTAGGGGTGGCAAGTTTTGGAAAGATAGCTGTATAGGAAGCCAGTGGAAGATAAGAACTTGTTAGTCAAGTTTGTTATGTGGATTCCTCAGGTGCACTGTGGGCTGACCAGAGCCTAGAGTTGTCTCTAGTATTAACTCCTTCCTAGTAGAGAGGGGAGTTGGGACACCTTTGCATATTTTTGTCTTGCTCTTAGTCAAATCAGGGGAAGGCTGAGAGGTTTTCTTGTATCAGCTTCTCAATTGTCTTTCATGCAAAATAATACTTATCTCAAAGTAGTATATTTTGCTACCCTCCAATAAGAAGAGAGTTAGACAGATGTTTATCATCAATTTGTATGAAGCGAATAAAATATAAGTGGGGCTGACCTCACTTACTGGGCTATACCCGCCTCACCCCAACCCAGCCAGCACCTCTAGCATGCAGAAGTCACTCAGTGTGTTTGCTGCACGTATCAAAGTTGAACCTGAACTCTCTTGTTTTTAAAGATAAAGCTTTTTACACCCTTCTTGAATACATTTTCCTCCTTCCTCAGCCTTCTCACATCTGTTTTAATACAATTTACACATATATATTATTGTTACCCTGGTTTTTAACTTTATACAAATATCATAGTGCACATATCTTAATAAAACTTATTTTTAAAAAAACTCAACATGTTTATGGATTTTAGCCAGTGATATATGTATCTCCATTTCATTCACTTTAAATCTTATATATTATGTGTATAATATAACTATATATGTAAAGTAATTATTATATGAGGTAGATACTAATAATACCTCAATTTTTTTCAGATAAAACTGAAAGCAGAGATTAAGCAGTTTGTCCAAGTCAAATAGCTAGTAAGAAAGATTTGAACACAAGATCACAAATTTTGCCTATTTCATTCCAATTCATTTAGTTCATAGCTTTACCTCTTTATTGCCTTGGTTAGGATTTATGAGACAGAGCAAGGATGAGAGCACATATCTGTATTGATGTTAATTGGAATGCTCCTAAAAATATTGAACATTTATTTATTTATTTTTAATTTTTTATTTATTGATTTGTTTTTGTTACAGATGTTTCTCATTTTTCCCCCATTGACACCCTCCTCCCCTTCCCCCCAACCCATCCCCAGGTTTGTTGTCTATGTTCATTGGTCATGCATACATGCGTGTAAGTTCTGTGGTTTATCTTCCCCCACAACCCCCCCCCCCCCTCCTCTGAGGCTTGTCAGCCGGTACCCCACCTCCATGTCTCTGGGTTAATTTTGCTCAGCAGTTTGTTTAGTTCATTATATTCCACAAATAAGTGTGATCATGTGATATTTGTCTTTCTCTGCTTGGAACATTTAAATACGTTTGCTGTAGGGTTTTACTAAATACTGTACTTTGTTAGGTTAAGGGGGTTGCCTTTTTTGTTTATAGTTTGCAAAAAGAAATTTTTTATAATATTACATTTGTCAAATGCTCTCTATGAAAAATCTCATTTTTTTTTTTTTATACTATATGTCAGTTAGTAGACATACTAATTGTTTGTTTTAAATTATTCCCATTATTTTGGAAAAACTTTACTTGGTTGTTTTGTAATATGATGTTGATATGCTATTGAATTGTGTTTTCTGAAGTTATATCAGGATTTTTCATGTAGGTTGCAAGGTGAGATTGGTCTACGTTATTTTAATGAATTGTGCCATGCTTGTCCAGCTTTGGCTTAAAGTTTCTAGTAGCCTCATAAAACTAGTGTTTCCCTCCGTTTCTGTTTTCATGAAACAGTTTATGTACTAAAGTAACTACCTTCACCTTAAATATTTGTAAAGTGATATTATGAATCATCTGAGTCATACACTTTTGTTGTAAGATTTGACTAATAATTCAATTTGGCACAGAGTCATTGGCTTAAATTTTCTTTTCTTGAGTGAAAATTATCCAGTAAATCCAAGTTATCAAGTTTATTGTTATCAAAATAGTTCATAATATTCACTGTGACTTTGAAAGTCTCTACTATATCTGTAGTTTTGATCCCCCTTTCAATTCTTTTTTTTTTTTTTATCCTCACTTGAGGATATTTTTCCATTTTTTGTACAGATAGAGTGGGAGGGAGAGAGAGTGAGAAACATCGACATGAAGGGACACATCGAGTGGCTGCCACCCTCACGACCAACCAGGGCCGGGGACAAACTGCAACCGAAGTACGTGCCCTTAGCGGGAACCGAACCCGGGTCTCTCCGGACCGCAGGCCAACGCTCTAACCGCTGAGCCAAACTGGCCAGGGCCCCCTTTCAATTCTTTAAAAACAAAAAAGAATTATAGAGAGAATCTCAAAAGAACTAATAACTAGGTGGTTATCCGATAAAACTATAATAATGTTGGGAAAAACTGAAGGCAGCAGGAAAGAGGCAGAGCAAATTGAGATGGACTGACTCCACACAGAAGCCATGGGCATGAGTCTACAGGCGCTGAGCAGGCCTGCTGAGGCCCGGACCCCGTGGACATCATCATTCATAAGGTCACCAGGAGTCGGAGATGACTTAACGACTTGTAACATACACAGTAAAACAGACATGCTCCTGTCTAGATCAAGAAAGGAAATGAGAAAACACAAATAATATTAAATGTATGTAAGGTCTGTGGAAGGATTTAAATCTAGAATGGAACCAGGGAATATGAAATGGAGACCCTCATGCGTGCACCCTCAGAACTTAAGAACTAAAGACTGATTTCTGGTAAATGCCTGACTTCCAGAAGATCAAGACTTATCTGCTACCAATAAAAATCCACAAAGAATCTCCCATCGCTGGCTGGACTTCCCTGTCTTTGCACTTCTCACCCACAAATACAGCCCATCCCAGACCCTCAGTGGACCTGCCTGTAGCATGAATTTCATGAATTGCAATTCCTCTGCCATACCCAAAAAACTCAGTTTCTGGTCATTTGAGCTTGCCTCAGCTTACCTCTTTATTTTAAAATTCCTAATTCTGCTGTTGTGGAATATCAAGTGCCTACCAGGTCCCTTTGCCTGTCCACCTGAACCTCTTTGTCATTCCACATGGTCACTGTCTCCTCGTCACAGCATAGCCAGGGCTGGAAGCGAGTCCCATGCTTTATTTCATAAGTCCAATAGCTACTCCCGTTAGGGAAGAAAGAACAGCTGATCTGATTCATTGTGATGTAGCCATTGCTCACACAAGGCAGCTCTGTAATTCGCTGTTACCCAATATCTGCAGTGTCACAGAGACTGGGCAAAGATGATAGAGATTTGGAGGTGGAAAAAGATATACATCCTACCCTCAAAATCATAACATACTGGGAAGAGATACATTAAATGGTAACTACACAAACAGTTGCAGTGATGAAAAGTACTATGAAAGGTAAGCATAGGGTGACATAACAAGGAATTTACTGAGTCTGGGAGGGTAAGAAGTGAGTGCTGTAGCTAAAAACCAGAAGTAGGGCAGGAAGGGCAGGAAATGGTGTATGGAGAAAGTAGCTTAATGCTTTCCAGAAACTAAATAAGCTGGGCTGTTCTGAGCCTGGAGAACAACAGAAAGAGGTAGAACCTTTTAAGAACTGGGGACTTTCCCTAATAGCAATGGGAAGCCACTGGATGGTTTTTAACATTACCTCTGGCTAAGAACCAGAAAGCCTACATTTCATTAACCATAGGTTTGTTGTTATCTTCTTATTTTCAAAACAAAATTTTATTGTTCCTCTTAAAAAAGTGAGAGTCACTGTAGAATAGGTATCCCACATCTAGCACATACTAATTACTATAGTGATTGATTCTTTTAGTTAAATTGTTACTTTAAACTTGTTATAATCTATTAGCTTGTTTAGGTTTGCAATATGATAGTCTAGAGTTTTCTCCATGATTTTTAAAACTATTTACTGTAATATATATTTTTTAAATTTGAGGGGGCCTGTATTCTGGCTGACTATGTTCTTATCATGCTGTCTATTGTCATTGGTTGGGACACACATGCTCCCATTTCTGTCATCTTGTCTAACATCAGAGCTCAACAAGTGTGGCACCTCAGTTCCATTACTTGGACAGTAGATTTCATGCTAATCTTGGCAACCCCAGTTTTTATGTAATCTCTCTAAATAGCCGTATTGATTAAGTGGCAAAGCGTGTTGACAAGGGGTGTTGTCAAAGGAAAAGCAATTATGTAACCACCAAACTCCTATCATGTCCAGTGGCTACATTAACCCATGGATTGTTTATAATGGCATCTTGACTTTAGGAGAGAGAGCATGGATATTTTTCAGGAGCTCTGTTATTTGTAAGCAGCACTGGGATGGTAGCTTAATTATGTTCATTTCAAATGTGTATTCGAAACTGATGTATTTGTTAGACAACTTTATTGCTATTTCAAGTCAAATAAACATTTATGTTTGAGTATTTGGTTTTTCAGAGGTTTTGCCATTTTTAAAGTTTTATGTATTTTCTGATCAGTGATTCTCCAAAGGGTTTATAGTGATATCAGGCTTGATATAAATCAATTTGTAAATTTGTGCTTCTAACAAATTTATAGCTCTAGCAGATATTCCCTTAGGACTTCATAGTTATATATGAAACACTTAAAAAAACATGTTTTATAACCTACAGACCTGAAGTATGCTCAAATATATGTTAGCCGTGTAAACAAATGCAATAACTTCTAAAAGTATTTAATTTTTATTTTTTAATGTTTATTCATTTATTTTTTTTACAGATGTTTCTCCTTTTCTCCCCAATAACACTCTCCTCTCAATCCTTCCCGAGCATTATTGTCTAGGCCTTGTTTATTCATACATGCATTTAAGTTTTGTGGTTTATCTCTTCCCTTCCCCTTCATGCACCTCTGCTGAGGTTTGTCATTCTGCACCTCACTTCCATGTCTCTGGGTCTATTTTATTTCTCAAGCTAGTTTTGTTTATTATATTCCACAAATAAGTAAGATCATGTGATATTTGTCTTTCTCTGATTGGCTTGTTTCATTTAGGATAATACTCTCTAGGTCCCTCCATGTCGTCTCAAAGGGTAAAGGATCTTTCTTTCTTACAGCTGCATAGTATTCCATTGTGTATATGTACCACAGCTTTTTTATCCATTCATCTACTGATGGACACTTGGGCTGTTTCCAAATCTTAGCGATTGTAAATAGTTCTGCTATGAACATGGGGGTACATATATTCTTTCTGACTGGTGTTTCAGGCTTCTTAGGGTATATTCCTAGAAGTGGGATCACTGCGTCAAATGGCAGTTCAATTTTTAATTTTTTGAGGTAACACCATAGTATTTTCCACAGTGGCTGCACCGGTCTGCATTCCCACCAGCAGTGTACTAGAGTCCCCTTTTCTCCACACCCTCGCCAACACTTGTTGTTTGATGATTTTTTGATGGCAGCCATTCTGGCAGCTGTGAGGTGATACCTCATTGTTGTTTTAATGTGCATCTCTCTGATGATTAGTGATGTTGAGCATTTCTTCATATGTCTCTTGGCAATTTGCATGTCCTGTTTGGAGAGGTGTCTATTTAGGTCCTCTGCCCATTTTCTAATAGGGTTCTTTGTATTCCTTTTGTTGAGTTGTATTTGAGTTCTCTATATATTTTGGAAATTAGCCACTTATCTGATGTATCGTTGGTGACTATGCTCTCCCATATAATGGGTTTCCTTTCCATTTTGATGCTTGTTTCTTTTGCTGTGCAGAAGTTTTTTAGTTAGATGTAGTCCCATGTGTTCATTTTTTCCTTTATTTCTCTTGCCTTAAGTGTTGTATCAGTGAAAATTATGCTGTGTGTGAGGTGTGAAATTTTGTTGCCTACATTTTCTTCTAGGATTTTTATGGATTCACGAGTTACATTTAAGTCTTTTATCCATTTTGAGTTTATTCTTGTATATGGTGTAAGTTGGTGGTCTAGCTTTAATTCTTTGCATGTAGCTGTTCAGTTTTCCCAGCACCATTTATTGAAGAAGCTGTTTTTACTCCACTATATGCTCTTGCCTCCTTTGTCAAATATTAATTGAGCGCAAGGACTTGGGTCAATTTCTGAGTTCTCTGTTCTGTTCCATTGATCTACATGCCTGTTCTTGTGCTAGTACCATGCTATTTTGATTACTATGGCTTTGTAGTATAACCTGATATTTGATATTGTGATCCCTCCTACTTTGTTCTTCTTTTTCAGGATTGCTGTAGCTATTCGGGGTCTTTTTTGGTTCCATGTAAACTTTTGGAGTATTTGTTCTTAGTTCTGTGAAATATGTCTTTGGTATTTTGATGGGGATTGCATTGAATCTATAGATTGCTTTGGGTAATATGGACATTTTAATGATATTAATTTTTTCAATCCATGAACAGGGTATATGCTTCCACTTTTTTATAACTTCCTCTATTTCTTTTTTCAATGACCTGTAGTTTAGTTATGTTTATTCCTAGGTATCTTAATTTTTTGCCACAATGGTAAATGGGGTTGCTTTTTTAGTTTCTTTTTCTCTGTGTTCATTGATGTATAATAATGCTGTCTATTTCTTGACATTAATTTTGTATCCTGCTACTTTGTCATATTCATTTATTAACTCTAGTAGATTTATTTATTTTTTATCCTCACCTGAGGACTTTTTATTTTATTTTATTTTTTGTATTTATCTTCAGATAGAGCAGGAGGGAGAGAGGGAGGAAGAGAGACAGAGAAACATCAATGTGAGAGAGACACATAGATGGTTGCCACCCACACAACACCAACTGGGGCCAGGGACAAACTGCAACCAAGGTACGTGCCCTTAGCGGGAACTGAACCCGGGCCTCTCTGGACCGTGGGCCAACTGGCCAAACTGGTCAGGGCCAACTGTAGTAGATTTTTGATAGAGTCTTTAGTGTTTTCTATGTACAGTATCATGTCATTTGCAAATAATTACAGTTTCACTTCCTTTCCAATTTGGATCCCATTTATTTTTTCTTCTTGTCTAATTGCTATGGCTAAGACTGCCAGTACTATGTTAAATAAGAGGGGTGAGAATGGGCATCCCTGTCTTGTTCCTGTTCTTAAGGGAAATGCTTGTAGTTTTTCCCCATTGAATATGATGTTGTCTGTAGATTTTTTATATATGGCCTTTATTATGTCGAGATATTGTCCCTCTATTCCCAAATTGCTCAGTGTTTCTATCAGAAATGGGTGCTGGATTTTGTCAAATGCTGTTTCAGCATCTACTGATATGATCATATGATTTTTATCTTTTATTTTGTTTATGTGGTATATCACATTTATTGATTTGCGAATATTGTACCATCCTTGCATCCTGTGATGAATCCCACTTGGTCATGGTGAATGATATTTTTGATCTATTGCTGGATCTGATTTGCTAGTATTTTGTTAAGGATTTTGGCATCTGTGTTCATCAGGAATATTGGCCTGTAGTTTTCTTTCTTTGCAGTGTCTTTATCCAGTTTTGGAATTAGAATTATGTTGGCCTCATAAAATGAGTGTGGAAGTCTTCCATCTTCTTGGATTTGTTGGAATAGTTTGAGGAGAATGGGTATTAGATCTTCTTTGACTGTTTGGTAAAACTCCCCCATGAAGCGTCCAGGCATGGGCTTTTGTTTGCTGGGAGTTTCTTGATTACATCTTCAATTTCCTTAGTTGTTATTGGTCTGTTTAAGTTTTGTATCTCTTCCTGGTTCAGTTTTGGGAGACTGTGTGTTTCTATAAATTTGTTTATTTTGCCTAGATTGTCCAGTTTGTTGGTGCATAATTGTTCGTAGTATGTTTTTTGTTGTTTTTTTTTAATCCTCACTCGAGGACATTTTTTTCCAGTTTTTGTTCAGATAGAGTGACAGGGAGAGAGAGCAAGAGAGAGAGAGACAGAGACAGAGACAGAGACAGAGACATCGATGTAAAAGAGACAGATTGAGTGGCTGCCACCCACACGACCCAGCCAGGGCCAGGGACAAACTGCAACCGAGGTACATACCCTTAGCGGGAACTGAACCCTGGGTCTCTCTTGACTGCAGGCCAACTCTCTAACTGCTGAGCCAAACCAGCCAGGGCTCGTAGTATGTTTTAACTATCCTTTGTATTTCTGTGGTGTTGGTTGTTACTCCTCTTTTGTTTCTGATTTTGTTTATTTGGTTCCTATCTTGTTGTTTCTTGGTGATTCTGGCTAAGGTTCCATCAATCTTGTTTATTTTTTCAAAGAACCAGGTTTTTGTTTCATTGATCTTTTGAATTGTTTTTTAGTTTCTAAGTCATTTATTTCTGTTCTGACCTTTACTATTTCCTTCCTTCTACTTGCTCTGGGTTTTTGTTTTTGTTTACACCATAGTTCTTTAAGTTGTAGGATCATAAAGTCAATTAGGAATTTTTCTTGTTTCTTGAGGTAGGCCGGTAGTACTATGAACTTCCCTCTTAGGACTGCTTTTGCTGTGCCCCATAGATTTTGCGTTGTGTGTTAATTTTTATTGGTTTCCAGGAAGTTTTTAATTTCTTCCTTAATCTCCTTGGTAACCCATTCATTGTTTAATAACATGCTATTTAGCCTCTATGTGTTTAAATATTTTTGCTCTAATTGATTTGTAGTTTCATACTGTTGTGATCTGAGAAGATGCTTGGTATGATTTCAATTTTCTTGAATTTGTAGAGACTTACTTTGTGTCCTAACATGTAGTCTATCTTTGAGAATGTCCTATGTGCATTTGAGAAGAATGTATAGTCTGTGGCTTTGGTTTGGGGTGAAATGTTCTATAAATATGAATTAAGTCCAAATGATCTAGTTCATCATTCAAGGACTCTGTGTTCTTGTTAAGTTTTTGTCTAAATGATGGATCCAGTGGTGTCAGTGGGGTATTAAAGTCACCCAGTATGATTGTATTGCATTTCTTGCAGTGCTGGTTTGGTGGTGGTAAATTTCTTAATTTTTGTGTGTGTGTGTGTCTGTGAAACTTTATTTCAGTTTTAATTTTGAATGATACCTTGCTGGATAGAGTAGCCTTAGATTGAGACTCTTGCCTTTCATTACTTTGATACTTCATGCCACTCCCTTCTGGCCTTCAGTGTTGCTATTGAGAAATCAGCTGACAGTCTATTGGGGTCTCCCTTGTAGGTAGGTAACTTTCTGTCTCTCTCTTGCTTCTTTTAAGATTCTTTCTTTGTCTTTAATGTTTGTCATTTTAATTATGATGTGTCTAATTATGGGTCTTTTGTGGTTCATCTTGCTTGGGACCCTCTATGTTTCCTGGACTTGTGTGACTTTTTTCTTCACCAAATTGGGGAAGTTTTCTGTCTTTATTTCTTCAAACAGGTTCTCTGTCCCTTTCTCTGATTCTTTTCCTTCTGGTACCCCTATGATGCAAATGTTGTTACGTTTTGTCCCAAAGCTCTCTTAAACTCTCCTTCTGCTTTTAAATGTTTTTTTCCATTTGCTGCTTTATTTGGGCTTCTTTTTCTACCTTGTCTTCTAATTCACTGATTTGGTCTTCAGCTTTTTCTAATCTACTATTGCATCCTTCTAAGATATTTTTCATAAAACCTATGTTATTCTTTATTTCTTCTTGATTTTTATTCATAGCTTCTACCTCTTTTTTTAAGCTGTTGTAGTTCCCACTGAACTCTTTATAATTCTCATTAAGTTGCTTGTAGTTCTCAGTAAATTGTTTGAGAGCCCTTAAAATCATTGCTTTGAATTCTTTATCTGACAAATTTGCTTTATTCCACTTCATGCAGTTTCTTTTCTAGTGATTCCTCCTTTTCTTTCTTTTGGGTGTTTCTTTGTCTTCCCATTTTAGTAGTATGGTAGTTCTAGGCCTGGGGTGGGACATTGGGATGTGCGGGCAGGTTGGTGTGTATCAAATAAGGCTGCTGTGCCTCCCAGACTGTTTTGGTGTGTGGCGCCTGTTGCTTGCTGTGGGTCCTGAAGGATTGACAGCTGGTGGCTGGTATCATTCTGTCACGTTAGGCACTGCTGGGGCATGCGGGCCTCCACCGCTGGGGCTCTGCTGGGGTGCGCGGCTGCCTGATGAGGCTCAGCTCCTGATCAGCTGCTGTTGGTGCTGCTGGGGGCAAATGTCAGCTCCGGGTTTGTGCTGCTACTGCTGCTGCTGTTGCTAAGGGGTTCTCTCAGCACCCCATCCTCTGTTGCTGTTGGGGGCTGAAAGTGCTCAGCTCCCAAGCCTCAGCTGCTATGGGGAATGGTGCTTGGCTAATGGCCAGTTGCGGCTTCGCTGCAGACACCTTGACAGTGCCACTACTGTGTGCTGGTCCATGTTGACACAGCGGGGTCCACTGGTCCGATGGTGCAAGGCACACTGGTAGACTCAGGTCACTCAGCCTTAACTTCTCCCGGTGCCTCCTCCCAGCAAAGACCACAGATATTCCAAAATGGCAGGACCTCCCGGCTGCACAGGGAGTAACGCCCTGATGAGCCCCTTACCATGGTAACTGGCTGCTCCCATCCACAGTAAAGGAACCCTCTGCCCTACGTTTCTGCACTGCTCGAGGTTGCTCGTCCACATTCACGTCCACCCATTCTCTTTCACACTCGCTCACACTCACTCACACTCACCTTCGCTCCGGTCGTGCCCACTGCCATCTTTCCATCTAAAAGTATTTAATTTTAAATGTCTCTTCAATATAATGATGAACTAGTGAACTCTAATAAACTGGGAAAAAAGGGGGAAAATGACTACATTGTGTTTATCACATCCTTAGAAGTATAATTTGAAAACTAACTTCGTAAATGACTACTTACTAGTTCATTTTTTTATTTTAATAATTAGAAATACTAACAAATAATGACATTACTAATTGAAATAACGATTTTAACAAGCCCTTACTTCTTTCTCCATTAAAATGGCTTCCTGAAAGTATCCAGGAGGTTAATGAATCACTTGTTAATTAAATTTGAACTTTTCTCCTCTAGTATTCAAATGAAAAAAAAACTGAAATATGATAAATTAAAATTGCTTCGTACTAAATTGAACATTGATAGTGATATAAATATTGTAAATGGTAATGTTACACATGAATGTGATACAAATCTATAAAATTCATAATGGAATTTGCTAATTTTGAATATTGACTTATCTTTTAAGTTCATTTTGTTCCTGAAAATTCAAGTGCTGAAATAATGTTTTATGAGCATTTTCTAATTAGCCAAGTGTAACTTTCCATGAAAAATTTAAACATTCTCATCCAACTAACAAATCAATCAATCTTTTCTTTTCTTATTTTGTCAGCCTCTAAGCAAGTATCCTGCTGTGATAAATGACATTTCATTCTGGTTGCCCTCTGAGAATTACACAGAAAATGATTTCTATGACTTAGTCCGAACAATTGGAGGAGACCTGGTGGAAAAAGTTGATCTTATAGACAAGTTCGAACATCCAAAGTAAGTAAAAAACTTTCAGATTTTATCCTTTGTTCTGTCTGTGGCTGTGGCATATGGAAACATATTATACAGGTTTGCTGAAACCCAGTGCATATGAGACAAAGTATCTTCTGAATTTACAGTAAACATGTAGCTTATCAGGAAAGGCTTTCATGTCAGTTCTTTCTGAAGATCTTTCTAAAATGCATTTTAATCTTTCCTGCTTTAGTAAAGAAAGTATATGGAACAGAATGTTTTAAAGATCTTGGAGGTTTTCAGTATGGCTTTTGGAAATGATTCTGTAGCACAGTGGTTCTCAACCTTCCTAATGCCGCGACCCTTAATACAGTTCCTCATGTTGTGGTGACCCCCAACCATAAAATTATTCTTGTTGCTACTTCATAACTGTAATGTTGCTACTGTTATGAATCGCCATCAGAAATATGTGTTTTCCAATGGTCTTAGGTGACCCCTGTGAAAGGGTCATTTGCCCCCAAAGGGGTCGCGACCCACAGGTTGAGAACCGCTGCTGTGGCATATCACATCTTAGGAACAGAGGATGAGGCCAGAAAAGGGATTTATGGAGAAAAGCCTGTTTCGTTGGTCTCTCGGTGACTATTTATTAAGCATATACCACAAGCCAAAATCTGTTTTAGGTTCTAGGATAAAATTTAATAACTTTATCAGGATCCATTTCAGTGTTGACCTGTTCTCCCTTATATATATATACATATGGATGGATGGATGGATGGATGGATGAATAATTTAGATAGATAGATATACACACACATACACACACACACACACACACCCACACATACATATACATATTTGTCTCTCACTAATCAGGTTTAACTCTGCTTTGGTTTTAGAACCGTTTTTCTCTAATTATATCTCTGAGGATTTGTATTGCTCCATTGTTCTGTTCTTGAGGGATTCCAGTTATGTGTGAGGACGCTTGCCTTTGTCTGACTTCTCTACCTATCGTTTTTTTCTCTGTTTTAAAACTCTTATGTTGTCAGTGTTTTTTAGTCTGTTTTGAATACTTTCCTGATTGTATCTTCTCTGCTCCTTACTGTGTTTCCTGGCACACATTCTATTTCCATCTTCAGTTATCTGTTTTTCCCCCTTTTCTGAGTTCTGCACGCTCACATTTCAATGCCTGTTTCCTTGCTATCTTTTCTCTGAGTTGTTTCTGCTTTGTGGTTTTTCCTTCATAAAGAAATTGCTTCATTTGTTTTTTAAAATTTACTGTAAAATATTTAGCTAGAAACTTCATACGATTCATTGGCAGTTTTTTTCTATGACTTCTCTGTCATTTCCTTATTATTTTAGCTATTTTTAATTGCTGTGTTGGTGCATGCCTAGGATTGCCTTTTTGTACTCATATTTGAATGTATTGGATGTTCTGAACCAGCCACAAGGTTGAGGGATAAGGTTTGATGGTAGACTTGGCAGGAGGGGCTAGTAGTCATTCGGGCCAGTTGTTTTCACAACTGTAAGGCTTTCTTTTTCTCCACTGCTAAGAAAACGACTCTTTAAATATGTCTCTGTGTCTTTGTGTAGCTCTACCTCCCACCCCAAATCTACCCTTGTTACAAACAGAAGATTCACCTTTGCTAACTCCGCTTTCAGTACTTATTGGTGAGACAGACTTTGCACTTTGGATTATAACCCTCAGCACTGAGCAACATATTTTTGCTGGTGTTTGGGAATATGTGTTCAGACATACGGCACTCTTGTGTGTTCTTTCTCTTTACTTCCTCCCATTTAGCTTCTACTTGATTTTGGCTATTTTTGGCAGCCTTTAAATATATTTTGGAGCTTGCAGGTGTTATCTGTCTCCTTACTTTACAGAAACTAGAATGAATGGACAGGGTAGCCTGGGTCCGTGACAAGATAGAGTACCCATTCAGCCCAGGACTTTTACATGAGAAGGAAGTTTCCAAGAGTTTGCATGTTGATACTGCAAGTCTGGATATTTCCTTTGAAGAGGAGGGAAGTGTGGGAGTGAGGCTTATTGTAAGTATTCACCGATGTACCAAAAGCACATGTCTTATACCTTCCATTCTTGTTTAATGCGCAGGTCACCTTCTGGAAGCAAGGATTCAGAGTCTGTTCTTAATTTTTTATTTCTCAAGCTCTTGCTTCCTGTTACTGGCTTAGATCCACCTCTGCTTCTTGTGTATCACCAGTTAAAAGTGAGATGAGTAGCCTTTCTTAGTTGAAGATGTTCAGATCCTAAAGGTTACTGTGAGATGTTATTGCCCTGTGAATGTAGTGAATGGGGTATTAATTGGAGAGAATGCAGGGAGCATGGGGGAGTGCCAGGGTCCTGTGGATGGAGGGGCTGACCAGGCAGACAGACAGACAGTGAAAACCAAAATGACTGAACTGTTAACTCAGGTCTGCACACACAACCCCGTACTGACTGGTGGAAGGAGAATTTGTCCACTTCCTTCTGGAGGAGACAATACTTGTCATTGGCAACTTGAAAAGAAATGACCAGCCAAGAGATGTCACTGATCTTACCATCTGTTAGGTAAATGTTAAGCAAACATTCAAATCCTATCATTTTGGAGCTATGCCCAATGACTAACCTGCCCAGAGAGCCTACGTATCTTAACAAGGGGCTTGGCGACTAGAGGAAGGTTCCTTTGGCAGAGATTGCTAATTATCTCTCGATATCCAACCCCAAGTTTTTAAAATGACATACTCTTGATTTTATTTTTTAAATCTAAGCAGTTTGCCAGCCCACGGAAAGTCTACACTAGGTGTGTCTGTGGGCGAGTTCAGCCAGTGGTGTCTCAGAAATGTTTAGGGGCATTTCCAGAGTTTTCCTTCAGTCGGGCTGAGGCTGTCCTTCCTTCTTGCCACCTGGATGTGAATGCGTGACTGGTACTCTGGTGACCGTTCTGGACCACGGGGTGACCTTGGCAGTGGTAGCCATGTGGAGTACAGCCTGGGTCTCTGATGCTGGATGGTCAGTTCAGCCTTGGACTTGGTCTGAGAGAGAAGCATCTTGTTTAAGCCACTACTTTCCAAATCTTCACTAATGACAACCAAAGTAAGGACAAGCAAACCTTGCTGGTACAGCACCGAGGAAAAGAACACTTTGTTTAGTCATGGTGGCTCATTGTGTAGTGAGTCTCAGGAAGTGTCCAGGCAGAAGGTGACAGACTTGGGCTATGAAGGGTCAGATATTAGGTTCTGTCTACTCTGTGGGCCATACGGTCTCTCTCACATCTACTCAGCTCAGCCATTTGAAGCGGCCCCAGATAAAACGAAATCAAATGATCATGACTATGTTCCAACAAAACTTTCATCACATAAATGGGGTCCACTGGATTTGCCTGCAGTTTACTGACCCCTGATAGAGGGGAGAGAGACACATGTAACTTTTTTAAAGACCCTCAGTCACAGATTCTGAAATCTTCCCAAAGGAGGATAGTTGTTCAGGTTAGGAGATGCTGACATTTCATTCCAGTTTATTGTTCAGAACCTGCTCCCAGAGTACATTTGCCACTGAAACTATAGTCCACTTAAGGTGCAGAAAAGTTTTTTTGTTTTTTTTTTATCCTCACCAGAGGACATTTTTACTTTTTTTTTTTTCTTTGTTCAGATATAGTGGGAGAAAGAGAGAGAGAAATAGAGAAGCATTGATGTGAAAGGGACACATTGAGTGGCTGCCACTCGCACGACCCAACCAGGGCCAGGGACAAACTGCAACCGAGGTACGTGCCCTTAGCGGGAACTGAACCCGGGTCTCTCTGGACCGCAGGCGGACGCTCTAAGCACTGAGCCAAACCAGCCAGGGCTGCAGAAGAGGTTTTGGAGTTCCAGTTCCATGTCACATAATAAAGTAGAGCAGGGATGGATCACCTCTGAAGAGAAGAACTAGATTACCATATGTACTTGGGTAGTTGGGATATTGTGCTGTGTGCACGTACTACATGCTGAGAAAGCACAGTTGCTCCAGATATGTCTTATGCTGGGGTAGGAGAAAGAGCAGGAGGAGACGTAACCATTGTCTTCAACTGTTGACACCTCACTGGGGAAGGAGCCAGTCTCTTCTGAATTACAGACACGGGTTATAAAGGTAACGGAACTCGAATAGGACGCATTTGGTTTGAGCTTAAGGCAGAACTTCTTGAAAGTTAGAATTACGGAACTTTCAAAGAAGGATTTTAATTGACCGCAGGAAGGGGTTAGTGAAAAGTGTCCCAAGGGTCTGGCTGGAGATGTCCCCAAAGCAGTTCTACTCGTAGACTTACACCTTGTCCCTGGGGCTGCTGCTGACTTGGCCACATCCTGTGATACAGTTGTGGACACATTTCCTGAACCCATGCACTGTCTCAGGGTCTGGTGAGGGCTGAGACGCTAGCAGTGAACTGTGGATGCCAGAGAGGCTCAGCTCTCTCAGTCCTACCTGATCTTCCTCACAGTTACAGTTTATGAAATTTGCCAAACGTACAGGCAGACCTCGTTTTCTTGTGTTTCACCTTATTGTGCTTTGTAGATACTGCATTTTTATCAACATGGAGGCAAGACCTCCACCAAAAAGATTACGACTCTGAAGGCTGAGACAGATGATGGTTATATTTTAGCAATGAAGCAGTTTATTTTTAAATGTTTTTATTGATTGTTTAGAGAGAGAAAAGGAAAGAGAGAAAAATTGATGTGAGCGAGAAACATCAATTGGCTGTCTCCTGCATGCTCCCTACTGGTGATCGAGCCCGCAACCTGGGCATGTGCCCTGACCAGGACTCAAACTGGGACTTCCCAGTCCATGCGATGACACTCAATCCACTGAACCACACAATGAAGGTATATGCATTATATTTTAATTAAGGTATATGCATTGGGTTTTTAGAAATAATGCTATCGCACACTTAATAACACAGAATAACTTTTATAGGCATTGGGAAACCAGAAAATTTGAGTGACTCGCTTTATTGCGATGCTCGCTTTATTGCAGTGGTCTGGGACCCACAATATCTCTGAGCTGTGCCTATACATCTGTCTTCATTTTTTTTTTTTTTTTTAATCCTCACCCGAGGACATTTTTCCATTTTTTGTTCAGATAGAGTGGGAGGGAGAGAGAGTGAGAGAGAAACATTGATGTGAAAGGGACACTTCGAGTGATTGCTACCCTCACGACCCAACCAGGGCCGGGGACAAACTGCAACCGAGGTACATGCCCTTAGCAGAAACCGAACCCAGGTCTCTCTGGACCACGGGCTGACGCTCTAACCGCTGAGCCAAACCAGCCAGGGCTGTTCATTTTTAACAGAGCTTGGAAGAGGGACTTCAACACAACAGGCACCTTCTCGGTGTGGCTGGCCCTTCTGAGGTATGAGTCGTGGACATTGTCTGGTCCTAACTCTGCCTGGTGTGGTGTGGGTGAGGCAGTTCAGGTGACTCTTCCTTTCCCCCCTTCCTCCAGTCTTTCTTTCTTGTTTTGGTGTGGTTATGTGTTTTTGCTTTGTCAATAGCATCCAATAAAAATGAGAACACATAAAACTTTGAAAATAAAAAGAGCGAAGATTCAGCCATCATCTCAACACTCTTACACAACTCTTAACATTTCTACATCTTCCCGGTCTTGACTTTTCCATACATGTACATCAAATGACATTTGACCCTTGAATACTGAAGACGGGATGTGCTTTGTAGTTTCACCCTGTTGGTTCCAGGGCGGCATTTTCCGACCTCTGTCCTACTGGTGTTTTGGGCCAGATAATCTTTGTTGTGGGGCTGCCTGTGCCTTACTCACCAGCACACACCCAGTCCCACTCCCTGTGACGATCAAAACTGTCTCCAGACCTTGTCAAATGTCCCTCGACTGGAAAAATTACTTCATTGAGAAATCATAGCAGAGAATGCTTAATTTTCTTTTGAAAAAGATTTCTTAAAATCATGCACTATTTTTATGGTTTGAGGAGCTAGAAGAGGGATAGAAGGACCTTATGGGGGAGGTGTTTCAGTGGGGGTTCTTGTGGTTCCAGGGAACACACTTGAGCAAACACAAGAGAAGCTGAGCACACCAAGTAGGCTTCAGAAAGAGTAGTAACTAAGGAGGGTCTGACCTTTCCTGGTCTCCATCACTCTGTATTTTTTTTAATCCTCACCTGAGGATATGTTTTAATTATTTTTAGAGAGAGGAAGGGGAGAGAGAAATATTGACATGAGAGAGAAACATCAATTGGTGTTGCCTCCTGTACATGCCCCAACCAGGGATTGAAACCAAGATCTAGGTATGTGCCCTGACTGGAAATCGAACCCGCAACCTTTTGGTATACAGGATGATGCTCCACACAACTCAGCTACCTGGCCAGGGCTTCATCACTTTCTGTGGTATGTCCACCAATTTCTCCTTCTCTGTTGCGTTTTGTTTTCTCACACCCACTCTGTGTCCACCACTTCCACCACGTGGTTTCTGCTCTTTGTATCACGCACAGTGCAGAACACCCTGCCCAGCTCCTGATGCTGAGTAACCTTCAGGTTCCAGCTCTCAGCACCACTGCAAGTTCCTGCCCAGTTCTAACGCTCAGGAAAGCGTGCCAGTGGGCCCAACTCAACTCTTCTCACTGGGGCGAAGACCTCTGACCAGCTGCTGGATGGCTCCACTCAAGTCGGGTGCCTGCACTTGGTCTAGTTAGCCTCCTGGGTCAAGTGGACAGGCCTCTGACCTTAGCTTACAAATCAGTACACTTACTGTTTATGTAGATATTTCTTTGTGTTTTCTTTAACCTGAACTCAGCAGCTCTTTACTCAGGCACTACCCTTTTTATATTTCCTTGAATTTTATGCAGAGAGACATGCTGTAAATATATTTAGCATCTGATTCTTGAGTTCCTGTGTTATGGGAAATATTGGTCTAATTGGGACCACAAAGATTTTTGAGGCAAGATCCCAGTTTTTATGGAGCCAAATAACTGGAAAACTGAACTAACAATAAAAAGCACAATAAAAAAAACTGAACTAACAATAAAAAGCACAATAAGGTTAATTAAGCCTAATAAGTGGCCTGCACAGTTTCTATGCTCAGTAAACTTTCATTGACTTAAAATAAGAAGCACATGTCTAGGGCTACAGCTTCAGAGGAAAGAGACCATTGGTCTGGGAAGATATGCCAAGGAGGAAAGGTGGCAAGCCCTGTATGTCTGTCTGCCGTCTGATACCTTGTGAATGAGATGCATTTCATCCTGACTCTAATTGATGTGAGTACGTTCTCTTTAGTAGAAAACTTGAGTTTCTGTAAAAAGAACTCTGGATTTTTAGATTCTTTTTTTGCCAGGACAGATTCACTTATGGTGGCCACTTTTAGGGAAAGGGGTTCATTTAAGGGTATACCTGATTCAGAACTGGAAAGCTGTTCGGAACCAAGGCAGATCTGAGGGCCAGCGACCTTCTACACCTGGATGCCTCTGGCTCTGGCTCTGTCCTTGCTCCTCCTGTGAGTGTCTGTGTCCTCCACCCCTCCCCCTATTTATACACACGTTAATATTTCTACCTCTTTTCTGCATTGGCCTAACTCTTTCTGGCCCGTCCTTTCCATGATTCCAGTACAAGTTCTGGAAGGAACTAACCTAATTGGCTGACGAACATCATCCCTTTGGGCCCTTTGCCCCAGGCTTCCTGCGGTTCTGGGCAGTCTGTGGGTGGACCACTAATGGGTCAAGAACCCGTTGTTGATCTAGTTAGGGGCCATTAATAACAGCCCAGCCTGCTTTCCAGAACAAGAAGCCACAGGCTGGTGTTTTCAACCAGAAGGAGTCACTGGACAGTGTTTTCGAACAAATAGCCAAGTGCTGCCTTCCTCTTACCCCGCCAGTCGGCTCCACATGCAAAACTCTCTGTGACTGCTCCTGATCCTTGGCTCATTCCTGTCTTTTATTCCTTTTTAAAAATATGTCTGTATTGATTTTTTTTAGAGAGGAAGGGAGAGAGAGATAGAAACATTGATGTGAGAGAGAGACACCAATCAACCTCCTCCTGCCCGCCCCCTACTGGGGATTGAGCCTGCAACCCGGGCATGTGTCCTGACCGGGAATCGAAGGGGGATCTCTCAATCCATGGGACAGTGCTCAACCCACTGAGCCCCACCGGCCAGGCATCCTATCTTTTATACTTTATTAACATTTAAACTTTCCTAGTCTGTTCCACTTGCTGCAAACTCCTTCGGTGGAGCTGCAGTAGCACAGCAGCTCACTGTCATTTCCCTGCGGTATTTAAAGTAGTGGAAGGAAACGCACTCTATGATGCTTGGTGGATGGTAAACTGATCCTCTCCATTCCTTAGAGAAGCTTTTTTAAGGACGGGGAGTCGTTTGTGAGGTAGTAGAGGCAATGTAGTTCACTGGGAGGAGCTCACAATTCCGTCAGAAGCTGTGAGTGGAATCTTGACATTCCGCATTCTCTGTGTGGTAGTGGGACTTCCTGAGCCTCGGTTTCCTCATCTACCGCAGAAGAATGAGTATCATCCTTAAATGGTAGCTGCAAAAGTTATATGTACTTATATATGTGAAATGCTTTGAAAAACTGCACCGAGTTCTAAAAATAGTGTTAGCTATTAGAAAGAAAACAGTAACTTTCACAATCACCCTATCTTGTTTAGTAAAATAAAGAATAACCTCATACAGCCAGGAGTCTGAGGTTTGGGAGCCAGATACTTACGACTCGGGCATTCCGGCCGTAACGGAAAGCAGAATGCGCCCTTTTAGAAAACGGTCATTCTGCAGTGATGCATGTGCTTCCTGCAACTTAAGGGGTCAACTTTTAATTAGGACAAACACATAAAGAAAGAAATTCTTAGTAAAGTGGCAGAGGAGCTGGTCAGCAGGGCTGTGTAGTCGTGTGGCTCTTCTGTGGGTTGTGTGCTGGGAAATGCTGTGGACAGTGGCAGGTGGGATGACATGTTTGGTTTGCAGGTCACTCCCTGGTCTTGTTCCTTTTGGCAGAGCCAGTGGGGGCAGTTATCTGAACTCTATGAGGGGTCGGCAATGAAAAGCCAACCGCAGCTAATCTTGGGAGGCTGGTCAGAAGTCGTGTCCCCTTGACATTGACAGCATGCAGCCCCTGGGAGGTGGCTAGAGGCGCCAGGCCGCGCGAGAACTCTCCAGGCTTCTTCCTTTCTTCATTTTCATTGCAGTGCTGGTGGTGTGAGCATACGAACTTTTATTGTTTCGGTTCAGACAGCGCCGAAAGCAATTCTAAGAAAACTATTTTTAGCCTGGATATTTGTTTCTCCCTCGTTTCCTTCACTTTCCTCTTTTCAAAGCAGTCCACGAAGGGTGCTTTTCAGAGCTGCCATGGAGCAGCCGTGCTTGCCACCAGCATTAGACAGATGAGAACACAACTCGTTCTGTGCCTGAACACCTGTTCCGCCTCGCCCCCCAGTGCGTCTCCGTTGCTGAAGCAGTCTTTGGGATTCCTTCAGCACTGACCTGGCAGGACCAGGGGTAGATCTCTGCACAGGGCAGGAAGGAGCAGAGAGGCTGCCGGCCCACAGCAAGAGCAGGAGTGAGGCCGGGCGCTGGAGGGGCTGCGCCTGTGGCGGCACTGCCTCACAGCACACCTTGGTGAAAGTGAACAGTGAAGCCACTCTTTCCTCTTTACCTTTCAAGTAGGGGTTTTCAGAGGGGTCTTTGATACCGTCTGCCCCTGGCACCCCATGTGCCTGTTTGTCTCCTTCCGATAAGAAGAACTCATGTCCCTGATGTTTCCATGTCTCACCCCAACAGTGTTGATAGATTAAAGCAAATTAAAATGCACACCAAGGGCAACCTGGGAGAGGAAAATGAGTCCCAGGATTGTTAGCATGAGTGGGATGGGGAGGGGCAATCCCACCCCATCATTTTGGGCAATTATAAGTAAGGCACTAAATTGTTTGGGCTCTTTAAATTTGTTATCCCAGTTCATGAGGTCGCTTCTTTCGACAGGCTGCCACCCAGATTTGATGTCCAGAGCCAGCAATGGGGGTCTGTCCTCCACTGCCCATCTCCACTGTGTGTTCCTGTGTCGGCTACCTTGTTCTTCTCACCCACAGATGCGTGGCCCTGAGTGTACCACGGCCATCACAGTTACTGATGTGCCTTAGCAACCAAAAGACTTAGGCATCCACTACACAACTTCACAATTGCACATAGAGTAACCAAACAGTTATCCTAACTATAGATTTTGGAGTTGAATCTCAAAGATGGGCCTCTGATTTGTAAGGCGGTCTTAGGGACCTACAGGTGTGGGACCTCTTTGAGTCACTCTTCAAAAATTAAAATTCCTGCCCTGGCCGGTTTGGCTCAGCGGTTGGAGTGTCGGCCTGCGGTACAGAGAGACCCGGGTTCGGATTCCGCTAAGGGCACGTACCTCGGTTGCAGTTTGTCCCCGGCCCTGGTTGGTCGTGCGGGTGGCAGCCACTCGATGTGTCCCTTCACATCGATGTTTCTCTCTCTCTCTCTTCCTCTCTCCCCCTCCCGCTCTATCTGAACAAAAAAAATGGAAAAATGTCCTTGGGTGAGGATAAAAGAAAACAAAACAAAACAAAAATTAAAATTCCTGAACAGCAGAGATGGCCTTGTGAACTTGGCCTCACCTTGCTCCTCCTGAGCAAGAAGAAGCCCCTTTCTGCTGCCAGTCCCTTGGGCTGAGCATCACCAAGGCCAGGGCCACGGCTGCACAGGCTGGGGCAGGGCAGGCAGCAGCCCGGGGTCTCCGGCTGTTTCCTGAAGTTCATCATGACTGTGGCTGAAGCAGCAGCAGGAGAGTGGGCCCGTTTGAGGGAGGAGAACCTGGAGCTGGAGGAAGGAATGTAAGCCCCACTGTCCTGACCTGTGTCAGCACACAGAGGATGGTGGTTGACAGGGAGTAAGTAGAGGGAGCAGTGCTTTGTTTGGTGGAGAGTATTGATGACTTTAGGACTTCTTGAGTTTTAAGTAGAACATAGGAGTGTTGACCTAAGAGCTCATGAGGGAGAGGTATACACCTGAGAGTTGGAGTTCTGCGCGAGACTGAGGTGCTCAGGGCATGTCTAGAGCAGAGGAGTTCGAAGAGAGAACCCGGGGAAGGTTTGCGGGGTGGACAAGTGACGGAACTCATAAGGGTGATGCAGGAGATCCAGGCAGAGAAGCAGAGGCTGAGGTGCAAGCCATGGAAGGGACAGGTGCAGAAATGAGGTTACACTGCAGTCAGGCCAGAGGCCAAGACCGCATAGATTTGGCCCTTAGGAAGTCTTCAGTATTGAGTTCAATGATAGAAAATACTTTGAATAATCATATTTCTTCACATTTCCCTCCTGTTGTGCCTTCACTTATATTTATTTCACAAAAAGTAATTAGAGAATACTTGACTCATTGGATGTTAAAGAGGGGTGATGAGTTGGGAAGCAAACAAAACGTTCTAACTCTGGTAACCAGACCTGCCTCTTCAAAGCTGTGTCTGGCCATTTTCCCTCAGACAGTGCTGTGGAGAGCGTTCACTGTCCTGCCCCTTACCTGTTTCTATTCTCTCTCCCAACACAGTTCAGGTACAGGATGAAGACAGACAGCTGAAGATCTCTAGGCCTCCTCTGAGAAGCAGGTGGAGCTGAGAGATTGGTTCACCTCCCAGCACTTAAGATAAGCCTCATTAAACTCAGCGTGTTTAACTTAAGAAAGGATATGGCCTGCCAATTAAGACCTGAAGATATGAATGGATTTGGGGATTTAAACAATGCTGTCATCAGCATTTCTTTAAATGGCACATGATGGAGGAAAACCTCCTTAAAGTTGCATATACTTCTCTTTAGTTTTGAGTGGCAGGGAAATGTGCTTTGTGGAATTGCCACCCCCAAAGGCTGCGTCCACCCCTGAGGAACAGAAGTGCAGTACCATACAGAGTACACACCGTTCTTGAAATTAGACTTGACCTCCACTCACCTCTGAAGCCAAAAATAGCCTTCCCAAAATGAGAGAAGGAAAGTCAGGAAAGGAAGGTGTGAGGGACATATTGCAAGAAAAACAGAACAGTTGATTATATTTAGAATGTTATTTTTTTAAACCTGGATTGAATCAATGAAAACCTATGCATTGAAGTTCTTCGTTTCAGGATTTCTACTGCGAGAGAATTTATTTAAATGTGAATCCCAAATAATGTTATATCATGTTTGATACAGGAATATATCTGGCAATATCAAACAGATTAAATTCTGGAGAAGACTAGTCTGGATAGAAGCTATTCTTAGCATAGTTTAAGTAAAGGAGATCAATATAGATATTCAAGATGGAAAAATCCTAGTTATTAATAGAAAATTCAAGGTCCCTCTAACCTTCAAAGCAGAGCTATTTTAAGTGCTTCTCAGAAAACAAATGTCTTAGAGATTTGAGCTGGGGTCCCCCACATCTCCAAGACGCCATGCCTTAAAATGCCGTACGGTCGTGGGCACTGCCCTGCCCCTCAGGCAGCTCAGCTCAGCCAGTGGCTGGATAGTGGGGACCTGAAGTGGGACCCTACAATGTAGGACCAGATTTATTCATTTATATATTGTAATTGTACTATTTTCTATAATACCTTTATTTCAGCTTCCTGGTGGCAATACATGGAACATCTTTTTTCCTTCCAGCTCATACTCTCATATAAAAATGGCAAGGCAGCAATTATGCTCATAATTGCAAATTTGTTTAATTAAAAGTACATCCAGTTTGTCTGACACACTTTTAAGCAGCTGTGAAAAACAGCTATGGTGATATGTTGCTGTGCTGCCTTCTTTGAGTGGCTAATAATTTCAGTGGATGGTGGTTTTAGTTCTTTATCACCAATAAATATGAAAAATAATGTTAAACAGTATTGAAAATTTCAAAATGTTATATCTGTTCCTCAGTTGGGCCCTTGCATTATGTTTTTAAAACCAGTTCTCTACTTTACTCCCGAATAAAAATAGAGAAACTGTACCTGTTCAAACGTCACGTGGGCAGATTCTGTGGCGACATGGACCCAGACAGTTCCTGGCAGGGGAAGGAGAGCATCCTCACAGGGGTATTTTCTCTACTGCATTTCACCTCTGAACCCCAAGTCTCTCAAATTCAGGGATTCAAGGCTATTGAAAATTGGTCTCCATTTAAATGGTGTCCCCATAGAAGGGCTGCTCTGAATTTTTTTTTTTAAGTGAGGTGAAATTCATATGACAAATAAACCATTTTCAAGTGAGCAGCTCATTGGCATTCAGTACATTCACAACACTGTGCAGCCACCACCTCTGTCTGGCCATCTAGTTCCAACACATTTCATCACCCCAAACCCTGTACTCATCACACACTGCTTCCCATCCCCCACCCCAAAGCTCCCAGCAGCCACTCATCTACATTCTATCTCTGCGGATTTCCCTGTTCTGGATACTTCACCTAAAATGGAATCATACAATATGTGACCATTTGTGTCTGGCTTCGTTCGCTTAGCATCATGTTATTGGGGTTCATTTATATCTTCATTCTTTCTCATGGCTGAATAATTGTCCGTTGTGTGCATGTATGCAATCTGTTTATCCATTGTCAGTGGACACTTGGGTTGTTTCCACTTTTTGGTACTATGAGTAACCCTGCTGTAAATAGGTGTATGAAAGTATTTATTTCAGTGCCTGCTCTCAGTTCTATTGGGTATATTCCAGGAGTAACTTGCTTTGTCGTTTGGTAATTCTGTGTTGAACTTTTTAAATTCCTCTGCTAGTTCTTCAAGTACTTTGTCCACATTTTCTGTTGGGGCTTTTAAAACAATAAAAGATCTGGCAAGTGGTGGTAGAAGAGTTCCGGAGAGGAACTGGGAAGGATGCTCTGAGGTAAGAAACGGTGGGTTGGAATTTGCGGCTGGCACATCAGTGCAGGACAGTGCTTGACGAGGCTTCCATTCTGGACAGGCCCTGCGTCTTTGTTTCTCAGGGTTTGATTCAGGCCCAAAGTCTCCGCAGAGTCTAAGCGCCAGAGGGATCCTGCGCCAGGCAGACTGCTTTGTGTCTGGCTTGGAGTTCAGTGAGCAGTTCATTTGATGATGTGAGTAGCAGACAGTTGCTGTCAGTGTTTATGAAACGAGACATCAATCATTTTTAGGAAATGACACTATTTTGCTATTATCTACTGGTGTTTTAAAAATTCTTTTCACAGTAAAATAATTTCCAAAACACAAACTATTTGACATCTATTTGAAAATAGTATTGTTTCACTAATTTACAAAAAGCAATACAGTCGTCCCTTGCCACTTCGCGCCTCGACTTCTGCGACTTCCCTCTATCACGGTTTTTTGTAGCCATGAAAGTCGAGGCACGAAGCAGCGAGGGATGACTGTACCAATAAAGAATCCTACTTCGCGCAAACTCATTTATCGCGGTAGAGTCTGGAACTGATTAACTGCGATAAACAAGGGCCAACTGTAGTGTTTCTTTTTGAGTTTTAAAAAAGTGTCATAGATTTGCTTGTTTTTTAAAAAATTTTAATCAGCATTTCTGTTTGGAGATGTCTAATCAGCATTCCAAAATTCAAATCATGTATGACATCATAACACTGGATGTAGCTAAGAAAATGGCAACACTTCTAAGCAAGACTAAAGGTAAAAGTCTGTGAGGAAGTGTAGTCCATAAGATAGTGAGTTTGACTCTAGAACCCTGAGCTTTTACAGCAAAGGCTCAATAGCAAAAGGTGGTTACCTTTTGGGGTCTCTTCCTGGCCCCTGGTGATTTCTCCTCCTTTGTGAACCGCTCCCGTCTCCCACTACAGAGCAGAGCAGTGGGCCGTGGCAGCCATTGTGTGCTGCGAGGCTTCCTTTCTCCAGCTCCTCTTCCCCCTGCCCCTGCCCCTAGTCTCAGCTGACTGGACCTAGACAGACAGTTTACCCATGAAAAGAATTTACAATTGGGGATGACAGAAATTCAGTCTGTCTTTTGACAGGTACCTTTCATGTCACTGTTCGCTTCAAGCAGAGAGGCAAAGAAAAGCAGTCTACAGAGAAGAGAGCCAAGCAGATACAGAGAGGGAAGTAGAGATGGCAGGCCAAGATAGAGTGCAGAAGGCAGTCTTGTCCCTTGTTCCTATGCTCTTCTGGGGCGGGAAGGCATGTTGGCCCCTGGCCCCCTGAAATAAGCTCCCTTAGCCAGGCAGCAGGAGTGGATCTCTGTGACTGCCCCAGGCGTCCAGCAAGGCATTCTGGAGTACAGTGGTGTCCTGTTGCTGTCCCCTGAGAGCCTCTTCCTTAGTGATTAAGTACTTTCTTTGGCCCTTAGGAACTTTCTTTGTTAGCCTCAGTGTCTACTTCAATGGCTGAGTTGTTCTTCCTGACCAGTGCACTGGCAAGTCCGAGAGAGCTCGGGTAGTGAGAGCAAGTGCCTCACAGACTGAGCAGAGCCGCGCCGGGCACCTGGTGGCCGGGTTTCCCTAGGACACGTTGATTGGCAGTGAAGCCTTGTTAGCAGATCTCTCCACAGCACTCCCAGAGGGAGCTGCAGGCAGGTGTACAGGGAGCCCGTGGACACACTGCCACGTGCCTGCACTCAGCAGCATCAGGCGCTCCCGACAGCGGGGCAGACTCAGGAGGAAGAGGAAGAGGGGCCAGAGCAGAACGAGACGCCGGGTCAGACCAGTGCTGCGCAACCACTCCCGGAGAGGACCGAGATGCTCGATCCCACCCTCCGGGTATCAGTTCTGTCTGATGGTGTCTGGACTCATGGCGTGAGAATAACAGTGGACCCTCCTTGAGGGCAGTTTCCACTTGGCCCCAGCAAACGCTAAGTGCTTCTTCCTGACCTCAGTGTTCCGGCTCCGCTGGGACGAGGCAGCTGAGGTGAAGCGTGTCTCCCAAGGGGCACAGCCTCTGAGCGTGTTCCTGTCGGGTCACTGTTGCTTCCAGAATATGGCTTTGATCACTTGCAGGCCTCTTGGTGTCTACAGAGACCCAACTTGAGGGCTTCTGCATTCGTCTGCTCGGACTGCCGTGGTAAATGCCACAGGCTGGGCCTTGAACAGGGGGAGTGTGTTGTCTCACAGCCTGGAGGTGGAAGCCTGAGGTCAGAGTACCAGCAGGTTTGGGTTTCTTCTGAGGCCTCGTTCCTTGGCTTACAGAGGGCTCCTTCTCCCTGTGTCTTCACCTGGTCTTTGCTCTGTACATGTTGTGTCCCAATCTCCTCCTTTTATAAGGACACCCATCATAGTGAATTAGGGAGCTATTTGCTTAATTACCTTTGTAAAAACTCTGTCTCCAATTACAGCCAAATTCTGAGATAAAGGGGGTTAAGACTTCAACATATGAACTGGGGGTGGGGGACACACTCATCCCACAACAGCTTCCTCTTGGGACCTTAATAGATAGTTCTCCATGTCAGCCCCAGCGTGATGTCTAGGTAGGCAGAGGATCAAGGAGCACCCTTTCGGAAGGGCGACTTCTGCCTGGGTGTGCTGGACCCTTTGGTCACTCTGATATAGGACTTTAAAGCAATCATATGCTTTTCTCTTTTGGGTTACACTGAAGGAACTACTTCAGGGACCAGAAGCTGGTAGAATAGACATAAAACCACCCTACTTCTCAGAGCTGGCCACACTGAGACCCAGTCTCTCGGGGGCTTGGACGCCTTGCTGGCATGCAGGAAGCTTCTCCCAAGCCTCTGTTAGGTGCTCCCTGTGCAGGGCTCAACCATTAGCATGCCTGGACACCTCGTGGTGCCTTCTCCACTTACTTCTAAAGACTATCTGTTTGTGGCGTGTCCTGCTTCCTCAGGAGGATCCAATTGGTCCACAGTCACCACCAGCAGAGGCCCTGTGCTGGGCAGAGCTCAGGTCACTCATTGCTGCGTGACCAGCACCCATTCTTGGTCCAGGCTTCAGAGGCTTGCTGATGGGGCCAGCACTCAGCACGTCAGGCAGCTTACATCCTGTCCACTATGGGATGAGTCTGCTGCTCAAGACATACTGTATGACTCGCGTGTATGTGGAATCTAAAGAACAAAATAAACAAAGTAGAAAGAAACTTGTGGATACAGAGAACAGACTGATGGTTGCTGGGGGTGGGGGAGGAGGGGAGGAAGGGTTGAGGCAGTGGGTGAAAAGGTGAAAGGATTAAGAAGTACAGTATTACAAAATAGTTGTAAGGGTATAAAGTACTGCATAGGAAATGTAGTAAATAATATTGTAACAACTATGTGTGGTGCTAGGTGGGCACTAGATTTATCAGAGTGATCACTTCTTAAGTTATATAGATGTCCAACCACTATGCTATACACTGAAACGAAAATAATATTGAATGTCAACTGTAACTGAAATATAAAATAATAAAAAAACATAAACCTACTTCTTAAGAATGCATATGCAATGAACTTGATCGATGTAGTTGAAAGAGACCTGCATTCCAGCCCCATCTTTTCTCTCATTTGGACAAGTCAGTTGGCCTCTGTGAGTCACTGATTCATTTAAAAAGTGATTAATTTATAATTACCCTACTTTAAAGGCAATATTATAAGTCTAAAATGAGATGAAGTTCTTAAAAGTACGTCCAAATATTTCGCAGCAACGTAAGTGAACTTACCTTTAGCACGAGGCTCTCCTTCTGCCTGGCTGCCACTGTGCTCCCAGAGCCTGTGTGCTCCCTGTCCTGTCGGGGCGCCTCATTCAACCCCAAACCATGTTGGTCTCTGTTATTTGAAATTTGCATGGGAATTGTTGTGATGTTTATGCCCTGCCCTGAAAGAATGCCTGAAGATTTGAGCTCACCTGGGAATCATGTCAGATATATGCAGAATATTTTGGGGAGGTTTTCAGGAATGAGAAGTAGATTCTTGCTTAAGTAAAGGAACATGGCCCAGAGTTCATCAGGCCATTGGATAAATGACCTTTGGGAAACTTTGTGGTGCCTGGAAAGGCCACATTTTGTTGGGAGTTGAATTAGATCTACCTCCCTTTCTTCTTAATCCACATTTGGTTCTTTATTTTCATATGGGTCAGTGAGAACAGAGCCATTGTGGGTCTTTGAGGTGTAGTGCCTTGAGAAGGTATACATTTCACTGATTGACAGCAAGGTCCTCCTTCAGAATCAGTCTGTCACTTGCCATTAAAGACATGGTCAGTGCCCCTGCACTGGGGTATCTGTGCTGCCCGTCTGCTGCTTCAGGTCCTGGGCATGTGGCTGGAACACAGACGTCCTTGCAGGGTCGCCTGCTTTCTTCCCCTTGCTTCAAAGCTTTGGTATCCAAGAATCGCTCACTTGCCTTACGGTAAATTTTCTCTTTAATCAGCTCTCAACTTATATATTAAGTTTCTGAATAATTCTTTTTTTAAAAAGTGTGCTCCATTTTGCTCATATCTATTTCACTATTGGATTAAGTTTTTAAAGGTTATACCCCTAAGATAATGTTTAACATTTTCAGGAGTGTTTGTCTTCTTTCAAGTCTCTTCTTCCTGTAATCCCACGTGGGCTTTCTTCTTAGGGGTGCGTGTGCAGACACGTGCTACTGAGTACCTGTTCTGTACGAGGTACTGTACTATGTACTGGTACAGTGGGAGGACCAAGGCTCACAGTCTCACTTACTGACTCAGTGTTCCAAAGTTATTAAGTGATTGTGGCAGGGCTTAAAGTAGAGACAGCAGCTCTATGTTGCTTCATAACGTGCAGAAAAAACAAATTAAATCTGGTATTTGGCCATCCCCTTTAGTCGAAGCACCAGAATTTTATTTCTCCAAGTCAGTGTAACAGACTCGAGGCCTGGCTTGCACACACAACTAACTGACAGCAGGGGGTTCGTGACACAGCCCCACTGCCCCGCTCCCAGCGCAGGCTGGAGACTGCCAGCTCTCTCCTGTTGGGAAGTGAGGAGAATAAACAGCTGTTTGGGAAGATGGTCCTCATTTTCAAAACCCTGTCATCTCCCTTGTGCTCTTCTCACAGGAATGTGTTGTCACAGTCAGGGAGAGGGGAGGCGCCCCGTCTGATTCTGTTTGAGCGGCATCTCTGTGCACGGAACGGCCCACCATATTTTGTATGTCCACAGTTCTGAGGTCAGCACACTCCCAGGCTGCACTTCCTTGATGCCAGACTCAGGATTAGTTTTAGCCCAGGGAACTAAAACGGGAGATGCTTGCCTATCCAAAGTGGTTATCCCAGGAAACCTTCATGGTGCAACTCAAGGATGACTCTCCTTAGGAAACCTTTTACACTACCCCTGTCTTCCTAGGAGAGTTGTTCAGCTTTGGGGTTCACTATGCCTGCATGTATGTCATCAAAAAGCCACTAACATTTTATTGCACTTAGTATGTTCCTGTTTCTCCCACTAGACTATACACTCAAGAGTAGGAATTTTGTCTTACTAATCTATTTTCCTCAATGCTGACCTTAATGATTGGACAATTAATAAATATTCACTGAATGAATAAGCTCCCGTTAGCCAGACTTATGCTACTACTACATACATGCATATGTATATGTGTAAGTATGTATGTATATATGCACTATAACACATACATACATGTAAGTATACTCCTGTATCATACATATTTTAGATGTCTGTAGCTCGTCATTTGAACGGGACAAGTTGATTACTATAGAACACAATCCATGCATGATGCTCTTCTGAATACTGTGAATCTTTTGTCTTTTTTTTTTTAAGTCATTTGTCCATTGTTTAAGCTTTTTGATTGTTTGGATTAAGGACTAATTAATGATTCTTTACCCCAAGACAGAACTGTGACACTAAAAAAATATTCTCAATTTAGAATCTTTTGGACTACCTTAAAATATTTTTTCCAGTTTAGAACAGTAGTTGAGGGTTGACATCATAGCGCTTCCTGTCGCCCATACACGTGAATGTACCCTAGCACCTCAGGAAGAGGAATCAAGAAGGGTTTATAGATATAAGAAACTAACCCTCGCTGCCGCGTCTGTGCAGGCCTGGGGCGCCTGCTCTCCGGGTAGAGGACAGTCACTTGCATAGCTGTGAACAGCGCCCAGACGAGTCTGAAATGCTGTGCTGAAATGCTGTGCTGTGTTCGGTGCCGATCAGTTCAGACCAGTTTGCTGGCAGGGCAGGCACAGAGAGATGGGCCCTGTGAGCATACTGCCTGGGTGCATCCGCCCTTCCACGGCCCAGTCTGTGTCTTCACAGGTGCCTCTGCACCTCGTGGATCCTCAGTGCCCGCAGCCTGGAGGACTGCATTCGCTCCGCCTCAGGTGGGTCTGTCTCTGGAGTGCATGGCACCTTGACATGAGCATGGCCTCGTCCCAGAGAGATGGGATTGAATGAAATGACAGTAAGGGCTTCAGGAAGAAGCTTGATTAGCAAAGTTTTTTAAATATTTATATAATTAAAGAAATAAATGGCTTCACTATAAGAAAAACTCACCTCCCTTATGATCTATCTTCACAAGCACAATTTTTTTTTTCTAGGAGGAGGGAGCAAATATATGTGGGTGAGACAGAGAACTGGAATAATAATGTAGCTTTGATCTAAACTCCTTGTTATAATGTTCCCTCTGCATATGAGTTCTAATCAATGAGCTGCCACACCACACCCAGGAGTAATTACCTTCCCCGTGTTTCATTCTGAGCTGTGATTAGAAGCAAATACTACATGGAGAAATCTCAACTAGGATCTGAAATGCAGGCCTGTGGGGTATTTATTAAGTATGCATGCTTACTCTGGGCAGGGATCTTCACAGGTGACATGGACATGCCCCAGCTGTTGGCAGCAGCGCTGATGATAGCTGCAGGGTGTTAGGTAACTTAGCACATGCTGCACTTACATACAAAGATAAGGCTACCAGCTGATCTCATTAAAGCATGACCTTGAGTTCAGAGGTGTACAGGCAGCAGAGAGGGATTCGGGCTGCTACTCCTACGCCTTCTCACCAGGGTTCCCTGGGGTTGGGGCCAGTTTCCAACATGGACTTCTTGGTACACAGTCTCCAGCCTGAGCAATAGCGGACCTGGGCTTTATTAGTCCAAGTTGAGACACAGGGGCTTGGAAAAGGAATAAAAGACTTCGAATAATTCTACCAGTGAAAGGAAAACTTAGGAGGCTATAGTCAAGTGCGTGGTGGGATTATTGAGAAGGTGAAGGCCACTCTGTTAAGGGGAGAAGAGGTCCCTGACCCAAAGTTCTTGCTGGATCATTTACTGAACCCACAAGAGTTTCCAAACTGTTAAGAATATACAATGAACATGTAAATGAAACCACCTGCATGCCAAGAAACAGAAATGTTTATTATGATATCCATCCCACTGTGGGTCAGTGCTCAGACAGAGAAGGCTACTGTGATTTGTAAGACGGGATCCCTGCACAATGGGATCATCATGTGGCCACAGCACAGGTACTCTTGAGCCTGCTCCTTCCTTCCTTGAGAGTGGCCAGCCATGTGTATCGGTTCCTTGCAGCCCATCTTCAAGTAGCTGAAAGAATGTCCCCCTGTCTATGCATGTGATCGTAAAAGCCACTCAGCAGCTGAGCCATGCGGTTCCCTTGAAAGCATTCTTGGGAGGTGATGCTCTCTCTCCAGAGAAAACCTTGCAGGCTCCAAAGTTTGATCCACCACTTTTAAACTCAGTGCCAATGGCTTGCTTATCATATGATGTTTCTACTCCCAGTAGATAATATAGGTTTTTAAATTCTCCCTTTGCAAAAGGATTGAGAGAAGATAGAATGAGTGGCAGGTTTATTATATTGGTTGTTCTTTGAATATGTTTACAAATGGGAATAGCTACAAACTCAGGATCATTGAGGATTCCCTTAATGTAACTTAGAAAATAGACTAAATAAACTATCATAGTTGACTCAGATCTTATGATTCTGAAGAAGTGATATTTAAGCACAGCATAGTACCTTACTGAAAATCTTTGCATTAAAAACTGACTAACTGACTTGGATAAGGTCTCCTCACCAGCAAGGATGCTTAAGTTCTTCCTAGATTATCCTGTAAGCCCTTCACATACCAGTAAATATTAACAACCTGTGAAATAGCAAATGACAGTCAGTCTGCCTCTGGTGTAATATCAGGGCCGACAAGATAGAAAAACCATATGATGTCACTTACATGTGGAATCTGAAAAGCAAAATAAAGGATAAACAAACCGAAACAAACTCATAGGTGCAGAGAACAAACTGGTGGTTGCCAGATGGGAGGGGTCCTGGGGGGCAAAATGAAAAAGGGGACAGGACTAAGAAATACAAATTGGCAGTTACAAAATAGTCACGGGAATGTAAAGTACTGCGCAGAAAATACAGGAGGTGGCAAAAGTAGGCTTACAGTTATTTGTACGGTAATTAAATAAATAAGAATACAAAAATAAACTCTGTTTTGTGTACTCACAACTATAAACATACTTTTTTCTCACCCTGTATAGTCAGTATTATTGTAATAACTCTGTATGGTGCGAGGTGGGTACTAGACTTACTGGGAGGACCACTTCGTATGTTATATAAATGTGTAAACACTATGCTGTATACCTAGAACTAACATAATATTGATATCAACCATAATTGAAAAATTTAAAAATGAAATAAAATCAGGGACTGCACCAGAGTGCTTTTACCTGCTTGCAGGGAGAATTAAAACAACCAGAATGTGTTGTAAATATCTAAAGAGGAATTTGGCTAAGGCTCGGGCCTGGCATCTGTTGTTATTTTAGATTCATTCAATTAGTCACAAGCAAAGTAAATTGAGCTGTGTGGCTGATCAGAATATTAGCGTCTAAGAGAAGAAAGAGATTAACAGACCCTGAGGGGCCGAGGGAGAAGAGTGCCAGGTCCTCCCTCTGTCCCCACACTCAGGCCAGGCTTTTCACATGCATTTATGAAGGACCAGGCCACAGCAGAAGGCCTTTTGTTTGGTGCCATGGAGTCATTTTTCTGCTTTACTGTCTCCTGAAATTTCCTTCGTGAGTGTGAGCTGCAGCAAAAGTAAAGCTGATGTATGTGGATGCTTTCAAGCTGAAGAAGAGGGCCTAGCAGGGCGGGGTTCGGGGGGTACTGGTCCCATTGAATTGTGCTGCTGTCTTGGCAATTGTGATGTCTAGCTCAGTCAGCTGCACTCAGTTGACCTAGTGCTTCTAATAACGGACACATGTGAAATATTACAGTTAATTGCATAGGCCTCATATGTTTTTTTAGGCTGCAGGATAAATAAACCATGCATTTCAACAAAGAAGCTTCCGAGGTCCATCATTTTTAGTGCTTTGTGGTGATTGGTTGTCTCACACTTCATCAAAGAGTGAGGAATTTTTACATGGTTTTTACTCAGGGTTTAATGGAGGTACAGGAATAGGATGATGCCAGGAGGCCATCCTGTTTCCAGGCTTTACTTGGTATTTTTAAATGTAAGTCTTTCATGGTTTGAAAGATTGAGATGAGGAAGATGAGTTTCTAGTAGGAAACTAGAACTGAGAACAGAGAGGGAGCAGTAGGGAAACAAGGTGAGAATGGTATGGTTTTCTTGGGGGTTACTTTTTGCCCTTAATTATGACTTTTTTTGTTGTTGTTGTTACAGATGTATCTCCTTTTTTTCCCCATTGAAACCCTCCTCCCCATCCTCCCCACCCCATCCCAGCTTTGTTGTCCGTGTCCACTGATTATGCATACATGCATATAAGTTCTGTGGTTTATCTCTTCCCTCCCCCCACTACCTGTACCCTACTTCCACGTCTCTGGGTCTACCCTATTCCTCAGATTGTTATGTTCATTATATTCCACAAATAAGTGAGATCATGTTGTATTTGTCTTTTTGTGCTAGGCTTGTTTTGCTTAGGATAATACTTTCCAGGTCCCTCCATGTCATCTCAAAGGATAAGAAATCTTTCTTTCTTACAGCTGCATAGTACTCCATTGTATATATGTACCACAGCATTTTTATCCATTTGTCTACGGATGGACATTTGGGCTGTTTCCAGATCTTAGCTATTGTAAATAGTGCTGCTATGAATATGGGGATACATATATTCTTTCTGATTGGTGTTTCAGGCTTCTTAAGGTATATTCCTAGAAGTGGGATCACTGGGTCAAATGGCAGTTCAATTTTTAATTTTTTGAGGTAACACCATAGTGTTTCCCACAGTGGCTGCACCAGTTTGCATTCCCACCAGCAGTGTGGTGTCAGTTGTTACTTCTCCTCTTTCATTTCTGATTTTGTGTATTTGGGTTCTCCCTCTTTGTTTCTTGGTGAGTCTAGCTAAGGGTCCGTCAATCTTGTTTATCTTTTCGAAAACCAGCTCTTTGTTTCATTGATCCTTTGATACTATTTCCTTCATTCTGCTTGCTCTGGGGTTTTATTTTTATTTGCTTTCTAGTTCTTTAAGTTACAAGGTTAGATAGTCTATTGAAATTTTTCTTGCTTTTTGATGTAGGCCTGTAGTGCTATGAACTTCCCTTTCAGAACTGCTTTCGCTGCATCCCATAGATTTTGTGTGGTTGTGTGTTCATTTTCATTGGTTTCCAGGAAGTTTTTAATTTCTTCCTTGATCTCCTCGGTAACCCATTCATTGTTTAATAACATACTATTTAGCCTCCATGTGTGCAAATGTCTTTGCATGTTCTTGTTGCAATTGATTTCTAGTTTCATGCCATTGTGATCTCAAAAGATGCTTGATGTGATTTTGATCTTCTTGAACTTGTAGAGACTTAGTTTGTGCCCAAACATGTGTTCTATCTTTGAGAATGTCCCATGTGCACTTGAGAAGAACGTGAAGTCTGTAGTTTTGGGATGTAATTCTCTATAGATATCTATTAAATCCATTTGGTCTAGTGCTTCATTTAGAGACTCTGTTTCCTTGCTAATTTTTTATCTAGAGGATCTATCCAGTGATGGCAGTGGGGTGTTGAAGTCCCCTGCTATGATTGTATTGCTGTCGATTTCTCCTTGGAAGTCCTCCAGGAGATTTTTAATATATGTTGATGCTGCTATATTGGGTGCATATATGTTTATCAAGGTTATATCTTCCTGTTGGATAGATTCTTTCAGTATTATGTAGTGACCTTCTTTGTCTCTAGTTATGGCCTTCATTTTGAAAACTATTTTATCAGATATGAGTATTGCTACCCCAGCTTTCTTTCCTTTCCGTTTGCTTGGAAGATTTTTTTCCATCCCTTCACTTTCAATCTATGTGAGTCTTTTGTTGTGAGATGGGTCTCTTGTAAACAATATATATGAGTCATGCTTTCTTATCCAATCAGCTACTCTGTGTCTTTTTATGGGAGCATTCAATCCATTTACATTTAAGGTGATTATTGATATGTAGTTATTTATTGTTATTTTTGTTTAGCAATAATTTATTGCTATTTTTGTTTTTGTGGTTATATTTTTCTTCCTATTTCTTCTACTAATTACAGCAGTCCTTTTAACATTTCTTGCAGTGCTGGTTTGGTGCTAATGTATTCCCTTAGCCTTTCTTTTTTGTTTGGGAAGCTCTTTATTTGACCTTCTATTTTGAATGATAGCCTTGCTGGGTAGAGTCTTGGATTCAGATCCTTGTTTTTCATGACCTTGATTACTTCATGCCACTCCTTTCTGGCCTGTAGTGTTTCTGTTGAGAAGTCAGCTGAGAGACTTATGGGGGTTCCTTTGTAGGTAACCTGTTGCTTATCTCTTCCTTCTTTTAGGATTATCTCTTTGTCTTTAATTTTTGGCATTTTAATTACTATGTGTCTTGGTGTCGGCCTGTTTGGGTTCTTCTTAGTTGGGGTTCTCTGTGCTTCTTGAACTTGAATGCCTTCTTCCTTCACCAAATTTGGGATGTTTTCTGTCACTATTTTTTTAAATGTATTCTCTAACCCTTGCTCATTTTCTTCTTCTTCGGGGACTCCTATGATGCGAATATTATTACATTTGCACTTGTCCCACAGTTCTCTTAAGCTGTCTTCCTGTTTTTTAATAGTTTTTTCCTTTTGGTTTTCTGATTGGTTGATTTTTCTACCCTGTCTTCTAATTCATTGATCCAGTCCTCAGCTTCCTCTACTCTGCTTTTTAGACCTTCCAATGTGTTCTTTATTTCTGCTATGTCATTCTTGATTTCTTCTTGGTGGTTTTTAATTTCCAATTGGTTGATTTTCAATATTTCTATGTCTTTACTCATGGTATTGATGTCCTTACTCATGCTATTGAGCTTCCTCCAGATCATGGCTCTGAATTCTAGCTCTGTTAACTTGCTTAACTGCACCTCATTTATCTCATCTTTGGTAGAGCTCTCTTGTACTTTCATTTGGCATTTGTTTCTTTGTTTCACCATTTGGGCTATCTCAGTGGGCTTTGGAGCCTGCCAAATTTTCCCTGTGGGTGTTGGTGTTCTGCTGTTTGTGGCTCCCTCTACTGGGTTTGGATGAGTGTGGGAGGACCCACATTAAACACCACTGTGAAGTCTTAATTTCCTGGGCAGAATTTCAAGCCCAGGAATGGTTCAGTTTTTCTCTAGTTTTTTGCCTGGAGGCTATTAGTCCTGGTTACTTGAGGAGCCTAGGGTTCTCAGTTGAAGAATGAAAAACTCCCTCAGGTGTTCAGTGCATGGGGATTTCCCGAGGGTAGGGCAGATGCGGGTTGTTTATGAGCCTTAGTTTGCATTTCAGTGGCCCACAGGGTGGGGTTGAATCTCCGAAGGAGGGGCTGCTGCCTCTCCTTTGTGCCCTGGGAAGGAGCACACTGGCCACTGACCTTTGTGGCTGCAACTCAGCAAAAGCTCTGAGCACCCTCCAAATCCTGAGTGTCCCCACAGAGTTCCAGTCCAGTCTGCCCTCCCTCTGCCAGAGCCCAAGGTGAGTGGCTGTGGCTATTTTAGCCTCTGTCCCAGCTCTGCGCTGTGGAGCCGCTTGGGAGTTTAACCCCAAGGGCACTGCTCACAGCTAAGACCGCTGCTGTCCGTGGGCTCCCAGTCCCCCTCATGCACCTCCACGATCCTACCAGGATGGAGTCAGTGTCCCTGGTTATATGGTCCTCGCAAGCTGCTTTTCTGTTGCTTTTTCCCGACTATTTGTCTTTATTTTAGTTGTAATTCCAGTTTGGTCCTTGGAGATGGTCTGTGTAGCTCCATTCACTCTGCCGCCATTTTGTAATCTCTTAATTATGACTTTTTAATGTCATAATTCATTTTTTTCAAGTTTGAGAATAAGTTTATTTTTAGCAACATTTTAAAATGCACTACAGTCATAAGTCCTTTTTTTTTTAACATCCCTGTGACTGTTATAACTGGCAATATGTACGTTTTAATCCTTTTTCCTTTTTCACTGAACCCCACTCTCATTTGGCAACCACCAATTTGTTCTCTGCATTTATGAGTCTGTTTGTTTTATTTGTCTGTTTGTTTTGTTTTACAGATTCCACATATAAGTGAAATCTTATGGTATTTGTCTTTCTCTATCTGACTTCTTTCACTTGGCATAATATACTCTGGGTCCATCCATGATATTGCAAATAGCATGCTATTGCAAGATTTCATTCTTTTTATGTCTGAGTAATATTTCACTATATATATGTACCACATCTTCTTTATCCATTCGCCTGTTGATGGACACTTAGATTGCTTCCATATCTTGGTTGTTGTATATAACACTGCAGTGAACATAGGGGTGCATACATCTTTTCAAATTAGTGTTTTGGATTTCTTCAGATAATACCCAGGAGTGGAATTGCTGGATCATATGGTAGTTCTGTTTTTAATTTTTTGGTAGTTCTGTTTTTAATTTTTTTAGGAACTTCCATACTGCACCAGTCTGCATCTCCACCAATAGTACACAACCTCACCAACACTTGTTGTTTGTTGATTTATTGATGATAGCCATTCTGACAGGTGTGAGGTGATATTCTGGCTTTAATTTGCAATTCCTTGCTCATTAGTGATGTTGAGCATCTTTTCAAATGTCTATTGACCATCTTTGGAGAAATGTCTGTTAAAGTCCTCTGCCCATTTTTAATCAGATTGGTGTGTGTGTGTGTGTGTGTGTGTGTGTGTGTGTGTTAAGTTGTATCAGTTCCTTATATATTTTGGCTGTTAACCCCTTTTCATATATATCATTGGTGAATATGTTCTCCCATTCAGTAGGTTATCTTTTCCCTTTGTTGATGGTTTTCTTTGCTGTGGGAAAAAATATCAGTTTGGTGTAGTCCCGTTTATTTATTTATTTATTTATTTGTTTGTTTTATTTCCCTTGCTTGAGGAGACATATCCAAAAAAACATTGCTAAGGGTGATGTCAAATAATTTACTGCCTATGGTTTCTTCTAATTTTATGCTTTTGAGTCTTACATTTAAGTCTTTAATCCATTTTGAGTTTATTCTTATATATGGTGTAAGAAAGAGACCTGTCCTATTTCCCCACCACCATTTATTGAAGAAACTGTCTTTACCTCATTGTGTATTCCTGCCTCCTTTGTCACAGATTGACCCTGTAAGTGTGGGTTTATGTCTGGGCTGTCTGTTCTCTTCCATTGATTTATATTTGTTTTTATTCTGGTACCATGGTGTTTTGACTCCTATAGCCTTGTGGTATAGTTTGATTTCAGGTAGTGTGATACCTCCAACTTTGTTCCTTTTTCTCAAGATTGCTTTGGCTATTCAGGGTCTTTTGTGGTTCCATATACATTATAGGATTATTTGCTCTAGTTCTGTGAAAAGCATCACTAGTATTTTGATAGGGATTTCATTGAATCTGTAGATAGCTTTGTGTAGAATGGGCTTTTGAACCACGTTAATTCTCCCTATCCAGGAGCACAGTATATCCTTCCTTTTACTAGTGTCTTCAGTTTCTTTCTTCAGTGTCTTGCAGTTTTCTAAGTACATGTCCTTTACCTTCTTGGTTATTCCTAGTTGTTTTACTTTTCCCATATAATTGTAAATGGGATCGTTTTCCTAATTTCTCTTTCTGATAGTTTGTTGTTGGTATATAAAAGTGCAACTGATTTCTGAATATTAATTAGTATCCTGCTATCTTACTGAATTTATCAGTTTTAATAGCGTTTTAGTGGATTTTTTAGGGCTCTCTCTATATATTATTGTGCCATTTGCAAATAATGACAGGTTTACTTCTTCTTTTCCAGTTTGGATGCTTTTTTTTTTTTGTTTGCTGTAGCTAGGGCTTCCAATTCTGTGTTGAATAAGAGTGATGAAAGTGGACATTCTTGTCCCTGATCTTAAATAAAAAGCCTTTAGCTTTTCACCATTGAATATGCTGTTAGCTGTGGATTTGTCAAATATAGCTTTTATTACATTGAGTTATATTCCCTCTATTCCCACTTTGCTCAGCGTTTTAATCATAAGTGGATGTTGTATATGGTCAAATGCTTTTCCTACATCTATTAACATGATATGAATTTTATCCTTTATTGTGTTTATGTAATATATCACATTAATTTATTTGTGGATATTGAATCAGCCTTGCACCCCAGGAATATACCATGATCCCACTTGATCAAGGTGTATGATCTTTTTAATGTATTGTTGAATTCAGTTTGTTAATATTTTGTTGAGGATTTTTGCCTCTGTGTTCATAAAGGATAGTGGCCTATAATTTTTTTGGTAGTACGTTTGTCTGGTTTTGGTTCCAGGGTAATTTATACCTCATAAATTGAGTTTGGAAGCCGTCCCTCCTCTTTAGTTTTCTGGAATAGTTTGAGAAGGATAGGTGTTAATTCTTTGAATGTTTGGTAAAATTCACCACTGGAGCCATCTGGTTTGGGGCTTTAATTTGTTAGTTTTTTTTATTACTGATTTGATTTTGTTAACAGTTAATGGTCTTGTTCAGATTTTCTGTTTCTTCCTGATTCAGCCTTGGAAGCATGTATATTTATGGGAATTTAATCCATTTCTTCCAGGTTATCTGATTTGGTGGCATATCATTATTTGTGGTATTTTCTTATAATCCTTTGTATTTCTGTGGTGTCAGATGATACTTCTCTTCTTTCATTTCTGATTTTATTTATTTGGGCCCTTTTTTTTCATGATGAGTCTGGTTAAAAGTTTATTAATTTTGTTTATCTTCTCAAAGAACCAGCTCTTGGTTTCATTGATCTTTTCCTTTGTTTTTTAATACTCTGTTTTATTTATTTTCACTCTGATGTTTATTGTTCCTTTCCCTCTATTCACTTAGGGCTTTGTTCTTCTTTTTCTTGTTAATTTAGGTATAAGTTTAGAGTGTTTATTTGAAATTTTTCTTGTTTCTTGAGGTAAGCCTGTATTGCTATACATTTGCCTCTTAGAACTGCTTTGGTTGTGTCCTGTAGGTTTTTGATTTATGTTATTTTCATTTGTCTCAAGGTATCTTTTTATTTTTTTTCCTTCCTGTTATTGTTAACCTATTAATTGTTTAATAGCATGTTATTTACCCTGCATGTGTTTGTGTTTTTCAGTTTTCTTGTAACTGATTTTTAGTGTCATACCATCGTGATCAGAGAAGACACTTGATATGATTTCAGTCTTCTTAAATTTTACTGAGACTTGTTTTGTGGCCTAATATGTGGTTTATTCTGGCAAGTGTTCCACATGCACTTGAAAAAAATGTAAATTCTGCCATTTTGGGATGAAATGTCCTAAAAATATCAATGAAATTCATCTGATCTAATGTGTCATTTAAGGCCACTCTTTCCTTCTTGATTTTTTTGTCTGGCTGATCTACCCATTGATGTCAATGGGGTAGTGAAGCCCCCTACTAATAGTCTCTCGCTGTTCATCTTTCCTTTTATGTTCATCAATATTTGACTAATGTGTTTAGGTGCTCCTAAATCGGGTGTACAGATGTTTATAAGAATTATATCCATTTAATCCCTTTATCATTATGAAGTGCCCTTCTTTGTCTTTTTTTATAGCCCTTGTTTTAAGGTCAATTTTGTCTGACATAAGTATTTTATTGCCATTTGCAGGAAATATCTTTTTCCATGCCTTGTGTGTATCTTTTGATCTAAAGTGGGTTTTGTGTAGGCAGCCTGTGTATGGATCTTTTTTTAACAAATCCATTCTACCATCCTATGTCTTTTGATTGGAACATTTTGTCATTTACATTTAAAGTAGTTATTAATATTGTATGTCATTATTGCCATTTTATTCATTGTTTTCTGGTTGTTGTTTCTTCTTTTCCTTTCTTATTTCCTTGCTTTTTAAAAAATTTTATTTTATTGTTGAGAGTATTACAGATGTCCTCCATTTTCCCCAATTTGCCCCACTCCACACATCTCTCACCCTACCCCAGGCCTTCACCTGTCTATTGTCTTTGTCCCTGGGCTATGCATATATACATTTAAGTTCTTTGATTAATCTCTTTCCACCCTCCTTCCCAACTTCTGTCTGAGATCTGTCAGTCTGTTCCATGTGTCCATGTCTATTTTGTTCATCAGTTTATTTTGTTCCTTATATTCCACATATAAGTGAGATCATGTGATGCATGTCTTTCTCTCACTGACTTATTTCATTTAGCATAATAATCTCCAGGTCCATCCATGCTATATCAAAGAGTAGAGATCCTTGTTTTTTAACACTGTGTAGTATTCCGTTGTGTAAATGTACCACAGCTTTTTCATCCACCCATCTACTGGTGGGCACTTGGCTGTTTCCAGATCTTAGCTATTATAAATAGTGCTGCTGTGAACATAGGGGTGCATGTATTCTTTCTGAATGGTATTTCAGGCTTCTTATGATATATTCCTAGAAGTGGGATTACTGGTGCAAATGGTCATTTTATTTTTAATTTTTTGAGGAATCTTCATACTGTTTTCCATAATGGCTGCTCCAGTCTGCATTTTCACCAGCCACTGTGTAGTAGGGTTCCCTTTTCTCCACATCCTCTCCAGCACTTGTCATTTGTTGATTTGTTGATGGCGACCATTCCGACAGGTATGAGGTGATACCTCATTGCAGTTTTAATTTACATCTATCTCTCTGATGATCAGTGAAATTGAGCATTTTTTCATATATATGTTGGCCATGTATATGTCCTCTTTGGAGAAGTGTCTATTCAGGTCCTTGCCTATTTTTTAAGTGGATTGTTTATCTTCCTTTTGTTGAGATGTATGAGTTCTTTGTATATTTTAGAAATGAACCCCTTATCAGATATATCATTGTCAAATATGTTATCTCATACCATGGGTTTCCTTTGCTTTTTGATGCTGGTTTCTTCTGCTGTGCAGAAGCTATTTAGTTTGATGTAGTCCCATTTGTTTAGTTTTTCTTTGTCTTCTGCCCTAGGAGATGTATCAGTGAAAATTCCGCTCAGTAAGATGTCTGAGATTTTTTTTTTTTATCCTCACCCGAGGATATTTTTCCATTTTTTGTACAGATAGAGTGGGAGGGAGAGAGAGGAAGGGAGAGAGAGAGAGAGAAACATCGACGTGAAGGGACACATTGAGTGGCTGCCACCCGCATGACCAACCAGGGCCAGGGACAAACTGCAACCGAAGTACATGCCCTAGCGGGAACCGAACCCGGGTCTCTCCGGACCGCAGGCCGACGCTCTAACCAGTGAGCCAAACTGGCCAGGGCGAGATGTCTGAGATTTTATTGCCTATGTTTTCTTGTAGGATTTTTATGGTTTTGTAACTTACATTTAAGTCTTTTATCCATTTTGAGTTGATTCTTGTGTATGGTGTAAGTTGGTGGTCTAGTTTAATTTTTTTGCATGTAGCTGTCTAGTTTTCCCAACACCATTTATTGAAAAGGCTGTCTTTACTCCATTGTATGCTCTTGCCACCTTTGTCAAATATTAATTATGTTTTCATTGATTTTAGAGGGAGAGGGAGAGAGAGAGTCATCCATGTGAGAGAGAAACATTGTTCAGTTGCTTACTGTACAGTTGTCCCTCGCCACTTCGCCCTTCGACTTTCGCTGCTTCACTCTATCACAGTTTTTTGTTGTTTTTTTTTTTTCTTTTTTTTCCTTCGAAAAACCTGTATATGTAAATAAAGAATCCTACTTCACGGAAATTCATTTATCGCAGTCGAGTCTGGAACTGATTAACTGTGATAAACGAGGACTGACTGTATACACCCCAACCAGGATGCCAAGGATCAAACCCACAACCTCGTGTATGTGCCCTGACCAGAATAGAACCAGCAACCTTTCAGTGCACAGAAAAAGTCTCAACCAACAGCCCCACCAGCCAGGGCTTGCTTTCTTTTCTTGTATGTTGATGACTTTTTATTGTTGTGTTTGAATTCTTTTTTATTTATTGTATATCTTTTTTAGATTTTTAAAAATGATTTTATTGATTTTTAGAGAGGAAGGGAGAGGGAGAGATAGAAACATCAATGAGCGAGAAACATTGATCAGCTGACTCCTGCACAGTAGCCCCCTACCAGGGATCAAGCTTGTAACCCAGGCATGTGCCCTGACTGGGAATTGAACCAGGACCTCTCGGTCCATGGGACAATGCTCAATCCACTGAGCCACACCGGCAGCACTCTTTTTTAGGTTTTAGATTTGTGCTTCCTGTATACCAAATTCTGTTTACAACCGCATGTTTTAAGTTGATGGTCACTTAAGTTTAAACATGTTGTGAAATCACTACAATTTTTACTTATCCCCTCCGTGTGTGTGTGTGTGTTTGTATGTATGTCTCAATTTATTGTAATTATACATGATCTTTATACTTTTTTGCCTTTTAACCTTTGTACTAGCTTTATAGTTGGTTGAACCACTGTTTTAATAAGTGTTTGCCTTTGTCAGTGAGAATTTTTCTTTCCTATATTGCCTATATTACTTTATTCATCTTTTTGATTCTTTCTTTTATTCTTCAAGAAATTCCGTCTGTGCCTGCCCGGTGGGTGTGGGGAGGGCTCAACGAAGGAGCAATACTGTGCCCAGCACTTCCCGCCCAGAGACAGCTGCCCTGAGGTAGTCAGTTCAGTTCCTCCCTGGTGCTTTGTCTTCCGGGGCCTCGGCACTGGAGCTCAGAGTAAGTGAGTCGTGAGCAAGTGAGTCTGTGCGGGCTGTTCGAGACCTGCAGCGCTAGGTCTCCCCGGCCCTTTTCCTCACTCAGCCGCAGTCTTGCAGGTTTTCACAGGCAGTTGTTGTAGGGAATCCTGTTCCCAGCACTGGACTGGCTGGGGAGCCTGGTGTGGGGCTGAGGCCGCTCGCTCCTGGGGGAACCTTTGAAGCCAAGATATTCCTGTTTCTTCACTGCCACACTGTGGGTGTGGGACCTGCCTGTCCCACTTCCCTGCCCCTCTAGCAGTCTCTACAGACTTCTTTCTCATATGCTTCGTTATAGGAATTCTGCTCAGCCAATCTTCAGTTAAGGTTGCTCTGTAATTGCTCTGTGATTTTGATGTCGTTTTGGGAAGAGATGAGCACAGCATTTACCTACTCCCCCTCTTAACTGGAAGTCTAATGTCATTCTTTTTTTTTTCAAATGTTATTTGAAATGTACGACCTCAGACGAGTCACTGATCACTGAGACCCAGCTTCCTTCCTGAGAAATGAGGGAGTGGGGTCTTTGTCTTCCCGTCCACTCCAGCATTGTGTCTCATGACCTGAGATTCCAGTGATTCCTTTGATGTCAAAAAAAGGAAGGATTTTTAAAAGAATGGGTTTGGGTTATCAGTCTATTTACTGGAACTATGATGGTTTTCCTAAGCCCTTATTTACATCAGAGAATACCTTGGAAGGGCAGATACTAAACACTCCATGTCTCCTTTGGTTGTTCCCACTGATGAGTTTGAGATTTCAGAGCAGAATGAAAACAGTGATCCGGATTTATTTATTTTTTTCAGTTTTGTTTGCTGTGTTCCTCACCCACAGGAAGGGCACAGTTGTTCTCTACTGCTGGCTGCTCTTTAATCAGGGAAGGCTTCACTTCTACACCGTCCCAGGCAGGGAGGGTGACTCCATCAGGCCTCCTGTCTTCTGCCCCTCTTTCCTTCCTTCCTGGTGGGGGCCAGTGTCTCATTCGTCTTTGTACCCTTAGTATTTGGCACACAGCAGATAATCCAAATATATTTGTTGACTGCGTTGGTTCAGAAAGAATACTTGGAATTAAAACTGGAATTTAACATAATCCACCATGTGCTCAAAATAAAATGGAATTAACATAATCTAGGAAAAATAGACTACATTTACCATCCTGCACCTGAATAACTTTTGACTAGTGTGATGTAAAAAGTTTTGGTGATGGATTGCTCACCTCTGATTTTTATAACATCTTGGAAAATGTGTAACTTACTCTGTCAAACTTACCCAAATCATTGCTTTCTTCATCTAGACATTTAGAGAAGTTCGTCTCTTATATGTCAAGCACCACACCTTGAATACAATAGAACAAAAACAGATAAAAATAAAGTATAATGTCTCCTGAGGAAAGGACAGATGGTGAAATGCCTAGAATTAAATCCAGGTAAAATGCAAACGTGCTTTCGCTTGCACAGGATAGTCGGTGAAGGACACCACCACACATTCAGGGGTCCAAGCAGCCTTCTAGGTCCTCCCTCTTTATGGCTCCTGCCGTTGCTTGTAACCTGAGGATTAAGAGCATGGGCTCTGCAGCTGGTCTGCCCGGGCACCCGGCAGCTCTGCAGTCACCTGCTGTCATTTTAACCTTCTGAGCCTCAGTCTCCTGGTCTGTAACATGGAGGTAATTATAATTCCTACTACATTCAGACTATTGTAAGAATTAAATGAATGAATGTATATGAAGTGCCAGGCATGCTGACTTCTGATCTCAACAACAGTTATATTTCTCATTGCAAACAAATATACTATTGTTTGGTTTATAAGTAGTATGAGAGACAGGATAATTTCAGAGTAATTCCTTTAATGAAGTCACATATGCTGAACAGGGTAGATTCACCAAGTGAAATGCCAAACCTGATATCTCTTAGCAGCCAGCCAGCTTACTGACATCAGTGCCTCATTCAAGCTTCAGAAACGGGACTGACTTTCCAAGTGATGCCTTAGTCCCTGCTCTTGCTTGCTGGCATGTGAGACAGCCCCAAATCTCTTGTCGTCTGTGTGCCACTCTGAGCTTCAAAACCCCCAGCCCCACCATGCTGTCCTGGCGCAGTGTACCCCTCTGTCCACCTGGGCACTGTATGTCAGGGCTCTGTGTGCCCTAGCGGGAGCCAGAGGTGGCCTCCCTCTTCCGGCATTGGGACCCACCCGTTCGCCGCAGGTAGAAGGAGAGGAGGTCTTGGGGACCCAAGATCTCTAGGTTAGGGTCCTTCTTTGGTTTACAGTTATGAGCACCATAACTCCTTCACCTCCTTTCTGATGCTTTCTTCTTTAATCTTTGCCTCCTCTCTCCCTCCCTCCCTCCTTCAAAGAATTCAAATCCAAAAGGCTAGATTTCTTTTTGCTACCCAACTTTCTTTACTTGAAGTACAAAGTTCAAGCCCACTACATGTTTCTATTTTTATAGCATTTTTGGATCTCTAAAAATATTATTTATTAGCCACCAAACACACTCCATGGAAACAAGAACTTTGTATTGCTCATGCTGTATCCCCAGGGACCAGACAATTTCTGGCACTTAGTAGGTACTCAGTCAAAGATTGTTGAATGAATAAATGCTATTTAAAACACATTGATTGCCAGGGGGCTGGGGTGGGGGCGTGTGGAGGTGGAGGAGGGTGTGGTGGGCATAGGTAGTGATGGAGGGAGGCTAGCCTTGCAGAGTACAGATGATGTGTTATGGAGTTGTGCATCTAAAACCCATATGGTTTTGAAAAAAATTTTCTGTATTGATTTTTTAGAGAGAGAGGAAGGGAGAGGGAGAGAAATAGAAACATCGATGAGAGAGAACATCAATTGGCCGCTTCCTGCATGCCCTTCACTAGGGACTGGGCCCCCATGAAACTCATATGGTTTTGTTAACCAGTGGCACCCTCATAAATTCAATAAAAAAGGTTAAATAAATAAAACATTGACCTATATATTTGTAATGTCGGGTTGATAGTCAGGGCTGGGATTTAATTGTTGCTCATCGTTCTGTTCAACAGTCTTATTATAAAATGTTTTTAAAACTCACAGAAGCCCACCATGGCCCAATTTGTCAGAGAATACATTTCTGAGATTACAGTGATGGTTAGCTCATCTCCTTGAATTTGTGTCTTGCTGAGTTATGGCTGATGTGAAAAGGTTTATAGTTAGCATCTGTTTGTTCTGTGCACATGTATGTCTCATCCACACTATATGTGTATTTTAAGGAACATTTCTTTGGGTACTGTATTTTTTTTCTATTTATGTCATTGTCTTAAAAATATAGATTGTTTATCTCTGGTATCCTTCAAGTAGCTTGCATCATTTCACTTTTTAAAACTTAAGTAACCAAAATTTCTGTCTTCAGTATGTATTGTTTGGAAGATGTGCTTGTTTGGGAGCAACTGTAGAAATACTTGAGGCTTCTAGTGGCCCCCAAGGCTAAGTGCAGGCCAGGAGCTATGCATGCTGTTGGCTGTGTAATCCGTTCATCACACTACACTGAGCACCTATGGTGTATGCGCTACCTGGCATCAGACCACAAACCGTTTAAAGATAGAGCTGATTATTTGTTCATGTTTGTATCTTCCACAAAGTATAATACAACTCTCTGAACATGGATGTTTTAATTATATCTTAAGTGTATTTGTAACATTTTATTGGGGTATAATTGACATATTATATTAGATATTTTGATATATATTTGATATGGGTATATATTTTGAAATGATTACCACAATAAGTCTAGTGACCATCCGTCACCATACATAATCACAAATTTTTTTTGTGCACAAATATTTCTCGAATGTGGTAATAACAAGAAAAATAAAATAGCCAGCATTTATTAACTGTGCACTGTAGGTATTGTGCTTAATGCTTAACATACAATATCTTGTTTATACTGATAGCTCTATAAGGGAATGCTATGACTGTTACCTTTTTATAGATGGGAAAATCAAGGCTGTGAAAACTTATGTAACTTGTCCTAAGTTCACACAGTGGTAAGTGACAAAACTGGGACTTGAACCCCAGCCTGTGTGATTCTAGAGCCTGTGCTGTTATCCACGAGCTGTGCAGAAGGGGCTGATCCTGCTGGATACGGCTGTCCTCGGGCTCTAAGGGCTCTAAGGCTGACAGGAGATGAAGGCAATGGCTTGTTGGTGAGTGAGACCTAGAATAAAAGAATCCCAGACATTTTCTGACAAGGGGTTTCTTTGATTTCCTAGAAGCATTTTAATCATTGGAAAGTAAAGCTGGCATTCGTCTTATTGGGCAAGGACCCCACTGTTGGAACCATTCCCTTCCCAGTTAGGGATTCTTTCAAACTATGGTCAGAGGGCTGAGCCAGGGCTTTGGGCAGGATTCCTGGAGTAAAAGTCGGGCATTCAGGGCAGGGTATTGAAGGGGTGTGGTAGCTGTAAGAGGCTGAGAGAGGTCACCTGGATTTTTGAGGTCTCGTGGTACTTCTCCCGGGACTGATTTCAGAGTGGAACCTGTCTCTGCTAGATGGCGCCTGTGGGAGAGGCCCCGCCCTCTGGAGGGTGTGTGCTCCTGAAAAGGGCTGGGCTTTAGAATCAGGCAGACCTGATTGTGTATCTTACTGGTTTTGTGAACTTCAACAAATTACGTACCATCTCCTGGTACCTCTGTTACCTTACCTAAGAAGTAAGGTTAATAGACTTGTGATTAAAGATGACAGATTGAACATAAGCATTAACCTCAGTTACCTCTCAAAATGCTATTACAGTAACAGTAAAGTGTGTTTTGTTTTGTTTTTGAGGTATAAGTTAATCAAGAACTAAGTTAGTGGTAGAAGAGACATGAGCTACATAATTTCAGAAGCTGAAAGCAGTTAGAGAAGTGGAAACTACTTTTAACAAATATCTAAAAGCTGACATCCAAATTGGCAGCAGGGACAGACAGGCAGGCAGTAACCCAGCCTGCTGTACCCTCCATGGACTCAGGAGTTAGTGGTACCAGTTACCTCAGAGGTGGGCAAAGATAGGGCCAGAATAGGCCTGTCAGTTGAATGTGTGCTTGAGAAGCAGAACTCCAGACTTTTCCCCAGTTCTGTCGCATACCTGCAGCAGCCCAGCGACGACTAGCCTTTGTCTCAGAGAGGACAGAGCAGGGTCTGGTTTGGGCGGAGGTGAAAGTTTCCCAGCTGGATGTTGAGACACCCTCCCTTTTTGCCGGCTTGCCTCCCTGCATCCTGGCCACTAGGACCTCACCCTCGCCGTTGCCTGCTGGGAGATTGGAATAGCCACTCTGGGGGCCTTACCAGCCAGTAAGAAAACAGCTCAATATGCTGATATCCATCATTCCCCAAGGCACAGAGCACACACGTTACTTTGCAGTGACCCCTAAGTTCGGTAAGCCTTCGCCTGCCCCAAGCACGTTCAGTGCACACAGGACTCAGACAGCTCTCTCTGGACACGAACACGCATTCAAGAAATGCCAAGTACTTACAGAATAGGACCAAAGCAAAAACCAACAAAATAAACGTAGCTTGAAGTAACCATAGACTGTGAAAGGGAGAAGACATGAAAAAAAGAAGAACTTGAACATTCTCAGAGAAGTAAGAAATGATCATGTATTCAGTAACAAAGGCAAAAAGACTCATTAAAAATGGGATATTCAGAGAACAAAAAGGAATCTTGAAAATTAGAAATGTGATAGCAGAAATGTAAAAGTTAGAAAGGTTAAAACTAAAGTTGAGTTCTCTTAAAAAGAAAAAAAATTTTAGAGAAAGCGTTGAAAAATTAGAGCACAGTATAGCCAGTCAAACATCCAAATAAGGAGAGTTTCAGAAACAGAACAGAGGAAAGGTAGAGAGAAACCCCTCAAAGACGTAATGAAGGAAAACTTCCCGGAACCAGAGGACGCATGCCTCCACATTGAGAGGACTCACCGAGTACCCAGTGCGATGAGCAAAACTAGAACCACAGCAAGGCCCTCGGGGGCTGCCTGTGATGGAGACAGAGAGAAGGCCCTGAGGCTGGGAGAGACAATGTGAATCAGGAGTTAGAATGATCATGTCTTGCACTCGCATTGGAGGAGAGAGGAACAATGCCTTCAAAAGTTTGAACAAACATGATTTTCAACCTAGAATCCAATGCTCAGTCATACTTTATATCAAACCTGAGGGTGGAAGGATGATCCTTTCAGACTACTAGAGGACATGTTCACCAAAAAGAGAAGTAAGCCAAGACAGGATCCCCAGCAGGAGGTCCAACGTAAGAGGCAGCGAAGGCCTCTGGGGCGATGGGGAACTGCTCTCAGCCCTGCTGCCTGCAGCTTCCACAGGGGCTGGGAGACTTCAGCAGGAGGTGCCGCTGGGACGCCTAGTAACCGTTATCACCACTTCTATGTATTAAGAAGTCACTGTGTCTGCCCTGGCTGGTATGGCTGAGCAGTTAGAGCCTGCAGATCAGAGAGTCCCGGGTTCAGTTCCCGCTAAGCGCATGTACCTTGGTTGCAGTTTGTCTCCGCCCCGGTTGGGGTCATGTGGGTGGCGACCACTTGATGTGTCTCTCTCATGTCGATGTTTCTCTCTCTCTCTTCCCCCCTCTCTCCCTCCTGCTCTATCTGAAAATAAATGCAAAAATGTCCTCAGGTGAGGATAAAAAAAAATTTTAAGAAGTCACTGTGTCAGACACAATACTGAGCATGCACGTGTTAACAATTAAATCCTAATAGTAGCCCTATTAGATGGATAATTATTATTATCTTCCTTGTACAAATGAGGGAATTGAGGCATTCAGTACTTAAGTAATTTGTCCAACGTTACAAAGCTAGTAAGTATGTGGCAAACTGAGATTTGAGCCCAAGTGATGCACACACGTAACCCCTGCACCGTGCCCTCCTCTTCCCTCACAGCAGGAGCGCTGGGGATGCACACGCAAAGTCAGCACTGTTACTGTAGCTAGGGAGAAAAAGAGTTGCATAGAAAAGGGAAAGGAATCATCGTGTGTGTGTTCACACTTCGCGGTGTGAACCCTGGGTGGTGAGCTGACAAAATCTCAGTGTACCTTTATTGGGAAGACGCTGGAACACATGTACGCAGAGAGTGGGGAGGGGGGTGAGGCCCGAGAGGAGGGCCACGTGCTTTTCTGCTGCAATGGAGAGTTCATGGGTAGTGCCTAAAACTGAAGAAACCAACACAATTCCAAGACGTAGCTATAGTCTCTTCTTTAAAGATGCAGAGATAAATACCAAAGAAATCAGCTAGAAGTGTTGAAAACATGTTCCCTCTGGGGAGCCGACTGTGGCAGAATTGGCGCTGGGGCTGCTGTCTTTCTGAATAAGCCTTAGAATTCCTTGGCTCTTCAAATATATGCAAGTATAACTTTGATAAAAGTTAAAAGAAAAAAGAAACTTCAATTTTAGAAAGGAATACCTTGCATTACTGTTATAAAATATATTAGTCAGTAAATGTTGATTTTCCTCCTTCCTTCTACTATCAAGGCACACTCAGAAATCAAAGACTGGCATGTGGCTATGTTGGCTGTTTCTCTCAACTTGTCCAGCTACCTGTCAGCCCTTTCATTTTTCACTCACGAATGTTTCAGCAAAGAAAAGCAAAGTGGGACATTCTGTTGGCAAGAGACTTTTGATCATTGTTCGTTAGTCTCTGATCCTTACTGGGTACCTGGATTGAGGCACAGCCAATGTCCAGATCTAAGGAGTCGCTGCTCTGGTTGGAGAAACCGGTTTTGATGGGAAGGGGCGTTGAGAGCATCTCACCGTGCTCGGAGGAACGGCTTGCAGAGGCTCTCAGGACTGGTGGTGGTGACAAGTCTCCCCCAGACAGTCTGGAAGGAAGTGATGGTGTCAAAGACCCTGAAGGTCCCTGCTTGGGCACCTCCAACTAGGGCCTGAGGCCAGTGTCTGGAAAGGCAGAGCTTGGGGTTTCTGAGTGTGAAGGAGAGAGACAAAATGTGTATATTTATAAACCATGCCATATGCCATTTGTTCATTGCATATGCATTTTATTTTTATCTCTTCTTATTTCAGAGACAGAGAAAGACTATTAATTAGTAAATCTACTTATATATATATATATGCATATATATCTATATTAATATCAAGGTTTTTGTATTGATAAATTGATTTTTAAATGCTTTTCACTTCTGGCAAAACCATGGATATTGATAAATCTGGGTCCTCTTATTGGAAGATTACTTCTTATATAGTAGTTCTTCCTATTATAGGGTAATTATGAAGGTTTTATAAAAGTATATTGAATTGCTATGGTTTTCTACTCAGTAATCCAGGTGACCTTTACATATAAACCCTATCTCTCTGAAAAAAAATGGAGAAAAGGTGCTTTACAAATTCACATTTATTGATATTCATTGAGCACCTACTACATGGAAGGCACCGGGCTGGCTGTGGTGGATACGAAGATGGATAAGGCAGGTGCAGCCCTTAGCCACTTTACAGTTTATTTTGGAGAATAAATTCATGAGCACTAAGTGACAGCAACATGAGTCTGAGGAGAACAGCACATCAGAGGGATGAACAGGCCCTTTCCCAAGGCTCAGAGGGGGAAAGGTCTCATCTCAGGGTCAGGAAGGGTTAGAATATGAGCTGAGTTAGGGATTTGCCATCCTGTAATTTTAAAATGCACACATCTCCATCTTCCTTTTAAAAAAAAAAGTTTTTATTGATTGTTTTAGAGAGAGATAGAAACATCTATGTGAGAGAGAGATATCTATCAGCTGCCTCCTGTACGCCCCCTACTGGGGATCGAGCCAGCAACCCCAGCATGTGTCCTGACAGGGAATTGAACTGGGACCTCTCAGACCATGGGACAATGCTCAATCCACTGAGCCACACTGGTCAGGCCTTTTTTTAATGTAATCCAAACTTGACTTGAACATCTGGTGTATTGAATCTAATCCCAAGGCGTCGTTAACACTCCTGAAAAAACAATATCTCTGTTTTTCTTGGAAACTCGTCTTTTGTCTCCAGATAACATGCAAGGCACAGACCAGAACAGCCCATTCGTTGTTGCTGTTTTCATGCTGTGGGTCCTTTGTTTATGTAGCCCAGGCTGGAGTCTCACTCGAGCTAATGGCCTAACTGCCCTGCCCTGGAGAAGCCTTGACCCTCTTTCACACACACTCTACCCTGTTTCCAGACTCCCCATCTGCCCCACATCTGTAATCAGGAGCCCTAACTGGTTGGAGGGCTTGGTAAATAAGAGGAAGCTCAGTGACTAGTGTGCCTGGGCTTAAGCATGCAGTCTACTCTTTCTTTCGTTCTAGTTCTAGCCCACCTTCCAGAGCAGTGACACTTTCAAACAAACCCTACACTAGTAGCGTGTCTCTTGAACCTTGTTCTCTGATACAGCTGTTTTAAACATCCATGTGGTGTGTCCCAGTGAGTAAAGAAACTGAATAGCTTATCATATTGTGTACATTGGTAATCCAGCAAGTGCCACCTTTTGACAGATACTTTAATATTACATAGATACAGATATATGCATACATCTACATATATAATACATACATGTAATATATATAATGTATGTATGCAGATTATGTATATGTATTCTGTATATACACAAATTACGATTTGTATACATATATAGTAATGCTGTATGTAAAAATATATAATAATATGTAAAAGCCTTAAATTTTTTTTTCAGTTGTTATCTCCTAATCTTCTTTTTTGTGGGATATATAATTTAAAAGGAAAAAAAAATGAAGTGTGCCCTGGCTGGGTGACTTGGTTGGTTGGAGCTTTGTTCCATACACCAAAAGGTTGTGGGTTCGATTCCAGGTCAGGGCACATACCTAGGTTGCAGGTTTGATCCCTAGTCTAGGAGAATATGCAACTGATCGATGTTTCTCTCTCACAGCAATGTTCTCTCTCTCTCCCTTCCTCTCTCTCTAAAACCAATAAAAACATATCCTCAGGTGAAAATAAACATTTAAAAAAAGGAGTTCACATTATTATTGTTCAGCTACCAGCTCAGTCAGAAGACTGGTCCCTGTATCTTTTTAGTTGGACGCCTTGATCTAAATGAGGACCTCAGAGCTTAAATTCCTCTGGCTGAACCCAGATGCAAGGTCCCTTGGTGCAGTGAAAACATCTTTTTCACTTTGCTGCACTGGTGAGATTGCCCAGCCAAGCTCAGAATAGGGAACGGCATGGAGATCAGATATGGGGGATCGTTTAGATATTTGCCCTCCTATTAGATCACTGAAGTCCTCTTCCTGGGGGACCCCGGGCTTTCCCCATTGAGATGCGGGAAGGTGGCAACAGTAAATGGGTCCTGGGGTTGTGTTGTTCTGGAGTCCTCTGCCCTTATAAATGAGGTTCTGGCTGCCGAGGGGCTTTGGTCTATTAGTGCCCCATTGGGATTTATGTGCATTTAGCTACACGAAGCCTGAATTGCATTAACGGTTTTTAAACGCAGAACATACTGAAAGGGAACACAGAATCATTTTCAAATATTGATGTTCAGAATTGTAACTCTGAGTTTTGATACAAGTTTACACTATAGTCAATAGTCTATAACAGTGCAGACTCAGCCTGTGCCGTGAGTGTGGGCGTGGACACCGGCCTTCTCGGCTCAGACCTTGGCTTTACCGCTCACTGCCCGTGCTGCCATAGGCAAGTTATTGAACTTCTCTGTGCCTCAGTTTCCACATTTGTGAGATGGGGAATAATAATAAATGTGCCTTCCTTAAGTTGTTGTGAAGATTAAACATGTTAACACATTAAAGCACTTAGGACAGTGACCGCCACAAAGTACTCAACAAACCTTGGGTGGTTATTGCTGTTACTAACTTATTATTGTTATTACTCTGAAGAATTGGAAACATTAACATGCTTTTCAATCATTTTTATCCCCACTAGCTAAAACCCAAAAGATCATGTAGATGCTTCAAGGGAGGAAACACTGAACTACGCAAATGTGTCCTTCTGAGGCTTCTGTAGGAAATTTGTATTGCACAGCATTTCACTGTCACAGCCGTGACGGCATTTACCTTGTGTAAACTGGAGGGAAATTGCTAACACTTTCCATTGAAGAACTGAATTTTTCCCAGAATGAGATGGATGCATTGTTAGCAAAATATATGACTGGAATTTCTGTCAGAAAACTTCAAGGAGATGAATTTTAGGAGAAATTAAGTATTTCTCCCCCAAGATAAAACCAAGTTATTAGATCATTTTAAATTCATGTCAAATTGCTTAATCATCCTTTCCATAGACACTGATTATAAAAATTTTATTTTCTACGTGCTCATATCCAATTTCAGAACTGGATACTTTTTTTTTTGATTGGCACCCTGAGCTGCCAGGTTACTCGTCAGTGATGTCCACTCATCTTATCATTGTTCCCTAGAATGTTGTGCAATATATTGGGAGACTCCTGTTCCCCATATTGGACTCTAAGTCTTCCTGTACCATGATCCTCACTAGCAATGTCTGATATGATTAGCAATGCAGAAGACTTTTGTAAGTCACATGTAACTTATTGTGATTAGTATAATTGATTGGAGCCTGGCCTTTCCTAGCTTTGTTCTGCTTATGCGGATGGTTAATTATGGATTCATCAAATGTTAGAGCTGAGAGAAAGATCTTGAAGATCATATAGTCTGACTATGTCATTTTACTGTTGAGATCATTTAACCCAGAGAGACAAAACTTCTCCAGCCAAGACTAACTCTGCTAGTTAGTTTGAGAGCTATGACTAGACTTTGATTCATTTGGTAACTAAATTAAGGGGATTGAGAAGAGAACTCACATTTACTCTGCACAAAGGCTTCAGTGAGGTGACAAGGAGGTCAATAGTAATTACAGAATGGTCTAGATTTTCAGCCCATGCTCATCCCCCTACCCTGGAGTGATAAAATTGTTTACTGAATACTGTTTTAGCCCATCTACACAATCATAAAGCCAACTTTCATGCCTGTCTTTCCATGTATCCAATTATTTATTTTTCATCTATGAGCCATTCATCAGAAACACTCATTCGTGCCTGAGCTATGCTGGACGGCAGTCATGTTAATGCTCCCTACCCAGGAAAGAAAATCATGGCCCAGGCCTTCAAGTGCTTTACAGACTACTCGAAGGAGACAGGCATAGAAAGAACAAAGTACAAAGATATGTTAAAGGACTGTGATATAAATATGGCAAGGTGCATAGAAGACATCATTTCAGTCCTGCTAAATCCGAAGGTTTTCACAGATATTTCATGTTAGTTAATGGAATGAACTTTAAAATATACCTTCTGTAAGTCATTTACATTTTAAAGTAGGTTTGAAATCCTGCCTTTTTGTCTTCTCTCCTCTCCCTCTTTCCCTTTCCTATCTCTTAGGTTGGGGAATGTGTTCAGAATTTGTAGTTTCTGAAAAAGGTTCTGCTGGCAGACTAGTTCTCTGCTCCAGCATAGAGCAGACACCTCCCGTCTTTACCCCGCTCTGGAAGAGAATGCCTTGCCCAACCCTGTATTCTGGTGCATGATCCAGTTACTCCATTCATCCATTTATTCATTCATTTATTCAACTGAATGTCTACTGTGCCAGGCACTATAGATACAAAGAGAAGCAAAGACAGACATGGCTGATGTTCTCAAGGAGCCTACAGTCTACACTAGCTAGAGAAACTGACGTTAATCAAATAATCCCACAGACAGATGTGAAATGACAGCTGAGAGAAGTGTCACCAACATGGTGCTTTGGAACAGCCGGACACTGGAATCCAGGTTGACTGTGTGGTGGGGGAGAGCAAGACCTTCAGAGCTCAGGAGCAGCTCAAGCAAGGCTCTGGCTGGAAGGAGCCCAGGAGGAGGTCAGTATGGCTGGACAAAGGGTCAGTGTAGTAATGAGGCTGAAAAGGCGATAAGGCCAGACTGTTGGACCTAATAGGCTATATAAGGATCCCTCACGTTATCCAGGGGCAACAGAAAGCCCCCAAAATGTTCTCAGCAAAACATGTTACATGCTTAGGTTTGGTTTTCTGAAGGACTTGCTCTGGCTGCTTTGTGGAGAATGGACGTGGGAGTGTGCAGGTGTGTGGGCTCATAGTCTGCCGCCGTGCTACACCAGGGATGGCGGAATCGGACTGAGGTTGTGGCCTGGGGATGAGGTACATGAACAGGTTTCAAGATTAATAAAACCTAAACTCCCAGAACTTGCTACTTAATTGAATATGAAATTATAGGGATGACACCAAGTGTCTGAGTTGTGGAACTGGATGGACTGTATTGCCATTTATTGATAAAAAGGATGTTGCTGGTTGAGATGTAGGTTTGAACGCATCGATCTTGAGGTTTACCTGCGATGCTGAGGTAAACATGTCGCACAGACAGTTTGAAATAGTCTGGAGTATGTGGGAGACATAGAGACTGGAACGTAAGTGTGTGGTAATCATCATTTCAGATGTTTTTTAAACAGAGGTATGGACAAGATTGACGAGAAGTATGGAGTGAGAGGAACAGGGACTTGGCGTAATGTCTCGAGGAATTCAGCCATTCATTGTCCAGGTAAAGGGTAATAAACCTGAGTGGAACAGGGGCGAGCCGGAGGGAACACAGGAGAGCCAGAGGAAGTGAGTTTTTGTGCTCAAGGGATATGTAGAGTTCAAGATAATAATTCAAGGCAACATATTACAACATATCAAAAGACTAATGATTTTAATGATTAAGAATGAGCCACTGTGTTTAGCTACATGGGGTGATTGGTGACCTTCATGAGAAATGATTACTTTGAATGATATGTAGGTTCGTCATTTATGAAGCAAGGTTAGAGTGGGTTGAGAAGAACAGTGGACAGGGAGGAAATGGAGCTGGTGAGCAGAGATAACGAGGGAGTGGAGACAAGGTCCTTGTTGGAGGGGATGTGCCAGTCAAGGGAAGTTTTGTAAAAATACAATAAAATGTTGTGTGTTTAAAAGTCAATAGAAGAACACCAAAAACAAACCCTAATGACAAATAGGATTTCGGATGTCAGTGTAGGTTCATAATTTATAACAAATGTACCACCCCGTGGGGGTGTCAATAATGAAGGAGGCTGTACCTGTGAGTTACATGGGAAATCTCTCTCTCTCTCAGTTTTGCTGTAAATCTAAAACTGCTCTACGAAATTACATATTTTGAAAAGAAAAGCCAAGCCCTGGCCAATGTGGCTCAGTTGGTTGGAACATGATCCCATACCCCGGTAGGTTACGGGTTTGACTCCCAGTCAGGACACATACCCAGGTTTTGGGTTTGATCCCCAGTCGGGATGCATGCGGGAGGCAGCCGATTGATGTTTCTCTCTTCTCTCTCTAAAATCAATAGAAGCATATCCTTGGGTGAGGATTAAACCAACAAAGTTAGTAGAAGGGTCCAGCAGAGAAGGAGAGGTTGGCTGTCTAAGGGAAGAGAGGAGGGATTCCCAGTGGTGCAGTGTTCCTGAGAGAAGGCTGGGCATTGCAGGACCAGAGCTGAAGGAGGTGACTAGTGACTTCAGGAAGGAGGAGGGGCAGGGAATTGGGTAGATGTAAGACATGCTTCTCCAGTCAGCAACTGGAAGTTCGTGGATGCACCTGAGTGCGTGTCTTCACTCTGCGAAGCAGATGGGAGGGCTCTCTCCAAGATAAATGAAGGGCAGTCAGCCTGGGCAGTGTGAGGGTCTCAGAGAACATGTGAGGTGGTGTGGTGGAGGGGACGCAGAGGCGAAGCAGAGACGCCAGCTGTGTGAGGCGGGAGCTGCTGGATGAGGGAAGGCATCCTCCTCCGAGCACCCCGCGCGCCAGCGTGGCCCAGCCTTCTTAGTTGGGAAACCGATATTGAACGAATCTCCTGAGACGTTGGCATATTCAGCTGGACCAAAAGATAGTTTACATTGAATGAAAAAGAAAAGGAAAAATGTTTTTTGTTGTTTTGCTTAGATACTCTACTTGGGCTTATCTTTGAAGTGGATCTAGGCTACTATACTTTTTATTGACTTCTTACCATGGGTTTTTCTGTCTCAACATGGTTTTAAATTCACGACTCTTCAATCTTTTTTTCCTTCTCTGTCAGCTCTTTTATTATAGATGGAACTTTTCATTTATTATAGCCCCCCCCCCCACCCCTCATTCTTACTATGTGTTGCTTACAGTGTTATTGCTGCTGTTCTGTATGCATGTTGTTACTTTAGTTTTTCAGGGACTTCCCTGTGAATAGCAGAATGTAACTTATGAAATATGACAGTCATTTTCATAACACCTCTGTGCTGTGTGTTAAACTCACTCAAAGGCAGTGAAGAAGTCATTACCATACTGTCAGCTTCTAAAGCTTCATGTCACTTCTTGTGGTTAGAAGGGACCTCCCCTGACTCCTCTCAGGATGGAGCCTGGAGGGAACTTTGCCGCCTGAGGCCACTCCCATTTCTGGCATATACCATTTGAACTAAGTCAGGGACAAGTGTCTCTAGATGAATTCAAATGGATGTAAAGATACATAATTCTACTTTCAGTTATTAATTAAAATTATCATTGTCTAAGAAAGTGATGCTAAGTAGACATTTTTCAGATCCTTTCAAGAGAAGCTAGCAACATGTAGCTGGGTGTAGTGGTCACAGAAGATTCTCAGGTCAGACTGCCTGGGTCTGAGTGCTGGGCCAGCCATGTGCTGGCCATGTGTGGCCTGGGGCGGGGGTCTATCCTCCTTGTGCCCCAGTTTACTTCTGTGTAAGATAGAGCCAACACTACTCATCTTCATCCCATGGAATCATTGTAAGGGTTAAAAGAGTTAATTCATGCAAAGCTCTTAGAACAATGCCTGACACATATAAGCACCTGATAAGTTCTGTTATTTTAGGACTATTGTGGGGCTCAGAAGGCTGTTGTCTTCTGTTGCCTCCACATGTTGGCAGTTTTATTTAGGAAACACTTAGTTTTCATCATGTACAACTCTGAAAGCAGGTTTGTGTATGTCTGGTTTTTCACAATGTCTAAATTAATATGATCCACAGTAATAATATTTTCTACTCTATGAATGTTGATTTATCGTCTCCCATATATGTAATAAGCAATATTTTAATCCCTTTGCATTAAAAGCAACCCTCCCCCCACCCAGGACACCGCATGGCTCTCAGCCGGCTTGCCACAGATGAAAACATTCTTTTTCAACTCTTTTAAACCATGCAGCAGAGGAATCAGGTGATTGATCTTTCACGAGCATGTTCTTCCTAAGTCTGTTTGGATGGCATCATTTGCTGTGAAGATAGTGTTATTCAGAGCCGCTTGGTGCTTCCTTACCTGAAAAGCCCTGACATTGACAGTGAAGGGAGCTGGCTTGGGGGCCACAGCAGGCGGCTTTCTTTAGCATCTTGTATTGTTAATGACTCAGAGAATGTTTTCCAAGAGATCAGAAGCACCCACTACAGTAAAAGTGGAAGGAACTCTGAGAGCTTTAAAAGTGAAGAGAAAGGGGTGTGGGAAAACCTGACGAATGGCGGAAGTTGGTGTGGATGTAGGGCTAGCTCCCGGCAAATTTGTCATTCATCCCAGCTACTCAGAGCTTTCTTCCAGTGGGAAGAGAGATAACGAGAACTCCTGCCCTGAGGAACAATGAAGATGTCTTTGAAATGATGTAAGGGAAGCCAGAGGCAGACACGGAGTGAAGGTGGACCAGGTCCTGCCCTGTAGATCTTCAGAAAAGATTTACTTAGCGCTATTGTTCACTCCTGGGCCGTGTCAGTGTGTCTACTGGAGACAGAGATGGCTGCCTGCCTGCTGCCCAGCGCCGTGCCCTGCGGCACTTCTGTGTCGCGTGGCTCTGTGCACAGCCCGCAGCTGCGGTCTGCCTGCCTTCAGCGTCCTCGGCGCTGCCCGCTGTTGACCACGCAGCCATGGAAATGCAGTCTGAGCACAAATTAAGTGGCAGTCTTGGGGTTTTAAAGAAAAGGAAAACGTTTTCATTTTAGAAATGAAAAACTGAGTGTTTCCTGTGTCGATTTACTATACGTCCCATGAAATGGGTTTCATCTCTATGCTAATTTAATGCTGAAAATAGGAACTCTTCTGCATTAGAAGAGAAAGGGCTGGACATCAAAGACTATCTGCTGGCTTCGAGCCAAATGAACCCCCTCAATTCAGTCACACTTAGAAACTGTCCTTGGTCTGACCTTGCCCTCAAGACAGCCAGCCTTGTGCTGAGGGCCACGTTAAGGGAGCCACGGGCTTCATCGCCCACCCAGAAAGCTGCCTCCCGAGCCTCAAACAGGGCTTTGTGACCCCAAGAGTCTGCAGGTTTCTCCTTGGTCTCATAGCAGCGATTTCCCTGGCAGATCCAGATCCCTTGATTTCCTCCACTTCTGTTGTAAATGAATAACTCTTTCATAAGAAGTGTTATCTCAGAAGCACAAAGTAACCCTCATTGTATGACTTTGAACACTTATGCTTATGCTTAAGTTCTAGACTTGCCTGTTCCCCTGTTAGAACAGGAGATGTTGAGGGTGGGAACCTCGTTCCTGTGCTTTAGCGCTAACACGGACCCCCCCGCAGGGTGCAACCTTGTTGAATTCTGTGACTGTGACCTCCGCACAGTCCTCTGGTCTGGCCCTGGTAGTTCAAGGGAGGTGGGTACAGAAGAGATTAGAAGGTTATCATTTTTACTGCTCGTTAACTGGTTTCAAAAAGAAACTTCTCTTTACCAATTTGATCCTGCCAGTTCTTTTCACCGAGTTCTCGGTACCCTTCTATATACAATGATGCTGGCATTTTGTTTTATCTATATTGTTTTAAACAGATAGTTCATGATGAAAAGAAAATATTTCTTGTTTCAGAGGCAGGACTAAGGCCAGTGGGAGCAGATTATAAAAGGTTGATTTCAGCTCCACACAAAGAGCTTTCTAACTGTGGGGCTGTTTGTGAAGGAGCAAGTGGCCTATCACTGCCTGTGTTTGACAAGCTGGGTGATCAGCATGGAACCGCTGTCCTGAGGATGCTGGTCCCAAGACTCAGCTGGCTAGTGCAGACGGAGGGCTTACCTGGGGGACCCTCCCAGCCTGAACACTGGAACCTCTGCTGGCAAGTAGGACCGGAGGAGCTGTTGGGGGTGGATGTGGGCCATGGCTTCTCAGGCCCTCTGTGGGGCAGGCTGGGGCTGGCAGGTCGCCGTGTCGCTTGAGCCACGGGGCACAGCTGCGAGACTGCTCGGGACGTGCTGCCTGCTGGCACCGGGCCGCGGTACACTTTGTCTTCAGCACTGGGATTTCGGAGACTTAGTGCTCACACACCCCTGGGGGATTTGAGATGAGAATGTCAAGGAGACACTGCTTAATAACAAGGCTGTAAGTTGGTGTTTCCATTGTATTCATTTCCCCCTCGCATTAGGGTATCTGAGCCAGAAACAGGTAGCTAGGGAAGGCATTTTAGTGACCTGGAATACAGAAAAATATATTACACAGTTTCTGGAAACACAAGGAACTGAAATACCTTCAACCATTTGGAAAGATAATGGAAATTGTGCTTCTTTCTTTTAACTATTTTTTGTGAGGTTTAACTATATGGTATTGCCCCTTTTAATTTTTTCACAAAACAGACTCTGGCAGAACTCAAATGGGTAAATGAAAAGCTAGTCACCAGCCAACTCCTGGGTGACATTTCAGCAGCGGGTGACAGCTTCCTGCTTTCTCGCCATGGCAATGCCACTCTGATAAATGGAAGGAGTTGGTGATGTGCCAAAGTGTCATGAAGGGTTTTTAAAAGAGGTGCTTGTAATTGTGCAGACATTAGATTGAAGGGACCCAAAAAAGGGAGCTATATGCGGCCCCATGGTAGGGTCCCGGGGAAGAAAGGATGATCCATAGCCACAGAAGGGTTAGGGTGCTGAGCGTGAAAAGGCCATGGTGTTCATTGGTTCACTGGACTCAGTTAACCCCAAATACTAGGTACCTCCTCTGTGCAGCCCCTGTAATAGGAGTGGTGAGCTGTACAAAGAAGAATCCCGTAACTCCCTCAACTAACTTAGAAATTTAGTTCTTACTGAGAGCCACCATTTTTTTTTTAAATACAGAGCAAGGCACATTGAGGTGCTTGGTGAACTCTGACAGTCCCAGAATCTGCTTCAAGTTGAAAGAGGTGCCACCTAGATGCCCCATGCGTGGCTGCATGCAGGAGAGCAGCCTGAGGGGGACACAGCAGTCTGCTCCTGGCTGGGGCTGGGAGCTCCAGGGGCCTGCCAGTTGAAAGGAGGCAGAGAAATTGAGTCAGTATTAAGGGCACGGTGCAGATTTGCCATGATCCAGGCGTATACAGTGCTAGACACTGGAGATACAAAAAGAGACAAAGAAACAACATAATTAAAATGTGATTAAGATCATCACCAACAAAACCAAAATCTGGGAAGAAAAGAGGTATCATTTGGCACTAAAGATAGCCTTTAAAGAAAATCAGTACCATCTGTGGAGCCGGCGGCTGATTCCATGGAATTAGAGTCAGAGTTAGATGAGCCCAAGGAAGGCTCTGTGTCAATCTGGTTAGGGGTGGGGTGGGGACCCAGCTGGGGGAGGTAACGGGGTCAGCCTGTTTAGTCTGCATTCCTTTCTGGCCCTGTTTACGGGAGGTAAGTACACCTTTACTTTGGTGGGTTGATGAAGACGATGCCGTCTCTTCTCCAAATGCTTCGGCGGCCGATGACCAACTCTTACAGCCAGAGAAGCGCTGTCTAGCGCCGAGGAAATACCCCAGTGGCGTGCAGTTTCCGAGCCCTGGGCCTCCTCACGGTCGCCCACCCCATCGTTTCACAGCACACGTTCCTCTCGCGCCGGGCACCAGAGGGTTTCTCGCTGCTGTTCCTCAGCTCCACTCCTTCAAAAGCATCCACACACCAAATAGTAGATCTGACAGTAAATACGGGTCTGACAACAGACGAGAGGTTGTTAAATTTGGTTTTTCCCCCAAGGGATGATGGAGGATTTAACAGCTTCAGTTATGTTCAGTTTTACTTATAAATGGTGATAACTCATTTGCGATGTGGTTTTATTTTCTGTTTTACATGTATTTCATATGCAGCCACATAAGCCAGTACTGAATTTACTTTCACGCGGTACTGTTGGATAGCAGCAGCCAGTACACAGTGTGCCAGCTCCAGCATGGGGCCGGCTGCCTTTGACAGAGCTGGGCAGACACCAGCTCACGGGTAGGCTTTTCCAAATGCATATGTGATGCTGAAGTAGCTGCTTGGTTGGTCATTTCAGTCAGATAATCAGAGAAACCAGTGGGAAAAGCATTTCTAAAACTTAACTAAATAAATAGATTTTTAGATGGTTTGTAGTGCTTGATTCGTGCAAAAAAAAAAAACTTAACCTCTTATTCTTTATTTAGAAACAGCTGAAGCAAAAACATATGGCTTTGGAGACACATCTAAGTTTGAATCCTGGTGTCACGTTTAGTTCTGTGTACCTTGAGCAAGATACTTGGCGTCTCTGGGCTTCAGTGTTTTCATCTGTGAAAATGGGGATGGCAGTGTTCTTGCGTAGTGTTTTCAAAAGTGTTATATTTTAATAGTAAATATAAGGTGACAGCACAGTACCTAAAAAGCAAACAAATGTTAATTCCTGTCCTCCTAAGAAAAAGTAATCCCAGATGGACAAATGGGAGTTGTTTCATAACACCAAGCACACCATGTTGTTCTGGCCTCCCCATCATTGCCTTCGCTGCCAGGTACTTGAGCTCTACGTACTCAGCGTCCACCGTCGGATCCTGTAAGAAACAACCATGTGAAATAGGTTATTGTATGTACAATTGGAAAACTGTTGAGGATCTTGTTCATTATATCACTCAGCACCTCCTCTATAAAACCTTTTGTAAGAAATGTCTTAAAAATTTACTACCAAGAGAAAGTTAGCTTGCCTCAAGGTACAGGTAAATTTAATCTTAAGAATTGTGTAACTTGCCCTGGCTGGTTTGGCTCAGCGTTTAGAGCATTGGCCTGCAGACCAGAGAGTCCCAGGTTCGGTTCCCACTAAGGGCATGTACCTTGGTTGCAGTTTGTCCCTGGCCCCGATTGGAGTCATGTGGATGGCAACCAGTTGATGTGTCTCTCTCACATCAATGTTTCTCTCTCTCTCTCTCTCTCTCTCTCTCTCTCTCTCTCTCTTCCCCCCCTCCCTCCTGCTCTGTCTGAAGATAAATGCAAAAAATGTCCTCAAGTGAGGATTAAAAAACAGAAAGAAAAAAAAAAGAATTGTGTAACTTGCCATTTTCCCTTTTACAGAGGCTCAGAGCCAAATTGGAAGCACAGCTGTTTATACAGAAGCCCTCCCCCTTCTCCCCCATCTTGCTATGTGCATTTCCCTTTTCCCTGATCTCAGTGGTTCTATTCTTAACATTTCCCATGTTGCTCTGTGTGGGGAAAGAGGTTTGATACTGTTTGATGCTATTTCAGTTGCAATTCAATAGAAGCCCAGTCCTGCCTGGCAAGTCACTCCTGCCCATGACATGCTCCTGACATGTCAAGCAGAGACTGAAGCATAGCAGAGGAGCTCCCAGGTAGCATTTGTTAGCTTCAAGGGCACTCCGGACCCCAGTCTAGAACTGGTGAAGGAGAAGAGCAACTGGATTGGCTGAAGCACACTTCTACCTCACTCTCACCAGGGGTAGGAATGTCCAGCCCACGGGCCACGTAAAGCCCATAAAATCAACACCAGCTAGAATCACACACCTCACCAAATTAGCCTGACCCATTATAGCAGACTAAATTTTAAGTTGATAATTTCGTATGGCCCGCAAATGATGTTATGGATATCCAATGACCTTTGGCTGAAAAAAAAACCCTGCAAACCAACCTTCAGATCTCTCTGTGGCTACTTGCACAACTTACAGCCTTTGAAGGGGATGGGGAGGAGTGGGCAGAGCGAGCGAATCTGGCTTGAGAAAGGTGTCAGTAACATTCCACCCCTCTTATTGAGTCTTAATTCACATTCAAACATTATTAAATTGTGTACTTTCTCTTGTAAGCCTCCTTAAATCCTTACAGAGTTGAGGCAAGATGTTAAAAAAACATGAAACTTCCAGATCAAATACATATATATGTAGTTGTATCTGTGTGTGTGTGTATACACACACACACATATATAAATATGTATACATTAATGTCGCATGTTCATGATCTGTGTACCTAAACATGGGTGATTACTCCCCAAATGCACATGTGTACAGAGGGCATTCAGTGGCCGGGGCTAGCCACAGGCAGTTTGCTCATTGCTTAAGTCGCTGAGTTAGGTTTCCACACTCGAGTCACGTAAGTCAATGCTGACCAATTAATTTGTACTGAACAGGCAGCACGCCTCACTAATCACTGCAGAGATCATACTGCAGGAAACCAGTTATCCACAAGGCCGTGTCTTCCACCCACCTCTTAGCTTCTAGCCCGCAGAGTCCGTGTCTCCTTGTTCTTCACACTTACGGTCCTTGGCCCAAAACGGGTGCATAATGATGTGTAAGGGATGAATGAGAATTGTTTAAGGGGAGATTATTCAGAGTAAATGAAATGTAGACTATCAGAATGTTTGCCAGGGAATGGCATTTTGGACAAGTTGTTATTGCTTGTAAGAACTTTCAGAAACACAAACTGTTCCCCTAACCAAATGCCACTGAGTAAGATCCTACTTTACTGGGTAGATAAACATGATTTCTCATCGGCATGTGCTGCATCGAGGCCCCATTCCACTTTTTAAAAAATAAACACGTTTTAAGTGTTTCCATGCAGCTTATTGTCTCAAAAATGTCGTCATCTGATTTATATTGTTCATTTCCTTAGCAGCCCTGTGCTACTGTCAGAGAAAAGTTACATCTGGGACTCCTCACAATTATTACTAATTCTTAATCAAGACTGAAATCAGGTGGCTTTGCTGAATTTATGGTTGCCTGAAACATTTTTATTTTTAGTGTCCTTATGGTGCCCACCCTGGACTATATATCCAGCAGTCTGCAGTCTGTGCCTGACGATATAAAAGATTTGAATGTTCACACACCATAATAAATAATGAGTGTCAGTGAGAATGCATCATGGTAAATCCTTAGGTAATTACTTTCTGCCTCAGTTAGGGGACTGTGGTGACATACGCTAAAAGTTCCTCCTCAAGACAAACCCTGGAGTAGCTGTCCTAGTTAAATATAGTTTCTGTGCGGCATGTGTATTGCTCGCTGATGTTGGCCTGTTCCTGGCCAGCAGCCGACGGGAGGAAGTTCCAGTGTCCACGAGTTCCTCAGCAAGGAAAACCGGGCTCCTCCACCGAGCTCTCGGAACATGACGCAGGCACTACTCCCACTCTGTCTTCCTTCTTCCTGTCCCCGGAGCTGGACAGCTTTGTTGCTCTAAGTGTTCGGTTTGTGAGCTCGTCAAACATTGGATTAATGTGGCGGAACAAGAGGAGATTTCTGCATTAAAGTGGGGTGTGCTCAGTTCTTCCTGAAGTTACAGAGAACCTCATATCCAGAGTCCCGTGAGAGAAACAGATTTCTCTGTGAGGCGTTAGGCTTCCTTCTTCTATGTCCTCCTTCCTCTCAAAATTCTAGGGCCTGGGCCTTCTAGACTGGGAGAGTGTTTGCTCTGGGGGGAAAATATAAAAGAAGAACTTCAAAGAGCCAAGCCAGAGGTTAGTTTAACCTTTTCAAGATGTTTCCACTGAATGAAAACTTTTAGAGTTGAATTTGCTTTGTGAGAGCTGTCCTGAACGAGATGGTTTATCTACCAGAGATTTAGACAGATACCCACCCACGGGACAAATCACCTCAAGAGGAGGGACTTGTGAGCTATCAGCCTTGGCCTGCAAACAGAAGTTAAGAATCACTGAAGCTACATTGTTCCCCTGAAGACAGGAGCCTCCTCTCCCACAAAAATATATGTATCTATTTGGAAATACATGCTCTGTTCTAATAGCTCAAGAGAAGGTGGGCCCCTGCAGCGAATGCACCCCTGGGCCTTCCTGCTATGATGCACAGAATTCCTAGCCAAATGGAAAGTATGCGTCATTAATATAGCCAAAGACCTAAGGAGACTATAGCTGTGCAAGAAATTTATCTCATCAATCATTGCAGTTTACTATCAAGTCAACCTGTCACCAAGTGGCCCAGCACCTTCCGTGTGCCCCATACTGTGCTTCTCGTCCAGGAGAGGCAAAAGATTGGCTAGATGTGGTCCCTGCTTTAAAGGAGCTTGGGAAACATAGCCAATGAAAGCAGTAGCCCATATTTCCCATGTTGATTCTAATCATGTCTGCGTCTATTTCAAGCCAGTGTGTGCCTTGAGGGCAAAAGCCATGTCTTGTGCACCATGCCTGGCACATATTTGGGGGGGTCGGTGGTGTTTGTGGAATGAACTGGTACTGCCTGCAGCACCACTGGCCTCCTTCTGTAATCAGGACTCGGTCGGGACACCATTCCTTCATGCCCTTCCTGGGGTGCACATTTGGGCCTGTCCACCCTCGTGTAAGCGTCTGGGGAAGGGAAAGGAGATCTGTGTCAGCAGGGATGTAATTTCAGTGGTTTTATTTTAAAAACGGGACATGGCAGTGAAGAATTCTATGTTCCCAGCATTTGTGCAGAATTTGGCTGAACTTAAAAACACTAGTTGGACTTGTGCCAATTCTTTGGAAGTTACGGGCAGATATAAGAAGCATGGGGACCTTCCAAGAAATGAAGCTACTTCACGTCAATGCCGGCGATGCTTGTTTCAGACAAACTCGAGCTGATGGGAAATGTAGAGCAGAGCTTCTCAAACGGGGCACCTTGTATACAGACGCACACTCCTTTGTGTGTCAACATGATCTCTTGAGCTCTTGGGACATCTAGGTATGTCTGCAGTATGATTCGACTCAATGATTTTTTGACTTTATGATGATCTAAAAGATCTGCATTTAGTAGAAACCAGCTAGCCTAAGCAGTGATGTTTTGTAGGTTAGGTGTATTAAATGCATTTCTGACTTGCAGTACTTTCATTTTACAATGGTTTTATCCATCGTGAGGCAAGGAGCATCTGTGTACAGATATAGATGAGGATATGCAGTATTTATACGTTCCAGAGGACTAGAAGGGTTCACAACAAGGTACCAACTGTGCTTGCCTCTGGATGGTCAGATTATGGCATCCTTTAATATTCTTTACTTGTCAATTTTCATTTTTAAATTATTTATATGAATTAATTGTATAATTTTTAAAAATCAACAAATATTAACTGAAATGTTGAAGTAGGACTTACCAAGGTGGGGTGGTCCAGCCAAAGATTTATGTATATGTTATATTCCAATGCTGTCTTAGAAACCATTTGTCCTAAGTGTTCACCCTCCATTTTTTGTCAGTTTAAAAATGACTATTTTCAGTCAGTGAATGCTTTTCTGAAAAAGAAAGAAGAAAGCAGATGTCACAAATCAGAGAAACTGCTACATGTTGATAGATTCACACCATTTTTTGCATCTACGCCTAATATTAGGTAACAGTCCAAATTTTCTCCATTTGTAGATATTCTCGTAAAGTTTACTTCCTATTAAGGATATGTTTGATGGAGTATAAGAGAAAAACCTACTGGTCAGATGTCAGTTCTAATAGGCTGAACTGCAGAAGACACTGATGGTTGACCTTTGGATGATACAGACCCTCGCCAAACAGTAGTCTAGAAGCTGGGAAGTCTTGTTTCCACTCTCCTCCTCCTCTTACCAGTGCCTGTGGACAGAGTGATGCTTGGACATTTGTATGGCATGTTACGCTTGTAAAGTATTTGTGGTCATTCAGGTTTGTTTTCTTCACAACAGATCTATGAATGCCTAATTTTTTTTACCTAGGCTCAGGTTCTTAAGCAGGAGTTAGAAGGCAATATTTGCCTTCTCACATTGAATGCCTATAACCTAAATGAGATCAATATCATTTAGCTCTTCTGGGAGAAGTACTGTTTTTGCCACTTTTCAGCATTATAAAATACTTCATGTTTGGAACTGTGGCATGTTACACTCAATGGGATTTAAAAAGAGTTGTCTAGTCCAGTTTCTTCATCATACAAATGAAAAGGTTGAGACCAACACAATCAAAGGGAAATGCCCAGAGTGCCAGGAAATACTGGCGGGGCTGAGGCCAGAGCCCAGTTCTCTTTCCACTACTTCCAATGCTCTGTACTGTTTACATAAGATGTCACAGTTTTGGGGGGGAATTTCTATTGTTATGTAACAATGTTTTCAAATCTGTATTTTTTAAGGAAGGAAAGAACTTTAAATACAGTGCCTGGCACAGCATAGGTAATCAATAAGTACTTGGTGACAAAGGTATTTGATACACTTGCCTATAATCACATGTTAAATAAGTAAAAAATGCAGCACATTTGCACCCACACATAAATTGGTTGGTAGGTAGGTGGATGAACGGACAGGTGCACAGGTAGATTAGGTACTGGGTAAAATGTAGCTGGTAACAGAATGTGGGCTCTCAGTCAGCACAAGGATTCAGTTAGCATGTGTCCCACGTCTGCATGTCTCTCTTCAAAGGAAGAAGCTCTGGAGAAGAATGACAAAGAATTAAATGACACAGAGAAAATATGCATCTTTTCAGTGAAAACCTAGCAGAATGGCTGATGTGAGAAAGCCATACACACCTGTATGTGTGTTTTTATTTCACGATAGAACTGTCTACAGCAACCCTTTGTTCAGCCATAAAATAGACTACCTGCCCTTCCACGTGCACCCAGCCAGCACGGTGTTAGGGAAGCCAGACAGCAAGTGTCTTAGGAACACTGCCCAGTCACTGTACAGTACATCTTTGTTTTGGATTTGAATTTACAAGTTTTTTATATTTCCTTTGAAAAGAGTGATTTATAAACCATTAAGCAAAGAGCTAATCTTCACCAAAGTAGAGTGATAAGCTGAGAGAGAAATAAATAAACCTGGACTAATTCATAATACCTTATAGAAGGCACATTGTTTTCTTTCCACTGGTTAGCATATCCAGCAGGAAGTTAAATTCCATTTTCTTTTCCAATTCACAGAATATGTCTTCTCTATCACCCTTTCTACATATTGAGCAACATCTTGCTCATAACTGTGGCATATGCTACATTGAAACGATGGTGAAAATCATTGTTTTTCTTTCACCTGATGGAAATTTCACTTTTTAATTGAATGATGGAGGCATTTCAAGTATAAATTAAAATAAAGATAACTACTATTTAATTTGGTTGGGCTCATATAAAAAATAATAAAATAGCAGTCTAAGCAACCTGACTCAAGTTTGATACAGAAAAATTTAACACATTCCATTTAAGTAAACAAGAAGATGTTCTTAACAGTACTTAAAGACACCAACTTCAGTCATCAAAGGAAACTCACTTGAATGGAGCAACAGATGAATGAGGGGTTTCTGTACTTGTCTATTATTGATTTCATTTATTGATTCTTTTTCTCTCCTCCATTCACCTAATAACATCACATGTATGCGACTGGATACGTATTTAGAAATATGCATTTATGTAATCTTCCATTTTTAAATCATGAGGCTAACAATATATTTTATTGCACATGCCTCTGGTGTCCTACTTTGAGTTCTGCTTAAATTCTTAATAACATCTTAATAAAACTATTGCAGAGAGCAGAGCTAGCCACGAACATTTATGATGTCACATTAAGGTAGAGTGTGTGCCACATGCCTTATAATAATGTAATGATTGCAAATAGGATTTTACATAGAAAAGGCTCAAAGCAGTTAAAACATTCTATATGGAACCATATTTCTGAGTGTGAAAGTCTCATTTTACACAATTATTTATTAAGTGCTTTCAAACTTAATAGGGCTTAGTCTTGGTTTTTATTCTATATTAGTAAGGGAAAATCCTATAATCAATCTTGAATGTATACCTTGTCTCGCCTGGTGATAATGACTACATAATTTCTTACCTTACTCTTGCATTGGCCCATGGTGTTTGCTGCTTCCTGAAGTCAATACACACAGACTTGAGCCAACTTAAATGTTGTTTCAATATTTACCTAGTACAAAGAAAATTCCATTTGAGAAAACCACAGAGTATAGTCATTCCTGGAACAACCAAGAGATGATTATTACTGTTGGAAAGAATTACTTTACCCTGCTTTCCTTTGAGAGTGACCAAAATAGTTAATTTAAAATATATTTCAAATTCAGAGGCATATGTATATTTGAAGTGCCCACACATCTAAGATTGTTCTCTGTTAGTTTCGTGAACTGCTATTCTTTTAATTAAAAACATTTGAAATGCATAACCAAAGATGATTAATTTTTATATCTTCGTAAAACTTTTATATAAATTTGTGAATCAAAACAAATTCTTTATCAAACTACGTCTGGCTTTCTTTTTATATGGACATGGAGTAAATGCTGAGAATCAAAGCAACCATAATTAAAAAAGACTGGTCCGTAGGTGGGTAATGTTTGTGTTCAGCTTTCTTCCATTTCCTCTCCTAGTTCCCTTCAACAGCTCTTCCTTTCCATCTTACTCTGCTTTGCCCCTTCACACCATGATAACTGTTAAAAACTTGGCAGTGAGCCAACATAAGGAAAATCTGTTAGCCAGACTTCTCTGAAGACAAAACATTTAGGTGGTCTGTTCAAAACACTTTCTAATAATTGGAGCACAGCACAAAGATACACTGTCTTTAGTACTCAGCCCACCTGTACAAAAGGAAGTCCTACCAGTGCTGGGTGACTCCCTCCCTGTTAGCAACCCTGGCCTTACAACATGGCTTTCCCAGAGTCATCATTTCTTACCTGGTGTGTGTGCACATAATGGAGTGTGTGCACATTTCTAACAGTTTTACCTTGCACTCATTTGAAATGTTTGTTTACATGTCTTGCATTCACGTGATTGTAAGATTCCTGAGGGCAGGAATTGTATCTCATGCCTGGCAACAAGGAGACATGCAGTAAATGGGTGCAGGAGCAGCTGAGTGAATCAGTCCAGATGGCACAGTGAGGGTAGGGATTCCAATGTGCCATTGAAAAGTGCAAAGAAATGGGTGGATGTGAAATGCAGAGAGGTAGAACTAGAGAAAGGCAAGGGAGGTATCACAGAGTCAGTGCCTTCGAGCTTTTGAGTAGGACTCCAGTGGCAGTGGTTGAACAGGGAAATCAATAAGAGAAGTTCATAAGGGAAGTTGACAAATATACTTTTAGGCCATTTGAATGAAAGTTGAGAAACTGTGTGTCAAATTTTTTCTCAGTAAAACAGTATCTAAAATGTGCCTCCATTCCTAGCCTCTGACATTCCCTTCCCTACCAAGCCCCACCCAATTTCCTAGAGATATATTTTCAGCTAAATTACTTTTTAGCAGGAAAATACTATTTTATAGACCTAGCAGATGTACATCTTTTATTTTTATTATTTTTTCTTTATTGATTTTTACAGAGAGAAGGAGGGAGAGAGAGATAGAAACAGCAATGAGAGAGAACATCAATGGGCTGCCTCCTGCTTGCCCCCCACTGGGAAGCAGGCCCACAGCCTGGGCATGTGCCCTGACCGGGAATTGGACCGGCGACCTCCTGGTGCACAGGTTGACTCTCAGCCAGTGAGCCACACTGGCTGGGGCAGATGTACATCTTTTAAAGAACATTTCCCTCAGTTCTTGAAATTCACCATCCTTTGTAGACTTGGGAGGAGAGGAGGTGAGGGATACAGAAATCTGGAGACTGATGTCCTGAGGCGAAGGCTCTCCCAGCCCAGTGGCAGTCCATTCTTCAAGAGGGTCAGCCCTTCAGGTCTCGGTGTCTTCAGTGGTACTAAGTTCACAACAAGAGAAGACACACTTACTTACTATCTATGTTATATAAATTCTGTGCACTAAGACACTGGTATAACCTCTTAATTTCCAAATAAATAATTTCTGAGGGGGAGATTTACCTCATTTTATACCAGCCACTCTTTGTAGCACTAGGGCTGTCTGGACTCTGCTTCTGCGTCTCATAGGCCTCTGGAGCCTCAAATGCATCTCTTTGTAGCACTAGGGCTGTCTGGACTCTGCTTCTGCGTCTCATAGGCCTCTGGAGCCTCAAATGCATCTCATCCATATCATTAGATATGCCGAAGGAGGGGCTACTTAGCTGAGTGATAGGTAAGCTAGGAGGGAAATAACCTCATGTATGCTAGTTAAAGTCTGTGAGTTACAAAGAGAATATCATAAATAATTCATTTTCAATTTTCAGCCTCTCGTTATTCAAATTTTTGGAATGAACTCTAGATTTCCCAAGAATTTCTTTATAAGTGCTATCAGGTGACAGAATGCAGAGATATCTGCCATGTGTTTTCTCGCATTTCTGTCTATTGTCTGTCTGATCTCCCAGTGATGAGGCTGCAGTCTTGTCTTGACCCAAAAGTAGTACCCCGTGGATCAGAAGGAATATCTGAAACACATTGATTTGTGGTTGGAATAGTAAGCTAAGCTCTAGTTACATCCTACCAGAGGCCTTAGGAAAGAGTCTCCCAGATATTTTTGCTGCTGAAGAGATGACATGCTGCAACTGACCTACTGTTGAAAGCCAGACCCAAGAGTTAACAAAGCAAACTTTTTACTTTCTAATGTTTCCCTCAGGTTATGCTTTTCTTAGGACTGATACCCTCTGTAATCTTAGAGACCTTGTCTGTAAGACATTACAACTAGGCCCTTAAAATGGGTAATCATTGGTTCTGGAATATAATTGTAACCAAATATATCCTCAGGTCAGCTTTCTCTCACCCTTTTCCTTAAAATCCAAATAAAAACATTAAGTTCTACTTAACCATCATGCCCTGTTGAATGTTTTTGCAGATTTTGTGTGTGTGGTTATGTGCTATTATTTCCTTTAGTTCTAAATTTATGTTTCTAAACACTTTCTTCATCACCCCTACCATCTTGTGAACAATATGCAGGTTGTTGACTTCTCCACAGCATTGATTATCTTACCCCGTTTTATTCCCCAGGATACCCTAAATAATGCAATGACTTGCAAAAGCTTGGAATCATATGACCATCTCAATAGATGCAGACAAAACATTTGACAAAATTCAGCATCCATTTATAATAAAAATTTTCACCAAATGAGCTTAAAGGGAATATACTTCAACATAAGAAAGGTTATATATGACATTTCCTCTAGTTAACATCATACTCAACAGTGAAAAGCTGAAAGCCTTTCCTCTAAGACAGGAACACGATAAGGATGGCAACAATTGCCCCTTTCATACAACATATATTGGAAATTCTAGCCAGAGCAATTAGGCAAGAAAAAGAAACGAAAGGCATCCAAATTGGAAAAGAAGAAGTAAAACTATCACTACTTGCTGATTACATCATGCTTTATAAAGAAAACTCTAAGGACTGTATCCAAAAACTTAAAACTAATAAACGAATTCAGTAAAGTTGCAGGATACAAAATCAGTACACAAAAATCAGTTGCGTTTCTATACACTAATAGTGACCTATCAGAAAGAGAAGTTAAGAAAACAATCCCATTTATAACTGCATCAAAAAGAACAAAATACCTAGGAATAAATGTAACAAGGTGAAAGACCTGTATATTGAAGGCTATAAGACATTAGTGAAAGACAATGAAGAAGACACGAATAAATGTAAAGATATCCCTGCTCAGGATTGGAGGAATCAATATTGTTAAAATGCCCATACTACCCAAAGAAATCTACAGATGTAATGCTTTGATGTAATTTCTATCAAAATTTTAATGTCATTTTTCAAAGAAATAAAACACATAATCCTAAAATTTGTTTAGAATCACAAAAAGACCCCAAATAGCCGAAGCAATCATGAGAAAGAAACAAAGCTAGAGACATCACACTTTCTGGTTGCAAATTATATTACAAAGCTTATAATAATTAAAACAGTATGATATTGGCACATAAACAAGACACAGATCAATGGAACAGAATTGAGAGTCCAGAAATAAACTGACACATATATGGTGAATTAATTTATGACAAAGAAGCCAACAATATACAATGAGGATAGGACAGTCCCTTCAATAAATATTTTTTGGAAAATAGGACAGTCACATGCAAAAGAGTGAAACCAGACCACCATTTTACACCATGCACAAAAATTAACTCAAAGTGGATTAAAAACTTGAACATAAGACCTAAAACCATAAAACTCCTAGAAGAAAACAAGGCAGTAAGTTCCTTGCTATGAATCATGGTAATAATTTTTTTAATCTGACAGCAAAAGCAACAATAATAAGACTACATCATACAGAAAAGCTTCTGCAAAGCAAAGGAAGCCATCAGCAAAATGAAAAGACAGCCTACCAAATAGGAGAAAATATTTGCAAGTCATTTATCTGATAAAGGATTAATATCCAAAATATACAAAGAACTCATGTAATTCAATAGCAAAAACAACAACAAGCAATCTGATTTTTAGAATGGGAAATCTGAATAGGCATTTTTCCAAAAACTGCATACAGATGACCAATAGGTACATAAAAATATGCTCAACATCCTTAATCATCAGGGAAATGCAAATCAAAACCACAATGAGATATCACCTCACACCTATTATAATGGCTACTATCAAGAAGGCAAGAAATGATGTGTTGGCAAGAATGCGAAGAAAAGGGAACCCTTGTGCATGGTTGGTGGCAATGTAAAATTGGTGCAACCACTATGGAAAACAGTATGGAGGTTTCTCAAAAACTTAAAAATAGAACTACCTAATAACCCAGCAATTCCACTTCTGGGTATTTATCTAAAGAGAACAAAAGCAATAGCTTGATATCTGCTCCCCCATGTTTGTCACAGCTTTATTTACAATAGCCAAGATATGGAAGCACCTAAGTGTACTTTGATGAAAGGATAAAGAAATTGTGATACACATGCACATGTGTGCGCGCGCGTGCACGTGCGCGCGCGCGCACACACACACACAGGAATATTTAGCCATAAAAAAGAAGGAAATCTTGCCATTTGTGACAACATAGATGGACCTCCGGGACATTATGCTGAGTAAAATAAGTCTGACAGAGAAAGACAAATGCCACACGATCTCTTATATGTGGAATTACAAAGGAAAAAAATTATCATGTAAATCAGCAAAACGTCTACATAAATATATAAATATGACTTAAATTACTCATGGGGGTGTAACACAGCATGGTGACTATAGTTAATAATACTGTAGTATTGCATATTTGAAAGTTACTAAGGGAGTAAATCTTAAAAGTTTTCATCACAAGAAAAAAAATCTGTAACTGTGGTGATGGTTGTTAACTAGACTTATTGTGGTGATCATTTTGCAATATATACAAATATTGAATCATTATGTTTTATACCTAAAACTAATATAATTTTTTAAAGGATTGGAAATGAAGAGGCAACTAGAACTGAATTTTTACATCACAGTTGTGACAGTTTCTCACTGATTTGTTACCACAGTGAATCATTTACTGGTCATCTCTTCTCTGTTCCTATGTTGCAAGAAGCAGCTGTCTCTTTAGAGGAAACCTATAATTTCCTGGCTTCTCCTTGGTGCCTGTTCTTTCCCGAACTGCCCTCTCTTTGGCCTGACCCAAGGAGACCCCACAAATCAGTTTCCTTCATGACGATCTATTGTGATAACTTTTTACAGAGCAATTTAGTTTCCTCTATTTCAACTTTCTCATTCCTTGAAGGCCTTACTTTTCTTTATAGTGTTTTTTGCAAACTAAAGATTTGTTTTCCCTCTAAAGCTGAATTTTATCCTCTAACCCAATGTAAAACTAGCTACAGTCAGGTATAAATTAATAGCAATGTTTTCTTTCTGTTACATACCGAAAATCTTATTTTGTCAAACTCTGGTGGTTGCCGCGACAGTGCAGCTCTGACACAGGCTCAGCGAGTTTGCTGGAAACCAGCGTGCGGCCAGAGCCCTGCACTGCGCCGGGACGTTGTGTGAACGCAGGCAAAGGTGTGTTTCAGTCCAGGGCCTTGAGTACAGGTGCCCTTCCAGTGCGAGACACATGCCAGGAACACAAGACTGTAACTCTGATAGTGAAAGTAGCCACTGGGCTGTGCAAAGTCATCCAGTCCTCCAGTTGGTCAGATATCACCCACCATTGCTTATCCACAGGGTCCGGTAGGAAAGGATGTCTGGTTGGTGTCTCTGTCAATGATAAAGGTGGACCTAGCATCTACATAAGAAACTACCGAACTTGTAAGAATTTTTATGAATTTTTTTGAGCCAAACTGATGACAGTTGCTGGGAAGCAAAATCTTAATGGATTGAGAAAATGCTCCAGACAGTGGTAGCTTTGCACCTTATTTTATTTTTTTATTGATTTTAGGCAGAGGAAGGGAGAAATAGAATGGGGGTGGGGTAGGAGGAGAAACATCAATCAATTGCCTCCCATATACATCCCAATCGGGGATCGAACCTGCAACCTAGTTATGTGCCCTGCCTGGGGATTGAACCCATACCTTTATGGTGTACAGAACAACGCTCCAACCAAATGAGCCACACTGGCTAAGCATTGCACCTTATTTCATACATTACAGTCGAATGAGGAGTCTTAAGGAGGGTTACATGAAATTCAGTGGTGGTAGATTAAGGAGGTGGGAGAAAGCAAAGCAGGGAAATATCAGATTGGATAAAAAGTAAAATGAAGAGACAAATATCTCTCTTACATTGGTAGGTACAGGATAGTTAACACAGCATAGAGATGGTATGTGAGAGAACAAGATAACAATGAGGGGTTGTGTGGCCTCTGCTCTGGTGGGAGAATGTGCCCCGAGGGGTCTGGGAAGAGGGAATCACTCTGACGTTCCAAAGGTAGGTTATCATAGATGAAGAAAGACAATAGGCAGGCTCAGTTAAAGTGAAGATTGACCTTTGTCCAGAAAGACACTGGCCTAGGACTTGACTATCCACCATGACTCACTTTTCATTAGGAAGTTTGATTTCAGACCATCCCGTGTGGCTCCTTTCAGTCTCTGAATTTGTGTGGCCACCATGCATGCCTCCCTGAGCTTGTTGCGTTAGTATGTGGCCCTTTTGTCCACATCGCTAGGGAAAGTGTTCAGTGAGGAATGTGGTAAACTGGAATTTAAAAAGAAGAGCAGTCTGCTTGTATTTCCCACACAGCTCTCTCTGGCTAACACACATCTGTCCTCCTCCTCTGCCATCGTCACCACGGGCAGCTTATGTGGAAGGTGCTCTGTTGTTACTTTGTTATTATGCTTCTTCTAGAAATTTAGCAGGTACTCCTGGATTCGCCACCTAATCCGTAACTCGTGGTTAGCATCTGATATATTTCCTTCTAATCTTGTTTCCCTGCATTGTTTTATTTTTTTTAATATGTTTTTATGGATTTTATAGAGAGAAGAAGGGAGAGGGAGAAACATCAATGAGAGAATCATTGATCAGCTACCTCCCACATGTCCCCTACTAGGGATCAAGCCTGCAACCCTGGCACGTGCCCTGCCGTGTGTCCAACCAGTGACCTCTCGGTGCACAGGACGACACTCAACCAACTAAGTCACACGAGCCGGTGCATTTTTTCTTTAGCAAAGTTGCATTTAAAATATGTAGAATTTTTTTGCACTTACAAAATAATATAGTGGCTTAAACAATCAGTGAAAAAATGTTGTGTTCTAATAGAAAAATGGGCAGTTCAATAAAAACAGTTCACTAAACAGTTTATCTAAATTTATAGCCAGAAAACAAAATTTAAAAGTTTAGCCTCAACAGTAATCAAAGAAATACAATTTAAAATAATGACTTCATTTTTCATTCACAGTTTAAAATATAAATATAGTATCTCCTTCTACTGAGAAAGCAGTTATATAACTTCCGTCTGAGGCTGGTGTGAGTGTAAAGCCCATTATGGGTTAATAATAGGATATATATATATATTTATCTTTTGCTATTTTTTAAATTTATTTTTTTGTTGAAAGTATTACAGATGTGCCCCCCCCCCCCCATTGACCCCCTCCTCCCTCTCCCGCCCTCTCCCTGCTTTCCTCAAACTGGTGTCTGTGCCCATTGGTTGTGCATATATGCATATGGGTTCTTTGGTTTGTCTCTTCCCACCCCCAACCCCCCACCCCCCACCCCCCATCCCTCTGAAGTTTGTCAGTCTGTTCCCTACTTCCATGACTCTGGAAGTTGCATGAATAAGTGAAATTTTTTAAAAAGTCTATTGTGGCTGTATAAATCACCCTAAGAGTGACCATACCCCTCATCCAGGAATTCTCCTTTTTAAAATAAGTGCTAAGGAATTTGAGAAGAGTTCAAAGACTTTTATGCATTATTATTTATAAAAGTGAAATTTGGAAACAACTGAAATGATACCCATCAAGAAACAAATAGCCCAGCCAGTGTGACTCAGTGGCTGAGCGTCATCCCATGGACCAAGAGGTCGCTAGTCCCATGCCCTGGTTGCAGGCTCCATCCCCAGTGGGGGCATGCAGGAGGCAGCCAGTTAATCTCTCATTGATGTTTCCAGCTCTCTCTCCCTCTTCCTCTCTAAAAAATCAATAACACAAGGAAAATAAAATAAAATAAAGCTTTTTTCATCTGAACAATGAACTATTTTGCATATATTTAAAACACTTAAAAGAATTATTATGGACATTGAAATAAAAGGTTTCACAATAAAACAAAAGGTTTAAAGAGTAAGAAGGCCCTGGCCAGTTTGGCTCAGCGGTTAGAGCGTTGGCCTGCGGTCTGGAGAGACCCGGGTTCGGTTCCCGCTAAGGGCACGTACTTCGGTTGCAGTTTGTCCCCGGCCCTGGTTGGTCGTGCGAGTGGCAGCCACTCGATGTGTCCCTTCACGTCGATGTTTCTCTCTCTCTCTCCCTTCCTCTCTCTCCCTCCCACTCTATCTGTACAAAAAATGGAAAAATATCCTCGGGTGAGGATAAAAAAAAAAAAAAAAGAGTAAGAAGAATATTCTAATTCTAATTTTATAAACATTTATGTTTGCTTCCTTAAGGAAAGTGGAACAAATACAATCGTAACAATGGTTATTAGAGGACTACAAGTGATTTTTAGTTTCTTCTTTATACTTTCCCTTATTGCACAGATTATTTTCAGGGAGTGAGTATTTTGTCTGTACACAGAGGGGAACGTTATATAAAGAGGAAAAAGAAGGACACTTCACTCCTTCACAGTGGCTCATCAAGCATTTTAACAGTGTTCGATGGGAAAGTTCGCAGGTACACGGCACTTCCTGCCCCTCTGACTGGCTGATCCACCTGCTCACATACTGCTGAGTGTTTTCCCAGGAGAGAAGGGTGGAAAGCAGGCTCTGTCACTGCCTGTATTGAAGTCTGCGGCTCCCTCGCAGCTGTCGTTCTCCCTGCCGCTTCCTCCCTGCTCCCTCCCTCCTGTGATGCTGTTTCCTGAGGCTGGCTGCACTGGGCAGAGGTTGAAGTCTGTCTTTCATAAAGTATTTATGAAGTAATTTGATTTCTCTAACAACAACCTACAGTTTGTGCTAATAAACTAATGTGCATAAAAGTCGGAATTAAGGCCGCTCCATGACTAACCATCATGTGTACTCTGTTCTGCTCAGAGTGTGGTTTGGGTTCTGCTAAAAGGACATGTCCAATACTACCTCAGTTTATGTGGTCTTTTTCATGAACTTTTAGTACCCAAATGTCCCCAAAGAGAAGAATGGATAAGTAAATTATGATACATCACCTTGATGGAACATTACAAAGCCATTAAACATAACGAAGTCTAGACTGTAACATCAAAAAGTGTTGTAAAAAAAATGAATCCCTATATATGTTTACAACAATGTAGAAATACATGCTTGTGTTGAAAGGAAATAGAAGAGGCATGGGAAAACACGAATGATTTCATGGCAGCTGACAGAAATGCTTTTTAAACTCAGCAATAAGTGCATATTGAACACTTACCATATGCCACACACAGTGCTGAGCCCATTTATTTATTTATTTTAAAAATATAGTTGTATAGTATTTTAAATTCTAAAGAAATGTAAGGTTGGGTGGTGGAACTCATCTTCAAAGATGTCACTATGGAAAGTGTTGATTGTATCTAACAGGGGCTCTTAATATACCATCTTTTTGTACACCCGATCTATGTAAAAATTACTCTTCCAGACGCTAATATGTCTAATCCTTAGTGACCCAGATTTAGTGTTTCTCCCCCTCCATTGCATGTTACTCTTTCAGTCATGCTTTGAACAGATACTGAGCCCTGCTGTGTGCCAGGTGCGGGCAATACACAGGGACCTCATTGGGTTTCTGGACTGTGGGGAAGGGCAGACAATAAACAAGTAAACAAGTGTATTGGCAGCATGATTTCAAGTGGTGATACTGCAGAGAAGAATAGAGTACAGAGATGGAGAGCAAAGTGGAAAGCGGTAACTGATTTCAAGGAGAGTCTGGGAAGACGCCACTGAGAAAGCAGGAATGTGAAGGAGCTACCAGGCAAAGTCGGGGTGGCGGGGGGCAGAGCAGAGGCACTGAGGCAGGAGCATGTTTGGTATCTTTGTGAGACAAAGTGAGTTCAGAGAAGTGGGCAGGGGCCATGATATAGGGCCATGTGAGCCACAGTAAGGGAACCCTTCTAAGTATGACGATAAGTTTGAAGGAGTGAGAGCAGTTTCCTGCTTCTCGACAGAGAATGGGCTGTCGGACAGTGAGGAAGACGGGTTCGGCGGTCCAGACGAGAGGCGAAGGTGGCTTGGCCTGGGAGGGTACGTGTGGGTGTGGATTCAGGATCTGCTAAGGGCAGAGGACGCGCTGAGGTGGGCATGAGGAGAGACGGGGGATTAGGGTAGTTCCTAGGATTGGGGCTGAATCACCAGGTGAATGGTGACGACTTTTTCTGGGAGGGAGAAAGAAGTTCTATTTTTTCATGGTGAAAAAATTACCTAGATCTGACCTAAATGTGCTAGGTCAGTCTGGATGCTGTTATAATTCCCAGAATTCCATGGGCAGGGAAGGAGTTTCATGGGCCAGTGGGGACACCTCCAGCCTAGGAGCTGGGAATCTTGCTACAAAGTAGCAGTTTGATCCAGGACACTTATTTCTCCTCTCAGAGTTACAGTTTTCTGAATATTTGTCCAGCCTTGCCTTTCAGAGCTTTATGAACCATTTACAGTTGAATACAGATACAAGACTGATGTTGTCTTTGTTACCCGCACTTCCGCAGAGTGAGCATTTCTGGTTGGAATTGTGACCTGAAGCATGTGTGAAAAGCCAGGTCACCAGAGGAGCTCCCGTGATGTGCTGTCTGTATTTATAAAGCCCACCTATTCACCCCAGCCCCTCACCCAGCACTTATACCGTCACGTGCCAAGCAGGTGCACTAGTACTCAAAACCGATGGCTTAGCAACCGCCCCTTCCAGAGTGAAGCAAAGGCACATTCTGATGAATCCCTTAGTATCCAGAAAATTACATTTGTGCTTCATTCTCTGAGGGTTCTTACCCACTGAGGTGGTTGGTTGGTTTTCATTATCACTGCTCTCCTGTGGTAGCACATACTGTGCTTTGTTTCCGGGGGGGCCTTTCCATGCGCCTTGCCCTAGATTAACCCAGCCACATAAATGAGAGGCCACAGCAAGGAGCTGCTTCTCCCCTCCGAGCACTGCCTAATCATTCTAATCAGCGAAATTCTTTTCTTTTGCCCTCTTAACAACCTTCTCGAAGAGTCCAGTACCTGTCAGCTAAAAGAGACATCTTAGACACTGAATGGAGAAGTGGAATGTATTTTGAAAGGACAATTTAGGGAGCTGATCTAAACTATAAATGTTTTTCTTGCTAACAGGAACCTAATTCTATTATATCTGTGAAAGGTCTCTATTAAGACAGGTTTCTTTCACTCCTGGTGCTCAATTTAAACTTCTGTCCTTCCCCATACTAATTTTTAAAAAATTAAGTGGAGCCAGAGAACAATTTCCTTTTATAATTTCTTGAAGACACTCACAATCCTTCACCCAAAACACTGGCATTCATGGAAGCTCAGGACAGTGAGAAGTAGCTCGCCTACAAGGACGTGGGTGTGCGGGACACGGGCTACGTGGGTGTGCGGGACACGGGCTACGTGGGTGTGCGGGACACGGGCTACGTGGGTGTGCGGGGAGACGGGCTACGTGGGTGTGCGGGACACAGGCTACGTGGGTGTGCGGGACACGGGCTACGTGGGTGTGCGGGGAGACGGGCTATGTGGGTGTGCAGGGACACAGGCTACGTGGGTGTGCAGGACACGGGCTACGTGGGTGTGCAGGGAGACGGGCTATGTGGGTGTGCGGGACACGGGCTATGTGGGTGTGCGGGACACGGGCTACGTGGGTGTGCAGGGACACGGGCTACGTGGGTGTGCGGGACACGGGCTACGTGGGTGTGCGGGGAGACGGGCTATGTGGGTGTGCGGGACACGGGCTATGTGGGTGTGCAGGGACACGGGCTACGTGGGTGTGCGGGACACGGGCTACGTGGGTGTGCGGGACACGGGCTACGAGGGTGTGCGGGAGACGGGCTACGAGGGTGTGCGGGGAGACGGGCTATGTGGGTGTGCGGGACACGGGCTACGTGGGTGTGCGGGACACGGGCTACGTGGGTGTGCGGGGACACGGGCTACGTGGGTGTGCGGGACACGGGCTACGTGGGTGTGCGGGACACGGGCTACGTGGGTGTGCGGGGACACGGGCTACGTGGGTGTGCGGGGACACGGGCTACGTGGGTGTGCGGGACACGGGCTACGTGGGTGTGCGAGACACGGGCTGTGTGGGTGTGCGGGACACGGGCTACGTGGGTGTGTGGGACACGGGCTATGTGGGTGTGCAGGACACGGGCTAGCTCGAAAGGGCTTCCCAGCTGCAAGGAGCACATCCACCCAGACACAGGCTGAAAGCAGAAGGGACGTGGGCCTGGTGTTCGAGGACAAAACCAATCAATACTTTCTTAATTTCTTCCATTTCAGGGAAAGATTTTTTCTTTGTATATATAATTGCTTTTGCAGAAGAGATTCATTATTCATGAGCCAGGTCCAGAGCTGAGATTTCCCCCTTGGTTTCTCATGTGCCCTTCCTTTCTTTTCCCCAGACTGAAGTATTGAACCCTTTGGGGTTAATAGATCCAAGCTCAAATTGTGACAACTGAGGCAAGCAGGCCTCTTTGCAACATCCTGCAAGTCACTTTTGGTAGCTTTAATCCAAACGTAATTGACCTTGATGGGTAAGTGCTGTGTAAAGAGGGACATTTCCGCTGGCCCGTTTGACTGCTGTGCAGAGAACAGGAAGAACTTCATCTGGGGAGCAGTCTAAGCTGTAGGGACTCCCGGGACTGGAGAAGGCATCTTACCATCTCCCTGTAGTGAGTAAAGTGTCAGAGGTTTTGGCTGTAGGGTGAGGGGAGCAGCCCCACCCTCTCTTGACTGGACGCTGCAGGTTACGCCTCCATAGTGCGTTCTCATTCAAAGGCTCCCTGGACGAGGCTCATAGTGGGTCTCTTTCTTCCTACTCAAAAACCTAGTTGCCTTGACATTATTCTCCCATATTTTTCAGGTGAAAAAAACCTACCCAGAAGAATAGACACTGTTATTTTAAGAGAATATTATGTAGATTGATGAACTTTAAAATACAGTTCCCACAGTGCTACTTGGTAGACATTTAAATCACTTTCTACTGCCTCAGGATTCCCACATAACATGGTGAAATGGCACCTGGGCTGCACGTATGGCACCTGGAAGGAAGCCCCCCGAAGGCAGACTGTGGCAGACGAGGACACTCAGCTCTTTCTCCTGCATCACCGAGCACAGCGTCTGGGCTGTGGTTGGTGCTCAGGAGATGTCTGCAGAGCTCATGCAGCTTCATGTTGTTGGTGATGACAGTCTTTGTTTCCACAAACCTTTTATGTTGTTTAAAATTTACCAACTTCAGCTTTTAATATAATAACTAGCCATGTGGTATATACTCTGGCAAGACATGAAACTATTTTGGCCTCTTTTCTATTAGAAATTATTGGCTAAGCACTAACGCTGTACCACACCCTAAACTAGGCATTGGGAAGTCATGTTCAGAATTTACTGATAGTGACATTTTTGAAAACCTAGAGGAAGTAAAATATACATGCAGAAGCTGCATTCTTAAAACATTAATGCTTGCCCGGCCAGTGTGACTCACTGGTAGAGCAATGACCCATGCACCAAGAGGTCACTGGTTTGATTCCGGGTCAGGGCACATGCCCAGGTTGTGGGCCAGATCACCAGTGGGGAGCATGCAGGAGGCAGCCAATTCATGTTCTCTCTCATCGAAGTTTCTATCTTTCTCTCCCTCTCCCTTCCTCTCTCTCTAAACTCAATAAAGAAAAAAAAATTTAATTAATGCTTGATGTCTAGAAAGTATAATCTATTAATACTAACCAACATTACAGAAAAATAACTTAGCAGAAGAATGCTAAATTATTTTTATAATGTACCCAAGAAAATCTATAAAAGATACTGACATCTATATATGTGTGTGTGTGTGTGTGTGTATTAACATACAGAAATGATACCATGTGAACATGTGACATATGATATGTATGTGACTATTTTACATTCATACCTTGTATGTTGGTCCAGATACTTACACCATGTCATAGAGACCAGGTCAGTGGCACTGTTGCCAGGCCTGGCAATCTTCTAGCTCTTTATCTCCTGCCCCTTTTTGCCACCAGAAATGAGGATCCTTATAGATTCAAGTTAATACTATGTTTTCTGTCCCCATCCAGAGTCTCATGTTAGATCCTATCAGAGATTTGTATTTTACCTGTTTTGCAAAATACATATGAATAATAATACTAAGTTATTGTACTCCTGGGCCACAGTAACGTTCTGTTAGTTTACTTTTACATGTAGCAAGTCCAGCCTGGCATTCACTTTTAATGTTCTTAGGATGAATGGTTTTCAGCTTAAACAGCCACAGAGACAACTGTAAGACATCATCAGCTGGAGCCTATGAAAGAGAAACTGTGGCATCTGAACAGCAAGATCTCAATACTTGATCTTATTTTTTGAAAACTCTCACCAGACTTGCCCCTTCACCACTAATATTTGAGCTGCCGATGCTTTATGGGGATTCCATCCTTTGGCTTGTATGCAGGGAGTAAGAGATGGACGACTGCTTCCCAGCTTGTGGCTGTTTAGCAGGATAGTAATGGGCAGGGCAGCTCATCTGTTCACACTGTGGAAGTTTGCGGTGCTTGGGGGAACCATTTATCCTCAGCAGTTGCAAGAAGGCCTGTTTTCAAATAAACCTGGAGTAAGAATCTAGTTATCTATTTCTGTGTAACAAACTTCCCCCAAATTTTTGTGCCATAAAGCACCGATTGTGTTTTACTCAGGTGTCCTTGTCTCTGTTCTGTGATGTTGGGGCCTGTCAGGGAAGACGCAGACCGGGAGTGGCTTGATGGTGGGGCTGAGTGAGGCATCGTCACTCACAAGTGTGCAGTGGCTGGTGGCTGGGACCTGAACAGATATAGAAGCTGATCTGTTCACAAGGGGAGAGGACATAGCCCACACCTCTCAAGTGGAATTGTCAAGGTCATATCAGAGGATGTAGGGTGGAATACAGCTTTGCTGCCATATTCGAGAAAGAGATTGTGCCACACTCCATGTGGGAAGTTCCACAGGTAATGAATGAGTTGGGCTCTGGCCGAAACATCTGAACATGTGTGAAGGAGACCATGGCTACTCCTGTCACTTTTCTTGCAGGTGCTGGGTCAGTGTGTGCTAGGCCTGGTTGCCTGAACGGTGGACCCAAGTGCAAAGTTAACAACAGATAACTAGGATGAGTATCTATAGGTACTTAAAAATTAGAATTTGAGCTACTGCCACTCTGAACAATTTTATCATGCTACCTTAGATCAAGGCTACCTTGTTTTCTTGAATAATAGTGATATTCCTATGATCAGGATGTATGGGAAAAGTAGATTCCCTCCTATAAAAATGGATTAAGATTTGACTCCATACTCTTTTAAACTAATACATTTTTTAAATAATTGAGTTCTTAGTAGAAGTGTTTATTCGTTATTCTTTCTGTCTGCTTAGCCACAATAAATGGAACAGGCCAGACCAATGGGGATGTGCAGCCCCTCCAGTCACATACAAGTAAAGGTTCTCTGCTTTTTAAAAGTATATATGTTTTTATTGAATTTTTTTTTTTTTAGAGGGAGAGGAAGGGGGAGAGAGATAGAAACATCGACTGGCTGCCTCCTGAGTGCTTCCCACTGGGGACTGGCCCACAACCTGGGCATGTGCCCTGACTGGGAATCAAACCAGCGGCCTCTTGGTGCATGGGTCAACGCTCAACCACTGGGCCACACCAGCTGGGTGAAAAGTTTTTATACTTTTATTTTCTTGTGTCAATTCTGTTCTTTGCTTTTTGTTCGAAGTTAAAGAAAAGACACTGTGCTTACCCAAAAGCTGTGTGCCCATGACCTGTCACGGCACTCGTTCGGGGCCTTTTTGGTGAACTCTTACCCCAAAGCAATTGAAAAACCTATAGATTCCACCATGCCCTAAGAACTGTGCTCAGAGTGATCCTGCTTCATGGGAAGTTGAACAGCCTGAGCGTTGTGCGGTGGCGTGGCCAGGTCCCGGGCCCACGGGCCGTGTGCCATGATTCCCAGCCTGTCCCCTCCCCGGGAGATATGCACTCAGCACAGGTCTGTCACTCACTCACTGGAACTGTTAAGTAATGACAGTTTCTAAAGTCTAGGGGAAGCAAAGCCACCATTTATTGAACACTTCCCATGTGCTGTGCACTGAGTCATAAGTACATTATTTTATTTGTCTTCACAGTAATCCTTGGAGGTAGCTTTTATTATCCCAATTTTACAGATGGGGAAATTGAAATTCTGGGAGAATGAGTAACTCGTGGAAGTTCACACGATGTGTAACTAATGGAGCCAGCTTCTCTGACTGCTTTGAGCAGTTTAGAGATTAAATTAGAAGCAGTTCTTCCTTTCTTGGAAAAATAAACCTAATAGGAAACTCAGAAGCCATAAAGGAAAAGAGTGATAATTTATCCACATAAAAATGTAAAGCTTCTGCTCAACAAAATGTTCTAAAATATTGAATCAAGGACATTTAACAAACTAGGGGAGTGTGGAGGAAGAATTTCCATGCCATGATAAAAGACCAATTTTCCTAATATAACACAGGGCATTTATCAATCAGTGAGGGAGAAATACAGACTGCTGGTAAGCAAAGGAAAGTGTACTCAGCGTTCTCCTGATTAGAGAAGTACAAATTAATAACTACAAGTTCTCTTTTTCAGCTGTTGGATTGGCCAAGATTGTAAAAGTTGATAATACACAGTGCTAATATTCAAATGTATGGCATAATAGATACTATCCGTCTGCATTATTTGTGGAGGTGCAGATCAGTATGCGTCTTCAGGAAGGCAGTTTCATGGTATATACCAGAATTTAAAATGCACACACTCTTTGACCCAGATTTTATTTTTTCCATAAATATCTCAATGCAGACATTCAAAGATGTGTGTATCACTATGTTCATTACAGTGTTTCAAATTATGCCAAAAACTGTTCTTCAATAAAAGACTGATGGCATAAATTATAGAATGTTCATAGTATGGAATATTAGCAGTCATTACAAAGAATTACGTACACTAGTAAGAAAACTGTCCAAGATATACTATTGAAAGACCAATGTGTACAACATTCTATAGATTAATAATCCATTTTTCTGTTTTTATAAACATGTAGACTTTTTTGTGCATAGAAAATACCTAAAAAGAGAAAAAGGAAATTATTATCTCTGCAACAAGGGACTCAAATTAGGGATATCTTCTACTCTTCAGTTTGTACCCCATTCTGTACAATTTAAAATTTTATTATGAGCATATTTTTTAATAAAATAATTTTTAAAAATCCAGTGTGGAAGACAGTTATTCATTAGGGCCCAGTTTGCAAGAAGCAGCCAGTGTTGTCGGGTCATCCCATGTGACAGATAGAACTTACCCAACCTAGAGGACAGGTATCAACAACTTAATAAACAATAAAGGAAATAAAAACTGTAGCAAAACCAACTAGGATCTCTTGGGAATGAGTGTCTCTGGCTAGATGAATTTTTCAGCCGATCAGAAATAAGGAGAAAGGGCAGGGGCGATGGGGACATTTTCTGAGATATTATTTAATTCCAATTTATTTTAATATTTTTTTTTCCTATTTAATTTAGAGAATACTAATAAGCTCAAAGAAAAAAAATCTTGCTTGACTTTATTTGTAATGGGTCGTACATTTAGCACAGGTAACAATGAAGATTATATCTGAGCTAAGAGAGCAATTTAATAGCTGAAAATGATGAGTAGAATAATTTTTGAGTTTCATTTTAATAGAGTTATATGAAAGGTAAAAGACACAGACTGATGGTGGAGAATTGGAGGGTGTTTAGGAGTCTGAGCGTCAAACTAAAAGCATTCTTTGAATTCAAATTTCCAGCAAAGATTGGGTCGTATTCCCCACTGAAGGAAATCTTGAGTCAGACCGTGTGAAACTATGGAGACGAAAAGATGTCTAACTTCATTTTATAACTTAGAGATTTTGGTCCAATTTGTTTATTAATTTAATTTTTAAAACATTTATCAAGTATCCAAGGCAGTGCTCTTTGTACTTCCTGAGACTGTGATACAGAAACCTCTTCCTGGACGCTGCGCATCCTTCCCTTGGGAACAGGTATTGCTTTCAGTAAACAAAGACAGAATCCTGAGATGCAACTAAAATTGCTAAGTTCCCTTTGAAGTGGTTTCAGGTCATTGTTTAATACTGTGTTCACACAGAACCTGTTTTACGTTCATTTGCAGGCTTCAAATGTCTAATTTCAAGGTGAAGTTTAGCTGAGTGGCATTAGTGCCTTCTGAACTATCTATGGCCTGGTTTGAAGGGAGAGGTCTGAAAAGAATATCAAGCTAAACCCTCAACTTAAAAGCAGCACTTATTTCTTTTAATTAAAAAAAAAAAATCATCCAGTATTATTGGAGTCTTCCTAATAGGTTTGTCACGCTCTTTAGTTAAAACTCTGAATGTGGAAAACTGGCTTTGAGAGCGTCTGAGGGGAAATCGAATAATCATGCTGGGTTCTCTCTAGCTCCACAGTGGGAGGAAAGATAAAGCACCGTAGCCAAGAACACTGATTTCAGAAACGTCTTATTTACTAAGAAAGCTTCAGGAGCTTAGGGAACCCTTCTGAGATGTGGAGACTTATGGAGTTTCCCCAGTGGTCCTGTGGGTTATGTGAGTCATTAGGACCAGGGTCTTCAAGCAACATGCCTCCTAAAGGGAATTTGGGCAATTCGTCAGCATACTCACCCAGTCATTAGGAGCCTCAGGTCCCCTCTGCCAGGGCTCTGGATTCTGGGACTGGCCCACAGCGGGTGAAGGCACTTGATCAGTCAGTTGGGGTTGGCCAGGCTAACGCTGCAGTAACAACCTGAAAATCTCTGCCACTTAACCCAAGAAAGTGTATTTCTCAGTCCATCTACCTATCGGTGGGCACTGTCCATATGGTTCTCACACTGGGAGCTGGGCCCTGCCCTCTCAGTTGTTCCTGGGCAGCTGTGCAGGGAGGGGCGGTGAGCAATGGTGAGTGCAGCTTGGCTCACACCACCTGCCCAACACAGTTACGGGCCTTTCAGCTGCAGTGGGCAGACCCTGGCCAGGCCCCTGTGCCTGGAGGAGGGGAGGTGACAGGTGCACAAAGCCTCTTCCACAAGGAGAAGGCCAGGGCACCAGCCTTCACACCCATGCTCTGCTGTTCAGCCGCTCAGACTGCTGGGACAGAGTATGTACCAAAATAGAATATAGTTTTACATGATCTTCTGGATCCTATTAGGGCTTTTTACAAGTCCACTCCATAGCAGCCACCGCCCCCTGTGGGCTGGCATCGACTATGCCGGTTACTGCTCAGGGAGCCTGTCGCCAGACTCCTTCAGACTTGTTTCTGCCCCACTGTCTCCTTCAGAAGCGTCCTTGCTCTCTTTACACTGTGTTCCCTCCCCTTTGAATCTTCATATGCTAAGGGGTGCTTGATTCATCTTTGGGAGCTCGTCTTTGATTACATCACCTCTCGCACAGAGATCTGTGGTGGTTTCCCACTGTCTAGTTCTGCTGTGAAGCTACTCAGCAGCAGCAGCAGCCACAGCACCGGCGTCCAGTGGAAATGCAGCCTTCCAGGCCTCCCCTGACCTCCTCTGCCAGAACGTGCCTCTAACAGGACCAGGAGTCCATGCGCACATTGCAGCTGGAAGAGCACTTATCCATGGCACTGGCTCTCACATTCGGCAGCAGGAGCACATCTCCTGGGGAGCTTCAAACACGGCTAATGCCATCTTCCAGGTCTGGGTGAGGCCGTGCGCCAAATATGTGGAAGCCCCCTGGTGATAGCTGTGCAGCAGAGTGAGGGCCATTGCTGCACAGGAGCCCAAGGGACAGTCACAGCCACTCTGAATGTACCCCAAGCCTTCCCAGTGCCATTTCCCAGCCACGCCAGACCTCCAGCCCCCAAATGCTCTCTATGCTCTCATAAAAAGTGCATTACCAGAAGTCACCAAGCCTTATGTGTGTCTCTTCTAATGACTGGACAGGGCTAAGGACCACCACATCTCCATTTTTTATTATTGAGGATATGTTTTTGTTGATTTTTAGAGATGGAGGGAGAGAAAGATAGAGAATTGATGTGAGAGAGAAACATTGATCCGTTGCCTCTGTACACTCCCTAACTGGGGATCAAACCCACAACCTTGGTATGTGCTCTGACTGGTCAGGGATTGAACCTGTGACCTTTTGGCGTACAGGATGACACTCAACCAACTGAGCCACTGGCCAAGGCATGCCTACATTTTCTTAATGCCTACATGGCTATGAGTTATGGCAATCCAAATACACTCATTTACTAAACTGTACATTTAAAGCATTTTCCTATATTTTAAAACTTGACTACCCCTTGCCTTGGCTGGTGTGGCTCAGTGGCTGAGCATTGACCCATGCACCAAGAGGTCGCCGGTTCAACTTCTGGTCAGGGCACATGCCCAGGTTGTGGGCCCGATCCCCAGTGGGGGGCATGCAGGAGGCAGCCAGTTGATGTTCTCTTATCTGTGTTTCTCTCTCTCTCTCTCTCCCTCTCCTGTCCTCTCTCTTAAAATCAATAAAGAAAAAACATTTTTAAGATACCTACCTTACTATATTATCATGTTTTCTATTTTGTATTATTCTTTATTGAAAAATAAAAATATAATAGATAATGAAGGAAATGTGCTTGATTTCATTTTATTTGAGAGTTCTAAACCAAGAGGCTTTTTAAAAAAATGTATGTAGCATTCGCTGTGGTAATTAGCTTTTAATTATGCTCACTGCTTCAACTCACTCAGCTTGTGGTTACACATACCTGAAGGACACCTGGCTTTGGAAAGAGTCAAATCAATACCTGCGACCCCTTGGCCACCTTTCCTAACGAAAGGAGGATGTCAGACACCGGCATCTACAGGGGCTGGGCCTGCCAGGCCGGCGGCTCACCGCACCTGTCACAGAACCTGCTCAGGGCACTGTTGTTTTCTTCCCACACAGCCTCACAAGAGGATGAGTGCTTTGTTTTATGCTTTTATTTGAGCAAGGTGTTAATTTTCAACAAGACACTATGGGCTCAGCAAGCAGCAGTTGCTTTTTCATGTGAACATTAAGTAAGATTCAGGATCTGAAGAGCCTACCACAGAGCTCAGAGGATCAGTGGGATTTGGTGGCAGCAGACAAATGGACTGCCAGCCTGTGACAACTTTGCAGTCGCTGTGGGCAGCATTGTCAGGAGGCAGGCGCAACTCTAATTCATCGGGATTACCTGGGCTCTGCCCCTGCTAGCCCTGAGAGTTAGAGTCCCTCGTGTGCCTCTCTGCAAAGACCCGGTGTTAGTGCCTCGCCTGAGCCCCTGGAAGTCGCCCTCCCTCGGGCTGCCGCTGCACACTGCCCTCAGAACTGCTCTTCGCAGGGCTGGGCTCTGCAGCCTGGAGGTGTGGCGCCCATGTCACTTAGGCAAACATGCCGATGACGATTCATACGATCTCAAAATGAATATAAAGTACAAAGGTGAATGTGGAAGCTTGCACCCCAGCCTTCCTCCTGGGCTCTTGGTGGGACCAGGGACTTCACACAGCAGCCACTTTGGACAGGAGCAGAATGGAGGACCCAGTGACTTCAGAAACCAGCTTTCAGAATAGCAGCTTCTCCCTCACAGTTTTTCTATCCTTAGAATGTTATTGTCATATAATAAAACAAAATATGAAGCTTAGAACTGGGTTACTTGGCCCTTTCTCTTCTTATCTCCTCCCAGTTCAAAATGCCCCCACTTCCTAACCACCAGCGTCCCTTAGACCTGCGGTCGGCGTAGCGCACTCAGGCCTCAGCCAGTCCTCTTTGTAGCTGTGGCCTTTTTGTGGAAGGTCGGCTTAGTCTGCCCACCACAGCCCCTCTGCTTCCTGTCATAACGCTGCTTTCCATGCGTCTACAGGGGATCCTTGCCCTCCTTGTACCGTGTTAGCTCCTGGGGTTGACGCTTGCTCCGCTCCTTAGAGAAAGCCCGCTGGGCATCAGGAGCATGCACCATGTTTGCGAGAGCTGACAGTACTTTTGTTTTCCATTTCCACTGGCTTCTTCCCTTAAAAAAGTAATAGAAATAGCCATTAAATAGAAAATAAATAAAAATAAGGAGCTGTTAACTGTATGTCAACTTTAAGATAACATTAGTAGCCCGGCCGGTGTGGCTCAGTGGTTGAGCGTCGACCCATGCACCAAGAGGTCACTGGTTCAATTCCTGGTCAGGGCACATGCCCAGGTTGTGGGCCCGATCCCCAGTGGGGGGCATGCAGGAGGCAGCCAATCAATATTCTCTCTCATCGATGTTTCTATCTCTCACTCCCTCTCCCTTCCTCTCTCTCTAAAATCAATAAAGATAAAAAATTTTGAATAAAGATAATATTAGTAAATGAAAACAGCTAATTAAAATTTTCAATAATCTGACATAATCAAGCTGTCCCTCCCCTCCACCCTCTCCCTTCCCTGCGCGATCCCGCATCACTCCACTTGGTGGGCTTTAGAAACACATACTGGGTTCTGTTCCCTGTGGCTGGTGGGGATGATCAGAGCTTAAAACATTTTGTTAACACTGGTCAGATTTTTTCTTAATAAATCATGTGATAAAGGGTATTAAATATTAAACATATGCTACAAGGAGTGTCTTGGTTACTGCTCAGCTAACATTCAATTAAAAGGGTATAATTATCTGTAGATGTATTTTGTCTCATTTACATGTTAATATTTACATATGCTAAATTTGCCTTTTCATCAGTGGTTGAAATCTGTGGTTTAAAATGGCTCATTGAAGTCCACAAAAAGGGAGAATAATAAGTAAATCTTAGAACTCAAGTCAGCAGGCAGATCATACCAGTTACCAGGTTTCTGACGTGACTTTGGATGGCCATTCCGCAAGCGCTGTACTTGTCCACAGGCCGCCAAAGAAGCAGCATGCAAATAGGAACTATAATAGACAGTGAAAAAGCTGAATGTATTTGCACTGGGAGCCATTCTGCTCTAGTTTGGGTAATTGTTCGTTATGGAAACCTGTTAAATACTTTCCTCCTGTAAATGGAAAAAACCGCACTTACCCCAGGTGGTTGTGAGGAATGACCGAGACTATATGTGGAAACATGTCAGTTACTGTTAATAACATGGTTGTGCCTGAGAGCACGGTGACCTCTGTAGGGTCAGTGCAGAGGTGGGGAAGGTGGGGAGGTGACCAGAACTGGGGCAGTGTCACTCAGTTGCAAAAGTCGGTGCAAGTGACAGTCTGGCCAAATAAACTGTAAAGTATTTCAAAAACAGGAGTTCCACTTTTTAAGTACAAAATGGTAAATATTAGAAAATCCGTGTTTCAGTTTAATGTGATCAGAGAAAAAGCAGAGTGAGCTCCCAGCACAATCTGTCTGCAGTGCCCGCGTGGAGGCCTCCTGGTCTGGGCACATCCACCTCAAGCAGCGCGCCCGGCGTGGCTGACAGACTGGCCCCTGCGCTCCGCTGAAGCCACGGGGCACGCCTGCTCACGGCAGCACGTGCACGGAGTAATGGTAACTGTTGATTTATCCCCCAAAACCCAACTGTTTAGGTGATGACTGTTCCCACACGCCATAGATGGGAAGAGGGCATTGGGAGCATTACTGGCAGCACCAGCTCCTGGCCACAAGGAAGGGGCTTCGTGAGAAGACAGGACTGCACCCAAATGCCCAGCTACGCACAGGCAGTCCTGGAGCCGGTCTGCGGATGCTTCCTGTCCAGAGCCAGGCTGAAGGAAGAGCAGCCGTGGGGCAGGGTCTGTGAGGTGCGCGTGGGCATCACACCTCCCTGGGCTGTACGGAGGCTCCTGGCTGTTGATGAGAAGGGTCCTTGCACAGAAATATATTTTTATTTATCTTAATTGTGATATAATTTATATTATATAAAATGCACCGATCTCAACTCTTAACATCTATATGTTTCAACAATTGTATGTGTCACGTGAGCACCATCAAAATAAGATAACAGAGCACCCACGTCAGCCAGAAAGGTCCCTCATGCCCTTTGCAGGCGCTCTTGCTCTGCCTCCACCCAGAGGCCACTCTGAATTCTGTCTCCAGAGATTAATGTTGCCTGTTCTGGACCTCACACACCTGGAACTTTCTTTATTTGCCCCCGAGTGTTGAAATGAGGAATGAGTTGGAAGCATTGTCTTGTGAGAGTGACCATGCCAGCAGAGAGCATCTCCGTGATTTCAAGGAGATATATCCTGCATTTTGAATAGCCTGGACCTGTCACTGAACTATTACACCTTTTAAGTTTGAGGGTAGGATGATAGAATTTCGTACAAAATGAAACGAAGCTGAACCGCAGTGCAAATGGCTTGATTTCTGAAAGGTGCATCTTTCCCTGTTTCCTTTCACGCCAGGAGATCGGGCGGCGCTGCGGGTCAGCTGACTTCACCCTGCCTCCTGGAGGACATGAAGAATGCTGTGCGAGAGACGATCAAGGAGTGGGTTAGGGATCACTCACGGCTTTCTCCTCCCAAGTCAACGTGTTCACCCGTGTAGCTCCTGAGCGTTTGGTGCCCATGGGCCTCAGCCCCGACCGGCTCCAGCAGGGTCCCAGTGAGGAGCCTCTGTGACCGGGCGGGCCCCACGCCCACCCCTTCTCACAAAGCCACTGAACACTTGCCCTGGGGCCAAACGACAATCATTGCTTTTTAGGATTTTTATCCTAGTGGAAATGGAGAGTCAGCACTAAACTAAAGTTTGCGAGGCTTACTCTGTGGCAGACACACTTGTCAAAGCTTCACGTCCTGTGAGGCTCCTGTGGTCGGCCTGCTGTCTTGGGGTGCGTTGCAGGAATGGAGGTGAGGAGAGCTTAGTGACCTGCTGAGGGGTGGCAGAGCCGTGACTCTGGGTGCCAGGGGCCCCAGGACCTGTGGCTATGTCAGGCCTCCACTCCCACCCCACCCCCGCCGAGGGGCCAGCTCACCGTCCCTGAACCATGTGATACCTTGCTGAAAGAGTTCTTGCTGATAGTGGCAGAAGTAATGATCATTTTTTTAAACGGTTTTATTTTTGTTATCCACTGTTTCTTTAACTTTTTAAAAATCATCAACTAAAATCAGTTCATGTGTGTGACAAATACCCTTACAAGGGTCCTTGGATGCCAAGAAACACTGGCCTGGCCTCAGAAGTTAAGAGTTGATTTACCAGGGCCCGGAGACTAGTGAGCATGGGAGGTATTTGCCTCCGCTTACACTGAAGAACTGAAGGCCTCTAACTTGAAAAACTGGGAAATGTCTTTGCCCCTCTTCTGCTCTCCTTGCTGCCCCATGTTTACACGATCACAGTGCACACAGACCAAAGGAACTGCTCGGGAGGAGGGAGTGGACTGTCTCTCGGGGGCCTTTCTGTGAGCGCCCCTCCTCCCCGGCTGGCGTGCTGGCCAGACTGGTGCAGCACTCTGCCGGCTCCCCTGCCTGTCCAGTTTCTGTTTCTCAAGCTCCACCTTCCCCGAGACGTGAGTTCCCCGTCCCCTGCTTACCCTCTCCTCACGCTCCTTCTGCGGCCAGCTTCCGACAGCTGCCTTCTGGATAGTTGGCCTGCACTGGGGATAAAATGGGATGCGTGTATCCTTCTGACTTATCTCTCTAAATGGCTTCACCCTTCTCTAGGCCACTGGCCATGGGAGCTCAGCATCACCTCCCAACCCTCTCCTGCCTCCCCTCCATCCCTGCTCACTTTCATCCCCCCTTCTCCTCACGCCTGGATCCTCAGCCCAGGGCAAGTCCTTACTACATTATGTTTAAGCCTCTACTTCCTTACTGTCACTTAGCTTCCATTTGCCTGCCTCCTTACCTTAGTGCATCCTAAACATTGCTGTCCAGCTACCCTTCCTAGAGGACAGACTCAAACCTTTCTGCTAAGAAATGCACAGTGGTCTCCATTCTCCTTGCTGAAACCCAGGTGTTTCGTCTGATGCTTGAGACCCCTCTGATCCCGTCTGAGCCAGTTCGGTGCTCTGGCAAGCACACCAGAGCGGTGGCCAAACAAGCTTTTATTACTCACATTTTTGGAGTCTGGAAGTCTAAGTGATGCCCAGCACAGTCAGGTTCTGGTAAGAGCTCTCTGGTCCCTTTATCACCTTACAAGAGCACTAATCCCCATGAGCGCTCCACTCTCATGACTTCATCTAAACCGTTATCTCCCAAAGGCTCCACCTCCAAACACATCAAACTGGGGATTATGGTTTCAACATGTGAATTTGGGGGAGAGACACAAACATTAAGCCCCGAATCACAACACGTTTCCCTGTGTATGTGGTCTCTGCTCAAACCATTTGGGACGTTTTCATGTCTTAAGCTCCATGCATGGCACCCCCGAGCCTTTGCTCATACTCGCTCCTCTGCATCTTCCCGTCTCAGCAGCTTGAGCTCTCACCAATCTGAGTGCCGCCGCCCGTGTCCACTCCGAACTCAGCCACGCTTCACCATGCAGTCCTTGTTGGTGACCGCTCTCTTAGTCTCCTCTACTCCACAGTGACATCTTTGCTTCCTCCCTCCACCAGATGGCAAGCTCCCTGAGGCAGGCTGTGCTTGGGTCACTGTCATGTCCCTGGCACATAGCAGGCTAAGGGTCAGTCGTTCTTGAATCAGCCTTGGTCAGTGCCCAGTGCTGTCCCTGCTACTTCAGACATCCTCCCTATCCCAGAAGGATGATGCCAACTTCTTAGAGACTTGCAGGTCACTGGGCGAGGCTGGCAACACCTGCTGCTCACCTGCCACAAGCACTGAGAGTAGCCAGAGGAGATTATTTGAAACCTGGGTCTACATCGGCTGTTGGGTTTCCAACAAGGAAGACTCTGCTTAGCTTGCCTTTAATGAACTGAGCAAGCCAGTTACTAATAAATAGCTGGCCACCTTTCACTATAATAGTGTTGCTCTTCACTATTCAGACAGAAATGCATTTAGCATACGTCTCCCATTACAACTATTCTATTAACATTATTACCACTACTTCATCCTTGAGATCTGCCAAGTGTTGTTTGGTGAAGTGATCAGAACAGCAGCTAGACGAAGCTTTTGTCAGACTTGGTGCGGCGTGGGATGGCCGTCCGTCCATTCCCGAGGCTCCCGCTGCTTCCATCTCAGTGAGCAGCGCTGGGACAAAGAGCGGGGACAGCTTAGCTCTCTCCACATTGCCCTGATGAACCCAAATGGCTTGTGTTTGTTTTGGACCACAGCACAGTCAGCCCAGGACCTGTAAGCACTTGCTTGTCCTCACGTTTGACTCTTTGTCCTTTTCCCGCTTGCTCTTGTGAAGGACCTGCCTGATGTCATCGCTTGCTGCCATGTGTGCCGAGGGCACAGGTGCACAGCTCCTGGGGCCCTGTCTGCAGCACGGCCGGCAGTGCGGCTGCGCAGAAAGGCAGCCTTCATTGCATATAGGGAGCAGCCACTACAATGGTATGTGGATTTGAAAAGCAAAGTCAGCATGATGTGACCACAGCAGGGAGGTTTGAAAAGGCACCGGGACCTCTAACAACCCTGTAAGCATCAGAAAACCTGATGCTTGTTCAGTCTTCACTGCTTATAGAACGGAGGGGGTGAATAGGTGCTTACAGCTGGATTAGAGACAGTTTAGATCATTTTCCCAGCCTAGGCCCACAGACGTGCTCATGTCTCCCAGAGTGCTTTGCAGGACAGCCACGACTGGAACCTAGGTCTCTGTAAGGACTTTGCTCGGCACCGGACAGCTGCTCATTCAACCTTTCCAAACTCTCGTGTTTTCCTTAGTGAACAACAGTGCCTTTCCCCCGCCCTAGTGGGGAAGGGCAGATAGAGGGCGTACGTAAATCCCCTTTGCGAATCCTGAGGTGCCGCTTGTCTGCTTCCTTCCCTGTGCCCGGCCCACAGTGCACCTCTCATGGAGTCCTGTCACATCCCAGGCACTGTGTTAGGCTCTGGGGTCCCAAAGGTGAAGGAAGCCCAGTCCCTGACCTCAGGCACCTCCCACGCCCAAGCAGAAGGCAAGCACTGAACAGGTAGCTGGGGTGCAGGAGGTACCTGCTCTAATGAAGAGGTGCATTCAGCACTGGGAGGAAGACATCAGTTATTAATTCCTTATTGTCAGGCTGTGCTTCGTGGGGAAGGCCACCTTTGAATTGAACATTAAAGAATAAGCAAGAATTTACCAGGTAGGGCAGGTGGACAGGATGCGGTTGGCAGAATGAAAATGTGCAGCCCAGGAGTGTATGGCTTGTTTGTAGAGGACAGTGTGCTGTGAGGCAGAATGCCTGGGCAGAGGGGCTGTGTAACAGATAGTCAGAATAGAGAATGACATCAGCTCGGCCGGTGTGGCTCAGTGGTTGAGCGTCGACCCATGCACCAAGAGGTCACCGGCTTGATTCCCAGTCGCCACACATGCCCAGGTTTGTGAGCCCAACCCCCAGTGGGGGACGTGCGGGATGTGGCCAGTCGATGTTCTCTTTCATCGATGTTTCTCTCTCTCTCTCCCTCTCCCTTCCTCTCTCTAAAATCAGTAAAGAAAAAATATTTAAAAAAAGAAAACATGTTTTTGTTAGAAACTTTCATCTTTTAGATTTGCCCTGGATATAGGGGATTTCCTTATGGTTTGAGCCTAAATCTGTATTTGGACTGGTTTTTGTGTGTCTAATTTTACACTCTATCAAAGGGCCTCTGTCATTGGTCAGCTAAGGTCGTTTGTCAGCAGGTCTCTACTTGGTCCATTGGCTTCAGCTTCTCCTGTGTGTGTGGGAATTTACAGCTGTGACCCAGGTGGTTATCCTGACAAGAATGGGATGAAGAGTGTGTGTGTGTGTGTGTGTGTGTGTGTGTGTGTGTGTGTGTGTGTGTGTAGGGGGCAGTCACTGGCAGTACTTCTGTTTAATTTAGCAGAAATCTGTCTGTTGTGTGCCCTCTGAATGCAGAACTTCTGGACAAACAACTGTGGGAGCTAAGCTCCCAACAACCCTTCTCCAGCCTTCTGCACCCACCCCCCCCACACACACACACCTCGCCTTCAGACAACGAGCATATCAATTTACTCTAAAACCAGGATGCTAGCCACATCTATCTTGACGGGGTGCTTCCTAACTGGCCATGCATGACAGAAAATAACCCTGAGGACACTCGGTGTCTGAAGCAAGGGACTCCACGGCCGTGATGGTCCCTCCGTGAACGGGAGCCTCCTGCTCTTTGCTGAGGGTGCGCATGGCCAGGTCTCTGAGTGCCCATTTGCTTTGGGTGGGCTGCAAGGTGTGGGTGGTGGGAGGTGTGGAGTGGGACAAAGACAAAAGTGAGGCTGGAGATGCCGTGGGTGGGCCCCACGCTCAGGACACGTGGGAGCCTGGCGTGTGGTTTTGCATCGAGTGGGCAGGTCACTCCTCCTGATGCAGCTGCTCTGGTTGAAGGATGGAGTGTCGGCAGCAGGTGGCCTGGGGTCTTCTTGGTTCATGGACGTGCGTGATGAGCTGAGAGAAACTCCCTGTGCAGGGTCTGATTACAGTGGCCAAGTCACTTAAACCTGAACATGTTCTCTCCTTTGGTGTAAGGTTCCTAGATTATAAACATCAGTTGCAGGTCGTTAAAGCCTGCATCACTGTTTGGGGAGTGAGGTTTCTAAGACCTGAGAACAGTGAGGTTGAGAGACCCAGAAGAAAACTCTGGTTCCCTGTGTTCCACGAGGGTGTGTGTGTATGTGTGTTTATGAGACTCCCCCTGAAGAGTTGAGATGAGGGAGGGCTCTGAGTAAGTGAGCCCCAGGGGGACACACTTCGAGCCGTGGTATTCCACCTTCTGCCCTTGTTAACTGCGTGAGTTTTCCGGCTGTCGGTGAGTACTCATGTTAGCCAGCACTCCCCAGCTCGCCCGCACGAGGGGGATCCTGTGGAGCCAGTCGTTCTCCTGTGGCTTTTAGGGCTGCTTGGACGGCGCACGTGGGTCCCAGGTCCTGCGACCCGTCCAGGCCCTCGTCTCCTGAGCAGAGCAGGTGTACTTGGAGGCCCTCCCCCAGCAGCTTTCTGAGCAGCCTGTGGCAGCGTGCACAGGAGGGCACCTGGGCTCCAGAGCTGCCGGCGGGAGGAGGTGTCCTCACACGTCCGCCAGCCTGTGCGGCACAGGCGCGCAGCTCTCCACTGCTTTACCGCGTGCTGCTGTGTGGCCAAGGCCGAGGCCCTCGCTTGTCCAGGGTGTTCCCTGCAGATCCCTGACTGTGGCACACTGTCCACACCCAGGAAAGTGATCACGTTTCCAAGTGAGACCCTCTCTATAGTGAATTTCAGGGCTTCTACTCAGGCCAAGAGAGAATGACAGGGACTGAATTTACCTTCCCACCTTAGACAACTTAAAATCTAAACAAAATATATGAAACAGTGGTGTTCAGACATGGGGCAGAAAGAGCACAGGATGATAGTCCCTGAGAAGGGGACCCATCGGAGGAGCCCTGCTGTTCTCCCAGCTCACTGCGGGAGAGGGTCCTAGGTCATGGCACAGGCGTGGGACCTGAACAGACCCCAGGGGTTCTAAGTGGAAGAGATGAAATTAGTGGTCTGAGAGGCTAGGGCAGCTGGAGGTCACAGGCGGAGTCCCGAGAGGGCTGCACTGCCCGGAGAGCAAGCTGAGCTCAGTGGAGGACCCCTCCAGTCCTCAGCACATCACGGGAGGAAACACCCAGTGGTGAGGAACCAGCAGAGGGAAGAACAGGAGCAATCACTGAGGTCATACAAGGCATGAAATAGCCTGTATTCCCACCAGCCAACATAGGAAAACCTTGGGACCAGTAGCTAGAATGGTGAGCCTCAGTGGTGGGAAAACCAGCCCTGGACTAAAGGCTGCCCCGGCCCCAACCCTGACCAACAGAGCCCCATAGTAAGCCTCTGGGCCCCTTGGAGAAATGACTGACTGTGGGACTGGACAGGAGACACGTAAAATGAGCCTGGAGGGTCTTGTAGTGCCATAAAAGCAGGAAATGCTAAAAGCGCCACAGCATTGGGGGTGGGGGCTGTAAGGGGTGTCAAGGGGACAGACTCCCGATGGCCAAAGTTAGAACAGTTTGAGAACCAAAATAAATAGTGTTGGGTTGTAACCTAAAGTATAAAGTAAATATTCATGAATCTATATTAATATAAATGATTGGATAAAAATACATAAATAAATAGAGGAGACTAGAAAAATCCCCCGTGCAGCAGAATTCCAAATGATGTATGTAACGACTTCACTGTCAAAGAGGTGGAGCAGACCCCCTCCCCGCCAAGGGTGCGGTATGCACAGTGCCCTGCCACCGAGCACGCGTGGAGGAGCCTGCTGGACACTGCCTCGGACCAGGGGTCAAGGTCAGCGTCAGCAGTGGCATGTCATGTTGATAGCATGTACCTTAGATGATATAATGCAATGAGAGTGACACTCTGTGGTCCTCCCAAAACCACAATCCCAGTCTAATCACGAGGGAAAAAATTAGGCAAATCCCAATTGAGGGACATTGTGCAAAGTACTTGACCAGCACTACTCAAAACAGTCAAGGTCGTCAGCAAGAGAAATCTAAGAGACAGGCACAGCCTAGAGGAGCCTGTGGAGATAAGACAGCTAAGTGTATTGTGAGGTCCTGGGTGGGATCCTGGGACAGAAAAAGGACATGAGACAAAATCGAAGGACATTCAAATCAAGTATGGACTTGAGTTACTAACGATGTATCAGTACCGGTTCATTAGTTGTGACAAGTGTTAGATTAATGTAAGATGTTAACAGGGAGACTGGGTGTGCAGAATATGTGGGAACCTATATGCAGTTCTCCTGTAGAGCTACAACTCTTCTGACATAAGCAGTTTATGAAAACAAGTGAACAAACTTACAACTAAAGAATGTTTAAGTAACGGTACATATTCAAAAACATATAAAGCATCTGCTTCACAAGGTTGTTTTGAATATTGCAGAGGCATCGAAGTGAAATGCCAGCGCAGGGGAGGCAGCTGTCCCTTCCGCCCTCCCTCCTGTTCTTACTCTGACAGCCCTTTCCCACCTGACAGCAGATGTTGGTGGCTCCATAGAGTTCAACTAGTTTAATAAGTTCAGGTTTAAAAACCTGAATGAACTAGTTGTGAAGACAAATCAGGTCAACCAGGGCTTTCAGCTTGAATTACCCCGGAGACAGCCAGTCTGTGAGGGCTGCTGTCTGCATGCCTCCTGTCCCTGTGCCGCGTGGGGGCGGCAGTATCTCGAGGGGCGAGCAAGGCTGGTGTCCCCTGCTAAGGGGGCTTCTGCTGCCACCCCTCACTGCTGCCCATACTGAGCACCTGCTCTTCACTTTCTGTCTCCTCAATAGCTCTGAAACCTGGAGGAATCCTCTTTTTCACGTGAGAAACTTGAGGGTCAGAGATGTGAATTCTCACCCCCAATCACACAGCTAGAAGGTGGGAGCACCACAGTTCAAACTAAGGAGTATCTATCTGCCTGTAAAGGCCACAGCTTCCGCCGCAGCGCCTGCCGTCCCCCAGCGCTTTGCGAACCTTTGCCAGAGCTGGGGAGCGCCTGCTGGTCTCCGGGTCGGGCTCCGCGGCTGCTGTGGTCTGACAGTGGCACTATGGTGTGCGCGGAGGAGGCTGAGGGATCGTTGGTCCCAAAGCTGGCAACGTAGATGCACACGCCTGTACTTGTTCAGCACCTCACCCTTAAGTGGGGCATAGAACTCAGCGTCACCACTGTGACACTTCCCTTCCAATGAGCTTTCTGGAAGAAAGCACGAGAGCCAAGTACAGAGTATAACCTGTTCCCTGTCTCCTGACCTTTAGTGAATGACCGCAAAACGTAAATGCTCGTGGCAATTTGGCATTGTAGCAGGCCTGTCTGGTTTGGCTTGTGGCTTTTCTTTTTCTTTTTTTCTTTTTTTTTTTTTTTTACTTTTATTCCCTTTAACTTTACCTGGGAATGGACACACTTTGACAAGGAAGAAGACAGGTTATACACACTATAGGTGAGAACACAGGTGGCAGCATTTTGGTTACAAAATATCTAGTGGCTGTTGTATCTGAGTAGATAACTCCATAAACATTTCTGTTTCAATTAGGAAGCCAGAGATTACTCAAGTGAATTGGAAGAACACTCTTCATTTTATCAAATGTCGAAATTTTGTGAAGTCTAGATAGTATAACAGTAAAATAAAGGGTTTGTTTTGGGTTCATTCTTATGAAGGACATACTTGCTTACCTTACAAATAGAATGGCGGTCTGGAAAAATCAACAACTTAGGAAAACAAATTTGATTGCTACATTTACTGTACATTTGCTTTGTGCAACATGTGACAATCTCACTCACTCATGAGGTATCAAGTGCACACACCAAAGGCACTCAGACTGCTGGTTGTCTCCACGATCCTGGGTGTGTCTGTGGGGAAGGCCTTGCACGTAAAGGAGCATTTTCAAAGTGGGGGGAATGCTGAGTAGCACAACTCAAAGACACTGCTTCACCAAAACCTTTGCATGTTTGAATAGGTCATTGCAAAGGTGGGAGTGGCACTTTGACCTGTGGCCCCCAGGTCAATTTGACCCAAGCGTGACATGCCCCTGCCCAGCTGAGTGGCAGTCCCCGAGAGCAGAGCAAAAGAGCATAGTGCTGTCTTGCCCGCCCATGCTTTTCAAAGCCACGAAATTTAGTCCTTATGTTTAAACCTCTTCTTGGCTGATTGCCCTGTGCAACTGATATGTACAGTACAATAGTTTTTTTTTAAATCTGTTTTGGAATGCACTTGAATGGAAGAACATGCTGTAGTTCTGTGTGGCGAGCATATGTGAGCATGTAAATCCCATCGTGTGCGCATGTGTGAGTTGTGCTTTCAGTGTGCCATTTATTAAAATATCTATCATAGTTTTACTGGTTCAGGCTCAGCAGAGCCTTTGTTACTGGAGAAGAGCCGAAGCTCTTTGCTAATGGAGGAGGTCGTCGTTGGGTATAAGAGTTGAACCAAGGCACAATCCAGAGGAAAAATTGGCAGGTCTGTTAGTGTTAGCAATGGTGCAGCCATCTCTGGGTAGAACCAGTCTTATTCCAAAGGCACTGCCACAGGAGAGGGGTCTGAAAGGGTCATCTGGTCACCCAGCCTTTGCTGTGCCAGCGTCCACAGCCACTCGGGGCGCGAGGCAGGCCTCCCTGCACAGAGCTGGCTGAGGTGCTGCAGCTGGTCTTCTGTCTCGCTGCTTCCCCTAAATGCTCATCTGTACCCCGAACCCACAAAGAAACTAACTCACACGGAAAATGGCGTCTTTGACGGACAATACCTTGTTAAGGAACACCATGAAAATTAAAAAGGACAAAGCCAACAAAACAGGAAAAATCACAATTACTGTGATTTCTGAGGTAGATACTGAAGAAACAGATGTTCTTGAAGGAGCTGGTACGAGAAAAAGAAGTTGAGAATAACTAAAGTTACTGTTTATTGAACATTTTATATGTGCCAGATGCTGTTCCATGTGCTTTAAATATATCAACCTCATTGACTCTGTACAGACCTGTATTACTCCCATTTTCCATTTAAGTAAACTGAGGCTCGAAGAAGTAAAATATCTTGCCTAAGGTCATATAGCTAGTCATTGGCAGAGCCAGGATTTGACCCAGAGGGGCTGCCAACACAGACTGCAATTTAAAGCCTTTACAACAGGTGGCCTATTACAGTTCACCTGCACCCTTAGCTGCTCCTTCCCAGCACTGACTCCTCAGGTGTACAGTTCAGTTGCTTTCAGCAGTTACAGAGCTGTGCACCTCTCACCACAGTCACTTTCATACTACTCTCATCATCCCAGAAAGAAACCCAGGAACTCTTAGCCATCACCCTCGCGCCATCCCCCTCCCCTGCCAGCCCCAGGCAACCAGTGATCTGCTGCTGTTTCTGTAGTCGCCTGTCCAACATTTCACGCACATAGAGCCGTGGAGCACGTGGTCCCTGTGCCTGGCTCTGTCACTTCACATAATGCCTTCAAGGTTCGCCCATGCTCTAGCTTATTAGCACTTCATTTCTTTTTATCGCTAGGTAATAATAATGCTAATAATGTAGAATGTCTTTTTATGTACTTATTTCCTCACTATTCTTTTGAAGCTAATCCCATTTCATCTATAAACACTCATGTATGTGCATATAACTGTGGGAAGAAAGCACTTTTCAAAACATAACCACAATATTCTTATCACGATCTAAAAAAATTATCTAATTATCAAATATGCAGTCAGTGCATGTTCTTCTGTTTCCCTGTTTGTTTCATACTTGCTTTCCACTGGCTGGACACTGCAACCAAATGAGGCTCACACTTGCCTTTGGTTGGTGACTCCTTGGCCCCTTTCATCTGTGTTTCCCTTCCTTGTGGTAACAACTCCTGCTGTTGAAGAAGTTGGGTTGTTTGTCCCGTGCAGTTGCCCACATTTGTGGTTCTACAGTCGTGTCCCCAAGGTTTCACTGCACAGTTCCACTGCCCTTTGTATTTCCCACAGCTGGTCGCTAAATCTAGAGGCTTAATCCTATTTCAGTTTAACGGCGTTCTGTTTCTACTTCCATCTGTCTCTCTCTCTGTTCCTTTAGGGTTCCTTGGTAGATTCAGGGGTCGTCAGCTTAATGTAACTTGATGCAGCTCCCCCATCGGCTCTTACCTGGTGCTTTTTGCCTTTGGTGAACCTGGTCTGGATCCGTTCTTTATCGAGGGAACCTGCTTTCCTAGTCACTGGAGTCAAATGCCTCCCAAGAATGCAACAGTACTTTTTCTACCATATTCGATTTCCCTAATAGTGCAAAGTCAGGAAAATGAGGCGGTATCAATAATGAAGGGATGGTCTGTTTTTTATATGAATTTTGTAATAGTTTATTCAACTCATTCATGCTGGACTGAAAACTTCCCCAGGGCAGGTTTGTCTTGTTTACCTCAGGTTGTCAGTGCCCGCCCACAGAGCCTGGGGCAGGGGTTTACTAAGTATATAAGGGGGTGAAGGTCACGTGCTCGGTATTGTGTGGCCTCTTCTGAAGATGGCCCGTAATACCGTGTGGCCGCACCCTTGCAGGTAGGTAGGTGTTCAGGGACTTTCCTCTTTCCAGGTAATGCCACTGTTGAACCGAAAACCAGGTGAAACGGGTTATAATGTGTGGGTGCACGAGACACATTTAGATGTCACACTCAGTGTGACAACTCAAATGCAAGCCCCAGGTCTCCTCTCTGAGCAAGTAATGAGGGTTGAGCCTATTCCTGCTCTGCCTGTGAAACGAGACTCTCAGACCAAAGCCATGTGGCTCCTTTCTTGGGTTTGAAAATAAAATGTTTTGATTAAATTCTGGTTTATTAGCCCTGGCCGGTTTTGCTCAGTGGTTAGAGCGTCGACTTGCAGACCAATGGGTTCGATTCTAGTCGGGGGCACGTACCTCGGTTGCGGTTCGTCCCCAGCCCTGTTCAGGATCTTGCGGGAGGCAACCAGTCGATGTGTCTCTTTAACATTGATGCCCCGCCCCCCATATCTTCAGGTGAGGATTAAAAAAAAATTCTGGTTTATTAGATTCAAGTTCCGTGTGTTGCAAGAACAGGGACATTTCATGTAGAATCTCCCTGTTAACATGGACTCTTCAGTCCATCTAAGCCGCTGTGTGGTCTCCCAGCCTTCGTCGGGAAGCCGGCGGGAGCATTTCCAGCCCACGAGCCTTGCCTATTGCATGTCATTTACCTCCTGGTCAGGATCTGGGCTTGGTCTCCACCGCCCCTGCCCCCACCTACTGACTCGGTTTTACTTGTCTGAAGAAAGGGCTCCCTGCGGCGGAAGAAAACACTTAGACACTAAATCAGAGTTTGAAAACAGGGGACCGTTTTTTGGAAAACCCAGGCAAGGCCTTTGTGACCGTGCAACCAGTGCCCTTATATGTGGACATCCTGAGGCTCCAGCACAGAGAGCTCCATTGGCTTCAGAGGGTCCAGGCGGTAGGGCCGGCCTGGGCCGCGCTGCCTCGGCACAGCCGTCTGCACAGAGGCACAGCTGGACCTGCAGGAGACTGTCTTCTTGTACGGGTGCTGGGACCAGAGTAACGCAGGGCTGGTTCAGGTTGGACGGTCATGAAAGGCCTCTCAGAGAAGATACAATTTAAGCTGAAACGTGAAAGTAGCTAGAGCTCAGGCTCCAGAGCAAGAATGTTTGAGGAACAGAAAGAGGGCCACGCGGCTGCGTGGGTGAGTGACGAGTGAGTGAGCGAGCAGACGCGGTGGGAGAGAAGGTCAGCCAGTTAGTCAGGGGCCACGCTGGAGTGGGCCTCTGACACCAGGGCAAGGGGCTGGATTCTATCCTAATGTGAGTGAGGATTTGGAGGGCACTGAGCCGGAATGAAAGGTGATAGTGTCGGAACCACGGGTCATGACTGACCCAGGTGTGTGCACCTGGAGTTTAATATAAAAAAGAGTGGAGAAGAAACAAATCTAATCCCTCTTTCATTTCTTCACAAACCAAAAGGGAACTTCTTTCTGACCATAGCTATGCACATATCAACTGTAGCATCTGGTTAAGAATTTGAGTCTGAAATACCACATGATCTCACTTATATACGGAATATAATGAACATAACAGTCTGAGGAATACAGTAGACCCAGACACATGGAAGTAGGGCACAGACTGACATCCCTCAGAAGAGGGGTGGGGGGTGGGGGAGTGGGAAGAGATAAACCACAGAACTTATATGCATGTATGCATGACCAATGGACATGGACAACTAAGCCGGGGACGGGGCGGAGGTGGGGTGGGGTGGGGGGTGCCAATGGGGTAAAAAGGTAAAATATCTGTAACAAAAAAATAAATAAATTCATTAAAAAAAAAATGTTAAAAAAAAAAAAAAAGAATTTGAGTCTGGAGGTTAGACCGTGTGGATTCAAATCTGCCTTGTGCACTCCCAACTGTGCAGCCTGGACACGCAACTGACTGAGTCTCCAGGTCTTCATTGGTGTCGGGAGCATCGGCGTCCCTCTCGGAGGGTTGTCAGGGCACTGCCGCAAAGTGCTTGTTACAAGGTCCTCGGTCATGTTTACAGGGCAGGTGGAAATTCTCTTTCCTGTAAACACCCTTGTTACTTTCCTGTTTTTTTTCTTATGTAACCAGGGGAAACCAAGACTGAAGCAGGTTTGTTTTTTATTTTGTTTGTGAGGAAAAGGTTGTTGAATCTATTCTTAAGAATGTTTGAATTAAATTCTCTTTGCCTGGAGATGAAATTTTTGTCTTCTATGATTGTTTTTTGAACAAGCAGTAAAAAGTAAAATAAAATTAGGAGGCTTTATGCTTTCTTCCTGAAAAGAGGCTTCAAGGCTTTGGTCCAAAATGTGGTTTGGAATGAATTTTAGAAGCAGCCGCAGAGGCGGTCTGGGCTGTGCAGGGCCCTGCTGGTGACGGGCGCCCTGCAGGGCCTGCGAAGATGAGGGGCTGTGCCCCTCTGGGTCCCACGGGGGATCACACCAGGCAGACGTTTTAAATCTCAGTCACTTCCCCGCACCGCATGGTTTCAGTCCTCTCACAGGTTCGGAACCTTCCAGATCAGGTAGTTTCCGTGACTTAGACCTTTTTCCTAAGAGGCCGGCACAGGGCTGTCAGCCATTGGAGACCTGAGGTGGCAGCCACCACTGCCCTCCTCCTCAGGTTCTAGAGTTGCAGGTGATTCTGGGTTCTGTGATGAAGAGGAGCTGCCAAGACCCGGCTTATGACCCGGGACAAGGAGAAAGCACAACATTAACGTGCAGGGAATGATACGGGAACTCTGTTGCCATAGCCCTCACTTCTTCCCTTTGTGGTCATCAGAAAAAAATACATGAGTGTGTGTGGCAGTGCCTTCGTGGTGTGGGTCTCAAGGTGGCCTTGCCCACCAGGTGTCTGCAGGGCAAACTCTGGGCTGTTCTGCAAGCTGAGAAGAAGAGGACTTGGAAGAGAGAAAGAGGCCACAGCTTAGGGGAGAAGGGACGACCTGGAAACCTCCTGAGACTATGTCCAGCAGGAGCACAGCTCATCTTGCACCTGAGAGCCGCTCTGCCAGGTGACACATCAGGGTCCAGAATGCCCTCGACGGAAGGAGAGGCATCAAGGGCGTTTTGCAGCCCTGATCACAGCAGCCCCACTGTATTTTAGAACAGCGCTCGTTGTTTGGAAACATTGTTTCTTATATTGGTTGAAATCTGCCTCCCCAGAACTAACCAAATCTAATTCAAGTGTCTTGTAACACAAAATATGTTTGTCCCTTTTTGAAATTCACACATTCATTGATTCAGCACATATTGGCCCGCACTGTGTTAGAGGCTGCGCAGACAGCCAAGGTGAGTGAAGCCCAGTGCAAAGAGCTTTGTGACCACCCTGGGCTAGTTACACCCCCGTTTCCTCGTTGATAAAGTGGGGCTACTCTATATAATACCTACTCATCTTGTTGGATTGCCGTGAGAAGCCCCCAGTGTAAAATGTCTGCGCTGCACTTGGCACATAGTAGGTGTTCTATAATATGTCCTCTGAAGTCATTATCGTAATATTGTTAGTAAACACAGACCTTGAGGTGGGACCACGGGTGCTTATTAGGCAGAACACGATGCCCCCGGCCTCAGTGCAGTGTCAATTCCCAGTGAGGAATCTGCACACACTGACAACTCCCGCTCGACTCCCCTCTCATCTTCTCCTCTGCTGTTCCAAACCCCCCCAGCACCCTGTGCCTGTCCGCAGCTGCACCTGGACATGATTCCTCAGCTTCGGACAGGCACAGGGTGCTGGGCGGGGTTTGGAGCAGCAGAGGGGAAGATGAGAGGGGAGTCGGGCGGGAGTTGTCAGTGTGTGCAGGGGGCAGACAGAAGAGGCTAGTTCAGTGATTTTCCATGGGTAGTTTCCATGAATGCTGCTAACGTGATGTTTAGGTGACTAAAAAAAGCACATTTTTCTAAAATTTCCAGGTGGGCCAAGGCCAAGACAGAAAGTGGTCTTGTTTCTCAAGTATCCAATGAACTTAAATTTTTCTTTAACTTTTTTTTTATATTTTTTAATTAATATGTATTTACATACAGTAAGAATAATTCTTTTGTGGACAGTTCTACAAGTTTTCACAAACAGATGCAGTCACATAATCACTGCCAACCATGATGTAGAACAGTCCCACCATCTGCCTGAAAATTCCCTTTTCCCTTGTGCCCCCTTATCCGACCTTGCCTCCCACTCTCAGCCTGTAGTATCCTCTAGTATTTCCGCTCCTGTACCGTTGCCTTTACCGCAGTTCATATGAATGGAATCATATGGTATATAACTTTTTGAACCGGGTTTCTTTCATTTAGCACGATGCCTTTGGGAGTTCATCCATGTTGTTGTCTATTAGTAGTTCCTTTTGATTGCTGAGTAACATTCCATTGTGTGAATGAACCACAGTTTGCTTATCCATTTCCCAGGTGATGGATATTTGGGTTGTTTCCGTTTTGGGTAAATATAAATAAAGCAGCTATAAACATTTACATGCAGGTATTTGTATGAACACAGATTTTCATTTCACTTGGGTAAATACCCAAGGATGGGATTCGTCATATAATATATATGTTTGACTTCATAAGGAACTGCCATGCTGTTTTGTAAAGTGGCTGAACCAGCGGACATTCCCACCAGCATGCATGATTGTTTCAGCTGCCCAGCATCCTCACCAGCACTTGGTATTGTCAGGTTTTTTGTTTGGTGGTTTGTTCATTTGTTTTTTACCTTTTCTAATAGAAGTAGTGATAAATTACTGTGCTTTTAATTTCCATTTTGTTCATTTCAAATGATACTGAGTATTGTTTTCACATGGCTATGTGCCATTTATATTGTTGAATTCTTTGTTCATATCTTTTATCCGTTTTTTAAATTGAGTTGTTTCCTTTTTATTAAGGTCCCATTTATCAGTGTTTTTCTTTTATGGATCATAAGTTTGGTGTTGTATCTATCTTTACCTAACCCTAAATCACAAAGATTTTCTTCTAGATGTTTTACAGTTTCAGGTTTTACACTTAAATTCAGTTTGAGTTCATTTCTGCAGCAGGTGATAGATGTGAATCTAGGTTTCTTTTTTACGCTTTTTGCTTATGGTTATCCAGCTGTCCCAGCACCATGTTGAAGAACAGACTCTCCTTTCTCCACAGAATTGCATTTTTACCTGTTTCAGAAATCAACTGTCATATTTTGGACTTTCTATCCAAGCATGTTATCTATGTGTATCCTTTCTTTAATACTATACTGGCTTGGTTACTGTTTCTTTATAGTAAATCTTGAAATCAACTAGTGTGAGTTCTCCAACTTTGTTCTTTTTCAGAATTGTGTAGGGTATTCCTTTGCTTTTTCATTGAAGTATAAATTCAGCTTGTTGACTTCTATAAAAACTGCTCAGATTTTGATTGGAATTGTGTTGAGTATATAGATTATTCTGGGAAGAATTGACATCAAATACTATTGAGTCTTTCAATTAATGACTATAGTATTTCTCACCATTAATCACATCTTCTGTAATTTACTTCATCAATGTTAGTACTTTTCAGCACATATATCTGGCACTTATTCTTTAAGATTTATTCCTACATATTTCATGCTTTTTGATGGTATTGTAAATGGTACTGTTTTTATTATATTGGTTTCCAGTTCATTGCTAGTTTATAGAAATATAATTGATCTTTTAATATTGACCTGTATTTTGCTACCTTATGAAGTTTAGTAGCTTTTAAAAACAGATTCTTTGGGATTTTCTACATAGGTAAATCAAGTCACCTTTGAATTAAGAGAATTTATCTCTTTCCAATTCACGTCTTGTTTTCTTCCCTTTTTACACTGGCTATGACTTCTAATATAGGCATTATTTTTTATATTAATTTATTCTTCATGTGTTTATCATATTGGTCCTGTTGGGAAAAATCATTTATTCATTCATCAGACATCGAACGAACATTTAGTAAGTGATGGGTTTTATACAAGGCACGGCAGAGAATATAAAGAAAAGTAGAGAATTAAGTCAGCCTGTGAGAAGCTTAGGATTATGTAGGAAATGTAAGATATTTTTCCAAATGAGAGTAACACACCAGGTAAAAAGTCCAGGTTATGCCATAGTCCCTTGGGGTCCGGTCCTAAGGGACGAAGCCCTGCGTGGGGTTGAGAAGGAGGCAGGCAGTTCTCCTGTCCCTGCTCAGAGGACTTCTTAGAACTGCGCCATGGATCGGAGACGGCCCCTGATTTGTTTGCTGTGTTGCAGGCTGGGGTGTATGCTAGCCCACAAGATAGGGCAGGTTTAGTAATAAATAAGGCCTGACCGGGCCTCAGGGAGGTGGAAACACGTATCTGTTTGTTTTAATTCTCACAAGAGGGGCAATGTCTAACCATCTTTACCTAAGAAAAAAATGCTCACCAACACACTATTTCTTCAAAACCTCCGAGACCCTAGGAGGAAGCCGAAGCAGAAAGAAGCCCTTCCAACACGCTCCTTCCAGGCGGTGAGGGTTAGTCAGAAAGGTGGACGGACTTCAGCTTCAAGGGAGGGAGACTGGACGGCGCGGGCAGCGGGGTGGGAACTCGGGACAGTAGGAGGAGAGACGAGTGAAGAGAGGAATCTGTGCTGCGTACTGTGCATTACAATCCCCTTTCCTTTCCTGCGTGGAACGTCAGTGTCCAGGCTGAAGGAGGCGTTCTAGAAAGTTGTTTCCGGGGTTCAGGAAGTGGGAGATGAGTGATATGGGAAGAGAAGCTCCTAGAGCAGAAAAATGGGTAAGACTTGGATGTGTGGAAACAGGGCAGAAGGACAGTCCGGGTCAGGGCATAGGGAAGAGAGACTAAGGAGCACTGGCTGAGAACAGTCCTACTTTGGACCTCAGGCCCAGGCTCCGGGCCTCACACATGGAGTGGAACAGGTTGAAGGGGGTCCGTGGGGAGAAAGCCAGAAAGAGACTTTGGGGGCAGGTTGTATGCGGTGGGCTGAGGAGTTAGAACTGAGTTTGGTAATGAATAGGAGGTGAGAAATGAGTTTTGAGCATGGAAGGAATGAGATATGAGTTTCGAGGCAGTTATTATAAAATGGTTCCAGTGCATGGCCTCTTATCCTGGCTGCCCAGGTTCAAATCCTGGCCACCAGCTGTGCCTCAGTTTCCACGTCTATACAACAGGAATGATGATACTACAATAGTACGTGCTTATAAAGATTGCATGCGTTGATACATGTGAAGTTGTTGGAACAGTGCCTGGCATGTGAAAAGTGCTATAAAAGCATTATCTTGTATTATGATTATCGTCGTTGTCATCATTATTATTGCAGGAACATGAATTGAAAGGAAATGGGTGATTTTGAGAAGTTAAGTGACTGTTACAGTTGGGCACACCAGCCTTTCCCGGCCTGACTGGCAAAGGCTGAGTGTGCGCAGCTCCCCCCTCCCCCCCGCAGAGCACCTGCCCCAGCATCTCTCCTCTTCCTTCGCCCCTGCGGTTGAAACACAAATAGTAAAGCTTGCTCTTTTTTTCTTTTTAAAATCTTTTGGATCTTCATCTGAGTTAATCATTCTCCAGAAGCCCTTCATCAGCGCACACGATGGATGTGCCACGCTTAGGTTGTGTTCCCATGGGCACTGTGGGGAGGGAACCCAAGGGCTTCTCCCGGGCCAGCAGCTCCGTTTGGGGGATGCATGTTTGATGGCTGGGGCCCGCCATCAAGATGATAGTTATAAAGAGTGCAGCAAAGAGGAGAATATGTAGGCAATAATGTTAAATGAAATAAAACCTAAAATTGCACATACAAAACCACCATAGCTGTGCGAATATGTGGATACATCTGAGCAAGGACTATAAAGAAATACAGGCCCGTGACAACATTTGTGTTAAGATCGGGAGAGTATGAGCACATTGGTGGTCTCCTCTTCAATGTTTCTGAATTTTAAAAAAAAAGATATGTAAAAGGTAGAAAAAAATAAAGGAGGGAGCATGAAGCTAGCTCCCTGTGCCTCAGAGACCCTATTGCAGAACAGACATTGCTTCTGCCGAAATTACTGGCTAGGAAAGGGTGGAGGTCACCAGTAGTCAAAGAAGAAGCCCAGTCCCAGGGCTGAGGTCCCCTCTGCCCACCTCACTGACTGCCGCAGAATAATACACTGTCCTCTCCACTACTGGAAATTCCTAGCCAATGGCTCCTGAATCAGCTTCACCAACAGTGGGCCCCTGCCTTCCACATAGACAACACTCCCCAGGGACCCAGGGGGAGCTTGCTGGGTAACTAGGCCTGGGATGAATATGGAGCTCCCTGAGGCTATCTCAGTGATGGTCTCACTTACGCAAACCTGATTAAAATTCCAGCTTTGCCACTATCTTGTGCAAATGGTGTAACCTTGAGCCTCACTTGTACCATCTGTAAAATGAGATGTTTTTCAATGGGCTGTTACTAGTAGGGAAAGCTTGAATCAGTGCTCGGCACCCAGGAAATCGCTCAGGCAACAGTAGTAGTTGCGTTATGGTGAGAGCATCGTTCGTTCTATTGGAGAGAACCAGCTCCAGTGCCCCGCCTCCACGAGGTCAGACCACGTCCTCTGCCCTGGTCTCCTGGGCATTTTGTTTGTACCTGTCTCCCAGCATCTGTGACTTTCTCTGTGGCAGCAGTGTCATTTATGTTGTCAGCACTTTACAGAGCTGCTGAGTTGCCAGAGCGAAGGAGAGGCCAGGGCAGGGGCTCTCTGTTAAAGCACAGACCAGAAATGCTACCCCTGTGGGTTTCAGGAAATTGTAAGAAAGTGTGCTCCGAGAACCTTCTGGACTCAGTCTTGGTGCCTTAGGATGCTTTTGAGTCTGTAACAGGCAAGGGGAGGGGGGTGTCCTTTCCATGTGGCTCAAGTCCTCCTTCCTGCGTGGGCCGTCCCCCACTTCTGGGAAGGCGCCCATGGTGTGTGAGGAGACGTGGCTCAGCCGCACTGCAGCACCGGCTCTGCATTGCTCTTCTCTGCTTCTGTCTGCCGCCCACCAACGCAGTGCTGGGAGCATTGTAGACACTCAGCAGATACTTACTAAACGCGAATCCATGAAACCCAGTTAAAGTGGGTCTGAAGAATCACCGGGGGGATACCAGTGGATCTTATATCAGGTACATTTCCCTCCAATGCACGGGGACAGACTGGAAAAGTTCCTCCAGCTTCTGTCATGTCATGGTCATGGCCATGTGTCCTCAGCACTTGCAAATGTACTGCAAGGGATGCCCACAGAGAGTGATTTCTAAATGAGCTTTCTGCCTAAAGGCAAAGGTCACTTGGACTGTGCAGTTAGATGGACCACCAGGTGAATGAGACCGGCCGAGGGGAAGGAACGGGTGAAAGGTTGCTGGAGCTCAGATTACTGTGGGCGCTTAATGGATGCTAAATAATTGAAAGAATAAAGTACAAGACTGGTGAATGCTGCATTGATGAACCGGTTGTGAACTAAGGGGGTCCTAGAACATTTGCAAATTGGTCATTAATGATTCATCAATGATGTCTGCATCCTTTGTTAATTCTGAATGGTAGGAGGAATTCCCAATCACAGGGAGACAGTTTCATGAGAAACTTAAATAGAGGAATTATGCCTGGCCTACCATTCTAACCAATAATTTGAGTTTATTTCAAAATAGTCTGGTAGCTGGGAATGGCCTAGTATTGCCTGCTAATGTGCTTACCAGGGACTTGGGAGCTTCCACACTGAGACATTTGAAGGGGAATTATAGATTTTAGAGCATTACAGCTTTATTGTGTCTTCTGCTTTGCCTGTTTTTGAAGTGAAGTTTGCTGAAGCTGAAATGACCATTCATGACGGAGAGGGGACGAGGAGGTATAGGGAATAATATTTCTACTTATCTAGAGAGAATGCCCTCTTCAAAATGATTGTTGCTGTTAGCAAAGCTGAGCACATACATGATTCTCCTCTGCAGTGAGTGATGGGAGAGGCTCACTGTGTGCTGCAGACATTATGACTGGCAGGGAACTGGTTTAAATGGTGAAGAAGCCCCAGTAGCTCTGGCTGCTTTGGCTCAGCAGCTAGAGCATCGGCCCATGGACCAAAGAGTTGTGGGTTTGATTCCAGTTTCAGTTTTGGTCCTGGCCCCAGTGGGGGTTGTGCAGGAGGCAGCCAATTGATGTGTCTCTCTTACATCGATGTTTCTCTCTCTCTCTTTCTCTCTCCCTTTCTCCCTCATTTCCACTCTATCTCAAAAATCAATGGAAAAATGTCCTCAGGTGAGGATTAACAAAAAATCATCATCATCATAATAAATGAAGCCCCAGTGTGCACAGCTCCCTGTAGGACCAGAGAAGCACTCTGGAGGAAGGACATGGAGGCCGTCCTGAGCCTCCTGTGGCTGGGCTTCCTCTGGAAATAACCAGGTACTTGCCCAATGTGAGCTGTGCTCTTTGGTAAAATTTTCCACTCTCTGCTGCTGCCCCAGCTCCCCATGCGGGGACCTGCGCTGTAGGGTTGCCGAGCCTGCTGTGTTGAAGCCATCCCACCTGAAACCACGCGAAACTTGGCCCGGGCTGACCAGTGCTCCTTTCGTTAACGTTGAAAGGTGGTGCAAAGGGGACATGCCCTTTGTCCCAGCACTCAGTGACAGGGCCCGACCCACAGCCAGTTAGGACGCGGCACGCGGGAAGCGGGTACGGTCCAGGGGCTCTCAGTGGCCGCGGTGTGCACTCATCCTGCGGAGGGCCATCATCGCGCTTCTCACAACTTCACTGAGAAGGGCACTTAAGTGAAGCAGCATTAGTCCCAGACACAGTCCATCGTCCTGCCGCAGAGAAGCTCCCGGCCAGTGCAGCTGGTGTTTGGAGTCAGCTTGAGTGTGTGTGGACGCCACTTCCTCTGAGGATAACCGAAATGAATAGCCTGTGCTGGCGGCGCAGGGTCCCCAGAGCCCCATCTGCCTCCGACTGCCCAGTAGGCCCGGTGACTGGGCGGGCACCCTGAGCCTGTGTCCGCTGGAAGCTCCCGCCTGGCCAGCGGCCTCCGAGCCTGCCCTGGGGCTGGGACGGACTTCACCGAGAGACCCTGAGCGGACTGGAGCGGGATTGTCAGGGTGGGGGAAGCGGGAGGCACACACTCACAGAGCAGCGGGTTGTCCAGGAACGACTGCGTGCGTCCATGTATTTTTCAGAGATGAGGTAGGTGCTCTTTGTTTTCTTTCTGGAAATTTTTGGCCATATCACAGTACTTCGTAGTCCTCTGAATTCAGAGTTCTGTTTCTGTGCTGAGCTTTTCTCTCTCTTTCCCCTGAGGGATGGCTTACGCACGCGCACGGGCCTGGGCCCCATTCACGGAAGCACAGCCTCCCCTGCTTGCATTTTTTCTGTTTGCTTTTTTTTTTGAAGCACACGTTTTCAAATATAAAGTACTCACTGTATTCCTTCACTTACCCTCAAAAAACCTGCTTGTTTCCTAAGGGACAGACCTAAATCCCTCTAAAGCTAGATGTCTCAGCCTCAGCACTATTGAGATTTTGGACCAGGTAATTCTTTGTTGTGGACTGGCCTGTGCTTCATAGGATGTTTGCAGCATCCTTGGCCCCTACCCACTAGATGCCAGGAGCAGTGTGCAGTGTCCTCTTCCAATGCTGGCAGCCAGAAACGTCACCGGACATCGCCAAGTGTCTCCCAGGAGCCGCGTTCCCCAGTCAAGAACCACTGCACTCCAGGAGTCATGCCAGCAGCCCGCCCGCTGTAAACACGCCAGTCCACATGGGGCGTGGTCGTTCTGAGCATGGAACTCTGCTTATTATTTGTTCATTTATTCATCTTTTACCGGTTGACTCATCCATCGGTCCACCGGCTAACCATCCAGTGAACCACCTCTCCGGGCCCTGGCACAATAGTGCCTTTGGAGCTAAATTTCTCGAATGAAAATTCTGGCTCTACTGCTCACTGATCGCATGAGCTCAGATTTCACTTCCCGAGCCTCACTCTCGTCATCCACAGAAGAGGAGAAGACAGTGCCCCCCTGGTGAGAAACAGAGCAAGGCTGGGACTAGACGGGGCTTCATGGAGAGGTGGGAATAGGGGAAAGACTGGACGCAGAGCTTCTGAAGAGAAGAGTGAGGAGGCTGGAAGAAGGAGCGGATTCAGAGCCCGGACGGAGCAGTGAAGAGCGTATTTCCAGGAGTGCAGCTCGGTAGACGGCTGAGAGGGGGCCTCAGAGAGGATGACAGGGTCACCTGGGACCGCTCGACAAGGTCTAGATGGGTAAATATGGAGTAACAGGTGACAAAAGCATTTTTCACAAAGGACAGATTATACAAGAGTTGGCAGTCCTTCAGGGCTCGTGAGCTAAGTCTTCACTTATTCATTCTTATTAAATGGTTCTCTTGTTAGTAGTAATTTACCTCCCCTACTCATTGTGAATCAGTAAATTATATTATGTGCTTATTATGTTCTAAGAGCTTCACATGGATTAACTCAATTAATTCTCTCAGCTTTGTGAGGTAGTTCAGAGATGAGGAAACTGAAGCACAGCAAGGTTAAGTAACTTGCCCGCGTCACACAGCTCCTGAGCGCTAGCTAGAGCTGGAATACAGACCCAGCAAGCTGGCCCTGAAAGCCAGGCCCAGACACTGCTGCTCATTGTCTGAAGGAAACAGAGCCCAGGGGCATGTGAGTGCGGCCCAGGCAAGCTGATGATCCTCAGGAAATTTAGCTGATCTGCGAAGGTAACAGACATTGGGCACTTAAGAGAATCTAGGAAGTGAGTTTTTTTCAAGGCATGAAGAAGCTGGGATATGAGACCACAAGGATTGGACAGACCTAGAGACCATCTCGCAGAGGAAGATAGCTCCTGTGTCCCTTTCCTTCTTCTCCTCCATCTCCTCTTTCCTCTCTCCTCCTCTCCCTCTTGCTCTCCGTGGCTCCCACCTTCTCTCCATGCACCCTCCAAACTCACCTTCGTCTCTGCTGGGCTGAGCCTGGCTCCCGCGGTGGGGAGACCCAGACCCTCCCAGGGCTCTCCTCTGCACTTGAGCTGTGGACTCCGGCCACCGGCCACCGGCCTCCAGTTTGAAGCCACAGGCCACACATGTGGAGCGTTTTCACACCCAGCATGTGGATGTGTGTCTCCTGTCGCTGGATCAGAAGTCACTTAATTAAAACAGCACCCGCCGTGTGCCAGCCACTGTGCCAGGTGTTGGGGATACAAAAGTGAATGAGCAGTTCTTAAAAGTGACAGACATGTTAATAAATGACTCTGGTAACAAGACCTGTGTAACGAGCGAGGTGCGTTTCGGGGGCTGCGGCGCTAATGCATGCAAGCCCCTCGGAGGGCAGCGCCTCGCGCGGGCTCCGCGGGTGCAGTGAGGAGCGGCGGGTCAGCGCGCAGACACGGGTGCGGGGGTGCCTGCCACCGGGCCAGCGCGCAGCGCACGTGGGCTCTCATTCTCGTCTGAGCGTCTCCGCTCCATTCCAGCCCGGTTCCCCAGGTTCCAGCACCGGACCATACGAATGGAACAAAGCCGATGAGTCAGTGGTTGTTGGGCCCATGGAGAGAAAATGAGCAAAGTGGGAGAGCATCGTAGACATCGTTGGGGTGCGTCTGGGAAAGAAGAGACTGGATCCCACGGGCGCACTGAACTTGCTTCCTGCAGAGCGGCCACACTCGCCAGCCGTCCCTGGTCCGCGATGGCTGTTAGTGGGTCTCCTCATGTTTCCCTTTATTTTTCTCTTCATAAATAGGACCCTTTCATACACTTAACTATTTTGTTTTTTTAATCAGGAATATTTCTAAGCCTATTCCTCCATTCACTCTCTCCAATTCAAATAATTTCTGCAAACATTTACCAAGATTTTCCTGTATGCCAGATACTGGAGGAGGCTCTAAAAATACAGCTGGGAACAGACAGTCCTGCCCCTCCCTCGAGGAGCTCAGGACAGCAGGGAGCTCCACAGGGTGTGGGTGTCCCCCGCCCTGGCCCCTGCACCACCTCTAACAGTAAGACAGGTAGCAGGGCTCCTGCTTGGGGTCCCTTTTCCCAGGACGAGGTTCTGTGTGATTTTAACTTACTTGCAGATAATTAACCCTACGGTCAAAAACTCAGACCCTTCTGCCTCTGAAGAGATTGAAATCAAATTTTTGAAGAGAAGCAATTGTTGTATAGAATTAAAAGCCTTTTGATGAATAATGCTGTCGCTACACTGGGAGGAAATTACAGCAGCACTCTCTGCTATGTAATTAAAAAGGCAAAGATGAATGGAACACCCACAACTGGAAATGGGATTTGGTTTCAAGAGGGAATGGAAGCTCCGTCGGTCACATGGTGTCCCTTTCCCAGCCTGAGAGGAGTGTGTCCTGAATCATTCCAGCGGGGGTCTCACGGTCCGTTTTCTTTAACCTCTGTAGTACCATGGCCTGAAAAAGCATTTTTTTACCCCCCAAAAATGTGGGGTTTTTCTTTTCCATCCTAACCATGATTTCCTTTCTTAAATACCAAAATCACTTCATAGACCCTAGGTGGGGTCATCATCTGTTTTATTTTCCCTCCTTCCCACTGCCACGCCTTGATTTCAGAGGCCGACAAAATCCGCATCTGTTTGCTTTTCAGTCTTATTTTACAGAATATAGAGATGCTAGTAAATACCCCATTGTTTAAAATGACAGTAATTTTGGTGACTTTGCCCCTTAGCATCCATCACATGAAAACAAATGAGTGATGTAAATGTTGAAAACATAAATGTCAATATATTTTTCAATATGTTTTTATTGAGTTTTTGAGAGAGAGAGAGATGGAAACATCGATGTGAGAGAGAAACATCGATCAGCTGCCTCCTGCACACCCCCTACTGGGGATCAAGCCCATAACCCAGGCATGTGCCCTGACAGGGAATCGAACTCGGACCTCTTAGTCCAAGGATGATGCTCAATCCACTGAGACACACCAGCCAGGCAATAAATGTCAATGTTTAAATAAGGAAAGTTAATCAACAAGTTGAATAGTGAACAAGGAAGAGTTTTGTGTTTTGTTTTTTGTTTTGTTTGTTAAGTAAAAGAGTTTATGTCCAGCCTCAAAATCTTCCAATATTTGTGGGATGGCTGTCATAGGAAACAACACAAAATCTCACTTGGCTCTGTGTGGTGTGACTGCAAGTCCAGAATGACCTCATTTAATCTTCACAATAACCCTTTGTGATGGGTATTTATATGATGCTCACTTTATACATAGGGAAGTTGATATGAAATGAATAAGTAATTAGAGCCTGGAGATTCTTCTGCGAATGAAGTGGATGGATGGATAGATAGATAAGTCTCCGCTGCCGCCGCCGCACACTGTTGCCTCAGAATGACCATCACAATGAAGCCAGTAGCCTTGCAGGAAATTGAGGCCACGCTTATTCCACGGCATGGCATGTCAGCTGGTTATTTTTCAGACTATGTTAAAATGCAGAAGCCCACCCTGGCTGGTTTGGCTCAGCGGTTAGAGCATCGGCCCACAGACCAGAGAGTCCTGGGTTTGGTTCCTGCTAAGGGCACGTACCTCGGGTTGCAGTTTGTCCCCAGCCCCGGTTGGAGTTGTGTGGGTGGCAATTAATCGATGTGTCTCTCTCACGTTGATTTCTCTCTCTCCCTCTCTCTCTTTTTCCCTCTCTCCCTCTCTCCCTTCCCGCTCTATCTGAAGATAAAATGCAAAAATGTCCTCGGGTGAGGATTAAAAAAATAATAGTAATAAAATGCAGAAGCCCAATTGATAATGTTAATTTTGAAACAAAGCAAGAAACATATTTCCAGTTTAATCTCAAGGATTTTTTTTTCTTTACTATATGTGCCCCTGGCTATTACAGAGATGGCTCAGAACCTTAAATATAGACCCGCATGAGTTCAGCTCTTACAACTTTAAAACCATCATAGGTGTAGAACACTCCTTTTCAACCCAGAGGGGAGCATTATCTAAGACTGATGGTTAAGTACATAGCAAACCAATTCACTGCGCCAGCATCTGTAGCATGGAGTGATTTGCATTCTTATATCGCTTCTGTCCCTATGATTTCCATTAGTACGTGGGGCTGTACCTTCCCTCCACTCTGAACCAGACCATTTTGGGTGCAGACGCTGGTTTTAACTGTCTCTACTTTTTACTTTGCCCTGTGAATCAATGTAAGAAAATGAAACCAAACTTCATAGATACCATACATTAGCAACACAGGCAAGCTCACATAAAGGAAGATCACACAGTTACTTCTTATAAAGGTAAAATTGAGCAACCAAAACCTCATCTCTGTACACTCAAAACCACTCAGAGGGATCCTAAAAGATAGTGGGGAAATAAGAACTAGAATCCAGTTCAGAAGTACATCCTGTGGGAAGGCAAGCAAGCCCCTCCCCCTGTCTGCAGTAGGGTGAGTAGCAGATGGTATTGGTCGACGGACCTAACGCTCGTCCATAACTCTTATCCCTGGCTCAGGAGTAGCTGCGTAACCCAAAGAATAAGCAGAAATTTCTGGATGAGGTGTCCTGAGGCCTTTTGCCTTTTACCATTCAACGCTCCTTCCACCTGTCTGTCTGCAGTGCTGATGTGAGGCGTGGAGACGGAGGGTCCGCCTCACAAGCTTAGGAACCTCACAGGAAGACAGCAGCCTGCTTGCTAAGGACAGTGGAACAGAAAAGGAACAGCCCAGATCCCCCGTGCTTTCCCTGACAGCTGCTTGGGTCTGCACACCTCAGGGAGACTCTTCACGTGTTCAAGCCAGTTTGGCTTTGTTGTTGCACGTGGCCGAACTCGTCAGAGTGACTCAGTGTGGCTCAGAGCTCGGAAGAGATGACTGTATTGGTCTGTTGCAGATAGTCAAAGGAATGGGGTCTGAAGGGTACATGAATAGAACAGGGTCCTTGAGGATAAATTGCTGCAGTCTGAAGAGAGGCCCGGGAGAAAGATGCAAGGAAGTGTCTGCGGATGAATGACGCAGTGTGGTCATCATTTTTACCTAGAAATAAAGTAAAAGGACAGCGGAGTGTTTCCTGTTTACCAGACACAAAGTTATCTACATCATTATAAGGAGTGTTTTTATTGCCAGAAACACCAAACTTTTATAAAAGCTCTAAGTAATTTTTATCATTATTTCTGCAAAATGTTTTTATTAAAGGAAACACCATATGGTAACAGCAAAAGGAGTTAGTTACAAGTCACGAAGCTAGTCACAGATTTCTTTCCAACAGTAAATTCAAAACACTTCTCAAAGAACCTACATTTAGGGAAAGATTGCAAGTTTCAAGACTCCTGGAAGTATAAAACTTTCGCCCAAATTGTGCATTTGTTTCGTTTTGTTTCATTCTCTAGAATACAAAATAAAGTCTTATAAGACCTAGGACTTCTGTTCAAAATATTTAACAACCAGTGCAGCCTGGGCACTGACAGAACAGCCGCAGGTGTAGTTGTGCTTGGTGCCAAGTCTTGAACGTCAGCCTGGGAAACCTCGGGGCGGGGCACATTGTGTGTACGATGCTGACACATATTTCCATCATACGTATCCTATTTGCAATCACTGACACCCTCGTCTCCGTGGAACTAGCAGGATGCTAACGCACCGGCGGTGGGTTGGATTGCGTGGCTTCTAGCTCTGCACTGGTTTGCTTAGGTAGGTTTTGAACTATGTAATGCCTGGATTTTAGATACAATGAAAGATGGCCTCACCCCTCCCACCCACAAGAAGCCACAACAACTGCAGCAAAAAAACTAACCCCAGCCCAGTAATTTCCAACTTTGAAAATGTTAACCAAAGCTGTAGGTTGGCTGTGTGCATGAGGGTGTGCGTGTGGGTGTGTACTTTTGTGTGACTACTGCTGCTATCTGACACAACCGCTCTCCTGCCCCCACCCCCAGCCTCCAGCAACCACTCATGTGTTCATCTCTGTAATCTTTTCATTTTAAGAACATTATATAAATGGAGTCATCCAGTATGGGGCCTTTGGAGACTGTCTTCTTTCGTTCTGCACAGCGCCCTCAAGATCCTTGCACATTGTTGCATGAGTCAGAGCACCAAGAATCCTAACTTCTACCTCAGCCATTTCCGACTTTGGCAAAATTGGGACCCTGGCCTGTTGTTTGATCCCTCCCTTGGAGGCAATACTTAAAAACCAAAGGGTTACTTTGTACATTTAGAATAATTTAGAATAAATTAAAAATGGGTTAGGAGGCAGAGCTATGGTCTCAGCCCCGGGTCCCTGAGAGCCTGTGTGGAAGAGACGGACCAGTTCACGGCGAGGCATCTAGGGCAGACCCGGGCTTCCCGGGCTGACCCTGGCCACTCCACATCGCAGAGCAAGCTCTAGAGCACTAGTCGAAAAGGGTCTCCAGCTGGGTCTTCTCTAATCCTCGCTGTGCATCCAGGAGCCCAGGGGCAGGGCAGGAGGCTCCTGTGCTGCTCATGTTCACACGACACCTAAGCAAAGGCAGGGCAGGTGAGCTTGGTCTAAACCCAGACCCCTCTGTTCTTGGTCTTCTGACGTCCTAGCCACTCTGCGAATGCGTTACATGTACTGTTTCATTCATTGTCTCGACAGCTCCTCTCAGCAGCTCTACCAGACAGGCACTGTTACTGGCCCACTTCCAGGCGAAGCAAGTGAGGCTATTAAAAATCAAATAACTCCCCCAGGTCATATAGCGAACTAGAACTAAACTTAAAGGACCCCCAGTTCTTGCTGTTAATCACCAAATGATTTGAGTCTAGAGAGAAAAGCAAGCAGCCTCTACGTACACCAGCGTCTGCACCTGCGGACTTGGAGGACACCCTGGGGCTGGCAGAGAGGACTTGAGATTCCCTGAGTCATGGGCTAGGGCCTTGGAGACTTTCTCTACAGTGTGATGAAATACACACGTGAAAGTTTAAGCTGTTCCATAAAAATAAGAAAACTGAGTTGGGGGTTGCTCATAGTGTGAGGGCCTGCCTTGTGAAACACCCGGGACCTTTGAAGGCATTTTAGTTTTTCCCGAGGAAGTAAGTAAGCAATGGAGATGTCTTAAGTCTGTGGAAGCAGCAGCCTGCACCAGGGTCATCTCTAATCAAAGTTAAGTACCAAGTAGTTGGTCTCTGCCTTTACACAATTAGTGGGTATACGCTGGCCGGTTTGGCTCAGCAGTTAAGAGCATTGGCCTGCTCACTGAAGGGTCTCAGGTTTGATTCCTGGTCAAGGCCACATCCCTGGGTTGCAGGTTCGACCCCCAGCCCTGGTCGGAGTTGTGGGGGAGGCAGCCAATCAATGTGTCTCTTTCACATTGATGTTTCTCGCTCGCTCTCTCCCTCCCTCCCTTCCACTCTATCTGGAAAAAATAAATCAATGGAAAAATATCCCCAGGTGGGGATTAACAATAACAACAACAACAAAATTAGTGTTTCTGGTACGAAGCAAAGCATTAAAAAAAATTGTTTTAATCTTTCTCATTTATTCTCTATGACTTGCTTTTTTTGGAAAAGCAAAACATTCAGCTTGGTTTAAGCAACAACACAGATTGGTTTAAGCAACTCTCAGGACTGTCATGGTGCCACATGGACCCACATTTTCTGACCTGCAGTGAGACACAGCAGCCTCGCCAGGCCCCACCGGGCAGAGGAACCCTCTTGGAGACTGGCCTTTTCTCCCCACTAAGCGGATAGACGAGTGCTCTGGGAAATTCAAGGAGGGGAACAATCTAGTCCAGCCTGTGGGAGCAGTGCTCAGACTGGCACTGCGGGGCTCGCTCACCACTGGCCTTTGGTGGGCGGTGCTCGGGCGACGTCAATGTGTGCACTGCGCCCTGTGCGCCCTGGCAGGGCTCACGAGGCGGCGTGTGCGCAGCCACCTGCCGGGTTAACTGGTAGAGTGCGCTAGCTTCTGACCATCACCCCTTCCAGTCCGGCTGTCCCTGGGGGCCTCTCGGGCTCAGGGCTGCTCCAGACATGGCTGCCTTCCTGTCCACACCAGCTCCTCTGCGCATCTTTCAAATGGGCCCTTGGGCATCGGCACAGTAACCCCTCACTCTTAAGATAATAAACGTTCACTCAGTTTGAAGAGGAGGATAGAATGTAACCACACTCTAATAAGACCACGTTCTCATTTTCCACGGGCCACCACTGCACGCCGATGCCCGTGCTGGCCGCCCTGTGGGCACTAAAGAGGAGACTTGCCACACAGCAGTTTGCAGGCTCTGCTTCCGTTCCCAGGCGCCCTGTGACTCTACAACACTGTGCATAAGATTAGAATGCCAAGCAGCTGGGGCCCTTCTCCAGGGTAGCTAGGGTGCACCAAGTTCCTGAACCATGGTTTAGCCAGCACCATCCTGCTGATGTCATCAGTGACCCTGTTCTCCCCTTCAGGCCATCGGTTTACACCCACTGACCGCCGGAGGTAGAGAGCCTCCTAGCCACCCCACTGAGCGACTGCCCTGCAGCGGCAGGTGCCTCGGTGGTCAGCAGCCCCGGGCTGTTTGCTGGGTTCTGTTCCAACGCAGCCTTGGCCACCATTCTTTTATTCTGCTTGAGACAGAAAGTTTCTGGGTCAATTTGACCTGGAGAAAGACCCACTCTTTCAATTCTAAGATTAATGAGCATCTTGGAGCCAGGTTTTTCCCGAGTTTACTTGAGGCTCCGGGTTCGCTTGTTCCCAACTTCTCGTACTACTTGTTACCAAATGCTCCCATGCAGCAGGGCTCATGGGGAGTCGGCTGGTGCCTCATTCCCACAGATCCCGTCTGGGTACAGCTTTTACCCGCCCACAATTTTACTTTTAATTATCATCCTAACTCTTATTTTATCCCTTCTTCCTGCATTGCTACTCTTCCCAGATTTCTTATTCTTTGATTCTAAGCATAGTTTTGACAGAAGAGCCAAGTCCGTGAGTCTAAGGAATGAGGAAGGGGAGAACGATGACGACCTCAGACATTCTAGGGGGTTGGTTTTTGTGGCGTGTGTTTTATTTCCCATTATGCAGAGTGTCTTCTGAGCATTAACTTGAATGAGAAGTCTACTGGTGGCAAGCCTTTAGAGGAGTCGGAGATTTTTCTTTTACTTGTACAAAGTTTCCTCTGGCAGAATTTTCTCTTTTTTGTTCTGTTATGTTTTACTTTTTGGCTTGTTTGATTGGCCAGTTGCTTATTCTTGCGCTCCCACACCCCACCATTCCCCTTCCTTGCTTGCCGCCTGCATTTTCAGTGTCTGTTGGGAAAAATGATATGTTTGAGGGCATTGAAAATGAGGAAAAGGAATCTGGTAATATTATTCCAAACAGGTAAACTTCCTATTCCATAAGGGTTTCTTTAAGTAGGAAAAACAAACAAACATGTCATAGTCTTTGATGGAATTCTTGGCTGTAGAAGGAGAGAAGCAAGAGTCCACAGCCCCGCTGAGAAATGGACTCACAGTGCCTCCAAGAGATATTACCCTTTTGCCTGACAGCCAGTGAGTTATCACGTGTGTGTGTTGGGGGGGCGGTGCTGGGACTGGGAGTACAGATGTATAATCCAGGAGATCAGTGACATGTCAGTTCAGGCTATGTCTAGTTATTTGAGCTTTGAGAAGTCTCCCGGCTATAATTCAGCCCTCTTGAGAACTTGAGAAAAGTCCTTTAGGGATTCCAATATCTTATTAAATGGCAGCTTACACTCCCTTTTGAAACTTATACTCTTCTCATCTCTAAAATTCCCTGGATGGGACAGACTTAAATTGGTAACTTTAATCTTTTAAACTGATTCTTCACATGGGAAACACGGAGACCTTCTTTTGTCCACCCAACCTTATGACTGGGATCCGCAGCAGCCATCCCTCCGTAGGGGCGTTGACCACAAGCTCAGGGAGACACGAGAGGGGCCAGGATCCTGCATGACCTTCCTTACAGCGGCTGAGGGGCCCCGTTTGCATTGATCTGCAGAAGCACGTTATAGTGCTCCTCGTTTTCCTGCCGCTTTGCCGCTGTGTAAAACTGGGATATTCGATGGTGAAAGCCATGCTCTCCAGCAGCCTCATGAAAGTCTGTGGTAGCATTTGGTCAGTAACAAGCCCGGCTGAAAGCCAAACCATGCTTCTAATGCTGCTGCTGAAGGCTCACACCTCACTGAAGCACTTCTTGTCAGGTGGCTTCACGAGGGAGCCCCCTGAGGGCGGGGCCCACCGTCTGGAGGACTCGGGAGAGGGTGAATAGAGGCTGAGAAAGCATATTCACTGAAAACTTGCTGAGTTTAAAGTTAGCTGTGTCAGTGTCCTTTGAGGAGGTAAAAACAAACATATTCTATTAACACGAATGTAATAAACATCTGTTAGTGACACAACTACCACAAGAATAGCTTCCATTCATTGAGGGCTGGTTACATGTTAGGAACATTTTATGCTTGTGTAATAATACTATGCATTTCTCCTCAACATCCTGCCACCTTACAGATGGTACAGCAGCCCTCAGCCTCGGGCATTGACCCAGCTCTGGGGAGGCTCCTAACTGATCTCCGCTAGTGGTGGTCACTTCATTCCTCCCACCCAGTGCTGAGCCAGCTGGTACTCCCATGTGATGAGTGGGGAAGGAGCGGCGATAACCCCCTGGCACCGACGACTTGAGAGGGGAGGCGTGAGACATCGGTGGGCTTCTGGGAGTGCGTCTTCATTCTCGGGGACGAACTCGGGGAGGACGTTGCCCTGTGTGAATGGGACGTCTGGAGGTGCTGCCAGCCTGGGTGAAGCTGGCCATGCAGGACAGAGAGCTGAGAAGGAGCCTGAGAAACCGAGCCACAGCCCTGCCCTGGAACAGGACGCTCGCCTGCCCCACTCAGGACAAAGCAGTGTGACCCAGCACACCTCTGAATTCTGTGAGCCTACTCGAGCTGGGGATTCTGTCACCACAGACATCACCATCCTGACTGAATCAGCATGTTGGCAAATTACCCTCACGGCGTTCTCTGAGATCCGTACCAGCGCATCTGTTCACAGATGAGGAAGCGGAGGCCCGGCGGGTGCAGGGGGTGGGAGGTGAGGGTGTGTGTGAGAGTAACTCACCCAGGTTACAGGACCAGTAAGTGGCCCCGCTAGGATGCAAACCCAGTTCTGTCTGACTCCTAAGCCTGTGCTCACCGCCCACGGTTTCCTCCCAACCCCATACCTTACCTGGCTTTTCATCGGGAAGGCCCTCACTTTTTTGGGGGAGGGAGGGGCAGGAGGAGGCCCACTATTCCTCTGCCTTTGAGCCGAAGTGAATCAAGGCCGAGCCTAGGCACGGGCTCAGTGACGCGTGCAGGCCCTCAGAGCTCCGGGCGGTCCTGAGGTTTCCGCACGGGGAGTACCGCTAGGCCGCCGCCATGCAAAGCCCTCGGTAGGCAGCACGTTAAATTGCTTTACCTTTTTATTGTCGAAAACATAAATATATGGTACAATGAACAATCATAAGGAAAATGCCTCGGTCAAGATCTGTTTGGATTTGGCCATTACATGTTGCTGGCAAAGGAAATAGAGGTCATCTTGGTCGCTGTCCCCAGCCTATCGCTTCATTAACTGCATCTGCAGCATTTGGCTTTAGGAAAATAATGGTGTCCACGCCATAGTCGATAACATTTATGCCATAATTAACATCCACACATGCACCCACAGAATGGTATCCTAGAAAAAAGCCATTAAAAAAACAAAACTCAGCTTCTGAATTAGGACTGTAGCAGCAATAAAGTTATTATTAGCCCTGTTCTACTTTCTGGCTCTTGCGGTGCCAAATTCTCAGGGAAAATGGCCTCTAAGAGAGTTCCTGGAAATCCGAAGTTACAGAGTGGTTCCCAGTTCTAGGGGAGAAGTACACCTGTCCCACGGCCTCTCCTTCGCTCCTTTCCTTCTGTCGGTCAGGGCTGAGCCTTGCCTTTGCGGGGGGCACACGTTGTGGGGGTGATCGGAACAGACACACGTCGTTGTGCACGCCTGTGGTTCTGTGCTCTTTGTCTTTTTCAGCAGATATCCTGCGTAGGTAAACACCAATTTCTCTTTGTGTAAATCTCTTGTAATTGATCCTTTATTACCTCTTCTCAAAGACAAGAGAATAAAAGGTCTGTTTGAAGAAAGTACAGAAGATCCATTGCTACAAATAAGAGAATAAATACCTCAGTGGGCCTTAGCCAGGTGAGCCTCTGACCCTGTGCGGTGCGGGTCCGGAGGAGGACACGGGGAAAGATCACGCTGAAAGGAACCCCAAAGCCTGTGAGGGGGCACCAGCCTCCAACCGGCATGCCCTCTAATTAGAGCCGGATTAATCAGAAGGATCCTCTCCAATTCATATTTTAACCCTTATTTAAAGTCTTCAACTAAAAAGACAAAAAGTATATTCCAGTACCGATGACTCCCTTCCTATTTTAATTACGAAAGTATCTGTTTGATACCTTACATCTTCAGGCAGCTAGCAGATAAATTACCTTTTTGAGTATAGGGTGGGGTAAAAGTAGGTTTATAGTTGTGAGTCCACAAAACAGACTATTCTTATATTCTTATTTCTCAATTATTGTATTATTTTTTTCTTTTTATTCATTGATATGTGAGAGAGAGGGATGAAGACGTCGATTTGTTATTCCACTTATTGATGCAGTCATTGGCCGATTCTTGTATGTGCCCTGACTGGGGATTGGACCCACAACCTTGGTGTATCGGTACGATGCTCTAAGCAGCTGAGCTACCCGCCGGGGCCTGAATTATTTTCCATATGAACAACTGTAAACCTACTTTTGCTTCACCCTGTATAATCCAGATAGTGGCTTTCTCGTTTCCTTGTCATTGAGCTCCTGCCATTCGAAGTTCCCCTTCCAAGTAGGGGGAGCAGAGTCCTGTCCTTCTTTTCAAATCCAAGCTCTTTGCACACAGCACGTGCTCAGACCTGGGCTTCAGTGAGTAGGGGCCCAGTGCCTAGCAGCCGCCAGATTTGGCAGGTGAGACCGAGGGCTTGGGCAGGAGAAAACTGGCCAAATAGCTGGTACGGGGAGGTGTCCTTAGGGCAGGGTCAGGTCTACTCATCCTTGTCCCCTTAGTGTCACTTAATAGTAATCAGTATCTGTTAATACAGGCAGACCTTGTTTTGTTGCACTTCACTTTATTGTACTTGGCAGATACAGCATTTTGTTTATAAATTAAGGGTTTGTGGCAACCCTGCACCCGAGCTAGTCTGTCGATGCTGTTTTTCCAACAGGCTCAGATGATGGTCAGCAATAGAGTGTTGTATAATTAGGGTATGAACATTGTTTTAGACATAATGCCATTGCATACTTAATAGGCTGCAGTGTAATGTAAACAAAACTTTGATATTCACTGGGAACAAAGCATTTGTGTGGCTCGCTTTCCCTCGATGTTCACGGTGCGTGGCGCTCTGGCCGATCCCGCGGCTGTCCGAGCTCCGCCTGTCTGTCCGTCCCTGCTGTCCGCTGCGCAGAGACGCCAGCGGTGAGCCAAATGAAAGGGAAAGTGCTGTCCGCGGGCAGCTTATGTTTCTAGTGGGAGAGACGGATCGTAAAATGAGTAACAGGTACCGTTTTTAGGTTGTGATACGTGCTGTGGAGAAAAAGCAGGGAAGTAAGATAGAGTCTAAGGCAGGAGCATGACCAAGTTTGAGGACTGGGCAGTGCAGTGGGCCAGCCAGAGAGGCCACAGAGTGAGAGCAGCGTGAGCGATGGGAGTCGTGGGAGAGCCCGTCGCTCAGTCTTGTGGGCCATTGAAAGCACATTGGCTTTTCCGCTGAATGATGTGGACAGACTTTAGAAGATTCTGAGCAGAGGTGACATGACGTGACTTATGTCTTGACAGCATTATTTGGCAACTCTATGGAGGAAAGGGTGGACGCAGCGAGACCAGGTAGACTCCCGCAGGGGCAGTGATGGCGGTGGTGGGAAGTGGTCAGGTTCTGGACGTGTGCAGAAGCCAGAGCCTGTGGGATTTGCTTCTGGGTTAGACGTGGGGTATGAAAGCAAGTGACACACTGCCATGTCTGCCATGCTCTGACGGTCACACAGGCCACTCTGGTGTCCTGGGGGGATTACACAGGGCGTGGCGCAGGCTGCGGGGTCACTGGGGACCATCTGAGAGGCTGGACCAGTGTGGACGGTGGAGCGGCGCCAGAGAGGCCACCACCAGACGGGTTACACTGTTGGCAGAAGGACCAACAGGCGGCACCCTCTACATCACTGAGTCCAAGTGTAACTGAGGAGCAGATACAGGAATCAGACAGGTGAAGATAAAATACAATTTTATTATTGTTATGGCTTTATTTATAGGCACAGCCAGCCCCCTAACTTCCCTTCCCTGAAGTCAGCTCTGTCCCCACCGTGGGTGGGCATGCAGCTGAGGAGAGGCCAGTGCAGTGGGGGGCCCCAAGAGGACCAAGCCCCACTTGTCCCCTGCAGGCTAATCCCTCCTCCGGGAAGCGTCCGGGCCGGGCAGCCTGTGAGCATGCCTTCAGGGACACCGAACGAGAAGGTTGTGTGACTCCAATGCCGGGTGGGGGGGTCATGGGCCCAGGCCAGGCTTGCGGGGACATCTGCATCTTCACCCCAAGGGTGGTGGCAGGCTAATTAAGCATTGTAAGCAGGGAGGTGGCATTGTCAGATGTGTATTTTTACGGATCCCATGGGCTGTGATGGGGAGAAGAGGGTGGAGGAGGGAGGACCAGACACACGGACAGGACAGAGCAGTCCTGGGAGGTGGAGGCCAGCAAGGGTCGTCTGCTCTTGCCTCTTGCTACTGGACAGTGCCACCCGAGCTGGGGTGACAGCTGACAGAGGAGGAGACTGGGGCTCCCTCACAGCCCTGAGAAGACCAACCACTGTGCACTTTGCCCCGAGACCACGCTGAGCATTGAGAGCTGTGCAGGGTGTCTTCTCTTCCATCTTCACGAGCAGCATGCAGACTTCTCCTTCTGGCATGTTTAGAGTTTATGAAGTGAAAAGGGCCCTAAAGAGATATATCCTCCCATCTCAAAGCTGTAACCTAGGTGTTGCCATTGGCGGGCTGCCAGGCTGACTCCTTCCCCTGAACTGAGAAGATGTGCCTGCTACTAATGAGAGACCCGAGACCCACGAGGCCCGCATTTGTATGTGGACTCCCCTTAATGCCACCATAAATGTGGTCTAGGCTGAGGGTACTCACTGGGTGTGTGGTGAGTTTTGCTATGAGCCTAACATTCCTCTCTTACCACCACCACCCCCCGACATTCCAATGCTAAGGAAGTTTGTTCTTTTGTCATTTGACAAATATCTTGAGCCCATCCTATGGGCCAAGCATCATGCTGGGTGCTCAGGACCCAGTAGTGAAAGGAGAACCCTAGCCCCTGCCCTCTCAGAGGTAGTGGGGTGGGGAGGGGTGTGGGAGCACAACCAAGTGACAGACCATCATAGCCCAGCAGCTCAGTGCAGCCAGGATAGTCTGCTGCCAGGGCAGCTCATTACAGCCAGGGCAGCCTGCAGACAGGACAGCTCAGTGCAGACAGGGCAGCTCACTGCAGCCAGGGGAGCTCACTGCAGCCAGGGGAGCTCACTGCAGCCAGGACAGCTCACTGCAGCCAGGGCAGCTCACTGAAGCCAGGGGAGCTCACTGCAGCCAGGACAGCTCACTGCAGACAGGACAGCTCAGTGCAGACAGGGCAGCTCACTGCAGCCAGGGGAGCTCACTGCAGCTAGGGGAGCTCACTGCAGCCAGGACAGCTCACTGCAGCCAGGGCAGCTCACTGCAGCCAGGGGAGCTCACTGCAGCCAGGACAGCTCACTGCAGTCAGGGCAGCCTGCGGATAGGACAGCTCACTGCAGCCAGGGCAGCTCACTGCAGCCAGGGGAGCTCACTGCAGCCAGGACAGCTCACTGCAGCCAGGGCAGCCTGCGGATAGGACAGCTCAGTGCAGACAGGGCAGCTCACTGCAGCCAGGGCAGCTCACTACAGCCAGGGCAGCTCACTGCAGCCAGGGGAGCTCACTGCAGCCAGGGCATCCTGCAGATAGGACAGCTCAGTGCAGACAGGACAGCTCAGTACAGCCAGGACAGCTCAGTGCAACCAGGGCAGCCTGCAGATAGGACAGCTCAGTGCAGACAGGACAGCTCAGTACAGCCAGGACAGCTCAGTGCAACCAGGGCAGCCTGCAGATAGGAGAGCTCTGTGCAGACAGGACAGCTCAGTGCAGACAGGACAGCTCAGTGCAACCAGGGCAGCTCAGTGTAGACAGGGCACCATGCAGACAGGGCAACCAGGGAAAACTCCACATAAGAGCTTCCCAGCAGAACCTGTGGAATGAGTGGAATGGAAGGATGGGTGCGAGAGGGTGCATGGAGGGAAGGAGATGAGCAGCACTCTCAGCAGTCCCTAAAGCTCTGTCACTGGAGTTGGTGGCCACTTGCCCCTCTCTCTCATGGGACACCTACCCAGCCCCTCACGGGTGACCACAATGCCAGCTGGACTTCCACCCTACTTGCCCTTTTGATTGGATAAGATTGCAGTGGGCCGGAAGGGAGTGGGGCAGGAGGACATGGAGCAGTGAGGCAGACATTTTCAGAAGTGTGGCTGTGTAGGACAGGCAAGAAATAAAGTGGTAACCAGAGAGGAGAGTTTCTTTAAATCTTTCAGGTAGACTAGACTTAGGCTTGTCAGGGTAGAGGTGGGAGGTCCGGAGGGAGGAGGATGGCAGATCTGGGAGAGGAAGCCTGGCTGGTAGACCCTCCCCCGCCGTGCAGGTGCATGACCATGGAGGAGGGCGGGGGCAGAGAAGAGGGCCGGTGTGGGTGCTGTGACGTGGTAGACTTGGTGGGAGGAAATTGAGGGGGTTTCTTGGTGACTTCTTGAATCCATGGAGAGGCGGGGAAGGAAGGCAAGAACATGTAAAAATGACAATCAAGGAATCTCTTTCAACTTTCCAACTCATCTCTAAGCATCCCTCTTGGTCAACCCATATTTTAAAAATGTTTTTATTGATTTTAGAAAGAGAGGAAGGGTAAAGGAGAGAGAGAAAGAGAAACAAAATATGAGAGAAACCAATCAGTTGCCTCCTGCATACACCCCTACATAGACTGAGCCCGAAACCTGGGCATGTACCCTGACCAGGAGTTGAACTGGAACCTTTTAGTGTATGGTTCAGCCAACTGAGCCACCCCGGCCAGGACAGTCAGCCATTCTCAAGGGTGTCTAAGTCTTTCTGCACCTTTTGGATACTGCTTTGCTAGACACCCTATTGACTCAACCTAGAACTTTTTGCTTTATTTTTCGATACAAAGGCAAGCTTCATAAACATAAGTTAGGCAGAAATGGAGAGGCCGGATTCCTAATACCACATATAATGTTGCTTCTGGATTGGAGCATGAATTCTAGGTACCAGCTGGTATTTGAACATAACTCTGCGTAAAGCACCCTCCCTCCATGAGTTTACTCATTTCAGGCAGTTGTAGAAATGGAGCCTCCTTGGTGGTCAGTCTGAGGAGGAAAGCAGGAGTAGCCAATGGAGTGACTCAGGCCTGGAGACCTGGCCTCCAGGCTCCACGTTCCAGCCTGGGGACCATGTGCCACTGTCCGGGACACTGATGGTCAATGCGTAATAAAAATGCAGCAGTTTTGAGCAAGAAACTGGCTACTTTTTTCTATTGAGCAAAACAGACTTGATCCATCATGTGGACTGCCTTCAACTCTGCCTCACCAGCACTCATTCTAGTGAGAAACCCTCTAATCGTGAGTCAGTAAGTCTAATTCCGTCATGAACCCTCTGAGCCTTCTAAAGTAGGATGTCTCCCCATGCTCAGCTCCATGCAGCAAGCAGGTGGCTGGCTGTGTCTCCCTGACCTGTGTCTGGCACTAGGGTGAGCTGGTGGGAGCCCGAGCTGGCCCGCAGCTCTGCACGGCACCCCTGTTCCCACACCTGTTCCACGGCCCTGATGCCACACAGAGACCCGGACACCACGCACTAAGTTGCTGCTCATTTGTGATAGGCCATTGTATCCCAAAAAGGGACTCTCTGAATTTCTTCCATTGAAAAATTATTTCTCACACCCCACTTGTGCCCGAGTGCCCTATCGGACATGTCTTTCTTATGGCATGATGTACATTTCTCCCACTTACCACCCTGTCAGTGCTAGGGGGAGAACGTCCTCCCGCCAGCTCTTCTGGCTCCTCTCTGCAGGGTGCTCCTGAACCCCTCTTGTGCCCAGAGGTAGTTTTGGGAAGGGCCAGGCCCATTTAGTATCTGTTGTGATGTGTGAAGATCTCAAGAAGGGAGAGATCAGAGATTTATATGAAACATTTGAGCATCTTCTGTCTACCGTCCTCCTCCAAGATGTCATAACCAATACATCAGGGCCCTGAGAGCTGTTTCTCCCCCTCCCCCCACCAGAAATCTGTGCAGAGTTAAAGCTAAATTGTGGGACGTATTTAATTAAAGACAAATGGCAAAGTAAGGTTGTGGTGGATACTTTCTAATTGTGGTGTGTTAGATTTTAATTACTCATCGTAAATTGTGAAAGCTAATCCAGGGTACATCTTTGCACACTCCTGTTCTTTCTGATCACAAAGAACACGTTCGCAGCTGCTGACAGGATGGCTTTCATTATGCCTGCCAGCAACTTGATCTCGCTGACATGACTCAGCAACTCGCCCAACCCAATTAGCACTTTGTAGCTCCTTACTCGGAACAGCGCAGTCAAGTCTGCCTTCAGACCTGCGAACAGCCAGCTCTCCCAGCCGGTGATCTGCTTGTTACCAGCAGTTACCATAGCCAGGGCGGAACAGAACAGACACAGGGTGCACAGTGAGTTAGAAACATGCTTGCCTCTGGGTCCCCGCTGTCCATCATCTTCACCTGTGATTGACATGGAAGCATTTGCAGACTGGTGGGTGGAGGGGCCAGAGATCTCAGCAGCCAGCTAGTCCCGAAGGAGCGGAGGCCCGAGATGCTGGGTGCTCACTCATGTTCCCCAGGTGGGTAGTGGGAAGGCAGGCATCACAGGAACTCAACCTCCTGGTGCTCCCCATGTTCCTCCTTCCCATGCTCCCACATCTTGCATCAGAGCCACATCTTAGGAGGTGAATAATGGGTGTCCTGGAGAGGTCCCTGCAGGCTCTTCCCCGACCACCAGGGCAGGTGCGGTGGGCAAGTCACGCAGCCCTCCGGCTCGGTTCCCTTACTATAACCATGGGAGTAATGCTATGTAAGAGAGTTTTGAGAAGTGTGTAAGATGGTTTCATGAAAGTGCCCAAAACAAAGTAGAAACTCAGCACCTAAAAGTCCCTTCAATCTTGATTTGGGGGCACTGAGGCAGAGGGAGGGAGAGGGAGACACACACAGAGAGAACACGTATTGTGTGGAAACTTGATGACTCCAAGGCCCTCCCACAAACCCTGATAAAAGAAGGCCCGAGGGACCCTGCTATGCACATCAACTTATTTCCGCTCTGGCATTTTTCCTGGGAGACCCACATGTATACTTATACCTCTATTCCAGCTGTATACTGGCTCTGCTCAGTGTCTGCCGACAGCAAACCAGGTCCTGACACCACTGTAATGAACCCAGTTATGAGTAACTGGAAAGGAGCAGAGAGAAGGCCGAATGTTCAAGCTGCTTATGCAGCTTTGCCAGGAAGCTGCCGTCGAACACTCCCCAGGGAGCCACCGGTCCATGCACAGGGAGAATAGACGCATGCCCAGGAGAGTCTGGGTGACAGGGAAGGTGCTTGCCTGTCAGTCACGCCTGGGAACAGGTCATTGGCCAGAGTAGGGGTGGCCACTGCAAGCATGAGAAGATTTGAGATATATAACCTCCTAAACAAAGATGTTCTGTCTCTTGCTCTCTTGGGACTTGCTGCAGGGGCCACACTCCCACACCCCTGCATTCGCTCACATGGCTCACAGTCCCCACATGAAAGACTGACGGACTGTAACTAGCCTGGTACTGTACCGGACCCAGCTCCACCATGAGACGGCAGCTCTGGACGCTGGCTTTGCTTCCAGCTCTGGAATCCCCAGCCGCGTCTCCCGAGACGGGGTTAAGGGAGATGGGACTTGGCAAACCAAGGGGTATAGTTCCATGCAAATAAAGCTTTCTGCCACATCTCATCCTCCCGTGGGGGCCTCCAGAAGTGCTCATCCCTGTGGTACCTCAAGAACCCCGTTCCTACTAGCAGTGGAGAAAGGCCATCCATGCATTTCTCCTTCAGCTGTCCCTCTGCAGCTGCTCCTTGGACACTTGTCTCTGTTTCGTGAGTTGTTTTTGTCACCGAAATAGACCTATATCTGTACCTAGAGGCTAAGGAGAATGATTTTTTCAAAACTGAATTGTAAAAATGATCAACCGTAGCCATCCATACCCAGGCCTTTCCTTTGCCACCCATCTGCCCCCAGGTTCACACGCCCAGGCGTTTTGTGGCTTTGCCCTATCTGATGAAAAGGGAACCTCAGCGCTCTCTTTTCTCTGCTCCATTTTGGTTTTTCCTGTGGCCAGACGTAACTGCAGAGAAAAACTTAAAGAACAAAACCAACCAGGATGTATCTTCAGTGAAGTATAGTCAACACAGTGTTGCAGAGATGTACTCACCAGCCACTTCGCCATAGTGGGAGTGGACACCGGCCGTGCAGCCTGACCCAGGCCCGGGTGCCAGCAGAGGGCCTGCCCACGTGCCGTGCAGTTAGCGCTGTTCTCGAGCAGGGGGCGTGTTCGGAGAGTATCCTGTGCTTGCCATTGGCACCCAGTACGTTTTTCATTAATATTAATGCTCTTGTTTATGTTTTCTTTTTAAGTACACCTGGGACACATTAACTTATTGTTCATCTAAATAAATGTATGCCTTGCTCATTAAACAAATTAATCAGCAAAGCTTCTAATGCTAATACTAATTATAGCAACTGTTAACTTTTATTGAGTATTTATTTTGTGCCAGGTACTATGTTAGGATCTCGTACATGTACATCTATAAAGTATGCTTTATTAGCCCCATCTAAAGGTGTCAAAAATTAAGCTTAGGAAGAGAAACTTGCCAGAAGGAACCGCAGCTGGTCGGTGCTGAGAGCAGGCCGTGTGGCCGGAGCCTGGGCTGGGCGCGTCGGCTGTGTGGTTCCCGGCGTGTCTCAGCGAGCAGTCCCCTTCCGCGGGAGCCCGGGACTGCTGGCGATGACGAGGACAGGGCAGCTTTCCTGAGCTGCTTACTCCAGTCTAGTGAAATTCTGGCATACCATCGAAGATGGAGACTCTGCAAAACTGGGACATCTGAAACCATAGCTTTAGAAATGGTTCTGAGGCAGAGTAAACCCAGCTTGCACTGGGCTGTGATCTAAGCCATCATGTCACTGTTGCTGGCTTCTTACATCCGCTCCTTCTTTCGAGTTTAGTTTGAAATATACCTTTCATCAGGCCTTCATTAAAGGTGTTGAGTGGTAAACTTCCTCGTTTTGTCTTAAAATGTTTTATTTCGTCATTATTTTAGAATAACACCTTAGTTGGGTATGATTATTATAGGTCGACATTTTGTTGATATTATTCCATTACCTCCTCACCTCTCTGTAGAAATTGAGAAGCCACCTAATTCTTTAATTATGCCTTTGCTAGTTCTCTACTTTTCCTTTCTAGTTGTTTGCAAGGTCATCTACTTGTCTTGGGTATTCTGCACTTTAATTGCAATGTGTCTAGTGCACATTTTTCTTTTACCTTTGTTTGGAACTCATTATGCTTTCCTGAATCTGAGGATTTCATTAACTCTGGAAAATTTTCAACCGTTTTTTCAGATATTGTTCCGCTTAGTTCTCTCTCTATTTCTCCTGGCACTCCTGCTCTGTGTTCCTGACCCGCTCTCACTTTCCCCTGTCTGTATTTCTCTCTACTGCACCTCAGCGGCTCCTCAGATCTGTCTTCAGGTTCACTAGTCCTCCATTCAGCTGTGTCTAATCCGTTGTGTACCCTTCCACTCATTCCCAAACTGTACTATATTTGTATTTCTATACTTTTTTATGTAGGTCTTTTTCAGACCTGCTCTTTTTTTTTCATATTGTTATTTTACATGGTTCTTTTATGTCTTTAAGTATTTTAAACATGTTTGAATGTTTAATATTAATCATTTTAAACACTTTTTAGATTATATCTAATAACTCTGGCATATAATGAATTTTTTCCTCGTGTGTTGTGTAATTTTTTACTCTAAGGTTATTTTCATCGGAGCCTTTCCTGGGGTGATCCATTCTCTCCAAGGCTGTTCCGCATTTTCTCCTGCCAGGTATCTTAGGTATCCTAGGGTTGGCACAATTCCAGGACCAATTTTACATGATTTCTTAGCTTAAGTGTCTGAGGTACTATGCATTTGAAACCCAGACCCACCTGTAACACAGACCTGGGGTTTTGATTCTCAGGTACACTCCTTCTCAATGTTCTTGGAATCAGGCAGAGATAAGATTCTTTTTCTCCTCCCTCTGATATATGTATGTGTTAGTCCACTGCTACATCAAGGATGCAGCCCTTCAGGATACCAGTTTTGCCCCCGGAATCCCAGCCCAGCTCCAGCTCCTGGCTTCCTGTGGACAAGCTTCATCCTCTGTTCTCAGGTGTTTGTGCACATCTGAACTCTAGGCTTCAGTAAGCGATGCTGCTGCTTACCCTAGGCAGCCGAAACACTGGGCACATGTTCTCTGGAGACCTCCCCTTCCTTTCATGTTATCTACTCAGCTATCTACTTTTTCTTAAAGCCAATATTCTTATGTGTATAATTCAGCACATCTGGGAGTGTGTAACAGTAGGATCTTCAGTTTATCTTGTTCTGCCATCTGTCTGGAACCTTCTTAGCTCACTCCTGTCTTATCCTGACCTGTCATATATGGAAGACTGTGGCAGGAAAGAGGTGGACATACTTTTTTAAAATTTTTAATTTTTGTTACAGATGTTTCTCCCCTTCCCTCCAGACACCCTCCTCTTCCCCCCCCCCCCAAGCTTGTTGTCCATGTCCATTGATTATGCATACATGTGTGTAAGTTCTTTGGTTTATCTCATCCCTTCCTCTCCCCACCTCCCTCCTCTGAGGTTTGTCAGTCTGAACCATACACCTTTCTATGTCTCTGAGTCTGTTTTGATCATCAGCTTTTTTTGTTCATTGTATGCCACAAATAAGTGAGATGGTGTGGTATTTGTCTTTCTCTGACTGGCTTATTTCACTTAGCATAATACTCTCCTTCGCCTGTTCCAGCAACCTTCCCAGAGTACTCTCTGCCCCGCTCTGGGCCTTTCCCTTGCCCAGTAAAAGGTTAGCATGAAGTAAGGGAGTCTGAAGGTGTCGGATCACACCAGCAGTTTCAGGGCAAGACAGCGTGTCACAGTGCCTGTCGAGCCAGTGACCAAGGTGTCCTGACACTACCTTTGAAGTCAACTAGTGGGCAGTCTTAGTGCATCTTGGCTAAACATTTACAGTGGACAGGATTTCACTTCAGAAGGTTGATTGTTTTCTCCAGTATACCAGAAATGTAAACTTGATCATCTTTTTTGAAGTAGGAAAATACCCAAAAGAGACCCCTTGTTTTCACTGAGTTTGAAAATGGACAAGTGTGACTCAATAATACTTGAAATGGTTTATTGACTCTGACCTTTACTTTATTGGTACTTTCTTCCAAGTTGCTGACAATGTTTCGCTCACCTGACTTCAGTTTTTCGTAACTGAGGGACTAGTTAAGACCAAATAGCATTGCTTCTGTTTTATTGAGAACTGGAGAGGTCAACAGATTTATCCAAGTAGCAAAGATAGCCAGACTGCCAAAGGAGCTGTGTGCTTGAACCTGCCCACCCCTGGCCCCAAGCGACATTGCTCTCTCATGGAAGTACATTTCAGGGCTATTCCTTCAAGTTTCATCAAGGGAACGGCCTTGTGAAACCCTCTACTGCCTTGAAATGGTGGTGTGGTTGCGTGAGTTGGCCACTAGTATCAGACGTACCCCAGCCCAGGACTGAAAGCAGAGCTTTGCCGGCAGCGGGACACCGAAGTTGGAATCCCCCCTCTTACTTGCTACTTGAGTGACCTGGACAAGTCACTTATAACCTCTCTGAGCTATGGTGTTCTCACCTGAAAAATACAGGACACATTCCTGTTGTGATAGGATTGCAATAAGAATTACATGAGATATGCTTGTAGATTTCGCTCAGCACCTCAGTGACATCGTGAGTGACCCATAACTCATAGCCGTTGTTAATCTAAAGTTCCCTGCATGAAGCCCACCAGAGAATTTTCTTTTAGAATATTATGTTTGGTCTTTCTCCTCTCAGGCAGCGCAAGCCATGGACTTGGTCAGGCGCCCCTGTCACTATGGTTGCGAGTTCCAAATCAAGTCTCTACCCACCAGGTCAGCTCACAGCCTGTGGCTCTGTGTTCTTGTTTTCCAGATCTGCTTTGTCTTCATCAACCTGACAGGTTTTTCTCATTCTGGCTTTTTCAAATACGCTCTACTAATGATGAGATACAGTAAGGTGCCTAGCATTCAATATAAAATTCTTCCCTTTTTCTTATTTTTTCTTTCTCCTTTCACTTTCTCTTTGTTTATACTTCCTACACTTCCTTTGCTAAGTAATATTTACACTAAATTTATTCTTTTTCCTGTTTGCGATAAAGTCATAGTCATATTTCTAAAAGCATCCTGTAATTTAATTGGTAAATAGTACTTACAGAGAGCTCCCTGTTTAAAAGCAATTAATAGTGATGGCAGTGACATTCATAAGCTGAACAGAGTGGATCGAGGACACAAATGAGCAGAGTTTCATGACAGGGAAGCCATTGGATCCCAGCTGGGTCATATTGTAGCCGTGGCCTTCACTAAGGCACTTCGTCTTCCTGGGCTCGTCCCTGCTGCAAAAGGAGGTGACCGTGTCTGCCTCTCAGGACTGCCATGTGGACCATAACCAGCCAGTCACGTGGGCACAGTGTTCTGGAAGCTGCGTGACTTACAGCTGTTTCTCTTCCTTATTGTTGCAACCATTAGTAACAGAGCATCTTCAGTTTTACAAAGACTGTGATGGCAAGGCCCAGTTTTTAAAAACTGTGTTAGTGTTTGGAACTTAGGAGTTGTTTCCTTATATAAGCTGCAGAAGGTTCTGGGACGAGTTTCTGTCGTGTGGTTTCCTCATGTTAGCCCTGCAGGGGAAGAGGTGGTCCGGGCCGACCTTTGCTCTGCAGCTGGTCAAGGCGAACCCCTTAGGGAGGAGCCCTGGTCTGGGCTGGTGTGGAGCAGCGGCTTCTGAGTCGGGGGCTGGGCGGTGCTGTTTTGTCTGAAACGCTAGTTGGACGCCCCCCCCCCCACCTCTTTTTAAGACCAGCAATAAACCACATCATAAAATGTATTTTATTGCTTTATGCTGTGATTTCTTGTAACACATATGGACTATTTATTCAGTTAGATTATTTCCTTACCCATTTTAGCCTTAAATGGTGTTTGGCCATTTGCAAATCTCTTTTATCATGATAAATTTCAATGGTCATTTGTAACTGCAAAGTGCTTAAAAAAACCTAATTCTCAACAACACTGCAAGGCAATTACATCCTCCTGTGTAAAATGGGGAAACTGAGGCTTGGAGCCGGTAAGGGACGTGCCCTCAGGCACTGGCCTTACAGAGGGGTTTCTAGGGTACGTCCGGTCCCTGGCCAGCCGGCCTGCGCTCTGCGTTCCGCTGCCTGTCCGCTCCATGGGAGCGGGTTCTCTCTGCTTAGGAGGATGTGCTCCTCCGCATGAGCTCCACTCATATTTGAAGCACGTCTCACTTGGGTTTGTAAATTCTGAGATGCATTCAGGCAAACCATTGCCTCCCTGAGCTTTGCTTGTTTCTACTGCACAGTCTGGGTGGTTTTACATTTCCTTCTTGGGGGGCTGGCGATTCTGAGGCGCTGGCTGCTGGGGAGGGGCTGCCATGGCGGGTCTTCCCTCTTCTGCTGAGCTGCTGCCCTTGGGCTGTGCTGTGCCCTGAGAGCTGCAGAGGAAACACATTGAGGGGTCTCATGTGGGACAGAGACTGAAATTCTGTAGCTTAAAAAAAACAAAAGACCTAGCCCATGAGACCCTCGGGAGAGGGAGCTCATAGTAACCAGCCTGGCTGAGTTCACAAAGGCTTCACTGCGCGACCTGCAGACTTGTCTTCTCCATGTTGTGGTTGAGGAAACGGAGACCTAGTGAAGACAAACAGTCTGGCCAAGGCCACAGAGCTCACAGGAGGAGACCTTAGGATTTGAGGTGAGATCATAGGTTTTTGTCCATGCCATTCCCTTTGCCAGGAATTCTGACCAGCACCGCCCGCTCACCTTCACGGGCTATCCCTACGCTCTGCGGGTCTCAGCTCCCCGACCTCTGCCCATCTAAGATCACTGCCCTTTTATGTAGCCTTGAGGCTCCTTGTACCTCTTCTTCAAACCCTTTGACGTAGCTGCAGTTTACATTTCCTTGTAATTCTTCAGTAATGCCCGTCTCTTACGCTAGACTGTGGACTTCATGAAGTCAGGTCATTGTGTTTGTCTGTTTTGTTCCACCATTAGGTTTCCGGTGCCATGCAGAGTGTATGGCATAGAGAAGACATTTACTTCATTTGTTGAATGAATGAGCGAATGAATGAATGGAATAGGTGGGTGATGCACAAGGGGACAGACTGATGGCTGTCAAAACTCGGAGGCGGCGATGCTAGCACAAGAGATTCTGCCTGAGGTCCATTCCCACTGTGACCACCCGTGGTCTTGGGACCCCCAGCAAAGCCCTCACGCTGCTGTGTTGCTGATGGTGTGCTGAGGCGTCTGCAGGGCTGTCACAGGGGAGAAGGACTGGGGTGGGTCCAGGACAGAGGAGCAGAAACACAGGAAGCACTGGGCAGCTCGAAGCAAAAGGGAGCTCCCTGTCTGCCTGGCCTGGCCCCAGGAGTGACCCAGCTGGCTCTGCAGACATAACTCAAGCCTAGACCAGGAAATCTTTAGGGTCCCTTGTCTTGGATTCCTGGAGTCCATGAAACATGCTTGTATGATGAATACTTACTCAAGATAGCACTGCTGCCCTGGCCGGTTTGGCTCAGCAGTTAGAGCGTCGGCCTGCGGTCCGTAGAGACCCGGGTTCGGTTCCGCTAAGGGCACGTACCTTGGCTGCAGTTTGTCCCCGGCCCTGGTTGGGTCGTGCGGGTGGCGGCCACTCGATGTGTCCCTTTCACGTCGATGTTTCTCTCTCTCTTCCTCTCTCTCCCTCCCGCTCTATCTGAATAAAACATGGAAAAATGTCCTTGGATGAGGATTAAAAAAAAAAAAAAGATAGCATTGCTGTATTCCAGCCTATACTACAGACAGAGGAAACATCCTGCCAGCCAGCTCTCTATTCTCTCTCTCTCTCTCTCTCTCTCTCTCTCTCTCTCTCTCTGTCAAGATATTACACCCAGGTAGTCCCTCCTCTAAAGCATTTGCAAAATAAAGATGTCATTGGAAATGTATATAGATTTCTCTTTACTAATATGTGATTCCTTCATAATTAACTAGACACCGAGTCCTCAAAGTAATTAGCCTAGTGCATCCATTCATTACTCAGTAAAGAAATAAAAGCTATACAACATGACACAGCCAGGCGTGATTCTACGCGTGGATAGTGGGCTTGAGGGAAGATGCAGCAGGCTCCTTTGTTGGTGGCTGTTGGTGCCAGGTACCACATGTTTCAGTAGCCCTCTGTTGTTGTGGGAGGAATGCGACTTGAAGCTCACTGAGGGCTAGCTCCTAGGTGCAGTGACACCATCCAGAGCAAAGTCCTACCAGCCTTGCATAGGATTCTGTAGGGACCTGATCCTCCACTGCGTTGCTTTGCTTAGTGATGGATTTTCAGTTGAGGCTTCTTAGAACCAGGTATATAAGGCCCTCCTCTGTGAGCCCAGCCCACCCACAGCCTCCTGCCCACCTTTCTGCATTGTACCCTCTATGCACCCAGGCCAGCCATTCGGAACCGCTCCCCTCTCCTTGAGCCTGTCCCTGTGTGCTCACAGTTCTGCGGAAATGGCATTTTCCCCTACCACTTACCTATGTGCAAATGTGCGTCTCCTACTCCCAGCCCCAGTCCAGCGGCAGCAGTCTGTGAGGCTGTTCTGGTCACTTCCTGTTCCCGCCATGACTGGAGCCCACTTCCCGGTCATCGTACACAGCCCTCTCCGGCTGGTCATGCATCCTGTGGACAGCTCTTTATTGGACCACCTATTGAACATGCACTCAGCAACTCTTTGTTGGAAAGAGGACAAAAATGCAATGAACACGCCTCTGGCCAGTGCCACTTAGGTCATTTTTCCTGCGTGAACGCACCCCAGGCCCTTCCCCGGGAAACCTGCTCAGGCTTTAAGATCCAGATCTAATCTCATCACCCTTACCAGTTTTTTCTGACTGATAAGTTATTTACAATCTTTGCAATCTGTTTACTATTTAGTGTTAATAGCTTTGTCCTCTAACTGTCTTTTCATGTATGACTGTCTCAACCTCCAAATAGGGGTTGTCTAGACTAATCCTTCTTTGTATTATTTTGGGATACTTCTTCCCCCCACAGTGCTATGTACAGAACACCATGTCATGAATATTTATGTATTGATCAAGCAAATCATATCCCTATTTTGCATCCCCCACAGTCTGCCTCAGCACAGAATACGTAATTGCTGATCTGCTGAGTAAGTTGAGAATGTAGCATGTCCCCTACCACAGATCTCCTGGTGCAGCCTGACTGCCCACCCAGTGTCAGCGAGCTGGGGACAGCACAGTGCAAGTGAGCTCTATGGACTTTGGCTTGGTTCATTCACTAAGCCAGGGAGAAAATTAAAATCTCTTCCAAATTTTCTACACAACTAGAAAGCGCACTTGAAAATCTGTGCCAAAGGAGACGTTACTTCAGGTTTGTTACACATGTGAGAAGACGGCTGGGAAGGTAGTGGGACATTGGAAAGACTGTGTCAAACTCGGCCGATCCCTGCAGCGGCGCTGTGAGCCAGGGGTCTTGGAAATCACTTGCACGACCTGAAGGGAGCCCAGCGGCCCGGTGAGTGGAGTCCCGAGCAGAGCGCGCTGGAGGGCAGAGCCCAGTTACCTGCCCCCTGGCAGGGGTCCTGCCCCTGCTCGCTAGTGGCCTGGGGGTTGGTCGTTCTTCCTGTTGGTTTGTTTTTAATATAAATGTGAGTCCCAACTTGCATTTCTAGTACGTAGTAGTCCAACTAGGTTATTTGGGTCAAAACTATCCTCAAATAAAAATACATAACACAGTTCACCGTCTTGCCCATTTTGGAGTGTGCAGCTCAGGGCTTTAGCACTTCGCAGTGCTGTGAGCTTCACCACATCATCTCCGGGACGTTCGCCTGTCCCCACTCTGTGCCCATTAAACGCCACCCCCCCCCCTCCCCCAGCGACCTCCATTCTGCTTTCTGCATACATTTGCTCTGGGAACCTCATGTGAGGGGAATTATGTGATGTCTGACCTTGGTCTCTGCCCTCTTTTATTTAATCATGTCTTCAAGTTGTCTCCGTGTTAGTTTGAGATCAGCGATCGTTTTCACAGACTAGAAGGTGAAGTTCAGATTTTGTCTCCGGTCATTCAGGCCTTTCTGTGTGTCCCGCAGTAGAGGCCCTGTACTCTACGTAGCCCTTTAGCTACGTAAAGGAGAATAAGCCTGAACTCTGCTAAACACTCTGCGTGTATTTTTTTCATTCAGTCTCTTCAGAAATCCCGCGAGCGAGCTCTCTGGGTCTTAGCATGAGAACAGGGCTGAGAGAAGAGCTGGCCGGGTCCTGAGCTGGGGCGGGTGGTGGCTGCGGCCTCCCCGAGGGTCTGCAGGTGCCCCAGGAGACCAGCAGCGCAGGCAGGCGAGAGCATGGACCCTGCCCTCCTGAGGTGCTGGGCCTGGGACACTAACTCAGCAGTACTGGGACAAGCTACTGGGAGTGATGGGATGGAAGCCGGGTTGGGGGGAGGGTGCTTTGACACTTCCCTGCGGACTTGGCAAGTGTTTGATGTGGAAAAGCATTTTCTGCCTGCAAAATGCGTCTATGGAGCTCTGTAGTGCCAGTGTTGTGACAGGGGAACTGGGCTGTGCCGGTACAGGGTGCGGGGTACAGGGTGCGGCTGGGGGAGCGGGTTTGAAACAAGACTGCTCAGCTGCACCCAGCAAGTTCCTCTCCCCAGCGCCCACTCTCCCTCCACCGGGGCCTGGACGGCCTGTCAGGGAGCCATCTGGTTTGGTTTCGGTGACTGACTCCAAGGAACAGAGATCCCTCTGGGGAGAAACCGAACCTCGGCAGGGGGAGGGAGACTGGAAGTCCCAGGGCTGTGACCACTCGCTTCCCTCTGTGCTGTGCGCAGTGTGCCTGTGCTTCAGCCTGTCTGCAGCCCCTCTGGGCCTCGCTGCCCTGAGGGCTGGCCCCAGGCCCACTGTGCCCAGGGGCAGTGACTGGAGATCTCTGTTCTCTCAGCCACGCTGGGATGTTAGAGCCGGGAGGAGCCTTGGACCCAGTTAGTCCAGCCCGGTCACTGGCGAGGTTAAATGACCTGCCCGAGATCACGGACACCACACCGCTGGGCTTCGGCTGGGCGGTCTCCTGCCCGCCAGGCCTGTGTCCTCTGGTGACGCCTCGGTTCCAGGAACCCTCAAGCAGCTCACTGGGAAAGCGGGAGTCCTTGGACCCTGGTTTATCAGAACTGGTCTCCCCTTCTTAGTTTTTTCTATACAGGGAAGGTGAAGAGGAAGGTGACTGCTTAGTTTTCAGACCACTTGTGTGACCCGAGCTCAGCTGCCCTGACTCTGCCCCACTGACTGCCCCAGCCACAGCTGAGCGGCCCCGCCCCAGGTCAGATGCCGCCTGTCACAGGAGGTCAGAGGAACTCACAGGAGCCCTGGCTGGGGAGCAGTGGTCACAGTGTCAGTCGATGCACCAAAGGGCCGTGAGTTTGTGTCCCCATCAAGGGCACCTACCTGGGCTGCAGGCTCCATCCCAGCTCAGGTTGAGCGCATCCTGGAAGCAGGCAACTGATGTGTCTCTCACGTCGATGCTGTCTCTCTCCACCCCCTCCCTTCCACTCTCTCTAAAAAATCAAAGGAAAGAATATCCTCAGGTGAGGATTAGCAAAAAATAAAGAAGTTCATGGGAACTCCCAAGTTCCCCTCTCCTCTGAGGAGGCATTCCTCTCCCAATAAGCCGATGGGGACAGGACGGCGGGACCGACCAGGGGGTACAGGAGCACGGCGGGACCGACCAGGGGGTACTGAGCACCCATCCCAGGCAGCCAGGCACTAGATCCACATTCTGCACTCACCCCTCACCGAATCGGCACCAGCCCTAGGAAGCAGGTGTTCTTATCCTCCCTTTGCAGGGGCTGAGCAAACGGCCCAGATCACACAGAGCAGGGGTTGGGGCAGAGGTTGAAATGCAAGTCTGTCTGGCTGCGAAGTCTGGGTTCCTCCCCCTCCACCAGGCCTCATTCCACTCTGCATTCCCGGGCTGGCCATGGACAGAGGTTCCCAACCTCCTGCTTCTCCTGTCGGCTGCCCCTCTCGCTGACTGACCGCTGCCCTGACGGCGCACCAGGTGTGGGCCTGTGCGGCTGCAGACTGCGCTTCTGCACAGGAGGGGGTGACCACGCTTCCTCTCCTGCCCAGGGTCCCTGCATGAGCAGGTGGCTGCAGGGACCGCTGCTTGTCGGAAGCCTGTTCTGGAAGATGTCCGTGCGCCACCCAAGACCACCAGTGGCTGCTCTCATCACGGACAGAAAAGCAGGCCGTGGTGATGCGGCAGAAGCTGGGTGTCGGAGCCTGTGTGGTTGCCAGTGAACCAAGTGGCTGTACATAGTAGTTCCAGCCCTGGCTCGCACCCTGACCCATCGTGCTTTTCTCCCGTGACGCTTCCCACATTCTGGAGTCCTTTCAGAAAGTCGCTCCTTGGCACACTGAACTGGAGAGCAGCAATACTTTGGAACTTGTTAATTGTATCACTTGGTTGCCCAGGAGAAAAAGAAAACCCGGGACAGGATACCTCCCTGTCAGACCGCTGAGACGTTGACAGTGCCTTACCACCCCAGACTAAGGCATGCGCAGTGTCAAGCACCTTTCTTCAGGTCTGGGTGAGGGCTTGGGGGGGTCACCACACAGGACCCCTGGCTGCTGCTGTGGCCCCCCAACAGCCACCCGCACAGCTGCCCCTCGGCTTGGCCCTCCTCACTGCGGGAGCCGCTGGACACGCCCAAGACGATCGGGTTGGTGGACACTGGTCATCACACTGGAGCAGGGGACAGGATCCAAGCGGAAGTAAATTTCAAAAGAAGTCGGAGTCATGTTTCCAGTTTCATGAGCCAGGCTGTATCCCTCACAATGAGGGCCGACGGGAGGCCGGGTGGGGAGCAGAGGTGGGGTGGGCAGGGCAGTACCCCATGGCGTCACCTACCAGCTGCTCACTGGCAACCTGGGCTGTCCTGCCCTGTCCCTCCCTGCTGGAGGTAAGCCCCTGACAGTCGGGGTGAGCCGCATCCTTGTGTGGGTGCTCATGGGGACGCACGGAGGAAAGTCCCTTGCTGAAGGAGCCCACCCAGGGGCTGGAGCGGGCAGCCCCTCCCGCGGGCTGTGCTGTGCTGCCAGCTGCTCCCGGGGAAGGCCCCAGCCAGCCCCTCTGGGCGCCGCACCAGCCCCGCAGGACGCTGGCTCTGGGTCCAGCCCCGCGCCTGGCTGTTTGTTCAGTGCCGGGTCTGGAGCGGAGCAGCGATCGCTGCAGCGCACACAGCTAAGGCTCTCGTCTCCCTTCAACAGTCCAGCGCCTGCCAGTGACCAACTCATTTTAGCCAATATCCCAAAGTAATGAAATTCCAACACCAAAAAAAAAAGGTTTAGACTCTCCCTTCAAACTCATTATAATGAAATGTGACCTCTCACACTCAGTACGGGCGTTCTCATTTACTCTGCCTGTGAGGAGAAGCTGTGAAGAATATTTTAAAAAGCTCTTTTATTTGCCTTTAGAAACCCCAGATTGTCATGCAGACTATTATCTCCTTCAGGGAAAGTTTCTTGTCCCGAAGGTGGTGGCCACTGAGGGCTTTGGGGTGAGTCTGCCTGGCCCGCTGCGGGAGGACAGCAGCTGTGGCCACAGCCCCCCCCCAGCCCTCTGGGTCCCCCACCAGCTGCTGGGCCTCCCAGCCGCCTTCCAATGGCCCTGCAAGCAGGAAAGACGGTTGAAGCACCCCGTCCCCACGCTCCCCACTCCACCTCACAGCTGTGCCTGGCCCAGCGTGTGCCTTCTCCACTGGCCACACAGCAGAAAGGAACGGGGCTCGGTCATCTCTGTCCTGAGCAGAACCACGGTCCGCAAACCTGGCCAGAGGAGGCTGGGCTGGAAGGAAGAGGTGGGAGCAGAGAAAGGGAAGAGAGGGCGACGGGCGGCGCAGCCCATTGCCACGGCTGATGGGCTCGGAGACACATTGCCTAGTTTTTGTGTGTTTTTTCAATTGAGGTGAAATTCATATAACATGAAATTAACCACTTTTAAAGTGTACAATTCAGCCCTGGCCAGTTTGGCTCAGTGGTTAGACCGTCGGCCCGCGAACCAGAGAGGCCTGGGTTCGGTTCCCGCTGAGGGCACGTACCTCCGTTGCAGTTTGTCCCCGGCCCTGGTCGGGGTTGTGTGGGTGGCAGCCACTCGACGTCTTTCTCACATCGATGTCTTTCTCTCTCTTCCTCCCTCTCTCCCTCCTGCCCTATCTGAAGATTAATGCAAAAATGCCCTCGGGTGAGGATAAATAAATAAATAAAGTGTGCAATTCAGTGGCATTTAGTACCTTCACGATATTGTGCAATCACCCCTCTGTCTGTGACAGGCCCTCTCACAGGCACCAGAGAGGTGTTACCGAGCAGCCCCCTGCGTGGGAGGGTGAGGGCTGTCCCCTGCTCGGTTTTTGTCTTCTTTTATTTATTTTTTTATCCTCACCTGAGGACATTTTTCCTATTTGTTCAGATAGAGTGGGAAGGAGAAAGAGGAAGAGAGACAGAGAGAGAAACATCGATGTGAAAGGGACATCGATGTTCTCTGTCATCGATGTTTCTCTCTCTCTCCCCCTCTCCCTTCCTCTCTGTCTAAAATCAATAAAAAAATTTAAGAAACTCCTCTGCCAGATATCTTGGTACAGATTAATATTCAAGGCCCCCTTTTACTTTGCTGTGGCTGTCCCAGAATCTGTGAGAAGCACCTGGCATTTTCTCTTGCCCAGCTCCGAGGCTGCTGGCTTTTCTGTCCAGGCAGTGGGATGAGGCGAGACTGCTCTCTTCCTCCCCTTCCTCCTCTCTGCGTCTTTTAGTTTCTGGGTGATTTAAACTACTCGTTCTCCAGTTCCATTAGGGTTCCTGGCCTCCCTTCCCTTCCCCCTCCTCTGCATTCAGAGCATTACCATTTGCTCTCAAGCCTCCTCGGCTGCGGAGGAGGAGGACTTGCTATTTACAAGCTGGCTGCTGGCTGCCAAACTTTCACCTTGTTTAATTTTTTGGTCCCACTTTCCCTATTTCTCCTGCCCTGGAATTCTTCTAGCTTCTCGCTATCCTGTAACATATTTATAAATAGAAACATTTTCTTCATACCTAAAAGAAAACCCCTTACCCATTGAACAGCCTCTCCCCATTCTCCCTTCCCCCAAACCCTGACGCCACCAATTTCCTTTCTGTTTCTATGGATTTCCTATTCTAGACATTTCCCATCAATGGAATCTCACGATATTTGATGTGTCATGTCTAGTGTCTTTCACTGGGCGTGGTTTTGAAGTTCATCCACAGGGTAGCGTATCTGTACTTCGTCCCTTTTCATGGTGAAGAGGGTCCCGTGCAGGTCCACCGCTGGCCGCTGGTGGGCGCTCCACCTCAGGCTGCGTGAGTGCTGCTGCTGTGAGGGTTCGTGCACACGTGCTCACTTGAAAACCTGCTTTCATGCCTCGGGTGTGTTCCCAGGAATGGAGCTTCGGGGTCACATGGTAACTGTGTGTTTGTGAGGAGCCCCCAAACTGTGTCCCCCAGCAGCTGTACCATTGTATGTTTCCACCAGACTGCCACACCTGAATCCAGTCCTGCCCCTTGGGCAGGTCACTTGTATTCTGTTTAATAGGAGTGTCGACCCCAGGGGTTGTGAAGCTTCGACGAGTTAGCCTGTGCGAAGGGCTTAGAACAGCACCTGCCATGTAACCAGCCGCATAAACGCTCCCTGCTGCTCCCGCCTCTGGGGGGCAGTGCGGGTCACAGCAGGTCAGAGACAGGAGTCTGGGCTGGAAGAGCTGCACCAGCGACATAAAGGAGGCAGGGAACCCCAGTCCAGACAGGCGGGTTGAGCATTGGGGCCACCGCTCCCTTTGAGGGATTCATCTTCTTCAGGGTGCTCCGTGGTCCCTCAGCTCCGTGGTCCCGTGTCTTCGTGGGCAGACCACGCGCCGCACAAGAATGGGGGTTCCGGGTCCTGCGTTCGTGGCCCACTGCCAGCCCCACCCCTTTCAGTCCCCCAGCAGGCAGGAGGCCAGGAGGCCGCCCCCCCACGAAAGCTCCAGGCACAGACTTCTGGGAAACAAGAAACGAGAGCCCCTTTCTCCCTTCCACGTGATGCTAAGAAAAGGCAAACTGGCTTTCAATGGAATGTACTGAACTATCACCAAACATTCTGCCAAATACTATTGTTTCAACTTAGAAAATGAATCTGTGTTTGTCATTCATTACACCTAACTCATCAAAATGTTTTGTGAAAGCTGTTTAAATCACAAGAATCCTTTCCGGAGCCTTCCTGAAACACATGGAAACAAGACCATAGTTCTTTCCCATCGCCTGGCTGGGAAGCTCAGCGTGTGGTGGCCACATCACCAACTTTCAGCCAAGGGTGAACCGTGAAAACCGACAGCGACTGTCACAGTGAGGCCTCGCACTCCTGCGGCACTTTATAACGTGCCCCATGGGCTTCCAAACAGCCTCTGCAGCCATTTGGGAAGGCGATGGCAGGTGCTGTTGCCTCTGTCGCTGGAAAAGACACGGAGACTCGGGACAGCCCAGAGAGGGAGGAGCTGTGCTGGAACCTGGGCTGTGGCCTGTGCGGAGGGAAGAGGCCCCCGGGCACAGGCCAGCAGGAGGAAGCGCTCTGGCCCGGCTGGTGGAGCAGCCCCTGCAGTGTGCCCCCTCGGCTGGGCAGTGCCCCCCGCGGGATGGACTCCACACAACCTCACGGTCACTAGGCCCCTGACCACCTGGGCCTCGTCCTGGTAAACACTGAGGAGGCTGAGGGGCACACTGTAGGCAGACTTCACTGATCGGCTGTATTCCTCTCAGCCAAGGGGCCTGGCACCAAAAAAGGGGCAGGAGCGTGAGCCCTGCTGAGAGCAGATCTGGGAAGGTCAGGCGTCCTCTGGAGGCAAAGGCTCTGGACCCAGGTGGCAAGGACAGGGACCTGCGGGGCTCCCAGTGGGGCGCCAAGTAGCCTGGAGGGAACTGCCGGGGTCTGGCATTGTCGAAGGCCTAGCACCCTCAGCTGCCGGAGGGAATGCCGCCGGGCTAAAGACTGGCAGATGCCACCGGGGACCTGCCCGGCTCCCGGGTTTGCTTCAGCTTCTCCGCCTGCAGTGAGGGTGGGCGTGGGGGGCGGGCTCTGCAGCAGCCGGGGCTGGAAGACAGGAGTGCGTGTGGCCCAGAGAGGGCAGGGTCAGACCCCCAGCGGCACAGCCAGTGATGCTCCGGGACGGGTCAGCTCTGCTGGCTCCCTGAGTTCTTTCCGGTGAGGCCTGGCCCGCTGGTGTTTAACAACGGGACCACCCAGCTGTTCCATGAAAATGAGCTCACCACCCCCAGTAAAGCAAAGGAGTAAAGTGGTTGTCTGCATGGCTCAGAGACGGCGTCGGTCCCTGTGGCACAGTCGTCTGTGTGCTTCCCACCACCCACAGGGCTCTGACGGAGCTGTTGTCACATGCTGGCTTTCGGGCAGCCAGAGCCCCTGGGGCCAGTCTTGGGCCTCAAGGTGACTGCAGTATCCCTTCCAAACGTGGTCATTCCCTAGGACACGAGGAAGGTGACCGGAGGGGCAATAGCACTGGTCCCTGGCCTTGTCTGCTTGTCAGAATCCCCTGGGGAACCCAGGAAAAGCCTGAAAGCCCAGGGCCACCTCCCACCCACTGAATCACAGTCTCTAGGGTGTGTCCCAGGAAATCAAATTGGTAAGAAGCTTCCTTCCCAGGGCACTGGGATGCATCTCGCCCAATGGGAGCCGTGGATCCCCGACCGCCCCGCCTCCCCCATGCCTGTGGAGAAGCAGGCTGCCAGCCGGAGGGCTCTCCCAGCCCCACTCGCTAGTTCCTGAGCTGCTCCTCAGTTCTCCGAAGGGGTCGGGAGCCCCAAAGCCGTGGTACCTTCTTCTGCAGGCGGCAGGCACGCGTGCCCCTCACTCACCTGCCTTTCTCTTCTCTCCTCTAGGACACGCAAGACCAGCCACTGCTACCGCATCACCTACCGCCACATGGAGCGGACCCTGTCCCAGAAGGAGGTGCGGCGCGTCCACCAGGCTGTGCAGGAGGCCGCCGTGCAGCTGCTGGCCGTGGAGGGCCGGTTCTGACCGCCCCTCGGGGCTCTCGGATTTGCTGAGGAAAAATCAGGGTGTTATTTGTGGACTAGGGCATCGCTCACCTTTTGATAAAAGGGTCAGTTTTAGGACTTTCAGAGAATAAAGGATAGCTCTTAAGAAACTGTTGACACTCCATTTGTCTTTTATTTAGGGAAAGGGATGTAAAAACAGGAGCAATAATGTGAGAGTTTCCACTTTCCTTTGGAAATGCTCAGCCTGGTGGTGCTCACTGGTGAATTGGTCCCTGGGTTCCGTTACAGTGGGAGCACGAGGCAGGGTGCTTGCCCAACAGGCTGTCCCGCGTAATGAGGAGCCACACAAAGGACATCAGAAGCTGCACACTGGACCGTTCGAGTCAGCTTCTGTTCCTCTCTTCCTTCTCTTCCTGTCTGTGCCGCACAGGGCAGGCTTCAAACAGGCCGCTAACGAAATGCCCGGGCTCCCCTCCAAAGTGAAGGATCCCGTCTCTGAGCGGGTGAGACGTGGGCTTGCCTTCCACAGACCTGAGTGGCTGGGAGGCAGGCCTCCGGCCCAGGCTCCAGCTGGCACCGTCTGCCCCCTGGAGAGGAAGGGCCGGAGGCCGCCCGGGCTGCAGGCCGCAGAGGGCCGGGTCCCAAGCCCCTGAGAGTTCTGCTTCCGAACCGAGGCCTCCGCGTCGGAGGCGACCTTTAAGGAAGAATGTGGGCTTTGATGTTTCCTTTTCTATCCCAGATGCTTTGTAGTCTGCCTGCTCCTGACCACTTTTAATCATCAGGCCCACCCGGCCTGTGCTGGCGGTGCCGCGCTGGGGTAAATATTTGATGAGGGCTGGCCATTACCAGCCCGCGGTGGGGGTGGGCTCTGCTTCCAAAGGGAAGGGATGGGCTTTCATGTGGTTTCAGGATGTTCTGCATTTGGACTTGTCCCTTGGTTATTAAGAGACGGAAGGAAGCTGTACCCCAAGTCCCACACCCAAGCCTGGATCCAAACTGCTGCTCAGGGTTTGGGGCCCACTGGACGCAGTTCCTCGCGTAGTGGGTGTGAGTGGGCGCGCATAGTGTTCTCCGGAACCGCCCGGTGCTTGCTGGCCAGCAGGCCGGTTCTGGTCCAGTCTGTGCTGTGTTTCCAGGGATCCCTGCGTCCCCAAGGCATTCGACCTGCATTGATATTCTCTAACAAAACGAGCTCGGTGGGTAACACCCAGAAAACCATGGCACCACCCCGTGGCACCACCCGTGGCCGAAACCTGAGCAATGTTTGTCAGATGCCATGTTCGCCGAAGCCAGAGCCTCCGGGCTCACAGCAGGCCTCCGGGGCGTCCTCTCCACCCTCCGTGCCATGGAGTCACTGTCGTCTGAATTCTGCAAATGAGGCAACTGAGCCTAAAGGAGTCACGTCCTGACCAGGAACACAAGCGAGAAGAGGCGGCCTGGCCCTGGGTCTGCCACTTCCAAACTCAGAACTCTAAGGGGCGCTGGGAGGTGACGGGGTCTGCGCCGCCAGTGCCTCGGGCCCCTTTTCTGTGTCCTAAGAACCCCCCCGGGGGGGCAGTGTGATGCCCACCCCCTTCTGCTCGTGGCCGGCACTCAGGCCAAAAGTGGACCCACCCTATCAGGGAGCCAGGAAATGTCCAGCTCTTGACCTTTTCATGTCACTCCCACAGGACAATAAATGGTGGAAAAGAAAAACATGAGAAAGGTCCTTTCATCCTTAAGATGACCAGCACTTTGCAGTTCAAGAACATCCCGCTCCACCTCCGCAGAGCCTGGAGCACCAGGACTACCAGCTCAGCGCTGCAGCCCTGCCACGCCCACTCCGTAAGGGGGCGTGGCTACTGCAGCCCTGTCACGCCCACTCCACAAGGGGGCGTGGCTGCTGCAGCCCTGTCACGCCCACTCCACAAGGGGGCGTGGCTGCCGACGCCAGGCAGGTTGTGGGCGGAGACACCGCGTGTGTGGCCCTGGCCAGAACCCAGCAGTAAGGACGGCCGCTCCCATCAGTATTCAGTGGGGAAGGTGGGCGGGAAATGCCAGACTGGAATGTGCCCTGGAAAGCAGCCACCTCTCCCCCAGTCTGTCCATGAGGACCCTGGGGTCCAAAGGGACAAGATGACTCCCTGAGGACACGGCTAATGGCTGCAGAGGTGGGCTCAGAACAGGGCTTTGTGAGCTGTTCCTGCAGCAGCACACTGAGTTCGCACTCCGAGCTCGTAAGGCTCACTGAGAGCCTGGTCACGCCTGAGGGTCAGAAAGGTTCGGCCTGAGGTTGCAGCCATGTCCTGGAGCTGAGGACCAAGGATGCTCCCGGGCTGGGTGTGGCCTGTCCCCGGGACCAGGCTGTCACATGCCAGCCAGACTGCGGTCAGCAGCACCGGGTGCTCTGAGTGTCATGGCAATGAGGGCTGTGACCGGGGCACCTTGCGGGCTCCGCGGCATCCGTGTGCACCCCTGCCTCTCTCCCTGCTGGGCGGGACCTGCTACCCTGACTCCCATGTGTGCCCTCGAGCTTGTCAGTCCTGAGAGGGGTCAGCGCAGCTCACCACTGCCCAGTGGTGGTCCAGCAATCGAGACATGGAATAGGAACCCCATCAACACGAAACCAGGGAGTGAACTCACAGTGTATGGCAGCCTCGAAATGCCCACACAAAGGCTTCCCTGCCGGGCACCTCTGTGGGCGTCCTCCATTCCCACAGCAGGCTCCACACTGACCACGATCACTCAGAGCACTGAGCAGCGACTAGCCAGGACCACCTGCGCTGCCTCGTCCCCAGGTCACATACGGGCACACTGCAGAGGCACTTCAGGTCCAGTCCCAGACCACCGCCATAAACTAATACTGCAATCAAGCAAATATTGTGATAAATTGATTCACAGGAATATTTGGTTTCCCAGTGCCTATAAAAATTGTGTTTACACTGCATTGTAGTCTGTTAAGTGTGCAATATTATATTTCTACAAAAACCAAAGTGCATACCTTAATTGAAAAATACTTTATTGCTTAAAAATGCTAACAATCATCTGAACCTTCAGAGTGTCACGGTCTTTTCGCTCGAGGGGGGTCTTGACCAGTCTGGTGAAGCGTCAGGGTCTGCAGAGCAGTGACGTGAGGCAAGGGCATGTGGCGCTTACGCCTGTGGTGAGCCAGGCGCAGGGCTGCACATGCCTCCCCTTTAGAGTGGGGCCGCTGTTCCCCATGCGGCAGGTGCAGCCGCGAGAAGGCAGCTCGCTACATCCTTCACCCCACTCAATCCTCAGACCCTGGGGCTGGACCGTTACTATCTCCATGCTCCAGGTGCGAGATTGAGGGGCTCAAGGAGGTGTTGCAGAGTCAGAACTAGAGGAGGTCCTTTTGCTTCCAGCCTCCCGGGCACTAGGCCTGCTGTAGCCAAGGCTCAGGCTGCATGGCCCAGGCCGTGGCCACCAGTGTGGTGGAGACAGCGCAGCGTGGGCCCCGACCTCCAGGGCAGCAGCACAGCCACCGACGAGCACAGGGCCCCTCCACACAGGGCTGAGGCACGTGACGTGGGCCTGGGGACCAGCTTTGGCGCGTTCGGTGTCAAAACCATCAGAAGCTCTTTATTGTCTGTCTGAGGCTCAGGGTAGTCAACAGACTTCCACTGCAAGCATCCCTGTGTCAGGACGGCCAGCCAGCGCTGAGTGACAGGGACGCTGAAAACAACCTAGGACCCTGCAAGGGCAGCGAGGTTTCAGGGGTGTGTCCTGACTCAGTTACTCAAGACGGTGTTAACTGGGAGGTTTCTAGGGGGCCCCTGGACCCAGAAATGCCCCCTTGCTTTAAAAGTTAAAAAAAAAAAAAAAAAAGCAAAAAGCAAACACATGCACACACAAAGGCAAGTCAGAACCTGTTCCAAGGCAGAACTGGCCTCTGGGCCCTGCCCACTGCTGGGCCCACGGCTGCTCTCAGGAGGGAGGGCAGGGAGCCCTCGGAGCCTGGACCACGAGGCTGAGCTGAGGTCCGAGGCGAAACCCAGCTCTTCAGGGACTGTCGTCTGGCATCCCTGAGGCCTAATTTCCTTTGCTCCACAGTGGAGGTGAGGGCCCTGCCCTTCCTGGCTGGACGAGTGCGAACGGTCAGCAGAGAAGGAAGATCGCGGTGAACTCTCCGGCGTCTCAGCCTCACGGAGCCTCCGGCAGCTGACCGAGCACATGAGGCTCCTGCGGAGCTGAGCCGGGGAGCCAGCGTCCTGCCGCCAGTGGTGCAGAGCTGGGATTCGGGGCCTTGGCCTCCCCACTGTGCCATGTGTCTGCCACTATGGGGACGGCTGGCGACTGGAGGACGGCGCACTGTCCTCGGGAGGGACACGGGGCCTCCAGGGCCCGCTCGCGTGTGTGTCCACGCGGGTGGAAGCCTGGAAGAGGGCTTGGCATCCTCACATCAGGACGGCGAAGGGAGGCCAGCCAGGCACATTGGGTTAGACTGGGGACATCGAGAGGGCACATGAGGCTGGTTGGACCCCACCGGGCTCTAAGAGAAAATCAGTGTGATACCCCTGAGGCGCACGCCCCGCCCCGCCCCGCCCCACCCCGCCCCGGGCTGCTGGGGCTCAGGGCAGGCCAGCTGCAGCCCCGCAGCCGCTCACTGGCCCAATCAAGGATGTCAGCACGCAGGGGTGTGAGCTCGACGTTATTACAGAGGAAACTTTGAAATCTATTTTAACAGCTTCTCTATCAAGAGTGAGTCATTGGAAGTTGTCTAGCTATACTTTATTATCAATAAGAACTTACATGGTGCCAAAGCAATTCAACGGAGACATGGACGTCTTCTCAGCAAATGGTGCCGGAACAGTCGGAGAACCACAGCACAGAGAGAGACCCCCGACCCACCTGGCGCCACACGAACATTAACTCAAGATGGAGCACAGACCCCAACAAAACCAAAATGTGTCATAGGCTTAAAGAAGCAGACAGAGGGGCTGTTTTTCCAGTGTGGGTAAGCAATGATTTCTTAGGACAGAGGAAGAGCCAGTAAGAAAAAAATGACAAATTGGACTTTTTCTACTCTGAAACACACCAAGAAAATGAACGGGCAAACCGCAGTTTAGAAGAAAATATTTGTGACACATATTTGATAAAGGATGTCTACCCAGAATATACAGAGAATTCCTATAATTCAGTAATATTTTTTGAAAAAGAAAAAAGAAAACCTTTGAAGGGGCGGTGGAGGTGGAAGAGGGTATGGAGGGAATAAGGGGTGGTGGGGAAAAACCCTTATGAAAAAAATGGGCAAAGATTTGAACAAACACTTGACCAAAAAAACAAAAAAAAACAAAAAGAGTTCTAAGTGGCCGGTGAGATAGAAGGGTGCTCACCCTGATCAGCTTCCAGGGCGACGCGTATGAAGTCAGGGCGCAGGTGAGACTAACCTCCAGTGGCCGAAGCGGACCAGGACCAGAGGTCGCGGGGCCTGGAGGAGGCTGGCTGAGAAGGGCGCGGGGGAGCTGAGGTGTAGAAATGCTGCGAACCTCGGTGGGCGTGGGTCACAGGATGAGCGCATTTCTCAGACTGCGCGCCGGAGGCCTGTGCCTTCTCGCTGTAAATGACGCCACACTGGAGGAGAAGAGCTGCCCTGCGGGCCTCCAGCCAGAGGAGCAGTCCTGCTGCAGGGCGGACGCGCGCCCGCACCCAGGGAGCAGGGATCGCAGAGGAGGTGGGCAGAGGCCGGGGCTGTGGGGCCAGGCTCCTGGGGTGAAGGCAGCGGGTGGAACGCAGGCACGGAGACTGGAGGAGCACGGGTGCAGGGCCAGGCCAGCAAAGGACACAGGGAGCCAGGCCCTGCCACCCCAGCCTTCCATCCGCAGTCGTCCTTGGAGCTGGGGGACTGCTCCCTTTGCCCCGCAGAGCAGCTGGGGCCGGCTGGAGCGGACACCGAAGCACAGGAGGGCGCGGGAAAGGCAGGGCCCGGGCTGCTGGTGGGGCCTGTGCATTTGTGCAGCTTATCCCCCAAGTCCCCACATCCCTGGAAGCTGGAGCAGCGTGGTGGACATAGCCACGCCGCCCCCTGCTTCGGATGGGTGTCGCGCTTGTCCTGTGCCCATGCCACCGGGCAGGACTCACCCAGTCATCACGCATGGAGCACGGCCACCGCCTGGGGCTTCCTGCTCCACAAACCGCTCGCGCACCGAGGGGAGGCTGGAAGTGTGGCCCGGGTGAGACACCAGTCCCCTGACCCTCACCTTCCTGCGGGGGCCGCCAGCCTTCTTCCAGGTGAGCGGGGCGAGCAGACCAGCTCTCGCTCCTGGACCAGGGTCTGGCTGCACCCAGCAGCTCCCCTGTGCTTCGCGCGTCTGAAGTGGACAGGTCGGTGGCCAGCCACCCCGCAGGGAGGAACCGAAGGCCCTGCTGAGCAGCAAAGACGCCTCAGGTGTCAGGGGAGGACGGCGGCTCAGGCACTTACAGCTGGGTGACCTTGAGGAGTCCCTGACTCAGTTTCCCATGGGTTCCATGAGGGTACCAATCGTACTCATGGGATTGCGGTGAGAATTAGGTGAGTAAGGCATGGGATGCTCTCGGGTTTTAGCACAATATGTTGTTACACGTGAATTTGTATTTTTCTTTTAACTTAATTTTTCTTTATTGGTTTTAGAGAGAGAAGAAGGGAGAGGGAGAAAGAGAGAGAAACATCAATGAGAGAGAACATAGATTGGCTGCTTCCTGCATGCCCCCCACTGGGCCCTGAGACAGCGGGGCCCGGGCACACCGCGGCGGAAGGGTGACCCAGAGAGGCCGGGAGGGAGGCAGAGGCTGTGGGCTGGCCGGAGGGGGAGACTGCGGACGCACCCCTGGGAGTGAGGCCACAGCAGCACCGGCCGGGGCGGGAGGGTGGCGTCCTGTGCCTTCGGGTCTCCTGTTCGCAGGGCCTCTCGCCCCGGATCACGCTGAGCCCCGGGGGCGGCCAGACTGCACTGCGGCTTCTAGAAGAGAAGGGCTGTCCTGTTCTCCGTGCCCTTCCCTTGCCCGTGCTCAGAGCCACACGACTCACCCCGTGGCAGGGAGACGAGGCCTCACGTGCAGCCACAGCAGGAGGCCGGCGGCCAGGGCGGCGCCGGGACCAGGCCCAGGTCCCGGGCTCCAGGCGCCCAGCCACGGAGGCTCTGCGCCCGGCCCATGCTTTCGTGATTCGCCTCACCACCAACTCATTTGTGATCCCCCCAAGGAACTCATGTTTTAAGAGATTTTCATCTACTAAACAATTGCATTTATCAAGTAATAATTTATTAATTTTCCCATTTTAAAATTAATCAAAGATATACATAACTGCCAGCCAGTCTGATCAGCAGGGGAGAACTCCCATTACCACGCCGGGCTGATTTAATTCCTGCCCAAAGCAATGTAACTTGGCGTCTGAGAGAGCCCGAGCAGCCTCATCGTGGGGAGTGTCCGTCTTCTATCAAGCTTTGTGCAATATTCAAAACAGCTCCCAGAGCCCGTCACTAATACCTGAAGACCTTGGCCTGTGGGGACCCTTCTAGGGAACCCCTGCCCCGCCCTAAGCTGGTGGAGGATCTGTGCCTGGATCAAGCTCCCAGCCGCCAGGTCCTCGGCCAAACCACGACCCTCCCTGAGCTCAGCCCTCCCGTCGGTGACATGGGGTGAGTCTGTCACATAGAGCAGGGAAGGGTGTGTTCAAAGGGTGCTGGGAAGACAGCTTGGCTGCCCCTCAGTAGGTTACGCACACTTACCAGACGACCCCGCGATTCTGTTCCCAGGTGTACACCCCAAGAACTGGAAACAGGACTCGCACAAAGACTTCACACCAATATTCGCAGCAGCTCTGTCCACAGTCGCCAACAGCTGGACACAGCCCAGCCGTCCATTAGCAGGTGAGCGGGAGGCAAACCGAGTGGTGTGTGCCGTGCAGCCCGGCTGTTCTGCCACAGGCCACGGCGTGTGACACCGAGGACCCGCGCTGCGTGAGTCCGCTCGCGGCGGGTCAGCGCGGGGAGTTGTTGCGGGTGGGTAGGCAGGAGCGCAGAGTAGCTGCTGAGCGGAGGCAGGGTCCCCACTGAGGTGATGACAGAGTTCTAGAACCAGACAGTGGTGACAGTTGTACAACATCGAGAAAGTGCTTAATGCCACTGATTGTACTCTTGAAATCATTACGACAGTCATTTTTTTTTTTTTTTATCCTCACCCGAGGACATTTTCCCATTTTTTGTTCAGATAGAGCTGGAGGGAGAGAGAGGAAGAGAGAGAGAGAGAAACATCAACATGAAAGGGACACATCGAGTGGCTGCCACCCGCACAACCCAACCAGGGCCAGGGACAAACTGCAACCGAAGTACATGCCCTTATCGGGAACCGAACCCGGGTCTCTCTGGACCACAGGCCGACACTCCAACCGCTGAGCCAAACCGGCCAGGGCGCGACAGTAATTTTTATAGTATGTATATTTTATCACGATTTAAAAATGTACATAGAGTGAAATGAAAACAAAAACATTGCTAGGTGTCACAGGATGGCTGAGTGTGCTGGGAGCCACCCCACCACCTCCCCAGGGCCGTGTCCCCACAGCCGTGCAGACGGGTCCCCTGCCCGCTGTCCCAGGGCCCTGACCTCCTGAGTGGGGGGGCGGGGTCACACCCCCGGGCAGGCATCGCCCTGTTCCCGGGTGGGAGCCAGGTCCAGGGGCAGCGGCGGACCTTCTTCCCCACGGGAAGGAAGGCAGTGACGGGGCAGGGAGCCAGCGCCTCCTTCCGAGAGGAGAACAGGCAGAAAGAGCCCGTGGTGGACGGGAGCGGTGCCCGCCACGTCCTTCCTCCCAGACGGCAGGGAGAAGCAGGTCACAGAGCCACCGCTGCTCTTTGAAAGATCCACCATGTGGGGGGACTGGTCCCTTCCCCCTTCATCCTGGTCTCGACACCCCTCACCCACCCACAGGCCTCCCTCCGGGGCACTGCTCTCTCACTGTCCCTACCTGGAGGTTCCTGCCCTTTGAACGCGAGGACACCAGCAGCTGGCCACTTATCTAGTGGACACTCATCCTTGCCTTGGGCTTTCTGTGTTCACGTTACAGTTTCACACAAGGGCCTGGCCACTTAGACGCCAAAGAGCAGTCAGAGTGGGGCCAAAGCTGCGGGGACCAGGTGTCCTCCGTGCGGGGTGACAAGCCCCGCCTGCCTGGGAGCACGCCCGTCCTGGCCGACCCGGCGCCGCGGTGGGCGGAGACGGTCCATGTCAGGTCCATGTCACGGAGAGTCGGGTCTCCGACCTCTGATGCAGACCATTCGAGAAGGAAATGGATGGGACCAGAATTAGGTTTTTGCAGGTATTTTTGTTTTGATATAATTTTAAACATTCAGATAAGTTACAAGGTAACACAAGGAGCTCCAGTGGAGCTCTGCTCAGTCAGCACCCCTCCCACTGCTCCTACCTGTGAACCGCCCAGCGCATCTCCTGAGAACGAGAACACCCTTTGACACGCCGCGGGGGACGAGCACGCCTGGAGATCTTACCGCGACACGACGTTATTGCCTGGTCCTCGGTCCCTGCTCGAAGCCCCCACTGTCCCAGTCATGTCGATCACAGCTACTCGGGCTCTGCAAGGGGGATCCCTAGTTTGATTGCACTGTGGGCACAGACTGTGCGTTCCGCCCCCGCTGCAGCTGTCCCGGCTGCCAGCAGGGAGTCCCCAGGTGAGAACCAGACAAATGTCCCTTCCCGTTTCTGCCTGTTCACCCCAAGCTCCAGGGCCTTCCAGGTCGGGTTTTCTAAAAACTATTTTGTCCTGAGTTTATACATGTACATACACACAGAGTTTATACACAGACCACACGGTTAGGAATACCCGGCTCTTACGGCCCAGTTCACAGTCGTCCTGCACCTGAGTAGCACAGACGTCACCCCAACATCACGCCCTTCCGCTTCGGCTGGCGCCGCGGACTTAATGACTTATCTGATGGAGTTACTTAATAACCTACTTCACTTTACATGAAGACGTTCTTTCGGAAGTTAATATAAATAACAATAAAATAATTCAATCAGACAAAACTAAACACATCTGAAGTAAGCCAGATACCATGTGCTCAAACCTATGAATACACACGCCCGCAGTTCATGTACACATGAACGTGCAGAGGAGAAACATTGCTGAAACATTTCAGCTCGTGTTTTAAAAACAGTGTTTAATATTTGACATAGTTTATAACATTCTAGAGAAATAGTCCACCTCGTTTAGAAGGCACGTTCGTTTTCTAGGGCTGCCGTGACAGCCCACAGGCTGGGCCGAGGCAACAGAAACGCACTCTCTCTGCAGGTGGGACCTCGGCCACGGGCTGCAGGGCCGGTTTCCCCGGGCCCCGCCCCCAGGCTCACAGCTGGCCGTCTGCTCCCTGCGACCTCTCAGGTCCTCGCTCTGCGTGTCTGGGTCCCAGTCTCCTCTGTGTATGAGGACAGCCGTCGTGTTGGATTAGGACCCACCCTCAACGACCTCATTTTACCTTAATTACCTCTTTAAAGGCCCCTATTTCCAAATACAGTCATTCGAAGATACTTGGGGTTAGGACTCAAAATCTGAATTGGGTTGGGGGCACAATCTAACTTATACCAGATGGACAGCCTCCTCCGCCTTCCTGCCTGCGGTACGTTGACACACATTTTACCTACAACGAGCAGTGTGGCGTGTGCTTGGGCTCTAGAAAGAGAGGAAGCCAGGCCCAAGAGGGCTGGCACACTGACAGGGAAACCGTTCACAGGCCCTGGAGACTCGAGCGGCTCCTCCCCGTGTCCTGTGGCACCTGTGCCACCTGTGCCCCAGACAGGTGAGCCGGGAGCAGCCCCGACAGGTGCGGAGGGCGGACTTGTCGGGACTGCTTCATTCTTAATCTGAACAGCATCTACTGTACTCATGTTTCTAATTTAAAGTAGTAGCAGTCATGGACATGTAACTAATTAAATGACACCAAAATGAACGTGGGATGAAAAGACCCCATACTCATCGTTTTCATCAGTGCCTGGCAAATATCTGTAGGTCAGTTGCTGCTGTCTCATCATGCTTGTCTGCCTCAGTCCACCTGCTGTTCTGCAGGCACAGCGTCTCTGTTCCTGGGGAAGGGCGGCGCAGCGCCGACAGGTCCTTCTGAACTCGGGACCACAGCCCCCAGCGGCCCTCAGCCCTGCCAGGCAGGCCCTCCTGACACCTTTCGTCCCTCGGGCTTCTCCTCCGAGACGGTGGTTCACACCTCGCCCCGGCGGCCGCCAGCAGACCTTTGCTGGGCTCCCACCGAGCTGGCCTGGGCCGTGGTTCTCCGGGTCAGCAGGCAGCCAGCAGAGCGCGCCCCTGGGCCCCGCGCCTCAGGGCCAGTGGCCCGCCTGCCTCACCGCCTGTTCTGTGGACACGTCGCCCACTTTCCCCCCAGGGCGCCTGTTCTCTCCATGCGAGGACTTGGTTCGGCTCTCGCCCCTCCTGCCGTCAGTGGAGTAAGCCTGGTCCGCCCGCATTTCAAAGCTGTTTCGTCTAACGAGGGCGAGACCATGCTTCGAAGCCCTAAGAGTTGCCCGAGGGTCTCCCCACTTCCGATGGGTGTGCCGGGGACGAGTGTGCAGGGGACCCCGAAGACCAGACACGCCTCGAACCAGCACTTTCAGCAGAAAGCCGCTGCCTGACTGAAAAGCCTTAGTTACACGCTGGAAAAATTCCTTTTTATGTTTAACTCTATTCCTAGGGACCTTCTTCATTGGAAATGAAACAGGAATTTGCTGCTGTTGGATTGAAAGGGACCACATTCCTCAAATGTCCTTTGGGAGGGTGTTACCTTCTCAGAACCCACGGGTGCCGGGACTGCGGGGAAGGCCAGCTCAGGGCCCACGCTGTCCATGTTCTGCCCCCCCCCCCACCCATGACGGGAAATGTAAGGATCCTGCTGCCACGTCCAGGCCAGCACCAAGGACGCGTGTGTCCTTGCTGGCAGCCTGCACTTGGCTGGGGCAGGCACAGGTGCAGGAGCAGCTTGGAGCAGGGAGACCCTGGGCCCCCAGAGGACCAGGCTCCTCGGCTTGCACGTGACTGTCCCGTGGACCAGGCGACTGAAGAGCCTGTGCGCGTGCGGACACGGGGTTCGGTCTGTGAGTCAGCAAACTGTGGGCGAGAGCGTACGAGCCCGCGCGGTCAGCGGCCTGTGGGGATGCAGTGACACGAGCCCGCCCTCAGAGTGCTCACATTCTCGCGGGAGGGAGACATGAAGACGACAGACAGACACACAGACAGACGAGTGAGCAAGGATGTGGCAACGAGCTGGGCCGGGGAGAAGGGCTTGAGCCAACCCTACATGGATCTGCAGCCAGCTAGGGCGTCTGGATCCAGCCTCAGCGCAGTGGGAAGCCCTTGGCTGCTTCGAGCAGGACAGTGTCCCGATTTGACTTTTCCTGCGGGAGGTTCACTCTTGCTGCCTGGTGTAGAGTAGATTGGAGGGGACTGGAGTGGAAGTGGGGGGCCAGCGGGAAGAGGCTGCAGTCATGTGGGGTGCAGATCATGGCCCAGGACTAGGGTGGCGAGGGAGGGAGGGGGAAGGGACAGACTCAAGAGGGCTGGTTGGAGGCAAAGAGCAGGGGGAGGGGCAGCACTGGGCCGGCACAGGCTCCTCGGCCCCCAGCCGCGGCGGCAGGACCTGGTGCACAGACTCGGGAGTGTGGGGTCCAAGAACAACTGCACTGCACCGGCCAGGAAGATTCCTCTCAGGACGATTGCAGTAGGGGAGGGAGGTTGAACTCAACTCCAGTACAACCGGGCAGCTGGGGATCTCCAGACAACAGGCAGGTGAGGGGTCAGTGGGCTGAAAATTACCAAGAGGAACTTGATTGGGTACAAGGGTGGGGGATCCTTGCTAGGCATCGGGCAGACTGCCCGTCACCTGGGCTGCACACCAAGGACGGCAGTCCAAGAGCAGGCCCAGTCAAGAAGAGGGCTGGAAGCCTGGCCCAAGTGGGGTCCAGGAGGGAGTCCTTGTTGGGGGGAAGGTTCTGTTTCAGCTGCGTCAAGTCTGAGATGTCCAAGAAGATGTCAAGTGTGAAACTCAGCATACGAATCTGGAGCTTGGAGGAGAGGTCTGAGTTCGATGTAAAACGTGATCGGCCTATGCGGACGGCGTCGGGAAGCCGCCACCACTACCGCACACTCAGACCTGTGAGGGGTTCCAAGGGCCCCCCGAGGGAACTCTAAGCCCTGCGAGGAGCTAGGCACCCGCACAGGTCTCGTCTCCCCGCCCAGAGGGAGAAGACCGTCCCTCTCCGTCCTTAGACTTGGGGCTCCCACCACTTGAAGACAGCTGGACTCGAAAAGTACTGACCCCTACAAAGAAAGAGAATTCTCGCCCTGGCCAGTTTGGCTCAGCGGTTAGAGCGTCGGCCTGCGGTCCGGAGAGACCCGGGTTCGGTTCCCGCTAAGGGCACGTACTTCGGTTGCAGTTTGTCCCCGGCCCTGGTTGGTCGTGCGGGTGGCAGCCACTCGATGTGTCCCTTCACGTCGATGTTTCTCTCTCTCTCCCTTCCTCTCTCTCCCTCCCACTCTATCTGTACAAAAAAGAAAAAATATCCTCGGGTGAGGATAAAAAAAAAAAAAAAAAAAAAAGAAAGAGAATTCTCACTGACTGAAAACACTTCTATTGTAATGATACTTAAATATATATAATCAGCCCTGACCGGTTTGGCTCAGCGGTTAGAGCGTCGGCCTGCGGTCCATAGAGACCCGAGTTCGGTTCCCGCTAAGGGCATGTACCTCGGTTGCAGTTTGTCCCCGGCCCTGGTTGGTCGTGAGGGAGGCAGCCACTCGATGTGTCCCTTTCACGTTGATGCTTCTCTCTCTCTCTCTCTTCTTCTCTCTCCCTCCCACTCTAGCTGAACAAAAACTGAAAAAATGTCCTTGGGTGAGGATAAAATATATATATTTTATACATATAAAACTCAGTATCAATGCCATAGGCTTATAGCTATTATACAATTATCAACTCAAGGTAAATTGAAGAAGTAAGTGAGAACAAAGCCCTGTGCCTGCCCCTGCCCCGACCACTGGCAGTCTAAGCGACGCTGGAGGGACAGCTCTGACTGCTCCCCGCCCCCCCACACCCCCCACCCCTGGAACCTCCCCCCACACTCCCCGCACCCTCCCACCCCTGGAACCTCCCCCCACACCCCCTTGGCACCCCCCCACACCCCGGCACCTCCCCCCACACTCCCGCACCCCCTTGGCACCCCCGCACCCCTGGAACCTATCCCCGCACCCCTCGCACCCCCTTGACACCACCCTGCACCCCCCCGCACCCCTGGAACCTCCCCCCGCACCCCCCCACCCCTGGCACCTCCTTCCACACCCCTCGCACCCCCTTGGCAACCCCCGGCACCCCCCGCACCCCCTTGGCACCCCCCGCACCCCTGGCACCTCCCCCCGCACCCCCGGTACCCCCAGGCCTGGCCCTGGTTTTCTGAGCCAGCACTGAGGACAGCGGGGCCCCATGGGTGCAGCAGGAGAGGAGGGTCAACGGGAAAATAGTTACCTGAGATCCAAAGACTGCATGAGAGACAGCGCCAAACAAGGTAAATCGGTAGTAAAAGTAAGCATTTTACGTAAAGAAACAGAAGTGAAATGGGGTAGAAAGAACAGTTTTACTGCTCTGGTGAAAAGAGCTCTTTTTTCAAAAATTGAAAAAGCTCAGCTTTTAAACTTTGTTGACTCACTTAGCCCACACCTGATAGGTTTAGTTAAAAATAAATGAATGAATAAATAAATAAGCCAAACTGGTAAGAGACCTTTTTAAATAATTATGATGTTGGTTTATATATTAGGGATGCTATTTATCTTATTAATTATAAAATCAGGTGTGAAATCACGCTTAAAGCTACTCACCCAACGCGGTGACTAATATTATTTTGTGAAATCCTTTGTCCTGTGCATATTTTTTACCTACTAGACATATTGTGTGTTCTTTTAAAACATGAGCCTCTGAGGTGTTTTTCTCTGTTGCCACCATGTTACTTGTAATTCGTAATTTTGCCGACTTGTAATCATGTGTTTCTGGTAAATGCTGCGAGTCACAGGGTCCTCCTCTGCTGGGGTGTGGGCGCCGTGGCCAGCGCGGGCCTCCCGGGCGCTCCGCGCTGCGGGTCAGTGCCTTTGGCTAGGTGCCCAGGCGGGGACTTCGGGGTCAGAGGGCACTACTTCATTTCAAAACAGTTTCTGGTGATCTAAACAGACTTGAGGATAAAGTGGGAAAAGGCAGGTCTGATATGCAGACGGTGTGTTGTGGAAACCTGTGTGCTCTCGTTCACCACGGCAAATTCAAAAACATTTTGTTTAAAGAGCAAATTGAGAAATCCTGACAGAGAAGCAGGGGCTTTGCCCCCGGGCACGGACGGGGCTCTGATGGGCGCTGGTGCTCACGGTTTCGCTCTCGATGGTCCTGGCCCAGAGGCAGCGCTGAGCCGCCGCGCGTCGGGACACGGGCGCAGAGGCAGGAGTCAGGTGGCACAGGATGCCGGTTACCAAGACGACATTCCCAGTCCCCCTCGCTTCCAGGTTAACAGTTCTGGGTCTGTGCTGATGGCTGGATAGAATTAGTTCAAAGGGGAGAAAAAAGACAATGGCTTTAAAAGACAATTGAGCTGTTACCCCGAGGAGCCAGCACCAAGCGCAGTGCAGAGAACTTTCCTATCTGTTCTTTTTCTGCGTGATTTCACGGTTTGATCTTTCTCTGAAGTGAATTTATTTCCACTTTTTCTTTAATAAGACAGAACCATCAGCGTGTTCCATTGCGTCCAGTTCCATACAACCTGTGGGGTGTCGCCAGCCCCGCCACATGAGCGCCCGGGGCTGTGGGGAGGCAGAGGTGCAGGATGGGATGGTCAGGGAGGCACTAGATGGTCAGGGACCCCAGGCTCTGCGGACAGTGGGATGGTCAGGGAGGCACTAGATGGTCAGGGACCCCAGGCTCTGTGGACAGTGGGATGGTCAGGGAGGCACTAGATGGTCAGGGACCCCAGGCTCTGCGGACAGAGGATGGTCAGGGAGGCACTAGATGGTCAGGGACCCCAGGCTCTGCGGACAGTGGGATGGTCAGGGAGGCACTAGATGGTCAGGGTCCCCAGGCTCTGAGGACAGTGGGATGGTCAGGGAGGCACTAGATGGTCAGGGTCCCCAGGCTCTGCGGACAGTGGGATGGTCAGGGAGACATTAGACCTGGGCTCTCAAACGCCCATGTCCCATCTCCACCAAGACCCCGTCGCTGCCAGACTTGTCACTGTGGAGATTCTCAGCCTGGGGACACCTCGCTCCTGGCTGCTCACGAAAAGCCCCCCCCCCCGGCTTTACACAGCCCTGAACGCCGGCCTCATGGAGCCTGGGGGCTGGGTCCCAGGTGGGTCGCTGCCAGCCACCGGGAGTGAGGTCCTGAGCCCAGAACGCAGGACGCTGCTGCTTCTCCCCAAGGGCGTCTCCTACCCTCACAGCCACACTCAGTCTCAGCTCTGGGTGAATGAGACACAGGCCGAACCCCCAGTTCATGGGCTGTGCACACAGAGTGCAGACACGGCTGTCTGTCCCACCTTTCTGTGCCGCCGCCGCCTGGGCGCACAGGAAGTATAATGGGCTTGTTCCCGGGGCTCCTCCCCGCCCAGCTCTGGGTGAAGTGCTGACGGGCCAGGGCGGTTTCCTCTGGTCCTGGGCGTCCACACGCCGGGCTGCTGCTGAGAGGCCCAGGGAGGGCGGGTAGTGCTGCCCCTGGACCCTCAGGCCAGAGAAACCCCTGCAGCTGCCGTGCCCATCGGGCTGGACACCCGTGGTCCTTACCTCTGTGGCCGTCTCCGAGAGGCGTGCCTGGGTCTAGGATGGCAGAGCAGCAGGAGTGTTTCTTTTAAGCCTGTGGGATTCCTTCTTCCTTTGTTTCTTCAGGGTGCTGTTTCCCTTCCGCAAGTACTTAGGGTTTTCTGCAGAACAAAAGCCAGAGTGTTGCTCATTCTGCAGTAGGCCCTGCCCGTGGCTTCCCGAGGCCAGGAGGAGGCAGTCCGGGGAGAGCCCTCTCTCCCAATGTCTCAGCGCGGCACTCCGCCTGATTTTCTTCCTGGTCAGTCTGTGTCCTCATGAAGGAAGCCCAAGGGCCCTATCGTCTCTCAGTGAGACGGGCCCGCGTCTGTCCCTAATGGAGTTCTCCCACTGACCCCCTCCGCCTGCAGAGCAGCTCCTGCCCGTGCAGCTGACATTTTTTCCAGCTGCCCCAGGGTGGCCGAAGTGAGCGGGGACACTGGGCGGTTCGGCTGGTCAGCAGCTGCCAGGAGGGCCGGGAGGAGAGGCAGGCCTGCCCCGCGCGATGGCCCAGCTGGGAGGCGAGGGCTCTCCTGCGGCTGTTCTCTTACTCTGTTCCGCAGGTGAGCAAAAGCCAGAGGATGCGTGTTCAAGTTCCAAACCAAATCCAGTGATTTATAAAAATAAAAATACATCACAACTAAGTTGGGTTTATCCCTGGAATCCAAAGATGGTTTAACATTAGAACATCTGCCTGCCGATGCACCACAGTGGAACACGAAAGACCTGCCCTAGGATGTCTGTAGCAGCATTCGTTGAACTACAAGAAAACTGGAGTCGTCTAAGTTCATCGGCAGAGCCGTGAGGAGTGAGTTGTGGTCCAGGCACGTAAAGGAGTACTACGCAGCAGTGAAAACACGAGCCAGTGTTCTATACACATTGAAGCGCATGAATCTCAAAAATGTAATGTTGAGTAAGAAAAACATGTTGCATAATAATACATATATCAAATTTCATTTATCATAAATACAAAATATGGAAAATAATGCTACAGACTGTCAGGATGCATGCCATGTGGTAAGAGCCTAAAGAAAGCATGGTGATTATAAGGTCCGGCTTCACGGATCGTGTTTGCCTGTGTGTGGGGAGGTACAACATACAGCCAGGGCTGGCACCCCAAGGGCTTCAAATGAGTGGGGAATGTTTGAGTTCACTAATGGGGAGCAGTTGTGCGGCAGTTTGTTGAATTTTCCATATACAGTGTGTGTATTTTAAATATTTCACAATTTTTTTCAAATAATTTTTTTTATTTATAGGCTGCTTTATTTCTCTAAGGGCACGCTGAAACGTCAGATGATAACAGTGCACAACACAATGTAGACATGAGCATCGGCTTCCCTAACCACTGCTATGAGAATGTTGCTACACATCGTCGTCACATGGTCACTCTGACACGTCTTTCTCTGTGCAATGTAACAGTGCAGACAGAAAGCAGTAAGTAGGTGACCCTCATCTCAGGTAAGCTCCACATGGAAACCTGCCTGTGAGGGTGCTGACCTCCCCTCCCCCTCAGAGATCAGCTGAGCCCCTGAAAACAGTCCCAAGAATCACCAGGGAAGGGACACGGGGGCCTCTTCAGCACGGGAAGAGCAGACAGCTACTATGTTACCAGGGATCCGACTCACCACTGTCTGGAAATGTCACATCGTGTCAAGGAAGTCCTGGTGCCTGCTCAGCCACCCTCTAGGTTTTACAGTTACTCCTGTGACAATAACTTCTGTGAGTTCAAAACTGCGGGAACATTTGAGGGGCTAAAATATTTTCATGTACATCTCCACCCATAAACTATGCTGCTATTAATTAAAACAAAAATATTAAGTAAGAGAGGAAGACAGACAGATGGGTTAGTTTGGTTAGGCTGTGACGTCTTTGGTCGTCCCGCAGGGTCGCAGCCTCTGCACGGCCCCTGCTCGGAGTAGGAAGGTCCAGGGAGCACGTGCAGGGAGCGCCGACGTTGGCACGGGGAAAGTCAGTTTAGATCACTGCTAAGTTCACATGGTAATTTTCCAGAAATTCATATTAGTTGATCAAAAGCACGAATGAACAGAGAGAAGGTTTTGAGGGGAAGTTAAACCTGGCATTTTGATAAGTTCGTTTGCTCACAGAGCAGGCTGAGCAGCGTGTTGGAGCAGCCGCTGCAAATCCCGTGTGTGTGTGTGTGTGTGTGTGTGTGTGTGTGTGTGTTGATGACAGTGTTGCCCCGGCTGAGCCGGGGAGGGCATCTCAGCAGGCTGCCTCCCAGGCTTGCTGCTCACATCATCAAGCAGCTGCATGTCGGTGCTCTCCTGCCCTGGGAGCCCCGCAGAGCCCGCCTGTCCAAGTGCCCGTTTTTAACTGCAGCCGTCACATCAACTTGGCCCGGGCTGCTTTCTGCTAACCCTAATCGATCGCTGCGTGCCGCATCTGAGTGCTGCAGTGAAACAGGAGAGACAGGAACAGCGTGCTCCCTACGGTCGGCACAGGGCGAGGCGTCCTCCCATTTACAGGACAGGAGCCCTGGCCCTTCGCAGCTCTGGCACCGCCTCGCGCCTGATGGAAAACAGCGCTCACTGGCCAGATTCCCGGAGCACTCCTGCCCTGGGAGCGGTGAGGCCACACTGGAGCACCCAGCACACTCTGGGCCCCCGAGTTCTTGTAGCAGTCTGCGCAGTGACAGGCCCTCTCAGGGCGGGGGACACAGCGCCCGGCACGCCAGGGCCGGTCCTGGAAAGTGGTCCCTTCACGCGGAGCGTGGTGATCGGGCCTCGCGCCGAGTCACACAGTCCTCCCTGTTAGGGAAGGAGCGTCCAGTCCCCATGACCTGCCTCAGCCGCTGCAGGTGAAGCCAGATGGGCCCTCGCACTCCATCTTCATCTCCTCCGGTCGGTGCACTTGTCGCACAGGACCTTGCTGTCCTTGGACACAAGGCCTTGTTGGCCAGGGGTGCAGGCCTTGGCACAGCGGAAGTAGGTGTTGAGCGGTTGTCAGCGCACCTGCTCGGCGTCCCCACTGGTGGCTGCGGCGTCCGCACAGGTGCTGGCCCGGAACTGCCAAAGCGCCCAGGCAGCAGCCGTGGCCGCCCTTCTCCGCCACCTCTTCCCCGAAAGGGTTCCCTGCAGGGGTGCAGTCAGACTGCTCAGCCAAGCACCCGCTTTGTTCCTGGAGGGACTCACACTGGACAGGGGATGCACTGGGCAAGGGCTGGGTATAGTTGTCAGCAACTTCCTCCGTGCTGCCGGCTGTGGGCAGCGCTGCTGTTCGGAGGCCGCTGCCCGCACTGCGCCCCGCGTGGCAGTAGCCACGGCCACTCGAGTTTTGAATTAGCTATGAAATGAAAAGAGGAACCAATAGGGGAACGACCATCCGGATTAACTTTTATGGAGAAGAATCAGTAAGAAGCTTGGTGGAAAAGGAAATGTCATTTTAGGACTTACAGGTTGAGCGTATCCACATGTACCCTAGACTTTAGGGGGAAAGCTTTAAAAAAGAGAAAGAATATAAAAATCACACTGATAGGGAGGAAAAATGGCAGCGAAGTGAATGGAGCTACACAGACCATCTCCCAAGACCAAACTGGATTTACAACGAAAATAAAGGCAAATCGTCAGGAAAGGGCAGCCGAAAGACACCTTGGAGGACCACTTAACCAGAAACACCCACTCAGTCCTGGTAGGCTTGCGAGGACGCGAGAGGGGGCCGGGAGCCCAGGGTCCGCAGCGGCCTGGGCGGGGACCAGGGAACTCGGCGGGAAGTTACGGCTACCGCCTCCCTTCCCACCCTGCATGGGCCCTGGGAACTCTGTAGCCGGCTAAACTCTCCGCGGGAGCCGCACAGACTCGCGGAGACCAGGAGACTGTGCTGGATGCTACTGCCACCTCTGCAGTGTCCCGCTACCGCGGCTCAGTCCTGGGGCTTCTGCTGAGTGCAACCCCCTCAGCTGGTGCCACAGCCGCAGCCGCCCTTGGCTGGAAGCAGCACCCTCGGGTTAAAAGTCCCAGGCGGCCCCAGGACGCAGAGTCTGGACAGAGGCTAAATTGGCAGCAGCCACTCACCTTGGGCTCCGGCAGAGGGAAGGCAGACTGGACTGGAACTGTGTGGGGACACTCGGGTTTTGGAGGGTGCTAAGAGCTTTTCTGAGTGCAGCCACACAGGACTGTGGTCATTTTACTTCTTCTCAGGGCCCTAGGGAGAGGCAGCGGCCCCTCCCTCAGAGATTCAAGCCCACCTGGTGGCCATTGAAATGCTAATTGAGGCCCATTAACAACGAACACCTGCCTCACTCTCAGGAAATCCTCTTACACTGAGCACCTGAGGGAGTTTTTCAGGCCACTCAAAAACCAAGGGTCTGCAGGTGACCTCTACTAATAGTCTCCAGGCAAAAAAAAAACCTAGAGGATAACTACCATTGCCTGGGCTAGCAACACTAACCAGAAAAGCTAAGACTTGACGGTGGTGTTTAAAGTGGGTCCCCCCTGGCGCATCCAAACCGAGGAGAGGGAGCCACAGACAGCAGAACACCAACAGCCACTGGGAAAACTTGGCAGACGCCAAAGCCCACTGTGATAGCCAAAATGGTGAGAAACAGAAACAAAAGCCAAATGAAAGAACAAGAGACCTCTACAAAAGATGAAATAAATGAGGTGCAGTTAAGCAAGTTAACAGAACAAGAATTTAGAGCCATGATGTTGCGGAAGCTCAACAGCATGTGTAAGGACATGAGCACCATGAGTAAAGACATAGAAATGTTGAAAATAAACCAGTTGGAAATGAAAAACCAACAGGAAGAAATGAAGAATGACATATCAGAAATGAAAAACACACTGGAAGGTCTAAAAAGCAGAGTAGGGGAAGCTGAGGACCGGATCAGTGAACTAGAAGACAGGCTAGAAGAAATCAACCAATCAGAAAACAAAAAGGAAAAAACGATTAAAAAACAGGAAGACAGCTTAAGAGAACTGTGGGACAACTGGAAACGGAATAATATTCGCATCATAGGAGTCCCCGAAGAATAAGAAAGTAAGCGAGGGCTAGAGAATATATTCAAAGAAATAGTGATAGAAAACTTCCCTAATTTGGTGAAGGAAGAAGGCATTCAAGTTCAAGAAGCTCAGAGAGCCCCAAGTAAGAACCCAAACAGGCCCACACCAGACACATAGTAATCAAACTGCCAAAAACTAAAGACAAAGAGAGAATCCTAAAAGCAGCAAGAGATAAGCAACAGGTTACCTACAAAGGAAACACCATAAGGCTCTCAGCTGACTTCTCAACAGAAACACTACAGGCAAGAAGGGAATGGCATGAAGTAATCAAGGTCATAAAAAACAAGGATCTGAATCCAAGACTACTCTATCCAGCACGGCTATCATTCAAAATAGAAGGTCAAATAAAGAGCTTTTCAGACAAAAAAAGGCTAAGGGAATACATTAGCACCAAACCAGCACTGCAAGAAATGTTAAAAGGACTGCTGTAATTACCAGGAGAAATGGGAAGGAAAATACATATCAATAATCACCTTAAATGTAAATGGACTGAATGCTCCCATAAAAAGACACAGAGTAGCTGATTGGATAAGAAAGCATGACTCATCTATATGTTGTTTACAAGAGACCCTCCTCACAACAAAAGACTCACATAGATTGAAAGTGAAGGGATGGAAAAAAATCTTTCAAGCAAACGGAAAAGAAAAAAAGCTGGGGTAGCAATACTTACATCTGATAAAATAGACTTCAGAATGAAGGCCATAACTAGAGACAAAGAAGGCCACAACGTAATATTGAAAGGATCTATCCAACTGGAAGATATAACCTTGATAAATATATATGCACCCAATATAGGAGCACCAAAATATATTACAAAACTACTGGAGGACTTCAAAGGAAAAATCGATAGCAATACAATCATAGCAGGAGACTTCAACACCCCGCTCACATCACTGGATAGATCCTCTAGACAAAAAATTAGCAAGGAAACAGAGATTCTAAATGAAGCACTAGACGAAATGGATTTTATAGATATCTACAGAGAACTACACCCCAAAACGACAGAATTCACATTCTTCTCAAGTGCACATGGAACATTCTCAAAGATAGACCACATGTTAGGGCACAAACTAAGTCTCTACAAGTTCAAGAAGATTGAAATTATATCAAGCATCTTCTCAGACCACAATGGCATGAAACTAGAAATCAATTGCAAGAAGAACATACAAAGACATTTGAACACATGGAAGCTAAATAGCATGTTATTAAACAATGAATGCGTCACCGAGGAGATCAAGGAAGAAATCAAAAACTTCCTGGAAACCAATGAAAATGAAGACACAACAACACAAAATCTATGGGATGCAGCAAAAGCAGTTCTGAGAGGGAAGTTCATAGCGCTACAGGCCTACCTCAAAAAAAGAAGAAAAATCTCTAATAGACTACCTAACCTCAAAAGTTAAAGAACTAGAGAGCAAACAAAAAGAAAACCCCAGAGCAAGTAGAAGGAAGGAAAGAGTAAGGATCAGAGCAGAAATAAATGACATAGAGACCAAAAAAACAATTCAGAGGATCAATAAAACAAACAGCTGGTTTTTCGAAAAGATAAACAAGATTGATGGACCCTTAGCTAGACTCACCAAGAAACAAAGAGAGAGAACCCAAATACATAAAATCAGAAGTGAAAGAGGAGAGATAACAACTGACACCACAGAAATACAAAAGATCGTTAACAACTACTATGAACAATTATATGGCAACAAATTCAAAAATCTAAGCGAAATGGACAAATTTCTAGAAACACATAGTCTCCCAAAACTGGATCAGGAAGAGATAAAAAACTTGAACAGACCAATAACAACAGAAGAAATTGAAGATGTAATCAAGACTCTCACAGCAAACAAAAGCCCAGGCCTGGATGGCTTCACGGGAGAGTTTTACCGAACATTCAAAGAAGAACAAACTACCATTCTCCTCAAACTATTTCAAAAAATTCAAGAAGAAGGAAGACTTCCAAACTTGTTTTATGAAGCCAGCATAATTCTAATTCCAAAACCAGAAAAAGACACAACAAAGAAAGAAAACTACAGGCCAATATCCCTGATGAACATAGATGCCAAAATCCTGAACAAAATACTAGCAAATCGAATCCAGCAATACACCAGAAAAATTATCCACCATGACCAGGTGGGATTCATCCCAGGGATGCAAGGCTGGTACAATATTCGCAAATCCATAAATGTGATACACCACATAAATAAATTGAAGAATAAAAACCACATGATAATATCAATAGATGCTGAAAAAGCCTTTGACAAAATCCAGCATCCATTTCTGATAAAAATGCTCAGCAGTGTGGGAATTGAGGGATCATACCTAGACATAATAAAGGCCATATATGAAAGACCTACAGCCAACATCATACTCAATGAGCAAAAACTAAAAGCATTTCCCTTAAGAACAGGAACAAGGCAAGGATGCCCACTTTCGCCACTCCTATTTAACACAGTACTGGAAGTCTTAGCCACAGCAATCAGACAGGAAGAAAAAATAAAAAGGATCCAAATTGGAAAGGAGGAAGTGAAATGTCATTATTTGCAGATGACAAGATACTGTACATAGAAAACCCCAAAGACTCCACCAAAAGCTTACTAGACTTAATAAATGAATTTGGCAAAGTAGCAGGATACAAAATTAACATCAAGAAATCGATGGCATTCTTATACACCAATGATGAACTCACAGAAAGAGAAACTAAGCAAACAATCCCATTTACTATTGCGGCAAAAAAATTAAGATACCTAGGAATAAACTTAACCAAAGAGATAAAGGACCTATTCGCAGAAAACTACAGGTCTTTGAAAAAAGAAATAGAGCAAGATATAAAAAAGTGGAAGAACATACCCTGTTCATGGATTGGGAGAATTAACATCATTAAAATGTCCATATTACCCAAAGCAATCTATAGATTCAACGCAATCCCCATCAAAATACCAACGGCATACTTCACAGAATTAGAACAATTACTTCAAAAGTTCATATGGAACCAAAAAAAGGCCTCGAATAGCCACAGCAATCTTGAAAAGGAAGAACAAAGTTGGAGGGATCACAATACCAGATTTCAGGTTATACTACAAAGCCACCATAATCAAAACAGCCTGGTACTGGCACAAGAACAGGTATATAGACCAGTGGAACAGAATAGAGAACCCAGAAATAGACCCTAGGCAATATGCTCAATTAATATTTGACAAAGGCGGCAAGAGCATACAGTGGAGTAAGGACAGCCTCTTTAATAAATGGTGGTGGGAAAATTGGACAGCTACTTGCCGAAAAATGAAACTAGACCATTAACTTACACCCTACACCAAAATAAACTCAAAATGGATAAAAGACTTAAATGTAACTCATGAATCCATAAAAGTCCTAGAGGAGACTGTGGGCAACAAAATCTCAGACATCATACGCAGCAGAATTTTTACTGACACATCACCTAAGGCAATAGAAACAAAGGAGAAAATGAACACATGGGACTACATCAAACTCAAAAGCTTCTGCACAGCGAAAGATACAATCATCAAAACGGAAAGGCTACCTACTGTATGGGAGAGCATAATTGCCAATGATATATCAGATAAGGGGTTAATTTCCAATACATATAGAGTGCTCATACAACTCCACAAGAGGAAGACAAAGAATCCAATTAAAAAATGGGCAGAGGAACTAAATAGACACCTCTCCAAACAGGACATACAAATGGCTAAGAGACATATGAAGAAATGTTCATCGTCACTAATCATCAGAGAGATGCAAATCAAAACAACAATGAGGTATCACCTCACACCTGTCAGAATGGCCGCCATCAACAAATCATCAAACAACAAGTGTTGGCGAGGGTGTGGAGAAAAGGGGACTCTGGTGCACTGTTGGTGGGAATGCAGACTGGTGCAGCCACTATGGAAAACAATATGGTGTCACCTCAAAAAATTAAAAATTGATCTCCCATTTGACCCAGTGATCCCACTTCTAGGAATATACCCTATGAAGCATAAAACACCAATCAGAAAGAATATATGCACCCCCATCTTTGTAGCAGCACTATTTACAATCGCTAAGATCTGGAAACAGCTCAAGTGCCCATCAGTAGACGAATGGATAAAAAAGTGGTGGTACATATACACAATGGAGTACTACGCAGCGGTAAGAAAGAAAGATCTCTTATCCTTTGAGACTACATGGAGGGACCTTGAAAGTATCATCCTAAGTGAAAAAAGCCAAACAGAGAAAGACAAATTTCATATGATCTCATTGATTTGTGGAATATAATGAACATAACAGTTTGAGGACAATCCCCTAAGGAGTGGGGAGGTGAGAGAGGGATGAACCACAGAACTTATATGCATGTATGCATGAACAGTGGACATGGACAACAACCTGGGGAAGGGGCAGGGAGGGAAGGGGGAGGGGGGAATCAGTGGGGGGAAAAAGGAGAATCATTTGTAACAAAAATTAATCAATTAAAAAAAAATATATCCACCATGACCAAGTGGGATTCATCCCAGGGATGCAAGGCTGGTACAATATTTGCAAATCCATAAATGTGATACACCACATAAATAATATGAAGAATAAAAACCACATGATAATATCAATAGATGCTGAAAAACCCTTAGACAAAATCCAGCATCCATTTCTGATAAAAATGCTCAGCAGTGTGGAAATAGAGGGATCATATCTAGACATAATAAAGGCCATATATGAAAGACCTACAGCCAACATCATACTCAATGGGCAAAAACTAAAAGCATTTCCCTTAAGAACAGGAACAAGGCAAGGATGCCCACTTTCGCCACTCCTATTTAACACAGTACTGGAAGTCTTAGCCACAGCAATCAGACAGGAAGAAAAAATAAAAGGGATCCAAATTGGAAAGGAGGAAGTGAAATTGTCATTATTTGCAGATGACAAGATACTGTACATAGAAAACCCCAAAGACTCCACCAAAAGCTTACTAGACTTAATAAATGAATTTGGCAAAGTAGCAGGATACAAAATTAATGTCAAGAAATCGATGGCATTCTTATACACCAATGATGAACTCACAGAAAGAGAAACTAAAAAAACAATCCCATTTACCATTGCGGCAAAAAAATTAAGACATCTAGGAATAAACTTAACCAAATAAATAAAGGACCTATTCGCAGAAAACTACAGGTCATTGAAAAAAGAAATAGAGCAAGATATAAAAAAGTGGAAGCACATACCCTGTTCATGGATTGGGAGAATTAACATCATTAAAATGTCCATATTACTCAAAGCAATATATAGATTCAACGCAATCCCCATCAAAATACCAACAGCATACTTCACAGAATTAGAACAATTACTTCAAAAGTTCATATGGAACCTAAAAAGGCCTCGACTAGCCACAGCAATCTTGAAAAGGAAGAACAAAGTTGGAGGGATCACAATACCAGATTTCAGGTTATACTACAAAGCCACTGTAATCAAAACAGCCTGGTACTGGCACAAGAACAGTTATATAGACCAGTGGAACAGAATAGAGAACCCAGAAATGGACCCAAGGCAATATGCTCAATTAATATTTGACAAAGGTGGTAAGAGCATACAGTGGAGTAAGGACAGCCTCTTTAATAATAGGTGTTGGGAAAATTGGACAGCTACTTACAGAAAAATGAAACTAGACCATCAACTTACACCCTACACCAGAATAAACTCAAAATGGATAAAAGACTTAAATGTAACTCATGAATCCATAAAAATCCTAGAGGAGACTGTGGGCAACAAAATTTCAGACATCTTACGCAACAGAATTTTTACTGACACATCACCTAAGGCAATAGAAACAAAGGAGAAAATGAACACATGGGACTACATCAAACTCAAAAGCTTCTGCACAGCGAAAGATACAATCATCAAAACGGAAAGGCTACCCACTGTATGGGAGAGCATAATTGCCAATGATATATCAGATAAGGGGTTAATTTCCAATACATATAGAGTGCTCATACAACTCCACAAAAGGAAGACAAAGAATCCAATTAAAAACTGGGCAGAGGAACTAAATAGACACCTCTCCAAACAGGACATACAAATGGCTAAGAAACATATGAAGAAATGCTCATCGTCACTAATCATCAGAGAGATGCAAATCAAAACAACAATGAGGTATCACCTCACACCTGTCAGAATGGCTGCCATCAACAAATCATCAAACAACAAGTGTTGGCGAGGGTGTGGAGAAAAGGGGACTCTAGTGCACTGCTGGTGGGAATGCAGACTGGTGCAGCCACTATGGAAAACAACATGGTGTCACCTCAAAAAATTAAAAATTGATCTCCCATTTGACCCAGTGATCCCACTTCTAGGAATATACCCTAAGAAGCATAAAAAAACAATCATAAAGAATATATGTACCCCCATGTTTGTAGCAGCACTATTTATAATCGCTAAGATCTGGAAACAGCCCAAGTGCCCATCAGTAGACGAATTGATAAAAAAGCTGTGGTACATATACACAATGGAGTACTACGCAGCGGTAAGAAAGAAAGATCTCTTATCCTTTGAGACTACATGGAGGGACCTTGAAAGTATCATCCTAAGTGAAACAAGCCAAACAGAGAAAGACAAATTTCATATGATCTCACTTATTTGTGGAATATAATGAACATAACAGTTTGAGGAATGGGGTAGTCCCAGAGACGCGGAAGCGGGTACAGACTGACAATCCCCTAAAGAAGGGGGAGGTGGGGGAGGGATGAACCACAGAACTTATACGCATGTATGCATGAACAATGGACATGGACAACAATCTGGGGAAGGGGCAGGGAGGGGGGAGGGGGGAATCAGTGGGGGGAAAAAAGGAGAAACATCTGTAACAAAAATTAATCAATAAAAATAAATAAATTAAAAAAAAAGCACACTGATAGAAAATCAAATTTAAATTTTAAATAGACAAATCCAAGGGGAGTAAAGCCAACCAGCTTGCCACCTACAGTCTCTCCCAAGGCCACCGACGTGGGGGAACCGTCACCTGAAGTCCTGACAGACTCTGGGGCTCTGGACTGAACTCAGCTTTTTCAGGCCCTTCCCTGAAGACGGGGGCAGGGGCATAATCAGAGGATGGAAAGGAGGGGGAACCTATGGGGTGAGAGGGGAAGCTGAGACGTGAAATGCTGGAGACCAGGCACCCCTGCAAAGCAGGCAGGCACAGCGATGGCCGGGCGCCCTCACACAGAGGCCACGGTCACTGCGTCCCGCGGGCCCTGGGCGCTCCTCCGGCAGGACGGGGCAGACGCCTCAGGAGGCTTCGCGTCCGTCTGAGTCCGGGGCCAGCCAGCAGCTTTCAAGCAGCTCCAGACCTCAGGAGGATGACCGAGTAGAGGGCGTGGACCTCAGACCACCGTCATCTCGGGGCCAGCTGGTGGCTAGGAAGCTGGTGGCCAGTGAATGTCATTCTGCTTCAGGGAAAGAGGGGTTTCAGAAATAGAACTTCAGCCCCTGCAGAGCCCTTTCTCCCTTTCTCTTTCCCCTTTCTTCTTCATTTTAAATGGACTTCAGTGTTGATAGAGCCGCTTTAGATTCTCAGCAGATGGAAAGTACAAAGGTATCCCATACACACCCACACACACCAGCACAGCCTTCCCCACCATCAGCCCCCCAGCAGCAGAGTGGGACGTTTGTTACAGCGGACGAACCTGCATCAGCATCGTTATCATCCACAGTCCATGGTTACCTTAGGGCTTACTCTTGGTCATGTGCACTGGGTTTGGACAACTGTATAATGATACATATTCATCATAGCATCACACAGAATAGTTCAACTGCCCTCCAGACCCTCTGTGCTCTGCCTAGTCACCCCGACCTCCTCTTGGGCTCTTGGCCACCACTGATGTTTCCACTGTCTCTACAGTTTTGCCTTTTCCACAATGTCATGTAGTTTGACTTATGCAGGATGGATTCTTTTGCAGATTGGCCTTTTCACTTGGTAACATGCATTTAAATCTCTTTCATGTCGTTTCCTGGTTTGATAGCTCATTTCTTTTTAGTGCCAAATAATATTCCATTGTCTGGATGTACTAGAGTTTATTGATCCATTCACTTAGAATATCTTGGTTGCTTCCCAGAATTGGCAATTATGAATAAAACTGTTATAAACATTCGTGTGCAGGTTTCTGTGTGTATGTAAGTTTTCAACTCCTTGGGATAAATACCAAGAATTCCCTCCCCCACCCCTACGTCTATCTCTTTCTTCCTCCACCCTCCCTCCTTTATTGGCACTTCCTGTATCTCCAAGACCAGGGACGACAACGCCCCTCTGTGTCAGCTGGATTTCCATGTAGCACATCTCAACTCCCTAATTATAGGTCAGTGTCTAGCACAATAGTAGTCATGAAATAGTGTCTCAGAATATGTGTGTTGAATGAATGGATCAGTGAATGAATATACAACACTTTGGAGATAGGGCTGCATTAACAATATCTTTTATTTATATTATATATTTATTTTTTATTAATTTGTTTTGTTACAGATGTTTCTCCTTTTTTCCCCCATTGATACCCTCCTCCCCATCACCCCCACCCCCTCCCCAGCTTGTTGTCCAAGTCCTTTGGTTATGCATACATGCACATAAGTTCTGTGGTTTATCTCTCCCCTCTCCCTTTTCTGAGGGTTGTCAGTCTGTACCCTACTTCCACTTCTCTGTGTCTACGCTGTTCCTCAGACTGTTATGTTCATTATATTTCATAAATAAGTGAGATTGTGTGATATTTGTCTTTCTCTGCTTGGCTTATTTCACTTAGGATAATACTCTCCAGGTCCCTCCATGTTATCTCAAAGGATAAGAGATCTTTCTTTCTTACAGCTGCATAGTACTCCATTGTGTATATGTACCACCACTTTTTTATCCATTTGTCTACTGATGGACACTTGGGCTGTTTCCAGATCTTAGCTAATGTAAATCGTGCAGCAATGAACACGGAGGTACATATATTCTTTCTGATTGGTGTTTCAGGCTTCTTAAGGTATGTTCTTAGAAGTGGGATCACTGGGTCAAACGGCAATTCAACTTTTAATTTTTTGAGGTAACACCATATTGTTTTCCATAGTGGCTGCACCAGTCTGCATTCCCACCAGCAGTGTACTAGAGTCCCCTTTTCTCCACACCCTTGCCAACACTTGTTGTTTGATGATTTGTTGATGGCGGCCATTCTGACAGGTGTGAGGTGATACCTCATTGTTGTTTTAATTTGCATCTCTCTGATGATTAGTAATGTTAAGCATTTCTTCATATATCTCTTGGCCATTTGTATGTCCTGTTTGGAGGGGTGTCTACTTAGGTCCTCTGCCCATTTCTTAATTGAGTTCTTTGTCTTCCTTTTGTTGAGTTGTATGAGCACTCTATATATATTGGCAATTAACCCCTTATCTGATGTATCATTGGCAATGATGTTCTCCCATACAGTGGGTTCCCTTTCCATTTTGATGGTTGTTTCTATTGCTGTGCAGAAGCTTTTGAGTTTGATGTAGTACCATGTGTTCATTTTCTCCTTTGTTTCTGTTGCCTCAGGTGATGTATCAGTGAAAATTCTGCTATGTATGATGTCCGAAATTTTGTTGCCTACATTGTCTTCTAGGATTTTTATAGATTCACGAGTCACATTTAAGTCTTTTATCCATTTTGAGTTTATTCTTGTGTAAGGGGTAAGTTGATGGTCTAGTTTCATTTTTTTGTATGTAGCTGTCCAATTTATCCAACACCATTTACTAAAGAGGCTGTCTTTACTCCATTGTATGCTCTTGCCACCTACGTCAAATATTAATTGAGCATAATGTCTTGGGTCCATTTCTGGGTTCTCTGTTCTGTTCCACTGGTCTATATGCCTGTTCTTGTGCCAGTACCAGGCTGTTTTGATTACAGTAGCTTTGTAGTATAACCTGATATTCGGTATTGTGACCCCACTTACTTTGTCCTTCTTTTTCAAAATTGCTGTGGCTATTTGGGGACTATTTTGGTTCCATATGAACTTTTGAAGTATTTGTTGTAATTCTGTGAAATATGTTGTTGGTATTTTGATGGGGATTGCATTGAATCTATAGATTGCTTTGGGTAATATGAACATTTTAATTATGTTAATTCTTCCAATCTATGAACGAGATATGTACTTCTACTTTTTTGTATCTTCCTCTATTTCTTTTTTCAATGTCTTATAGTTTTCTGCAAATAGGTCCTTTATTTCTTTGGTTAAGTTTATTCCTAGGTATCTTATTTTTTTTTGCCATGATGGTAAATGGGATTGTTTTTTTAGTTTCTCTTTCTGTGACTTCATCATTGGTGTATAAAATGCCATTGATTTCTTGACATTAATTTTGTACCTTTCTGCTTTGCCGAACTCATTTAAGTCTAGTAGATTTTTATTGAGTCTTTAGAATTTTCTATGTATAATATCATATCATATCATCTGTGAATAATGACAGTTTCACTTCCTCCTTTCCAATTTAGATCTCTTTTATTTTTACTTTATGTCTGATTGCTGTGGCTAAGACTTCCAGTACTATGTTAAATAAGATTGGCAAAAGTAGGCAACACTGTATTGTTCCCATTCTTAAGGGAAATGCTTGTAGTTTCTGTCCATTGAGTATGATGTTGGCTGTAGGTCTTTCATATATGGCCTTTATTATGTAGAGATATGATCCCTCTATTCCCACATCACTGAGTGTTGTATCAGAAATGGATGCTGGATTTTGTCAAAGGCTTTTTCAGCATCTATTGATATGATCATGTGGCTTTTATTCATTTTATTTATGTGGTGTATCACATTTATTGATTTGCGAATATTGTACCAGCCTTGCATACCTGGGATGAATCCCACTTGGTCATGGTGAATAATTTTTTTGATATATTGCTGGATCTGATTTGCTAGTATTTTGTTCAGGATTTTGGCATCTATGTTCATCAGGAATATTGGCCTGTAGTTTTCTTTCTTTGTAGTGTCTTTTTCTGGTTTTGGATTTAGAATTATGCTGGCCTCATTAAACAAGTTTGGAAGTCTTCCTTCTTCTTGAAATTTTTGAAATAGTTTGAGGAGAATGGGTATTAGTTCTTCTTTGAATGTTCGGTAAAATTCCCTCATGAAGCCATCCGAACCTGGGCTTTTGTTTGCTGGGAGAGTCTTGATTACCTCTTCAATTTTCTTAGATGTTATTGGTCTATTCAAGTTTTCTATCTCTTCCCGGTCCAGTTTTGGGAGACTATGTGTTTCTAGAAATTTGTTCATTTCACTTAGATTGTTGAATTTGTTGCCATATAATTGTTCATAGTAATAGTTAATGATCCTTTGTATTTCTGTGGTGTCAGTTGTTACCTCTCCTCTTTCATTTCTGATTTTGTGTATTTGTGTTCTCTCTCTTTGTTTCTTGGTGAGTCTAGCTAAGGGTCTATCAATCTTGTTTATCTTTTCAAAAAACCAACTGTTTGTTTCATTGATCCTTTGAAATGTTTTTTTGGTCTCTATGTCGTTTATTTCTGCTCTGATCTTTACTATTTCCTTCCTTCTACTTGCTCTGGGGTTTTCTTTTTGTTTGCTTTCTAGTTCTTTATGTTATGAGATTAGATAGTCTATTAGAAATTTTTCTTGGTTCTTGAGGTAGGCCTGTAGTGTTATGAACTTCCCTCTCAGAACTACTTTTGCTTCATCCCATAGATTTTGTGTTGTTGTGTGTTTATTTTCATTGATTTCCAGGACGTTTTTAATCTCTTCCTTGATTCCTCGGTATCCCATTCATTGTTCAATAACATGCTATCTAGCCTCCATGTGTTCAAATGTCTTTGCATGCTCTTGTTGCTACTGATTTCTAATTTCATGCCATTGTGATCTGAGAAGATGTTTGATATGATTTCAATCATCTTGAACTTGTAGAGACTTAGTTTGTGCCCTAATATGTGGCCTGTCTTTGAGAATGTCCCATGAGCACTTGAGAAGAATGTGAATTCTGTCGTTTTGGGGTGTAATTCTCTGTAGATATCTATTAAATTCATTTAGTCTAGTGCTTCATTTAGAGTCTCTGTTTCCTTGTTAATTTTTTGTCTAGAGGATCTATCCAGTGATGTCAGCGGGGTGTTAAAGTTCCCTGCTATGATCGTATTGCTGTTGATTTCTCCTTTGAAGTTCTCCAGAAGATTTTTAATATATTTTGGTGCTCCTATATTGGGTGCATATATGTTTATCAAGGTTATATCTTCCTGTTGGAAAGATCCTTTGAATATTATGTTGTGTCCTTTTTTGTCTCTAGTTATGGCCTTCATTTTGGAATCTATTTTATCAGATATGAGTATTGTTACCCCAGCTTTTTTTTTCCTTTCCATTTGCTTGGACGATTTTTTTCCATCCCTTCACTTTCAACCTATGTGAGTCTTTTGTTGTGAGGTGGGCCTCTTGTAAGCAACATATAGATGAGTCATGCTTTCTTATCCTTTCAGCTACTCTGTGTCTTTTTCTTTTTTATTTATCTTTTATCCTCACCCAAGGACATTTTTCCATTTTTTGTTCAGCTAGAGTGGGAGGGAGAGAGAGGAAGAGAGAGAGAGAGAGAAACATCGACGTGAAAGGGACACATCGAGTGGCTGCCACCCGCATGACCAACCAGGGCCAGGACAAACCACAACTGAGTTATGCGCCCTTAGCGGGAACCGAACCAGGTCTCTCTGGACCGCAGGCCGACGCTCTAACCTCTGAGCCAAACTGGCCAGGGCTACTCTATGTCTTTTTTATCAGAGCATTCAATCCATTTACATTTAAGGTGATTATTGATATGTACTTATTTATTGCCATTTTTGTTTAGTGTGGTTGTATTTTTCTTCCTATTTCTTCTACTAATTACAGCATTTCGTTTAACATTTCTTGCAGTGCTGGTTTGGTGCTAATGTATTCCCTTAGCCTTTTTTTTTTTTGTCTGGAAAGCTCTTTATTTGACCTTCTATTTTGAATGATAGCCGTGCTGGGTAGAGTAGTCTTGGATTCAGATCCTTGTTTTTCAGGACCTTGATTACTTCATGCCATTCCCTTCTGGCCTGTAGTGTTTCTGTTGAGAAGTCACCTTATGTGGGTTCCTTTGTAAGTAACCTGTTGCTTATCTCTTGCTGCCTTTAGGATTCTCTCTTTGTCTTTAATTTTTGGCATTTTAATTACTATGTGTCTTGGTGTGGGCCTGTTTGGGTTCTTCTTACTCGGGGCTCCCTGTGCTTCTTGAACTTGAATGCCTTCTTCCTTCACCAAATTAGGAAAGTTTTCTGTCACTATTTCTTCAAATATATACTCTAACCCTTGCTCATTTTCTTCCTCTTCAGGGACTCCTATGATGTGAGTATTATCTTTCTGTTTTTTAATTGTTTTTTTTTTTTCTTTTGGTTTTCTGATTGGTTGAATTTTTTACCTTGTCTCCTAATTCACTGATCCAGTCCTCAGCTTCCTCTAGTCTGCTGTTTAGTCCTTCCAATGTGTTCTTTATTTCTGCTATGTCATTCTTCATTTCTTCATGGTGGTTTTTCATTTCCATTTGGTTGATTTTCAATGTTTCTATGTCTTTACTCATGGTGCTGATGTCCTTACTCATACTGTTGAGCTTCCTCAAGATTATGGATCTGAACTCTACCTCTGATAACTTGCTTAACAGAATTTCATTTATCTCCTCTTTGGTAGACTTCTCTTCTTCTTTCCTTTGGGATTTGTTTCTTTGTTTCACCATTTGGGCTATCTCTGTGGATTTTGGAGCCTGCCAAATTTTCCCTGTGGGTGTTGGTGTTCTGCTGTTTGTGGCTTCCTCTACTGGGTTTGGATGAGCGTGGGAAAACCCACATTAAATAGCACTGCCAAATCTTACTTTCCTAGATAGATTTGCAAGCCCCGGAATGGTTCAGTTATTCTCTTGGTTTTTGTCTGGAGGCTATTATTCCTGGTTACTTGAAGACCCTTGGGTTCTCAGTTAAATGTAAAACTCCCTCAGGTGTTCAGCAGAAGAGGATTTCCTGAGGGTGGGGTAGATGCTGGTTGTTAATGAGCCTCAATTTGCATTTCAATGGCCCACCTGGGTGGGGTTGAATCTCTGAGGGAGGGGCCACCACCTCTCCCCAGAGCCCTGGGAAATAGTAAGATGGCCACTGGCCTGCATGGCTGCAACTCAGCAAAAGCTCTGAGTGCCCCCCAAATCCCGAGTGTCCCCACACAGTTCCAGTCCTGTCCACCCTCCCTCTGCTGAAGCCCATGGTGAGTTGCTGTGGGTATTGTAGCCTCTGTCCCGGCTCTGCGCTGTGGGGCCGCCTGGGAGTGTGACTCGAGGGCGCTGCTCCAGGCTAAGGCCGCTGCTGTCGGTGGGCTCCCAGCCCTCCTTTCGCACCTCCACAATCCTACCAGGATCCAGTCAGTGTCCCTGGTTACATGGTCCTTGCAAGCTGCTTTTCTGTTGCTTTTTCCCGAAAATTTGTGTTTATTTTAGTTGTAATTCCAGTTTGGTCCTGGGAGATGGTCTGTGTAGCTTCCGTTCACTCTGCCGCCATTTTGGAATCTCGGTATTTTTTATTTTTATTCTCTGATGCGCTGACATCTTGGGGCCTTGCTGACCCTAGACAGACGGTCCCTGCCAGGGTTATCCATTCCTACAGAGGGCACATTCCCCTTGAGCTCACCTTCCATATACAAACCAGCTTCCAGAGCTCAGCCCCACCCCCACCCCCACCCCCTCTATGGGGCTCTCACACTTCAGAACACATTGCCCTGCCCCCGTCACCCCAAGGCCAGGCCCAGACAACTGGTGCACACCTGCGCCCCAGAACCCACAGAACCTTGCCTGTCCGAAGCCTGCTCACCCTGCCACACCTGCTTCTTCCCACAGAAGCCAACAAAGGCCCTCGCCCCATTTCCCCCACTCCCTCGGCCCCTGGCCGACCCCTGTGGGCCCTGCAGTGTGCCTGCGTGTTCCTCACGACGGTCCTGTTTGTCTGCATGTCTCATCTCCCCTGGTTACAACAAGCCCTGGTCCCCGTCGACTGCAGAGAAGCACCGGCTGCTTACACGGAGTCCGTCCGGCCCAGTCGTCCCGTCTGGGCTCAAGCCCTCCCTGGGCTTCCCCGGGTTGGGTGGGTGGGACGGCTCAGTGGCTGAACGGGCGCTCCCGCTCTGCTCCCCAGGAGCTCTGGGCCTGTGCCCCGGAGCCTGTGTCCACCTGTGAGGTGGGGTGCCAGCAGCGGTGACGGTGACCAACACACCAATGTGCTGTCTCCCTCAGGGGCAGCCTCAGGGCTGTGCCCTCGAAGGGTGAGGAAAGCAGAAGGCTGAGACCCAGCAAGAGGCTGGGAAGCGTGTGTGAGGAGCAAGCAGGGGACAGTGTGTCTGGGTCCCACCCTTCAACTGCTCCTAAAGCGATGCCTTCTGCCTGGGTGGGAGGGAGCGGGTCCAGGGCCCGGTGGGCCCACTGGAGCGGCTGGGGGACAGACACACTGGCCTCCGCTCCTTCTCTGCCTCAGGTGATGCGGATTATGTCGCATCAAGATGGCCGTGTAGAGTGACCTTGTTGTGGCAAAGATGCCACCGAAGGGCACGTGCGGCCAGAGCCGGAGTCCATCTCCCCGGCTCGGTGGTGGTGAGTGGTGCAAACGACCTCTTTGACCAGCAGTGCCCCTCTGCAGGTGGCAAAGTCTAAGACATCTCTGCTCCGGCTGTGCGCCCTCGTAGTGCCGGGTTCGGGCGTGAAGACTGTCGGAGTTCCTGCTGCCCATGAGTCCGAGCCACCCCCCAGCCCCGGGCCCACAGGGCCTGCCTGCATCACACAGACCGACTCCGGGTTCTAGTCACATGCCTGCCTGTCTTCGGGCAGAAAGACACAGAGATTGACCAATAGACGGGAAAACAGCGATTCAGTCACTCACCCGTTCATTCATTCATTCATCCATCCATCCATGCAGTGTACTCATTCATCAAACATTGTGACAAGAAAGTCAAGGGAAAATGCTCAGGGGCTTTGCTGCTTTCACTACCTCAAGATGTTTCCTTAACTTTCTAGCCTTTTCTACTCAATTACTTAAAAATGTATCAATACCACAAGGTGAGGTATATAAAGAGCTCGACCTGTGGAGGTGCCCAGGAGTGGTCCTTATCATTGCTCCTTGTGTGCCAGACCTGGAGCACACAGATGGGTCACCTGAGCCTGTTCTCAGGAGACGTGCACTCTGTCCAGTGCCTCGGTCTTTCCAGCGGCTGTGGCGGGAGCAGACGTGCGCTGGAGAGAGGCCCACAGATCTGCCCAGGGTCCAGCAGTCTCAAAGCGGGTCCAGCTGGGGGTGCAGCCCGAGCACCTGCCTCCAAGCACCCCAGCTCTCAAAGCTCTCGGCCCAGGTCGGGGTGAACTCTGCCCCAGGGATGGCTGCCTTCTCCCTGCCCCTGAGCCAACCCGGCGGCCAGGGGCCTGTGCCTTCTCAGTAGGACGCCAGCGGGCCCCACCCCGAGGGGACCTGGGCTTTCGAGAATGTTGGGGAGAGGGCAGCACGTTAGCTCGCTGGTTCCATAGCCACAGGCTGGTGGCTGGTGTCTGCAGAAGGAAACGGGTCCGTCAGGGAGATGCCTAGAGCGTGTCTGGAAGCCCTTGGAACTGAGACGAAGGAGGCGTCACTGCTTCCGGAACCCTAGATGAGCAAGCATCTGGGAGCGAGGTGCCGGGACACGCCTGCTGCAAACGCCGCGGGGCTTTTGGCTCCAGGCGGCTGGTAGACCTCGGCTGACAGATTTGGGATCTGATAAGACTGTTGATATGACTCATGTGTGCAATGTTGGAGATGAACTTTAAGGAAAGAAAAACCCGAGAATGTGGCCAGGATTGCAGCGCTGGCTGTTCCGGTAACGGATTTCTTGAAACTGTGAAGGCCCCCGGCTCGCCTGTTTAGAAGGGTGCATGGTTCTCTGCGGTCTGGGGACGGGAGGAGGTGAAGAGCAGATGCAGAGGGAGCTGTCCAAGGCTGGTGGCTCTGGGACTGTGAGGGACAAACCCCTCCAGGCTCCTGTTTTCTCTCAAGTAGGCAGCTGGTCTCCCGGGCAGGGCTCCCTCCTGAGGGCGGCCTTAGGCCGTGCAGTCCAAGGCCTTCTAGCTCAGCGGGTCCAACCATAGAACCAGGGATGCCTGCTCTGCAACCATAGGTGTTTTTTGTTTCCTGTTTAAGTATTACTATCATTATCAATTGACCTCTGCAAAAAGAAACACCTAAAAATCAAAACAAGACAAAAAACTTTCCTATCCCAGGGAACTCTGAAGAGAAATTAAATATACACATACAAATATTTAAAGGTAACATCGAAGGGTTAGCTGTTCTGGAAGCCACGGAGGTGCACACCCTGCACCTGCGGCACAGGAGATGGGGAGATGGCCCTCACAAGCAGTGCCCTGGGTCTGGCTTCTCCAAAAGTTCGATGGAATACTGACCCCTGCCCACCCCTACCCCTAAAGGACCAGGGCAGATCAAGCAAACGATGCCCCTTTTATAGAAAGCTCTGTGCCATTTTAAGAGGTTTCCACCCCACCTGAACCTTGCAGCTCCCCAGGATGGCAGGTGCCCCAGACATCTGCACAAGCTTAGAGATGAAGAAATGAATGTCTCAGAAAATAAAGCCGCCGAGTTGTAAATAAAAGGTCTCGACTCCAAGCCTGAAGCTCTTTTCTCACATTTCCAGGTCTCCCCCAGATCTCCTTCCCAGGTGGCTGTCACCCCTGGCACAACCTGGGGCCCGTGTGTCTCCATGGGCATGGGTGAGGGCTGGACTGGGACCGTCTCGGAGCGTGTCCCCTCTTCTGGGCGCGTGGAGCTCCGGTTTCGATGTGCTGTGCGTGGAAATAGCGTCAGGGCCAGCCACCCTCGGCCGCCGGAGCATCGCTCCCTCTCAGGTCAGCGCCACCAAACGGACCAGCAGGCCTGTTAAGATGGCAAAGACTGAGAAATAACACAGCCTAGTTCATAAGGGACACATGCGAGGGCTGGATGTCAGGCCCAAAGAGCATGGTTTCTCCAAGGAATGAGGCGCCCAAGGCAGTTTTGAGGAGCGAGGGGTAGAGACCGAGGTTTCAGTGTGGATTTCTACGTGGATTCTTTTCCTCTCTTTTAGGAAGTGTGGGCTCATGAGGAGCTGGCTGGTGGCCAGAAGAGCTCTCGTCACACATTCAGCTTCTGTCCCAGGAGGCGGGCTCTGGCTTGGGTTCGGCCTCCCGCACACTGGCTGAGCGCTGGCCCAGGAGACCTCTGCAGGGCTGGCCCTGGAAACAGGCGCAGGAGGACGGGAGGAGACAGCCTCTCCTCACCCCTGCCCTCTTCACCCTGCCCTCGGCCCACTCTCCTATCCAAACCTCTCCCAGACAAAGTCATGATGGGCGCCTGACCCTCTGGGCCACCTGGAATGAGCTGAAGTCTGTCGGGAGAGGCCTCTGGGGACCGGCACGGGGCTCCCTGGGTGGCTCCCGTCAGACACTCCAGCTTCGAGCACAGTGGGATCTGGAAGGGGAGAGCTGAGCGCGTGCAGCAGGGGCAGCAGTGCCGGCGGGAGAGCACCAGGCACACCCTTCCTTTGTCCTCCCCAGGCCTCCGGTGCGCTCGGCGCGCTCTGCGGCCCAGGACGGCAATAGAGCCTCTGCGGCCGCCGACGGGAGTGTGCTGGGATCCAGCAGGAAGGGGCAGCACACCCCGCTGCGCCGGGCACCGTGACCCCACCCTGCACAGCCCGGTGTCCTTCTCCTGCCCCCGGAGAGGCCGCAGGCGTTCCCCCAGCGCAGCTGCGGTGATCCCCCCTCGAGAGTGACGGCAGACTCGAGGGGACTGGGCTCCTTTGGAGCAGACGTGCTGCCACAAAGAACCAGAACAGGCTGAACTCCCACAACTGAGCAACAAAGACACAAACACCCCGAAGAAAACTGGGCCGAGGACTTGGACGTGTCTCCAAAGAAAAACGAATAAGCGTGAAGCACACAAACAAGGCTCGGCATTTCTAATCATTTGGGTGACGTGAATTAAACTACAACCAGACACCAGTCCACACGTATGACAATGGCTGTGATTTAAACAAGAGGAAACAAGGGCTGGCAAGGCTGTGGGGACCTGGGACCCTGAGCGCCGCTGGTGGGAATGTAAACCGGTCCAGCTACTGAGCAGCGGTTCCTCAAAAACTCGAGCCTGGAACCACCTCGTGATCCAGCGGTTCCACTTCCGCAGTGTACCCAAGGGAAGAGAAAGCAGGGGCCCGAATAGATATCTGTACCCCCATGTTTGTAACAGCTGTTCATGACAAGGTGAATGTCCTTGGTGCTGCTGACCCGTGAGGAGTAGGAGGCCGGAGGCAGCTGCCACTAGGGGGCCCCGCAGGTCCCCCCACCAGGGCCTGGCCCGGGTGTGCAGGGCGGATCCGGAGGCTGGGTGAGCTCACACTGGAGGCGGGCCTGGCAGGCCGGAGCAGGCCCGGTTCCAGCAGTGTTCTCGGGGCAGGAGCGTGAGGCTCCAGTCCCTGGCCTTACCGGTTAAGGGCCGTCAAGAGGAATATTAGATTAGACTTGGGTGTTTGGGGCTTCGTGAGTGAGCACGAGGCTGGGCCAGCTTCCCCTCTGACAAGAAGGGGGGAAGTTCTGTCAAACAGAGTCCTGAACTCAAGGCGGAAGCTTGGGAGTTGGGGGGGGTGCGGAGAGTGTCCCTGTGGGTAGCCACTGTCCACGGTCTGCTCCGGCATGACTGAAGTCCTGGGGGACGAGGCTCTGGGGCGCAGCAGCACCCATCCGTCCCGCAGACATGACTGGGGCAGGGTTTGGAGAGGAGTTCGAAGCAGTCAGAGAGATGCAGGCGCAGTAGCTGAGATGTCCCCACGTTCACACCTTTACCCCGGCGGCTCACGTGGCCCCACAGTGCAGGCCCCTCCGCGAAGCACGCAGGTATTCCTGCCTGCTGTTGGCCGGACCCTGCTGCGCCCAGTCCACCGGCTTTGCTCCCATTCACGTTTCATGCGGGAGTCCCACCACGTTCAACCCTCCTGGCCTTATCTTCTGCCGTCTTCCTTGAGCTCTTCCCTGGGACTTCAGGTCAGGGTTCGATCTCCCCAGAGGGAAAGCAGGCCGCGGGAACGCAGGTGGCCGGACTGCCCCAGCAAGTGGCTTCACAGGCACCTGTCCCTACCCCCGCATCTGGGCGAGGCTTGCGAGGCGGATGCCACCCTGACCCGAGGCAGGGACTGGGAGACACACCATCTCTTCAGCCCCCGAGGCCGTAGAGCAGCGGTTCTCAACCTGTGGGTCGCGACCCCTTTGGGGGTCGAATGACCCTTCCACAAGGGTCGTCTGAGACCACTGGAAAACACATATTTCCAATGGCGATTCATAACCATAGCAAGATTACAGTTATAAAGTAGCAATGAAAATAATTTTATGGTTGGGGGTCACCACAACATGAGGAACTGTACTAAAGGGTCGCGGCATCAGGAAGGTTGAGAACCACTGCTGTAGAGGGTGCGGCCAGTGGTTAGGGACAGGGCAGGGCTTATATTTTTGCAGGAGGAAGAAGGGAACCAAGGCCACACCCGTGGGAATCTCCCGTCACCCCAGGACAGTGCTCAGTATCCAGAAGCCCCTGTACTTAGGAGCCTCCAGCATCCTCCCCCAGTGTCACCTCCTGACCAGGAGGGGCAGCGGACCCCCTGCCACCGCCACCAGGGATGCCTGCTCTGCACCCAGTGCACCGGCTGCGTCCTGCTGCCCCCTCTCCAGTGTCTGTGAAGGGCGCTCCCTGGACCACCCCTGCCAGAGAGTTCACACATGCTGTCCAGAAGCAGCTCCTTAGCCAGGGCAGTTAGGAGGATCAAGCTCTTTTTTTTTTTCAAGTTAAAACAAAAATGTGGATGTTATTTCATCTAGATGAAAAACAGATCTGAGAACAAACCAGTGCCAGTAACCCAGAGCAGCACCAGCCTCTGCGCACACCCCGGCCAGCGGGGCTGGCTTGGCAGTTGTGTGGCATCTCAGCCCCTCTCCAACGTGCCGGCCGGCCGTATCCCCAAATATGGTCAAGAGAACAGATGCTCAGCCGGCCAGGCACACACGTTGCAGCACCAGAATCCAAGAGCCTCCCGGTACGCCATCAAGGGAATACAAAGAGCTGGACCCTGGCCTCCCGGAGCCAGCATGACCTTTAGGAGGAGAAGACAGGGCACAGGAACTAGGTGTCAGGGAGTGTAAAGAACGCAGGGCCAGGTAGATGGCAGCTGGAGGAGAAAGAGGGCTAAATGGAAGCTGCGCTCTGACAGGACAAGAGGAATCGGGCAGGGAGTGGATTAGGCCAAGCCGTACCCGCGGTGATGAAACGCAGCAGCCGGTGGTAATGAAATATTTATGAATGGGGAGAGGATGCTGCATTCTGCAGTGCCGCATGGGGAGAGGGAAGTTTCGAGAATACTGTAATAGCAAAACCCTCCATTAATTATCAGAGGCAAGCTGTAACGCCAGTTCCTATGGCAACGAGGTCCCCAGTGGCTTGTGCACTTTTTTTTTTAAGCTGCTCCCATTTACTGTGGTGCAGGTTTGTGCTTGTCCTTTGCAAATGAGTTCATCCTGTCCTCACAGTGGCCGGCGTAGAGACCAGCAGGCTGGGCTGGGGAAAGTGGAAGATTATGCAACTTTGTGCTAAATGCTCTACGAGGACAGGGAGGGGTAGGAGGCCCTTGCACGGTGAGGGGAAGGCAGGGCAGTGGCACTGAAGGTAAATGGTAGGGAGGGTGGGTAATTAGGATCTAGTCCCCCCCACACACACACACACTCATGTCCTTGAAGCCCAGCTGGCTGTCTATCAACATGGCCGCCGCCGCTGTGGAAGCTAATACCTGAGCACAGAGCTCAGACATGGGTGTAAGGTCCCGAGCACTGAGCTGTGGGTCCCAGGGGAGTGAGGGCAGCCTCCCCGAAGAAGCAATGCAGCCTGTTTATCCTACCCTTTCATGCCCTTCCCTACCAGCTGGGATGCGACTTTAATTCGATGGCAGTTTGAAAGCAGTTCTTCCAGGGCAGGCGGACGCCCTGTGCTGCTGGCCCTGGACGGACCGTCCCCGAGCCTCAGTCCCTGGTACGGTCGGCGGTCAGCAGCCGCTTCGGGACGGCTTCGGGAGGAACGGCCCTGGTGGCTCAGTGCCCGGAGAGCTGCCTGCCAGGAGGAGGCCCACTGCCTCCTGGGAGGGAGAGAGCATGCAGCTGCCCTCGGGCCTGCGGCTCAGGGCTGGGGACGGGTCCCACCCATCCCTGGTGGCCTCAGGAGAGTGGTGTGGGTCATGCTGAGTGGCACGGGGAAGGGTCTGCCTTGACTCAGAGAGAGTACAGGTCTCACATCCACCGGGCTCTTCCAGACCAAAAATAAATTTCTACTGCTCCGGAATTATTTTTATGGCTCTACTCTGCTTTCTAAGTTACCAAAGGGACTTACAAGCATTTGTGAGTAAATCTGGGAAGATGCCAAAAGCAGGATTAAATCAAAATTCTGTGTATGTGTTTCTGTTTGGAGTCTTCTGCTTGGAGTGATACCAGCATGCTTCCCAGTGGGAGGCTCACACGAGAGCCGGGGCGGCGCGCTCCCCAGCGCATCAGGCTCCCCGTTTACACTTCGTCCTCAGGACCGACCCCAGACACCCAGGCCACTTGCCTGCCTTCCCGCGGGGGTGGGAGTGGAGAGCTGGTCAACCCTTGCTATGTGCCACCCGCATGCTATGCCTTGTTACTGTCTCATAGCCCCTGCGTGGGAGGGTGGTCCCCCCATTGCTCCGAGAAGGAAAGTCACTTCCTAGGCCACATGACTCCTCAGAGGAGGAGCCTGACTCAGAATTCACTTCCGTTTGACCCCAAGCCCGTGCTCCCCAACGCCTCACTCAATGGCCTCTTGCAGCCGGGACCCTAGAACAGGCCCCCAGCAAGCAGCCTTCGGCCCAGAAGGGCGGTACCAGGACCTCTTGGGCGTGCAAAGCACCAGAAAGTCTTGTTAGGGTTTCACATTATCCCCTAAAACATCAACGTCCCTGTCTGCTCTGTGAGGCTTTCATTAGCTCCCTAACATATTTCGCGAATTTATAAACACTCACGTGTTGGGTGCATGCCTAAAATGACTTGCTGGTATTGGAAGTGAGCCAAAAGATGGGCCCTAATGTGGGAGCTAATGACGGGTCCACCCTGGGCCTCGTCCGGCCAAGAGGACAGCTCACCACAGGCAGCCTCCACCTGCCGTTTGTGTTCCTTGGGGTATTTCCGGCCACTGCCCAGCACCCATCTTCTCAGTAGCTCCCTGCACTTCTGTAAAAGGAAAATTGCTTCTCCCAGACCCGAGTGCAGGGCGCCTTCCTCGCCGGAGATCGGATGCGCAGTCTGCAGCTGTTTCCCGCCGGCAGTGGCATTTGGTCGTCCGGCGGGCACTACTGGGCACGGAGGGGCATGGAGAAGGGTGTGTGTAAAGAACACACACATTTCGCTCCTACTGGCTACCCACAAAAGTCCTGAAGGGATGGCCCTTTTCAAATCGATGCCCTGTTGGGAAGCCAGTGTCTCAGGAGCGTCCCCTGACTGATCTGCAGATTTAGGGTGTGTTGGGGAGGGGTGCGCGGCACGGACACAGAGCTCACATCTGTGCGGTCCTCTGGCAGGAACCGAGTTGTCACACCTTCCTTAAAGCAGAGAGGGAGTCTCTCCTTCCTTGGTAACAGGTTTCAGAGTCTAGTTAAATGCTCCAGGCCTCAGTTTCGTTGTCTGTAAAATAAGCTAAGTAATCAGACCTTCTTTACAGGGTAGTTAGAGGAAGTCAATGCAATCCCAACATCCACTGAAACCACCAGGCAGATTCTGTGACCCGAGGAGCTGGAGTAGCGCAGCGCGGGGCCCAGTCGGTGCTCCTGCGCCGGCTCTCGGCTCCTTCCGCGCTGCCGGCGGGCTGGCCTCCCGCTGCCTCCGTTTCCTCATTTTGAAAAGGAGAAAGATGACTGTCATGTTTCACGGTTTGTGCACAGATGAAATGTGCTGTGGACAAACGAACGGCCAGTGGGCTTGAACGCACTAGGCACATGCACTCTGTTGAAAGAACCCCCACCCACTGAGTGGACGTGGGAGAGGCGGGACCGCGCAGCGGTCACCCCAGGCTCCCGCCTCGGGTTGCTTCCTCTCCTGCGCAGTGGTTCTGGGTAACCTGTTCAGCCTTTCTGAGTCTGTGTTCTCATTTGTAAGGTGTGGGTGGTGATGACACTGACCGCGCTGGATTCTTAGGGTGACTCAACGGGCCAATTAGCAGGAACGCCGGGCACAGAGCTCCGTCCTCACCTGGTGCTCAGCAAACGTCAGCTCAGCAGAGCTGTCATCATGGTGATACATTTCTAGGCTCCTGTTATGATCCTCATTTAATTGTCACACTAGCCCTGCAAAGTTGACACTTTTGTTCCATGGTACAGGTGAAGAAACCGAGGTTTAGAGAGGCTGAGCGACTTCCCCGAGAGTGCCCGGAGCAGCATGGAGCCAGGCCTCTGTGCCCCTGCTGGCGATCCTACCCCAGCTCCCTGGCCACGCCCGGCGCCCTGGGCCGACGCTGCTGCCGCGTTGCCCGCCCCAGGACCGCGCAGCGCGGGCGCTCGGGCGCGGAAGGCGTAAGACTGGGTTCTCCAAACGGCGTGTTTCTCGGGCTCTCATCGGGGGCCTAGGACGCCTTAGGTGACGCTCTCGCTCGCTCCTTCTGCCACTCCACCAGTGAGCCCTCCATTCTGGGCCCGGCAGCAGGAACGGGGAACCTCCGCTTGCCAGACACATCACCTGACTGTAAAAGTCAGTCCTCCTAACGCCCCGCCAGAAGTCAGCCCAGGAACGCAAGCGGACAAAGGATCACCCCCGTGGGATTTTCTTAAGTGTGCTTTGAATTTCTGCTCTGAAGGAAAAACTAGACCTGGGTCAGGGGGCGCTGGAGGCTCCCCTGAACCTAGGCAGACTTGCAGCCGCGTGGGCCCCCTGAGCTGCCGGCTGCTCCCGTAGTAAAAGCTGTCTCCCCACGTCGTGTCGCTTTAGGGGCTGGCTGACTGAGCCACACTGTGCGCTGGGGCCCAGCCCTGGGCAGTGTCAGCCCTCACAACACTTTGTCTATGTCCGTTCATTCCTCCAAGGACATGTAGGCTGTTTCCACGTCTTGACTGTTGTGAATAATGCTGCAGTGGACACGGGAGTGCTGCTAGCTCTATGAGAAAGTGATTTTGTTTCCTTTGACTGTTTACCCAGAAGTGGGATTGCTGGATCACATGGTGGTTCTGTTCTAAGTTTTCCGAAGACACTCCTGGTCTGCCATCAGTTAGGGTGAGGCGGCACCGGTGTGGCCGTAGGAAGGCTGAGGTTCCTGCCCCGGAGCCGCGCGCTGCATGGCCAGGGCTCGGAACTCCCGCCCTGGGACGGGCTTCCTTGAGCCTTGCAGTCTAGATGGACAGTGTGGCCTGAGAGCAAGCATCCAGGCCCTAGAGCCGAGAGGACCTGGGCTCAGATCTTCAGAGCTTGGTTATATGACCTTAGGAGACATGACAAGACTCTTCTGGGCCTCAGTTCTCCTGTAAACTGGAGCTGATGGTAGCTATGCACGGCCACAGGAAGGGGATGGGATGGAGCCTGTAGAGGTCTTCACTTATGAAAGGGCTCTAGCAGTCAGCTGCTACTTTTAATAATAATAATCGGAATGTCAGGGACAGAGCAAATGCCCAGGAAAGCACATGGTGACTACTTGTTGAAGGAGACTGGGTGGCAGCCAAGAGACACCCTGAGCAGCAGGGCCAGGAGCGCCTGCAGGAACATGAGCGGGGTCAGGGGCGGGGGAGGCCGGCGAAGGGGCAGAGGAAGATGCGGGCGGGCTGGTAATGCCCTTCCCTCCCTCTGGGCGTGCAGGTCCCGGGCCTTCTGCGGGGGAGGGAGGAAGGCAGCCACTTCTCTCCCAATCTGGAGTGGAAGACGCCAATTTTTCGAGTCAACCAGGTCTGTGGGAATGGCTCTGAAATGCGTTTTCTTCGGGATCTTTGTCTTCACATTAGCCTCGTCCCATTATTAAGGGAAGAGCTCAGAGGGCAGCCTGCCCCTCAAGTGCCTGCCGGTCCCCCAGCACCCAGAATGGGGAGTTCAAGAAACTGTACCAAAATTAGCCCCCTGTCCGGTGCTCCCAAGAAGACACCTGGTCTGTCGGGGAGGCCACCCCAGTGCGATTCCTTCAGAACTTGTTGCCTGCTGGGCACTTGCTGTACAGATGCTATTTATCAGCCGAACCGAATCATTGATCTACCCGGGGCGTAATTTTAGGCCAGGAAGGGGAGGTAATCTGCAGGTTATAATGAGGTGTTGGTGGAGGGGAAGGTGGTTGGAGCAGGAGCAGCAGGAGCAGGAGGAGGAGGAGCAGGAGGAGGAGGGACAGGCAGGAAGGAGGAGGAGCAGCAGGAGGAGCAGGAGGAGGAGGGACAGGCAGGAAGGAGGAGGAGCAGCAGGAGGAGCAGGAGGAGGAGCAGGAGGAGGAGGGACAGGCAGGAAGGAGGAGGAGCAGCAGGAGGAGCAGGAGGAGGAGGAGCAGGAGGAGGAGGGACAGGCAGGAAGGAGGAGGAGCAGCAGGAGGAACAGCAGGAGGAGCAGGAGGAGGAGCAGGAGGAGGAGCAGGAGGAAGAGGAGGAGGAGGAGGAAGAGGAGGAGGAGCAGGAGGAAGAGGAGGAGGAGCAGGAGGAAGAGGGACAGGCAGGAAGGAGGAGGAGGATCAGGAAGGAGGAGGAGCAGGAGGAGAAGGAGAAGGAGCAGAAGGAGGAGGAAGAGGGACAGGCAGGAAGGAGAATCACCTGAGGTTTGGACTCTGCGGTGTTTAACAGGAAAATGAGATATTTCCCAGGCAATTACTTTTACATGACTATTGAAATTAATGTCTCGTTCCAGCATCACATCTTCTTTAGAACATTTGCCCCTTGGAGGAATCAAAACAGATGAGGAGAAATGAGGGACCTGAAATGAGCACAGCGCAGCTGCTGAGTGGCTGAGGCAAGGGCTGGGGGCTGAGACCCTTGGCGGCACAGGACTGTCCGGTGATGTGAGGGTCTGAGCATCTAGGACTCATGGTGACAAGCTGGTCAGGAGGGACCCCCTCAGGGCCCCTGTAGTCCCCAAGTGTTAAGAGAGAGCTGAGTGACTGGGCAACGAGGGACACACAGATGGGCTTGGGCTGACGTCCCACTTGGGCATGTCATCCCCTGTCCTTAGAGCACAGCTGTGAGGCTCTGGGCCCTCGGGTGGCCCCTAGCTGGCAGCCATAGTCACAGTTCCTTTGGTTCCCCATGTGGGGGGTTCCCTGAGATCTTGGGGCCCCATGGTATAATAACAGCTATAATTTTATTATTTTTGTTGTTTTTAAACATTTTATTGAGATTAAGAATTGCCAAACTGGAAGCAACCAGATGCACGTCCAAAAGTGATTGGTTACGCAAACTGTAGAACATCATTAAACTGGAAAGTTCAGTGATGAAATAGAGTAACATTGATTCAGGCAACAGTATGGATGAACCTAAAGTAGATTTTTTTATTGTTGAAAGTATTACAGATGTTTTCCCCCTTTTCCCCTATTGCCCTCCCCCCAATGCATTGCCACCTCCTCCTCTTTTCCCCAAGCTAGTGTCTGTGTCCATTGGTTGAGCATATATGCACGTAAGTTCTTTGGTTTATCTCTGCCCCGCTCCATCCCTCTGAGGTCTGCCAGTCTGGTCCCCACTTCCATGACTCTGGATCTGTTTTGATCAACAGCTTATTTTGTTCATGATAAACCATAAATAAGTGAGATCATGTGATACTTGTCTTTCTCTGACTGGCTTATTTTGCTCAGCATGATGCTCTCCAGGTCGCTCCATGTCGTCCCACAGGGTAAGAGATCTCTCTTTCTTACAACAGCTATCGTGTTGGAGCCGTGCTGGGGATGCTGTGGGTGGAGGTGCTGGGGCTGGGACTGATATTGGGCCGAGGGTCTCAAGCCCCAGTTTGAAGGTCGTGACTGGATCCGAGTTTGTTGTGGGAATTCCTTTGCGCTAAGACACATGCCTTGCTTCACTTAAGGCCTGAAAATATTTGTGTTTATTTCCTAAAAACTGGAGTTGGACCCCAAATCCTATCAACATTGTCCAAAGCAAAGCCAACCACCCCTCCTCATCAAGCCTAGAACCCTCTCGCACGAGGAAAACCCTCTCTGGGTCTGCTGTCCGCTGGCCTCCCTCCCCTGGTCGGGACGGGAGAATGAGTGCTCCAGGGGGCTCCACGAAGGGGAACCCCAATGCCCGCAGACATGGACTCTGCTCCCCGCCGAGCACTCCTTCGGGAGCCCTGCCCGTAGCGTCCAGACTGGCTGCGGACACCCCGCCCCGCCCGTGCTGGGGCCGGGCACGGAGGCAGCTGGGCGCTCGGAGAGCAGATGAGGGAGCTGGCTCCGGGCCTGGCCCATGGGGACCACGGGGAAGGTCAGCTCGGCTCACGGCAGGAGCCCCTTCCTGGGCTCGTCCTCCCTGGGCTTGCATGGCCCTTGCTGGTCTGTGTGCCACGCGAGATGAGCTGAGTGCCTGGTCCCACGGCTCCCCATGGCCCTCTCCGGGGCCTCTCTCTGACCCGGCCTCCCGGTGTTGCTGACAGAAAGGCCTGTGTTGGCCTGAGCAGAGGAATCGCCACTGGACGCGGGAGGTGGGTGTAAAATAGGGGCAAAGCGCGACCAGAAGCCCGTCGCGCGGGAAGAGGCAGGAGGAGGCTGGGTGAGGCAGGGCTCCGAGGGCACCCCGGCCCTGGAGGGCTCTGGACTACACGGCCCTGAGCCCTCTTCAGGACCTGTGCACGGGTATGCCAAGGACAAGCTCCATCCAACCCTGAGACACCAGGAGGGCCAGCACACTGGAGCATGGAGCTGGGCAGTGGGAGAAGAGGCTGTGTGACTCCCGGTATATCACTTAACCTCTCTGTGCTTTAACATTTTCACCTGTAAGCGAAGTCATTGGAGCAAACTGAGGCATGTCAGACAGATTCTATCTGGTGTGCAGTCAGGGCTATGCAAGTGATGAGGAGGCCTCGCTCTGCGTCTTCCAGACCCACCCGGAAGAGTGGAGGGTAACACGTCAGCAACGAGGGTGCAGCGGCGGCGGCCCCGGGAGGGCTGCACAGTCCGGCCGTGGCGTGGCCGCACCCCGGCCTCTGGAAGCCCACTCCCCGGCTCCCCTCTGCGCACACGCCCTTCCGACTCTAGAACATGCCTGCCCTGCCTCAGTGGTGACGAGGTGTGAACATCTGTCACGTTTACTGGGGATAAGGCAGGGCCGAGCTCTGGGAGGAGCACTTTCTGTGCATCGTCTCACTCAGTGCTTCAAACAAACCAGGAGGTTGACGTCGTTTTGTCCCCGAAACACAGCCGAGGACGCCAGGACAGGAGCACAGGCGGAGACAATGGGGCAGAGCCAGGCTCAGGCTGTCCGTCTGAACTCCGAGCGCAGGTGGACTAGGGCAAGAACGGGCTGAAATAGCAGGGGCAGTGAACTCGTGGAGGCCTGGAGGCTCTCGTTTAAAAAGACCAGAGCTTCAGATGTGGAAACAGGTCCAGAGGGGCAGCAGCCTGGCCCGGGTGTGGCATGTTGGTGTAGGCTCTGGGGAGTCACTGGAAAACTACTGAAATCACCAGCCATGCTGTGGCCCTTGGCTCAGCGGTTAGAGCGCCAGCCTTAGGACCAAAGAGTCCTGCGTTCGATTCCAGCCAAGGGCACGTACCTCAGTTGCAATTCGACCCCAGCCCTGGTCTGGGTCGTGTGGGAGGCAACCAGTTGATGTGTCTCTCTCACATCGATGTTTCTTTCAGTCTCTCTATCTCTCTCTTCCTCCCTCCCACTCCATCTGAAGATAAATGAAAAAAATATATATCCTCGGGTGAGGATAAAAAAAAAAAAATCACCAGCCACCATCACCAGCCTTATGAATTGGCCCAGTTCCCCAGCCAGCCACCTCCCAGACAGGTCCCAAGAAAGTGGGACTCAGGTCCCGGAGTCTGGTGGGCAGGAGGGTGAGGAGGAAAAGCCGAAGCCCGGGCCAGGCCCCCGAGCAGCAAGGGGGCAGGCAAGGGCCCTGCAGGAGGGGCAGGAAGATGGCTGAGGAGCCACTGAGACTTGCTGAACCTGAGAACACTCTGCCCCTGGCTGCCCCGGGGTCGCTCTGTTTCCTCCTCCAGCCTCACTTGAAGGCCCAGACAGGAGGTGCTGGTGGCTTCAGGCCCAGCCCCAGGCTGCGGTGAAGAGGAGCCACCTTCGCAGTGAAGAAACCCTAGGAACAGAGCGAAGGGGACCGCTGAGGGGCCACGGGGGAGAGGGGAAGCAATTGCAGCAGATGCCGGCTCAGCAGCGGCCAGCCACCCGTGTGACCTTTCCTCGGACATCTTTGAACGGTGGAAGTGGCCAACAGAGGCTGCATGGTGGCCATTCACCGACCCAGTGCCACCTTTACTGCCTCAGTTGTCGACATGCCAAGTCTCCAGGAGGGCGATGGGCTTCCAGCTCCCAGGGCTGCATCAGCCAGAACAGCAGGGACGGGCGCGGCACTGCCCGGGTCGGTTGCCGCGGGAAGCCAGCACGTGCTGCCCTCCCTAGAGCCTTGGACTCGGACAGCCCGATGCTCAAGGGCACCAGCCCCTCGCTTCAGGCTATTGCTGTCCCTGCCGCCCCAGCACAGGCTGAGCGTCTGCCGCCCCCCTCAAGGGCCCTGCGCCCTGGGCACTGTCCTTTCAGGGCCCCGTCTCTGGGGTCCCTCTGCAGGTCTCTCTGGCCCCCCCCAGTTGAAAGAGATGAACTGCAGACACTCTGAAACTGCCACCTGAAACCACACAGGGCTTAGCACACCCCTTCTTTCCACAGAAGCCAGCTGGGCGGTGTGGGGTCGAGGAATCAGGACGCCTGGATTCCTTCATCCCCTGTCCCTGCACAGCTGGGTGCCCTTGGGCAAGCCACCTACTCCTCTGGGCTTCTTCCTCACCGGGAAATGAACACCAGAGGGCCCCTAGGGTCCGGGCCAAAGCGAGACTGGGATCTTTGTACTCCCAAGGGTGAGGGAGGCTTGAAGTGCAGACAGTGGTCACCGGAAGCAGCCAGAGACTGGAGTCCAGGGACCCTGGACACAGAGACCATGGGCGTCGCTGCTCTCACCCAAGCCGTGCCAGTTTAGACCTGTCCGCAAGGCTGCCTCTATGGGTTTCCACGCACACTGGAGTGCTGGGAGGGGCGGTCTCAGGCCTGGGAACGCCCCCCTTGGGGTTGAAGAGATGCTACCGTGCTGAACTCAGAACAACCGCTCGTTTCCCAAAGCCGAGCTGCGAGCACATCGCCGGGTAGCGTGGGGCCTCCCCAGCAGGTTACAGAGCAGCTTGTGTCCGCCGTGCCGGGCTGGGGGTCAGTGTGGATGGAGCTCCGCACAGCCAGGCTGGGCCGCGCCACAGGCCGCGGGGGTATGCGGGCGCAGCCCGTCTGTGTCCAGAGCAGAGCCTCCCCAGGGACTGATCAGGGCTCCGGGGCCTCCTCTCTCTCCTGCAGAGAAAAAACCAGCAGCTTCAGCGGCTGACGCCATTGTCCTGGGCCCCACTGAGATCTGGGGAGAGCCAGCGTCCTTAGCTGGTGAGTCCTGATAGACTGTCCCCAGGCCTTGGATGGACGAGGACATCAGAATCTCCCCCTGATGGCAGTCAGCCAGGCTGTTACTTGCAGAAAGCAGGTGGCCACTCGGGGAAACTACAACCACAGAGTAAGGCTCTGTAGGAAACACCAGGCAGTACGCTGTGGTGACCGAGGCCAGCTGGGCCCTGGTGCCAGCTGGTCCCTTCCCAGGAAGGTGGCCTTTCGGGCGATGCTTCTCAGTCCCTCGTCTGTGAAATGAGCATGAGTTAGGGCGTGCAGGCGAACTGAGGTGGTTCCCGGCACGTAAAAAACGCCTCTTCAAAGGACAGGCCTCAGAGTTTGCTGGCTGAGCTAGAGTAATGAGGACCCCTCCGCAGCCTGGCACTGTGTCCTCTGGAGAATCCTCTGCCCAGCTGGACACTGAGGGAGGATGGTGTGAACAGGAAGGAAAAAGTGCAGTGGTCCCTGTCCTCTGGTCTCAATTGGAGTGCACGGGCACAGCGAGATTAGAGAACAGGGACCCGATGCCGTGCACCAGAAGTTGCACCCTAAGTCTAACTCAGTTCCCTATCCTGCAGAATCAGTCAATAGTGAAGATAGGGTGGGTGGGAAATAACTCAATCTAGTTGAACATAGGGGGCACATGTGATGCTGGACAGCAAATAGGTTTCTAGAAAGTAGTCTGTGGCATGGAAAATCTGTAAATTGGATCACAGTTTAAGGAAAGCTTTCTTGTCCTGCAGTTAGAGAGTCAGCCTGAGGACTAGAGTCACGGGTTTGATTCCCAGTCAAGGGCATGTACCTGGGTTGCAGGTTTGATCCCTGGCCCCAGTCAGGGTTGTGCAGGAGGCAACCAATTGATGTGTCTCTCTCACATTGATGTCTCTCCCTCTCCCTTTCCCTCCTTCCCTTCCACACTATCTAAAAAACAACAAAAAAGCATTTTATTGAAATATAATGCATATATTACAAACTGAGCACATCTATGTAACCAGTACTCAGATCAAGAAACAAAACAGTAATAAAACTCTAGAAGCTCTCTCCCTGTGTTTCCCTCTGGGCTCTTACCCCCTTAGGATAACCACTGCCCTGACTTGTAAGAACATAGGTTAGTTTTGCCAGGTTTTCCTTATTTAAAGGGATTCGTTCAGTTTAATCTTCTTTTGTGTCTATCTTCTTTTGCTTAACATTGTGATTGTAAATATCACCCATTTTGTTGTGTGTAGTATGGATTCATCCTCATTGCTGTAGAATGTTTCATTGTGTGACTACATTACAATTTATTTGTATCCATTCTACCATCGACTGATACTTGTATAATAACCAGATTAATTCTACAACAAATAGCGTTGAATTGCATATTTTAGTACATGTATGGTGGATATACACTTGCATTTCTTTGGGGCGATACACCTAAGATAGAAGCTTTGAGTCCGAGGTTACGTTTGTTTCAATTTATAAATATTGCCAAACAGATTTCTCCAGCGGTTATACCAGTTCCCCTTCTCCAGTTGCCCTACGGCTTTGCCAACACTTAATATTTTTTTTTTTTATTTCAGCCATGCTGATGAGTGTCTTTTGGTATTAGATGATGATTTTAATTAGCATTAACCCCATGACTAATAAAATTGGGTATATTTTCTATGCTATCAGCCATTTAGATAAACTTGCAAAGGAAATGCTTCTTTAAACATTTTGTTTATTTTTCATTTTGGTTATCTTTCTTATTCATATCGATTTGTAGGAATTCAAAGAGGATGATTCTTTTGAAAAATGAGAGAATCCTTTTGTGGTATGAACAGTGTTTGAGTTTATATGTAGAAATCTGAATATTGGGTTTCCTTAGAAGGAAGTCACACAAGTACTTACACATTTCAACCGGAAGTAAAACTCAGCCTCAGTCTTTCCCCTCTACGTCTCCTCTTGAAAAATAAGAAGAACGTGCTTTTTCCTCTAGTTCATTTCATGGCAGTTTGGCAAGTGGGGCCGGGCAAGGTCATTCACGGGTGTGGATGGAGAGGACAGGGAGGAAGCGGCTGGTGATGGTGAGAAAGGACAGCAGGCACCAGGAGGGGTCGCTGTCCCCTGACTGTAGCTACGTGGCTGGGCACACCCAGAACCCATGCGTGGTTTCTCCGGGCTTGTGAGGAAGGGAAAGGGTGGCGGAGGCTCATGAGTAAGGGAGGCGTCTGGAAAATCTGAGTTGGCAAAGCTAAGAAAATGCTTTTGCTTAATTTGGAGACAATTTGAACTGTTGAAACAGAAAAAAGTCCCTCTGGTGGCCCCAGATTAGTGCAGAGGTGCCTCCGGCATATTTCAAGATGCGACTCTTATATTCCCGGGCGTGGGGCCCAGGACCGGCACTCCTCCGAGACCGCATCTCAGGGTGACCCGCCACCACCGATGTCCCTCCACGCCCTGTCACCTGCAGCCAGTCCCGCGGCCCTTTGGTGCCACTATAAAAGGACTTGCCCTTTAAATGTTCACTTTACACAGTGCAATACAGACATATTTGTCCTTTGTCAAAATAAAATGAAACTCAGGGAAAATTTTCTTGGCTTCCATTTATTCAATAAACGTATACTGAGCACCCCCTGTATACCAGGTATTGTGCTAGAACATAAAGAAATAAATAACAAGGTTTGTCCTCAAGAAGCTCACAGTATTATGCGGGAAATAAAAATGTAAACAATGTCAAGAGAGTGCAGTGGTTGTGAGGCAGAGGCCGCAGGGAAGGGGACCGAACCCGGGGCTGAGGGTGGGGGAAGTGGGTGAGAACTTTTGGGCAAGGCTGCCTGAAAGAGTTAATACTTCAAGCCTATTTCTTCCCGTCATCTGCAAAGGGGATATGCTTGAGAAAAGTTAGGAATTCATGAAACCCACCATGTATCCGAGCAGAATAAAAAGATTTCCAATTTTCCATCCTGTTTACCCCATGCTATTATACCTAGGGTCCCCATGACTTATTTTAATGAATCCTTTTTTTCCAATTTGAACATGAACTCAATAAAAATTAATTAAAATAATGTAAGATGTGACCTTGTGTGGATTAATTAATTATGTTAGAAGGATGAGCTCGTTTTCGTTTCCTTTCCGTTACTCACCTGTGGAAACATGTCCTCCTTTTGCAAAACATTGCCAGGGCTCTGGTTTGAAGCATCTTCTTCTGGGGACCATAGAAATAGACACCTGGTCAACCGGCGGGAAACCACGGCCTTGGTGTGTGGTAGCTCAGTGGGAACAGGCAGAGGCTACGATCAGTGGAAGTATGAGTAAGAGAAGTGGGAAAGAGTTCATCGTAACTCAGAGTGGGGGTGTAAGCCAAGAATCTACCTAGAAAGCCAACTGAGCCACTAAGGTAGGGGTAGTGGGAGTTGGAAGCACTGTTCTGTGCTCCTCTTGACACAGCTTATAACAAAACATCAGTGAATCCGCAGTAATGCATTCGGTTGAAAGTCATAGGAACCCCAATTCATCATGATTTGCACAATTAAGTGGTTTATTATCTCACATAAGAAGTCCAGAGAGACAGCAGCTTCAGGATTGGGTCATTCACGAGCCACCAATGTCTCAAAGATACAAGTTACTTCTGTCTTTCTACGCTGCCATCCTACGTGTTTTGGCTCATCCTCCTGGTCTGCTCACCTGTTGGCCCCAAGGTGACGCTGCTTTGGTTTCAAGAACAATACACAGACCCCAAACCCAAAGCAAACATTCTAACTTTCTCTTTTTTTGAGAAGAGCCTTTCCAGAGGCCTCAATCAGTAGGTTTCCTGCTTAGGTCTGTCGGCCAAAACTGCATCCCATGCCCGTGCCTAAGCCAGCCGTTCGGCAGGGGATCATCCCACCACACTCACCCCATCCGGGGACTCGCCTGGCTGAGAGTGAGCGAAGTCAGACTCTGTTAATGAGGAAGGAGCCCAGGGCTCCACACCCTCCTCTCTGCCCCATCAAAGCCTGCACACGGGAAACAGAGACACTTCACAGCAAGCTTTTCCTGACAATGAGCACAGGACTGTGATTAAGAAACAGAGTTTGCATCCTAGCTCTGCCGTTTGCCAGCTTTTAACCATGTAAGCCCCAGTCTACCCGCCTGCAAAACGTTGCTTCTACGGTTATTGCTATAACTGTGGACAGCAACTTGACAATCTCTGAGCTTAATAAAAGTTAATTGCTCATTAACACAGAGTCCAACGTGGATGATTCTGGTCAGGTGGCTCTCCTGTGACCCGGGGACTCAGGATCCTACCCTTCCATTCTGGGGGCGCACGTCTTCAAAGTGTCTTTCACTGCCTTGGCCTGGACGCAGCTTTGTCGCTGGGAACCGTCCTGCCTGGACCCCAGGACGAGAAGATAGCCGTGGGGAGCACCACGCCGGTCCCGCCACGTTAGCGTTGTTGCCGCTGTAGTTGCTGATGCTGTGGTGGAAGGGGCCGTCATCTTCCAGGGTAACCGGAGCCCCTGACAGCCCGCTGACATGCACTGCCACAACCCCAGGAAGCCACAATGCCTGGCTCGACGTGTCCCGGGAACTTCACTAGTGACGAGCGTGGTGACGTCTGGAGACTTGGGTACCTCGCAGCCTCGGGCCCCGTGGGAGCCGGCCGAGTCACCAGGGTGCTTACTCCGGCAGGTGCCAGGTGCTCTGCTCTGTCTCCCCGAGTCCCTTCCCGCCTCCAGGCCGCTCGGCTCCCAGGTTGCTGTTCCTCCCGGCACTAGACTCCCTTCCTCTCTGTCAGAGGGCCGTCCGGACGCCGCCCGCCTGCGTGCACAGGGAGCTGGAAGTGTCCACCCCGCTGAGCTAGCCCTGAGCTAGTGACAGATGGGTCGGGGCTGGTGCCCTCCAGGCCTCCCGGGGCAGCGGCCTTGCGGCTTTGCACCTTTCCTTGGCTTCCTTCTTCCCGTCCCGGGAACACTGCCCGAAAAATCACTTGCACACGAATCCTCATCTCGGGGTCCGCGGGGGTACGGCCTGGAACAGGGGGTGAACTGAAGAATCACAGTTTTGAACACCCTTGTTGAGCCAAATAGCTGAGAGGAGTTCAGGACACCACTTTTTGCCTCCCACCTCAGTTTTAACAGCCGTGAACCAGACTGTCGCAGAGGCCGACTTCGTACGACATGGGAGCCCGAGCGGAGCCGGAACCACACATGTTCTGTGGCAGCGCCTCGGCCCGCAGGTAGGACTTCAGAGGGTCACCTGGACGTGGAGCTCTAGTCCGGCCCTAGCAGTCGAGTTGGACTTGCTTTTTCAACAGGACATGGTCATGTGAACCGGTAGGCTCCGGACTGCAGAGCACGAACTCCCGAGGCGTGTGCCTGGACGTGCGGTCTGCCTCAGACGAGGAGCCTTCCGCTTGGTGCTGACCACGTACGAACGTTCCTTTTCCTTCTGCCCCCACGGGGGTCTCGTTGGCCTTTATTAGGCCTTCCCTTGCCCCTGGCCTTCGGATTCCCCCAAACTGGCACCATGTTTAGTCATACCTCAGAACAGGCACATACAAAGTGCAGTGAAGCACACGAGGCTGGACCTCAGCCACCTGAGGGGCGTCTGTGGCCATCATCACCGGTGGGCCCCGGAAAGTGCCCCCCAGACCCTTCCACAAGAACTCGCCTTCCCAGCAATGGGGATGCTGCCGAATCCGATGGCTCAGGGAGGCGGGCACGTAAAACGTCATCTCAGCCGGGCACGGAACCACCCTGGAGCCCTGGGTGACCAAGGCTGTCACTGGGTTGGCCAGTTTCTTTCTCTGCCCCCTTCTCCTTTCTTCCCCTCCCTTGCACAGGCATCGACTCCTTCACCGACACTGCACGAAAAACTCCATCTCAGAGCCGCTTCCAAGGGCACCCGACCTGTGGCCGCCACACTGCCCCCTCCGTCCAGGGCCAGGACCTTCCCGAGGGCACCCGGGATGACGGACACCACTGCCGCATTCAGTGCGGGCTCAGCTCTCCCTTGTTTCCGAGCCCTGGGTCGAGGGGAGGAGAAGAGAAAGCCTCAGAAGGTGCGGTTCAAGGGTGTGCAACAGCTGTGCTGACCTCCTTGCCCGCCGAGGGTGTGCAGCAGCTGTGCTGACCTCCTTGCCCGCCGAGGGTGTGCAACAGCTGTGCTGACCTCCTTGCCCGCCGAGGGCAGGGGCTCCGCGGTCCACACAGAGCCGGGGTTGCACTCTCTGGGCGCTTTACCCAGAACAGCTCAGTGTCTACTCCAGACAACCCCCCGTCCAAACCTCCAGCGGCCCACTCCAAATCTACAAGTCCATCTACTCCTCTCCCTCCCCTCTGCCTCCACCCCGACCAAAGCCATGGTCAGCCCTCACCTGGTCATTGCATATCGCCCCTGCGGTTCATTCTCCACACTGTAGTCAGAGTGACTTCTAAGCTCTCTCCTTAGTTCTTTTCATAACTGCCAGCTCTTGATTCATAACCATCTTTTCTCCTTTGATGCATCGATACCTTCTCTTATCTCCCTGAAGATATATGGATTTTAAATTTTCTGGTCTGATTACACCAGTAGCTTGATTTCCTTAGTTATAAGTTCTTTCTTTTGTTAAATTTCTTAATGCTCTTTTTTTAAAAAAAATATTTTAGAGAGAAAAAGGGAGCAAAAGAGAGAGATAGAAACATGGATGAGAGAGAACATTGATTGGCTGCCTCCTGCATGCCCTGCACTGGGGATCGGGCCCACAATCTGGGCATGTGCCCTGACTGGGAATCGAACGAGCAGCCTCTTGGTGTGTGGGTCAATGCTCAACCACTGAGCCACACCAGCCGGGCGTTAATGCTCTTTTATGGGGTTGGTCATCTTCCTCGTGTGTGTGTGTGTATGTGTGCATGCATGTGTGTATATGTGTGTGTATGTGCGTGTTTGTGTGCATGTGTGTGTAGGTGTGTGTGTATGTGCGTGTGTGTATGTGTGTAGGTGTGTGTGTATGTATGTGTGTGCATGCGTGTGTGTGTGTTTGTGTGTGCATACACTCTTTATTTGCCTGTTTCTGTGAAGGAGGAATGGTTTTGCTTTTGCTTGTCTCTTTTTTCCTAGTTGAAGTAGCATTGGCTAATACCATTACATAAGCTTCAGATATACATTATAATTTGACATCTGTACCCACTACAGCGTGCTCACCACCAAAAGTCTAATTTTCATCCATCACCATATATTTGACTCCCTTTTCCCATCTGGCCCTCCCCCTACCCCCTTTCCTTCTGGTAACCACTCATCTTTTCTCTGAATCTGTACATTTTTTTTTGTTTTGTTTTATTTGTTTGTTTCCTTTTTGTTTTATATTCCACATGTAAGTGAAATCAAATTGTTTCTGTCCTTTTCCATCTGACTTGCTTCACGCAGCATAATGCTCCCCAGATCCATCCATGTTGTCACAAATGGCAATATTTTACCATTTTTATGTTTAAGTAGTATTCCATTATATATATCACGCCTTCCCCACCCATTCATCCATAGTTGCTGCATGTTATTAAATGACACTGGGTCTTCCGCAGGCCCCTGGGGGTGTGGGGGGAGCTGTCGCCTAGGCTTGCCGTGCGGGAAGGTCAGCACCTGCTGCAGGCCGGCCCCTGTCCCCTCTGCATGTGGGTGGCTTGCTCCTTCTGGCCCAGCCCCAGCTTCCACGCTCCCAGCTGGAGGCACAGCCTCCCTCCCCAGGAAATCCTTGCTGACAACTCAGCCTGAAGGCGACTTCGCATTCTCCTCCTTCACTGCGTTGATCACAAGACTTCATTAAGTATTTATTTGTTAATAGTCAGCCTCGCTCACCAAGCCGAGCTCTGTGGAGGCAGAGAGCGCATCTGTTTGGGCCCCCACCGTATCCCCAGTTCTCAACACTGCACTCACATATTTCAAGAAATGATTATTGATCATTGCGTTGTTTCCAAGTCCACATAAGACTGCCTCTAACGAAGGGATTCTGAGCTGAGCACAGTGTGACACAGCTGCAGGAGAGCCGCCACCTCAGACGAGGGCAGAGGGCGACCCTGTGCTTGGATGCGGGGCAGAGGAGCGAGCCGTGCTGCATCCGGAGGCTGCAGCCCAGCCTGTCCTAGGATGACTCTGGAGCCTGCCTTCACCTTCCCCAGAGCACAGAGCTCGTCCGCTCTGCACGCTGCCAGCAGAGGGGCGGAGACTGCAGAGCTGCCGCAGGCCCATCAGGGGTGATCCAGGAGACGATTATGTTAGCCGCTGGGTCCCGGGGGTTCGGGGGTTCGGCAGGCAGGAGGCAGAGAGGAAGAGGGATGGGCCTGGGGGCCAGCACCCCTATGCCACCCCATCAGCACCACTGGTCCATCTGCCCCCAGCTGCCCCTTCCTGTTCACTGTGGTGACAGCTGCAGCTGGTAAGGGACCGACCAGGAAAGAGAATGTCATGACCCTTGAGGAGAAGGGCTTTAGAGATCACAGCTCCTCTCCTCGCCTCCTTTTATAGATAAGGGAACGGGTCCAGAGCAGAGATGACCAGCCCAAGGTCACACAGGCAGCAGGAAGGTGAGCTGGGGCTGGATGCAGAGTTCCTAGCACCGGAGCACTGGCTCTCTACCAGGCTGCCCTCTCCGTCCTCCCCTCTTCCTCCTCCGTTCTCTAGTGTCCGCTCCAGCTTGTCTCCAGCCTCTTCTCACGCCCCAGGCCTGTGCCCCAGCCGTGAGGGCACCCACCCACCACACCACAGCCGTGAGGACACCCACCCACCGCACCACAGCCGTGAGGGCACCCACCACACCACAGCCGTGAGGACACCCACCGCACCACAGCCGTGAGGACACCCACCGCACCACAGCCGTGAGGACACCCACCACACCACACCACAGCCGTGAGGACACCCACTGCACCGCCGACCCCCGCCCCCGCCCCACCACCACGCGGCCTGTTAACCCTGTGGGAGCTGAGGGCTAGCTGGCCTCTGACCGTGTGGGCATTGCCTGACCAAGGCTCCTCTGTGGCACCAAGCGGCTCTTGTGTGCTGCAACAGGAAGACCAGGGAGAGGTATGGCCGGGACACGCACTGGTCTAGGCTCTCGGTCCCTCTCCACAACGGGCATTCATTTTATCCCTAGTGCACCAGCCAGTCTGGCCGTTGTCCCGTGAAAATGGGAAACTGATTCTCAGAACCCAGGCCTGGTTCCCTGGGGCAGGAACAGCTGTGAGGCTGCTGGACCATGTGTGGGTGTCACTGACAAGCTCAAGCATCTCCTGTTCCCTTTCTTCCTGGAGCCTCACCACCTCCCATCGTCCTCTCCAGAGCAAAGTGACCACCTCCTTCTTTCAGTCACCACCATGCCTGGCATGGCTTCTCGTGTTCCCAGCTCACTGTACTGCAGCGCGTGCTCAGTTCTGTCTCCTGGTCCTCCAGCGGCCAGCGTAAGGCCAGAGTCTCGTCTCCAGCTCCCAAGGATGCTGGTGCTGAGAGGGGCCTCAGTCACTGTTGGCTGGGTGGGATCCTGGCCACCTGGGATCCACCCTTGGGTACAAAGGGGAGGATGGAAGGCAGAGCAAGGCCCCCTCAACCCTGAACTTCTCCCCACCACCTCCCAACCCCCAGCTCCAGCTGAGGCCATGGGTAACCAGGGCAGTTGCTCATGTCTTGCGTGTCACAACCCTCCAACTAACCAGAGCGGGTGAGGCCAGAGCCCACGGTGGGAGTAGAGGGAAGATAACAGCCGAGTGAGGAGGCTCTTGGAGCAGGACTGACACTGGGAATTCTGGAGGGACCTGTCCTTTATAGGAGCATCGCTCTAGAGTGTGGACACACGGTGGGACCCTCGAGGCGTCCTCGAAATAGAAGGTTCTGCACCCATCCAGGGGTGGGAAATGCTCCTCACTTGCAGACACTCTTGTTGGAGCTCCGCAGTAGTGCATCAAGGCTCCGAGCAGCCTCGCAATAAGAAACGTGAGTTGGCCTGGATGGCAGGCTCTGCGGTTGACCGTCCACCCACGGACTAAGATCTCATCGGTTCCTTTCTGGACGCAGCTGACTGATGTTTCTCTCTCATCTATGTTTCTGTCTCTCCCTCTCTCTAAAAATCAATAAAAACATATTTTTTAAAATAAGAAACAAAACATGAATTGCAGAGCTGTAAAGACAAACAATTAATAATGGGCGGAGTCCCTCTGCAGACCCTGGAGTGAAGCAGGTGCCTGGGCAGGGAGCCCTGGCTGCGCGGGCTGTGCGAGGCTCCCGAGCGGCCACTCCCGCCTCAGGACAACACTGCACTTCAGGGGCGTGTTCTCCCCGGCCAGGCGCAGGCAGCCAGTCCTTCTCTGTATTTTGTTGATGCCTAATTGCAGTTTCTTTAAAAAATGAAGAAACAATTTGAGCCCAGAAAGAGAGCTGGCCAATGAAATACTGCGCTGGAGCATTACAGCATCAGTGAGGCTGCCCATTGGCTGCTTTGCCCTGAGGAGATGGATGCAAGTCCACGCCTTCCCCGGCTTCAGAGAGGTTCGGAGGGGAGCTGGAGTGTGGCGAGGCCCTTGGCCTGGCGCCCGACAGCCTGTCAGCCTGGTCGTCTGGGCTGGCAGCTGCTGCCGCCTGTTGCCGAGCCCGCCTGCTTTCCAGCCCGGCCTCACACCCCAGATCCTGGGCTGGGCCTGCTCTCTGTCGTGCTGTTATCACAGTGGTGTTTAGGTCCATTCAGCCTGGCAAGTGTGCTGGGTGTTCACCTGTTTTAGCAGATTAACCCTCTCTTCAGACTCAGCCCAGGTTCCCTGTCTGCCGTGGAGCCCTCCTGCCTGCCCCACCGGCAACCTCCTCTTAATGCCCACACAGCGCGTTCCTTGTTGGCCCCGCCACCTGGGCCTCATGGCGAATGTCGTGTTGTGGGGCAGGGCCATGTCCATTCCCCTGTCTGCCGTGGTAGCAAACCTTCGGACTTGAGCTGGGCACATGTATTCGGGAACAAAGACTATGCCTAGTTCCCTTGCAACAAGAGGTGACTAAGTTCAGGCCAACAGGATGCTCAAGTTTACTGAACTTCTAGAAAGTGTTCCAAGTGCAGGAGATGTGGCCCTCACCCCTGCCTCCCTCCGCTGGCAGGAACAAGACGTGATGTCTGGCGCTCAGCCGTCTAGGTCGCACACTAAGGACGGTGGAACAGCAAGATGGACGGAGCCTGCCCCGCGCTCTGAACATTTTGGAGACCCTTGCAGGTCCTGGACTGCCTACTTCTAGACATGCATGTGTCCGTGTTACCAGGGGTCTTTCTGGATATATGTCTGTATTAGTCAGGGTTCTCCGGAGAAACAGAACCAGTGTGGTGTGTGTGTTTTAAGAGATCAGCTCAGGTGATGGTGGGGGCTGGCAGGTCTAAACCCTGCAGACCCAGGAAGAGCTCAGGCCTGAAGGCATCCAGAAGCAGCATGTCCTCTTCCTCGGGGGACTTCCGTCTTTTCTCTTACGGCCTTCCAGTAACTGGACGAGGCCCGCCCATGTAGGGAGGGTAATCTGCTTTATTCAGAATCTACTGATTTAAACCTTAATCCCATAAAAATACCTTCACAGCAACACCTGGATTAGTGTTTGATCTGAAATTCCATACTATGGATTTATGAACTGAATTGTCCCTCCACCCCATTCATAGCTGAAGTCCTAACCCCCCAGTATCTTGGAATGTGATTGTTTTTAGAGATAAAACCTTTAAAGAAGGAATTAAGTTAAAATAAGCCTGTGAGTGTGGGTCCCAATCCAGTATGACTGGTGTCCTCGTAAGGAAAGGAGATGAGGACAGAGAGAGACATGGGGTGCACGTACCTGAGGGGTGACCAAGTGAAGACACAGTGAGGCGCTGACCGTCTCTATAAACCAGAGGCCTCAGGAGAAACCAGCCCTGCTGTCGCCTGGATCTTGGACTTCCAGCTCCGCAACTGCAAGGAAGTCAGGGTCTGTTGTTGGAGCCACTTGGTCTGTGGTTCTGTGTGTGGTGGCCTCCCGCGCACTGATGCGCCTGACCTGGCCATGTTGACTCAAGGCCACCTTCACAGCAGTGCTTCGTTCATCCGTCTTGGGGGCTCATGGAGTGGACACCGTGCTAGGGAGGGTGGGCTCTAGATTCTTCTGTGCTGCTGGGAGATGGAAGGTAGTGAGCAGGGGGCGCCTTTGTCAAATTTGTGTTCTTTTTACTTTTAATTTTTAAAAATATGTTTTTATTGATTCTTTAGAGAGAGAGGAAGGGAGAAGAGATAGAAACATTGATGTGAGAGGGAAACATCCACTGGCTGCCTCCTGCACGCCCCCTGCTGGAATTGAGCTTGCAACCGGGGCACGGGCCCTGACCGGGAATCGAACTGGGACCTCTCAGTCCATGGAGCAATGCTCAGTCCACTGACCACACAGGCTGGGCTCCTTTGTCAACTTTGGATTGCAGAGCAATCTCTCTGCAACCAGTGAAGCTGGAATCAGACTGGTTCAGAGGCTGGCGAGTCTGTGTGGAGAAAGTCAGTGGGTGCAGCAGCCGACCGTTCATTTGATCCGAGGCGTGTTGGGCTGTATGTGCTTGTGGGACATCCACACAGAGGAGGCAGATCCGTGTGCTAGTCTGGAGCTCAGGGGAAGTCTGGTAGGAGATCCAGATTTCTACGTCAGCTTCTGTGCGACAATTGCAGTTCTAGGAGCAGTGGTCTTCCCGCATGCTTGCATGTCTCAGGCTCACATTTCCGTAACATGCAGGCTACCTGTTTGTCTTTTCGTTTTGTCATTGTCATCATAATAAGCTGAATTTCAGGGAAAAAAGCAGGCACTGTTGAGAACCCCTGCTACAAGAGAAAAGCCCAATTTCATAGCAGACATAACTCACATTTTACTGGCCTGGGGTCTTTCTCTGTCGCTGTCTCTCTCTGATTCATAATCTTTGGCTCTGTCCCAGATATCCGAGAGACCTGACGTGATTACCGGGATCTGTCCTTGGGCTGTATGGAGAAGTCTGGCTGCTGCTTTAAGGGCCTATTCCCCTCAAAAAAGCTTTTTTGTGCCCATCTAGAACTTTCTTCCAGAAACCAAGACCCGTGAAGGCCCTCCTAGTCCCCTGCCCCGAGTAAGCAGGTAAGGAGAGGGCAAAGGGGGTCGGGGTGGCCTGGACCCTGAGAATCTCCATCTGAACCCCTCTCCTGACTGTGGTCCGAGGCAAGCCTGCTGCTGTCTTCTGACCCCTGCTCTGTGCCCGGCCCTGGCTTCTGGTGCTACCAGGGCCTCATGACCAAAGGGGTAAACATACCTGTCAGGGTGGTTATTGTGACACATAAAATGAAATAATCAGTGTGGAAGGCCCTTTCACCAGGCACCCCTCAGAGTAGAAAGTCAATAAATATTAGGCATCTGGAAACCTCACCCCTAATTACTCTTTCTCTTCCCAATTAAACGAACAGCCAGGGCAGCCGCAGCGTGCGCTCCAAGGCGCTCTGACCACTCCCCCTGCAGGACCGTTCACGTCCTCGCTCGGCTGGGGACCACGTGCCCTCTGCACGGCTCAGGCCCCAGGGCTTGTGGGGAGGCCTGCGTGACCAGGCGGCCCCCACATCCGGCGCCAAGGGCTGCTGCCGCCTCAGCTGGGCATTCACACACTGTGCAGTGGGTCTCTCTCCGGGCCCTTGGGCGCGATGGTCTGGGCACGAAATGGAACTGTGTTCACTCTTTGTTGCCCAGCCGGGACCTCTAGCACCCAAAGGGGAGCACCACCCGGTCCATGAAGTGTGATCTCGCCTACAAGTGAGAGGGTTGCTTTGTGGGGAGGGTTTGTTTTCTGGTTTCCCAGCAGAAATCTCTGGGAACCCTGTTGGACCCCGTTTGCCCTGCTCTCGGGACTGGGTGTGTTTAAGGACAAGGCCGATTCCAACTCGGCGCTCGGCCGCGTGACAGGGCCAGCCTCCTCACGCACCTCTACCTGCAAATGACCTTCCGTGGGCCAGGGGCCAGGTTTCTGAAGAGGACACCGCAGCTTGGATATTTCTTTTTGCAAACAGTGATGACACCCAGTGAGCATCTCTACTGAGTTAACCTTCATGAATTAGCAGCCAAGGTTCTCGTCCAGGACTGGTAGACACACACAGGCTGCGTCCTGTCCCATCAGCAGAGTCCTGACTTGTTTCCCACACAATCCTCAAGATGACTGTGGTAATGATGACACTAATGATGACCGTAAACATCACAGTAGCTCCCATTTACTGCCCAGTGTGGCTTCAAAGACTTGGCAGATCGGCAGCGCCTCTCTCTCTACCTACTACAGGCCAAGGCGGGCCAAGAGCCCAGCAGTCACCGTCCCCAGCAGCCCGAGGCAGGCAGCGCTGCGTCCCGCTGCAGGAGCCTGGGGTTCGAAGAGGTCAGGCCGTGTAGCCCGAGGTGGGGTTGGACCCAGGACTCAGGCCTGTCTGCTCAAAGCTGGCACTTCTAACCGCAGTGGGGCCCCTGGGCAATGGCTCTGTGCCACATCCAGCCTGACACACCGCCTGGGCCTCTCGGCACCAGGACTCCTGTGGGCCAGGGGTGGAAGGGAGGCCAGGCGCCGGCTTGGGGCTGGAATCCCGAGGTGGGCGGCGGGTGGCGGGTGGCGGGCTGCCCCCTGATGGACGGAACTGAATCTGCTGACACAACAGCCAGCACTTAGGCAGTGAAAGGAGGGCCCACAGCCTCCCGACACGCAGAGTCCCCAGGGCCGGGCTGCTCGGTGGTTCTTCTGAGGAGAAGAAAGCAGTTAGGAGCACGGGCTAGGTTCTCAGGTCTTATTGCTTCCCTCCGCTCCGCTGCTCTGTGCCCATGGCGGCCACAGGCGGATGGGGCTCCCTGGCCCTGGGCTGTGTGCTGTGTGCGGGGATTGGGGCTCCCTGACCCTGGGATGTGTGTGGGGATTGGGGCTCCCTGGCCCTGGGCTGTGTGTTGTGTGTGGGGATTGGGGCTCCCTGGCCCTGGGCTGTGTGCTGTGTGTGGGGATTGGGGCTCCCTGGCCTTGGGATGTGTGTGGGGATTGGGGCTCCCTGGCCCTGGGCTGTGTGCTGTGTGTGGGGATTGGGGCTCCCTGGCCCTGGGCTGTGTGCTGTGTGTGGGGATTGGGGCTCCCTGGCCCTGGGCTGTGTGTTGTGTGCGGGGATTGGGGCTCCCTGGCCCTGGGCTGTGTGCTGTGTGTGTGGATTGGGGCTCCCTGGCCCTGGGCTGTGTGCTGTGTGTGGGGATTGGGGCTCCCTGGCCCTGTGCTGTGTGCTGTGTGTGGGGATTGGGGCTCCCTGGCCCTGGGCTGTGTGCTGTGTGTGGGGATTGGGGCTCCCTGGTCCTGGGAGGTGTGCGGGGATTGGGGCTCCCTGGCCCTGGGCTGTGTGCTGTGTGTGGGGATTGGGGCTCCCTGGCTCTGGGCTGTGTGCCGTGTGTGGGGATTGGGGCTCCCTGGCTCTGGGCTGTGTGCCGTGTGTGGGCTTACACTGCGGAAAGCCAGGCAGGGACCCCCACGGCTCATGCCCGCTGCCCCGAAGCTAATGGAGACGTGCACGCATGTAGTCGGGTCACCGAGGGGCCGCAGACTGAAAATCACGTCATTGGATTATAAACACCAGACTGCAAACGCACAGCGCACACCTCTCTTCCTGCCTTGCTTTCTCCAGCCCTTCTTGTGTTCCGTCCCATTGGGACAGCCAGCTGGAACGGCGGAACAGACATATGGAGTAGGATGGTCAGCCATACCTGCCTGCAGGACGGACAGGGAAGGGAGAGGAGGGGAGCATGCCTGTCCTCGGGGGCCTCACTGCGCTGCCTGAGCAAATATTTACTGGGATCATGCGCAGGTGAGTGGGTGAGGGGAGAGCAATGGAGTATCGGGAATACTGTCACTTTAAATCTGTGTAAATGTTATCGCCAGCAGAGCACTTTCACCTACATCGCTTTATCTTTGTTGTACAATATACACGACAGTCACCATCTTTCCCACTGTTAAGTGTACAACTGTGTGACTAAGTACATTCACGTGTGGTGCAGCTGTCCCTGCCCTCACGCACAGAGATGTCTGTCTTCCCAAACCGAAACTGTCCCGCTGAACACTAGCTCCCATCTCCCTCCCTCGGCCCCGGCACCACCATCCTAGTTTGTCTGGATGACTTGACTACTCCAGGAAACTCATGTGTAAAATCAGACAGTATGTGTGCGGTTTGGGGTTGTTTTTTTGACTGGCTCATTCCACTTAGCATCATGTCCTCAAGGTTCGTCCGCATGTCACAGAATTTCTTTCCTTGTTCAGACTGAACAATATTCCGCTGTACAGGCCACACTTTGCTCATCCACTTACTGTCCATGGACACCTGTGTTGCTTCCACCTCGGGGCAATAGTGAATAGTGCAATTACGAACATGAGTGTGTAGTTATCTGTTCAAGCTTCTGCTTTCACTTCTTTTGGGGATTTGCCCAGAAGCGGCGCAGCGAGATCATACAGTAATTCTGTTTAATTTCCGAAGGGTTGTTACGCAGTTGTTCACAGCAGCTACACCGTCTTGCATTCCCACCAGTGGTGCACAAGGGTCCCAGTTCCTCGCCCTCGCCAACACTGTCATTTTCTGTCTCTTTTTACCGTAGCCATCCTAGTGGATGTGAAGAGGCATCTTACTGTTCTCAATGTTCATTTTTCTAAGGATTAGTGATGTTGAACATTGTCTCATGTGCTTATTGACCATTTGTATATCTTCTTTGGAGAAATGTCTATTCGAGTCCTTTGCACATTTTTAAACCTGAGTTGTTTGTTTTTGTTTTTATGTTGCTTTATTTTGATGCGTAGAGTTATGGATCAGCCCCGCCATACAGGGAGGAAAGTGAGAGCCATCGCTGTTCAGAAATTGCTCAGGTTTCCTGCTCCGCCAGGTGTCTCTCCCAGGGGATGCATCGTGGGTCACTCCTTTGTGGACTTTACATTGCACTTAGGGAACAGTATAGGACGACTCCAAGGACGTGTAAATGAAGGTTGCAGATGCTCGGTTTTCTAGGCATTCAGGAGAGGAGCCAGAGGACGGGTCGTGTGGGGAGGCCCACGTGCAGTGGGGAGCAGAGCGGAACTAAACGTCAGGGCGGCAGCAGACCGATGCTCCCGACGGTGTCCACGGTCCAGGCCTGGGACCGACTGTGTGGGTTACTTGGCAGGGCAGATTTGGTAGCAGATTGAATCGAGGTTTCTAATGAGCTACCTTGAGATGGAGAGGTCGTCCTGGGTTCTCCAGGTGGACCCGAGGACATCAAGGGCAAAGGCAGGCAGGAGTCAGGAGACAGACAGGCTCAGAGAGGCAGGGTGATGCAAGTGGAGAAAGACTGACCACTGGCCACCGCTGCTCGGACGATGGGGCAGGCCATGAGCCAAGGCACGGAGGGAGCCTTCAGAAACCGAAAAGGCAAGGAAAAGAACTCGCCTCCTGAACTTCCAGAAGAAGCCTTGCTGACACCTTGGTTTTAGCTCAGTAAGACCAGGTATAGATGTCTGACCTCCAAATCCGTAAAATAATAACTTTGTGCTGTTTTCAGCCATTCACACTTGAGTTGGTGGTCATTTGTCACAGCAGCGATAGGAAACCCAGACAAACAGCAGGACCCGGCTGAGCGGAGACTCAGATGCGGGATAGGAGCCAGGGAGGAGCACAGGCAGAAGACTCCCGAGAGCACAGGTTTTCCTTGCGACAACGTAGCTGCTGGCACGCCCACTGTTCGGCTGGGGGTAAGCTCCTGTGCACATATTTTTGAGAATCCTGTGGTACCCATTTACAGGTCAGAAGGGTCACTGTGGTGGAACCTGAGCAGTTGGAGGGACAGCACCGTGCAGATGTGGCCACAGAGCTAATGCAGACTCCTGAGGGCTGGCGTGGCCCCTTCCCCAGCTGATGAGAGGCTCCCCCGTATTTGCCAGATTAACCTAGCAGCAAGGTGCAAGGTGCAAGGTGGGGATTGCTCTGGTTGTTCATACAGCATTATTCACAACAGCCTAGAGGTGCAAACAATCGAAACATCGGTCAGCTAGTGACCGGGTACAGTCGTCCCTCGCCACTTCGCACTTCGACTTTCGCAGCTTCACTCTATCGCGTTTTTTTCAAATATATTCATTAAAAAGTTGATCAAGACAGTGAAAATGATACAGCATGTGCTTGGTTGTCTGAGTCAATTATACACCCCGTATTACAGTTAAAATTAAAATTACTGTACGCATGGACTGTAGGCCTATGTGTTCGAGCACCCCAGGAATCCTTCACGCCCGGTGCAACCGCTGGAGTCTGGACCGGATTAACCGCAGTAAACGGGGGACGACTGTACATCCTGCAGCGGAGTATTGTTCAGCAACAGACAGGAACGGAGTGCTGGTCCCAGCTGCAGCCTGAGAACCTTGGCAGCACTGTACTAAGGGAACGAAGCCAGTCACAAAAGGCCACATATTCCCTAATTCCATTCGTATGAAGGGTCCACCGCAGGGAAATCCACGGGGACAGAGCATGTCTGCGCGGTTACATGGCGCCAGAGGGGAGGAGAAGGGGGCGGGGACAGAGGGCCCGGGGTTCCGTCTTCAGCGGTGAAAAGGATCTAAAATGACCATGGTGATGTTTGCATATAATGTAGCGAAAATGTAAATGTAGTGAAGTCCACTGAATCGTGCTCTTCGAAGGAGTAAATCGAGTGCATGTGAGCTGTATCTCTGTAGCGGTATCAACAAGAGGGAGTTAGTGGAAGAGAAAGTCAGCGCCCGCGGACAGCTCGCGCCTCACTGAGAGGTGCTGTGCGGGGATGCGGGTCGGAGCTGGCAGCCAAGGACCGACGCTGGCAGCAGGCTGGCCGTGCTGCTGCGAGGGCTTCAGGCGAGCAGGCACGTGGGCCCTCGGGGAGCAGGCGGGCCCTCGGCCAGCCGGGAAGTACACATAAGGTCAAACCGGATGTCACTGCTCCCACCCTCACTACACTGAAGACCCTTAGATGTCGCCGAGGGGACTCTCCCAGTGAGCTCAGGACCGAGGGTGAGGGGCTGGGGTCACAGACGTCCACCTGAGAAGGGAAGCAGAGGCAAGTAGGTGCCATCGGTAGGACCACCAGCCCAGGTGCATTTGGACGCCCCCAGCTCTGACTGCAGGTTCCCACGGCAGCCGCAGACTCGACACCCAGGGCTGCCGCCGCTGAGCCTCTTTCTGGTGGCCTCTAGGACAGATGACAAGGGTGGAGCATCCCAGGCTGAAAAGAAATAGCGACTGGCCACACCTGTGTGAGGTGAGGAGGAGGCGGGTGTGGGAGGGAGAGAATCAAAAGCAAAAGTCGCATTTAATTTATTGCATTCATGCACGTGTGTGACCAATAAACACTCGCTAGGTGCTGGATTCTGTCTCAGGCCCCGAGAAGAGAAAGAAAGGTGAACAGGAGCACAGGGGCACTGCCCCGTGGGGCCTGTGCCGGGTTTCAGAGCCGTGCTGCCCAAGGGTCGCCGCTCGGTGGCCGCTCGGTGGCTGCTCAGGTGGCCGCGGATCTGCGGCTGCGGCTGGTCTTCATGGGAAAGGCTGGAAGAGCGAAACGTACCTGAGAATCCAAACCAGGGACCAGGAAACATGAAGTATCTCATCACCGCTTTTTTATATTGGTTACATGTTGAAATGATCATAGTTTGGATATCTTGGGCTAAATAAAATATATTATTGAAGTTAATTTCACCTGTTTCTTTTGGCCTTCTCGTGTGGTGCTGTAAGACGTGAAGGTACACGCAGGGCTCATGTTGTGTTCCTATGGGCCTGAGAGGCAGGGACAGAAGTGAATAAGCAGGCAGGTAGATCTCGGGTAATGCGCATGCTGTGGAGATGCCCAGAGCAAGCCCTGGGCATGTAGGGGCGAATGGAAGTTGCCGTTTTTGCTAGGGTGTCAGTCTGAGGAGATGGCGTCTGAGCAGGGCAGGGGCGAGGGCAGGTGCTGCTGGAGGAGCCGCGGGCCGTACAGCGGGGCTGGGGCTTGGGGGAGGGAGGGCGGAGAGGCAGGAGGGCCAGATCCGTGAACAGCCGCTCAGGCTGTGGTGCCCGCGAATCCATAGGCCTTGGCGACTGGCAGGGCACAGATGAGCAAGAGAGAAGGGACAGTCACCATGAGGTGCTGAGCCAGCCACACTTGCGGTGTCAGGGGCTGCTGCTTTTGTGGTTTAGGATGGAGAGACCCTGGCGAATTCAGAATGCAGGTTCGCTCCCGCGGAGTCTGAGTGGCCGCCATGAAATTCAAGTGGAGATGAACGTCTAACGTTTAGAAGCGAGGCTGAGGGCTGAAAAATGTGGCTGGAGGTCCTCTTGGAGGACATGCTGGACTCCACGTGCATAGGTGCTTTCCCAAGGCCCCAGGTCAACGAGTGGAGCGAAGGGACGGATGACTGGTCAGACCTGTTTGAGTCCTGGCTCTGCCACTCGCCACCATCCTGAGCGAGGGCACTGGGGTGATGGATTACAGATGGCCACAGATCCTTTCGACGGCCCTCCCGTGTTCTCCCCGGGATGCGGGTGGCCCCCTGACGGCCCTGACGGGTGGTGTGCAGGGAAGCAGGCTCTGCTGGGCCCAGGACTAGACACAGGAGCAGCAGCGTCTGCCTCTGCCTTTTGGAGCCTTGAGCCCTGTGTAAGTCTGCTGTCCCAAGGCCGCCATGAGGCCAGGATGCCCAAGAGGCCGGGTGGCGAGGCAGAGATGCCTGAATGGCCACAGCCGAGCCAGATGTTCCGGCCAAGGCCCTGGACGGCGTGGAGCAGAGACCAGCGCGGCTCCCTCCGGCCAGTCCGAGCTCCTGACCCACGGAACAAGGTCAACGACTTGTTGTTTTAAGCTACTAAGCTTTGTAGTAGTTTGTTGTTCAGGTGTAAACAGAAAAATATGTAAAATGGGATAATACATAGTTGGTGGTTGGTAGGACGATATGAAGTAGTAAGCACAGTTTCTGGCGCTGGATAGATACTACATAAATATTCTTTTGTTTCTGCTTATACAGCTTATAAAGTCAAAATCTGCCTCAGTTCAGCCTTGCAGAACGGGTCTGAGGGTGGAGCAAAGGGGTGGCCGCCACTCCTTAACGAGAAGGTGTCTTGTGACCAAACCCGAAGCAGGCAACTCCACGGAAGAAGCGAATTTGTCGTAGGGTAATTTACTCACGGGTAGGATGGGGCGGACCAGAGAAGACGAGCCAGCAGTGTGCGCAGCTGGCTCTCGGCTGACAGCCCTTAGAGTACCGGTGGGGCTTGGTGCTGACAAATGACAAGGCGGAGGGACCACACATGCAGTAGCACCAGGGACCATATCTTCTGGTGGTCTTGTGATAGATAATCGCTCACAATCGATACTATTATCAGTTTGATAATTATCTTGGTTGTCATGCCATTCTGGCTGTATTTATGGCTACATTTTAAGGAACACAGATAATCATCAGCTAGAAAGATTTGAGGTGCTTGCTAAGGACAGAGAGGTTGGTCAAGGGTCACAGCATGAAACTTAAAAATGAAATGAAATTCAGGACACAGAGCTGGAACTGGTTTTGTTCACACCTACACCTATACAAATGGCATGGGATACATTGAATTCCTGTTTTATTTAATATATTCTTTTAAATGTATGGAAATGACTCCCATGAAATTGTAGGCTGACTTCCCTACCCATGTTGCATTTCTCCCCTTGGTCACACTGGTTCCAAGTCACACGACCCTGGTCAGTCTTTCTTGAATCTGTTCTACATAAAAGTTCCCCTTTGGATGTGTTGCCCCAGAAGGACCACCCCCGGTGTGGTCAGTGCAGCCCTGGGCACCACGAGTGCGTCCGTCCCTCTGTCTGGACACATCACACCACAGACCGAGCTGGCAGACTGAGCAACGCTGCAGGCTCATTGGATTCCGATTCTGCTACTCAAAGTATTTTACCATCATTTCTAGTTTTATGGTACCGCGGATTTGATCATCACACTATCCCTCTTCTTATCCCAACCATTCATAAAATGGTTGCACGAGCCTGGGATGAGGATGAGCCGATAGAGATCTCACTATGTGCTGACACTTGTTCATTAATCTGCCCACTGGGGATGCTTGTTCAACCAGTTATGTGTGAACACCCAGCAACACTCTGTCACCCAGCCCACGTTTCCCCATCTGTTTACGGAAGGTTGGCTCTCGCTCTTTAGCATGAATCCTCTACTTTTGCTCTGTTGCAGCCGCCGGTGTCAGGTGCCACGTGGGCAGGGCCTCGGCCTGCTTTGCTCGCGCCGGCTGCGGCTCAGGCATGTGAGAAGCACTTGGCGAACTCTGGGATCACGGACTTTGTGGGCCACACCACTCCCTCGACACGCCTGTGTTCTTATTTATGCCTGTTCTGAGCCCATAACATATTTTTTGGTTCATAATTATTTAATATGTCGGGTGTGTGAAAAAAAACCTCAATTTGATTTAAATTCTTGTTTTAAGTGAATCAACTACATGTGACCCAGGTTGAAGACTGAAGGGGGGGAGGACAGAGAGTTGGGCCAGGCAGGGAGGGGCAGGCATCCTGGGCTCTGGGGGAGAGAGTTTCGAGGTTGGTGAGCAGAGGCCGCGCACTCAGGCTGGGCGGGGCCAGGGGAGGCTGGGCGGGGCCAGGGAGGCAGGAGCATCATCCTGAGGACCCGGAGTGCGCAGGGACTGGGAAGGGACCACGTGGACACAGACACAAAGCAAAGGCCAAACTCCGAGGGGAGTGTGTCAGTGGTCCTAAATCTTTATTTATTTACTTTGGTCTATTTTTGTGGTTTGATTTATTCACGGCAATGAGTGAATTTTTTAATTTATGTTTTGCTCTGATAAAATCAACATTTACAAAAGCAGTATTCAACCCTCATTGAGACTCTGAAGTAAATTACCTAGATTTAAATCCCCTGCTACTCCGTTCATTAGTTTGGGTGAATTATTTAACATCTTGATGCCTCAGTTCCATCAGCTGTAAAGTGGAGGGGATGTCACGGGGCTTGTTGGAAGGATTACATTAGATAAAACAGGCAGAATGCTCAGAGCAACGCCTGGCACACAGGCATCCCTGATTAGGTGATGGCGATTACTGTTTATTTTAAATACTCAGGGAATATTTTCTTGGGGTTCCAAGTACTCAGATCTGCTGTTGTTCATTCTTAAATTGAAGTCTTCAAGAAATGCATACAGAGACAAATAAATTAGTAAAGAAAAATTAGGAAGACAAAAATGTTAGAATCCTGGTAAGACATGCTTCAACATTCAAATAGCAACATCAAGGTCACTGAAAGTCTCAGAAAGAGTAAGTATATTTATGGACCTATGATTATTTGTGCCAGTAATTTTCAAATTTTAAAATATCACCTGATTATGCAGGTTAAATAAATGGAAGATTTCTGTTGAGCCCCCCACCCCTAGCTTCAGAAATTTAGATTCAGGCGTCTTAGACTGGGGTTCGAAAGCCAACATTTTTAACAAGCATTGCAGAAACATTGTAACCTTCCTTCTTCCCTCCCCTTCTGTCCATTCATTCATTTGCTCCTTCTGCCTGTCCCTTTGTGGAGTATAGCATCGTGCTTCTGTCCTGAGTTTATGGAACCCACACGTCACACAGCCCTGACACTGCTCACCTGAACCCTGGCAGCAGAGGCATGGACGTGCGGCCTAGACTGGGCATGCTCCTGGCAGCCCCCTGGACTCGGGGGGGGGGGGGGGGCCAAGGACGGGGTGGTGTAGGGTTACAGCTATGGCGGCAGTGTGGCAGAAGCAGAGGTGCCCCAGCTGCTGATTCCTGGGACGTGACCTTCACAGGACTCCATCGGTCATGCCTGGTGGTTGAACCTGTCTCTCCAGGCTCTCGCCCAGTTCCATGACGACTGAAAAATCCTTTTCCGGGTGTGTGCAGTCGAGAATCCTGAGCCCACACGCCGGGAGAGTACTGCCTGATGGCATATTCTGCACATTATTGATCTCCGTTGTTTTGCAAATAATTCCTTAATTTGACTATTAGTTAGTACCAGTAATATTGTAATGGGATCTAGATCTCACTTGAGATCTTTCTAGACTTTACAATATTATTAAATATAAGAGATAATATACTTTCTAAATAATCTCCTTAAACTAGTTCTTCATCTTTACATTTTAAAACATAAAATCCTTAAACCCCCATCCCCCCATTGAATGTTTGGTCCTTTTCAAATAGTTTTTATTTAATAATGCCCCATCAATAGATGAATCCATAAATTTAGATAAATACCACACTGGGTTCAAGAACATTTTCCAATACAATTACTGAACTGAAAAATATGACACATATGAAAGTATAAATAATAATAGTAGAACAAATACCCATTTACCCACCTCTCCACCTGAGAGAGAGCACAGGGCTAGCTTGGAAGGCACCTCAAGCTCTTCCCAGTAAAGTTCTCCTCTCTCTTCCCAAGAATTCGACACCTTGAGTTTTGTTGTAATCAACTTATACTTTCCATTATAGTTTTATTCCATATATATGTATCTGCAAAGCAGCAAATTGTTTAATTTTGCCTTTTTTTGTATACTGTACGTATTCTTTAATCCCTTTTTTCACTCATTCCATGTTTTACTTCTGAGATGAATACATTCTAATGTATGTAGCTGTGGTTCATTTATTCTTGTGACTATATAGGATTTCATGAAATAAACATACCACAATATATTTATCTATCTTATTGTTGATGAATATTTGATGTTGATGGACATTTATTGTTGATGAATATTGTTTTTAAATTTTGCCATTACAGTGATGCTATGAAGGTTTCTGTACATATATTTTGGTGTACATGGAAAAGTGTTTATCATGCATTACTACGAATGGAAATGGTGTATCATAGAGCAAGTGAGTTTGAACTTATTAGAAAATGTTATGCTTCCAAAATGGTTATAAGAATTTACATTTCTATCAGAAGAGAGAGTTTTAAAATATTTATCAATTCATTTTTAGATCTTTTGTCACATTTATTTTTAGGTACTTTATATTCTTATAGCTTTTTGTGTTTTTTAATGCTAATTGCTGGTATATAGATATGAAGCTGACTTTTGATTTGTATATTGATTTTATATCTGGCAATCTTACTAAATTTAGGTTCATTTGGGTTTTCTGGGATAGACAATCATATATGGAAATTTTGCCATTTTTTTTCCTGCAATTCTTATACCTCTTATTTCTTTTTCTTGTCTTATTGCACAATCTAGAACCTTCAGTAAACTGTTCACTAGAAATGTCAGTGGCAGGCATCCTTGTCTTATTTGACTTTGCTTTGATTGTTTCACCATTTAGTATAATGTATGCTATATATTTTTATAAATTAAAATTATATTAAGAAAATTTTATTACTATTTTGCTAAGAGTATTTTTAAAAAATATGAACACTTGTTGCTAATTAATTTCTCTCTTACAACTGCTTTAAGGTGTTCAAAAGAAGGAAGTCTTACCTTTTGTGACAGCAGAGAGGACATGGAGAGTATTACACTAAATGAAATAAGTCAGTCAGAGAAAGACTAATACCATACAATCTCACTAATATGTGGAATCTAATGAACAAAATAAACTGGCAAATAAAATGGAACCAGAAGCATGAACATGGAACAGACTGGCTGGTGCCGTAGGGAGGGGAGTGGAGGTGACTGGGTAAAGAAGGTGAAGGAAATAGCTGAAGAACATATAAAGAACACATATGCATGCCCCATGGACACAGACATTCGTTTGGTAAAGGCCAAGGAGGGGGTAGGTGGAGGAGGGCGGAGATGAGGAAAGTGTGTGTGGGAGGAGGAGACTCCTGCGATAATGTCAATACTAAAAAAATTTAATAAAAAAAAGATTTTCTGGATTTTTCCCTCCTCCCCCCCTTTTTTTCTCCTTGAAGCCTTGAATATGATTATTGTTTTTATTTTTATCCCCACCTGAGGATATGTTTATTGATTTTAGAGAGAGGGGAAGGGAGGGGGAGAGAGAAACAGTGATGTAAGAGAGAAACATCAGTTGGTTGCTTCCTATACACACTCTGACCAGGGATTGATTCTGCAACTTAGGAATGTACCTTGACTGGGAATCGAACCCACAACCTTTCAGTGAACAGGGCAAAGCTCCGACAAACTGAGCCACCTGCCAGGGTTGGATATTATTTTTATAATTAACTGCTAAGCTAATATTCAAACTCACACATTCATTTGTTCATTTACTTATTTACCCAATAAAACTTCATTGAATACCTTCAAACCGAGGTACTGAGAGGACACAAAATCTACTGTAGGATAAGAAGTACATCAACAATTAATAGAGATTTCCCGTCAGCATTTCCCAGTTCCTTCAGGGGTTGGCATTACTGCTCAGAGCCAAGGAGCGAGAGGACAAGGAGCCAGCCAAAGAAATAAGACTTTTAAATGGCCCTGAGATCACAGGAGGTAGAAAGGGTTTCTGCCCTATAGGGAGACCTCTAGCTAACACCAAGGAAAATGAAACCAGGAGCAAAGCAGACCCTATCCTCAGGGTGACCAGCATTCAGAGCCAGAAGAGACCCCAGGGCCACTTGGTGGAACCAGCTGGTGCTCCTTTGGACAGCTGTCCAGCCGTGGCTACATAATTGCAGTCAAGGTGGAAAGCTACACAGGACGCCCTGACTGCGGTTGGTCTGCCACACTTGTTAGAACATTCTGTATTACACCGAGGTGAACTTCCGCTCCTGGTGCTCTCGACGAATGCTTCAGTTCCTTACACAACTCTTCATGGAAACCCTTCCCTAACTTCTCACCACTGCATCGTCCCCTTCTCTCCTCAGACGCAGTGCCCACGCGAGTCACGTGACATTCCCCACGCGTGTGCCGGTCAGGGAGCTGGCGTCTTCCTGTCCTCCTCACGTCTGACACCCCCTACTCTTCCCATCTCCATCATCTGAATCAATCCTTGCTTTCCCTTGTCAAAACCTGGGCACCCGGCAGAGGCACGTGTGTGTCATTAGGGGTAAAGGTGACCCAAAAGAGCATACATCCACTTCTCCGGGGGGACGGTGGGCGGTGTGAACGGGCAGGCACCCCACTGCTCAGGAGAACTGTTCTGCATGTGCCAAGACATTAAAAAGTTTCTCTCCAAAGTCCTAGGCAAGAAGATACTGCGTGGTTTATAAATAATATGCAAACCAACTCTTTACAATAAATAAAATAATGAATTTCCATTTGATGTAGCATTTGTCATCGCCTGTGAAATGCAAATGTCAAATATGCATAATGTCAACATGTGCTGTCAGAGTAGCGGTGGAGCCTTGGCTGAATCACCTGACTTCTTCAGCCCTCGGTCTCCTCTTCAGCTCCAGCATGGGCAGTAACGATCACTTGCAGAACTATCTCCCAGGGCGAGACACACGTGTTGGATCTTTGTGAGTTGTGACCTGCTATACAAACACAGGATACTGTTGTCACAGTGGGTGTGGTTTTGGCAGATAACAAGAGAATATTGTCAAAAGAACAAAATCCAAATCAAATGTGTACTGCCTTTGCATTCTTAAATTTCTCCAAATGATTTGCCCAGAAATTTTAGAGACAGATTGCTTTAGAGGCTGTTAGACTCAGAACAGCTTGTTGAAAGCTGTCTTACTTCTCACTCTTCTTCATCAAGTATGGTTACCTGATGGCCTCATTGGAGCACATATCTAATTTCCTATTTGGAAATGGGCATCATTTCCATCAGTTACTTCATTAGTTGCTCATCCCTCAAATTGTGCCCTTTTCTCTTATAGCTGAGAACATCACAGATAAGCAGAAGCTCTCAAACCCAGGCTCTGCTCCTGAGGTCCAGGATCTGCTTTTTTAAAAAATATGTTTTTATGATGTTACCTCAAAAAATTAAAAATTGAACTGCCATTTGACCCAGTGATTCCACTTCTAGGAATATACCCTAAGAAGCCTGAAACACCAATGGAAAGAATATAGGTACCCCCATGTTTGTAGCAGCACTATTTACAATAGCTAAGATCTGGAAACAGCCCATCCATCAGTAGATGAATGGATAAAAAAGCTGTGGTACATATACACAATGGAGTACTATGCAGCTGTAAGAAAGAAAGATCTCTTATCCTTTGAGACGACATGGAGGGACTTGGAAAGTATTATCCTACGTGAAACAAGCCAAACAGGGAAAGACAAGTATCATATGACCTCACTTATTTGTGGAATATAATGAACATAACAGTCTGAGGAGTGGGGTAGTCCCAGATACGTGGAAGTGGGGTACAGACTGACAATCCCCAGAAGAGGGGGTGGTGGGGGAGAGATAAACCACAGAACTTATATGCATGTATGCATGAACAATGGACATGGACAACAAAGCTGGGGACAGGGTGGGGAGGGGAGGAAGGGGGAATTCGGTGGGGGAAAAGGAGAAACATCTGTAACAGAAATAAATTTTAAAAAATATGTTTTTATTGATTTTTTTAGAGAGGAAGGGAGAGAGAGATAGAAACATCAATGAGAGAGAAACATCGATTGGCTGCCTCCTGCATGCCCCCCAATGGAGATCAAGCCCACAATCCGGGCATATGCTGTGACTGGGAATCAAACCGGACCTCTCAGTCCATAGGATGATGCTCAATCCACTGAGCCACACCAGCTGAGCCCCAGTTCCTCCTTTGATCTCTGGTACCTGCTGCCTCCGACTATGAAGTTCATGGCCTCAACCCATTTTGGCTTTGACTGCACAAGAAGAATAAAAGATACATATATGGCCAAGGGAATAATAATTTATAGTGTGGAGCAATCCAAAAACGGCTTTAAAGGAACATCTTAGCCTTTCAAGGATTTTATTTGTAAATAAAGAAGATATTTTTTTTCATGTTTTTTGCAAGTATAATTTTTTGGTAGGAAACCATAAGAGGATATATATGTATATTTCCTATCTAAAACTGTATGCAATTAGCATTTGGAAGATTGTAATTATAGCCTGGTTGGGCTTTTTGTAGATGCTAAAATTGATTTCTTGGCTGAATTATTTTGCAAAAGACTTAAACCATTAAATTACACACCTAAACAAAATTGAGTGTGGACAAATCAAATAACTTTTATTTTACCTTGGATAATAATTTATTGATGCAAATAAAACTCCTTAATTAAATCTGGCATTGCCAGGCCTCAGAGACCCACATAAAGACATTCTGTCACCCAGCTTTAGTGATTGTTTTAATTTTAGAATAATGCGCTGCTATTCTTAGAGAAAATTGTGTGTCTATTAAGAACTGTGCAGGCAGTGAGCTGTTTGAGTTCAATACCTCTTTGAATTCCAGATGGATTTAGGGTAGATCTTTTTTGGAAGAAGTGTTACTCATTTATAAATTATAATTAAATACATCCAAAATTGAAACACCAATTACTATTCCTGAAAATAGTCTCTTAATTCCCAAATCTCTCAGAAAGGGAGGAAATGGGTGAAAGGTGGAGACAGACTTTCATCCTAATCAATGCAAGTTCAATATTGGTCAAAGAGAAACTATTTAAATATGTGCCTGGTTACCTCGGACTGCTGTAGCGGGACCACAGGCTGGCGGGCTAAACAGAAATGTGTTGTCTCACAGTTCTGGAGCTGGACCCCCCAAATCATGGAGTCAACAGGGTCCTGCTCCTTCGGAAACCTGTAGGGAATCACTCCTTGTTTCTTGTCTTCTAGGGGTTTGTTGAGGACCGTCGGCGCGCAGTGGCCTTCAGTCTCTGCCTTCATCACGGCATGGCCTTCTCCCTGTGTGTGTCTGTCTTCAGGTGGCCATCATCTTATGAGGACACCAGTCACACTGGATCAGGGCCCACCCTATTCCTGTATGACCTCATCTTAACTAATTACATGTGCAGTGACCCTTTTCCCAAATAAAGTCACATCTGAGGGACTAGGGGTTAAGACTTCAACATGTCTTTTTGGGGGAACACAATTCAACAGATTTTAAGAAAAAGTTATTGTAGCTTAGTTCTATATATCTACTCAGGGAGGCAAAAATTTAATAAACAATTCACTACAAATAAGAATTGCTTTATGTATTCTCAGCATCCTTAATTCCCATTAATCAAAGGCACAATCCAATATAAAAATTATTAACCACCTTGAGATATGGAAAAGTATGATATAAACTGATGACAACTCCTCCCTCCCTCCCTCCCTCCCTCCCTCCCTCCCTTCCTTCTTCCTTCCTTCCTTCTCACTCAAAGGTATTTTCCATTGATTTTCAGATAGATGGTGGTGGGGGGGAACATCTCACATGGATTGGTTGCCTCCCACTCGACCCGACCAGGGCAAGGGAAACTTCCTACTGTGCGCACGAGATCAGGACGAGGAGGAAGAGGACAGAGGACAGGCCACGGCGGGAAAGGCCCAGGCGCTGTCCGTGTGTGACGAGGCGCAGCGCTGAGGTGTCCTCCTGGGAATTCCGCACTGGTGCCCCACTGGGATGTGTTTGCACAGCGGAGGTTCCTGTCCGCTAGGGGTGGGTCGACTGGAGACATTTCTAGGAGAAAGAGGATGGATTGGAGCAGGTTTTCAAAACGTGTCACAGAACACTTGAAGCCACACCACGATACATGTGGTTCTGGGAAGTGTGACTGGCAGCAGATGGGATTAATATTTGCAAATTCCTCACTCTGTAAATAAAAAGGGACTTATTCTGTCCTGAATGTTTAGGTTCATCAGGATGTTTTTACCCTCGAGGCTTTTTTCTCTTGAGACTTCGCCTTGTGACCAGGCTCCCTCCTCCGTGCGGTGCCTTGGCAGCGCTTCTGTGGCCCAGAGAGCCAGGCTTCCCTGTGGACAGAGCGAGAGTTCTCTCATAGTCCAGTGTGTGTGTTCTGTGTGGTGTGTGTGCGAGTGTGTGTGTGCACACACCAGACAATGAAAGCATATGCTCTCAAAGCACAGGAGGAAGACAGATGGCCCCCATGTCTGTCGAAGCTTTTATATTCTGCCTCGCATGGTCAGTTCTAAAACCCTACAGTACTGGCCGACTGGACGAAGTGACTTGGTAGGTGTGAAATTACAAGTGGCACCTTTCTCTCCCGTGCACATGCCCCCAGCCGGTACCCTCCGGGGTCCGCCCCCGCCTTCGGAGGGAGCTCTGCTCTTCTGGCTCATATCAGGTACTAACGAATAGTCTCTCCCTGCAACTAAGCTATTGCCTTAGTGGAGGAGCCTCTGAGAGCAGAGGCTGAGCGAAGGCCCAGCAGCCACTCTACACGGGAGGGAAACTGGGGGGCAGGAGTGAGGGAGCAAGGGCCATCCAGGGAGGGAGGAGACGCCGACATAGGGTGCGTTACTGAGACCCTGCTGTCAGCAAGGGGCACTGATCTGGTGGGACCGCCGAGAAGTGTGCAAGAGGCCTGTCGGCGTTGTCCGTCTGGGGGCGGGGAGGAGGGAGTGTTTCCTCACTGGTTCCTGCTGGTTGAGGAGGCCTCTGGGGTGGTAACACCCCTCCACTTCTGGGCCATGTTGTATGTGGACGCGGTGAGCTCAGAGGTCTTCCGAGGAGGCCCGAGGCAGCAAGCAGAACCGTTTGAGTGCGCCTTGCACAGAACTACCACGTGGCGAGGCTGCCGGCAGAGCTGGGTGAAGGCACGTGCGCGGGGCAGCAAGACACCTGCAGCCCACCCCCCCACGGCTGGCTCCGTGCCCACACGAGGGCCGCCGGATACTACGTCTGCAAGGTGATGGCAGGCTACGCCCTCGGAAAAGTATGGGCTCAAGCCAAAGTACTAATTAGTACACCTGGGTCTGAGACTGTACTTGTATTCCTCTCTCCCTTCCTCATCCCCATCCTAGACTTCTCTTACGCTTAGTAGTACCTAAGCGGATTTAGGCTGTTTACCTAGTAGAATAACCTAGGCATCTGGTGATGTTTGAGATTTTTTTAAATTCTCACCCAAGGATATTTTTCCATTGATTTTTAGACAGAGTGGAAGAGAGGGAGGGAGGGAGAGAGAGAGGGGGAGAGAGAGGGAGAGAGAGAGAGATCAATGTGAAAGAGACACGTCAACTGGTTGCCTCCCACACAACCTGGATTGGAGCTGGGATCAAACCCGCAACCCAGGTATGTGCCCTTGACTGGGAATCAAACCCACGACCCTTCAGTCTGTGGGCCGATATTCCAACTGCTGAGCCAAACCGGCCAGGGCTGTTTGAGCTGTTTGATGTGTTGTCATTGTTGGCCCATGTAATCAGCTCCTCCTTCACCATTCAGTCACAGGGTCCTCCACCCCTGCCCCTCACAGGTATAGATGTAAGCGGAGAGAGGGGTCAGGACAATAGAGGTAGGTGACATGCCAACCTGGGCCACCCTGTGCCCCGTGGACTTGCTCAGACTGGATCCTACATGCACCATTCCATCATATGTGTGACCGAGTTGGCGGATCTAACAGTCTAGCGCATGATTAGTAGCACCAGTCACACAATCAATTGATGCTTCATTTCTAACTTGATCTCTACGAAGCCATGATCACATCAGGAGTTGGTTTTCTAACAGTGAGTGCTTACACAATAAATAAACCATGCAGTAAATAGTCCCATAAAGGGAGTGCACATGACTTTGCTCCAGAGTCTTAGGCATTCTGCAGTCCCAACCTCCTACCGGGGCTACCCGGAGATCCCGCAGCCCCAGTTCCCGCTGCAGACGCCCCAGCACGCATGCAGCTGCCGAATCACACGCCCTCGATAGCAGGCCGGTTGCACTAAAGCCTAGAAGTTCAGTGGAGCCCTTTTATACTTTGGGCTTCATTCGAGACTAGTGCCCAAAAAAGGGTCAAAGAAATCATCTCAAGTGCATGGCTGTGTCCAAAGATCTGAGGTGGCCAAGCAAATCATGCACCTTTTTTTCAACAGGGGGAGACTTTTACCTTAGAGGGTGTGCCTCAGACCACTGAACTCAGACTCTTCACCAATAAAGCAGAACTTTGAAACTTTAAAGAGTTTATGTTCCATAATAAAGGGGACAAGCATAACCTTCTGGGGTTGTCAGGATGACAGAGAGCTGTCAATGAACGTAGCCCTGGGAGAAGACTGACTGTACTTCCATCCTTCAGTGGAAAACAGACGCCTTTGCTCCCCTTTCCTGAGGACGCTGGTCAGGTGCAGTCACAGCCCACGCACCAGAGGCGGTGCCGCCCTCTGCTCGGGCAGACACCACATCCCCTACCGTCGGGGCGGCTCTGAGCGGTGTTTGGTAGTCCACCGTGATTCCTGAAGACCCTTCGGCGTTTTGCTGAGACCGCATAGACAAGTTGAATGGGGGTAGGACGAGACCTCCCTCCCTGTTACCAAGTTCCTGAGAGGGCACCACCCCGCCATTCCACCTCCATTTGCCCTCTTCTCCGGGGGCGGGCACTTTCTGGAGTCCCCCTTGTTCCTTCCCGTCTTATTGGTTATTACTCCACAGGTCAAGAAACCAACGTGAGGATGCTACAAGCTTCCATGCATTCCAGGTGTGTCCTGGGACAGAGGACAGGACCAGAGGGTGGGTCCTCGGACCCCAGGGCCACGTGAACCGGCCCTGGTAAGCCCCTTCCCCAGCTGTCCTCCACAGTCCTCCTCACTGGCTGGCGTCGTGACCTCCGAGGTCCCACTGACACCCGTGTCAGCGTAGATTCGTATGCTCCAAAAAGTTCGAGTGTCCCCTTTTCCTAGCGTCAGGTGACGCAGGTCCCACTGGGGGAGGTTTGTGACGTTGTAGGGCCTTTTCTCAAGGGGACCTAGATTCCCCTCCACCCCTGGCTCCAACCTGGGGCTGGGGAGGGACGTCCTTTTCCTTCTGGTAGCTGAGGTCAGCTCTGTGCTTTCCTGCTCTTACCACCTTTCTGATTGTCCAAGGCACGAAACAACCTCTCCGGTGCTCACCTGCCCTCCTCGGAAGCACGTGGCCCGGCAGCGTCTGCACACCCCCTGGGCGGGCCTGGCCCTCCGCCTGCCGTGGGCCCCCCACCCCCACCCCCACCCCCACCCCCATCCCGCGCCTGCCTCCGCCGGCCAGGCGCTCCGCCCGCCTCTGCTATCCGGAGAGCTCGGCTCTTTATTACTCTGGGGAGCTCACGCCCACGGCAGCATCTTCTACTGCGAGCCACGGACCACGGCTGACACCACCAACATTCACGGCCATGCTAGGGACGCCTCACCACCCAGTCCATTGTTCTCTTAGGCGGTGCCATCTAGGTCTTGCAGAGAATGGTCAGGGTGTCAGACCGGGCACAGTGCTTCTTTCCTGCGACTTCTACCTCTTTCTGCCCCTTCCTCAATACCATGGAGAGGCAAACATGGTCTCTTTTCCTTGTTTACTGTGGGACGCCATAGTATCCAAGCCTCTAGGGGCCTCAAACCAGCCTGTTGGAAATGGCACAGTTGTCCTTCCATGGGCGTTATGTCAGAGAAGGACACAGTGAACCTGCCTATACACTTTCAGGTGCCACCCCCAGCCCAGCCCTGTAGATTCTCCCCCAGGTGCCACCCCCAGCCAGCCCTGGTAAGATTCTCCCCCTGGTGCCAGCCCCAGCCCAGGCCCTGTAGATTCTCCCCAGGTGCCACCCCCAGCCCAGCCCTGTAGATTCCTCCCCCTGGTGCCACTCCCCAGCCAGCCCTGTATATTCCTCACCAGTGCCACCCTCAGCCCAGCCCTGCAGATTCTCCACCAGGTGCCACCCCCAGCCCAGCCCTGTAGATTCTCCCCCAGGTGCCACCCTCAGCCCAGCCCTGCAGATTCTCCCCCAGGTGCCACCCTCAGCCCAGCCCTGTAGATTCTCCCCAGGGGCCCACCCCCCAGCCCAGCCTGTAGATTCTCCCCGCAGGTGCCACCCTCCCCAGCCCTGCAGATTCTCCCCAGGGTGCCACCCTCAGCCCAGCCCTGTAGATTCTCCCCCAGGTGCCACCCCTCAGCCCAGCCCTGTAGATTCTCCCCCAGGTGCCACCCTCAGCCCAGCCAAATAGATTCTCTCCCAGGTGCCACCCTCAGCCCAGCCAAATAGATTCTCCCCCAGGTGCCACCCTCAGCCAAGCCCTGTAGATTCTCCCCCAGGTGCCACCCCCAGCCCAGCCCTGTAGATTCTCCCCCAGGTGCCACCCCCAGCCCAGCCCTGTAGATTCTCCCCCAGGTGCCACCCCCAGCCCAGCCCTGTAGATTCTCCCCCAGGTGCCACCCCCAGCCCAGCCCTGTAGATTCTCCCCCAGGTGCCACCCCCAGCCCAGCCCTGTAGATTCTCCCCCAAGTGCCACCCCCAGCCCAGCCCTGTAGATTCTCCCCCAGGTGCCACCCCCAGCCCAGCCCTATAGATTCTCCCCCAGGTGCCACCCCCAGCCCAGCCCTGTAGATTCTCCCCCAGGTGCCACCCCTGGCCCAGCCCTGTAGATTCTCCCCCTGGTGCCACCCCCGGCCCAGCCCTGTAGATTCTCTCCCAGGTGCCACCCTCGGCCCAGCCCTGTAGATTCTCTCCCAGGTGCCACCCCCGGCCCAGCCCTGTAGATTCTCTCCCAGGTGCCACCCCCGGCCCAGCCCTGTAGATTCTCTCCCAGGTGCCACCCTCAGCCCAGCCATATAGATTCTCCCCCAGGTGCCACCCCCAGCCCAGCCCTGTAGATTCTCTCCCAGGTGCCACCCCCAGCCCAGCCCTGTAGATTCTCCCCCAGGTGCCACCCCCAGCCCAGCCCTGTAGATTCTCCCCCAGGTGCCACCCCCAGCCCAGCCCTGTAGATTCTCTCCCAGGTGCCAAGTTCATGGAGCCAAGACTGTGGAGCAGAAGTAGACACAGAGACGAGCCTGGTTGCTCTGCTCCTTGTCTCTGAACGTATTTGCCTGTTCATTCGCAGCAGCGGAGCTGAGGAGTCAAGCGGAAAGTGGCAGCTGTGACCCCGAGGCTCAAGCAGAGCCTTCAGCAGTCACGTAGCATTGGGGAGCCGAGGCTGGAGGCAGCCTGTGACAGGAGGGGCCTGGCAATGCCCTGGCTGTTGGGTCGACCCCAGAGGTCAGGCTGAAGGAGAAACCAGCCTCTCAGGTCCACACCGTGTTCCCAGCCAGCTCCACTGGAGATGAGGTTGAGCTGTTCTGCCCCAATTCTGTTTGCCAGAAGCACAGATAAATCCTTTCAGGAGGAAGAATATAATTCAGAGCTTTTACAGTGTTTTATATACAACATTCTGTCTCAGGAGAGAAAGCAAGTGATGGAAAAAGACTCACGGCTAACAGATACAGAAATTAATCAGACACTGATTTTAAATAACTGTGATCTACAATAAAACATAGAGTGCATGGTGGACAAACTGTCTGGAAATTTGATGAAAATGAACCAACTATTGCCATACACTGTGATGTCATAAAAAAGCCAGGCACAAAGGTCTGTGCAGTGGGGACTAGGAGCAGACAGTGAGGCTGGAGGTTCTCACGTGGGCGATCAGTGTGTTCCCGTCACGGATATTTACCAAGCTGTACAGTTAAGACGTGTGCACTTTTCAACAGAAGTGAAAAACGAGTCAGGGAGCAGCAGGGCTGCAGGGCAAGGCGGACATGATTGGTAATTGGGTAATAAAGTGTGGGTGACCCCCTCCACCACTGTCCCTCTGTTTCAGGCCACCACCTTCTCTCGTGTGGGTTAATGCTTAGCCTGGTCTACCTGCTGTCACCGTTGTCCCTTGAAGTCTGTTTTTAACACAGTCACCGGAGGATCCCTTTCAGACTAACTTAATCATGTCACTGCTCTTCCTAAAACCCTCCAATGGCTTTCCATTTGTCCCAGGATAAAGGCAAAGGAAGTCCTTCCCTGCCACATCTGGCCCTGTTCGGTTTCCGACTCTGTCTCTCTTACTGTCCCCTCGGTCACCTCCTTGCAGCCACACTGCCCTCCTGCTGTCCTCAAACATGCCCGGACCCTTCTTAGGCCTTTGCCTGGCCGATCCCTCCTCCAGGTCCATTCTGGCACATCCGCCGAGGTCTGTTCCGATGTCGCCGGCACGCTCCCAGCTCTCCCGCCCTGCTCAGCCTCTTCCCTCCGTAGTACCCGTCCCTCTGTGCCATCCTACACAGTTCCACATTTATACCTCATGACGTTTCTCTCCTGCAAGATCGTGAACGTCGTGAGGACAGGATGCTACTTCTGTTTACTGATGTGAGCGCCACACAGAGCAATGCTTGACGCATAAGAGATGCTCCGCTAATATTTGTTTAATACATTGCGCTGATCTGAGAAGCCGTCTGAGGATAAACATATGACTGTAAAAGAGAACTTGAGCCGCATCTTAGATGTTTGTTTCTAAGCCACTAGTGTGTACAAGCTGTAATTAAACGTACATGTATATATCAATAAATCTAAGCATTCTCAATGGATCTGTTTCAAATTCCATGTTAAACAATCCTGCTCAGTCTAGCATAATTATAAGAGCTTTAGCACTAGGTAGAATTACGTTTGCATCCTTGCTCCACTGTTAACCACTCATATGACCCTGAGCAAGATGCTGAATCCCACTGCATCTCAGTGTCCTGTCTGTCCAACAGGAATAACACCACCAATCACGTAGGATTCGATGACAGAATGGGTAAGCCCATGGGTCCCCTCATGGCTTCAGAAACAATTTATCGCATACCTATTGGGTTCTAGGTGCTCTCCTGGGCACTGCGGGACAACCCATTCATTCTTCACTAAATATTTCTGAGTGCCATGCCCTGTGCTAGTAACGGGGGAACTGCCCTGTACGAAGTCATCATGGAGACCGCATCATAGAGGAGGGAGCAGACACTAAGCAAGACACAACAAGTAAATAAGTGCGATGGTGACATGTACATTGGAAAAAAATCCAGAGCAGGGAAGGGAGCCAGAGAAATGCATGTGCTGGAGAGGGGGACATTGTGACCTCCGCAGCCAGGGAATCATGACCTTGGTGACAGCACGGAGCCTGCCCTCAGGAGCACACTGCAGAGTAGGTGCGGACACAGCTTGGCACTCCGTGCAGTCAGCTGCTGCTGCTGCTGCTGTTGAGGAAAAGACAAACTTGATGCCATATGAGTCTGTGTCATACGTGCCACTGATTGCTGACTCAGTTTACCTGCTGACCCAGACACGTGCACCCACACAGACCCGAGAAGGCGCCAGCTCTCCCAGTCCTGCAGCAGATACTGTCCTTCTCCGGTGAGGGCCGCGACGAGGCTGGGTATTGGCAGAGCTGCCTTCGTGCCTAAATCCGCACAGCTGGACAACGTGGGCAGAGCCAGGTCCGGAGCGTGTACACGCTCAGTTCCTGACTGTCAGAGGAGCACAGACTTTCCAGGAGAGGACAGGAACCCTTCATTTCCCCTAATGGATGTCGTAGAAAGTTTCTACTAAATATTGCATAAAGTAACTCAAAACTATTCTGTGCTGAGTTTACGATGCAGTCTATGGCTCCCTTAAGAGAATAAATGCTAATAGAGAGAGAAATATTCACCAAAACTAAAAGTGGGAATTATTTATTTAGTCATTAATTGTGAGACTGACAAGTTAAAATTATTGTGCTAAAGAAATTTATTTCTTGCCTGGCTGGTTTGGCTCAGTAGTTAGAGCATCTGCCTGTGGACAGAAGGGTTTCAGGTTTGACTCCTGGTCAAGGGCATGTACCTGGGTTGCAGGTTCGATCCCCAACCCCAGTCAGGGTCATGTGGGAGGCAACCAACTGATGTCTCTCTCTCTCTCCCTTTCCCTCACTCCCTCCCTTCCACTCTTTCTAAAAAAATCAGTGGAAAAATATCCTTGAGTTAGGATTAACCAAAAAAAGAAAAAAATTCATTTCTTAAACACATAAATATTATCAAGGACATAATTTAAAGGTTTCTGTTTTAACTGTTCATTAAAAAAATAAAAGATCAGTTCAATAAACCAAACTCGAATAAGGTTCCGTTCTGGGGAGACAGGAAAACGTCCAGGGACAAAGAGACTGGGTGAGCAGGTACCAGAAGCGACAGGGTCTCAGATGAAGGAAAGACCTGAGCCTGCCAAAGGGGTTTTCCCAGATGCCGTCCTTCACCCAATAGCTATAGAAATAACAGACCCTTCAATTAATCTGGAACGTTCCCTTTTTTCTGTGCCTATCCTCCTCCTTGCCTTCTCTTTCTTTGGGACTGAGGTCAGCTTGCAGAAACGCCAGGCAGCAGCCCCTGATACCCCCAGGCAGTCTTCCACCTCTCCACCCGTGGGCACTGCTGGGGTCCGAGCCACCGTGCGCTGCGTTTCCTCGCGCCGCACCTCTGCTAGCAGAAGGTGAGCCTCCACAGCAAGGCAGGCCGTGCTTCCCTGAGCTGTCCCCACTCATCCGCACGCCATTCTGGACCCTTGGTTTGTGTTCGGTAACTTGATATACATTTAAAACTCAAATGTTAATGTACCTGATCTTGGCACTAAAGCTCTCCCAGGCATCTGCTGACTCCAAGTTCGCGGGGCACAAACCCCTGCCTGTAGTGGAAACCTGGGACCGCTTCTGGGAAATGAAATAAAGATTTCTAAATGTTTTCTGTCCTAGGTAATTACCATCAGGAAAACAGAAAAACCATGAAGCTACCTAGGAGTTCCTGCATGACAGACTCAGGGCTAGGAGGGTGGGGAGGAATATCAAATTTAAGTGATTTGTTTTATTTTTCTTAGTTAAAAAGCACTACGTACACATGTCGGCAAGAGTAGAAATTAAAAATAGACAAAAGAAGAAAATAAGAATTATTGGTAATCACTCCAGAGGCAGCCTCCACTGCTCCCAGTTCTGGCGAAACTTCAAGCCCACTGTGTTTGTTCTCATACGTATGTATTTCCCTTTCCAAAGGCAGGGGCAGTTTGAATACGCTGTTTCATAATACACTTTTCCATTTGGGATACATTCTGGGTATTTTCTCGTGTCTTGCGTTTTCTCTTGCACGTGATTCAGAATGACTGATTTCTTTTTGTCACACCCTCTGTGAACTTTGGAAGCAGGAGCTGTTGGCTGTGGCTGCACAGCAGATCCGAAACTGTGCCACCGCTCCAACACTGGTCCAAGACATCCTCAGAACATTGCAGTGTCTTCCTAACAGACCTCCCCTTCAGACCTTTGCCCCTTCAGCCAGAGCGGTCATTTCAAAACCTGAGTCAGATCACATGGTTTCTCTGCCCAGCCCTCCGCAGGCCCCTCCCTCTGCAGGCCCCTCCCTCCGCAGGCCCCTCCCTCCGCAGGCCCCTCCCTCCGCGGGCTCCTCCCTCCGAAGGCCCCTCCCTCCGCGGGCCCCTCCCTCCGCAGGCCCCTCCCTCTGCAGGGTGCTCTTCCAGTGCTTACCATGATCAGCAGCTCCTGGGCTGGCCGTCCGCCTCCCGTTGCCAGCCTCTCTTTCCCTCTTGCACACTCCAGTCAGCTGAGGTGGCTTCCCTGCTGTTCCTTGAAGGTGCTCCAGCCTTAGGGCCATGCATTTGCTGCTCCTTCCTCCTAGCACACTTTAGAACAATCTCTCTGTCTCTCTCTCTCCATATCAGCAAAGCTTGCTTCCTTGCCTCCTTCAAGCTTGTACTTAAATGTCATCTTCTCAATGCGACCTTCCCTGACTCCCCCACTTAATATTTTCTAGCTCCTCCCCAAGCCTTGCCCACACACATTACACCTTCCTGCCCCGCTCCACTTTTCTTCACAGCCCAGTAGCGCCCTCTAATAATCCACAGACTGTACTTACAGAAAACATGCCTATGTCTGCGGCCTTTACCCCCCCCCCCCCACAAGCCAGCACGTGGCTGGGCGAAGCCGGCCTTCCGCCCTGGTGCTCACTGGTTCCTTAGGCCCGGAGCAGTGCCTGCTGCAGAGCAGACGCTGATAAGCGAGTGCTGGACGGAGGAGGAACATGCCACGTGTGAGCACACCGTGCTGAGGTTGACCAGCCTCTGTCGGTGGGCTCGAGGTGCATCTGTGCCATTACTGTAATAGTTAATACTGAGATGCTATCCAAGCCATGATGCTGAGCCCTTTTGCTCATACACAACTTATTTCTTGAAAACAAATTCTCAGTCAGGTATACATTTAAAAATATTTTTTTTCTTTATTGATTTTAGAGAGACAGGAAGGGAGAGGGAGAAAGAGACAGAAACATAGATGAGAGAGAACATCAATTGGCTGCCTCCTGCACACTTTCCACTGGGGATCGGACCCACAACCTGGGCATGTGCCCTGACTGGGAATCCAACCAGCAGCCTCAACCACTGAGCCACACTGGCCTGGCAGGTTACGTTTTTAAGGCTTACAATACCTAGTGCCAATTTACTTTCCAAACGCTCACGTCAAACAACTCTTTAAGCAACTGCCTGCCAATGACCATTTGCTCACACCCACATCAACTGGGTAAGACCAGGAATTCCCACGTGTGTGGAGTCCCTGGTCCACACTGCTTATCAGAAAATACAGTAAAGTGTTTCAGTACTTTTGAAACTGGGGTGAAAGGATCTAACTCATTGAACCAAAACCTTCCAAAGAGACTGGAACACCCGAGAGCAAATGAGATGGGTGGTACACCTGGGGTGTTGTCGAGGAGAGGGGGATCTTGGTCCAACCACATGAGGATGGAATAGCACCACCTGCCCCCAGCTGTGGTTGGCAGCACTGAGCCAATAAGAAAAAAGGAGCCACACATGTTTGTCTGCACTGTTATTTTCTTATTCAACAGGTAGCCTTGGAGCTTCTATTCCATGCAAGGCTCTGTGCCCAGTGCAGCTGGGATGCCAAATGCATGCTGGTCCCTGCCTTGGAAATAGCAGCAGCCTGGTCAGGTTGTGTGAGTCACCCCTGGAGAGAGATGAACAGCCCCAGATGAGGGCATGAAAGAGAAGAGACCTCTGTGGGGTCAGGGATTTCAGCAGGTGACAATGACATTTGTGGAGGGTTTCCTGGTGCCAGGCAGTGTTCTGAGTGCTCTTCAGGTCACTGAGGGCTCACAGTAACCCTTGAGGTAGATACTAATAGCTCCACGTGTTAGAAAAGAGAAAACTGAGGCACAAAGAGATGACTCTCCTGCTCAATGGTGCAAAGGGGGTTCGTGATGGGTCACGGAGATGGGTTCTGGAATGCTCACTAATCACCATTCTGTGCAAATGTCATGTTTAAGTTTCCATCACCACGTCACAAACCACTCCGAAATCAAACCACAGCTGCAGTTCTATTCTGCTCATCAACTCTGGGCGGGAATTTGGAGAGATCTCTCTGCCTCACCGCTTGGGGCTGTGCTAGGAGGGAACAGCTGAAGCTGAGTCACGTGGTGGCATCCACAGTCGCCCGCACCATGAGTGATGCTGTCAGCTGCGACCCGGGTGGGACCACAGCTGGGACGCCCACATGTGGCCTCTCTGGGTGGCCTCCGTGCAATCAGACATCTTACACGGCTGTTTAAGGCTCTAGAGGCGAGTGTCCCAGCAAATATAGCTCGAGTGGCATCCCCTCTGTGGACCTAGCCCTGGGTGCCAGGCAGAGTCCGAGCCCACCTTGCTTTCACAGGAGGAAATATTCCCCTCCTTCTAGGTGGGGAATGTCAGTAGTAGACTTCACGTGTAGAGCAGTTTCAGGCTCATAGCGAAGGCGAGTTCCCACGTACTCCCTGTGCCACACGTGAGGTTTCCCACACTGTCTGCACCCTGCCAGAGTGTACATTGTTACAACTGCCGAACCTACTGTGTGTGGACGTAAGTTTTCAATTCCTTTGGCATATATCAAGGGGCACAATGGCTGGATCACATGGTAAGCATATTTTTAATTTTGTAAGAAGCCGCCGAACTCTCTTCCGAAGTGCCTGTGCAGTGGGTCATGCCCGACAGCAGCGAGTGGCAGGTCCTGTTGCTTGCAGCTGCTTCTAGAGGTGGTCACACTTCACAAAGAACCTGAAGCTGGTAAAGGATCGTGGGCTGTGGATAAGTGAGATTAGCAGGTGAACAGAGGAGGCGCGAGGAGAGGCTAGGTTTGAAATCACCTTCTGGGAAACCATGACTTCAGACAGGACTTAGGCACAGGAGTGGCTAGTAGACCGGCCACTGGCTTGCCCCCTGGGGACATAATCATGTCCCCTCACACTCTGGGCACTGCTGTTTAGATTGCTCAGCCCCCTGCAAACTTCCCAGGCAAAGCCGCTGGGGGGTCTCTTTCTTCTTCTCCTTTGGGATCTGTGTAGTAAGGAAGTTTGTCTCACCCAAAGAGAGATCTGACCTTTGTCCCTGGCTCCGGAGATAACCTTTCAACCCTGGGAATTCCCTGAGTGGTTGGAGAGTCTTTGCTGTTCATGGTGAGTCCCTGGGACATACCTGAAAGTTTATGCCAATGAGGTAACTCCTGATGGGCTCCTCCCAGGTTCCCCTGGTAGCACAGCGGGGGGGGGGGGGGCAGCCCTGGGTCCCATCATGGGGGCAGTCAGTGAGTCAGACATGCCCGTGTAATGAAGCACCAGTAGCTCCGGACACCAAAGCCTGAGCCCCCTGGTGCACTGCTCCACCCATGTTGTCACACATGGGTGCTGAGAGGGCGAGTCGTCAGCGGAAGCTTTGTGTTTGGGATCCCCCCGACTCTCCCCCAGTGTGTCTTCCTTGGCTGGACTGAATCCCCCCCTGCAACAAAGAAATAGAACAGCCATGAGTACAACAGCTTTCAGTGAGTTCTGGGCGTCCTGCCCCTGAACTACTGGAACTGGGACTTTGCAGCGGGACTAACTCCGGTAAGGTCCCCTCTGCCTCTGTGCCTCCTAGACAACAGGCAGCTTTGAGCTGTTTGTCGTCCAGCTGTTCCACGTGCTGCTGGTGCTCGCCGCCCATGGCAAAGGGGTTTGTCGGAGGACCGACAGGTTGCTCGTCTTCAGCTCGCATCTAGCAGTTCAGACGTTGTTACACAGATCGGATCAGCAAGCACCTGACTCTGTGTGCAAGTGTGTAACCTGCACTTGTGTGGTGTGGAAATTACACTTTTTTTTTTTTTTTAAATAAAATGGCCTCTCGCCCTTGTGTTTTGCACATGGCAAGGCCATTTTTGTTTGTCATCAGAGGGCGCATTTATCAAATGAAGCCGAAGTCCTCCATGTGTGCTTACTTTGACCTTCCAGATTAAGCAAGTCCTACAAGGGCAAAGGGCCTGACAAGCATTTAGTATTAATTAGTTCTTGCAAGTCTCTGGGGAGAAGGTAAGCGTTCTTGGGAACGGACAAAATGGATTGTTTCATTAAGCAAGTGAACCACCCCCGAAACTCTGAGCTCTGTCTGCCCATGGGTTGTCCCTGCTCTGGGCTGGTGGAGGGGTCTGGTGCCCCCCAGGCTGGAGGGCAGGCATGGATCAGGGCACAACATACCGTGTGTGCTTGGCTCTTTCTTTCCCCTCCACCGACAGCCTCACTCCGAATTCCAGGTTTTTCCCTATTTAGGAAATGAATTTGGCTAGGATTCCCACCTCCCAGTTATATTTGGATGTTCAAAAGGGGAGCTTGCTGGTGTCTGTTGCTGACACGAAGTGAAATTTGCTTGGGCTAAATCTCTGTCCTTTACAACCCACAGATTCTCAGGGAAGTATTTCAGTACTCGAGTATTTCCATGGTGACTTTTGCCTGCTGGAAGGCTGTTTGCTTCTCCCCCTCTGCTCCCCTCCTTCCAGAAACGGGCTGGAGGTGCCGATGGGCAGGGAGAATCCTGTGCCACCTCCGGCCCCGGAACCTGCCCTTCCGTGGAGTGCATCAGCCATCAGAGCCGAGTCCTGCGCCCCGCAGGGTGTTTCTGTCGCGTGCTTGCAGCTAAAGGGGCTGTAGACTCTCTGGGCTCTCATGGTCGCCTCGCCCCGCTCCTGTCTGTCCCAGCTGCCACAGTCGCCTTCTTCTCCGGGTGGGTGGTGCTGGGAAGTGCTGTGGTTCACCAGTACCAGCTCTCCGCTCCTGTCAGGTGACAGTTTCCCACAGGTTGAATTCAGGCATGGCCAGGTGATGAGTTCTGGACCAAGATGAGAAAGTAAAGATGTGTGTCCCTTCTGCGCTAAGACACTTACTTGCCAGAGCTTCCCTGGTCTGCTGGGGGACCCTGAAACCCCACACAGACAAGGCAGTGTTAGAAGGTGCAGAGTCACTTCGTGGAGCAAAGCCCTACTCTGCGCCACCCACCCATGCTGGAGACCCAACCCATGGAGCATGAGGGGAAATATCCTTTGGGCTCTGAGATTTTGGTGGTGTTCGTAACTATAGCCTTGCCTAGCTTATGCATTGACAAACTACTGCCCGTGGGCCAAATCTGGGCCCCTCCAAGTGTGTGTAAATAAAGTTTTATTGGAATACAGCTACACCCATTCATACGCACCCATCGCATGTACACATAACTGCTTTCATGCTGTGGAATGATGGTATGAATGGTTGTGACAGGCCACACAGCCTGCAAAGCACAAACTGTTTGCTATTTGGCTTTTTAGAGAGAGAGTTGGCTGATGCTTGCCTGTCCTGACTGACACGCTCAAGGAAAGTTTTAAATGATTAATCTGATGACATAAAGGTGGAGGCCCAAAACGGATTCTTAAATAATGTCAGATTAGTTTGCATGATAACCACGGTTGTTGAATTTGCAGGTGTTATTGAATAACGCCTTGGTCAGACTTGGGGAGAATCTTTCTTCTTGGGGCCTCTGGGTTCAGGATTGGGAGAGACGCCCTTTCTCTGTAACTTTGGGAAGTGAGGACTAGGGTGGGGAAGAGGCTGTGGCAAGAAATGAAAACCTCAGGACTCTGCAGGGACTGAGCGAGTTTTCACCACTTTCCATTAAAATCCAGACATTAATTCACTCACAAGCACGTGAGCTGCCATTTACTAAGTCCAGAGCCAAATAAACGGCCCAGAGAAATCACTGGGCAGTTAGCATGGAGTGTGATAGATGTCAGCACAGGAGGGGACCAGCGGCTGGTGAAGGGTCTTCCTGGCCTCTCCCCCACCCTTGATCCAGCCAAAGTGGTAACTGGTGTGCCGAATTCCCTGACACTGAAGCCGAGCAAAGGCTAAGAACTGGTGACTCACCTGCTCGAGTGCTTGGGAATTTCCTTCGCTCTGGGACAGTCTCTTCACACCCAGACGCACAGCAACTCCTAGACCCTCGCCCCAGGCAGAGCCCGCTGGTTTGCAACACAAGCGCTTTGCCCGTGACATCTGTCATCGGCTCTTCCCTAACAGACAGCATGGAAAGAACAGGAGCTGTGATCTTCCTGGGTGTGTGTGTGCGTGTGTGTGTGCGCACGTGCGTGCACAGGCGGGGTGGGGGGGAGGAAGGCCCCTGCAGTGGGAGGAAGGGGCTGGTAAGCTGCGTGTGAGGAGAATGGGCGAAGCCGCACACGAGCCCAGTGGTAGTAAAATGTGAACTCTGCTGTCTGTGGTTTTGTATGAAGTTTGCCTTCCCCACATTCGTACCTCCAACAAACCGATTTAGTGCCCATTTCTAGCCATCAACTTATTTCAAGTTCGGTTACCTAGGAAACAGAGGGCACACTGCTGGGACAGTCCTGTGCCGAGCAAGCCTATTAAAGCCCATCAGCTCGGCTCCCAGCACTGAGCACGGACAGTTCCAACCTCCAGCCAGGGCTTGTTTATTTATTTTACTGCCTCGGCAGTAGAAAGAATGACTGAACCACTCAGTTTATCGACTGGAGCAGCTGTTCCCCTGCATCCCTCTGATACTCCAAGCCCCTGGAGCTGGTGGCAGCCTGGACACTTGTGGTGACGGTAAGTCATCACCGGGGAGCCAGGCAGCTTCCCTCCTCCAACCTGCGGGGACAGGGGCCCGAGCTGAGGCTCTGCCGGAGTCCGAACACGTGCAGGGTGTGCATGGCCTCCTCACAGGAACACACACCTGCACGTAGAACTTTGCATGTAATTGAATGGAGAAACTAGATGCCCCCAGGCTAAATATTTTTGATCTAAGTTTATTCCACTGGGGGCAAGTTTTGAGAAAAAGTAAATAAACTTTAGACGTGTCCAGATTCAACAATCCACTGTTCCGTAAACTATCCGACCCAAAGGAAAGCTGTATTTCCCGTGTACCTCCCCAGGGACCTCATAGTCCACCCAGGCTGTTCTAAAAATGGGGAACTTGACAGAGACCACACTGGAGTGTCTCCAGCCTTGTCTGTTTTCACACAGCCTAAGAACTAAATGGTTTTTACATTTTTAAGTGTAAAATGTCCAAAAGACTATTAGCATTTTGGGGGAAAGAGTTGCTCAAGAAGTTGAGGGCATTGCTTCTTGGCCAGAAAAAACGAAAATAGTTACTCCCCAACCTTTGTGTACAGGTTTGCCAGCCCCTCTGCGCTTGCTCGGCGGGGGGCGGACGGTGGCTCCCAGGCCTCCCTTGGCCTCGCCCGTGATGGCTCTTAACTCCCAGGCCGCGGGCCAAGCACAGATGCGGCTCTAACTTTCAAGGATGTCTACCCAGTCAGTGTTTTAGGACCAGGAAATGAGCACGTGGGAGGGAGCATCATGGGCCCCGTGAGCCCGCTGTGAGCTGAGCCTCAGCCAGGACTCCGCTTATTACTCTGCTGTTATGTTCCCAGTCCAGGTGGGCGGGCACAGTGCGGTCACTTGCTCTGTGGCTCCACAATGTCAGCTTGGCCACAGTTATCCAAGGAAGACCGTAGGTCCCTGGAGGAAGCTTGAGAGAGCGTTGCCTCGTGCACTTGCTGTGTGTTGCAGGGCTGGTCTGCCTGCCCCTCCCCCTCCCTTCCCGGGGACCCAGCCTCTCCTTTGGTCAGCAGGCTCTGGACCTAAAATCTGGATCAGGTCCAGAAACTGAGCAGAGCTGAGGCATTGCCCTCGGCCTCCAGCTCGTCTCCCCCGGACTCCGACGGCACCGGTGGAGCGCCAGCTTTATGGGCTGCCGCCTAATTTGCCTCTAAGGGCTCCAAGTTCTCTTGACTGTTTCTCTAACTCCCCGTGGGTCAGGCCCCCTGGCTGCCCACTCACTGTGGAAGTTGCCCCAACCTGGCCTTGGACAGTGACTGCCCAGAAGTGGCACTGTTGTTACGGAGTCCTCTCGGCCCCTGAGCCCAGGCCATGGCAGCATCTCCGGCAGAGCCCCCACTGAACGCCTGGTGCCCCGGAGCCCCTGCCCCAACGCCTCCCTCAGGGCTCTGGGCTCAGGGAACCCCGGGACTTCCTCTGGAGCGTCCTCCCCCGCGGAGTTTTCCGGCCTGGGGCAGTGTGTCCACCTGAGTATGTGTGTCCCTCGAGCAGCCTCATCTCCTCCACCTCACGATTTCTACCTCGCTTGGTGCATCTGCCGCTGTTCCCACCAGAGGCCATGCTGGTGGCATCCGCACCATCTCCGGGGGCCCTTACCTGGGTGTTCCATCCTGGAGCCTTGGAGGTGCTCCCAAACCAGTACGTGCCCCTTATCCAACCCCATGCTCCACCCCCTCGCTTCTGCACCCTCAGAGTCCTGCCCTGTTCCTTTGGGGTATCATCCCCTTCCTCCCTCCCAGGCCCAGCCTGTCCTGCCCAGGTGATGTTATGACTTACCCTCAGTATGGGGCCTGCAGCCAGAAGGGGAGGTGGGTCAGAGCCTCAGAGGAGCACAGGTGTTTTTGCACAGCTTCAAGCCAGGAGCCAGGGAGGAGGGGCCACTCTGTAGGCCCAGAGAGGTCAGCAGAATCTGGGCTTTTGAGGTTCTCAGCACCATCACCCCAGGTGCCCTCATCCCATGTGTCAGGGTCGCATTCTGCCCGCACCAGGGCCCTGGCCTTGGCACAGCAGGCCTGCCTGGTTAGAGGGTGTGTCCGTCCCTGCAGCTCTGCTGCTCTGCAGACTGAGTGGTCTGCCTTGTCTTCAGTCTTGTCTGCCCTCCCACCTCTTCATATACTCCCCAGGAGGCCCTCTAGCTTCAAACCTACCTAATGGCTGAGCAGTCGCTCTCGGCTTCTGTCCTTTCCCAGAAGTCAGCAGTACCACCCAACCCGCTGTCCTCAGAGCAGTGCTGCTCCCTGTCACGCTCCCCACCAGCTGACAACCACACTCCCTACCCCTGCTGAGCCAGCCGGCTCCCCACTGACAACCACTCCCTGGCCCTGGGGAGCCAGCTGGCTCCCCGCTGACAACCACACTCCCTGCCCCTGGTGAGCCAGCCGGCTCCCCACTGACAACCACACTCCCTGCCCCTGGTGAGCCAGCCGGCTCCCCACCGGCAATCTCGTGCCAGGAAGGCCTGGACGCCACCTTCCAGCAGTGATGGGGTTTTCCTCAGTCTGGTGACAGGTGACCCAGCTCCAGTTTCCCGATATACCAACTGTCGTGCATGGGGTGCCCTGGAGAGCTGACTCTTGGGAGAGCTCTAAGAGCCACACGCATGGAGGGAGAGGAAGGAGGCAGAACTGGGCAGGACAGCGTCGGCTGTGACATGGCTCCCCTCTGGGGCTGGAGGGGCCCTGCAGAGTGGGCCCTACTGGAGTCCTTCGTACCTTCCATCACTGGGTGGAGCCACCTGGAAAGGGTGTGTCACCTTGGGCAAGGTGACTCTTTCCAACTTTGGCACTTGGACATTTGAGGTCCCTCTTGTGGTAGCACTTGCAGCGGCCAGGAAGTCGGTTGTTCCCAGAGGGCACCTGGGCAGCACACGCGGGTGCCCTGACCCTCGCCGGACCCTCCGCCCTCCTGTCCCAGCGGCTCCTGACAGCGCCAGCGGGACAGCTCTTCTCATCGCTCTAAGTGTCAGGTTTTCCTAAGTTTACAAAAGAAAGTTTAAAATGGACATATGCCCATTTTAGAAAAGCAGGGGAAATATAGTTAAGCAGAAAGCAGAGTTGCCTGTGGGCGCACCACCCAGAGGCAGACATCTTTACCCCGACGTGCCTCCTGCCTCTCGCTCCCCATTTTTCACACAGTTGTATGTCCAGTGTTCAACGTTGTGTCCTCATTTTCACTTAGCATTATAAGATGAGCAGCATCCCAAACTGTGTAAACATCGATTTTAAAGGTAAATTGTTTCTGGTTACAAAAACAGTAACGCTTCATAAAAGAAACTTCCTTTAGAAGTAACCATAATTGAATTTTTGTTGCAGAGACCTCCAATTTCTGTGTGTGTGTGTGTGTGTGTGTGTGTGTGCTTATAAATAAAATTAGGGAACGTTTTCTAAATGTTACAATTTGGGGAATGTTTTTCACACCAACAACCAATTCCCCGACACCAACTGTGTACCCTGCAATTCAACACAGTTCTGCACTGTCTCCCAGTGAGTGTCAGACCCCGTAGGTTTAAAGATTCAGTCCCACGACTGCCCCCATTTCAAAGGCCAGCTGCAAGAGTTCAGGGAGGCCACCCCTACTTCTGACCACCCAGCTGACGGCAGGGGGTCCCCGAACCCCTTCCTCGGGGTGGGCAGTTTGCTAGCATGGCGTACAGAGGCAGGAAGCCCCGGGGCAGAAGGATTCCCACGAACAGCTGGCTGCAGAGGTACGCGGGCGGGGTCTGGAGGCCTGAGTGTGGGCTGCCGGCCAGCGGGTTGGGGTGCCCGGCTCTCCCAGCACATGGATGTGCTCGCCAACTCGGAATCTTGCTCGGGGTTCTTACAGAGCTGAATCTCCACTCCCATCTCCTCTTCTCACAAACTCAGGTGTGCAGGAGGGGTCCTGTGAGTGCAGAGGCACACCGGTCACGGAAGGAGCTTCAGGGTTTAGGAGCTCTCGCCAGGCGCCGGCGTGAGCTCCTAAAACACAGTTTATTCTTGCATTATTGTGTATTGATTATTGTATTATTTTCCATGCGAACTGTGGAGAAAAGCAGAAACTGTAGATCTAGTTTTACCTCACCCTATATATACCATAGCTTAATCAATGTCCTTTTGGAATATTTTTCTAATGTAAATAATCCCCTGATGAAGATCCTCACATATAGATCTTATGTTCATCTCCAATCATTTCCTTGGCATAAAATCTTAGACATAACACTACTGGACAGTCTATAAACATTGTTGCCCAATTTCCCTCTTGAAAGTTGAACTAACGGACCCCCTATAGAAGTGTCTGCAGACACCACGTGGGCAATTGTTATGCTTTCGTAACCGTATATCAAGTTTGTTCCAGAAGTGTCCATTAAGGTGTGTGCCCACTCCGAGAGTCTCTGAGAGGGGAATTCCTTACCCACGGTTTCTTCTGAAGAGGCAGCCTACACAGCCATGCTCCTATAACATAAAAAACCTACTTTCCCAGGAGCCCCCTCACCCGAGGCCAGCAGCCTGTAGGCTTGGGGCACCCGCGAGAGGGCCTGGCGGCTGGAGACTCGGCCCTATGGAGTGACTGCTGTTCACCAGACTGGTCAGCTTCTCTCTTGGAAATAGCAGCTGGAGACATAAACTCTGTCATGTACCAATGGAAGTTTAAGTTTAAATGAAAGATGCAGTAGTATCGTGATGGGTCATGGCAAGATAAAGTCATAAGGAATCAAACACTATGAGAAGGAGAACTCCATTGAAAGGAGAAAAGCGGAAGTCGTGAGATGAGAGAAGAGCTAGGTGATGGGGGAGGAAGCTGGTTTTGCCGGGCAGGCTGGGGTGGAATGAACAGGGAGGAGTCGCTGGAACTGGGGGATGACAGAGTAGCGCAGGGAGCACCCCTGACCTCACGTCCCGGAAGCCCTGGAACTGCCTTGGACCCACTCGCTGTTCTCCTGGGACCGGGCCGAACTGCAGCTCCTGTTCTTTGCTTGTCATATCACTGACATTTTAATATAGCTTTTCTATCCCCATTGATTTGAATTAGTCTTAGAACCAAATGAGCCTAAAGTAACATGAATAATTCATAAGCATCACAATTTTCTTAGCTATAACTGTACTGGGGAAATTGTTTTACTTTTATTCAGGTTGCTTACTTCTTTCATTGTCGTTGGCCGTTGTAAGCGGGCTATGATAAACATCTTTGTGCACTGAACCAGGTGTGAGTCTGAAGGTATGTGTGTGTGTAGCATCCTTCTCTTAGTCAGGACTGTCACAGCAAGGCTTGTTCATCAAGGCCAAGAACACTGATTTCTCTTTCATCATGAAGACAAGAGTTCTTGGGACATGCAGAGTTGCACCTGTTGGTCTCCAAGGCCTCTTTCTCAAAGATCTGTTGTCTCCAGCTCTTTCAGATGCTCGCAGATCTCAGGATCGCCAATCCAGGCTCCTCTGAGCCAAGGGAGAGGAGAAGGAGCCTAACCTTAGACACGACATTGCTTCGCGTTTGCATCGTGATTGTCCTCTCCCAGCCCACAGGCTGTGCTTTTCTATCATTAAACAGTTTCTAAACTTTCACCAGTTAAATAACTTCTCTGATTGGACTGAAACAGAGGTGGACAGAAGAATTTACTATATGTATGTGTACATGTTTGTCTATGTCTATATTTTCATATATATCTATGTCTATATCTGTGAGTGTCTGTGTAGTTAAAGAAGTGGATGTTTAGTCCCGACTGGTGTGGCTCAGTGGGTTAAGCATTGTCCCATGCACCAAGAGGTCACCAGTTCGATTCCCGGTCAGGGCACATGCCTGGGTGTTGGGCTCAATCCCCAGTAGGGGGTGTACAGGAGGCAGCTGATCAATATTTCTCTCTCTCTCTCTCTCTCTCTCCCCCCCCTCTTTAAAATCAATAAAAACATATTTTTTAAAAAGAAGTGGAGGACATACAAATGGCCAAGAGACATGAAAAAGTGCTCAACATCACTAATCATCAGAGGGATACAAATTAAAACTACTATGAAGTATCACCTTATACCTGCCAGAATGGCCGCCATCACCAAATCTTCAAACAACAAGTGCTGGTGAGGGTGTGGAGAAAAGGGGACTCTAGTACATAGCTGGTGGGAATGCAGACTGGTGCAGCCACTATGGAAAACAATATGGTGTTTCCTCAAAAAAATGAAAAATTGAACTGCCATTTGACCCAGCGATCCCAATTCTAGAAATATATCCCCAAAATCCTGAAACATCAATCAGAAAGAATGCACCCCTGTGTTCATAGCAGTGCTATTCACTGCAGTTAAGATCTGGAAACAGCCCAAGTGCCCATCGGTAGATGAGTGGATAAAACAGCTGTGGTACATTTACACAATGGAGTACTATGCAGCTGTAAGGAAGAAAGATCTCTTACCCTTTGAGATGACATGGAGAGACCTGGAGAATATGATGCAAAGCAAAATAAGCCAGTCAGAGAAAGACAAGTACCACATGATCTCACTTATTTGGGGAACATAATGAACAAAAGAAACTGATGAACAAAATAGACCCAGAGACATGGAAGCAGGGATCAGACTGACTAACCTCAGAGGAAAGGAGGTGGGGGGAGAGAGATAAACCAAAGAACTGATTTGCATGTATGCAAACCAATGGACACTGACAACAGTGCGGTGAAGGTTGGTTGGGCAGGGGGGAGCAGGGAGAAGGGTGTCAGTGGGGGAAAAAGAAGAGATATCTGTAATACTTCCAATAATAATAAAAACAAGAAGTGGATGTTTAAAATTGAGAGAGAGAGAGAGAGGAAGGGAAGGAGAAGGTAGGGAAGGGAAGGAGGAAGGAAGAGAGGGACAGCTACAAAGATGTTCAGGTCTGTAGGTTGTTGGCATCTTGATGACCATCCATGGAAGTCCTCTCCAAATTATAATTATTATTTTCAGTGATGTTTCTTTCACAGCTTAATCCTCTGAAAAGGATTAGAGGTGCTCAGTTTGTGCCATGGCCATGAATAAACTGCTCCTGGAGAGTCTGGCTGCATAATTGTCCCCAGTGTTGGCATATAACACATACCTGCTGGTCTCTGAGAGTCCGACAGTCTGATCAGTGAGGGTCCTTTCCCAGGGGCTGGAAAAGCAGAAATTCTCAGACACTTGCTTTTTACAGAGTCTTCTAATACTAGCCTACAATATTGTTATTTTATTTCGAAATTGAACAGAAAATCAACCAGATTAGGTATAATTGGTGTCAATTGAATATTAGGACTCACTACTTTTGTCTCACGCAATAATTTTCATTTTCATTTCAATCATAATGTTTCCATGTTCCACCAGATGTAGAACAGAATGGGGTCCAAGTACAATAAAATTCTCCCCTGCCAAAGGCCACCACTACCTAAAGTTGGCAACACTCCAGAAATTGATCTGGCAGGCCAAACCACAGCATGCAACATCTGTGGCTCACTAGCTGATGCGCAGAAATTAAACTGAGTCCAGTGAGCTGTTTAGAGTGTTGGGGTGTGTGGTTTGTATAAAGTTAGATTACACACTGGTTAGGGACACAAAGCAATGACCATTTGGTAAACCCATACCTGTGTTAAGTGCATTTTGGGTTAGAATTTTTTTTTTTTTTGGCATTAAAAAAACAACAACTTATCTATATTGTTGAATGTATTACAGATATTCCTCTTTTTTACCCCGACTCCCTCCTCTCCAATCCCACCCCCCTCCTGCTTTCCCTACACTATTGTCTGTGTCCATTGGTTATGCATATATGCATATAAGTTCTTTGGTTTCTCTCTTCCCACCCCACCTCCCCCCTTCCCTTTGAGGTTCATTAGTCTAACAACCAATTCGTACTTCTTAATTCCTTCATCTTTTTCACCCAACTCCCATCCCATCTGGCAACCAACAAAAAGTTCTCTATCTATGAGACTGTTTCTGTCCTGCTTGCTCATTTTGTTTGTAGATTCAATTGTTGATAGATATGTATTTATTGCCATTTTATTGTTCATATTTTCTTTTATCTTCTTCTTCAAGAAGACCTGTCAACATTTCATATAATACTGGTTTGGTGATGATGAACTCCTTTGGCTTTTTCTTGTCTGAAAAACTCTTTATGTGGCCGTTAATTCTAAATAATAGCTTTTCAGGATAGAGTAATCTTGGTTGTAGGTCTCTGCTTTTCATCACTTTAAATATTTCTTGCCACTCCTTCCTGGCCTGCAAAGTTTCTATTGAGAAATCGGCTAACAGCTTTATGGGAGCTCCCTTGTAGGTAACTAACTGCTTTTCTCCTGCTGCTTTTAAGATTCTCTCTTTGTCTTGAACCTTTTGCATTTTGATGATGATGTATCTTGGTGTGGACCTCTTTGGATTAAACTTGTTTGGGACTCTGTGCTTCCTGGACTTGTATGTCTGTTTTGCCCTCTCTCTTCTCCTTCTGGCACTCCCATGATGTGAATTTTGGTATGCTTTAAGTTGTCCCACAAGCTCCTTATACTATCCTTAAATTTTTGGATTCTTTTTGCTGTTCTGATTGGGTGTTTTTTGCATCCTTATATTCCAAGTTGATGGTTTGCTTATTGGCTTTACCTACTCTACTATTGATTCCCTGTATATTATTGTTTATTTCAGTTAGTGCATTCTTTATTTCTGACTGGTCCTTTATTATGCTTTTAAGGCCCTCACTAAGTTCATTGAGCATCCTTATAACAGTGTTTTGAAGTCTGCATCTGTTAGATTGCTTATCTCCATTTCATTTAGTTCTTTTCCTGGAATTTTTTTTTTTTTTTTCATTTGGGACACGTTTCTTTGTCTCCTCATTTTGGCTGCCTCCCTGTGTATGTTTCTGTGTATTATGTAGAGTTGCTATGTCTCCTAGGCTTCCTAGGGTGGCCTGTTGTAGTAGGTGTCCTGTAGAATCCAGTGGTACAGCCTCCCTGATCACCCAGCTGGGCCCTCAAAGTGCACCCCTTGTGTGAACTTTACACCCTTCTTCTGTAATTGAGTCTTGATTGCTGTTGGGATGTCAATAAGAGGGATTTACTCAGGCTAATTAGCTGCAAGGACTGGCTGTGCCTACTAGCCACTGGCCTCTGACTACCTTGGAGGATCAGCTGTGTAGGGGCCCACAACACAGAGTAAGACTTACTTCAGCAGGGCTCTGGTACCCACTGAGTCCACTCCTTGAGTGTGGTGCTTGTGGAGGTGGTTGGGTGGTGGTGCTTTGACGTGGTCTGAAGCTGTCCACTGGGTGTACTGGCTCTGGGCCAAGATCAGCCACTGCCTGTGTTCTACCCAGGGCCACCAGGCATAAGCTACAAAGAGATTTGCTGATGGCTGCTTCTTGTGCTAGCCTTGAAGGTGCACAGACAAAGCCAAGCTGTGAACCGAGGCTGGCTGCTTCTATTGCCAGGCCTGGGGCCACTTAGTGAGAGGTATGGAGCTTGCTGTGGCCAGATGCTGCTTGTTTGAGAGAATTTAGAAAAATCTAAACCAGGAGCCCAAACAGGCCAATCCTATGGGAAAGCCACTGGAAACAGCTTGGGAGGGATTGAAAGTTGGATGGAGTGGGGCCTCAGGGAATCACCAGGGCGGGGCAAACAGTGTGAACCAGGTTGCTGGAGTCCCAGATATGGCGGCTGTCTGCCTGCCCTGTTAGGGAAGGGCTCACGAAAGGAACAACAGCCTCCACCAGCACGTCTGTCTGAGAGGAAGCTGCTTCTCCAGTCCTCATCCTGAAGCCAAACAGTTCTTCCCTGTATGTCTCTGGTGCCATTCAAGCTGCCTCCCCTCTGAGCTTAGAGGGAGCAAGTCTGAGTAAGTTTGTGCACGGGCCCTTTAAGAGGAGCAACCTGGGGCTCCAGAAGCCTCAGCCTCCCTCAGCCTCAGTTCCTACTGGTTTTTCCAGCCAGAAGTGGTGGGGATTCTCTTCCTGGCACTGGAAACCTGAGCTGGGCGCCCGGTGTGGGACAAGGACTCCTCACTCGTCAGGGAGGACCTTCCCAGCCGAGGTGTCCTCCTGATTTTTATCTGCCACACGTAGGTGTGGGGCCAGCCCGTCCTCACCTCTGACCCTCCTACCAGTCTTGATGTGGCTGCTTCTTTAATTCCGTAGTTGTAGGACTTCCATTCAGCTCAATTTCAGGCAGTTCTGAAGGATGGTTGTTCTGTAGTTTAGTTGTAACTTTGATGTGGTTGTGGGAGGAGGTGAGACCGTGTTTACCTACCCGCCATCCTGACCAGAGTCGGTGTTAGGTTTTTTTAGCTTTTATTTTTAAGTCTAAGAGAGGTAGGAAACTAATATACTATTTATTTACCTTTGCTTTCCCCAAAATACTTCTTTATAAAAAAAATAACTCCCTCTCACAATAATTCTTCTTTTTTTCTTCCCTAACCCGGGGACATTTTTCCATTTTTTGTTCAGATAGAGTGGGAGGGGGGGAGAGGAAGAGAGAGAGAGAGAAACATCGATAGCGGGAACCGAACCCGGGTCTCCCTAGACCGCAGGCCGACGCTCTAACCGCTGAGCCAAACCAGCCAGGGCGAGACATTCTTAGTAAAAGCACCGCGTGATAGAGTCCTGTTTTCTCAGTGTGACTGAGGCAAATGGGAGAATCCCTGTTGGTGGGTGTCAATAATTATAATGAAGGGAGCATTTGATTTGTGAGTGGTGAAAAAAGTTGGATTCTGGCAAGATGGAGCTCTCTGAAATAGGTCGGCTCTTCGATCCCCTGTTCCTCACAAACACGTGGGTGGCGTGGCACGCTGTGTGCACTGAACCCTTCGGCATGCAGCCCCTTCCGTGTGCTTCTGAGCACTGCAGGGCTGGACGGCCAGGGTTTGGGAGGTGCGAGGGCCTCCCAGTTAGGTGCTGTGTTCATATGTATGGCTAGGTAACAAATGACTCCACAGCCTAGCCACTAATACAGGAGACGGTTATTCTCACCCCTGGTTGGGGGCCAGGGGACGGGAGCAGCTTAGCTGGGCCGTGCTGCTGCAGGGCCCTCATGCAGCCGAGATACCCACTGGGCCGCCCGTCTGTGCAGCTGGGGAGTTACTTCTGTTCTTCTCACCTCGTGGGCTTCGCCAGAGGGCCACGCGATGTCCGCTAGACAAGGCTACGGGTTCCCCTAGAGCAAGAAGTCTGAGAGAGAAGAGAACAAGGGAGTGTAAAGTGATAGGATTCAGGGTCTTTTACAGTCCAGTGCTTAAGTGATGCACGATCCCTTCCGCTGTGTTCGATTGGCCACACAGACCACCATGAGGCTACCCCCGATACGAACCCAGGGAGGCGGGCCTCACTGGGGCCATCTCGGAGGCTGGTGATCACAGACACAGGCCCCGAGGTTTCAAAAGGCAGAAACGAGGTGGGGCTGTTGTCCTGCTTGCATGAGAGCTTCCACTAACAAGTGGGATAACCGGAGGGGTTTGCTGCAGCTGCCCAGCCTGGGCTCTGGGATGTTGTACCGCATTCTGGAGGCTGTGGTGGCTCAGCACGGCCCAGCCCCAGCGGCCTGCTGGGGCTGCAGGGCGTCCTGGTCTCTGCCCCTCAGCTCAGGTGGTGTGTGCTCCGAGCTCAGGTCCAGAGGCCGTTCCCAGAGGTGCTGTGAGGGCCACCCCTGCAGCCCTTCCAATGTACCACATTTCTCTCCTTTACGACGGCTGCGGTAATTTTCTGGTCCTAGAACTGGACCATGACCGATACGAACAAGTCTCCCTCCTCAAGACAGTGATGGCAAACACGACTGCCAGGACTACTGAGAGTGTGTCACGCTCTCGCATCAGATTTTACAGGTGAGAAAACTGAGATGCAGAGAGATTCGGTGGCCCGATCATCCAAGTAAATTGTTCACGCCCACTGGCGTCATGCTGTGCTTGTCCTGACCTCAGCCGATAAGGCATCTGACACCATCCCCAGCACACGGCTTTCAGAAGATTGAGAAGAGTCCGTCTGCTTGGAGGAGGTTGGGAAAACAGGATTTTGTTTAGTGCCTCATGGTAAACACTGTGTGGATAAAGGATATCGTGGTGATTTGTCCTTCACTCTGGCTTTCTCCGTGATAATGCAGTTAATTAACCCTCCTTCTGCAGAGCTGCTCAACCGAGCCTGATGGGGAGACACAAATGGACCTTTCTGGGTTTAGACTTTTCAAAGTCGGGTTCATTCATGCCCGTCTACAAGGTGCCGTTTCTCCCTGGGTAGCTGAGTCATGAAGAAAGAATGCTCACTCCATTCATTTAGTGCAGGGACTGTCAGACTGCAAACGCACCTGAATCTTCATGGCAGGTTTCTGGGCAGGTGTCAGAGATACCGAATCGACATTTTAGGCGAGGGGCCCAGCGATCTGCATTTTAACCAGTATGCCAGCTGCTTCCCACAGCACCCAGTGGAGTGGAGCCTTGAGACCCGGCTTTCACTGGCACCTGGTTAGAACGCCTGATATACCAGGATCAGCTGCAGTCACACTGGAGCGCAGCCCTGGGTTCAAATTCTGCTTGCACTCCGTGCCAGCAGGGTGACTGGTGACCTCGCTTATCCTCTGTGAGCTTCTGTCTTCTTATCTATAGAATGAGATTGGCGACACTGTCCTCCTTTGGATACAATGATTGTGGATTAAGTGGTACATTACATACAAAGCATTTAGCACATCTCCTGACTAACACACGTTGCTGTGTTGTTGCTGTTGGTTCTACGGGAACGCTGCCTCGGCTCAGTGAGAGCGGGCTCCGCTGCCCTCCGTGCCCTGGCATGGGCACACCCGGGTGGAAAGCCGGCACCATGACAGCGTGCCCTTTGTTTCTTTCTCTTCCTCACGGGCCACAGCCCTGTGGCTGCTTCTTGCCCAACAAGCAATTCCCAAGCAACTTACTTCTTCATGTAGTGGAAGTCCAAAAGGAGAGAATTTAATATATAAGCCCTGGCCAGTCTGGCTCAGTGGTTAGAGTGTCAACTCATGGACCAAAGAGTCATGGGTTCAATTCCCCTTCAAGCGCATGTACCTCGGTTGCAGGTTTGATCCTGACCTAGGTTGGGGTCCTGCAAGAGGCAACCAGTCACTGTGTTTCTCACATTGACCTCTCTTTCTCTCTCTCTCTCTCTCTCTCCCCCTCCTTTCCTCCCTTTCTCTTCTATCTAAAAAAAATCCGTGGAAAAGGATGTGGTGATGGTTACACAGCACTGTGATGTCTTTAATGCTACAGAATGATTCCCTTAAACTTGCACTTTATTTACCATACAAGACACTGGAATGGTAGCTTTGTTTTCCACATACACATCAAGGCAGCTATTTGATTTGCCATTTTTATAGGAAATTGAGTCTCAGAGATGCTAAGTAGAACTCACCTCTGGTCACGTGACTGGGGACTACTCTTCACTGTGATAATAAACCAACTGGCAGAGCCTTGTCCTCTTCACAGCCTTCGGGCTCTCACACGCTTGTACCCCCTTCCCTCTCGGTCCTCAGGGTTGTGCTCAGGCAGACTTACTGGTTTTACTGCTTTGAGGCTACATATCAAAAAAAGCACAGGGCTTCCTGTGCAATAATTGGTTTAGTCTAGATCGCTGCAACCCAATACCCTTTGGATTTGTTTTCAACCAAAGACTTTCTTCAAGATCTGATTTGTTTTTCAAGAAATCCCATTTTGGGATGGAGCCCTCCATCTGATTCTGGGCTCTCATTACAGTGTGAGACAGAACGAGCTCTTGCCGACAACTAAGGTTATATGCCTCCACATGAGCAGAATACATTGCTTTTTATTGCTTCTCTCTTCTAATATAGTACAAGTCTTCACCACCCGTGGCTGTTTAAATTGGTACCCCAAAATTCTTAGGCCAGGCTGTTTTTCAACATTCTAAAGTTTTTATTACCTTTTATTGCTTTTTATAAAACAAATAAATGAGCATAATTATTATGAATTTTTAAAGTATGGTGCAGCTTCTGTTACCCCTGTTTACTTAACTTCATAAATCAAATTATATCTTATTTTCTCTTGGCATTCCAGAGTTATTCCTTTAAACTGCATATTTCTTTGTTGCATCATTTATCACTAACCCAGTATTTTATTGATAATCAGAAGAAAAATAAGTAAATAATAAAATAAATAAAATGTTTTATTTGTTTACTGAACTTTGGATTTTAATTTTAATCATTTGAAATTGTAATGTTTTGTTAGCTAAAGTAGAAAAGCACAGAGACAAGATGATCTTAGGCTACACAGTACATAGTGATCAGAATCAAGGTAATCACACTTCTCAAGTCTTGCTATGCCTAAAATAATTAGATAATTAAACAAAATTTTTCCTTGGCTTTTATTTTTATAGTACCTAGTTTTCTTTCCACTAAGAATTCAGACACAATCCTGAGTAAGGCTTGCAGTTAGAGTGTCTGGCAGCTATACAATGTATCTAAAGAGAATGCCAATTTTGCCAATCCCTACGAATGATATAATTATTTGAAAAACAGATACAGTTATAAAAATGACACAGAATCTCATAGTTCTCAGAAGTGTTTGGCACTAAGTAAGCATGCTGCCTGTGTTAGATGTAATCACCATTACCACCCCACCCCCACCACCATGACGATCACCACCACCGCCATCACCACCACCACCACCACCATCACTACCATCACCGTCACCATCACCACCGTCACCACCACTGTCACCATCACCACCTGGACCACCACCACCTGGACCACCACCACCACCACCACCACCACCACCACCACTACCACCACCACCACCATCATTATGTTTCTAAAATCTTGGTGCCCTAAATTAGTAATGCAGCCTTTGGTTAAAAGAACAAGCCATCATGTTGACAGTCATTTTATTAAAGTCTTCAGTCTCTATTAACTGAGAAAGGAAAATACCTATTAGTAATGACTAAAGTGTATTCACAGTGAAATAGTGTGACCTGAAGACTTGAATTTTTCTTTCTCAAAATGAAGTGCTTAGATTGTTAGGACTGGAAATGTGATGTGCATAAGAACCTGAAATTCACAAATCCTTTGGAAGTTCGCTGATATTATCCTTATAGATATGAAGGAAAGTGTAGGTCAGCTGCCATTACAGTTGGAGAGTTTGTCTCCAGTAGTATACTTTGTGGTTTTGTCCTGTTCCACTTTTCTCTCAAGTTATAAATGAAGTTTTAATAAACATAGTTATAAAATGTTCAGATAAAATAAAATCAAGAAGGATAGTCAATATGTTGGATGAGAGAAGTTAGCTATTAAATATCTTAAGACTTGGAATATTGGGGTAAAATTTACATATATATATATATATATATATATATATATATATATACATGTTTTTTCCCTTTATTGATTTTATAGAGAGAAGAAGTGAGAGGGAGAGAGAGATAGAAACATTGGTGAGAGAGAACATTGACTGGCTGCCTCCTGCATGCCCCTCACTGGGGATTGAGCCTACTACCTGGGCATGTGTCCTGACTGGGAATCGAACCGGCGACCTCCTGGTGCATGGCTCTATGCACAACCACTGAGCCACACTGGCCGGACTACAAAATAATATTTAAAGGAGATAAATATTATATTTTACATTTGGGTCTAAAATAAAAAATGCATAAACATAAGCACACACAAAAACATAAAACCCTTTTGGTTTCAGACTGGGATACAGCAGCTTGACTATGGATCTTGATCAAAAGCAGAAACTTTCCATTTGACTTATTTGACTTAGCATGATACTCTCAAGATCTATCCATGTTGTCCCAAATGGCAATATTTCATTTTTGTAATGGTTGAGTAGTAGTGTACTTATATGTGGGATACAAAACGAAAAGCAAACAAGCAACCAGCCAATCAACAAATAAAACAAATGAAGTCATGGAATGGTGGTTACCAGAGAGAAAGGAGGGTGGGGGGAGAGTGAAGAGGATGAACCGTCAGATATATGGTGACAGAGACTAGACTTTGGGTGGTGAGCACACAGTGGAGTTGATAGATATTGTATTATAAAGTTGTACACCTAAAATTTATATAATGTTATTAACTGATGTTACCCCAATATATTTAATTAAAAATACAAACTGGTAATTAAAAAATTAAACTGAGATATATCTAAGAAACGGGTGGAAACCATTCTGTAAAACAGTTCAGAAGTTTCTTTGAAGATTAAACTTACAACTACCATACAACCTAGCATCGGCACTCCTGAGCATTTATCCCAGAAAAAAACATAGGCTTATGTTCACACAGAAACCTCTATGTGAGTGTTGACAGCAGTTTTATTACTAATAGCCCCAAGCTGGAAACAACCCAGATGTCCTTCAATAAGTGAACAGTTTAACAACTATCATATATCCACACTAACAATACTACTCAGCAATAAAAACAAACTATTGATGAACACAGAAACCTGGATGAATCTCCAAAAAACTATACTGAGTGAGAAAAACCAACCCCAAAAGTTATCTACACTATAATTTCATTTACATCACATTCCTGAAATGACAAAATCATAGAAATGGAGAAAAGTTTGGTGGTTACCAGGGGATTAAGGACAGGATGGGACTGTAAGAGGGCACATGGAGGACCCTTACATGATGGAAACGCTCTGTATCTGACTGGGTCAATGGATCAATCAGTATCCTGGTGGGGGTGTTGTACTATCGTTTTGTAAGAAGTTACCACTGGAGGAAACTAGGTAAAGGTTACACAGGATTTCTATTATTTCTTACAACTGCTTGCAAATCTACAATGATCTCAAAATAAAAAAGCTGAATTCCAACAATAACAACACACACACACACACACACACACACACAAAAAGTAGATGGAGTTCTTAGTTGACTTGATGGCAGTTCTAAGTCATGTGGGTTCAAGCTACCTTAGTTGGGCCAGTCAAGAGACCAGCAGTCATTCTTTATTCTTTACATCTGAATGCCATATTTAGTTCTGAGAAACACATTGTCAGACAGACAATGAGAAAGGGAGTGAACATCCTATCAAATGAGGAAGGGTTAAAAAAGTTGTGAATATTTAGCTTAGAGAAGAAACATTTCAAGAGGTACACAAGAATTGGTTGCAAAAAAATCTGAAAGACTCATCTTGATAAGAGATTAAACTTTGTTACTCTCTGAAGGAAAGAAGTAATAATAAATGGATGTTGTCCCAAAATAGAAAAAGTGGCTTCACATAAGACGGACAGGACAGGACAGGACACAGGCTTGTCACTGGAATGGTGAGCCACTCCTTAACAATGAGAAATCATTTTGGCTTATATGTTGTTTTCCCCCTAAGTCTGGCTAATGTGAGACAGAGGCTCCTTGAGCCCATCCAGTTTAATTACAGTTGCTAGACTGAAATTTCAGACCTATTAAATTGGGAATCAGTTCTTGAACCAGGAAGAGTTTGGCATTTCATTGACGTCTTATGAGTCTTGTCTTGGTCACTGTGTCTCATTTGTTGGACATTTTCCAGACCCTACCAGTTGATTCTCCAAGGACAAGAAAGTTGGGTTGAATCCCATACATTTTAAGTCCAATGGCATGACATTCTGTCAGTGTTTGTTTTTCTACTCTCTTTGCATTCCACTAATTTAAATTAATGTGACAATTTCTCTGTGATACTTTATATGTAAACTGTTAGATCTTAAAACTGTCATCTTTAATCTTCTTAATGTTTTAGGAGAATTCCAGTCTGGATATGACTAGCAATGTGGAAGTGTATCAACAAGGCACTGTTGAGTAATTCGTATATTTAGAGGTTAGGGAATGTCTGTCTAGATGTGGGAACCACTCAGAAGTTTTTGGGGTTTCTGGGTGGTACATATAGAGTTAGAAGAAAGAGAAGTGGGTTGTTGAGAAGGATTTTGGAGGTTTCTTTCACTCAAGTCATGTCAAAACCTAAGGGGCTTTCCTTGCCTCTTGACAAAGAAAACCCCCTTTGTAGCCATGGTACCCCAATGTGAAAGATTCAGTCCTCCCCACCCCGGGCCCTGATGGGTGAGCACCACCCTACGTACTCATCCGAGTCTCTCTCAGGCTCCCTGCAGACCGTCGCCTTCGGTTAGGACAGTCCGCCTTCAGATACACTAATGGAGCTGGTTAGACTACGCTTTCCTTTTCATCGGTTCCATTCCACGCAAAAGTTATCCCTTGATCCCGCAGTTAGGTTTAAATGTTAACGAGGCCTCCTCGATCACACGTTATAGTCATATTTTAGAATGTGTTTTCCCTACAGATGGATGACTCTCGTCTGTTACTTGTCAGTTTTCACTCATTTCCCTGCAAACCTGGGGACTCTCCAGTCTAAGTCCTGACACACTGTCTTCAGCAACCACAGAGTTCTCGTTATAAAATCACTTTTTCTAAGTTCCGGAGTAGGGCAGAAGGGGTTTTTTTTTTTGTGAGCTTTCTAAAAATGAATATTCCTGAATTCCTTAAAATCTTGGCATTTAATAAACTTCATATTTATTATCTGCTCCTCTCTCACTCTCCCACATTGTAAGGGAACAGACCTTCCTTACACCTGGGCATCAGAAGTCCTGCTCAGTAACACTGCTCTCTCTGGACAATGGATGGAACACTCTGAGGTCATTCCGGCAGGAAGGAAGCACGCGTCCCTCCTCTCTGTGACGCGGAGGTGGGAGCTGCTGAGAATGTGGAGAGGTCCCCGCTCTGCAGTGATCACTGTCAGCTGGGCGGAGTTCGTCACGGGCAGTGTGTGGTCTGCCCAGGACGCCCAGTTTCTGCCTGTTGTCCTGGCGTATTTACTGTTCATGCTCCATTCATTCCTTAAGGTGTCTCTCTCCAGTGATAAATTATATGGTCACCCTAATTATGTGTCTTAATTCTAAGAGGGACCAGGTTTTCAGATGAGGGAATGTAGACAGTTCATTGAGAGGCATAATACGATTGGGAGGCCAGGGAGCGAGGACCTACTAAGCCTCGGCTTTGAAGGGCATGGGCTTGATTTTCCAAAACACATCAAAGAGATCTGACTTGTTAGAAACCATATTTGGGATAAATTACCTTCAACCAAAGGAAGGAAGCTGGTGTTCCTAAGCAGGCTTCTTACGAGATGTCTAAGCTAAGTCTGTGTGTCCAGCCTATTCCCACCTCTGTGTGTGAGCTGAACTGCCCAAAGCCATGCTCTTCCACTCAAGACAGGCAGCGATTTTTCAGCGTGTAAGTTCTCCACCTACCAGAGTTGAAGTAGTTGGGCCTCTGGCAAAACTGCAGAGCAGGAGTCTGAAGCTTCCCCTCTGCTTAGGTTGCCTTTTCCCTGGTGCACAGCAGCCTTCTCCCCAGTGTCCCATGAGGGACAGGTGGGCGTCAGCTCAGACTCTCGGCTGGGAGGCCTCCCTGCCGGGTGGGGGCTCCCTCCCTGCCCGAGGCCCTGCACACTGTCCCTCCGAGCACTGCCCACTGTGCGGCGTGGCCTCTCCTCGACGGCCTCCGACCACAGGAGGGCAGGCCGTTTCCTCTTCTGGAAGATGAGGGTGAGCAGGATCTCACCATCTCGCAACACTAACTGTCAATGAGCTACATGATGAGTTAAGAAGACAGGTCCCTCCTGAAACAAGTGTCCCCACTTGGGTCTGTCAACTGGCCACAGGCTCCCTGGGGGGAATGGCTCCCTGGGGGGAATGGATTCCGTGGGGGGATTGGCCCCCTGGGGGGATTGGCTCCCTGGGGGGATTGGCTCCCTGGGGGATTGGCCCCCTGGGGGATTGGCTCCCTGGGGGGATTGGCCCCCTGGGGGGATTGGCCCCCTGGGGGGATTGGCTCCCTGGGGGGATTGGCCCCCTGGGGGGATTGGCCTGGGGGGATTGGCCCTCTGGGGGGATTGGCTCTCTGGGGGGATTGGCCCCCTGGGGGGATTGGCTTTCTGGGGGGATTGGCCCCACACCAAAACTCCAGGGCCCATACCTGTCTTTAGTAGTCTGGGGTTCTTGCATCTGCAGATCAAATTTCATATTTCCTTCTATTCTGTTTCTATTTTTAAAAAATAGAAGTTTTAAACAAAACCTGCATACAGATTTTTAAAATAAAAGTGAATCTATATAATCTAGGGTGGATTTTTTTTCTGAGTTCCCTCATCATTTTCACTTGAAAAGGAAACACTCCCGCTTCTCCGGGCTCTCAAACTTAGCCACCACTTTCCCGAAGGTCGGCCACTTGGGGTGTAAGACATTCAGCAGAAGGAGCAGAGTGGAGAGACCGACGACGCCCTCACAGCATGAAGACCAGCTCCCAGTCTCAACAAATCTTAGCCAACAGGCATTTATGAGATCCCAGCCGCAAGTTCCTGTTGACGGCTGCGAGGCTGGGTAGTTAGTACTCATCCCTGCAGCTGTGGAGACCTTGGTACTGCTCTGTTGTATCCAAAGAGTTAAAGATGCCAGCAAAATGGGTCAGCTTGCCCACTTGGCACTGGGAGACTCTTGTTTACCAAATTATATGTTTTGAGTTGTTATAGGGGATCTATAGCCCACCACCCACATTTCCCATCAGGACTGTGACAGACAGACATTAAGGTGGCCCCCAGGATTCCCCCTGATGTTCATATCCTATACAATTCCTTCCCTTGGCGTGTGGGTGGGTTTTGTGACTTGCTTCTAGCCCATGAAATAAAGCAAACGTAAAGGGATTTTGAAGTATATTCAAGGTCCCAAATCTGTTGATTTTGGGTTAATCAAAGGGTGAGCCTGGGCTAATCAGGTGAGTTCCCTTGAAAGAGGCACTGCCTCTCTGAGGTGATGCTTCTCCCGTGGGCATGATGAAGTCACTGGCGATGTTGAAGAAGCCCATGTGGCAAGGAAGAGGGATGGCCTCTGGGAACTGCGTGGGTGACCTCTAGGACCCGAGAGTGGCCCCAGGAACAGCTAGCATAAACTCAGACCTGCAGTCGTACAGACACGAAGACGTGAGTTCTGCCACCAACCCGAATGATCGCGAATGGATTCTGCCCCCCCGGGACTCCAGGTGAAATCACAGCCTAATCAAGCTTGGTTACAACCTGGGAGACCCTGACCAGGGGACCCCGTTATGCTAGGCCCAGGCTGCTGACCCATGGAAACCGGGAGATAATAAATGTTTGTTGTTTTAAAATGCTAAGTGAGTGGTAATTTGTTACTCAGCAACGATAACTAACACAAGGACTGAGGTTCTCACTCCCCCTGTGATGTAGGTGGCTTTGTCCCTCCCTGGAACTAACCCCAGGCAAGGAAGGCCACCTCCCGGGGCCGTGCCCTCCTCCGCGGGCAGCCTGACCCCAGGCCTGGCAGTGTGAGGCTGGCAGCCCTCCGAAGGGCCGCCGGAGCTCGTGGCCCAGGGGCAGGCCCAGGCCTCTGCTGCAAGGGGTTCAGCTCCTCCTCTCGCTGGCCCTGCTCGCCTTGCTCTGGGCTACAGAACCTGAGCCACCGCCACCACGTGCTTCCGACACGCAAACTTCTCCGTCAGATCTGTTCCCGGAACCAGACCTAAAATAGACCTGTTTTCTCCACTCTATCACTGTTGTCACGTGCGTCCCCTGAAGTCTGAAAGCTGAAGGAAAGGGCACTTGAGAGAGGACTAAGTGCTGGAGACCTTGTTTTAGTTTGCTTGTCTGGGAAACACAAATCCCCTATTATTTCTAAATAGTCTTTCCTCTGAAGGAGTACTGATCCTTTAAAAAACAGTAAGGGCCAGCCCATGTGGCTCAGTGGTTGGGCATCTACCCATGCACCAAGAGGTCACCAGTTCGATTCCCAGTCAGGGCACATGCCCAGGTTGTGGGCCCGATCCCCAGTGCGGGGCATGCAGGAGGCATCCAGTCAAAGTTCTCTCTCATCGATGTTTCTGTCTCTCTCTCCCCCTATCCCTTCCTCTCTCTCTAAAATCAATAAGGAAAAAAAAATTTAAAGGAAAAAACAAACAAAACAAATACAAATTCAATTAACCCTCCAACAAATCAGGTAGTAGCGAACATTAAAGTTGTGAACAGATGCATGCCCATCGCTCTGTGTGAGCTGCAGATAGCGTTCACGTCAGAAAAAGGGCCTGGGCTACAAACCAATGCTTGGGAAAGACAAATGAAACTTTTTCAAGTTTTCATGAAACCATGAACTTGCTAATAATTCTTTCTTCCTTTGAAAAATCACCTCTTCTAGATGTGGGTATTATATAAAGCACATGCCTATTCTTGACCATTCTGGCACCAATTACCAACGTTTTAAAATAGCCCAGGCTCGGACTTCCGGTCAAGATGGCGGGTAGGTAAACGCGGTATCGTGTCCTCCCACAACCACATCAAAGTTACAACTAAACTACAGAACAACCATCATTCAAAACCGCCTGAAATCAAGCTGAATGGAAGTCCTACAACTACGGAACTAAGAAAAAAAAAGCAGCTACATCCAGACCAGTAGGACAAGCTGCGTCGCGGGGGGGGGGGGGGGGGGGGGCGGCGGCACGGTAGTGGCGCGCGCGGCGAGACGGGCTGGTCCCACACCCAAGTGTGGTGGATAAAAATCAGGAGGCTCCCCCGGCTGGGAAGGTCCTTCCAGAGGACTGAGGGGTCCCCGTCCCACACCAGGTGCCCCGTTCAGGGTTCCAGTGCCAGGAAGAGAGTCCCCATAACTTCTGGCCTGAAAAACCAGCAGGAACTGAGGCTCAGGGAAGCTGAGGCGGCTGGAGCCCCAGGCAGCTCCCTAAAGGGCCCGCGCACGGACTTATCGGACTCTCTCCCTCTAAGCTCGGAGGGGAGGCAGCTCGAGGGGCACCAGAGACATACAGGGAAGAACTGAGCTGTTTGGCACTGGAGCGAGGGCTGGAGAGGGAGCTTTCTCTGGGAAAGACGTGCTGTCAGAGGCCTTTGTTCCTTTGCTGAGCCCTTCCCGGGGGCGGCAGACAGAAGCCATATCTGGGACTCCAGCAACCTGGCTCACACTGGTAGCCCCGCCCTGCTGACTCCCTGAGGCCCTGCCCCACCCAACTTTCAAGCCCACCCAAGCTGTTGCCACTTGCTTAACCATAGGATTGGCCAGTCTTGGATCCTGCTTCAGGTTTTTCCTAAATTCTTTCAAACGAGCAGCATCGGGTCTCAGCGAGCCCCATACCTCTCATTAAGTAATACACAGAAACAAACACAGGGAGGCAGCCAAAATGAGGATACAAAGAAACAGGTCCCAAATGAAAGAACAGAACAAAACCCCAATAAAAGAACTAAGCGAAAGGGAGATAAGCAACCACAGATACTGAGTTCAAAATACTGCTTATAAGGATGCTCAATGAACTTAGTGAGAACCTCAGTGAACTTAGGGAGGGCCTCAAGAGCATAAAAAAGGACCAGTTAGAAATCATGGATACACAGTTAGAATTAAAGGAGGCATTAACTGAAATAAAGAATAATTTACACAGCTTCAATAATAGAGTATGTAAATCCAAGGAGCAAACCATCGATTTGGAATATAAGGGAGAAGAAAATCCCCAATCAGAACAACAAAAAGAAAAAAGAATCCAAAAAAATGAGGATAGTGTAAGGAGCCTCTGGGACAACTTCAAGCGTGCCAACATTCGCATCTTGGGGGTGCCCGAAGGAGAAGAGAGAGAACAAGAAATCGAAAACCTGTTTGAAACAATAATGGCAGAAAACTTTCCTAACTTGGTGAAGGAAACAGACATACAAGTCCAGGAAGCACAGAGAGTCCCAAACAAGATGAACCCCAAGAGGCACACACCAAGACACATCATCATCAAAATGCAAAAGATTCAAGACAAAGAGAGAATCTTAAAAGCAGCAAGAGAAAGGCAGCTAGTTACCTACAAGGGAGTACCCATTAGGCTGTCAGCTGATTTCTCAAAAGAAACTTTGCAGGCCAGAAGGGAGTGGCAAGAAATATTCAGAGTGATGAAAACCAAGAACCTACTACCAAAATTACTCTATCCTGCAAAGCTGTCATTTAGAATTGATGGACATATAAAAACTTTCCCAGACAAGAAAAAGTTAAAGGAGTTCATCACTACCAAATCGTTATTATATGAAATGATGAAGGGTCTTTTTGAAGAAAAAGATAAAATGTATGAACAAACAAAATGGCAATGAATACATATCTATCAATAATGGAATCTACAAACAAAATGAACAGGAACAACAGAAACATTCTCATAGATACAGAGAACATTTTGTTGGTTGCCAGTTGGGAAGGGGGTTGGGGGAATGGGTGAAAAAGGTGAAGGGATTAAGAAGCACAAATTCATTGCTAGACTGACAAACCTCAAAGGGAAAGGGGTTGGGGGGGTGGGAAGAAATAAACCAAAGAACTTATATGCATAACCAATGGACACAGACAATAGTGTGGGAAAAGGTGGGAGGGGGGCGGGAGTGGGGAGGAGGGGGTCAATGGGGGGAAAATGTGGAACATCTGTAATACATTTTACATCCAACAATAAAGATTTGGGAAAAAAAATAAAATAAATAAAATAAAATAACCCAGGCTCGCCTAGCCGGTGTGTGCATCCTCTCATGCACCAAGAAGTTGCCGGTTCAATTCTGGGTCCGGGCACACGCCCAGGTTTCAGGCTCCATCCCCAGGAGGCGTGTGCAGGAGGCAATTGATGGATGATGTCGATGTTTCTATCTGCTTTCCTTCTCCCTTCCTCTCTATTATATATAAAAAACATATTAAAATATAGATAAATAAAATAGCCCAGGCTCATCACGTCTTTTCCCCCTCCCTGCCTGCTCATCTGAGGTTCCTGTTCACATACATGCTGCCTGCAAACGGAAGAGGGGGGAGCAGACACCACATCTGGTCTGCTAGAGGCGGGGGGGGGGGGGGGTGAGGGCTGGAAGGTAAGGGACACCCTGCAGGGGCACTGCACCTGGCCTTGTTCCTCCTGCCGTGCACTTGTGGGTGTGTCCTCGGTGCAGTGACTCCGCACCCCCAGGCGACAGGAGAGCATTGTGTGGCCATTCTACTTCAAGTCACAAGCTTTCCCTTTATCACCAAAAAGTTTGTCGAAAAACGCCAATTTAGCTCAGCTTCACTGAGTAGCCGGACATGCTTGTCACCCACTTTGTACCTGCCATTTACTGGTCACCTTCTGTGGTGTGGTACTACTCTGTGTCGAATCCCGACAAAGCCCGAGCCCCGGGCTCTCCAGTGGGGAATGCTTGGAGACAAAATAAACACAAGTGACAAAACTAGAAAAGTAAGTGCTTTCACTGTATCTTTTACATTTTATATTTATTTTAAAAATCCTCACTGGAGGATACATTTTTACTGATTTGAGAGAGACAGAGAACCATTGATTGGCTGCCTCCTGTACTCACCCGCACCGGGAATCAAACCCGAACCCAGATCCACGTGGCAACCTTTCCGTGCATGGACGACGCTCCAGCCAACTGAGCCCCACCGGCCAGGGCACTGTATCTTTTAAAAAAGAATTACAAAAGGCATCTGTACTCCTTTTGTCTATTTGATTGAGACCCCTTAGTGTATTAGTTTTCTGTTGATGCTGTAACAAGTTATCACAAACTGCGGCTCAGTACAACACAAATGTATCATCTTACAGTTCTGGGGTCCGAATTCTAAAAGGGGTCTCAGTGGGCTGAAATCAAAGTGTTGCAGAGCTGCATTCCTTCCGGAGAGAATCTGTGCTCTTTCCCAGTTTCTAGAGTCTGCCCACATCCCGTGGCCTGTGTTCCTTTCCACCTTCAAAGCCAGCGATGGCCGGTTGGGTCTTTGTCACGTGCCATCACCATGACACGGGCCCTTCTGCCTCCCTCTTCCGCCCGTGCTTACACTGGACGCCTGGATCATCCGGGGGACTCTCCTCTATTTTAAAGCCCGCTGATTAGCAACTTTAATACTCTCTACAAACATAATTCCTCCTTGTCATATAACATAACATATTCACAGGTTCTGGGGATTCGGACATAGACATCTTTGGGGGAGGGGACATTTTTCTACCTATCACACCTAACATGTATGCTATATAATCCGATGTCGTGTAGACAAACAAATATTGCTATTTTTAAAAGTAAAAAAGAAAGAAAATGAAAAGCGTATCATATCAAGTTTCACTTATCAATGCCCATTAATGATCCACTTTATTTGGGGGGTGAGGGCCATGTGGACACTGTCATTTGTGATTATTTCTCCTAAATGAGTCATTTGAGTTAGAACCATCGTCAAAGTGACATAGAAACAAATACCGCTGGTTCCGTGTACTGTCAAAATGGGCATTAAATGCATCATTTGCTAAATTCTGTGGTCCAATGGGTGCTTTGAGAAGAATGGAACTCTCTCTTTTCCACTCGTTTCTGATGATTTCCAGTTGCTGGAGATGGGCGAAGGACCCACCATTCATTCATTCATTCAAGGCCGTCAGTTCGCTCAGCATGTATTTTCTAAGAGTCTGACAAGTGCCAGGCACAGTGCTAGATTCCGGGGACTGACAAAGAGCAAAGTCAAACGTGTTCTTGGGCTCCTGGGAATTTTAACCTCCGTCGGGCCCACGTGGGAAAGCCTCTGTCTTATTGGGGAACCAGGGGACCAGACGTACAGCTCGGGAGGGTGTGGGAGGGCTGAGCAGGACGAGCAACCGTCTCAGGAGCAGGAGGGCAAGTGGAGGAAAGCCACCAGAGCAGAAATTCACTCGAAACGGGTTTCTGTACTTTTATCTCTTCTGAGTTTTAATTCCTTTGATGGTTCCCTATGACATCACTTCCAAGCCTACGAACCCACACATCAGGGTGGAAGGGCGAGGGGAGGGCACCTTCCGGGCTCAGGGGCGGAGAACCGGGGATCTGACTTTCGGGAAACGGAAACTGTGCTACAGGGAACGAAGATGAGTCTTTTGGTGCCAAGTTTGGGAAACGCTGGATGTCGAAGGGAACTCGTGACATTTTATCAGGAAAGGACACATGAGACACACATTCCAAGGAGCTGATCTGGGACACTGGACAACTGAACTGAAGACAGACTCAGAAGGGAGTACAAGGCGTCTCCCCCTCTAAAACGATAGATGGTCATTGAAACAAAACCCCATAATTTTATTTGAATGGCACATCAGGAACGGAATGGCCAATTTTATTTTGAATGATTAATTGCCAAGTTGATTGGTTTGGGCTTTATTATTGATTTAACAATAATAATTATTTTGACAAAATGCTTTGCCCTGACAAATTTACTAAAAGCTAAAAAACAAATGACGAAAGACCACCCCTGTTCTTTGTAAAACTGGTAAAGGCCTCAGAGGGTGAGGAGGACGGAGGCTTAGTGAGAAGACCACGCCCCTGGGCCGGGCAGCTGTACCCCTTAGGGAAGTGCTGTAATGTGACAGATGGGCCTCAAAGTCTCAGTGACACGGCCGGTGAAAGCCTATTGTCTGCTCCTCACAGCTCAGTGTGACCAGTGGGCCCTGCTCCACACCGTCACTCGGGGAGCCACGTGCTCCTTTCGGGCCAGGACACAGCCGTCCTCACCGCGTGGCCTTATGGAGACCCTGTGGTCACCCGCAGACCAGGGCCAGCGTGGTCGTCACCCCCAGACCAGGGCCAGTGCGGTCGTCACCCCAGACCGGGGCCAGCGCGGTCGTCACCCCCAGACCGGGGCCAGCGCGGTCGTCACCCCAGACCGGGGCCAGTGCGGTCGTCACCCCAGACCGGGGCCAGCGCGGTCGTCACCCCCAGACCGGGGCCAGCGCGGTCGTCACCGCAGACCAGGGCCAGCGCGGTCGTCACCCCAGACCAGGGCCAGCACCGTCGTCACCCCAGACCAGGGCCAGCGCGGTCGTCACCCCCAGACCAGGGCCAGCGCGGTCGTCACCCGCAGACCAGGGCCAGCGCGGTCGTCACCCCAGACCAGGGCCAGCGCGGTCGTCACCGCAGACCAGGGCCAGCGCGGTCGTCACCCGCAGACCAGGGCCAGCGCGGTCGTCACCCCAGACCAGGGCCAGCGCAGCGATGAGAAGGCACACTCGCTCTCGGCGGACTCAGCCGGGCCGACACATCACTTCTGCTCACTTCCCACTGGCACAAAGCTATGGCTGCATCTACGGAAGTGAGCTGGGAAGCGTGTAGAACTGCCCCCTCGGGAGAGAAAGCCAGTGCAGCGCTCACTCCGCCGTGTGCTTCAGCACTTTCCTCGCTATTCGAATCCGCCAAAGGAAACCCAGTGGTGATGTTTCGGCTACAACTCCGTCCACTGGGTCAGCAGCTTCTCTTCTTCATTCCTGCTCCTCGGTGCTCACTGTCGATTTGTTGGGAGGAGAGGGCTGAGAACGGGAAGAAGGAGCCCCTGAGACGTGTGTTCCCCAGGGCGCTTCGCTGCTGACCCGCTTCTGTTTGTGCTGCTCCCTCTCTCCCACCTGGCCAGCTGCATCCAAAGAGGCCATTTGAACGTGGACACAGTGATCCCTGAATATGCCGTGGCTGGCAGTTTCAGCCCCTTAACTATGTGCTGTCAAGGTGCCACACTGCGAACCTGTGTTTCGGAGATTGGAGTACCTAAGCTGTCCTGCCACAGGTGCCGTCTTCCAAAGTCGAGATGACACTGCTGATCGTGGTGACCAAGCAGCAAGCCCCACAGTGAAGCACCCACCTGGCCATTCCCCTCTGCTCGCTCAGGGCCACAGCTGTTCCCTGTCCTGCTCGGAAGCAGCCGCACGGGTCACAGCCCTTCTCCCCTCACACTCGCCACCCTGTGTGGTGGGCTAGAGAGACAGGAGTAGCATCTTTGGACTAATTGTAAGACTACTTGATATTCATTAATTTCCAGACTATTTAGCACAGAGCAGTCCCTCCTTGTCCAGGCTCTACCAAGAGACATCTTGTAAGGATTATGAAGTCCCTGTTATTCTGAAGGCATCAGGGCAATATTGGATTGTAAGTCCCTAGTGAGCCAAGAGGAGCTAACCAGTGAGGCAGAGGAATAAATGGGTTTGTCCCTCCCTAACTCCCCCAAATGGTGTTCTCTTTAAGTAGACTCAGTGGGGGAGACTTCCCACTTGTAATTGCCACCAATAAATAGATCGCACCACGGACATGTCTACTAAACTCTAATTCACCAATATCATTAAACTAGGAGAAAGGAACAAAGCGTTCATGGGGGTCCTCTACCGGGGTCATGCTTATTCTTCTGTTGCCAGCTGTCACCATTTCCTTTCTACACTGGGACCCTCCCCTCAGCCGGCTCACCTCGGAGATACGGTGCTCGCGTTTCACCGCTCATGTGAGCGTCCTCCCGGGGACCGGCCCTTGGAAACCACTTTCGAGTGAATACGTATAAGTTGGAGATTTGGTTCTGTATTTACACTATACTATTTGTATGACTTTACTCCAATTATTTAACCCCTTTGAGCCTTCGAAATCGGGATGATAATCTCATTTGCACCATTTTGCAAGAACTGGACAAACATAGGAAGCAGTACAGAGTAAGTGCTCAATAAACATTGGCCTTCCCCTTCCCCTTGATTTCTCTCCTTTTTCTCTTCCTCCCTCCTTTCGTAGGAGCACTCAATAGTTGCATGGACAGGACTCTGACTGATAACCCTGCTGAGAGCGGGGCTAAAGTTGCCCAAACAAAGAGGTTGTGAGTAGGTGTATATTCAATGGAAGGCAAATAAAATTGAACGTGTCAGAAGCAAAATACCTTATATAGGAGGCAAATGTTGAAGACACTGTGGAAATATAAAGGAAACCAACTCTTTAGGAGGTACATGGACGCTCAAGTCCTAAAGGACCGTTAGAGGTGACACCCCAGCCAGTTCTCGTCCCTTGGCCTCTGTGACATACTCCCCTGGTTTCCCTTCTTCCGCTGGCTGCTCCTTCCAGGCTCCGTTGACAGCTTACCCCCTTCCATCCGACTTCCAAAGTTGCAGTCTTGCGAGCAGCCCTGGGCCCTTTCCTGCCTCGCTGCCCACCTATGCCTGGGCAAGGGCATTCACACACCTCACTTCAGTGCCGGGTACGTGCGGGTGACTTCACACTCACTCCTCAGCCTCGCTGTCCTGCCCACGGGCTCCAGACCCTGTCCTGCTGCCTGTGTGACGTCTCCACCTAGCAGTCGGTACCTTAGACTCAACTTGGCCAAAAATAACCAGTGTTATTCCCGCCCCAAACCTGGTCCTGCTGTCATGCCAGTGAGTGTGCCTGCTGCCAGGAAGTTGCCTGGGAGTTATCCTTGTCCTCCCTCTCTCTCACCCCCTTGCATGCAGTCAATCACAATCCAGCCACGAATTCCAGTGAAAAGGCTCCGCGCTGTCTCAGGGGGCTGCGGCCTGGGCTCTGTGCTCCGCCTCCCACATACACTCAGGCCCCACCCAGCCGGGTCTCTGGGCTCTAGAGGGAAACACCTTCAGTATTCCTCTGATGCGTCTGCCTGTCACCCTCCTGCGACTGCTTTCTGCCCAAACATTTCAAAGGCTGCCCGTTGGTCTCCGAGGATGAAACTCTGTATCGAACACAACTAGCACTTGTACAGGGAAGGGCAGCCCTGCCTATCAGTTACCTTCTCCCCGTCGCCTCTCCCTGGCCCTGGGCATCAGCCACACTGATATTTTTAATTTCTAGAAATGTGCACACTTTTCCCACCTCTGAGCCTTCACATGCGCTGCCCCTCTCTTTGGGACACCCCCATCACCCCCTTCTTGGCTTAGCTGCTTGCTGCATACCCATAAGATCTCATCTTAGAAACTACCACACTTCATTGATTTTAAAACTTGTATCTCACCTTTAACATCTCTGGAATTGGGGAGCATCAGATTGGGGAGCACTGGCTGCTGGTTGGCAGCAGCCGTGACAGGACTGTCCACTGCCTGTGTGCAGGCACATCAAAAGCAGGCATCAGTGAGAACGGGCTAGTGGCCAGCGCTCTTCCCACCCCCGGAACCGGGGCTGTGGTGCCCGATGCCGAACTGCTGGGTCCTAGCTGTTGAGCAACATTCCCCACGCAGGACTCAGAAATACCTTAGCTCTACATTATTGCAAATTTGGCTCAAGAGAATAGTAACAGTAGCTTCTAGTTATTTCATCAGTTCTTTTAACAAATATGGTATCACCGGTGCTCTTCCTGGTGCAGAGAATGAGAATGTGTGCAAAGACATAGATAACTCTGAGGGGAAGGGGAGTAGGAAGAGGTAGACTCGGAATATAAAGAATTCTAGAAATTCCTTAAGAGCCTGTTTTGTTTTGTTTTTATCCTCACCCAAGGACATTTTTCCATTTTTTGTTCAGACAGAGCAGGAGGGAGAGAGAGGAAGAGAGAGAGAGAGAGAGAAACATCTATGTGAAAGGGACACACCAAGTGGCTGCCACCTGCACGACCCAACCAGGACTGGGGACAAACTGCAACCGAGGTACGTGCCCTTAGCGGGAACCGAACCCGGGTCTCTCTGGACCACAGGCCAACGCTCTAACCGCTGAGCCAAACTGGCCAGGGCGAGAGCCTGTTTTGTTTGTATTTTCTCTCTTAGTTATGTACAAAATGATATATAATAAAAGTCTACATCAAATTAAAAATAAATATTCTAAGTTGCAAGAAAGCCTTATGTCATATTTAATTGGAAGTGTAATTTTTCTTTCTTAGTGTACATAGAATAATGGTGTGTCTTATAATTGGCGATACCTCAGATTTAATGAAGTACAACCGTTTCTAAGAGCAGCCTTCACTGACACTCCAAATTAGGCCATTCTTTTATATTCTCTCATTTTCCAGTATCTCCTTACATCACCAGTAATTTACTGTAATAAACAGTAAATTGTCTAATTAGTTGTTTAAAGTCTGTAAGAATGTAAGCTCAATAGGGAAAAGGACAGTATCACTTATGTCCACTTCTTTTCCCCAGATGCTAGCATGTAGAGGTTGTTCAAGAGGTATGTGTTTGGATGAGTCTGATTAAGACGGTGCTCTCTTCCTTTGGGTGGCCTAGAAACAGACAGCTGTTCCGAAATGCTTCGTGACCACCCAGGGCACAGAGCTCCGGAACAGAGCAGTCCTAGGCCTTGGGCCCCACCGAGGGGCGGGGACAATGCGAGAGAGCCCGAGCCTCCGCCTCAGCCCACGGCACCAGGGGCACATCCCTCCCTGGGCCTCAGCTCTAGTCTGCTGCACCTCAGGCCACACTCACAGCTTCTCTGGAAATGACACAGTTCCTCCAGGAGTCAGGGACTAAGAGGGGCGGAGACTGAGAACAGGACAAGCACAATCAGAGCGAACACATGCACACACCCATAGCCTCTTCCCTCTACACCAGCGGTTCTCAACCTTCCTCATGCCGGGCCCTTTGATACAGTTCCTCATGCTGTGGTGACCCCCAACCACAAAACTATTTTTGTTGCTACTTTATAACTATAATTTTGCTACTGTTATGAATTGTAATGTAAATATCTGATATGCAGGATGTATTTTCATTGTTACAAATTGAACAGAATTAAAGCATAGTGATTAATCACAAAAACAATATGTAATTATATATTGTGAAACATTTATTTCTAATTACAAATCAATGAAATTTTGTCTTGAAGCATGGTGTAGCATGGGTAACAGTCTTTATATAACAACAGTAAACTACATTGCTACATTTTGCGACAGGATGTGTAAAAAGCCGTCAGTGCGAAGGTTGAGATTGCTTCCTTCTCACCAGATCAGAAATTCTCGGGGCAGTCTTTGCAAGAGCACAATCAAGATCACCTTCCACAACAAGTCTACTTCTGTAGTTAGACTTGATAACCAACAAGCTGGAAAACCCTGTTTCGCAAAGATATGTTGTTGGAAATGGCAGAAGAAGGCACAACACAGTCTCAGAACAGGATTTGACTGCAAACACTTGATCCAGAATTTTGTAACTGGCATTGTAGAGAAATCAGTTCTTGCTGCATCGCTGTTAATAAGTTCAATGAACTCCTCTTGTGCTGTCTCAGGAACATCTTCAGCTTTGACTGTGAATGGGCTTCTGGCAAGTGCAAATGGGGTGTCAGGTAGATTTGGAAAGTACGATGAAATTTCATCTGCAAGCACGTGCAAGTGTTCTTTCACAGAAATGATCATCGTAATCCTTTTGTCTGGTTCAATGTCATGTTCCTCAAAGAAAGCAGATAAGGTAAGCAACATGTAAATTTTATTTTCATCCAATTTTTTTTTTTTTTTTTTGCCAAAACTGAAGTTTTATTTGGAATGATCGGATCTTTTCAGACAAATCAAAGTGTGTTGCATTTGGTCCTTGCAGTGATACATTGAACTCATTCAAGATGGCAAAGATGTCAACCAAGTAAGCTATTTTCTGCAGTTCACTTTTATCACTGAAAAGTGCTTCAAACTGTGGTCTTGCTTCCTGATTAAAAAACGTTTTGAGTTCATCACGAAGCTCAAAAACATGTTTTAAAACTTTTCCTGTTGACAACCGTCTCACTTCAGTGTGAAATAGCAGAGCACTGTTCGGCGCATCCAACTCGTTGCACAGTTGTGAAAAGAGTCGACTGTTTAAAGTGCTTGCTTTTGCAAAATTAACAGAACTTATGATGCTTTTTATTACTTCTTGTAACTTCAGTGTTAAATAGCAGAGCATTGTTCAGCGCATCCAACTCGTTACACAGTTGTGAAAACATTCAACTGTTTAAAGTGCTCACTTTTACAAAATTGACAGAATCATTATTTCTTGTAACTCTTGTGGCAGCGTTTTTGTTGCTAATATTTGCCAATGAATCATACAGTGAGTTCTGATGACTTTTGGAGACTCATTCCGTACCAAACGTTGAAATCCAGACTGACATCCTAGCGTAGCTGGAGCACCATCTGTGCAAACACCACAAACCTTTTCCCAAGAGATCTTGTGCTCCTTACAAATGAACCAACTGTGTCAAATACATCACGTGCAGTAGTTGTCGTTTCAAGAGGTTTGCAAAAAAGAAATTCATCTTTAAAGTCGTCATCATTAATATACCTCACGTAAATCAGTAACTGTGAACAGTTTGCAATGTTTGTAGATTCATCAAACTGGATGCTAAATATTGGAAGTGGAGCAGATTTAATTTCCTGGATTACCTGATCAAGAATATCAGCAGACATGTCATCTATTCTTCTGTGGACAGTGTCATTAGATAAGGAAATTGCACTCAATTTTGTAACAAATTCGTCTTCAATCGTAACTCAAATAATGTCTTTGGTCCCTGGCAACAGTAAATCCTCAGCAGTGGTGTGAGGTTTCATAGCTCTGGCGATTCTGAGTGCCACCAAATATGAAGCTTCAGTGGCTGCTACGTTTTGTTTGTGGTACTAACCACCAGTGTCAAGACTGGCTTTCTTGAGTCCATCAGCTTTGCTTCTAAAATAGTTGGTATCCTTGCCAGCAAAGCTCGGATGCTTGCTATCAAAATGGTGTTTTAGTTTGTTCAGCTTCATAGATTTGGCTGATAGAACTTCACAAAAAATAACACATTGTGGTTTCTCAATCCCTGCTGTAATTATTGAGGTAAAACCATACTGTAAAAAATCCTCACTATATTTTTTTTCTTAACGTTCTTCTCTACACGATCCATTGTCATGGGATGGTTTGCTAATGAAAATAATACATAACAATAGCTTTAATAATACAAAAGATGATAGTTTAGTCAATACAGTTCATTAAAGTTTTCTATGATTTAGCATTCTCTGTGTTGTTGTTTTTTACATACCTGTTACTATCACAAGGGGGTAGTATTATATCAACCAAGCTGAATATAAAAAGACTGATCAGCATCCAGATTACGTTCCCATAGTGCAATATTTTTTTGAAGTAGTTGATGATTTTACAGTACATGATTTTTTATGTTTACCCAGTAATTATAATTCATTAAGTGTCATTTTACCTCCAATACTGCTGCTTTCAACACAGTAGCTGCTTTTAACAGAGTAGCTGCTTCTACACAGTAGCTGCTCTCTATACATGAGTGACTGGTCCGCATAAGTACATTATGGTGTCACATACACCTGTCGCATACACCTGTATTTGTATGGGGTGTATGTGATGGGGTTGGCACGATGATGTCATCACTCCGGGTACTCATATGTGGACATATCTGTATGTGGGCGTATCTGCATGTGGACGGACCCACCTGGAGACAAATAGAGGAGCGGTGTCTTGGTTCCTAAGACCATTGAAAATATGTGTTTTCCGATGGTCTTAGGTGACCCTGTGAAAGGGTCGTTCGACCCTCAAAGGGGTCGTGACCCACAGGTTGAGAACGGCTGCTCTAAACCATCTTTCCAAAGAGCCTGTTTTGAAAAGGAAGGAGAGCCACACACAGGACTCTGCTCGGGCCCTTGGGCAATGCCCGTGCCAGGCCCCTGCCGGCTTAGTGAAGGGCTGGGCAGACGGGACGCTGGGCCTCTCCTCTGGCCAGCTCCCAGGCCCCGCTGAGGAGGAAGGTTGCCCACGAGCCCACAGCTCTTGCTGCCCAGCCTCCCCTTCGTGATGGCCCAAGCACAGAGGGAAGCCAATTGTCTGCTTTCCGTTTCTGCATCGGAGAAGAGAAGTTACTCATAACGGCCCCGGCAGCAGTCTTGGAAATGTGTCCCCGGAGGAGCAGGAGGGCAGGCTTTGGGTGGCATCCCCCAGATCGCAGGCAGGACCCCAGCCCTGCAATTCAAATGACAGGCTCAAATCCATGCCACCTGTGAGGGAGCCTGTGTTCTCCCAAGGTCTCCTGGAGGGAGGGGCAGGGACGTAGGGGGCTCCCGTTTCCTCCCCCTTGGCCCAGCTTCCCCCGCCCGACTCAGTTCCCCTAATGGGTCTCTGGCCTGTGAGAGCAGCTCCTACCACATGCACAACAGGGACCCAGACAGCCAGAGGATCTCAGCTCCTTCCCTGATTTCCAACAACCCCTCCCCGCTCACTTAAAGCCTTTTGTTAAGTGTGGAGCTGGAGGGAAGAAACAGCAACACGCAAAGATGGAGAAGTGAATACTGAACACTCCTTTTGCCAAACATCTCGCATTTAAGGGCTCCACGCTTCCCTTGGCTTATCAAGGGGCCCAGCTTCAGAGCACCCCCTTTCCTCTCCCACCAGTCTGCACGCCGACGAGGGAGCATACCTCGTCACCCTCTGACGCCCCTTCGCTCACCTTGGAAGACAGGTTCCGTTTGCATAAGGCAGGGTCCTAAAGAGTTTCCCCCCTGGGTATATACAGATGTGCAGATCATCATTGTTGGACCTCAAATTTTCTACAAATCTCCTAGTTGTACAGAGGACAAAATAGAAGCCATACGTCGTCAAGTGCCCTGCTCATGGTTACAGTGGAGTAGGTTGCTCAGCTAGGACTAGATTCAGGTGGGTTGACTTGCGGTCTGGTGCTTTTCTGACTTTTCCATGGTATAAAGCGGAGGTCTCAACCCGAATGCTTGCCTGCAGCGGGCCGAGGGTCATTCGCAGCCCTGTGTGCACCTGGGGCCAAGTGGGCCAGAGAGCAGACACCTTGCAAGAGGTCGCATCTGCTTAGCTGCGACAGCTTTTGTCACGTGGAAATACCTACCTAGTACTGCAACGTCTTTTTTTTTCCAAGAAAAACTAGAAATCTGAATTTTAAAAAATTATGCAATATCTTTACTAGCTAAAATTTAAAACAAACGATGTGCAGGCCAACTATGATACATCTGTAGGCCAAGTTCTGGAATGGCCAGTTTATAACTTCTGCTGTAAAGAGATATTATTGCAGCCCTGGCCAGTGTAGCTCAGTTGGTTGGGCACCATCCTGTGCACTGAAGGGTTGCCAGTTCTGTTCCTGGCCAGGGCATGTGCCTGAGCTGTGGGCTCGATCCCCAATGGGGGGCGTGGCGGGTGGAGAAGCTCACTGATGTTCCCCTCTCACACCGATGTTTCTCTCTCTCTCCCTTCCTCTCTAAAATCAATCAATCAATCAATCAATCAATAAATAAATAAAAAATACATATTATCGCAAAAGGACTTCTCCAAGGGTCTCTCTCCTGACCGCTTCTATGCTTGTCTCCTTGAGGTCTTCCACTGTTTCCTGGTCTCCTCCCTCTGCCTCCCCCCATGTCTGAGCCCACTTCTCACGCTCCTCCCTACAACCTCCCAGGCCCTGCCCCCCCCAGCCCACAGGAAAGGGCCCAGAACTCCAGCCGAAACGTTCCGATGGTCCTGCCCGGCTTTGTCTCCTTTCCAACTCTCATTCACATTGCTGGTGAGGTTGAAAATAGTCATTAAAGTATGTTTCTAAATTCACTGGGACCACACTAGAGCAACCGTAAGTCAACCACGCGCCTCAGCACAGAGACGCTGTCCTAAATGCATCGTATGGAAATGATGTTTGCCTTCTGTAGAAGCTGCCTAGATGGTAATCAGAAGTAAACAAAGCAAAACTTATAGTTAAAGAACAGCTTACTTTGCATTAAGAAAGCCATGAGGGAATAGTTTTGCTAAAATACCGTGATAGCAATTTCTAGATACAGTTAGCTCCTTGCAGAATTCCTCATTAACCGCTGAAACCACCGATGGGTTTCACTAGTGTGACCCCATCTGCCAACAGGCCCTGGTCTGAACCAGGGTCACACACTCAGGTGATTGCCAGGACAGGCAGGGGAGCTCCATGAATACGGTGGGTGGGTCGTGGGGGCGCTCTGGAGACAGGAGCATCTGCCGGGGCAGCATTACTGAGACCTAGCTGACAATGGACTGCAGGCCTGAGCGGCCATAGATTCTGATATTTCATGAGAAGTTGGAAAGATGGATGTTTGTGTAAACTCTTTGGATCATTAAAATTTAACAACTAATTTTTTTTTTTTTTTATCCTTACCTGAGGACATTTTTCAATTTTTTGTTCAGGTAGACTGGGAGGGAGAGAGAGGAAGAGAGAGAGAGAAACATCGACGTGAAAGGGACACATCGAGTGGCTGCCACCCGCACAACCAACCAGGGCCGGGGACAAACTGCAACCGAGGTACGTGCCCTTAGCGGGAACCGAACCTGGGTCCCTCTGGACCGCAGGCCGACGCTCTAACCGCTGAGCCAAACCGGCCAGGGCAACAACTAATTTAAATAAAAGCAAAACACCTTTCCAGCCATATAAAAGCTCTCTGAGGGTTTGATGCAACCATGAGCTACAAGACAGCAGCCTCTAGGTTGAAGGATAGGGCCAAGAAACAAGATGTGGTTCCCAGCTGCGTCTGCGGAGCTACTCACCCAGGGTTTCGACTCACCCAGAATCAGAGAGGCCCCGCTGTCTGATGGCTCATTCTTCTAACTCTTATTTTAAACAGGAATGCCACCTGCCACCTGACAAACTCGACTGGACAAACCCCAAAGAAATGGCGAATCTGATTAATGTCCCTGGGCCCCATCACACTTTGTCCCAAATGCACACTAGGAATTGCCAGCAGCACGCAGATCACCCTCCCACCCCTCTGTCTCACCACCATTCACTTGCTTCAACCAGATTCTCTTCAAGGCTGAAGTCCTTAAAGCAGGTCAACATCGTGCAACACAACTACCCCTCTGCCTGCACGTGGTCACTGGGCACATCCGGTGAAGGCTGAGGTGTTTGTACGCTGTGTTTTGTAATTTGTTTTGTGTTTTGTATCCAAAGGTGTTGTCATGCTGTCAGTCACATGAAGATGAGCCTGGTCCTTGTCCCAGAGATCAGACTGAAAAAGACAAGCCTCTGGTAGCAGGAAAAGAAATTCTGTTTCTGTCTAAACCAAATTTGGTTTAATTCAATAGTATTTATTGAGTACCCATAACATGGGTCAGGGACCACGTTGTACACTGGCCATCACATTCTTGAATTTAGACTTGGGGACAGACTTGTCTTTCGGGTGGCTCTTGGGTGAAGGAGATAGTGATGGGCTTCACAGAGGAAGGAAAATGTTGGCGGCAAAGCAGGCGAAAAACATGTAGCTCTTATTCTTGGGTAAGGCAAGAAAGAAGTAGGAGGAAAATCGAGAATAAAAAGGGAGATAAAGTATAAAGTTGAGATGGCTTGCAGGTCAGGATTTAGGCCTCAAGCAATGCAGGGTGATGGGGCTGCTAGGCCAGGGGACAGGGCCTGAGGCCGGTGGCTGGAGTGCAGCCACAGGGCCATGTTTCCTAACAAACCCCATTCTCACCCCAGCCCCTCTTCCCAGCCTTGTTTCTCACTACTTCTTTCCCTTCACCAGCCCGAGGTTTCAGACTTGAAGATACCTTGCTGGTGCCCACATGCCTGTTCTTTCCGTGGCCTTACACATTACATTATTTCTTTCACTTCTAGTTCTACCTTTTCATACTTCAACATTCAATTAAAGTATCTTATCAGCCCAGCCGGTGTGACTCAGTGGATTGAGCATCATCCCATGGACTGAGAGGACCCTGTTTGATTCCTGGTCAGGATTGCGGGCTTGGTCCTCAGCAGTGGGTGTGCAGAAGGCAACCGATCAATGTTTCTCTCTCACGTTGATGTTTCTATCTCTCTCTCCCTTTCTCTCTCTCTCTAAAAAAAATCAATAAAAACATATTTTTAAAAATATCTTATCAACAAGCTTTTTGTGGTCCTCCCAATTAGGGTGGCTTCCTCTCTGTGACCATGACAGTTTTATTATATCTATATTAATCTGACTTATATGGTAATTAGCTATTTATGTGATTTTCTCAACTTCATGATATGCTCCATGAAGGAAGAAAACACATTTAATCTTTTTTGTTTTCTAAATATATATTTTTTTGACTTTTTAGAGAGAGAGGAAAGAAGAGCTATAGAAACATCAATGTGAAAGAGATACACTGATTGGCCGCCTCCTGCACACCCCCTACTGGGGATCGAGCCCACAACCCCGGCATGTGCCCTGACTGGGAATGGAACCGGGACCTCTCAGGCCATGGGACAATGTTCAATCCACTGAGCCACACAGGCCGGGCTAATTTAATCATTTTTGAATCCCTCTCTTTTCATCCATTCCCCACTCAACCTATGCTCAAGTACTTCTGATGGACGCATTCTGACATATACAAACTCAGCAATAGTTTGTTGAATAAAATTAAGACTTAGAACTTTGGTGCCTATGTTACTGGAAGTAAGGTAAAGACTAAAACTGACATGAATACAGATACAGGGGCTTTTTTCCTCTGGAGTTTGACGTAAGCAGGGTCTGCTCTCCAAAAGACTCAGAGCTGGCTGGGGTATCATGGCCATTCCAGCTGGGGAGCCGGAGTGCTCATCAAGAGCCTGAACTAAGACCTGAAACCCTCCCAAATGGTGAGGGGTGGAGAAAAGCTGTGAATAGGCCCATCCCTCCACATGTTCTGGGCTCACAGCTGGGGTGGACGCGGGGACCCTCATGTGCCTTTCCCTGGACAGTGTGAGTTCAGTCACTTGTCACGGGCCAGCCTAGTTCATTCCACAGCAGGTGGCCGGGCAGGTGAAGCAACATTAACGGGAAGTGGAATCTCAGTGAGAACCAGAGCGGGGCAGAAAGCCTTGAGGACAGAGCGAGCTCCATCTTCAAGAACCGGGCTGCCTCCATGTTTGCAGAGAGCTCAGTATCCCAGGAGCTGGAACAAAGCTTCAGATGGATGAGCCTGGGGTGTCCAGCGAGGAAACCAGGATGACAGGAGCAGCCATTCTGCGGTGGAAGAGTCAGAATAAACAGTACTGGAAATCAGCTCCTTCCGGTGTGAAAGCATTGGCTCCTGGTGCTACTTGAATCGGAGTTGCCATGGGGAGGGGACAGCTAACAGGACCTTGGTCCAGAATGAGCATCACCCTGTGGCTTCCATACTGACTGATGGCTGAAGAAGTGACAAGGACACATGCACTGATGAACATGGCCCAGCAACACCAGTACCCCCAGGGCCATGTCTTAGTCCACTGATGAACATGGCCCAGCAACACCAGTACCCACCAGGGCCATGTCTCAGTCCACTGATGAACATGGCCCAACAACACCAGTACCCCCAGGGCCATGTTTTAGTCCACTGATGAACATGGCCCAACAACACCAGTACCCTCCAGGGCCATGTCTTAGTCCACTGATGAACATGGCCCAACAACACCAGTACCCCCCAGGGCCATGTCTTAGTCCACTGATGAACATGGCCCAACAACACCAGTACCCCCCAGGGCCATGTCTTAGTCCACTGATGAACATGGCCCAACAACACCAGTACCCTCCAGGGCCACGTCTTAGTCCACTGATGAACATGGCCCAGCAACCCCCCAGGGCCATGTCTTAGTCCACTGATGAACATGGCCCAGCAACACCAGTACCCTCCAGAAACATGCCTTAGTGAACTTGGGCTGCTAAACACAACCCCATAGACTGGGTAGCTGATAAACAACAGGGACGTATTCTTCCAGTCTCGGAATTTGGAAGTCTGAGATCAGGAGGCCAGTGTGGTCAGGTGGGGCTATCTCCCAGGTCTTAGACTTCTCTGGTACCCCCTGTGGAGGAAAGGACTAGGGATCTCTGTGGGGCTCTCTGTTACAGGTCACAGATCCCATCTGTGAGGACTCTACTCTCACGACTTAAGCACCTCTCAAAGGCCTCCCCTCCTAATACCATCACCTTTGGGAATTACAATCTCAACATATGAAAATTGTGGGAATAGAAACATTCCAACTATAGCAGGGCAGCCCATCGTTATTACAGAATCTTCAGAACTTGATGCTCAAAGAAAATACACATCTTACTTGTAGAAAAGAATCACAAATTGTTTTCTACCCTTATTATTCTAGACTGGCTTTTTCTGGTTGTTTTTAATCCTCACCTAGGATAGTATTTCCATTGATTTTTTTTAGAGTGAGTGCAAGTGAGGAAGAGGGAGGGAGGGAGGGAGAGAGACATCGATGTGAGAGAAACATATTGATTGGTTGCCTCTCGCACCTGTCCTGACTGGGAAGGGGATTGAACCTGCAACCCAGGTACATACCCTTGACCAGAAATCAAACCCGAGACCCTTTGGTGCACAGGCTCATGCTCTAGCCATTGAGCGTGCCAGCCAGGGCATAGACTGGCTTTTAAAGTAAGCAGGCTCTAAATGCTTTCGACAATACCACTCCTCCTTTCTCACACGCATATGGATGATTCCTGTGTTGAGGAGAATTTCTGCTGTCACTATGGGGGTACGTGCCCTGCCCTCCCTTTTCCTTACTCCCTTAGCAAGGTGCTCAGTTGTCACTGTTTGCGTTCAGTTCAGCATGGGAGCTTCTAACCATAGCTTGGACCCTGGAGGGGAGACCCTTCGTGGGGGCTGCCTTTTCCGTGCCTGCAAGCATTGCAGCGATCCGCAAGTCAACTTCTACGCTGTGCTTGGGACGCACACTTCCACGGGGGCTGTACCGGTGCCAAGGGAAAACCCTCCGGCGTTTATCATTAGTGAGGTGGCTCAAAGTGCACCCCATTTCTAACTGATACCTTTTAAAAAGTTAGGAAATCTTTTTCAGGGTGAGAAAGACAACTTTTTCTTGTTCAGTGGGTGGTTTTTAAAAGCCTTAGAGATTCATTCTTAACACAGTTCTGTTCATAAGTGTCAAAGGAACTTATCATTTACCCACACATGGTGGGAAGGCAGGAGACAAAATAAGAAGAAATTAGTGCCTCCGGGGTGAAAGGAGGGGTCTTCCTTGCTTGGCAGTAGGGGCCCTTCACACCGGGGAGTGATGGAGAGAACTATCCGGCCCATCTCTCTGCCCCATTCAGAGGGAGGAGTAAGACACAGCCCCGGATTTCTCAAATGTTCAAGTCCTCAACAAAAACTTTTCTTAATTCCAAACACTGATCATGGTTTATATGGGATAGTCACAGTTACAAATTGTCTGTCATGTAAAACAAAAAAATATATAAAGCAGTTCAATAGCTAGGCAGTTATGCAGAAGACAACCTGTTTCTAAATGTCCACTCTGAGTTTTAACTCATGGGACAGACAAGAAGTCCAGGTCCCATCAATAACATCGATGTCCAAGCATTCACAGTTCTCAGCGAGCATGGTGGGGTCAAGGAAACTGGTCCCTGAACTCACTGGCTAGTTTTTTCCTACTCTCTGCATTGCGCGAGACCCCTCCGGAAAGCATCATCAAACCACATCTCCTGGAGAGCTGTCGGGATGGCTCTCCCACCTGATCAGCTCCTTACCAACCAGGTTCCATTCCAGTTTCATCCCCAGTAAACTCCATATCTTGGTTATTTTTCTCTGCCCTCCTGGAGTTCGTATTTAAACTTCACCCCCCCCCCTTTATTTTTGCTTAGTGAGCCCTTCACTAAGCATCCCTTGTACCTGTGAAGGTAGAGGATACCTTGCTTTAACTAACCCTACAGAAAACAAACTTTGATCTCAGCTCCTAACCTCAGCCTTCATGAGGAGAGGTCGGTGGCTGTATATATGACAGGGAAACAGAGGCAGACCCTCTCTTCAACACTCCCTTCTCTCTTTGTCTGAATATACATATTTTTAATTCTCACCTGAGGATACATCCCCATCTTTTACTGAGAGAGAGAGAGAGAGAGAGAGAGAGAGAGAGAGAGAGAGAGAGAGAAAGACATTGATTGGTTGCCTCCTGTACACACCCCCACCAGGGATCGAGCCCCCTGGGTATGTGCCCTGACTGGGAATTGAACCTGAGACTTTTCAGCGTACCGGACAATGCTCCCACTGACTGAACCACACTGGCTAGGTGACACTTTCTTATTTTTAATGCACCACCAGACTAATAAGAAAATAGACAGTGAGACTGCAGATACTAAGACCAGCCGAACAGGGGTCCTGAGCCTGGCAGTGCGTGCCCTCGGGCTTCTAATGTAAGTCCTGTGTGTCTCCTGTACCCTGGATTGCATCTCACCAAAAGGGAAGGGGGGCCTGGGATTGTTCAGCTTTCTGTACCCACTTACCTTCATGCTGGGGACAAACTTCATCCCAAAGGGTAATGTATTCAGAAACCTGCAAGTGTCTGGGAGAAGGGACTTCTAATGAAAGTGCCTTTTTAACCATAACTATATATCATGTCCTGACATTTATAATGAAGCCGAGAGCCAGAAATAGGTTCTTCAGGAGCACGGGATATGTCTAAACAGCTAGATTAAGTCTGTTTGGCTTAAGTTGTGCCTCTGCCTGGGAGGAGTCTAGGGGTTTCCACGTCGTGTGAGCCAGTGGCTTCTGGAGTTGCCTCTGGTTCGCCCACAGGTCCCTTGAGTGGTGCCGCAGTGGACGACCGAGCCCACACACGGGCCCTCACCGGCAGCCGGGGGAGCGTGGCCTCCGCTCCTAAGCAAGGCGGAGTGTTAGCCTGTCTTTATCTGTTTTATTCTTCCTTAAAACTATGTGCATTTGGTCTTTCACTTTGTAATTAAGAGAAAATTTAGTTAGCAACCGAGATGTGATGCTGTTATATTTATCATTGTTCTTGAATCCCCCTTGAAATCCTTGGGCAGAGAGTTGGAAGGTTGTGGAAAACTAATTAAAAGAAGACTTAAACGTTTCTGTAGCTTGAAGAAACCATGAAGGGTCACAAAGGGGATCACAGGTCTTTATTCAGTAGGGAACTCTTTGGACATTTTCAGAAGGAGTAGGTGTGAAAAAATTGTTATATAATTTTTCTTAAAAATTATGGTTTTCTAAAAGTCTCCCAAAGAAAACACGGCATTTCAGAACGTGTTTCATGTAAATTGGAGGCACTAGAGTAGAGAATGACCTTTAGAAACGGGCGTTCTCTGCAAAGTAATTCAACTCACACTGAGACTCAGAGGCCACAGCAAAGGGTGGTGGCGAATGGCTGGTGGTGGGAGGTCTTTTCTGATTGCGGAGCAGCCACCACAGGCGTTTATGCTGACGCAGGAGAGCAGCCTGCTCACCTGTGAGGATGGATGGGAGGCCCTGCAGGAGACGGGGTGAGACGGAGCGATTGCACCTCTCTTGGCAGAGAGGACGCTGCGCAGAGAAGCATTAGAGAGAGGCCGTCACTCATGCAGAGCTGGTACCACCTGAGAAGTGCTTCCAGCCGCCCAGCCAACCGCGAGGAGAAGTGAAGGGGCCCCACTGGAGAACGCCATCCCAGCCTGCAGGGGGCAGCACTGCTCAGCCCCAGCCGGCACTCAGCCTACAAACGCAGGCCCCCAGTAGCCAGATCCCCCCACTGCTCAACAAAAGCCAGGAAACTGGATTTGATTTGAAATCTCACCTACTTCAAAAGGTCAGGCGCACATCTCAAATCTTACTAAAACCTTGTTCCAAGAACTTTTCTGAGATTGGCACTTGGCATCACCTATAGAAAGCTTCCCTTAAGACAATGGAAGAAGGGAACAGGGTTATTATTTGAAGGCAGTTGCAAATTGCAGTCATTGACAAGGTTTTTTCATGAGAAAACTTCTGTAAAACCTCAGTGTTGGAGCCAAACACTGAAAATAATGCACAAATATCTCAGAAGTCTTCTAACCTCAAGTCTGGAAGTTAAAGCCAGAGCGATATTAAATAGTGATTAATAACAGTTGAATCTGAATACAAAATCACTTCTACACAGCAAGAGGTTAAATATTCATGCTGTTATTTGAATCAGAAGTCACACTCTGGCAGAAAATTTAGGAATGACTGAATGATGTGTTTTATGTCTGGTCTCGGTGATCTGCTCAGCTATGTGGGCCACATTCTCATAGATCAGGTACCACTACGCATCTGGCAGCAGCTGGTGAATTTTGAACATAACATCTAGAGAGAAATAACAAGCCCTTTTAGGGCAAAATTTGCAACCTCTTCCGTATAAAATAGTGGGAGTTTTCAGAGAGACTGGAATTTCCTGCCACACTCTGTTTAGAGTTTGAACACTGCATCGTCTCTGCCACCTGGCCTGAGGTAGAATGTTCCTTCCCTGGCCGGCGTCTCAGGCTGTAACGACGTCCCCGTGGAGGTAAACAGGTGAGAAAACACACCTATTGGATCTGTGTGGTGGAGCAGACCATTGTCCAGAAATATTCATCCCCACCCTACCTTCCCCTTCATGGGCACAGTATCCTTCCCCAGACTTTGACTTTGGGCTTGACCTTGGGGTTTGCCTTGATCAATATAATGTGAAAGACATGATGTGATGAAAGGCTGGAGAGCACCTGTGGGGCCGGGCTTGTTCTCCGGGTCCTGCTCTCTCCGTGAGGTGTGCTCTCAGAGTGAGGTGTGCTCTCTCCGTGAGGTGTCTCTCAGAGTGAGGTGTGCTCTCAGAGTGAGGTGTGCTTTCTCAGTGTGAGGTGTGCTTTCTCCGTGAGGTGTGCTCTTGGAGTGAGGTGTGCTTTCAGAGTGAGGTGTGCTTTTTCAGAGTGAGGTGTGCTCTCAGAGTGAGGTGTGCTCTCTCAGAGTGAGGTGTGCTCTCTGAGTGAGGTGTGCTCTCAGAGTGAGGTGTGCTCTCAGGGTGAGGTGTGCTCTCAGGGTGAGGTGTGCTCTCAGGGTGAGGTGAGCGTTCTCAGGGTGAGGTGTGCTCTCAGAGTGAGGTGAGCGTTCTCAGGGTGAGGTGTGCTCTCAGGGTGAGGTGTGCGTTCTCAGGGTGAGGTGTGCTCTCTCAGGGTGAGGTGTGCTCTCTCAGGGTGAGGTGTGCTCTCTCAGGGTGAGGTGTGCTTTCTCAGGGTGAGGTGAGCTTTCTCAGAGTGAGGTGTGCTCTCTCAGGGTGAGGTGTGCTTTCTCAGGGTGAGGTGTGCTTTCTCAGAGTGAGGTGTGCGTTCTCAGGGTGAGGTGGGCTCTCTCAGGGTGAGGTGTGCTTTCTCAGGGTGAGGTGTGCTTTCTCAGAGTGAGGTGTGCGTTCTCAGGGTGAGGTGGGCTCTCTCAGGGTGAGGTGTGCTTTCTCAGGGTGAGGTGTGCTTTCTCAGAGTGAGGTGTGCGTTCTCAGGGTGAGGTGGGCTCTCTCAGGGTGAGGTGTGCTTTCTCAGGGTGAGGTGTGCTTTCTCAGAGTGAGGTGTGCTCTCTCAGGGTGAGGTGTGCTTTCTCAGGGTGAGGTGTGCTTTCTCAGAGTGAGGTGTGCGTTCTCAGGGTGAGGTGTGCTCTCTCAGGGTGAGGTGTGCTTTCTCAGGGTGAGGTGTGCTTTCTCAGAGTGAGGTGTGCTCTCTCAGGGTGAGGTGTGCTTTCTCAGGGTGAGGTGGGCTTTCTCAGGGTGAGGTGGGCTCTCTCAGAGTGAGGTGTGCGTTCTCAGGGTGAGGTGTGCTCTCTCAGGGTGAGGTGTACTCTCTCAGAGTGAGGTGTGCTCTCAGAGTGAGGTGTGCTCTCAGAGTGAGGTGTGCTTTCTGAGTGAGGTGTGCTTTCTCAGAGTGAGGTGTGCTCTCAGAGTGAGGTGTGCTCTCTGAGTGAGGTGTACTCTCTCAGAGTGAGGTGTGCTCTCAGAGTGAGGTGTGCTCTCAGGGTGAGGTGTGCGTTCTCAGGGTGAGGTGGGCTCTCTCAGGGTGAGGTGTGCTTTCTCAGGGTGAGGTGTGCTTTCTCAGAGTGAGGTGTGCGTTCTCAGGGTGAGGTGGGCTCTCTCAGGGTGAGGTGTGCTTTCTCAGGGTGAGGTGTGCTTTCTCAGAGTGAGGTGTGCGTTCTCAGGGTGAGGTGGGCTCTCTCAGGGTGAGGTGTGCTTTCTCAGGGTGAGGTGTGCTTTCTCAGAGTGAGGTGTGCTCTCTCAGGGTGAGGTGTGCTTTCTCAGGGTGAGGTGTGCTTTCTCAGAGTGAGGTGTGCGTTCTCAGGGTGAGGTGTGCTCTCTCAGGGTGAGGTGTGCTTTCTCAGGGTGAGGTGTGCTTTCTCAGAGTGAGGTGTGCTCTCTCAGGGTGAGGTGTGCTTTCTCAGGGTGAGGTGGGCTTTCTCAGGGTGAGGTGTGCTTTCTCAGGGTGAGGTGTGCGTTCTCAGGGTGAGGTGTGCTCTCTCAGGGTGAGGTGTACTCTCTCAGAGTGAGGTGTGCTCTCAGAGTGAGGTGTGCTCTCAGAGTGAGGTGTGCTTTCTGAGTGAGGTGTGCTTTTCTCAGAGTGAGGTGTGCTCTCAGAGTGAGGTGGGCTCTCTGAGTGAGGTGTACTCTCTCAGAGTGAGGTGTGCTCTCAGAGTGAGGTGTACTCTCTCAGAGTGAGGTGTGCTCTCAGAGTGAGGTGTGCTCTCAGAGTGAGGTGTGCTTTCTGAGTGAGGTGTGCTTTCTCAGGGTTGAGGTGTGCCTCAGAGTGAGGTGTGCTCTCATGTAGTGAGGTGTGCTCTCTGAGTGAGAGGTGCTTTCTCAGGTGAGGTGTGCTCTCAGAGTGAGATGTGCTTTCTCAGGTGAAGGTGTGCTTTCTGAGTGAGGTGTGCTTTCTCAGAGTGAGGTGTGCTCTCAGAGTGAGGTGTGCTCTCAGAGTGAGGTGTGCTCTCTGAGTGAGGTTGCTTCTCAGAGTGAGATGTGCTCTCAGAGTGAGGTGTGCTTTCTGAGTGAGGTGTGCTTTCTAGAGTGAGGTGTGCTTCTCGAGTGAGGTGTGCTCTCAGAGTGAGGTGTGCTTTCTGAGTGTGAGGTGGTGCTTTCTAAGGGTGAGTGTGCTCTCAGAGTGAGGTGTGCTCTCTGAGGAGGTGTGCTTTCTGAGTGGAGGTGTGCTCTCAGAGTGAGGTGTGCTTTCTCAGAGTGAGGTGTGCTTTCTCAGAGTGAGGTGTGCTTTCTCAGAGTGAGGTGTGCTTTCTCAGAGTGAGGTGTGCTTCTCTGAGTGAGGTGTGCTTCTCAGAGTGAGGTGTGCTTTCTCAGAGTGAGGTGTGCTCTCTGAGTGAGGTGTGCTTTCTCAGGGTGAGGTGTGCTTTCTCAGGGTGAGGTGTGCTTTCTCAGGGTGAGGTGTGCTGTCTCAGGGTGAGGTGTGCTTTCTCAGAGTGAGGTGTGCTTTCTGAGTGAGGTGTGCTCTCTGAGTGAGGTGTGCTTTCTCAGGGTGAGGTGTGCTTTCTCAGGGTGAGGTGTGCTCTCAGGGTGAGATGTGCTTTCTCAGGGTGAGGTGTGCTCTCTCAGAGTGAGGTGTGCTCTCTCAGGGTGAGGTGTGCTCTCTCAGAGTGAAGTGTGCTCTCAGAGTGAGGTGTGCTCTCAGAGTGAGGTGTGCTCTCTCAGAGTGAGGTGTGCTCTCAGAGTGAGGTGTGCTCTCAGAGTGAGGTGTGCTCTCAGGGTGCGGTGTGCGTTCTCAGGGTGAGGTGTGCGTTCTCAGGGTGAGGTGTGCTCTCTCAGGGTGAGGTGTGCTCTCAGGGTGAGGTGAGCGTTCTCAGGGTGAGGTGTGCTCTCAGGGTGAGGTGTGCGGTCTCAGGGTGAGGTGCGCTCTCAGGGTGAGGTGTGCTCTCTCAGGGTGAGGTGTGCTCTCTCAGGGTGAGGTGTGCTTTCTCAGGGTGAGGTGTGCTCTCGTTCAGGGTGAGGTGTGGCTCTCTCATAGTGAGGTGTGCGCTCTCAGGGTGAGGGTGTGCTTTCTCAGGGTGAGGTGTGCTTTCTCAGAGTGAGGTGTGCGTTCTCAGGGTGAGGTGGGCTCTCTCAGAGGATGAGGTGTGCTTCTCAGGGTGAGGTGTGCTCTCTCAGGGTGAGGTGTACTCTCTCAGAGTGAGGTGTGCTTTCTGAGTGAGGTGTGCTTTCTGAGTGAGGTGTGCTTTCTCAGGGTGAGGTGTGCTCTCAGAGTGAGGTGTGCTCTCTGAGTGAGGTGTACTCTCTCAGAGTGAGGTGTGCTCTCAGAGTGAGGTGTACTCTCTCAGACTGAGTTTGCTCTCAGAGTGGGTGTGCTCTCAAGTGAGGTGTGCTTTCTGAGTGAGGTGTGCTGTCTCAGGGTGAGGTGTGCTCTCAGGGTGAGGTGTGCTTTCTGAGTGAGGTGTGCTCTCTCAGAGTGAGGTGGTGCCGTTCTCAGGTGAGGTGCTTTCTCAGGGTGAGGTGTGCTTTCTGAGTGAGGTGTGCTTTCTCAGAGTGAGGTGTGCTCTCAGAGTGAGGTGTGCTTTCTCAGGGTGAGGTGTGCTTTCTCGGAGTGAGGTGTGCTCCCTCGGAGTGAGGTGTGCTTTCTCGGAGTGAGGTGTGCTTTCTGAGTGAGGTGTGCTTTCTCAGAGTGAGGTGTGCTCTCAGAGTGAGGTGTGCTCTCTCAGAGTGAGGTGTGCTCTCTGAGTGAGGTGTGCTCTCAGAGTGAGGTGTGCTCTCAGGGTGAGGTGTGCTCTCAGGGTGAGGTGTGCTCTCAGGGTGAGGTGAGCGTTCTCAGGGTGAGGTGTGCTCTCAGAGTGAGGTGAGCGTTCTCAGGGTGAGGTGTGCTCTCAGGGTGAGGTGTGCTCTCAGGGTGAGGTGTGCGTTCTCAGGGTGAGGTGTGCTCTCTCAGGGTGAGGTGTGCTCTCTCAGGGTGAGGTGTGCTCTCTCAGGGTGAGGTGAGCTTTCTCAGAGTGAGGTGTGCTCTCTCAGGGTGAGGTGAGCTTTCTCAGAGTGAGGTGTGCTCTCAGAGTGAGGTGTGCTCTCTGAGTGAGGTGTACTCTCTCAGAGTGAGGTGTGCTCTCAGAGTGAGGTGTGCTCTCAGAGTGAGGTGTGCTCTCAGGGTGAGGTGTGCGTTCTCAGGGTGAGGTGGGCTCTCTCAGGTGAGGTGTGCTTTCTCAGGGTGGGTGTGCTTTCTCGAGTGAGGTGTGCGTTCTCCAGGGTGAGGTGGGCTCTCTCAGGGTGAGGTGTGCTTTCCTCAGGGTGAGGTGTGCTTTCTCAGAGTGAGGTGTGCGTTCTCAGGGTGAGGTGGGCCTCTCTCAGGGTGAGGTGTGCTTTCTCAGGGTGAGGTGTGCTTTCTCAGGGTGAGGTGTGCTTTCTCAGGTGAGGTGTGCTTTTCAGGGTGAGGTGTGCTTTCTCAGGGTGAGGTGTGCGTTCTCAGGGTGAGGTGTGCGTTCTCAGGGTGAGGTGTGCTTTCTCAGGGTGAGGTGTGCTTTCTCAGGGTGAGGTGTGCTCTCTCAGGGTGAGGTGTGCTTTCTCAGGGTGAGGTGGGCTTTCTCAGGGTGAGGTGGGCTCTCTCAGGGTGAGGTGTGCGTTCTCAGGGTGAGGTGTGCTCTCTCAGGGTGAGGTGTGCTCTCTCAGGGTGAGGTGTGCTCTCAGAGTGAGGTGTGCTCTCAGAGTGAGGTGTGCTTTCTGAGTGAGGTGTGCTTTCTCAGAGTGAGGTGTGCTCTCAGAGTGAGGTGTGCTCTCTCAGAGTGAGGTGTGCTTTCTCAGAGTGAGGTGTGCTTCTCAGAGTGAGGTGTGCTTTCTCAGGGTGAGGTGTGCTCTCTCAGGGTGAGTGTGCTTCTCAGGGTGAGGTGTGCTTTCTCAGGGTGAGGTGTGCTTTCTCAGGGTGAGGTGTGCTTTCTCAGGGTGATGTGTGCTCTCTCAGGGTGAGGTGTGCTTTCTCAGAGGTGAGGTGTGCTTTCTCAGGGTGAGGTGTGCTTTCTCAGGGTGAGGTGTGCTTTCTCAGGGTGAGGTGTGCTTTCTCAGGGTGAGGTGTGCTTTCTCAGGGTGAGGTGTGCTCTCTCAGGGTGAGGTGTGCTTTCTCAGGGTAGGTGTGCTTTCTCAGGTGAGGTGTGCTTTCTCAGGGTGAGGTGTGCTTCTCAGGGTGAGGTGTGCTTTCTCAGGGTGAGGTGTGCTTTCTCAGAGTGAGGTGTGCTCTCTCAGGGTGAGGTGTGCTCTCTCAGGGTGAGGTGTGCTCTCTCAGGGTGAGGTGTGCTCTCTCAGAGTGAGGTGTGCTGTCTCAGGGTGAGGTGTGCTCTCTCAGGGTGAGGTGTGCTCTCTCAGAGTGAGGTGTGCTCTCAGAGTGAGGTGTGCTCTCAGAGTGAGGTGTGCTTTCTGAGTGAGGTGTGCTTCTCAGAGTGAGGTGTGCTCTCAGAGTGAGGTGTGCTCTCAGAGTGAGGTGTGCTCTCTCAGAGTGGAGGTGTACTCTCTCAGAGTGAAGGTGTGCTCTCCAGAGTGAGGTGTGCTCTCAGAGTGAGGTGTGCTTCTCAGAGTGAGGTGTGCTTTCTGAGTGGAGGGTGCTTGCTCAGGGTGAGGTGTGCTCTCAGAGTGAGGTGTGCTCTCAGAGTGAGGTGTGCTCTCTGAGTGAGATGTGCTTTCTCAGGGTGAGGTGTGCTCTCAGAGTGAGATGTGCTTTCTCAGGGTGAGGTGTGCTTTCTGAGTGAGGTGTGCTTTCTCAGAGTGAGGTGTGCTCTCAGAGTGAGGTGTGCTCTCAGAGTGAGGTGTGCTCTCTGAGTGAGGTGTGCTTTCTCAGGGTGAGGTGTGCTCTCAGAGTGAGGTGTGCTCTCTGAGTGAGGTGTGCTTCTTAGGGTGAGGTGTGCTTTTCTCAAGTGAGGTGTGCTTTCTCAGAGTGAGGTGTTGCGTTGAGTGAGGTGCTTTCTCAGAGTGAGGTGTGCTCTCAGAGTGAGGTGTGCTCTCTGAGTGAGGTGTGCTTTCTCAGAGTGAGGTGTGCTCTCAGAGTGAGGTGTGCTCTCAGAGTGAGGTGTGCTCTCTGAGTGAGGTGTGCTTTCTCAGGGTGAGGTGTGCTTTCTCAGGGTGAGGTGTGCTTTCTCAGGGTGAGGTGTGCTTTCTCAGGGTGAGGTGTGCTTTCTCAGAGTGAGGTGTGCTTTCTCGAGTGAGGTGTGCTTCTCTGAGTGAGGTGTGCTTTCTCAGGGTGAGGTGGTGCTTTTCAGGGTGGGTGTGCTTCTCAGGGTGAGGTGTGCTTTCTCAGGGTGAGGTGTGCTTTCTCAGAGTGAGGTGTGCTTTCAGAGTGAGGTGTGCTCTTCAGGTGAGGTGTGCTCTCTCAGAGTGAGGTGTGCTCTCTCAGGGTGGAGGTGTGCTCTCTCAGGAGTGAAGTGTGCTCTCAGAGTGAAGGTGTGTCTCAGAGTGAGGGTGCTCTCTCAGAGTGAGGTGTGCCTCTCAGAGTGAGGTGTGCTCTCAGAGTGAGGTTGCTCTCAGGGTGAGGTGTGCGTTCTCCGGGTGAGGTGTGCGTTCTCAGGGTGAGGTGTGCTCTCTCAGGGTGAGGTGTGCTCTCAGGGTGAGGTGAGCGTTCTCAGGGTGAGGTGTGCTTCAGGGTGAGGTGTGCGTCTCAGGGTGAGGTGTGCGTTCTCAGGGTGAGGTGTGCTCTCTCAGGGTGAGGTGTGCTCTCAGGGTGAGGTGAGCGTTCTCAGGGTGAGGTGTGCGTTCTCAGGGTGAGGTGTGCAGTTCTCAGGGTGAGGTGGCTCTCTCAGGGTGAGGTGTGCTCTCTCAGGGTGAGGTGTGCTTTCTCAGGGTGAGGTGTGCTTTCTCAGGGTGAGGTGTGCTCTCTCAGAGTGAGGTGTGCTCTCTCGGGTGAGGTGTGCTTTCTCAGGGTGAGGTGTGCTTTCTCAGAGTGAGGTGTGCGTTCTCAGGGTGAGGTGGGCTCTCTCAGAGTGAGGTGTGCGTTCTCAGGGTGAGGTGTGCTCTCTCAGGGTGAGGTGACTCTCTCAGAGTGAGTGTGCTCTCAGTGAGGTTGCTCCTCCAGAGTGAGGTGTGCTTTCTGAGTGAGGTGTGCTTTCTCAGAGTGAGGTGTGCTCTCAGAGTGAGGTGTGCTCTCTGAGTGAGGTGTACTCTCTCAGAGTGAGGTGTGCTCTCAGAGTGAGGTGTACTCTCTCAGACTGAGGTGTGCTCATCAGAGTGAGGTGTGCTCAGAGTGAGTGTGCTTTCTGAGTGAGGTGTGCTTTCTCAGGGTGAGGTGTGCTCTCAGGGTGAGTGTGCTTTCTGAGTGAGGTGTGCTCTCCTCAGAGTGAGGTGTGGCGTTCTCAGGGTGAGGTGTGCTTTCTCGGGTGAGGTGTGCTTTCTGAGTGAGGTGTGCTTTCTCAGAGTGAGGGTTGTGCTCTCAGAGTGAGGTGTGCTTTCTCAGGGTGAGGTGTGCTTTCGGAGTGAGGTGTGCTCCCTCGAGGTGAGGTGTGCTTCTCGGAGTGAGGTGTGCTCTCTGAGTGAGGTGTGCTTTCTCAGAGTGAGGTGTGCTCTCAGAGTGAGGTGTGCTCTCTCAGAGTGAGGTGTGCTCTCTCAGAGTGAGGTGTGCTCTCTCAGAGTGAGGTGTGGCTCTCAGAGTGAGTGTGTGCTCTCAGAGTGAGGTGTGCTCTCTCAGAGTGAGGTGTGCTCTCCAGAGTGAGGTGTGCTCTCTCAGAGTGAGGTGTGCTCTCAGAGTGAGTGTGCTCTCTCAGAGTGAGGTGTGTCTCTCAGAGTGAGGTGTGCTCTCAGGGTGAGGGTGTGCTCTCAGGGTGAGGTGTTGTTTCTCAGAGTGAGGTGTGTCTCTCAGAGTGAGGTGTGCTCTCAGAGTGAGGTGTGCTCTCAGAGTGAGGTGTGCTCTCAGAGTGAGGTGTACTCTCTCAGAGTGAGGTGTGCTCTCAGAGTGAGGTGTGCTCTCAGAGTGAGGTGTGCTCTCTCAGAGTGAGGTGTGCTTTCTCAGGGTGAGGTGTGCTTTCTCAGAGTGAGGTGTGCGTTCTCAGGGTGAGGTGGGCTCTCTCAGGTGAGGTGTGCTTTCTCAGGGTGAGGTGTGTCTTTCTCAGGGTGAGGTGTGCTTTCTCAGGGTGAGGTGGCTCTCTCAGGGTGAGGTGTGCTTTCTCAGGGTGAGGTGTGCTTTCTCAGGGTGAGGTGTGCGTTCTCAGGGTGAGGTGTGCTCTCTCAGGGTGAGGTGTGCTTTCTCAGGGTGAGGTGTGCTTTCTCAGGGTGAGGTGTGCTTTCTCAGGGTGAGGTGTGCTTCTCAGGTGGAGGTTGTGCTTTCTCAGAGTGAGGTGTGCTTCTCAGGGTGAGGTGTGCTCTCTCAGGGTGAGGTGGTGCTTTCTCAGGTGAGGTGTGCTTTCTCAGAGTGAGGTGTGCTTTCTCAGGGTGAGGTGTGCTTTCTCAGGGTGAGGTGTGCTTTCTCAGGGTGAGGTGTGCTCTCTCAGGGTGAGGTGTGCTCTCTCAGAGTGAGGTGTGCCTCTCAGAGTGAGGTGTGCTCTCAGAGTGAGGTGTGTTGAGGTGTGGCTTTCTGGTGAGGTGGGCTTTCTCAGAGTGAGGTGTGCTCTCAGAGTGAGGTGTGCTCTCTGAGTGAGGTGTACTCTCTCAGAGTGAGGTGTGCTCTCAGAAGTGAGGTGTGCTCTCAGGGTGAGTGTGCGTTCTCAGGGTGAGGTGGGGGTCTCTCAGGGTGAGGTGTGCTTTCTCAGGGTGAGGTGTGCTTTCTCAGAGTGAGGTGTGCGTTCTCAGGGTGAGGTGGGCTCTCTCAGGGTGAGGTGTGCTTTCTCAGGGTGAGGTGTGCTTTCTCAGAGTGAGGTGTGCGTTCTCAAGGGTGAGGTGGCTCTCCTCAGGGTGAGGTGTGCTTTCTCAGGGTGAGGTGTGCTTTCTCAGAGTGAGGTGTGCTCTCTCAGGGTGAGGTGTGCTTTCTCAGGGTGAGGTGTGCTTTCTCAGAGTGAGGTGTGCGTTCCAGGTGAGGTGTGCTCTCTCAGGGTGAGGTGTGCTTTCTCAGGGTGAGTGTGCTTTCTCAGAGTGAGGTGTGCTCTCTCAGGGTGAGGTGTGCCTTTCTTCAGGGTGAGGTTGGGCTTGTCTCAGGGTGAGGTGGGCCTCTCTCAGAGTGAGGTGTGCGTTCTCAGGGTGAGGTGTGCTCTCTCAGGGTGAGGTGTACTCTCTCAGAGTGAGGTGTGCTCTCAGAGTGAGGTGTGCTCTCAGAGTGAGGTGTGCTTTCTGAGTGAGGTGTGCTTTCTCAGAGTGAGGTGTGCTCTCAGAGTGAGGTGTGCTCTCTGAGTGAGGTGTACTCTCTCAGAGTGAGGTGTGCTCTCAGAGTGAGGTGTACTCTCTCAGAGTGAGGTGTGCTCTCAGAGTGAGGTGTGCTCTCAGAGTGAGGTGTGCTTTCTGAGTGAGGTGTGCTTTCTCAGGGTGAGGTGTGCTCTCAGAGTGAGGTGTGCTCTCAGAGTGAGGTGTGCTCTCTGAGTGAGATGTGCTTTCTCAGGGTGAGGTGTGCTCTCAGAGTGAGATGTGCTTTCTCAGGGTGAGGTGTGCTTTCTGCAGGGTGAGGTGTGCTTTCTCGAGTGAGGTGTGCTTTCTCAGAGTGAGGTGTGCTCTCAGAGTGAGGTGTGCTCTCAGAGTGAGGTGTGCTCTCTGAGTGAGGTGTGCTTTCTCAGGGTGAGGTGTGCTCTCAGAGTGAGGTGTGCTCTCTGAGTGAGGTGTGCTTTCTTAGGGTGAGGTGTGCTTTCTCAGAGTGAGGTGTGCTTTCTCAGAGTGAGGTGTGCTTTCTGAGTGAGGTGTGCTTTCTCAGAGTGAGGTGTGCTCTCAGAGTGAGGTGTGCTCTCTGAGTGAGGTGTGCTTTCTCAGGGTGAGGTGTGCTCTCAGAGTGAGGTGTGCTCTCTGAGTGAGGTGTGCTTTCTCAGGGTGAGGTGTGCTTTCTCAGGGTGAGATGTGCTTTCTCAGGGTGAGGTGTGCTTTCTCAGGGTGAGGTGTGCTTTCTCAGAGTGAGGTGTGCTTTCTGAGTGAGGTGTGCTCTCTGAGTGAGGTGTGCTTTCTCAGGGTGAGGTGTGCTTTCTCAGGGTGAGGTGTGCTCTCAGGGTGAGGTGTGCTCTCTCAGAGTGAGGTGTGCTCTCTCAGGGTGAGGTGTGCTCTCTCAGAGTGAAGTGTGCTCGCAGAGTGAGGTGTGCTCTCAGAGTGAGGTGTGCTCTCTCAGAGTGAGTGTGTGCTCTCAGAGTGAGGTGTGCTCTCGAGTGAGGTGTGCTCTCAGGGTGAGGGTGCGTTCTCAGGGTGAGGTGTGCGTTCTCAGGGTGAGGTGTGCTCTCTCAGGGTGAGGTGTGCTCTCAGGGTGAGGTGAGCGTTCTCAGGGTGAGGTGTGCTCTCAGGGTGAGGTGTGCGTTCTCAGGGGTGGGTCGTGCGTTCTCAGGGGAGGTGTGCTCTCTCAGGGTGAGGGTGTGCTCTCAGAGTGAGGTGAGCGTTCTCAGGGTGAGGTGTGCGTTCTAGGTGAGGGTGCGTTCTCAGGGTGAGGGTGTTGCTCTCTCAGGGTGAGGTGTGCCTCTCAGGGTGAGGTGTGCTTTCTCAGGGTGAGGTGTGCTCTCTCAGGGTGAGGTGTGCTCTCTCAGAGTGAGGTGTGCTCTCTCAGGGTGAGGTGTGCTTTCTCAGGGTGAGGTGTGCTTTCTCAGAGTGAGGTGTGCGTTCTCAGGGTGAGGTGGGCTCTCTCAGAGTGAGGTGTGCGTTCTCAGGGTGAGGTGTGCTCTCTCAGGGTGAGGTGTACTCTCTCAGAGTGAGTTGTGCTCTCAGAGTGAGGTGTGCTCTCAGAGTGAGGTGTGCTTTCTGAGTGAGGTGTGCTTTCTCAGAGTGAGGTGTGCTCTCAGAGTGAGGTGTGCTCTCTGAGTGAGGTGTACTCTCTCAGAGTGAGGTGTGCTCTCAGAGTGAGGTGTACTCTCTCAGACTGAGGTGTGCTCTCAGAGTGAGGTGTGCTCTCAGAGTGAGGTGTGCTTTCTGAGTGAGGTGTGCTTTCTCAGGGTGAGGTGTGCTCTCAGGGTGAGGTGTGCTTTCTGAGTGAGGTGTGCTCTCTCAGAGTGAGGTGTGCGTTCTCAGGGTGAGGTGTGCTTTCTCAGGGTGAGGTGTGCTTTCTGAGTGAGGTGTCCTTTCTCAGAGTGAGGTGTGCTCTCAGAGTGAGGTGTGCTTTCTCAGGGTGAGGTGTGCTTTCTCGGAGTGAGGTGTGCTCCCTCGGAGTGAGGTGTGCTTTCTCGGAGTGAGGTGTGCTTTCTGAGTGAGGTGTGCTTTCTCAGAGTGAGGTGTGCTCTCAGAGTGAGGTGTGCTCTCTCAGAGTGAGGTGTGCTCTCTGAGTGAGGTGTGCTCTCAGAGTGAGGTGTGCTCTCAGGGTGAGGTGTGCTCTCAGGGTGAGGTGTGCTCTCAGGGTGAGGTGAGCGTTCTCAGGGTGAGGTGTGCTCTCAGAGTGAGGTGAGCGTTCTCAGGGTGAGGTGTGCTCTCAGGGTGAGGTGTGCTCTCAGGGTGAGGTGTGCGTTCTCAGGGTGAGGTGTGCTCTCTCAGGGTGAGGTGTGCTCTCTCTCAGGGTGGGTGTGCTCTCTCAGGGTGAGGTGAGCTCTCTCAGAGTGAGGTGTGCTCTCTCAGGGTGAGGTGAGCTTTCTCAGAGTGAGGTGTGCTCTCAGAGTGAGGTGTGCTCTCTGAGTGAGGTGTACTCTCTCAGAGTGAGGTGTGCTCTCAGAGTGAGGTGTGCTCTCAGAGTGAGGTGTGCTCTCAGGGTGAGGTGTGCGTTCTCAGGGTGAGGTGGGCTCTCTCAGGGTGAGGTGTGCTTTCTCAGGGTGAGGTGTGCTTCTCAGGGTGAGGTGTGCTTTCTCAGGGTGAGGTGTGCTTTCTCAGGGTGAGGTGTGCGTTCTCAGGGTGAGGTGTGCTTTCTCAGGGTGAGGTGTGCTTTCTCAGGGTGAGGTGTGCTTTCTCAGAGTGAGGTGTGCTTTCTCAGGGTGAGGTGGGCTCTTCTCAGGGTGAGTGGTGCGTTCCAGGGTGGGTGGGCTCTCTCAGGTGAGGTGTGCTTTCTCAGGGAGGGTGGCTTCTCATTGTGTGCTCTCTCAGGGTGAGGTGTGCTTTCTCAGGGTGAGGTGTGCTTTCTCAGAGTGAGGTGTGCGTTCTCAGGGTGAGGTGTGCTCTCTCAGGGTGAGGTGTGCTTTCTCAGGGTGAGGTGTGCTTTCTCAGAGTGAGGTGTGCTCTCTCAGGGTGAGGTGTGCTTTCTCAGGGTGAGGTGGGCTTTCTCAGGGTGAGGTGGGCTCTCTCAGGGTGATGGTGGCGTTCTCAGGGTGAGTGTGCTCTCTCAGGGTGAGGTGTACTCTCTCAGAGTGAGGTGTGCTCTCAGAGTGAGGTGTGCTCTCAGAGTGAGGTGTGCTTTCTGAGTGAGGTGTGCTTTCTCAGAGTGAGGTGTGCTCTCAGAGTGAGGTGTACTCTCTCAGAGTGAGGTGTGCTCTCAGAGTGAGGTGTGCTCTCAGAGTGAGGTGTGCTCTCAGGGTGAGGTGGGCTCTCTCAGGGTGAGGTGTGCGTTCTCAGGGTGAGGTGTGCGCTTCTCAGGGTGAGGTGGCTCTTCTCAGAGTGAGGTGTGCTTTCTCAGGGTGAGGTGTGCTCTCTCAGAGTGAGGTGTGCTTTCTCAGGGGAGGGTGGCTTCTCTCAGAGGTGAGGTGGCTTTCTCAGGGTGAGGTGTGCTCTCTCAGAGTGAGGTGTGCTCTCTCAGGTGAGGTGTGCTTTCTCAGAGGTGAGGTGTGCTCTCTCAGAGTGAGGTGTGCTTTCTCAGGGTGAGGTGTGCTCTCTCAGAGTGAGGTGTGCTTTCTCAGGGTGAGGTGTGCTCTCTCAGGGTGAGGTGTGCTCTTCTCAGGGTGAGGTGTGCTTTCTCAGAGTGAGGTGTGCTCTCTCAGGGTGAGGTGGCTCTCTCAGGGTGAGGTGGCGTTTCTCAGGGTGAGGTGGGCTCTCTCAGGGTGAGGTGTACGTCTCTCAGAGTGAGGTGTGCTCTCCGAGTGAGGTGTGTCTAAGTGAGGTGTGCTCTCTAGAGTGAGGTGTGCTTTCTCAGAGTGAGGTTGCTCTCAGAGTGAGGTTTGCTCTCTGAGTGAGGTGTGCCTCTCAGAGTGAGGTGTGCTCTCAGAGTGAGGTGTGCTCTCTCAGAGTGAGGTGTGCTCTCAGAGTGAGGTGTGCTCTCAGAGTGAGGTGTGCTTCTCAGAGTGAGGTGTGCTCTCTCAGAGTGAGGTGTGCTCTCAGAGTGAGGTGTGCTCTCAGAGTGAGGTGTGCTCTCAGGGTGAGGTGTGCTCTCAGAGTGAGGTGTGCTCTCAGAGTGAGGTGTGCTCTCTGAGTGAGATGGGCTTTCTCAGGGTGAGGTGTGCTCTCAGAGTGAGGTGTGCTCTCAGAGTGAGTGTGCTTCTGAGTGAGGTGTGCTTTCTGAGTGAGGTGTGCTTCTCAGAGTGAGGTGTGCTCTCAGAGTGAGGTGTGCTCTCTGAGTGAGGTGTGATATCTCAGGGTGAGGTGTGCTCTCAGAGTGAGGTGTGCTCTCTGAGTGAGGTGTGCTTTCTAGAGTGAGGTGTGCTTTCTCAGAGTGAGTGTGCTTTCTCAGAGTGAGTGTGTGCTTTCTCAGAGTGAGGATGTGCTTCTCAGAGTGAAGGGCTCTGTCTTTTTTTCTTTGTTCAGAGTGAGTGTGACTCTCTGAGTGAGGTCTGTGCTTTCTCAGGGTGCGGTGTGCTCTCAGAAGTGAGGTGTGCTCTCTGAGTGAGGTGTGCTTTCTACAGGGTGAGGTGTGCTTTCTCAGGGTGAGATGTGCTTTCTCAGGGTGAGGTGTGCTTTCTCAGGGTGAGGTGTGCTTTCTCAGAGTGAGGTGTGCTTCTGAGTGATGGTGTGCTCTCTGAGTGAGGTGTGCTTCTCAGGGTGAGGTGTGCTTTCTCAGGGTGAGGTGTGCCTTCAGGGTGAGTGTGCTTTCTCAGGGTGAGGTGTGCTTTCTCAGAGTGAGGTGTGCTCTCAGAGTGAGGTGTGCTTTCTGAGTGAGGTGTGCTCTCTCAGAGTGAGGTGTGCTCTCTCAGGGTGAGGTGTGCTCTCTCAGAGTGAGTGTGCTCTCAGAGTGAGGTGTGCTCTCAGAGTGAGGTGTGCTCTCTCAGAGTGAGGTGTGCTCTCAGAGTGAGGTGTGCTCTCAGAGTGAGGTGTGCTCTCAGGGTGAGGTGTGCGTTCTCAGGGTGAGGTGTGCGTTCTCAGGGTGAGGTGTGCTCTCTCAGGGTGAGGTGTGCTCTCAGGGTGAGGTGAGCGTTCTCAGGGTGAGGTGTGCTCTCAGGGTGAGGTGTGCGTTCTCAGGGTGAGGTGTGCGTTCTCAGGGTGAGGTGTGCTCTCTCAGGGTGAGGTGTGCTCTCAGGGTGAGGTGAGCGTTCTCAGGGTGAGGTGTGCGTTCTCAGGGTGAGGTGTGCGTTCTCAGGGTGAGGTGTGCTCTCTCAGGGTGAGGTGTGCTCTCTCAGGGTGAGGTGTGCTTTCTCAGGGTGAGGTGTGCTCTCTCAGGGTGAGGTGTGCTCTCTCAGAGTGAGGTGTGCTCTCTCAGGGTGAGGTGTGCTTTCTCAGGGTGAGGTGTGCTTTCTCAGAGTGAGGTGTGCGTTCTCAGGGTGAGGTGGGCTCTCTCAGAGTGAGGTGTGCGTTCTCAGGGTGAGGTGTGCTCTCTCAGGGTGAGGTGTACTCTCTCAGAGTGAGTTGTGCTCTCAGAGTGAGGTGTGCTCTCAGAGTGAGGTGTGCTTTCTGAGTGAGGTGTGCTTTCTCAGAGTGAGGTGTGCTCTCAGAGTGAGGTGTGCTCTCTTGAGTGAGGTGTACTCTCTCAGAGTGAGGTGTGCTCTCAGAGTGAGGTGTACTCTCTCAGACTGAGGTGTGCTCTCAGAGTGAGGTGTGCTCTCAGAGTGAGGTGTGCTTTCTGAGTGAGGTGTGCTTTCTCAGGGTGAGGTGTGCTCTCAGGGTGAGGTGTGCTTTCTGAGTGAGGTGTGCTCTCTCAGAGTGAGGTGTGCGTTCTCAGGGTGAGGTGTGCTTTCTCAGGGTGAGGTGTGCTTTCTGAGTGAGGTGTGCTTTCTCAGAGTGAGGTGTGCTCTCAGTGTGAGGTGTGCTTTCTCAGGGTGAGGTGTGCTTTCTCGGAGTGAGGTGTGCTCCCTCGGAGTGAGGTGTGCTTTCTCGGAGTGAGGTGTGCTTTCTGAGTGAGGTGTGCTTTCTCAGAGTGAGGTGTGCTCTCAGAGTGAGGTGTGCTCTCTCAGAGTGAAGTGTGCTCTCTCAGAGTGAGGTGTGCTCTCTCAGAGTGAAGTGTGCTCTCTCAGAGTGAGGTGTGCTCTCAGAGTGAGGTGTGCTCTCAGAGTGAGGTGTGCTCTCTCAGAGTGAAGTGTGCTCTCTCAGAGTGAGGTGTGCTCTCTCAGAGTGAGGTGTGCTCTCAGAGTGAGGTGTGCTCTCAGGGTGAGGTGTGCTTTCTCAGGGTGAGGTGTGTTCTCAGAGTGAGGTGTGCTCTCAGAGTGAGGTGTGCTCTCAGAGTGAGGTGTGCTCTCTCAGAGTGAGGTGTGCTCTCAGAGTGAGGTGTACTCTCTCAGACTGAGGTGTGCTCTCAGAGTGAGGTGTGCTCTCAGAGTGAGGTGTGCTCTCAGAGTGAGGTGTGCTTTCTGAGTGAGGTGTGCTTTCTCAGGGTGAGGTGTGCTCTCAGAGTGAGGTGTGCTCTCAGAGTGAGGTGTGCTCTCTGAGTGAGATGTGCTTTCTCAGGGTGAGGTGTGCTCTCAGAGTGAGATGTGCTTTCTCAGGGTGAGGTGTGCTTTCTGAGTGAGGTGTGCTTTCTCAGAGTGAGGTGTGCTCTCAGAGTGAGGTGTGCTCTCAGAGTGAGGTGTGCTCTCAGAGTGAGGTGTGCTCTCTGAGTGAGGTGTGCTTTCTCAGGGTGAGGTGTGCTCTCAGAGTGAGGTGTGCTCTCTGAGTGAGGTGTGCTTTCTTAGGGTGAGGTGTGCTTTCTCAGAGTGAGGTGTGCTTTCTCAGAGTGAGGTGTGCTTTCTGAGTGAGGTGTGCTTTCTCAGAGTGAGGTGTGCTCTCAGAGTGAGGTGTGCTCTCTGAGTGAGGTGTGCTTTCTCAGGGTGAGGTGTGCTCTCAGAGTGAGGTGTGCTCTCTGAGTGAGGTGTGCTTTCTCAGGGTGAGGTGTGCTTTCTCAGGGTGAGATGTGCTTTCTCAGGGTGAGGTGTGCTTTCTCAGGGTGAGGTGTGCTTTCTCAGAGTGAGGTGTGCTTTCTGAGTGAGGTGTGCTCTCTGAGTGAGGTGTGCTTTCTCAGGGTGAGGTGTGCTTTCTCAGGGTGAGGTGTGCTCTCAGGGTGAGATGTGCTTTCTCAGGGTGAGGTGTGCTTTCTCAGAGTGAGGTGTGCTCTCAGAGTGAGGTGTGCTTTCTGAGTGAGGTGTGCTCTCTCAGAGTGAGGTGTGCTCTCTCAGGGTGAGGTGTGCTCTCTCAGAGTGAAGTGTGCTCTCAGAGTGAGGTGTGCTCTCAGAGTGAGGTGTGCTCTCTCAGAGTGAGGTGTGCTCTCAGAGTGAGGTGTGCTCTCAGAGTGAGGTGTGCTCTCAGGGTGAGGTGTGCGTTCTCAGGGTGAGGTGTGCGTTCTCAGGGTGAGGTGTGCGTTCTCAGGGTGAGGTGTGCTCTCTCAGGGTGAGGTGTGCTCTCAGGGTGAGGTGAGCGTTCTCAGGGTGAGGTGTGCTCTCAGGGTGAGGTGTGCGTTCTCAGGGTGAGGTGTGCGTTCTCAGGGTGAGGTGTGCGTTCTCAGGGTGAGGTGTGCTCTCTCAGGGTGAGGTGTGCTCTCTCAGGGTGAGGTGTGCTTTCTCAGGGTGAGGTGTGCTCTCTCAGGGTGAGGTGTGCTCTCTCAGAGTGAGGTGTGCTCTCTCAGGGTGAGGTGTGCTTTCTCAAGGTGAGGTGTGCTTTCTCAGAGTGAGGTGTGCGTTCTCAGGGTGAGGTGGGCTCTCTCAGAGTGAGGTGTGCGTTCTCAGGGTGAGGTGTGCTCTCTCAGGGTGAGGTGTACTCTCTCAGAGTGAGTTGTGCTCTCAGAGTGAGGTGTGCTCTCAGAGTGAGGTGTGCTTTCTGAGTGAGGTGTGCTTTCTCAGAGTGAGGTGTGCTCTCAGAGTGAGGTGTGCTCTCTGAGTGAGGTGTACTCTCTCAGAGTGAGGTGTGCTCTCAGAGTGAGGTGTACTCTCTCAGACTGAGGTGTGCTCTCAGAGTGAGGTGTGCTCTCAGAGTGAGGTGTGCTTTCTGAGTGAGGTGTGCTTTCTCAGGGTGAGGTGTGCTCTCAGGGTGAGGTGTGCTCTCAGGGTGAGATGTGCTTTCTCAGGGTGAGGTGTGCTTTCTCAGAGTGAGCTGTGCTCTCAGAGTGAGGTGTGCTTTCTGAGTGAGGTGTGCTCTCTCAGAGTGAGGTGTGCTCTCTCAGGGTGAGGTGTGCTCTCTCAGAGTGAAGTGTGCTCTCAGAGTGAGGTGTGCTCTCAGAGTGAGGTGTGCTCTCTCAGAGTGAGGTGTGCTCTCAGAGTGAGGTGTGCTCTCAGGGTGAGGTGTGCTCTCAGGGTGAGGTGTGCTCTCAGGGTGAGGTGTGCGTTCTCAGGGTGAGGTGTGCGTTCTCAGGGTGAGGTGTGCGTTCTCAGGGTGAGGTGTGCGTTCTCAGGGTGAGGTGTGCTCTCTCAGGGTGAGGTGTGCTCTCTCAGGGTGAGGTGTGCTTTCTCAGGGTGAGGTGTGCTCTCTCAGGGTGAGGTGTGCTCTCTCAGAGTGAGGTGTGCTCTCTCAGGGTGAGGTGTGCTTTCTCAGGGTGAGGTGTGCTTTCTCAGAGTGAGGTGTGCGTTCTCAGGGTGAGGTGGGCTCTCTCAGAGTGAGGTGTGCGTTCTCAGGGTGAGGTGTGCTCTCTCAGGGTGAGGTGTACTCTCTCAGAGTGAGTTGTGCTCTCAGAGTGAGGTGTGCTCTCAGAGTGAGGTGTGCTTTCTGAGTGAGGTGTGCTTTCTCAGAGTGAGGTGTGCTCTCAGAGTGAGGTGTGCTCTCTGAGTGAGGTGTACTCTCTCAGAGTGAGGTGTGCTCTCAGAGTGAGGTGTACTCTCTCAGACTGAGGTGTGCTCTCAGAGTGAGGTGTGCTCTCAGAGTGAGGTGTGCTTTCTGAGTGAGGTGTGCTTTCTCAGGGTGAGGTGTGCTCTCAGGGTGAGGTGTGCTTTCTGAGTGAGGTGTGCTCTCTCAGAGTGAGGTGTGCGTTCTCAGGGTGAGGTGTGCTTTCTCAGGGTGAGGTGTGCTTTCTGAGTGAGGTGTGCTTTCTCAGAGTGAGGTGTGCTCTCAGAGTGAGGTGTGCTTTCTCAGGGTGAGGTGTGCTTTCTCGGAGTGAGGTGTGCTCCCTCGGAGTGAGGTGTGCTTTCTCGGAGTGAGGTGTGCTTTCTGAGTGAGGTGTGCTTTCTCAGAGTGAGGTGTGCTCTCAGAGTGAGGTGTGCTCTCTCAGAGTGAAGTGTGCTCTCTCAGAGTGAGGTGTGCTCTCTCAGAGTGAAGTGTGCTCTCTCAGAGTGAGGTGTGCTCTCAGAGTGAGGTGTGCTCTCAGAGTGAGGTTGTGCTCTCTCAGAGTGAAGTGTGCTCTCTCAGAGTGAGGTGTGCTCTCTCAGAGTGAGGTGTGCTCTCAGAGTGAGGTGTGCTCTCAGGGTGAGGTGTGCTTTCTCAGGGTGAGGTGTGTTCTCAGAGTGAGGTGTGCTCTCAGAGTGAGGTGTGCTCTCAGAGTGAGGTGTGCTCTCTCAGAGTGAGGTGTGCTCTCAGAGTGAGGTATGCTCTCTCAGAGTGAGGTGTGCGTTCTCAGGGTGAGGTTTGCTTTCTCAGGGTGAGGTGTGCTTTCTGAGTGAGGTGTGCTTTCTCAGAGTGAGGTGTGCTCTCAGAGTGAGGTGTGCTTTCTCAGGGTGAGGTGTGCTTTCTCGGAGTGAGGTGTGCTCTCGGAGTGAGGTGTGCTCCCTCGGAGTGAGGTGTGCTTTCTCAGAGTGAGGTGTGCTTTCTGAGTGAGGTGTGCTTTCTCAGAGTGAGGTGTGCTCTCAGAGTGAGGTGTGCTCTCTCAGAGTGAAGTGTGCTCTCTCAGAGTGAGGTGTGCTCTCTCAGAGTGAAGTGTGCTCTCTCAGAGTGAGGTGTGCTCTCTCAGAGTGAGGTGTGTTCTCAGAGTGAGGTGTGCTCTCAGAGTGAGGTATGCTCTCAGGGTGAGGTGTGCTTTCTCAGGGTGAGGTGTGTTCTCAGAGTGAGGTGTGCTCTCTCAGAGTGAGGTGTGCTCTCTCAGAGTGAGGTGTGCTCTCAGAGTGAGGTGTGCTCTCAGAGTGAGGTGTGCTCTCAGGGTGAGGTGTGCTTTCTCAGGGTGAGGTGTGTTCTCAGAGTGAGGTGTGCTTTCTCAGAGTGAGGTGTGCTCTCAGGGTGAGGTGTGCTTTCAGAGTGAGCGCTGCCTCTTCCGCCCGGAATGCACACAGAGTTCAGCCGCCCCGGCCGGACCGGTCCAAAGGCTGTGCGGAGGGAGCCCAGCCTCCGTGAGCTGCCCCAGCCCACTCCAGGCCTGAGAGAGTAAATGAATGTTCTTTTAAGCAACTGAGGTTGTTGGGGGGATTGTTATTCAGCATTATTCGAGCACTAGCTACTCTGTTAATGCCTGTTGATTGATCTCTACAGTTGGGTTGCTTAGCTGGAGTGTAAACATTTCAGTAGGATATGAACTGGACAATATTCTGAGGGTCTAAGTTCAGCTATGGGTCTACTTTCAGGTAGGATACTTAAGGTCCATCTGCCACCACCAATTAAAGACCCAGTAAAGTAGAACCTGAGTATCATCCTCTTAACCCTCTATTCCATCTTAGCTGCTATCCCCCATCCCACCGTTCACTGTCTGTGTGGCCTGTTGATTCTACTTCTTACATACAGCTCAAGTCTTCCAAAGTTCTTTGTTCCCATTGCCAACAGTCCTGGGCCCGTTCCTCATTATCTGTTGCTTGGACTATACAATAGCTTCCTTCCGATCCACACCTCATCTTGCTTCGCCTCCCCATCCGCTTCCCAATGATGCTTCCAGGGTTCTTTAGGATCTGGTCTGCCTACTCTGCTAACAACCCTCACATCCTGTCCCCTGATGTGCCCCAACCTCACATCCTGTCCCCTCATGTGCCCCACCTCACATCCTGTCCCCTGATGTGCCCCACCTCACATCCTGTCCCCTGATGTGCCCAACCTCACCACCTGTCCCTTGATGTGCCCCACCTCACATCCTGTCCCCTGATGTGCCCAACCTCACCACCTGTCCCCTGATGTGCCCCACCTCACATCCTGTCCCCTGATGTGCCCAACCTCACCACCTGTCCCTTGATGTGCCCAACCTCACATCCTGTCCCCTGATGTGCCCCACCTCACATCCTGTCCCCTGATGTGCCCAACCTCACCACCTGTCCCCTGATGTGCCCCACCCTCACCACCTGTCCCCTGATGTGCCCCACCTCACATCCTGTCCCCTGATGTGCCCCACCTCACATCCTGTCCCCTGATGTGCCCCACCTCACATCCTGTCTCCTGATGTGCCCCACCTCACCACCTGTCCCCTGATGTGCCCCACCTCACATCCTGTCCCCTGATGTGCCCCAACCTCACATCCTGTCCCCTGATGTGCCCCACCTCACCACCTGTCCCCTGATGTGCCCCACCTCACATCCTGTCCCCTGATGTGCCCAACCTCACATCCTGTCCCCTGATGTGCCCCAACCTCACATCCTGCCCTAATTTTCAGCCCATGGAACTTCTTTCTGCCCCTAAAGGTGCGCAGTCTCTCTGGACTTTCTCACCTCCATTCGCTGACCCTTCGCCCTTTCTGTTCTCCTGTTCTCATACTCGCACGAGTTAGTGGAGGAATCTGAACTCAGAAAAGTGAAAACATGAATGGATTTTTCCTCAGTTAAAACCAATAAAATTTCTCTTTCCTACTCCACAATGAGAAATTGGGGAGATTTCATAAGTACTTTAAAAATTATGTTATCAAAAACATTATCTAGTTTAATCCTCCAACCTCAAATCTAATTTTAGTTTCTTCTCCTCACCAAGAGCAAGGTCTCAGCATGAAAATTTTGGGGTGCGGGGAAGCCTATGGGACTCACCTTGGGATGGAGGGGTCATAGGATTGTCTGACTCTGGACACCTCTCCCACCCCTGTGGCTTCCACAGTATTACGCTGGAGATGATGGAGATAAGAAAAGGAATAAGTGTCTCTCTTTATTTTTTTGTTTGTTTGTTTTCTGTGTTCTAATACACTTTATTTACAGAAACATGCGGTGAGCCAGATTTGACCAGCAGGCCGTAATTGCCAACCCCTGTTCCTGTCGGTCAAGGTCAAGGACAAGTCTTCTCACATCCTTCACAGCCATGGTAAAGAGCTTGGATAGCACACAAGAAGGGTCATTGAAATGTTTCTCAAAGGTTTTTTTTTTTTTTAAATTTTTATAAAACCCAACTCTATGAAGCAAAAGCAGGAACAGAGGCTGGGACCTTGAACAGCTTGCACGGGGACCACCCAGTTAGGCAGCGCAGAGCCAGGAGGCGAATCCAGGTGCTTTCGCCAGGCCGTGGGGCTCCCTGCGAGGATGGACAAGCAACCCCTTCGGGAAAGGACGGGGTAGATGAGGAAATGGTCCTCAAGATGCAACAGCCCAAATGACATTCACTGCAGTCTTTCAGGGTGAGCAACAGAAACCCACTCAACTGGCCCAACTAGAAAATGGACAGTTCACCAGTCACGCAGGGAAAGGACGCTGATCTGGTAGGAGGGGAGCCCGTCGGAATCAAGGCGGCTGTCTCTCCATGTCTCCCTCCCTCCTCCTCCTCCTCCTCCCTCCATCTCTCTCTCTCCCCCTCTCCCAGCGATGGCCTCTGCTGGCCCAGGTGCCGCAGACACTTCTCCAGGTGACGTGTGGACAAGTCCCCGTGCCAGAGCAGTGCCACTGCCCTGACGCCATCCTGCTCTAGTCCCGGGGCTTGGTGTCGGTGTCTCCCTGCAGCTTCTGTGGACGGAGCACCGAGCTGTTCCCAAGCCGCACGGGGTGCGCCGGGCATGGGCCCCGGGTGTCTTCTCGGCCCCGGTCAAGGACAGGGCAGGCCTGCGGTGCCGGGCACGGTTAGCAATGCCAGAGCCACAGGAAACGCCATTTCTTTGGGAGACAGACATACACCTCAACGTGTCCGATCTCAGAAAGAAGTGTTTCTTATTTAAATGGTGTTACAGCCCTCAGTAGGGCAGACATCAAAATGCTGATTTATTGCAAATTTATTGGAGGCTCCAGCAGGGGAAACATCCACCATATATTTCCTTTGCTTATGGGGCACCTGGTGGGGCATGTTCACCAATGGACTGCTCTCCTGGATGAGGCACCCCAAATTGTAGCCAAATGTTTAAGCAACTCTAGTGAAGTTTTACGTAAAAGAAAAATAGAAAGTATCTTTTTTAAAAAAAATTGTATGGCTAAGTTTTGCTAAAAAATGGTTTGCTGGTAACATTTGTTTCCTATTTAAACTGGCTTATAATAGCAATGATCGAATGGTTAGTAAGACATTTGCCCTGATAGTGTTAAAAAAAGAAGCAATTCTAGAATAGTTTGGTTACTCATTTCTTCCTTGCTCACGGTGTTTAAGTTTTCCTGATCTCAGTTAAATGGGGTGAGCATTTTGGATTGTTTGTCCTGTTAGTACACATTCTGTAAGAGGCCTGAAGTAGGTGGGCCTTGGTTCTAGCAGCCTCTTTGCTCTCCCAGGCCCTGTGAAGGCAGGACAGGGTGTTTCCGCAGACTTACGGTGAGTAGCTATCTAAGTAATAAGAACCCAGGCTGGGGAAATAACGTTTGCCTCTTCTGGCTTTTTGCCTCTCAAATGCTGTCAGATGAAACAAGATCCAGCGCTTTGCTGGTGTTTGGCTCCATGCACAACTGGAATTACACCACTACAAATTGCCAGACCAGGAGGCCAGGTCCCTCACCTGCAAGTTGCAGATCAGGTTCACGTAAACCTGTGAGGAAGAGTGTGCCTGCATCCATCTGTCTGCCAACCCACACTCTCTTTCCTTCATCCTGCCAAGGGCAACCACTTCCTAGTTGCCCCCATGCTGAGATGGGTCCCTACCCAAGCAGGTGGCATAGCACTGTTCCCCAGACCTAAGGTATTTCATCTTCATCCTTCAGTCCCTGGTCCTCTCAGAAAAGTAGACCCTAAGTCAGACTTGTTCTGTCACTCACTACTTGAGCAATCTTTTTGAGCCTCAGTTTCATCATCTGTAAAAGAGGGATAATTATAGTACCTGTCTTTTAGTGTAGCTGTGAAAATTAAATGAATTAATGCATGAAATCACTAGGATCAGTGCCTGGCTCAGAGAATCACACACATGTTAGCTGGTTCTGCTATTTCTGGTGTCTCTCTGGACCTAGTCCGTTTCCACGCTTGGCCCTGATCTGTTTTCTCCTGGCTTGTGGCCACCAGTTTAGGTCCGGCATCTGAGTGGCAGACAAGCCTCGTACTGGCTGAAGCCCACAGAAACCCACTGACGCGTCCACTCCCAAAGGAAACAGACTTCTCCAAAGTTCCAGCACTAACGGGGGCAGAGCTGGCGTTGGCGAGGAGCGGCTTCTGCGGAACTTTCAGCAGAGCTCCTCAGTGGAGTTTAGCAAGTCCAATGTGGTCAGGACATCTGTCCCCTCACCTATTTTGTTTGTTTGTTTTTAGAAAATAAAAAAGTAATTATTTAAATATATCCAGCCTTTAAACTAGATCCCTGTCTCCCTGGTTGGAATCTAAATTTGTACAATCTCTAAATGAAGACAATTTAGCAATATTTTCAAAAGTCAAATGCATAGGGCGCTGCCCCAGCCCCAAAATTTCAAGAATAAGAATAGTGAAGAGGTTTCTGGTCAGGGTGGCAGCATAGGTGAATGCAGCACTCACCTCTTCCCACGGCCACATCAAAATTACAACTAAACTACACCCATCATTCAGAACTGCCTGAAATCTGGCTGAATAGAAGTCCTACAACTAGGTTCACAGCTTGGCCTCTCCTGGGCACCTCCAAGCCCAGCACACGTAGTAGCCATCTGCAGATCGCTCTGTAGCTCTTGCCAGGTGGCCCCAGTCAGGGCACAGGTCGTAGCTGACTTTCCACCTCCTGGGAGGCCCCAGAGCCCATACACCTGGTGCTCAGCTTCAGACCACACAAGATTACAACCCTACCACCTCCATGAGCAACACACTCAAGGGGTGACTCGGTGAACACCAAAGCCCCACTGAAATGAATCCTGCTCCATCGGGTCAGCTCCTGCATAGCAGCTATTCCACTGTTGTCGCAGCTGATTGGCCTCACAGCTGATCAATCCCTCCCATGGATGCCAATAGCAATTGAGTCTCAATTACAACAGCCCACGCCAGGATGCACCTGGAGTGCCCAACTCAGGTGAATGGGGAGGTTAAGTCACTGGGCCCCACAGGACACCCACTACACAAGGCCACTCTACCAAGTCCAGGAAGCATAGCAGCTCTACCTAATACATAGACACAAACACAGGGAAGCAGCCAAAATACAGAGACAAAGAAACATGTGGCAAATGAAAGAACAGGAGAAAGTTCCAGAAAAAGAACTAAATGAAATGGAAACAACAAACTACCAGATACAGAGTTCAAAACAATGGCTATAAGGATGCTCAAGGAACTTAGTGAGAACTTCAGGAAACTGAGTGAGAACTTCAAGGAATTTAGAGAGAACATCAACAACATAAAAAAGGACCAGTCAGAAATGAAGGATACACTAACTGAAATGAAGAATAATTTACAAGGAATCAACAGTAGAGTAGAGGATGCTGAGTATCAGATCAGCAATTTGGACTACGAGGAAGCAAAAAACATCCAATCAGAACAGCAAAAAGAAAAAAGAATAAAAAAATATGAAGATAGTGTAAGGCACCACTGGGAAAACTTCAAGCATACCAACGTTAACATCATGGGGGTGCTGGGAGGAGAAGAGAAAGAGCAATAAATTGAAAACCTATTTGAAAAAATAATGACAGAAAACTGTCCTTACCTGGTGAAAGAAAAAGACATACAAGTCCAGGAAGCACAGAGAGTCCTAAACAAGATGAACCCAAAAAGGCTTACACCAAGACACATCATAATTAAAATATAAGAGGTTAAAGACAAAGAGAGAATCTTAAAAGCAGCAAGAGAAAAACAGTTGTTAACTACAAGAAAGCTCCCATAAGACTGTAAGCTGATTTCTCAATAGAAACTTTGTGGGCCAGAAGGGAGTGGCAAGAAATATTCAAAAAATAAAAAACAGAGACCTACAACCAAGATTACTCTACCCAGCAGAACTACATTTAGGAATGAATGTCAGATAAAGAACTTCCCAGACAAAAAAAGGCTAAAAAAGTTCATCACCACCAAACCAGTATTACATGAAATGTTAAAGGGTTTTCTTTAAGAAGAAGGAAAAAAAAATAAAAATATGGCCCTGGCCGGTTTGGTTCAGCAGTTGGAGCTTCGGCCTGCGGTCCAGAGAGACCCAGGTTCAGTTACCACTAAGAGCATGTACCTCGGTTGCAGTTTGTCCCCGGCCCTGGTTGGGTCATGCGGGTGGCAGCCACTTGATGTGTCCCTTTCACATCTCTCTTCCTCTCTCTCCCTCCCACTCTATCGGAACAAAAAAATGGAAAAAATGTCCTCAGGTGAGGATTAAAAAAATAAAATAAAAATATGAAGAATAAAATGGCAATAAATATGTCTCTATCAACAATTTAATCTAAAAATCAAAATAGGTGAATAAGTAGAACAGAAGCAGATTAACAGACACAGAGAATATTTTGATGGTTGCCAGGTGGGAGGGGGTTCTGGGGGGAGGGTGAAAAAGGTGAGAGCTAATATTTAGAGGTACAAATTGGTATTTATAGTGTAGTCATAGGGAATATAGTCAGTAATATTCTAATAACTATGTATGGTGTCAGACGGGTATGAGATTTTTCAGGATGATCACTTTATAAGTTTTATAATGTCTAATCACTAGGGTGTACACCTGAAACTAATATAATATTGTATGTCAACTATAATTAAAATATGAAAAATAATTTTTAAAAAAGTCAAATACATGAACTCTTTGAGCCACTAATTTTGAGTTATAGGAGTTTATTCTATATAAATACTTGGACATATGAGAAATAATTGATATACAAGGTTATTCATTATTAGAGCACTTCTTGTTATAACAAGAGGTCAAAAACAATCTAAATATCTATCAAGAGGAAAGAAATTAAATAAATTATGGGACATCTGTATAATCAAATTGAATGTAGACATTAAGAAGAATGATGCATCTCTTTTTGTACTGATACAGACTGATCTTCAAGATGTATTGTTAAGCAAAATGAATAAATAATATATAATACCTATTTATACATAAATATATGCATATATTTTTTTATATGTGCCTAATATATCTCTGGAAGGAAACCTAGCAATTGGAACTTGTCTACAGGGAGAGGAACTGAGCTGTACTGTCAGAAAGAAAATTTTTACAACATGCTTTTTACTTTAAGATGTTGAACATATGAAGTGTGTTCCTTATTAAAAATTAAGCAAATACATACATTTCTAATGAAACCACGTGTGAATGTGAGAGCATATCAAGAGAACACATGTGATGGTTGGTAAAGATCAGAGGAGCCTGCTCATGACTCTGGCCGTTGGTTTATTGCTCAGATGAAACATGTAACTGTTTCAAGATTTTTAATAATTGTATGGTTTTATTTCTTTGTCATCTTTGTCAAATATGTCTCAGTTACTCACACAGTGGACCACTAGCTAGACAGAAAGCATTAGAAACTAAAAGAGAAATACAACAAATTAATAAGCATAAAGATGATATTAATTCTGAAAATTTACCTCAAGAGAATTTCCACCAGGTCTGAAGTTGTAGTCATCTGTTCAAATTCTTCACAACACATCAAGATATCTCTAAGGAACTCAACTACCAATATTAAACAGATGACATCTAAACGACCATCTTATCCAATTAGCTTTTCTTTACTGGGTCCTGGCTGGGCTTACCATGTCACATAGAAAATTCTATACAAGAATTTGGTTCTATTAGAATCTGTAGAAGAATTATTCATGAAATAGATAAATTTCTACTACTGATCACCCAACAGCAAGCAGCCCAGGTTCCCAGGTGAGAAGTAGCACCATTGTGATGGACTTTGGCAATTGTTCTATCGATTTAAAATTTTTGGCTAATTGCTGAAATCATTGCTTTTCTATTTTTCCAGTGCAGTTTATCTTAATACATGTAAGATGTCACTTCTGACTGGTGAGCATGGGGTCCGCTAACCTGACTTGTTTCTGTTACTTAGGAGAATGTCTGCCTCTGTCAGTTTTCCTTAGGTGTCCAAATGGGATTGTGTCTATGCCGTAAGCTTTTAAGTCATGTTATCCCAAACATACTGTCTTTACTCAGTAAAAATCTATCCTAGTTGTTTCTATATATAATAGCAGACAAATAAAAACACACAATCTTCAGTTACATAGATGTCTACTCTTTACCATGAATGGTGGTGAAGAACCCTTTCTTTTTTCTTATGATTTGGAAACAAATTTATGAATCAGAAACAAGATGTGCCAGGGAAAGTGGTTCCCGCAGCAGGAACAGAGAAGTGCCCAGATTCTGGGTGTCCATGTGGCACCCACACAAAGGGAAGGTCCTCCTCCACCTCGTCTCCGCCCTCTGCCTTCTGCAGGCCCTGCTCAAGCCAACAGGACAGAATGCTTCACAAAGGTGCCCCTTTCTGTTCGGTGCTCTCTCAAGTTTGTTTTCATTCATCCTGGCCACTTATCAACTAAATAAGCACAGGTTCTGTGTGAAATACTTGAGCAATAATATGAATGACAACTGGCATTAGCATCACCTTCAAAATCCTCCCCTCTGCTAAATAGATAAATAAGCAAATACGTTAATTAAGGAGGGAAAAGCAGCTTTAGTGTCAAAACTGAGTCAGCTGGACACAATCTTAGGGGGACAAGTAGAAGAGAAGTGACAAATGTTGAGCTTGTCCACCCTGTCTGCTCAAAGGAAGGGTCTGGCAGGCACCAGGCCCCAGGCACAGCAGCGTAGGGGTCCCCAAGCATGCCTGTCTCTGCATTTGAAGGTACAATTTTGCTCTGGCCACTACTCCAGAATCCCTTCATGAAAAGATGCTCCCTAAATGCTAACACTTTGTAGAAGTATAGCCTTGAGCTCTTCACTGGGAATCTGCCTTATCTTTAGCCCCATGACCTTGATGTGAGTTTTCAGGAGGTCACATTTCTCACACTTACTAGAGGACAAAAATTTCCACCGTGCCCCCTTGGGGACAAGGAACTCTCCACTCTCCTCCAGCGTTTACCTGGGACTCAGGAACTCGGAAATCTGAGCATCCATGAAGACAAGAGAGTTACTTGTTTCTGGGCAAATGGGAGCCAGAAGTAGAAATGCATTTTGCAAGTTAAAAAAAAAAAAGTAAACCTTATTTTAGAAATGGTTGTTTTTTCATTACTTAGACTGTGTGTATAGACACACAACAAGGGGGAATGTGAGCCAGTCCTTTGGAATTACCAGCCATAATTTTAAGCACTTAGCAATGGCCTCGTTCACTTTCAGTGACTTTCTCTGGAAGCATAGGCCTCCAAACCAAATCCTGCTCAATGGGAGGCAGTATCCCGGAGAAGATCCTGGTTAGTGGGAAAGCTAGGCAAATCCAAACAAAGCCTGGAGCTGAGTTCATCGCAATGTGCCGATATAGCAGGGTGACAAGGGAAGATGTTACGTGGTAAGATGCTAACATCAGGGAAACTGGGCAAAGGCTACACAGAAACCATGGAGTACTGCCTTTGCAACTTTTTTGAAAAACTAAAATTAATATAAAATAAAAGGTTTACTTTAAAAATAAAAAAAAAACACAAAAAACAGACATAATTCTGGCAGTTGCTTCCACATCTGAAGTGTCCGCGAGAGGACCCGCTCACTGTTGCGGGGGTGGGAGTGCGGCTCTGGGGACCCGCAGCCGGAGGGAAGAGACAGCCGGCCGCGGTGTGGACAGGGGGACGCAGGTGGACAGCCAGCCAGTTTGCCTCAGGTTGGCATTTTGAAAGATTTGGCTTTTTAGATCCTCTTTCCCCTCAATTATAAGATTTCGGGTCGGGGGCAGCAATGCTAGTTCACTTAGGCCTGTCGTGGGCTCACACTGGCACACAGCCGGCTGTCAGTACATGCTGTGGAACACGTGTGTAGAAAACATCACACGCGAGTTGGCTGGTTTTTCTGACAGCGACATTGGAGATGTGCTATTTACCTGTCCTCTCTACATACGGCTTCAACGCTCTCTGCCTCCACACGCTCAGTCCTCCCTTCCCTGCACTGCCTCTGTGAGCTGGGCCTGCTGCTGGGGCCCGCCTGGGCTGCAGGGGTACGTGCAGCTGTGCTGCTGGGGCCCGCTGGGCTGCAGGGGGCTGTGCAGCTGTGCTGCTGGGGTCCGCCTGGGCTGCAGGGGGCTGTGCAGCTGTGCTGCTGTGGTCCGCCTGGGCTGCAGGGGGGTGTGCAGCTGGGCTGCTGGGGCTCGCCTGGGCCGCAGGGGGGTGTGCAGCTGGGCTGCTGGGGCTCACCTGGGCCGCAGGGGGGTGTGCAGCAGGGCTGCTGGGGCCCGCCTGGGCTGCAGGGGTGCGTGCAGCTGTGCTGCTGGGACCCGCCTGGGCTGCAGGGGTGCATGCAGCTGTGCTGCTGGGACCCGCCTGGGCTGCAGGGGTGCGTGCAGCTGTGCTGCTGGGGCCCGCTGGGCTGCAGGGGGCTGTGCAGCTGTGCTGCTGGGGCCCGCCTGGGCTGCAGGGGGCTGTGCAGCTGTGCTGCTGGGGCTCGCCTGGGCTGCAGGGGTGCGTGCAGCTGTGCTGCTGGGACCCGCCTGGGCTGCAGGGGTGCGTGCAGCTGTGCTGCTGGGGTCCGCCTGGGCTGCAGGGGTGCGTGCAGCTGTGCTGCTGGGACCCGCCTGGGCTGCAGGGGTGCGTGCAGCTGTGCTGCTGGGACCCGCCTGGGCTGCAGGGGGCTGTGCAGCTGTGCAAGAGCAGCCGCTGCCCGTGAGGGACCAGGCCACTCCGCCCTGCTGTGTCGCTTACACGTGCCCGCAAAGCAAGTGCTCCCCTCCCGTGCTAAACCACAAGGTGAAAAGGCTGAGAGATGAAAGCAGAGAGCCAAAATCCCACAGGGACATGAGGAAGCAGATATAAATTCAGGCACATCAGAGAAAGGAGATCTGGGTCACCTAAAGCCAGTGACAGTGCCTGTCTGTGCCTGGCTGGGAAGATTAAGCCTCGTTCCTCCAAACCTCTCACACACCCCCGGGGGATAGCTTGCGATCCGGACGGCAGCTCTGCGAGCTTGTCTTCGTCCTCACCACCGGGCTGGCGGAGAACGTGCCACACGGGCGGGTAACTGCGAGGCCGCCCAGTTCCGGGCAGAAGGCTGGGCAGTGCCCTCCAGGGTCATTCTCAGGCCCTGTCTCCAGTAAATGCTTTGGAAGGGTCCCCAGCAAGGGGCAGCCATCGCAGGGCAAACCTCCCCACCTCTCTCAGCTTCCACATAACCCCCCACCTCTCTCAGCTTCCACATAACGACAGGCTCCTTCATAAACAATATGCTGCCCTGGCACTTCCAGGGAGCAGGTGAGCTGCTTCCGCCGTTAATTAGATAAACACCCTCCGCAAGGCGAGTTCTCAATTCAAGGGTTGCCTCTGTCGTTGGCATCTTTAAGACTTTATACCCTCATTTACCTTGAGGGAGTTCAATTTCCTCAGCTATCTAATGAGACTCCCTAAGTTGGCTTATCTTCTACTTCTAACACTTAGAAATGAGTTCGCTGGCTCGGACTGGAAATTAGACGTCTTATGTTCATATCTAAGTTCTCCCATTCACTTGAGCAAGACATTCACTACTCTGACTTCACGTTTTCCTCCCATAAAAACAGCAGGTGAATTTTTAATCTACACACACACACAAATCCTAGGTTGATTTACCTTTGATTGTTATGTAGGGCACCAAAAATGGTTAATCTTGAAGAAAAGGCTACTTCCATGATTTTTTCCTGACCTTTCTTTCCTCTGATGCCTATAAAAGTGGGCAACTAACCGGTTTTCCAGATGTGCCTTGAGGGCACCATATAAAGGAATAATTCACAAACATTCCCTAAACGTACTATTCTAGCATTTAAAGTGCTTCACTATTTGGGCCCTACCAACCTTTTATTATTAAAAAAATTTTTTTTCTTTATTGATTTTAGAGAGAGAGGAAGGGAGAGAAAGAGAGATATAAAAACATCGATGAGCGAGAACATCGATTGGCCGCCTCCTGCATGCCTCCCACTGGAGATCGGGCTCACAACCTGGGCATGTGCCCTGACTGGGAATCGAACCTGCGACCTCTTGGTGCACAGGTCGTCGCTCAAGCACTGAGCCACCCCAGCTGAACTCTACCAGCCTTTTAAATATCATTTCTTCTTCACAACCTACATCCCAGTTACTCCAGAGAAGCTACTGGAAGCTGCCATTCCTGGTCCTCAGGCCTCAGACTTTCTTATGCTTTCCTTCAGGTTGAAATATCCTTTCTCTCATCCTTACCCTGATCATTTTTCTTCTCCACATGGGGAATTCTTTCCAGAACCTTCTCATATATCAGTTCCTGGTAATCTTTTCTCAACTTTCCTCCCCAACCCCCAAACCTTAGGAAGAATCAGGCACTTCCTGGTCCCCGCTGCCCTTTCCCCATCCTATGGTCACATCACGATACTGGGTCACCTCGCAGCCAGGCACTTCCTGATGCGTCCTCCACAGACTGCCAGGCCTTCAGAGCAGGGCTTTGTGCCCTAGTGTTTATCACAACATCTTGCCAAGCCACTTTCTTTCTTTTTAATTTTTGAATTTTTTTTGTGACACTGGTTAATTATACAGGTTTCAAGCCACTTTGAATGAAGGGGTAAGAAAACACAATTTCCAGTTCAGTTTGGAGAAGTGAAGGTGAAGGTCAGAGGTCGAAGCCAGCCTTCCCAAGTTGACCAGGGCCCGTGCAGTGAGATGCCCAAACCGAGCCTGCAGAGGTTTGTCCTCCTGTCACACGACGTGGTGCCTTTTAGAAGTAACCGGGAGCCTCAAAACAGTGCACTTTGCAGCCGATTGTAGAGCAGATGTACCTCTTCCAAACCCACTGTCAGGAGCTCAGAAAGGGGGGGCGGGTGCTGAACACAGCAAAGCAACGAAAGGCGAGTTGTTCACGTGGGTAATTTGCACATGGTGCACTCCACAGAAAGTGTCATTGTTTGGCTCATGGGTGACATGGCCCTGCCTGTCACACTGAGGCCCCAAATGGCATGAACCCAATGACAGATGTGTGTGTCAAACTACAACAGAGAGCCCTGGTTAGTGTGAGTCAGTGGTTAGATCATCACCCTGTGCACTGAAGGGTGATGGGCTCAATTCTTGATCAAGGGCACATACCTGGATTGTAGGTTCGATCTTTGGCCCCTGAGGCTCGGTGTGTGTGGTAGACAACCAATTGATATGTCTCTCTTACATCAGTGATTTTTTTCTCTCTCTCTCCCACTCTCTCTCTTTCTCTCTCTTCCCCTCCCTCCCTCCCTTCCACTCTCTCTAAAAATCAATGGGAAAAATATCCTTGGATGAGAATCAACAACAAAAAAAACCCAACAACAACAACCAAACACAAAGAGCGTCACCTGGGGGAGTTGGGGCAGCTTCAGCAGAGCTGAAATAAGACATCAAAATGAACCCTGAAAGCAAGAGGCCGTCTGCCCCCATTCTGTGCCTCCAGCAGTCAGCTGGGCCAGTAGCGCGGGAACCCCAGTTGGCGTTCCTCTCCATCCACCAGAGCTGCTAAGAGGGAGTGATACTTTGGAGCTAGTACTCATGGGTGTGAAGGGGTCCACTGGAGCCTGGCGAGGGGCCAAGATGCCAGACACCACACCCTCAGATAGCTGGCCACCTCACCTGGGGTTCCTGAGGGCTGATCTGAGGGGGAGCTGAGGGAAGAGGAACCGTCTTTGCTGTCGTTCTGCTCGGAGCTCTGCACACCTTCCTTTCCTAACAGAAGTGTCATTTATTCGACAGCAGCTCAGGTGGACTGAGAGGGCACTGCATGCCAGGGCCAGTGCTAGGCCCTTTACAGGCCCATCTGATTGAACTCTCACAACAGACTTAGGATGGATGCTGTTATTGTCTCCATTTTACAAGTGAAATGACGAAGGTATAAATTCATTAAGTAACCTGTCAATGTTTAGGCAACTAATAGTCAGGACCGAGGTTGGGACTCAGACCCAGGCTGTCCCAGGATTTTATGTTTTTTTTTTTTTCATTTTTATTTATTTTGTAATTAATTTATTTATTTTTGTTACAGATGTTTCTTCTTTTCCCCTCACTGACTCCCCCCTCTGTATCCCTCCCTGCCCTGTCCCCAGTTTTGTTGTCCATGTCCATTGTTCATGCATACATGCATATAAGTCCTACGGTTTATCTCTCCCCCACCACCCCCTCTTCTGTGGATTGTCAGTCTGTACCCCACTTCCACATCTCTGGGACTACACCATTGCTCAGACTGTTATGTTCATTATATTCCACAAATAAGTGAGATCATATGATACTTGTCTTTCTCTGTTTGGTTTGTTTCGTTTAGGATAATACTTTCCAGGTCCCTCTGTGTCGTCTCAAAGGATAAGAGATCTTTCGTTCTTACAGCTGCATAGTACTCCATTGTGTATATGTACCACTGCTTTTTTATCCATTCATTTATTGATGAACATTTGGGCTGTTTCCAGATCTTAGCTATTGTAAATAGTGCTGCTACAAGCATGGGGGTACATATATTCTTTCCATTGGTGTTTCAGGCTTCTTAGGGTATATTCCTAGAAGTGGGATCACTGGGTCAAATGGAAGTTCAATTTTTAATTTTTTGAGGTAACACCATATTGTTTTCCGTAGTGGCTGCACCAGTCTGCATTCCCTCCAGCAGTGTACTAGAGTCCCCTTTTCTCCACACCCTCACCAAAACTTGTTTGATGATTTGCTGATGGTGGCCATTCTGACAGGTGTGAGGTGATACCTCATTGTTGCTTTAATTTGCATCTCTCTGATGATTAGTGATGTTGAGCATTTCTTCATATGTCTCTTAGCCATTTGTATGTTCTATTTGGAGAGGTGTCTATTTAGTTCCTCTGCCCATTTTTTAATTGGGTTCTTTGCCTTTCATTTGTTGAGTTGTATGAGCACTCTCTATATATTGGGAATTAACCCCTTATCTAATATATCATTGGCAATGATGCTCTCCCATACAGTGGGTTGCCTTTCCATTTTGATGATTGTATCTTTTGCTGTGCAGAAGCTTTTGAGTTTGATGTAGTACCATGTGTTCATTTTCTCCTTTGTTTCTGTTGCCTTAGGTGATGTATCAGTAAAAATTCTGCTGTGTATGATGTCTGAAATTTTGTTATGTACATTTTCTTCTAGGATTTTTATGCATTCATGAGTTACATTTAAGTCTTTTATCCATTTTGAGTTTATTCTTGTGTATGGTGTAAGTTGATGGTCTAGTTTTATTTTTTTGCATGTAGCTGTCCAATTTTCCCAACACCATTTATTAAAGAGGCTGTCTTTACTCCACTGTATGCTCTTGCCAACTTTGTCACATATTAATTGAGCATATTGCCTTGGGTCCATTTCTGGGATCTATGTTCTTTTCCACTGGCCTCTACGCCTGTTCTTGTGCCAGTACCAGGCTGTTTTTATTATAGTGGCTTTGTAGTATAACCTGAAATCTGGTAATGTGATCCCTCCAACTTTGTTGTTCTTTTTCAAGATTGCTGTGGCTATTTGAGATGTTTTTTTTAGTTCCATATGAACTTTTGAAGTATTTGTTCTATTTCTGTGAAGTATGTTGTTGGTATTTTGATGGGGATTGCATTGAATCTATAGATTGCTTTGAATTGTATGGACATTTTAATGATGTTAATTCTTCCAATCCATGAACAAGGTATGTGCTTCCACTTTTTTATATCTTCCTCTATTTCTTTTTTCAATGACCTGTAGTTTTCTGCGAATAGGTCCTTTATTTCTTTGGTTAAGTTTATTCCTAGGTATCTTAATTTTTTTGCTGCAGTGGTAAATAGGATTGTTTTCTTAGTTTCTCTTTCTGTGAGTTCATCATTGGTGTATAAGAATGCCACTGATTTCTTGATGTTAATTTTGTATCCTGCTACTTTTCCAAATTCATTTATTAAGTCTAGTAAATTTTTGATGGAGTCTTTGGGGTTTTCTATGTATAGTATCATGTCATCTACGAATAATGACAGTTTCACTTCCTCCTTTCCCATTTGGATCCCTTTTATTTTTTCTTCCTGTCTGATTGCTATGGCTAAGACTTCCAGTACTATGTTACATAGGAGTGGCAAAAGTGGGCATCCTTGTCTTGTTCCTGTTCTTAAGGGAAATGCTTTTAGTTTTTGCCCTTTGAGTATGATGTTGGCTGTAGGTCTTTCATATATGGTTTTTATTATGTCGAGATATGATCCCTCTATTCCCAGATTGCTGAGCGTTTGTATCAGAAATGGGTGCTGGATTTTGTCGAATGCTTTTTCAGTGTCTATTGATATGATCATATGATTTTTATCTTTCATTTTGTTTATGTGGTGTATCACATTAATTGATTTGCAAATATTGTACTAGCCTTGCATCCCTGGGATGAATCCCACTTGGTCATGGTGAATAATTTTTTTGATGTATTGATGGATCCAATTCACTGGTATTTTGTTCAGGATTTTGGTGTCTATGTTCATCAGGGATATTGCTCTGTAGTTTTCTTTCTTTGTAGTGTCTTTTTCTGGTTTTGGAATTAGAATTATGCTGGCTTCATAAAACGAGTTTGGAAGTCTTCCTTCTTCTTGAACTTTTTGAAATAGTTTGAGGAGAATGGGTGTTGGTTCTTCTTTTAATGTTCGGTAAAATTCCCCCGTGAAGCCATCAGGGCCTCGGCTTTTGTTTGCTGGGAGAATCTTGATTATATCTTCAATTTCTTTTGTTGTTATTGGTCTGTTCAAGTGTTCTGTCTCTTCCCAGTTCAGTTTTGGGAGACTCTGTGTTTCTAGAAATTTGTCTATTTCGCTTAGTTTGTCGAATTTGTTGCATATAATTGTTCATAATATTTGTTCACAATCCTTTGTATTTCTGTGGTGTCAGTTGTTACTTCTCCTCTTTCATTTCTGATTTTGTGTATTTCGATTCTCTCTGTTTCTTGGTGAGTCTAGCTAACGGTCCATCAATCTTATTCATCTTTTCAAAGAACCAGCTCTTTGTTTCATTGATCCTTTGAATTGTTTTTTTGGTCTCCATGTCATTTAGTTCTGCTCTGATCTTTACTATTTCCTTCCTTCTACTTGCTCTGGGGTTTTATTTTTGTTTGCTTTCTAGTTTTTTAAGTTGTGAGATTAGATAGTCTATTAGAAAATTTTCTTGCTTCTTGAGGTAGGCGTGTAGTGCTATGAACTTCCCTCTCAGAACTGCTTTCGCTATATTGCATAGATTTTGTGTTGTTGTGTGTTCATTTTCATTGGTTTCCAAGAAGCTTTTAATTTCTTCCTTGATCTCCATGGTAACCTATTCATTGTTCAATAACATGCTATTTAACCTCCATGTTTTTAAATGTCTTGCATGTTCTTGTTGCAATTGATTTCTAGTTGCATGCCATTGTGATCTGAGAAGATGCTTGATATGATTTTAATCTTCTTGATCATGTAGAGACTTAGTTTGTGCCCTAACATGTGGTCTGTCTTTGAGAATGTCCCATGTGCACTTGAGAAGAATGTGAATTCTGCGTGTTGGGGTGCAATTCTCTGTAGATATCTATTAAATCCATTTGATCTAGCGCTTCATTTAGAGTCTGTGTTTCCTTGTTAGTTTTTTGTCTAGACAATCTATCCAGTGATGTCAGTGGGTATTAAAGTCCCCTGCTATGATTGTATTGCTGTTGATTTCTCCTTTGAAGTCCTCCAAAAGATTTTTAATATATGTAGGTGCTCCTAAATTGGGTGCATATATGTTTACCAAGGTTATATCTTCCTGTTGGATAGATCCTTTCAATATTATGTAGTGGCCTTCTTTGTCTCTAGTTATGGCCTTCATTTTGAAATCTACTTCTTCAGATATGAGTATTGCTACCCCAGCTTTTTTTTCCTTTCCGTTTGCTTGAAAGATTTTTTTTCATCCTTTCACTTTCAACCTATGTGAGTCTTTTGTTGTGAGGTGGGTCTCTTGTAAACAACATGTAAGTGAATTATGCTTTCTTATCCACTCAGCTTCTCTGTGTCTTTTTATCAGAGCATTCAAACCATTCACATTTACGGTGATAATTGATATGTACTTATTTATTGCCATTTTTGTTTAGTGTGGTTATATTTTTCTTCCTATTTCTTCTACTCATTATAGCAGTCCTTTTAGCATATCTTGCAGTGCTGGTTTGATGTTAATATATTCCCTTAGCCTTTTTTGTCTGGAAAGCTCTTTATTTGACCTTCTATTTTGAATGATAGCCTTGCTGGATAGAGTAGTCTTGGGTCCAGATCCTTGTTTTTTTATGACCTTGATTACTTCATGCCATTCCCTTCTGGCCTGTAGTGTTTCTGTTGAGAAGTCAGCTGAGAGCCTTATTGGGGTTCCTTTGTAGGTAACCTGTTGCTTATCTCTTGCTGCCTTTAGGATTCTCTCTTTGTCTTTAGTTTTTGGCATTTTAATTACTATGTGTCTTGGTGTGGGCCTGTTTGGATTCTTTTTACTTGGGGCTCTCTGTGCTTCTTGAACTTGAATGCCTTCTTCCTTCACCAAGTTAAGAAAGTTTTCTGTCACAATTTTTTCAAATATATTCTCTAACCCTTGCCCATTTTCTTCCTCTTTGGGGACTCCTATAATGCGAATGTTATTACGTTTCCAGTTGTCCCACAGTTCTCTTAAGCTGTCTTCCCATTTTATAATTGAATTTTCTTTTTGATTTTCTGATTGGTTGATTTTTTCTACCCTGTCTGATCCAGTCCTCAGCTTCCTCTACTGTGCTGGTTAGTCCTTCCAATGTGCTCTTAATTTCTGCTATGTCATCCTTCATTTCCACTTGGTTGGTTTTCAATGTTTCTATATCTTTACTCATGGTGCTGATGTCCTTACTCATGCTGTTGAGCTTCCTCAAGATCATGGCTCTGAACTCTACCTCTGATAATTTGCTTAGCTGCATTTCATTTATTTCATCTTCGATACAGTTCTCTTGTTCTTTGATTTGGGATTTGTTTCTTTGTTTCACCATTTTGGCTATCTCAGTGGGTTTTGGAGCCTGCCAAATTTTCCCTGTGGGTGTTGGTGTTCTGCTGTTTGTGGCTCCCTCTACTGGGTTTGAATGAGCCTGGGTGGGCCCACATTAAACACCACTGTCAAGTCTTACTTTCCTGGGTAGATTTGCCAGCCCAGGAAAAGTTCAGTTATACTCTACGTTTTTTCTGGGTGCTAGTAGTCTCAGTTACTCAGTGCCAGCTCAGAGGTACCTTTTGTTGGTCCCAGATGGAATGTTTGGAGTATGGGGCTCACATAAACAGGGTTCTCTTGGCTACCATGGGAAACTATCTAAACTTAAATAAGGGGCTGTAACCATAGCAACTATGACATGCCCTAATCTCTACTTCACAGAAAGAAGAGAGTTTTATCATAAAAACTGACTGCCAGGATCATTTGCCATTGACATTCAACTTGTGTAGCAAAAAGCCAGTGGAGAAATTTGGTGACTGAAATACTGCCCCTTGATGACCCAGGGTGTGGAGTTGTAAGCAGAGGGGAACATGGGTGGGGGCGGGGGCGACAGTTGGGTTCTCCTGCCAGGAGCCATCAGTGCTGGGGTCAGTAGGTTTGTTATCTGTCAGTATCACAGTTTACTAAAACCCTCGGGGCTCGCCTTGTTACATGCTGTTGAAAGCTACAATTTCCTTCCTCTTGCACTGGCTCATTTACAATGTTAGTAAGCAATTTAAGAAGTGAATTACACTAATTTTGTGTATCTTTGAAGTGTGAAATTTTAGAAGATGGTGCCAAATGAACGATCATGCATATTTCTCAGTTTGTTCCAGCCTTTTTTTTTAGTGTGTTCATTCTTAAAGATACTTCTCTGCTTTGTAAATTTCACTAAGCAAAATAGATGAAAACGATTATAAAATTGCCTTTAAAAGTACAGGTTTCAAGTGTTGATAAGAAGAAAAAACAGACTTCTATAGATTGGTAAATGCAGATATTTTTGTCTACATACATTCTAGGCCTATTGTTCATTGTGTAAAGAAATCAGCTAGATTATAATCTAGAATGAATAAATTTACTGATGAAACAAGGCTGAAAGTTGTCTTTGAGACAACATGGAATCTCATTTCCCACATGAATTTCAGTCTAAAGTCAGTGCTCTGATTGTGAAAATTGAATGTGATCAAAGTTATCCTTGAAAAGTCTTTAATTATTCCATAAAAATAGTATGTATGATATGATATATGCCCCCTGTATCACGTAGCTGTTGCCACAAATTCACTGCATAACAAACAACCCCACAATCTCCATCGGAAACAACAGAAAGCATTTATTTATTAGTCATGTGCCAGTGGGTCTGTTGTAGTCTTTCTTCTCCGTGCGCCTCATTCTGGGACTCAGGCCGGAGGGGCATCAGCTCTGCAGGGCACGTCCCTCCTTTGGCGGGTGCTCAGAAGGAGCCCCATGGAAATCCACCTGAAGTGCCTCTTTGCACTAACACTTGCTAACACTCCATTGACCAAAGCAAGTTAAGCGGCCAGGCCAAACCAAGGTGCAGGAAAGTACATTTCAAACACGAACCAGTCATGGCCAAACGTGGCTGTCTAGCCCTACTACCTCGGGGTAAAGACACAGGACAAAAAATTCCAATCACCATAAATCTTTAAGGTACAGTATTTTTTATTATACAAAAGACATGATTCCAGTTCAGTCCGAGCCAGTTCAATCTGTGCATGATGCCACAAGGACAATACAGTTCCTCGGCTTTTGGTGTTTCCTTGTTGTACATGCCCTCTAACGGCCAGAGGAGAACGTCTGTGAAGCTGACCCAGCTGGCCGCCCACCCAGAGACTCTCTGAGAGACCTTTCTCCCACTGTTTTCCATGAACTTCCTGAGCCCTGCCCCCGCTCCTTGCTCCCACCTAACCCTCTGGTCCCAATCCTGCTCTCCCCGCACCCCCTGGACCACACGCTTCGGGCCCAGTTGGGTGGGACTCTGTCCTCCCACAGGAGCTGGACAGAACCCTGGGACTCGGGGTCACCCAGGAGTGGGCTTAGACAATGCAGATCTCAACGGCCATTTCCTCTAACATATTCCGCAAGGTAAAATGATCTAATATGACCCATTCAGGGGGAAAGTAGATGCTGAACATTTCAAGTAGAAAGAGGTTTGATTCACAGAAGTGCATGACTGTGGAGTGGGGCAGGGCAGCCCTCTTCCGGGAGGTCCGCAGAGGCAGGTGTCACAGGGGAGCAGCCACCCAGGCTGCGGCCACCTGGGGCACCAAAGCGAGTGGTTCCCTAGAGGGCGTCCCAAAGCCAAGGGCAGCTGCTACCAGCGATTTCAGCGGCTGCCCGCAGTGCACAGTTTTTGGGGAGACCTCCCCTTCCCCCCAAAACCACAGCAAATCATCTCAGGTGCCTGACAGTTATTTTTATCCACTTGTCATTGGAAAACCTTAACTCTGAACCTCACTGGCAAAGAAACTGTAGACTTTTCTCCAACAACAAAACAAAACAGAAGAGGGCAGAGATGATGCTGGTTAGACAGACAGCACAGACAATTATCACACCCTTCCCCACATTTAAACTTCCAAACAGCGACCACCCACAAGGCTTCTGTCCAACACGGTGCAAGTGAAAATGTACTCATCACATCCAGAAGTCATCCGGACAACTCATTAGTTCTAGAACTTGCCTAACACTAGTAGGCCTATTTACACATTCATGTATAGACTGAAGCATAATATTTACACATAAGGGATGTTTTATTTGGATACTATGTATTTAAAAATTTTTTTTTATCCTCACTTGAAGACATTTTTGCATTTATCTTCAGATAGAGTGGGAGGGAGAGAAGGAGGGAGAGAGAGAGAGAAACATCGATGTAAGAGAGACACATCGACTGGCTGCCACTCACATGACCCCAACCAGGGCCGGGGACAAACTGCAACCAAGGTACGTGCCCTTAGCGAGAACCGAACCCGGGCCCCTCCGGTCCACAGCCTGATGCTCTAACTGCTGAGCCAAACTGGCCAAGGCACCAAATAATTCTTAACTGTTCCAAAAGAATCAGCAAAGAGCTCGTTGGGACTGGCGATGGGATTTTGATTACCACACAGCGGCCAGGGGCAAGCGCGCAGGGAAGGCGCCGCCAGCAGGTGGCCCCAGCAGAGCCCTCCGGAGAGCCGAAGGGCCGGAAGCACCTGGGGGTACACAAGGCACCTGGTCGTGATGAATGCGCTGGGTGTCCCTCCAGCTTGCCTGGGTTTCCAGGGGGATGGATGGTCAGGGGACTGGATTCCCCATTTTTCAGAGGATGTAAATATCTGAGTTTTGATGATTTTCTTTTTTTTCAGAAACATCTTATTGAATCAACTTTTAAATAAGAGGTTGATGTTAAGTGCCATAGGCTGGATTCTGCAAAATATAGATGAGTTCCCACTTTAAAAAGAGAATAGGGTCGTTTCCCACAGTGGCCTGTAAAACCGGAGCCAGAGGACTCCAGAGGTGCCAGCGCACTGCCAGAGCTCAGGGAGAACACGGGAGGTCGGAGCTGCAGGACACCTTCCATTTTACAGCAGGAAGCCGAGGCCTGGAGACACTTACCCGATGCCCCTCGCAGAACGGAGGTCTGAGTGAACCCCTGGTTACAGGCTGCTCAGGTGCCTGACATCCCTATGGTACCACATGCAGAGAGGGACAGCCAGTGCTCAAAGGTCTCGAGGAGAAACGGTTCCCCAGTCATTCCTCCCTTGCTAACTAACCATCACCAACCACACATCAGTCTGGAACACACCAGTGATGTCCCCTCACCGAGGAGACAGCTAACAGAAATACAGCAATGCAATATATAGGAAAAACCCCTTCCATGTACAAGTTTTAAGAACAAAGCTCAAAGAAAATATTAATAGCTGTAATGTGTAAAGACCATTAATATTCAAGTTAGTCTTTAATTTTTATTATTGAGGGTCCTAAGAATATCGTTCAGCTTAGACGGGTTTAGTTTCAAATACAATTTCTACTACACATCAACTGGGACATCTGTACAAGTTAATGTCTCTGAGCCTCAGTTTTCTCGTCTATAAAATGAGGATGTCATAATGAGAGATAATCTATAAAAAGAATTTAGCCCAGTATTACCATATACTATGTACCCACTAAATGCTAGCCACAAACTATGCACCATTGATTAAGTAAACGGTCACTGTTTGCAGCTGACAAAGCCATCAGAGGTAAATTCCCATGACTGCAGCCACCGTAGCAGGGGCCCTTCCCACTGTGTTGACCTAGACGTTCTTAAAGGGTAAGCCCCGCCTCCTGGGTTTCTCTGGGTGAGCTGGGAACCTGCACTCAAATCAATCTCATGGGGGACCTCTCACTGTTACAAAGCTAGGCTCCTCACCAATATTATTTTCTTTCTTTCTTTCTTTTTTTCTGAGAAAAAGGAGAAATTAAAGGGCTTCAGTACCTTCGCATGTGGAAAATTTAAGGAAGCGGGGGATTGTTTTAGTTCTGAGTAAGTGCAAGTTGAAATAATTTAAATCAGGATGATTTTAAGAGATTGGCCAGTTGGATTCTCCTGCTCGCATGGCCACCAAAACCCTACGGCTGGGCGGGCCAGGACCGAACCGGATGGACGACCAGCCTGTGGGTGCAGCCAGTTCTGAGACTTAATTCAGAAAGAGGTGGCTTCTGCCAGGAGGGGCACTTTATTTAGTATAATGGGTAGGAAGTGGGAGACAGAAGTAGTTTTATTTTATTTTTTTAATGTTTTTATTGAGTTTTTAGGGAGAGAGGAACGGAGAGAGAGAAAGAAACATTGATGTGAGAGAGAAACTTCGATCGGCTGCCTCCTGCACGCCCCCCACTAGGGATCAAGCCTGCCACCTAGGCACATGCCCTGACCAGGAATCGAACCGAAACCTCTCAGCCCACGGGATGGTGCTCAACCACTGAGCCACACCACCGGGCTGACTGAAGCAGTTTTAAAGGTTAAGTGAGAAACCCACATCTGTCCAGCTCTACTTCTTACTGGTTGTGTGAACTTGGGCAGGACACCTCATTTTGCTGAGCCTCAGTTCTGTTCGTGGTAAAGGGAGACACACTTAGCTACTGTGCATGCATAGCCCAAGGCAAAAGCACAATGAACGTGGGTCATTGCTGTGACTGAGAGATAACTCAGGGAGGACCACGAAGCCTGCATACAAAAGCACACAGAACATAAGCACATACAAACGACAGGCAATGGGTAGAGTGAGTTCCGCAAAGAGAGGCCAGGGGTCCTGGGCCAGCACCCCCAGGAGAAAGTGAGGCCCCCTCCTTCTTGCTCTCCACGCCCTCCCATCTGCTCCGGCTCCTGCCTTGTCTCAGGTTCTCAGCATCTCACACTGGAATGGCAGTGGTCCCCTGGCCTCCTCCAGCCATCCTCAGCCCCATTCACGCTCCCCTATGCTACCAGACAGTATTTCCTGCAATGAAAACCTGACCAAATTACCTGCTAAAAACCCTTTGGCAAGGGTTTTCGTAAGAACCACCCCAGAATCCTTGGCGTGGCTATAGCCTTCCATGACTGGCCAAATCCTTCCAATCCTGCCTCAACTGCACTCGGGAGAGTTCTGGAAGCCACAGAAAAGCAAGCTTCGCTTTGCGGCTCCTCACCTGATGAGACACCTGCCGGGGGGCACAGCAACTGCATTAAGTATTTACCTATAGCAGTTCTCACCTTTCCCTGCGCTGTCACTTGGGGAGTTTATAAAGTACCCCAATGCCCAGACCACACTCCAGACCAGTTGTATGAGTCCCTGGGATGGGACCCAGGCATCGGTAGTTTGAAGTTCCTCTGGCCATTCTGATTTGCAGACAAAGCTGCGGGTCACAGCTATGCACTCATTCTTGTCATTTTTTTTTTTTTTAGGAGTCTTATCACTTGTTTAAAATCCAAATATGTCAGCCTCAAATTCTATTATCAACCACCTGCTAATCATTGCTTACTCTGGGAGAAATACTGATCGATTTCAGAAAGAGGATGTCAGGGAAGTGGAGAGGCCTGGCCAGTTCAGGAAGCGGGAGGTCGGCCAGTCTCCCGCTGGGCCCACCGCTTCACAAACCCTCCTGAATGTCACCGAGCATGAGTGCTCGCGCCTGGGCAGCTCTACGTGCACAGCCTGGGCCTGTCCACCTCGGCCAAGCAGGCCCAGCATGGGGAGGGAGGAAGTGACTCAGGGTTGTCCTCTCCCCCACAACAGGACCAGGCTGTAACCTTTTGTGAAAGGACAAGTAAAAATAGCAGCAGCACTTCAGGAAGAACTCAGAATTTTTAGATTCTGAACCATCTGATTATATAACTGAGGTTAAGTGATCCAAGGAAGGGCAGGTAATAATTATGTATTGTCTTTTACATGTCCTGGGTTAGGTACCCTACGTGCGTCTTACTTTTCCCAAGGACCAGGACCAAGTCCTCTCCTTTTTATAAATGAGGAGCTGGTGAGGAGAGATGACACCTTGGAATCACCCAGCTGGCAAACAGCAGAGGGGACCGGTGCTGGCACTGTGTGCAGAGGGCACGCTGTGCCCTTCTGAGAGCTGGCTGCTGGCACTGCCCGTCCGGCCGCTCACGCTCTGGCCTGCCTCCTGGCTCAGCCTTGATGCTGACGCCGAGGTGGGCATGGGCACGACGTTCTCCGGGAGCCAGCACGCTGCTCGGCTGTGTTCTGTGTTCATGTGAAGATGCAGTGAGAGACGGGAGCAGGGCCTGCTGCAGGCAGCTCTGACTCCAGGCTACCCTGAGTGCTGGTGCCCTGTAGGCAGCAAACGTTCATTAAAAGGTATTAACAGAGGGAGGACTTGTGCCTTCCAGGCTTCAGGAGGGTGCGGTGGATCTATGAAGGAGCAAACCGAACTCAGGAAACTAGTTGGAAGACCCTTCAAGCACTCAGATTGAAGGGTCTCTAAATACCTTTCACTATCAAACGAACCAGGGGCTCTTAGAAAAGTGGCCATTTCAGTCTGAGGCCAAAACTGTGACAAAAAAGAAAAGAAACAATCAAACACCAGAACGCCACTGAGGTCACATCAAAGGACACAGGCATGAACTTGAAAATCTCGCATTGGCTAGAGGTGGGACAATTTCAATAAAAAGGGATAATGACCGAAATGGATTGAAACGTGTCAAAATCCGTGAATTCTGCCTTTCCATCCACGACCTCGGATTACCTTACCTACATGCTCATCAAAGCCAGCCCCACCAGTTCACACTAAATGGCACCTTCTCTGGCAAACCCAAGAACACTATTCCAGAAATTCTTTGGCTACCTCGTTATCTTTCCTTCTCTGTGGGATCATTAACATCAGCATAAAACCTATTTATTACTTCTCATTAAAAGTACTTTTTCTTGAGCCCACTTCTCCACCAACTTCCACCAAATTTCTTAGCTCCCTTTGTATAGAAGAACGAATTGAAACACTTGCCTATACTTGCTGTATCTGATTCTTCTCCCACCTGGTCTGAAACACGTCTGCCCCTGTCCCATTCTTGCCGACCCGTCTTCTCTGTCCCGGGGGAGCCCAGGCCTTACCTACTCACCTGCCAGCAGCACGGGGCACAGCTCTCCCCTCCCCCCTCTCCGAGGCACCTTCTCCGGGCCTCCAGGTCCCCGATGCCTCTGACCCCACCTGTTGCTCCTTCTGAGCCTCCTTTGTCGATTCCTTCTCTCTCTCCATTTCCTAACATCATGGTGCACTGGGACTCAGTCCTTGATCCTTTCCTTGGTTTAGGCATTTTGTATTTTTACTTGCAATCTCTCCATATACTGATCCTCCCAACTTTAAACTCCAGCCCAGATCTCTTGAACCCCAGACTTGTGTACCATCCACTCACTGTCTCCCTTAGGTATCTAATAAACCTTCCAAATGACACATGGGGAGCTGAAGTCTTGATCTTTCCTCAAAAACCTTTTCTACCTGCAACCTTCCCTATCTTAGTGGATGGCAATTCAGTTCTTATAGTTGTTCAGACTCAATAGTGTAGACTCTTCTTTTTGTCACAGTCCACATCCAGTCTTTCAAGGAAGTCTGTGGGCTCTACCATCACAATATATCCAGAATTTGACAACTTCTCAAAACTTCCATTCTGAACACTCTGCTTCTTCCCATCATCAGTTCATGCCTGAGTTACTGCAGCCTTTTGTGGCAGAGGTGGGCCAGCTGTCCACAGAATCCACCTCTCTTTTGGGCACACATCGAAACCACACTCTCCAGCCACCCTGGCAGTTAGGTGTGGCCATTTGAGGCCTAGGCAACAAAATGTGGGTAAAAGTGAAAGGCACCACCTCCAGGCCTGGCGGTAAAACCTCCCACCGGCTTGATGCTGACCAGTGTGCCTCTTCCTGGCCAATCTCAATACAGCAGCCAGATGGACCCTTTTAAAACATAAGTCAGACCACATTACTTCCAAACTTTTTCCAGTGCTCCCCATTTCCCTCCAGGATAAGCCATGGTCTCACCAGTGACCACAGGGTCTCTATGAGAGGCCGCTCTGACCTACACCTCTCTCCACTCACGCTCTCCATCCCACCGCGGGGGCCACACTGGCCTTTGCCCCACACACCAAGCACTGGTCCCTGGAGGCTTGCCTGGAGGACTCCCCTGCCTGAGACCCTCTCCTTCAAGCGTGCACTCAAGGATCATCTCTGTGATGAGGTCTATCCCGTTAGCCTATCAGAAGCCATCACCCTCTTTTCCCAGCATGCCCAGCTCTCCTTCTCCTGCTCTCTCTTTTCTTTCCATGGCACAAAATTTACCACCTTCTAATATACTATGTGCGATATTTATTGTTTATGGTCTTTGTCCCCACTGCTCTGCAAACCTTCTGGAATGTGAGCTCCATGGAGGTCAGGGGAGCTGTATCTCTTTTGTTCAGTGATGTATCCCAACCACTTAGAAAAGTGTGTGGCTCACAGTAGGCATTTAATAAGTATTTGTGGACTAAATTAATTAGTCCCATAGGCACGATTATAGCATTATTTCTATTTTATAAGAATATAGGTATTATTCATATAGTTGTTTTTGTAAGATACTTAGCACTCACTGTGGGGATACAATAAAGGACATGTTTGTATTCACTATCTCCATTACCTCACTTCTTTTTTTAAGATTCATTTTTAGAGAGAGAAGAAGGCAGAGAGAGAAACATTAGTGTGAGGGTAAAACATCGATCAGTTGCCTTCTGCACGCCCCCTTCCGGTGGAATCAGCGGGCACCTGGGCATGTGGCCTAAGCAGGAATCGAACCGGCAACCTTTCAGTGTACAGGATGACACTCAGCCAACTGAACCACACCAGCCAGGGCTCCCCACTTCTAATTCATTGCCTGACCCATTCCACTCTGACTTCTTCCCTATCATGAACAGAAATGATTCCCATCAATGTCACCAGTGACCTTCAGGTTGTTGGATCTAATGAGCGTTTTGGAGCGCGGTCCCAATCGGACAGCCGGCGATATTTGACCGAGTGCGCAGTCTCGTAGGGCGCAGCCGGAGCGCTCGTCAGCAGGGCGCAGGGAGGACGCTCACGGAGACACTCGGCCCTTGGCTTCTTCTGGGCCCCACACTCCCCAGTGCTGCTCCCACCTCCAGGCTGCTCAGCTCAGCCCCCTTTGCCAGACACGGCTTCTCCACCCTGCCCGTAAATTAGGGGTTTTCCTAAGGATCAGCTTGAAGCACCTCTCACTTTCCAGTTGATTGAATCTGTACTCACGGGGTTAGCTGACATTCTTTGATGATCATCCTCCGATATATCTTCACTGAACTTGGGACTCACACCCAACAGACCCTGTCAACATTGCCACTTGGATGTCTCCCAGTCACTGTGTCCCACCAGACCCCATCTCCTCCTCCACACCATGCAAGCCGGACCAGAGGCCTGGGAGGGGCCTGACGTTCACCCCCGCAGCCGCTCGTGTCCTCCCTCAGAGACCACCGTTTCCTCCCCCAGCCCACCCTGCCTTCCTGTTCTGCCCCAATCTACTCCCTGCAGCCAGAATATGACTGTCTTTTCTCTTTAAAATTCTTCAGTGTCTTTCCTTTGCCTTATTTTGGTCAACCCTATTTCCATTTTAAGAGTTCGTGGGAGAACAATTTAAGAGCGCTCGGTGGGTGTTCCCACCCACGCAGTGGCCTGCGCAGCGGGGGGCCGGTCCGCAGTGGGGCCGCGCTCCGGGCTTCAGTGGGGAGCGCTGGGTGGGCAGCGGGCACCAGCCCGTCAGACCCGGGGGCGACCTGGGCCAAGCAGCAGTGAACTCGGGTGCTGGAGCGGTCCATTCACCCTGAAACTGCTCCCTGGTCACAGCCTTTTCAAACGCAGCCTGATCTTCCCTTTCCATTTCTGTAGCAGCAGGAACCAGGCACGACCTCCCACGGGTGTTCAGGGGGGTGGTGGCACACCGTGCAGAGCTTCGCCCAGACAACATCCACCACATCTCACCCACGGAGTGTGCTCTCGTTGCCGGGAATGGCGACGTCCACGCAGTGCGGAGGAGGGCCTGTGCCGCCCAGGGCAGCGGGCGGGTTCACAGAGGGGCCCCGGGAGAGGCTGGCGCTCAGCCCGGGCGCAGGGGTCTCGGCTCCCGGAGGCGCCTGGCCTGGTCGGTGCAGGTTCCAGGAGTGAGGGCTGCAGTCGGGGTGGCTCCAGGGTCAGCAGCAAATTCCAGCCCCGCTCCGGAGACAGTGTTCCCGGACCACATGGCTGACAGCAGCAGGGTTTCCAATGGCAACAATGGCACAAGCTGCCTGCAGAAGCTTCTCGCGGGCTCTGTTCGGATTTGCGGTGTAGACACCGTCACTCTCCCCTTGGCAGATGTGCTGCTCCATCTGGGAGTCCAGGTTGGTGCCGCAGGTGGGCTCCTGCTGCAGGGACTTTGAGGACCCTCTCCTCCTTCGTTTGCAGGACATCGCGGGCTCTGGACATTGTGAAAGTTCCCCTTTAAGTTACGTGGGAACAGAGAACAACGCCATATGGGTCCCTCTTTGGGTCGTGCCGCAAGACTTCCTTTTGCTTTTTTTCTTTGGATCAAGACCAAAATCTTTGCCATGGCCTCAAAGAATAGAGACTCGGTGCTGCCCACTCACGTCCTGTGGTTCTACTCCAGCGCTTTTCCCTCCCTCCCTGCTACCCAGGCCGCTCCCACGTCCTCAAACCTCCTGCTTCAGGACCCTCCCGGGCTGCTCTCCTCCTATGGGCCCCACCCATCCTCCAACTTCCCTGAGAGCTTTCTGGTCCCTCCGGAGAAGTCCTAGCCGCTGGCCGCCGTGGCTCAGGCCGTTGTCGCGGAGGACAGCGGGCTGGGAGGCTCCAATACCAGACACAGATTTCTCACGGTTGTGGAGGCCGGACGCCCATGGCCCACATCTGCAATGGCTACAATTTAAGTGTAGGTTTATTTTAAAAATGGAAACATTAAATTTAGGAGTTGGGTTTAACCAGACAATGTCTAACAAACTAGCTCATCAAAATATTTACAAGTGCTGCTCACCTTAGATAACTTAATATCCCCTAGTTATTAAATTATAATAATAACCAGGCAAAACACTCAAGTGCATGAGGAAAGAGCAACAGTCTAGAAAAGCAAATAAAATTATGTTTTCTAGAATCTGTGTTCTTCCTTTCATTGAACAAAAGACATACAGTGGTGCCTGGCCGCTGTGGCTCAGTGGCTGACCGTCGACCCACGCTCCAAGAGGTCTCCAGTCCGATTCTGGTCAGGGCACATGCCCAGTTGTGGGCCAAATTTCTAATGGGAGGCATGCAGGAGGCGGCCCATCAATGATCTCTCATTGATGTTTCTATCTCTCTCTCCCTCTCCTTTCCTCTCTCTCTAAAATCAATAAAGAAAAAAAAATTAAAAAAAACAAAAACAAAGGCATAAAATGGTTACATATTTTAGTCTCAGGTTGAGGGGCCCTCAGGGAATGTCCACACTTCAGACAAAATTGGATTCTGTTTTCAGCTTCCAATTAAAGATGTAGTCTTCCCACAAGAAAAGGCGTGGGACAGAACCTCTGTGTGGGCAGAGGTCCTGATGCAGACGTCTAAGCAGAACATTCAAACACAGCATTGCTACGACCCCCTGAACAGAGAGCAGTCCTTGTTTGTGACCCAGTCAGAGGCAAATGCAGGGCCACCATCACCCCGAATTCTGCCTTTGAGCCCTGACTCCTAGGACAGTGCAATAGCATCAGTTGACCCACGATTAAATGTCTTCAGTTTTATTTTTAATTTTTTTCATCCTCACTCAAGGATATTTTTCTATTTGTCTTCAGATAGACTAGAAGGGAGGGAGAGAGAGAGAGAAACATCAACGTGAAAGGGACACACCAACTGGTTGCCTCCCACATGACCCCGACCAGGGCCAGGGACAAACCACAACTGAGGTACGTGCCCTTGACTCATTGGTCTACGGGCTGATGCTCTAACCACTTAGCAACCGGCCAGGGTAATGTCTTCAGTTTTATTTTATTTAACTTTTTTTTTCTTTATTGACTTTAGAGAGAGAGGAAGGGAGTGGGAGAGAGAGATAGAAACATTGATGAGAGAGAACATCGATTGGCTGCCTCCTGCATGCCCCTCACTGGGAATCGGGTCCACAACCTGGGCATGTGCCCTGACCAGGAATCAAACCGGCAACCTCTTGATACATGGGTCAGTACTCGCAAACACTGAGCCACACTGGCCGGGCAATGTCTTCAGTTTTAAGCCTGATTGTATGTAAAAATTTCAAGTTTCAAATATTTGTTTTATCTGGGCCTACTTGTAAAGAACATCTGATAAAAGTTGATTTGTTTTCTATTGCATCCACAGCCATTACCACAGCATAAACGCATCTCCCAGTTCTGTAGGTCAGAAGACCTGTACGGGCCTCACAGGGCTACAGCCCAGGTGTTGGCAGACTGCATTCCTCCTGGAGGCTCCAGGGAGAATCAGGTTTTGTTCATTTGGATTGTTGGAAGAATTCAGTTTCTTACGACTGTGAAAGTGGGCCTTGGTTTCCTTCTGGCTGTCAGCTGAGGGCCATTCCCAGCTTTTAGAGGCCACGCATCCTTGGCTTGTGGTCCCTTTCTACATTTTTGTTTTTTTTTGACACTAGCAAATTTTATTTCTTAAATCTATATCAAATCTTCTTGTCCTGACCTGTGTGGCTCAGTGGTGAGAGCATCAGCCCATGCCCCAAAGAACTCAGGTTTGATTCCAGGTCAAGGGTATGTACCTGGGTTGCAGGTTTGATCCCTGGCCTGGTGGGGTAGGGGGTGTGGGGGGCATATGGGAGGCAACTAATTAATGTGCCTCTCTCACATCAATGTTTCTCTCTCTCTCTCTCTCTACCTCTCTCTCCCTCCCTTCCACTCTCTCTAAAAACTATCCTCGGGTGGAGATTAAAAAAAAATCTTCCCTGCTTGGTTCCCTCTCTACTAGCTGATGCTTCTGCATCTTTAAAGCCTGCAGTGGTGGGTTGAGTCCCTCTTATGCTTTGAATCTCTCCTCCTTTTCCCCCCTCGTCTCTTTGACTGCAGCTGGGAAATGTTCTTTATGTTTAAGGACTCATGTGACTAGATTGGGCCCACCTGCATCCTCAGGATATCGTCTCTACCTTGAGGTCTAACCTCATCTTCAAAGTAAGGTATCCCATTCCAGGGAGGTAGTCGTCATTGGGGGCCCATTCTGTCGCCTGTCTCAAGAGAGTTCATTTGATTTAAGTGTAGTGTGTGCCGAAGACATTTTCTTTAGGACTTTGAGTGAGATTCTCTGAACCAAAAAGATATCTCCTAAAGTCCCTAGATTTATCCTTCTGATAGTTAAGAGACTCCGCTATTACCATTTCTTGAAGAATGACTGAATTTAGAAAACTCTCAAAGAACATCATTACTCTGCCCACTGAGCTTTATGCAGAGTCTCAATATCATTATTTTATTTCTCGAATTCTCTGTTTTGCCTTAGTCAACTATAATGTGAGTTGCTTTTCCTTGTTGTATATGTTTATTTTCCTTCTGTTAGGTCTTTTGGAAAGGGCCCAGATCATATTTTTTTCCTGTTTTTCCAGAAGGAAAAATAAATATCCAGGGGAGGAGAGAGCCTTTCAAATTTTTATACAGTCCTTGCATCCTGATTTTTCTATAACAACATCTTTAAACAGAACTATTTATACAGTGTTCTTGTATCTTCACTTCATGCTATGAGTATAACCATAGATTTTTAAAAAATATCCAAGAATATATGTTTCCCTTTATATTTACTGAATTCTTGCCATTAATACAGTTCAGCCATTAAGACATTGGAATAGCTGGGCTTCAAAACAACTGAGTTAAGAAATATACCAATAATGTGATCAATATATTTAAAAAAATTTTTTTCTTTATTGATTTTTTTTTTAGAGATAGAGGAACAAAGAGGGAGAGATAGAAACATGAGTGAGAGAGAACATTGATTGGCCGCCTCCTGCATGCCCCTCACTGGGAATCGGGTCCACAACCTGGGCATGTGCCCTGACCGGGAATCGAATCAGTGACCTTTTGGTACATGGATCTACGCTCAACTTCTGAGCCACACCAGCCAGGCTGATCAATATTTTGATTGTGTGATATCCAGACATTTTAAGATGTGAATTAAAGATAGAAAAAGAATATATGCCACATTTATCAGTTTAGTTAATTACTAGACCCTGAATTTTAGCTCCCATTTCTGTCATCTTCTGAATTTACCCATGGTATTTTCCCTCTTCAAGGCAAGGGAAGTGTTTAAAGAATACTACCAAGTGAAAAAGAGACTAAAAAAATAACTCATACAATGTGATTCTTAAAATGTGTATATTTCACAATATAATTTTTTTATGTATATAACAATTAAAATATAAAACAGGGGTGTGTGTGTATACACTCACATACAAATGATACTGGATCAAGATGACAAACTGAACTCAATTTTTCACCTTATCTCCAATCCTGAATCTATTGAATTAAAATAACTACATTTTAAAAAGCACTAGTTTATAACAACCAAGGAAAACACAGTCAATGAAGCCATCATCAAAAGACCAGAAATGTTGTGGGGGAGAAAATAGAAAATAGATAAAATTGGATTGATAACAGCTGTGACCAGAAGACCATAGTTCAAAACACCCCTAGGAGAAGAACCAATCCAGGAAAAGTCCAACCTCTGAGAGAGCAAATGGAAGGGGAGGGAAGGAGCCAGGGCCCCGTCCTTACGGTGAGTGACAGGTAAGTGCCTTATAACTGAGAGGATGCTACCCCACTCACCCTCTCTCTGGTTACGTAGCCAAAACGTGTTTGAGTCTAGGCTGAAAGCTAAGAACCACACTCTGAAGAGAATAAACTGCCTTCCAAGGAGAGGTGTGCTGGGGCAGGGAGCTGGGAGGATGGACAGCAGAGCTTACCTGGCTCCAAACCTCCACGGCGCTCGGGGAGGAGAATCAGAGGACAGCGCGCTCAGGAAGGACGTCTGTGAAAGGACTTCACCTGCAGCGTGATGAAAATATTGCAACAGTGTTATCGTGGAGAATGTGGGACCAATTTGCTTCCCTTTTTATTTAGGTAACTGGTTTTCTCTTTGGAGAATTCACTGGATAGGTTCTTTCAACCTGACAACTCCTGTTTTCCTTTAGCTAAGGATATTTTCTTCTCTTATATCTTCAACAATTTCCCTTATCTCTCTTCTCTCCCGGAGCTCTCGTAGATTAACGTGAGCTCCTGAATGAACACTCCACACCGTTTAACTTTCTATCACATTTTTTTTAGAATGATTTTTTTTTTCTCTCTTTCCCTGAATCCTTGTAAAAAGAAGTTCTTAATCTTGTCATCTTTGAGAGCAAATGCATTTCAGTGTTGCTGGTATCTTTTGAGAAACTGTGTAGAAATGTCTCAGAATTGGCCACCGGAGGAAGGGAAGAAAGGAGTGTCTAACGCATCAGGTCTCCATCTTCCAGCCTAGGAGCTCATTTCCTCACGCTTCCAGACTGCGTATGTGTGAGTACTGGGTGGGTTCTCCCAAGCATCCCTCACTTTGAAGGCCGAGAAGCCCTAGAGCAGAGCGAATGTAGTGCTTGCCACTTACCCCTGCATGAAGGTGATGGCCACCGCGTGCTGGAAAGAAAGACGGGCCGAGGGGATGTGGGGCGGCATGTGAGGAGTTAGTGCACATGTGAGCATGTTGCCAGGCACCTCCCAGCTACCTCTCAGCTAGCATCCAGCTTGAATTTTTTTTTTTTTTAATCCTCACCCGAGGACATTTTTCCTTTTTTTTTTTGTACAGATAGAGTGGAAGGGAGAGAGAGAGGAAGAGAGAGAGAGAGAGAAATATTGACGTGAAAGGGACACATCGAGTGGCTGCCACCTGCATGACCAACAAGGGCCGGGGACAAACTGCAACCGAGGTACATGCCCTTAGCGGGAACCGAACCCGGGTCTCTCCGGACCGCAGGCCGACGCTCTAACCGCTGAGCCAAACCGGCCAGGGCCCATTTTGAATTTCTTAGCTTCACAATAAACCCACCTTGATAGACACATTGTACATGCATGAAAATTGGCTACAGTCTCCATCTTAACCAAAATCTGTTATTTGGCTTTGGCCTTGGCCTTCAAAAGGCCAATAATTGAATGCCAACCTTTGTGTCATTTCTGACACCTCTGTCCTTGTGCAGGATCAATAAGCATGTGAGTACCTAGGTTATAACAGGTAATCAATATAATAACACAAGCAGTGATACCATTGTAATAACCTGGTTATAATTAATAACCTGGTTATAATTAATAACCTGGTTATAATTAATTAATAAAGGGAAGGCAGATAAGACAGGCATGCCGTTTGTGCAGCTTTGCCAGGAAGCTGCAGTTTATCATTTTCCAGGTCTGTTCCCCTGGATCTATGGGGGAAGGGACTGGACAATAGACACATGCCCAGTAAGGTCTGGGTGACATGGGAAGGTGCTTGCCTGTCAATCATACATGGGGACAAATCATTGGCCAAAGTCATGGTGGCCACTGCAAGAGCAGGAAGATTTGATATTTAAACTCCTAAACAAAGGGGTTCCTCCTCTTGGATCTCTCTCTTAGTGCATGTGCCTGACTCCTGGCTTGCCAGGCTCTCATACTCTGCACTTGCCCACATAGCCCACAGCCATGTGGACCCCACACAATGGACCAATGGTCTGCAACTGGTCTGATGCTACATGGGACCCAGCTGCACATGGAATGGAAACTTTGGGAGCTGGGTTTGCTTTTAGCTCTGCTGAATCCCCAGCTGCCTATCTTCTAGGAGTGGTTTAAGGGAACTGGGACTTGGCAAACCCAGAGATATAACTTCACGCAAATAAAGCTTTTTACCACATCTCGTCCTCTGATGGGGGCCTCCAGAAATGCTTATTCCAGCAGTGCCCCAAGAACCCCACTCTCACCAGCAATGGAGAAAGGTCATCCACACAATTCTCCAATAATAGTAGCATGGATTAGACACCATTTGGCAATATTGTCAGTATCTGAATAGCCAAATAGAGGTAAGCATTCTGGATGTAATTTGAGATGAAAAATCTTAAGTGCTCTATATGTTGAAATTCCATTATCAGTTGATGTATAAATAAATATAATTTTAATAGTAAAATACTGCATTACTAATGATTCCTTTGGAAATTCTTAATTTTATATACAAAAACGATTATTAAAATCCTTCCAATTAACCAAGCTGATGTGCCTTGAGACTGCAATTACAGTAAGTCCTCACCTACCATAGATAGGTCCTCTGACCTTAAGCAAAATGCTGTGCTATATAACTAAACCAATTCTATCACAGGCTAGTTGATATAAACAAGAGTTAAATTTCTACAGCATCTCATCAGCATTAAACAAAACGACATGGAATGAAACAATGTTTTTCAAGAACCTTCTGTATTTGAGATCAGAGGAGACTAGAGACATGACAACTAGATGCGGTGCATGATCCCGTGTTGCATCCTGGCTTGGGGGGAAAGTGCCGAGAGATATTATTGGGACAATTTGTAAAATTGTTTCTGCTCCTGTTTTTAGTCCTCATGTGAAGCTGTTGACTTTTTCTTTGATGGAACTTCCAAGGTGACTATAATTCCTATTTACAGACTTGCTAATCATGCAAAGGTCTATCACAGAGAAAAAATTAGGCTGAGTTACTGCTCACAGGAGAGGAATTGGGGGACTACAGGGTGATAATAATGCTTGACACTGATCCAGCACTCTGGAAGGGAAGTTTATAAAGTCTTAACAGCTCTTAAATACAACATGTTAGATTCCATTAAAAAAAAAAAAACCTACTAAAACTGATATATTAATTCAGTAAACTAGCAGGATACAAAATAAATATTCAGACATTGGTTGCATTTTATACACCAATAATGAACTATCAGAAAAAGAAATTAAGAAAACAATCCCATTTACAATTGCATCAAAAAATACCTAAGAATAACTTTAACCAAGGAGATAAAAGACCTGTACTCAGTAAATTATAAGACACTGAAGAAAGAAATTGAAGAAGATACAAATAAATGGAAGGATTTACCATGCTCATAGAGAAAGAATTTACATTCTTATAATGTTCATACTTCCCAAAGCAATCTATAGATTCAATGCAATTCTTACCAAAATACCAATGGTGCTTTTCACTGAACTAGAACAAATAATTTAAAGATTTATATGAAACTACAAAAGACCTCTAATAGTCACAGCAATCTTGAGAAAGAAGAACAAAGTTGGAGGGACCGTGCTACCAATATCAAACTACACAACAAGCCTACAGTAATCAAACCAGCATGGTACTAGCATAAAAACAGACACATAGGCAGATGAAACAGAATAGAGAGACCAGAAATAAACCCACACCTATATGGTCAATTAATATGTGACAAGGAAGGCAAAAACATCAATGGGGTAAAGACAGTCTATTCAATAAATGGTGTTGGGAAAACTAGACAGATACCTGCAAAAACAAACAAACAAAAAACCAAATAAATAAAACTAGACCACATTCTTACACCACATACAAGAATAAATTCAAAATGGAAAAAGACTTAAATGTAACTCATGAAACCATAAAAATTCTAGAAGAATATGTAGGCAGCAAAATCTCAGACATCACATGTAACAGAATTTTCACTGATACATCACCTAGGGCAAAAGAAACAAAGGAAAAAAATTAACAAATTGGATTACAAAGCTTCTGCACAGGAAAAGAAACCATCATCAAAATGAAAAGGGAACCCATTGTATGGGAGAATACATTTGCCAATGATACATCGGATAAAGGGTTAATTTCCAAAATATATAAAGTACTCATACAACTCAACAAAAAGAAGACAAACAATTCAATTTAAAAATGAGCAGAGGACCTAAATAGACAATTCTCCAAAATAGGCTATACAAATGGCAAAAGAGACATATGAAAAAAATGCTTAACTTCACTAATCATCAGAGAGATGCAAGTTAAAATGACTATGAAGTATCACCTCACACCTATCAGAATGACTGCCATCAACAAATCATCAAACAAGTGTTGGCGAGGGTGTGGAGAAAAGGGGACTCTAGTACACTGATGGTGGGAATGCAGACTGATGAAGCCACTGTGGAAAACAACATGGTATTTCCTTAAAAAATTGAAAATTGAACTGCCATTTGACCCAGTGATCTCACTTTTAGGAATATGTCCTAAGAAGCCCGAAACACCAATCAGAAAGAATATATGCACCCCCATGTTCATAGCAGCACTATTTTCAATAGCTAAAGTCTGGAAACAGCCCAAGTGTACATCAGTAGACGAATGGATAAAAAAGCTGTGATACATTTACACAAGGGAATACTATGCAGCTGTAAGAAAGAAAGATTTCTTACTCTTTACGATGACATGGAAGGACCTGGAAAGTATTATTATCCTACGCAAAACAAGCCAAACAGAGAAAGACAAGTATCATATGATCTCACTTATTTGTGGAATATAATGAACATAACAGTCTGAGGAATGGAGTAGTCCCAGAGATGTGGAAGTGGGGTACAGACTGACAATCCCCAGAAGAGGGGGTGGTGGGGGAGAGATAAATCACAGAACTTATATGTATGTATGCATGAACAGTGGACATGGACAACAAAGCTCGGGCAGGGTGGAGAGGGAGGGGGAGTGGGGAATCAGTGAGGGGAAAAGGGGAAACATCTGTAACAAAAATAAATAAATTAATTAAAAAAAAAAAAAAGAAAAAAATAGCCCTGGTCGGTTTTGCTCAGCGGTTAGAGCATCGGCCTGCGGTCCAGAGAGACCCAGGTTCGGTTCCCGCTAAGGGCATGTACCTCCGTTGCAGTTTGTCCCCGGCCCTGGTTGGTTGTGCGGGTGGCAGCCACTCGATGTGTCTCTTTCGCGTCGATGTTTCTCTCTCTCTCTTCCTCTCTCTCCCTCCCACTCTATCTGAATAAAAAATGAAAGAAAAAAAAAGAAATGAAAAAAAAAAAAAGAAAAAATAGATCCAAAGACATGGAAGTAGGGAACAGACTGACAAACCTCAGAGGGAAGGGAGGTGTGTGTGTGTGGAGGGGGAGGGCGAGGAGATTAAACCGAAGGACTGATATGCATGTATGCATAACCAATGGACACAGACAACAGTAAAGTGAAGGTGGGGGGAGAGAGCGGACAGGAGCCGGAAGGAGGGTATCAATGGAGGAAAAAGGACGACATCTGTAATAAAAAAATTAATTAATCAATTAAACACACACACACACACAAGAAAATGAAAATAAAACACAGTGAAGACCAGAAGACAACAGAATGATGACTTTAAAAAGTATTGAAAGATATAAACTTTATCAGTCTAGAACTTTATATCCAGGAATAATATCTTACAAAACTGAGAGAGAAACAAATATATTTTAAGACGAATCAAAGTTTAGAGAAGTTGTGCCAGCAGATGCACACTTTAAGAAATTCTAAAGTGCCCTGGCCGGTTTGGCTCAGCGGTTAGAGTGTCAGCCTGTGGTCCAGAGACCCGGGTTCGGTTCCCACTAAGGGCATGTACCTTGGTTGCAGTTTGTCCCCAGCCCTGGTTGGGTCATGCGGGTGGCAGCCACTCAATGTGTCCCTTTCATGTCAATGTTTCTTTCCCTCTCTCTTCCTCTCTCTCCTTTCCACTCTATCTGAACAAAAAATGGAAAAATGTCCTGGGTGAGGATTAAAAAAAAAAAAGAAAGAAAGAAATTCTAAAGAAATGTCTTCAGGTTGAAGGAAACATATGTGCGATTGAGGCCTGTGTGTGCAGAAAGAAACAAAGAGCGTAAGAAAGGTGAATATGTGGGTTAATACAAAAGACCTTTTGAGTTATCTTTATACACACATGTGAATGCAATCTTAAAAATAGTGATTAAAATAATGACAATGTAAAAAAAATAGATTAAAGACTTAAATGTAAGACTCAAGGCCATAACATTCCAAGAAGAAAACACAGGCAGTAAACTCTCTGACATTTTTCTTAGCAATACTTTTTCTGATATAGCTCATCAGGCAAGGTAAACAAACAAAAAAAAAGAACAAATAAAACTACATCAAACTACAAAGTTTTTGCACAGCAAAAGAAACCATCAATAAAATGAAAAAACAACCCAGTGAATGGAAGAACATATTTGTCAATGATACATACAATAAAGGGTCAATATTCAAAATTTATAAAGCTAACCCAACACCAAAACCAAACAATCCAATTAAGAAATGAACAAAAATACTACTCCAAAGAGGACACAAAGACGGCAAATAGACATATGAAAAAACGATCAACATAACTAATCGTCAGAGAAATGCAAATTAAAACCACAATGAGATATCACCTCACACCTGTCAGAATGAATATCATCAATAAATCAACAAACAACAAGTGATGGTGGGGATGTGGAAAATAGGCAACCCTCCATGCAGCAACTGTGGAAAACAGTAAGGAAGTTCCTCAATAAATTAAAAATGGAACTACCTTATAACCCAGTGATTCCACTTCTGGGTATATATGTGAAAAAACCCAAAACACTAATTCGATAAGATATATGCACCCCTGTGGCTATTGCAGCATCATTTACAATAGCCAAGATATGGAAGCCACCCAAGTGCCCATCAATAGATGAGTGGATAAAAAAGCTGTGGTACATATATACAATGGGATATTACTCGGCCATAAAAAAGAATAAAATCTTATTTGCAACCACATGAATGGAGTTAAAAGGTATTATAATAAGTGAAATAAGACAGAGAGTAAAAGAAAAATACCACACGATTTCACTTATATGTGGAATCTAAAGAACAAAATGAATGAACAAACAAAACAAACAGACTCATAGATGCAGAGAACAATGGATGGCAGCCAGATAGGAGGGGTCTTGGGGGGCTGAGTGCAAAAGGTGAAGGGATTAATAAGTACACGTTGATAGTTATAAAATAGCCATGGGGATGTAAAGTACAGCATGGGGAATATAGCCAATACCATTGTATAACTATGTAGGGTGCCAGATGAGTACTAAGTTATCAGGGGGATCACTTTGTAAATTATATGATTGTCTAACTCCTATGCTGTACACCTGAAACTAATATAAGATAATATTGAATGTCAACTCTAATTGAAAAATAAAATTTAAAAAGTCAACATGTTATTCATAGAAAGAATAGGAAAGAGAAGACAGTCACAAAGCCTTTTTTCTTTTCTTTTTCTTTTTGCCTACTCAGAGACATTTGAATCATCAGATTCTCGGTATTACTAACTTACACCACAGGAGGCATTTATCTTTTGATGGAAGAAAGCCAAAACATTCTTAGAAAGTGGTTTGGAAGGGAGAGGAGTGATCACTTTCTGAGTTCGGGCTTGGAGTTCTGCTAAGGACTGGGGTCTCTAGCACGTCCTCTACACTCTTCTCCTGCCTCCCAACAGTAATGAGAACCTGGAGCATGGAGCAGCAAACTCACCAGGGGGTTGCAAATATACTCTAAAACAGCATGCATGTTCATTCCCTTTTCACAGCAGGACACAGAGATAGGTTAATACTGTCTCCCCACTCATTCATTCACTTATTCATTCATTCACATTCATTTGTTCATCTATTCAGCAATCAGTATTGAATCTCTTTTATATGCAAAGACCCCAGCCAGGTCCTGTAAGTGAGGAAACATGCAAGAGATGGCTTTTGCTTGTAAGAACAACCAGCTAGTCCCCAACAGTCTGAATTCATTAACTCAGCAAATAGGACCTATCTACTCTAAATTAGGCAATGTTCAAATAGCTTATATCCTAGTTGGGACAGATAGGCAGCAATTAAACTAACAAATTAAAAATACTTTACTTCATGAAGAAAACAAACCTACTGTGTGCAAGCCATGAAATTGCTGTTATTTGACCAAGTGGAGCTTAAAAATACACTATCTTGTAGAGACACTTTTAGCAAGATATTAAAGTCAACCTATAAAACCTATGTAAACTACCATGCCTGAGTTACTCAATAAAATTACCAAATTACCAAAGACATCATTGGTCTTTGGCAGAGTTTCTCCACCTCGGCACGGCTGCCATCTTGGGGTAGATAAATCTTGGCTGTGGGCTGTCCTGGGCATTGTGGGATGCTTAGCAGCCCCCTGGCCTCTCTGCACTAGATTTCAGAAGCACTCCTTGCCCAGATGTGACAATCAAAACGGACTCCAGGCATTGTAAGCTTCCCGGAGAACATTTCCCCTGGTTGAGAATCTCTGGGGAAAAGTGTTTCAGATTTCAGTTGGGGACCCCAGACACACATATCCGCACTTCCCCAGTGTCCTCACCCAGTCGGCTCAGGGAGCCTCTTTTCCTCCCTGTTTGCACTTTATCTTTCTCTAATCTCTGCCCTGGATCAGGGTTTTCATCTTCCTCTTCCCCTCGGCTTTGCAACAGGGCAAGTCATTTCTTCGGTGACGGGAGGGGGGAACTGAGAGGCGTTGCCTTGAGAAGCTTGGCCTCCTCCCATTTTGCCAAGAATCTGGACTACCCTCAGCCACTCTCCAAGCAACTGCAGGCTGGTGAGCTGATCGCAGGCCACAAAGAAGGTGGTTTTCATGGGCTTACTTTCTGCTCTTCTTGATGAACAATTAACTGCACTGAGTTTTATATTTTAAGACAAAGAACTCATTGCTACTGTATGTGCATAGCCATGGGAGAGAGTTGAGTTTTATTATATTGAATTCTGATATGGTGGCCTGTGGAGTAGCCCTGGATGTAGGGGTGGGTTTTCTCAGAAAAGAATAGTCAGCTCAAAGAGAAGGAAACTCCTTGGGCAACAGAAACTCTGCCGGGCCCAGTGGGCTGCGAAAGTGAGCCACTGCCCCGAGCTTGGCGTGGGCTTTGACTCGAGAAGCAGCCAGTGTCTCTGGTTGTAGGGCTGCAGCAGCGGCACACGCTCAGGGAACTGTGGCTTGAACAAACGCGGTGGATTTCTTTCCGGCGGACTTTGAGAAGACTTCAAAATGCAATGCACATGGCGACGGTCAGGACTGGGAGCAAGTGAGGGTGTGTCCCAGACCTATTTGACTGTGGGAACGTCTCTGTGTTCTGACTTTGACAGAGCTTCTTTCAAAGTGTGGGGCAGAAAGTCGTGCCCCTGCTCATCTATTTGGATGTTACTCTCTGTGTTCACGTTCCTCTTCCCGGGTCTTCCATAACATCGCTTTGAACTGGTCTGCATCTTGTTTGTCCATGCTGTTTAGTGGAGATTAGGGATGAGTGAAAAGCTCTGTCTCCACATTTAAGTGACTGTCAAGCTTGACCTTGGCCTGGCCCGGAATCATTTGCTAAGTCTATGACCAGCACTGGATTCAGTAGGATGGGAAAAGGGCCTAGGCCAGGCTGGCCTGTGTTTTCAAACAGTAAAATGTCCCCCAGGAGATTACAAGTGTAGTCAAGGGTGAGAACTCCCCAGGGGCCTTCCCTCCCCACCCCAGGCCAGCCTGGATGTGGTCCAAACACTGTCCCAGAAGCCCCAAAGGCGTAGGGAATCCATGAGAACCTAAGTCAGGCAGACGAGGCCTCCCTCATAGGGACTCTCCCTCCACTGCCAACTCCGAAGGGGCAGGGTTGACTTTACCTAGGAAAGTGGCAGTTTGTTATATCGCATTAAAAAGAGATCCCTCACCCTGGCTGGTGTGTCTCAGTTGGTTGGGTGTCATTCTGTGCTTCAAAAGGTTGCTGGTTTCATTCCCGGTCAGGGGTTTGATTCCTGGTCAGGGGTTCGATTCCCGGTCAGGGCACATGCTGGGGTTGTGGGCTCGATCCCCAGTAGGGGGCGTGCAGGAGGCAGCCATGTTTCTCTTTCTCCCTCTTCCTTCCTCTGTACAAATTAATGAAATATTTTTTTAAAAAAGAGATCCCTCATTGGAATGACATTTGTTAAAAAATAATCATTTGAGTTATTTCTCATAGTACGGTTTTCACAGAGTGATTGTTAATATATACACACCCCCTTACCCTGGGCGCTCTCTGTGCTTGTGCGGATGACAGCTGGCTGAGGCTCTGGGCCTGTGGACATTTAGGCTGAGCATGGTCTGGACCATTCCACTGTACTCAGATGTCGATTTCTGGGGGTTTTGACTGTGGCTGGGGTGCAGCCATCTGATGCCCATGGTGGTCAGACACCCACCCGTGCCCCTAGCCAAGTTCACCCAGGCCAGCCCACTACTGTCAGTCAGTTACTACCTGTGATGGTCCCAGAAGGCCACACCTGATTCTCGGGCGAGTGCCTAGTACTCGTCACTCCGAGTTATTTTGAGACCCGCCTTTTTAAAACCAAGAAGCTGTGAGCTGTAGACATCGTCCTTCAGAGGAACAAATGCAGGGCTGGGAGCAGAGGGGGAAACTACAGATTGTCTGTGTGCCCAAGGACAAGGGCACAGCTTTGCCCACAGCATCGAAGCTTCGAGGGTGCAACAGTGTTAGGACTTTAGTAAGTTGTGTAAATGTTAAATGCTATAAATAAGACACAACCAGGCGATGTAATCGTTTGTGTGGAAGTGTCTGAAGGGAGGGTGGCTCTCACTCTGCAGTGGAAGGTCAGAGAAGGGATCTCTGAAGAGGGAATATTGGAGTTGAAACTAAATGACAGGAAGGGACCTTTCATGCCAGGATTTTGGTGAAAGGTGAGGAAATTATGAGTACAGAGACATTAAAGCTGATAAGCTTGGGCATCTGGGCTGGAGAAAGATCTCATAGGAAGCGAGTCAGAGAACAAGGCCACCGTGGGTCAAGGAGAGACATGCATTGTATAGAAATAGTGAGTGAAGGTCCAAACCTGATGGGTCCTCCTCTCGCTTCACTTTCCTTTTCTATGGCAGACATGCACCTGTGACTTGGTATTTTTTATCCCATGTTGTGATGTCGCACCTGCTCAGAAACCACTGTCTGTATTACTGAGCTCTTGGAGCTCTCTGGCTGGGTTTGAGAGAGACGAAAGTAAAAAAGGCTACTCTGGGGTATGTAAGGATGAACTTTGGAGTTACCAGCGCATGAGCTGGGAGCTGGGAGGGAAGAGTGTATGCTCTGCATGTCCTTTGTGCAAGCGGAGCCGGCTCGTTCCTGCTGGAACCCAGGGCAGCGGCAAAGACAGCTGTTTTCTTGTAGCAGCTCTGTACTCCCTAAGAAAGAAACACATGTTCTTTTAAAGAAGGCATCTATATTTTGAATAAGTCTTTTTATTTTGTATTATTTGTTCTTTTCTCATGTGTTCTTTCATAACCACACACAGACACATGGCTATCAAAATGATAGGTCATTTTCCTTTTTTCCTTGTTCACGCAGAGTTTCTCCTCTCGGCGTGAGGCAAAGGGAAACCTGATTGGGATGACTATAAAACAATGAACATTTTTTCCACAAACTGCATGGAAACTAGTCTTTAAAGTTGCAGTAGTATCTATGCAACCTTGGTAAGTTTCCGTCTGAGTGTTGCCTGTTTCAGACGCCCCTCCTAGAGATCAACAATTAAGTTCATTTTAGCTGCTCCTACAGCTCAATCTTCCACACAGGGTACTCTGAAGGCGACAGCTCCTGGGTCCAGTGGAGCCGCCCTTCCCCCTCCACAGGCCATTTGCATTAGTTCAGAGGAAGAACGGGTGCTCCTGGCATTAGTCTCAGCAGTACTCACGGACTGAAGTTGTTTCAGAATCCACGCATTCCACTGTGTCCTTTTGCTCCTTTTAAAAACAGTTGGACCTAGCAGGTGGGATCAACATGTGGTCTCCAAGAAAGAAGTAGCATCTTCAGAAAATACGGGAAGTAGACAGAGGGTCTGGACATTGCACAAGGTGCTCCAGCCCTGGGTCTCCTCTCTCTTTATCCTAGTCTCCTCCGAGGTATGGTGAGCATGTCACTGATTATTTCAAAATGGTATGAGTCGCCAGCTGTTTAAAAATAAGATAAAACGGGAGCTTCTGGTCAAGATGGCGGGTAGGTAAACGCAGTACAGAACCACCATGATTCAAAACCACCTGAAATCAAGCTGAATGGAAGTCCTACAACTACGGAATTAAAGCAGCAGCCACATCCAGACTGGTAGGAGGGGCGGAGGCAGATGGGCTGGTCCCACACCCACGTGTGGCGGATAAAAATCAGGAGGCTCCCGCGGCTGGGAAGGTCCTTCCTGAGGACTGAGGGGTCCCCGACCCACACCAGATGCCCCACTCAGGGTTCCAGTGCCAGGAAGAGAAGTCCCCATAACTTCTGGCTGGAAAAACGAGCGGAAGCTGAGGCTCAGGGAGGCTGAAGCGGCAGGAGCCCCAGGCAGCTCCTTAAAGGGCCCGTGCACGGACTTATCGGACTCTCTCCCTCTAAGCTTGGAGGAGAGGCAGCTCGAGGGGCACCAGAGACATACAGGGAAGAACTGAGCTGTTTGGCACTGGAGCGAGGGCTGGAGAGGGGGCTTTCTCCGGGACAAACGTGCTGTCAGAGGCCTTTGTTCCTTCGGTGAGCCCTTCCCTGGGGCAGCAGACAGAAGCCATACCTGGGACTCCAGCAACCTGGCTCCCACTGGTAGCCCCGCCCTGCTGACTCCCTGAGGTCCTGCCCCACCCCACCCAACTTTCAGGCCCACCCAAGCTGTTGCCACTTGCTTAACCATAGGATTGGCCTGTCTTAACCATAGGATTGGATCCTGCTTCAGGTTTTCCTAAATTCTTTCAAATAAACAGCATCTGGTCTCAGCGAGCCCCATACCTCTCATTAAGTAATACACTGAAACAAACACAGGGAGGCAGCCAAAATGAAGAGACAAAGAAACAGGTCCCAAATGAAAGAACAGAACAAAACCCCAAGAAAAGAACTAAGTGAAATGGAGATAAGCAACCTAACAGATGCTGAGTTCAAAATACTGCTTATAAGGATGCTCAATGAACTTAGTGAGAACCTCAGTGAACTTAGTGAGGGCCTCAAGAGCATAAAAAAGGACCAGTCAGAAATGATGGATGCACAGTCAGAAATGAAGGAGGCATTAACTGAAATAAAGAATAATTTACACAGATTCAATAGTAGAGTACGTAAATCCAAGAAGCAAACCATCGATTTGGAATATAAGGAAGCAAAAAACGCTCAATCAGAACAGCAAAAAGAAAAACGAATCCAAAAAAATGAGGATAGTGTAAGGAGCCTCTGGGACAACTTCATGCCAACATTCGCATCTTGGGGTTGCCAGAAGGAGAAGAGTGAGAACAAGAAATTGAAAACCTGTTTGAAATAATAATGGCAGAAAACTTTCCTAACTTGGTGAAGGAAACAGACATATAGTCCAGGAAGCACAGAGAGTCCCAAATAAGATGAACCCCAAGAGGTCCACACCAAGACACATCATCATCAAAATGCAAAAGGTTCAAGACAAAGAGAGAATCTTAAAAGCAGCAAGAGAAAGGCAGCTAGTTACCTACAAGGGAGTTCCCATAAGACTGTCAGCTGATTTTTCAAAAGAAACTTTGCAGGCCAGAAGGGAGTGGCAAGAAATATTCAGAGTGATGAAAAGCAAGAACCTACAACCAAGATTACTCTATCCTGCAAAGCTGTCATTTAGAATCGATGGCCATATAAAGAGTTTCCCAGACAAGAAAAAGTTAAACGAATTCATCACCACAAAACCGTTATTATATGAAATGATGAAGGGTCTTTTTGAAGAAAAAGATAAAATATATGAACAAACAAAATGGCAATGAATACATATCTATCAATAATGGAATCTACAAACAAAATGAACAGGTAGAACAGAAACATTCTCATAGATACAGAGAACATTTTGTTGGTTGCCAGATGGGAGGGGGGTTGGGTGAATGGGTGAAAAAGGTGAAGGGATTAAGAAGTACAAATTCATTGCTAAACTGACAAACCTCAAAGGGAAAGGGGTTGGGGGTGGGAAGAAATAAACCAAAGAACTTATATACATAACCAATGGACACAGACAATAGTTTGGGAAAAGGCGGGAGGGGGGCGGGAATGGGGAGGAGGGGGTCAATGGGGGGAAAATGAGGAACATCTGTAATACATTCTACGTTCAACAATAAAGATTTAAAAAATAGACGAAAAAAATGGCGGCGGAGTGAACGGAGCTACACAGACCGTCTCCCAGAACCAAACTGGAATTACAACTATAACACAGACAAATCGACGGGAAAAACCAACAGAAAAGCAGCTTGGAGGACCATACAACGAGGGACACTGACTCCATCCCGGTAGGCTTGCGAAGGTGCCAGACGGGGCTGGGAGCCCACGGTCGGCAGCTCGGCAGCGGCCTCAGCTGGGAGCAGCGCCCTCGGGTTACACTCCCAGGCGGCCCCACAGCGCAGCCGGGACAGAGGCTGAAATAGCCACAGCCACTCACCTTGGGCTCCGGCAGAGGGAGGGCGGACTGGACTGGAACTGTGTGGGGACACTCGGGATCTGGAGGGCACTCAGAGCTTCGGCTGAGTGCAGCCACTCAGGACCGTGGCCACATTGCTCCTTCCCAGGGCTCTGAGGAGAGGCAGCAGCCCCTCCCTTGGAGATCCAACCCCAACCTGTGGGCCATTGAAGTGCTAATTGAGGCTCACTAACAACCAGCATCTGCCCCACCCTCGTGAAAGCCCCTTGGCTGAGCACCAGAGGGAGCTTTTCAATCAACTGACAACCCAAAACTCATCAATTAACCTAGACTGCTAGCCTCCAGGCAAAAAGCTAGAGGATAACAGTACCTTTCCTGGGCTGGCAACTTTAACCAGGAAAGTAAGACTTGACGGTGGTGTTCAACGTGGGTCCTCCCTCGCTCATCTAAACACAGGAGAGGGAGCCACAAACAGCAGAACACTAACACCCACAGGGAGAACTTGACAGGCTCCAAAGCCCACAGTGATAGCCAAAATGGTGAAACACAGAAACAGAAGCCAAATGAAAGAGCAAGACACCTCCACCGAAGATGAGATCAATGTGGAGCAATTAGGCATGTTAACAGAGCTAGAATTCAGAGCCATGATCTTGAGGAAGCTGAACAGCATGAGTAAGGACATAGAGACACTGAAAATAAGCCAATTGGAAATTAAAAACCAACAAGAAGAGATAAAAAATGACATATCTGAAATGAAAAACACATTGGAAGGTTTAAAAAGCAGAGTAGGGGAAGCTGAGGACCGGATCAGTGGATTAGAAGACAGGGTAGAAAAAATCAACCAATCAGAAAAACAAAAGGAAAAAACTATTAAAAAACAGGAAGACAGCTTAAGAGAACTATGGGACAACTGGAAACGTAATAATATTCGCATCATAGGAGTCCCCGAAGAAGAAGAAAATGAGCAAGGGATAAAGAATATATTCAAAAAAATAGTGACAGAAAACTTCCCTAATTTGGTGAAGGAAGAAGGCATTCAAGTTCAAGAAGCACAGAGAGTCCCAAGTAAGAAGAACCCAAACAGGCCCACACCAAGACACATAGTAATTAAAATGCCACAAATTAAAGACAAAGAGAGAATCCTAAAAGCAGCAAGAGATAAGCAACAGGTTACCTACAAAGGGAACCCCATAAGGCTCTCAGCTGACTTCTCACAAGAAACACTACAGGCCAGAAGAGAATGGCATGAAGTAATCAAAGTCATGAAAAACAATAATCTGAATCTAAGACTACTCTCCCCAGCAAGGCTATCATTCAAAATAGAAGATCAAATAAAGAGCTTCCCAGACAAAAAAAGGCTAAGGGAATACATTAGCACCAAACCAGCACTGCAAGAAATGTTAAAAGGACTGCTGTAATTAGCAGTAGAAATGGGAAGAAAAATAGAACCACACTAAACAAAAATGGCAATAAATAAGTACATATCAATAATCACCTTAAACGTAAATGGATTGAATGCTCCCATAAAGAGACACAGAGTAGCTGATTGCATAAGAAAGCATGACTCATCTATATGTTGTTTACAAGAGACCCACCTCTCAACAAAAGACTCACATAGGTTGAAAGTGAAGGGATGGAAAAAAATTTTCCAAGCAAATGGAAAGCAAAAAAAAGCTGGGGTAGCAATTCTCATATCTGATAAAATAGATTTCAAAATGAAGACCATAACTAGAGACAAAGACGGCCACTACATAATATTGAAAGGATCTATCCAACAGGAAGATATAACCTTGATAAACATATATGCACCCAATATAGGAGCACCAAAATATATTAAAAATCTTCTGGAGGACTTCCAAGGAGAAATCGACAACAATACAATCATAGCAGGGGACTTCAACACCCCGTTGACAGCACTGGATAGATCCTCTAGGCAAAAAATTAGCAAGGAAACAGAGACTCTAAATGAAGCACTAGACCAAATGGATTTAATAGATATCTACAGAGAATTACACCCCAAAAGGACAGAATACACATTCTTCTCAAGTGCACATGGGACATTCTCAAAGATAGACCACATGATAGGACACAAATTAAATCTCTACAAGTTCAAGAAGATTGAAATCATATCAAGCATCTTTTGAGATCACAATGGCATGAAACTAGAAATCAATTGCAACAATAACATGCAAAGACACTTCAACACATGGAGGCTAAATAGCATGTTATTAAACAATGAATGGGTCACCCAGGAGATCAAGGAAGAAATTAAAAACTTCCTGGAAACCAATGAAAATGAACACACAACAACACAAAATCTATGGGATGCAGCGAAAGCAGTTCTGAGAGGGAAGTTCATAGCACTACAGGCCTACCTCAAAAAACAAGAAAAATTTCTAATTGGCTGTCTAACCTCACAACTTAAAGAATTAGAAAGCAAACAAAAAGAAAACCCCAGAGCAAGTAGAAGGAAGGAAATAGTAAAGATCAGAGCAGAAATAAATGACATAGAGACCAAAAAAACAATTCAAAGGATCAATGAAAGAAAGAGCTGGTTTTTCGAAAAGGTAAACAAGATTGATGGACCCTTAGCTAGACTCACCAAGAAACAAAGAGAGAGAACCCAAATACACAAAATCAGAAATGAAAGAGGAGAAGTAACAACCAACACCACGGAAATACAAAAGATCGTTAACAACTACTATGAACAACTATATGGCAACAAATTTGATAATCTAAGCGAAATGGACAAATTTCTAGAAACACACAGTCTCCCAAAACTATTCCCAGAAGAGATAGAAAACTTGAACAGACCAATAACAACTAAGGAAATTGAAGAGGTAATCAAGACTCTCCCAGCAAACAAAAGCCCAGGCCCAGATGGTTTCACGGGGGAGTTTTACCGAACATTCAAAAAAGAACTAACACCCATTCTCCTCAAACTATTTCAAAAAATTCAAGAAGAAGGAAGACTTCCAAACACGTTCTATGAGGCCAGCATAATTCTAATTCCAAAACCAGAAAAAGACACTACGAAGAAAGAAAACTACAGGCCAATATCCCTGATGAACATAGACGCCAAAATCCTGAACAAAATATTAGCAAATCGGATCCAGAAATACATCAAAAAAATTATTCACCATGACCAAGTGGGATTCATTCCAGGGATGCAAGGCTGGTACAATATTCGCAAATCAATAAACGTGATACACCACATAAACAAAATGAAGAATAAAAACCACATGATCATATCAATAGATGCTGAAAAAGCATTCGACAAAATCCAGCATCCATTTCTGATAAAAACGCTCAGCAATGTAGGAATAGAGGGATCATATCTCAACATAATAAAGGCCATATATGAAAGACCTACAGCCAACATCATACTCAATGGACAGAAACTAAAAACATTTCCATTAAAAACAGGAACAAGACAGGGATGTCCACTTTCACCACTCTTATTTAACATTGTACTGGAAGTCTTAGCCACAGCAATCAGACATGAAGAAAAAATAAAAGGGATCCAAATTGGAAAGGAGGAAGTGAAACTGTCATTATTTGCAGATGACATGATATTGTACATAGAAAACCCTAAAGACTCCATCAAAAATCTATTAGACTTAATAAATGGATTTGGCAAAGTAGCAGGATACAAAATTAACGTCAAGAAATCGACGGCATTCTTGTACATCAATGATGAACTCACAGAAAGAGAAACTGAAAAAACAATCCCATTTACCATCGCGCCAAAAAAATTATGATACCTAGGAATAAACTTAACCAAAGAAGTAAAGGACCTATTTGCAGAAAACTACAGGTCATTGAAAAAAGAAATAGAGGAAGATATAAAAAAGTGGAAGCACATACCCTGTTCATGGATTGGAAGAATTAACATCATTAAAATGTCCATACTACCCAAAGCAATCTATAGATTCAATGCAATCCCCATCAAAATACCAACGACATATTTCATAGAACTAGAACAAATACTTCAAAAGTTCATATGGAACCAAATAAGACCCCGAATAGCAACAGCAATCTTGAAAAAGAAGAACAAAGTAGGTGGGATCACAATACCAGATATCAGGTTATACTACAAAGCGACTGTAACCAAAACAGCCTGGTACTGGCACAAGAACAGGCATATAGACCAGTGGAACAGAACTGAAAACCCAGAAATGGACCCAAGGCAATACGCTCAATTAATATTTGACAAAGGTGGCAAGAGCATACAGTGGAGTAAAGACAGCCTCTTTAATAAATGGTGTTGGGAAAATTGGACAGCTACATGCAAAAAAATGAAACTAGACCATCAACTTACACCATACACAAAAATAAACTCAAAATGGATAAAAGACTTAAATGTGACCCGTGAATCCATAAAAATTCTAGAAGAAAATGTAGCCAACAAAATTTCGGACATCACACAGAGCAGAATTTTCACTGATACATCACCTAAGGCAACAGAAATAAAGGAGAAAATGAACACATGGGACTACATCAAACTAAAAAGCTTCTGCACAGCAAAAGAAACAATCATCAAAATGGAAAGGCAACCCACTGTATGGGAGAACATCATTGCCAATGATGTATCAGATAAGGGGTTAATTTCCAATATATATAGAGTGCTCATACAACTCCACAAAAGGAAGACAAAGAACCCAATTAAAAAATGGGCAGAGGAGCTGAATAGACACCTCTCCAAACAGGACATACAAATGGCCAAGAGACATATGAAGAAATGCTCAACATCACTAATCCTCAGAGAGATGCAAATTAAAACAACAATGAGGTATCACCTCACACCTGTCAGAATGGCCGCCATCAACAAATCATCAAACAACAAGTGTTGGCGAGGGTGTGGAGAAAAGGGGACTCTAACACACTGCTGGTGGGAATGCAGACTGGTGCAGCCGCTATGGAAAACAATATGGTGCTACCTCAAAAAATTAAAAATTGAACTTCCATTTGACCCAGTGATCCCACTGCTGGGAATATACCCTAAGAAGCCTGAAACACCAATCAGGAAGAATATATGTACCCCCATGTTCATAGCAGCACTATTTACAATAGCTAAGATCTGGAAACAGCCCAAGTGTCCACCAGTAGACGAATGGATAAAAAAGCCGTGGTACATATACACAATGGAGTACTATGCTGCGGTAAGAAAGAAAGATCTCTTATCCTTTGAGACGACATGGAGGGACCTGGAAAGTATTATCCTAAGTGAAAGAAGCCAAGCAGAAAAAGACAAATACCACATGATCTCACTTATATACGGAATATAATGAACATAACAGTCTGAGGAATACAGTAGACCCAGACACATGGAAGTAGGGCACAGACTGACATCCCTCAGAAGAGGGGATGGGGGGTGAGGGGGTGGGAAGAGATAAACTACAGAACTTATATGCATCTGTGCATGACCAATGGACATGGACAACTAAGCCGGGGACAGGGTGGTGGTGGGGGGGGTGGGGGGTGCCAATGGGGTAAAAAGGTAAAATATCTGTAACAAAAAAATAAATAAAAATTCTTAAAAAAAAAAAAAAAAAGATTTAAAAAATAAAATAAAAAATAAATAAAAAGCAAAAAAATAAAAAATAAGATAAAACACCCAAACATAAAAAATAAAGTTGCATAGATGCTGCAATGAGATTTCTGAAGAACCAGTCTCTTCTTTCTCTCTACCTCTCCATGGACAGGAAGAAACTGAGGAGAGCTTGTTGACATATCAGCTACAGTTTCTGCATGGGTGTAGCTGGCAGGAGCACCCAGTCCAGTGCTCTGCATGGACTGGCATCGCTGCCCGACACACAGCTATTCCATTCATAGGCCTCCCTGGGCACTGGTCGTTACCCTCCTCCATGCTTGGGTTGGATATTTCCGGACTGGGAAAGATTTTCAGAGAAACTCAGGACAGATAATTCAGTAACTGTGGTCTTTCTAATTCTAAAATAATTCATGGTTACACTATAGTAGAGGTAACATTTGGACAAACTGAGTCAAAAGTTAGCCCATAGCTCAGGGATTGGGTTTTTCTTTTTTACAGACCTTGTCTTTTGTTCCTTTGAGTGTTGCTGATCTGGATATTTGGGGCCTCAGTACAACCAGGAACCAGTGGCTCCCGAGTTTCAGGCGAGGCGATGGAAGCGAGGGGGATGGGGTGGAATGGTTAAACAAGTGACCTGTGGAGCCAGGCTGCCAAGTTGGAACCCAGACCCCTCTGATCTATGTGACTCAGTTCCTCTGGGGTTGAGTTTGCTCCCCTGTAGAATGGATCACAGTATGTCCAACATTATGGAGATGTGGCGGGGGAGGAAGTAGAAAATGAATTAACAATTGAAAATCGATTGGAATAGTGCTTGGCCCATACTATGTGCTCAGTGTGTTAGCTCTTCTTGTTACACGTGCTCTTCTACAGTTAAAAAAAAAGGGCTTTGGTGTGGCAGCTCTTCTGAAGAATTCAGACTTTTAAACCTATAGCTATTAGAATATATCTTTTTCTTTTTAAATCCTCACCCAAGGACATGCTTATTGATTTAAGAGAGACAGAGAAACATCGATAGGTTGCCTTCTTGTATGACCCCAATGGGGATGGAACCTGAAACCTAACTGGGAATAAACAACCTTTTGGTGTACGGGACCACTGAGCCACACTGCCAGGGCTGAAATTTATCTTGAAAGATGAATGTGGAGCCCCTGCATTTTTCTGACTTTTTCTCCAATCACAAACCATGACCATATATTAGATATTTAATTTTTTAGTAGAGCCTTGTCAAATATGTAAATCTTTATTTCCATTATCCCTGTTATTGTTCCCAGTGACAACTAATATTTATTAGCTCTCAGCTTCTCAGTTGCCCTATATCCTTTCTTTGTCACCAGGACAGGAAGCTTGCAAATTACATTTCCCAGACTCCTGTGCCTACTGCTTCCTGTTCGTTTCTGCCAGTGGGAGGCTCCGGCAGGAGACTGAAGGATGGGAGTGAAGTTGAACAGGCATGTCCCCTGCCCCTTCTGGGGAGTCTCTAGCTGTGCAACAGCAGCCTCGCTGTTACCGTGGTCACAGGCTCTGAGTAGCGCCTTTTCCCTTCTGCTCCTTCAGACCCAAGCGTTGCAGCGGTTTCGTACTAATCTTTGGGCAAAATTACTTCTGTTTACTCTTCCAGACTTTCTAACACATTTTAACTAATCCCTTGTATTAAGTTACTTCTGCTTGAAATACCTAGACTGTTTTCTATTTTCCTGTTTGGACATTTATTGATATATTCCCAAACCACTTCATAGTAATCATAGTTCAAAATATTTAGATACTCACCCGGCCAGTGTGGCTCAGTGGTTGAGCATCGAGCCATGCACCAAGAGGTTGCTGGTTGGATTCTTGGTCAGAGCAGATGCCTAGATTTTGGGCCAAATCCTCAGTGGCGGGCATGCTGGAGGCGGCCAAATCGATATTCTCTCTCATCAATGTTTCTCTCTCTCCCTCTCCCTTCTTCTCTCTCTAAAAATCAATGAAGTTAAAAAAAAAGTATTTGATACTCAACCCCCTCCCCCGAAGTATTTTGCTATACAAAAGTTAAAGTCATTTCTTGTTTATGTCTCAGAGACAAAACCTATCAAAATTCATGTGACCATGTGGACAAATGAACAAACACTGAAGAATAAAAGCAAACACCAGATGCATTTTATTAGCTACCTATTGCTGCATAACAAATCCTCCTTAGATGACAGTAATCATTTATTATCTCTCATGGTTTTTGTGGATAGGAGTTTGAGAGCAGCTTGGCTGGGTGGTCCTGGCTCAGGGTCCCAGTGAAGGTGCTCAGGTTATCAGCTGGGGTCACAGTCATCTGCAGTTTGTAGTGAGTAGATCCACTTTTCAAGGTAACCCGCTTGTGGCCAGCAAGTCAGTGCTGTCTGTTGGCAGGAGCACACATTTCTTTCTATGTTGGATTCTCCGCAGGGCTGCTTAAGAGTCTTTGTGAATGGCAACTTCCCCCAAAGAAAGTGCTCCAAGAGACCAAAGAGGAAGCTACAATACCTTTTATGACCTAGCCTTGGAAGTCACACGTTACTACTTCATTCATATTCTATTGGCTGCACAGGGCCAGCCGAGGTTTGTTGTGCAAAGTGACTATGCGCAGGCATGTAGACCAGGAGTCAAGGCTCACTGGAGGCCAGCTTGGAGCCTGGCTGCCACATGCATAGTCACTGTGTATCTATGAGGTGCTAAGTGCATAACCTGAGTGAAGATGAGGAATGGAAAATTCTTTTCTTCACAAAAGGAGCAGGGAAATTATTTCAAGAGTTCCTTGAATGAGAAGGAAACGAGGGGAGGGATACAAGCCTTTTAGCATTCTCTGTAGCTTATGAAAGAACATAACAAACTAATGAAATGTTGACTAAGTTGTTTTGAGAGGCATGAAAAGGATATACAGAGGAGGCTTGCTTCCTTTCTCTTCCCACTGTCTTGTTTTAGCCATCTTTCATTCCTTCCCTTTTATTGTCATTGCGATGGGTATATTTATTCCTTTGCTTCTGACCACTGGCAGGTATTCAACAGCTTGCACCCAGTGGTCTTCTGCCTCTACTCTCCCACGGATAAACACCCAAACTGCAGGGAGGAGTTTCTGACAGAGAAAGGGCAGTATAAGAAGCAGCCCAGAGGAGGCTTGGCATCGGCAATGTGTTTCTTTATCCTTTGAAAATTGGAAGGTACAACTACCTATGTGTGAGACAGAAGGGGCTGGAGATGTTCTTTATTTCATAAACATCTGTACCAGGCACAGTGCTAGGCATTGCGGGAGATTCAAATATTAGTGAGACATAGTTCCTGACCTCAAGAAACATGGTTTAAAGCAGATCAGCAGACAGCTAATTCTAACACAAAATGAAGAACAACAAGGGCCAGTAAAGTCACGACCCAATAATTATGACCAGATAGTCAGGAAAGGCTGAGCCTGAACAGGTCTTGAAGAGTGAGTAGGATCCCCACAGGTGGAGGGAAGTGAGTGGATGGAACTGCAATGTGTTGTAGCCTGAAAACTAAGTGTTAAATGGGGAAGAGGATGTGTCAGCTCAAAGAGGGGCAGGAGCCCTGGCCGGTTTGGCTCAGCGGTTGGAGCGTCAGCCTGGGGACCAGAGAGTCCCGGGTTTGGTCCCCACTAGGGGCATGTACCAAAAAGAAAAGAGGTGCAGGAGATTCTCCACGGCTGCGGTGGATGGGTGGATGGGTGGATGGGTGGATGGGTGGATGGGTGGATGGGTGGATGGGTGGATGGGTGGAGGGCTGTGGGCCAGGATGAGTCTGGCAGATGAGATGGGACCACGTCCTGGAGGGTCTTCAGGGCCATGCAGGAAGCCGGAATCACTCAGCAGTGACTCACAGCCAGGCAGAAAGGAGAGAATGAATACGAGTCAATTACACCAAAACACATATTGCTGGTTGAAGAAATGATGGCTATTTAATTTTTCTCTTTTGAGCCCCTGCAGTTGCCAATTTTCCTATGGTGAGTACAGATTCTTGGTAAATTAAAAAAAAAAAAAAGAATCCTTAAAAGAACGTGTGTAGGGTAAAATACAAGTGGATAAAAAGAGGAAGCCCATGAGAGTGGAGTGTCTGCAGTTAGGGGGAAGCATGTGGGCCTCCAGTACCAGGGCTGGGCGGAGGGGGGAGGACGGCAGAGGGGGGGGACGGTCGGGGGGGGGAGGATGGCGGGGGGGGACGGCGGGGGGGGAGGACGGCGGGGGGGGAGACGGCCGGGGGGGAGGACGGCAGAGGGGGGGGGATGGCGGGGGGGGGAGGATGGCCGGGGGGGAGGACGGCGGGGGGGGGGGGACGGCCGGGGGGGAGGACGGCAGAGGGGGGGGACGGGGGGACGGCCGGGGGGGAGGACGGCCGGGGGGAGGACGGCCGAGGGGGGAGGACGGCAGGGGGGCGGCCGGGGGGGGGAGGATGGCAGGGCGGAGGATGGCGGGGGGGGGGGCGGACGGCAGGGGGGCGGACGGCAGGGGGCGGACGGCAGAGGGGGGCGGACGGCAGGGGGGGCGGACGGCAGGGGGGAGGACGGCAGGGAGGGGAGGATGGCGGAGGGGAAGGAGGAAAACTTCACATGCTCTTCAGTATTTCCTGAGCCTCTCTCTTGGCCTGGGCACCATTTCAGGAGCTTGACGGTGAACCAGGTCAAAGGAAGGAGGTTACCTTGTAGCCTTAAAGTGTAAATGAAGGGGATGGGCATTTGGAGGATAAAACAAAAAATGGCAAAGACAATTCAGTAGATAAGAGGCAAGATCCAAGAGCACATCAGAGGGAATAAGGGCAAGATGTGTTTCTCTGTGTGTCTTAGAGAGAACATTCATGAATTAGAGAATATATCTTATGAATAGCAGTGTAAGTGGGTATACATGAATAAGTACATTTTGGGTTTGAATTTATAGCAATTCCTGAAAATAAAGATTTGGGCATTTTTTTCCTATTAACTGTGAAAGTGCTAAGGGTTATTCAAAAAGAGAAACAAATATACAACAAATTCTATCAACAAAGCAATTGAGGATATGCAGTTTTCCCCCTTCGTTATACTCAACGGACAAGGAAAACGCGCACAAGCAGGGCATGAGAATGGTTTCATGAGGAAACACTGCCCAAGTGCTGCTCTGTGAATGGTGACGTAGTGAGTGCCGGACAGCCCCTCCCCTGCACTGAGTCAATACAAAGCCACCCAGAGGGAGGGCTGGCACGCAGCTGGGTGGTCCCCGTGCTGGTGTGGCTCTGACAGATGTGCCTCCCACGTGCCCGATGCTCTTTAGCCCATTCAAATGGCGTATTTTGAAGAATTTGTGTTTGACCAGAGTTAAATGAGCCACTTTGCTTGGGATTTCTCTCCCCGCCTAAGGGATAACACAGTGCAGGTATTTCAGGTGAAGGCCCCAGGAGGCAGCCTGAGAAGTAGGAGCGTCCCAGAGCCCGGTTTCACAGTCGCTCCCCAAAGCTCAGCAGACCCACGGAGGAAGAGGAGAAACTCAGGCAGCTCAGGCACTGGGATCTGGCCACCGGACTGTCAGTCAGGCTGAAGCTAATTACCCGTCTGCCCTCACCCACCGGTTTGCCTGCTTAATCTTTCTTCTTTCTTAATCAAGAACAGAGTCCTACTCTGGTATCTCAATGTAAACAAAGCAATTTGTGACTTGATTAACCCAGATGGACAAGTGTGTCCTTTTCTCCCTTCTCTTCTTTACCAGGTTTGGACTATTTTAAGGAGTTTTTCTCCTTGTGGAAGGCAGTGGCTGTCTGTGGTCAGCCTGGCTTGACTTTTTTTCTGTTTCTCATACCCACTTTCCTGCCTCCAATACTCAGCAAGTACTTCATTCTAGGAGTCCATGGAGATCGGACCCATTCCCTTTTGTGTTCCAAGTAATGCGTAAGTTGCCAATACCACCACCATTAAAAATCAGTCCAATACGTGATTTGTTCTGGTGATAAGGTGGGTAGCTAACATCAGTTGCTGTGGCTAACAAGAGAATAACGACCTGGTGATACATTCCATGGATGTTCCATCAGACCATCTGTCACTGTAGCAACAAACTTTTCATATCCAAGCAGGCCTGTGACTGGGACAGAACCAAGGAACTCACCTGCACGTCTATTAAATTACTGGAGGGAAAGGAAGCAAATAAGGGGTGACTGCAGCCGAAAGGGGCAGAAAAAAGGGGAGAAAATAATAAAACGTTCTATGCCAACACAATGTAAAACATCAGCACAATTTTTTGTTTGCTTGTCTTTTGAAATGTATTTCCTGATGCCTCCTTTGTCTCTGCTGAAATAAAGCTGTCACCTGCCCCCAAATTACTCAAGGCAGGGCCTTGAGCAGACCCCAGAAAACATACTTCCTGAATACCAGGGCTCTCTAGATATTTGTAATGTCTCTATTTCTCAGCTAAAATTAGTATTTGCATTTTTTTTCTATTTGCAACTGTAACAAATTACTACATACTTGGTGGCTTGAACAATGCAAATTTATTATCTTACAGTTAAGTCTTGTAGGTCAGAAGTCTGGCATGGTGTCACTGGGCTGCACTCCTTTCTGAAGGCTCCAGGGAAGAATCCATTGCCTTGTTTTCTCCAGTTTCTAGAGGCAGTCTGGATTCCCTGCGGACCCTTTCCTCCATCTTCCAAGCCAACAAAGGTTAGCCATTGTCGTATCCCCTCACTCTGACCTCTTCTACCTCTGTCTTCCACTTTTAAGAACCTGGTGATTTTACTGTTACAAAGGGGACCTGGCACTTGGTGGGTCTGCCTAGGGCCAGGCCAGTAGTGTGAGCTCTTGACTTCCTGCAGGAAAAGTTTCATAAGATGAGTTCAGATGAATTTTAGAGGATGTTTATTAAAGCTGGAGACAGTGAAACAAGAAAGGGCTGGGAAATGAGCCTAGGCTGGTCTGCTTTGCCTCCCTGGGAAGTCAGAGAAAAGGGAGACTCAGGGACAGGTTCCAGGGCTTTGTGTGGGACAAACTGCTGCTGCCCATTGCTGCCCAGGTTGGATGAATGTCTGTCAGGGAAGAAGTGGGGGTGGGGCACGGGTGGGCAGCCTGCTGGGTCCTTTGTCTTGAGACCTTTATTTCTTTATTTTTTTTAATCCTCACCCGAGGACATTTTTCCATTTTTTGTTCAGGTAGAGTGGGAGGGAGAGAGAGGAACAGAGAGAGAGAAACATCGATGTGAAGGGACACATCGAGTGGCTGCCACCCGCACAACCGACCAGGGCCGGGGACAAACTGCAACTGAGGTACGTGCCCTTAGTGGGAACCAAACCCGGGTCTCTCCGGACCGCAGGCCGACGCTCTAACCGCTGAGCCAAACCGGCCAGGGCGAGACCTTTATTTCTTTCTTGCCAGCAGGAATCTTTGAGGAGGTCTCAGGGGAGGGTTTCAACAGAATATTCATGTTTGCCAGGAGTGTTCCTTCAGCGTCCTGGTCTTCATTGATTGGTCGGTGTCAGGGCAGGGGGCATTAGTCCTTGCAGCTGGTCCTGGTGTTGCCCACCTGGTTTTGCTGCTTTTCTGGATCTGGAGATGAAACACAACTGAGACCTAGATGTTATTTCTAGGGGGGTGATCTCCTGTATCCCCTGTAAATTGCTGTCAGTTTGTTCAGCTCTCTGTCTCAGTTTCCCTATTCCACTTATCCTGGCTTCCTGGCCTATTGGCCTGTGTCAATACTGGGCCCTAAGGTGCAATCAGGATAATCTCCCTGTTTTATTTTCAGTATATTTTTATTGATTTTTTAGAGAGAGGAAAAGGGAGAGAAAGACAGAAACATTTATGTGAGAGAGAAACATCATCCATCAGCTGCATCCTGCATGCCCCCTACTGCGCTTTGAGCCTACGACCCAGGCATGTGCCCTGACTGGGAATGGAACTGGGACCTCTCAGTCCATGGGATGGGATGGTGTTCAATCCAGTGAGCCACACTGGCCGTGCTAATCTCCAAGTTTTAAAGTCAGCTCATCAGCAAACTAATTCCATCTGCAACCTTAATTCCCCTTTGCCATATAACTAACACATTCAAGGTTCCAGGGATTAGGACATGATATCTCATTGAGGCCATTATTCTGTCTATTGTAGAATTTATATTTCTTTGTTGCTTTTTTTTTTTTTTTTTTTTTTTAACTTGTGCTATCTCTTTTTGGGCTCAAAAGATCTGTTACTACAGATCAAGCAAGGTGAAATCTTAAAACAAATTCCTGAAACAGACCAGTGCTCAAATTTCCGCTCTGCATTTTACTTCCTGCTGATTTGGGGCTAGTTTCTGACTCTCTAAAGCTGTTTCTCATCTGCAAAGTGGGGTTAACACAATTTCCTACAGAAATGAATGCAGAAAATGGGATGATGTTCACAAAGCTTTAGCATAATGCCTAACATGTAGTAAATGCTCAATAAAAGTAAGTTTTTTTTTTAAGTTAGGTAGAGTAAAGGTGGGTAGAGAGAGAGAAAAGACAGCAAATAATCTGTGTCTCTGCACATGGACTCTCCACAGATGGTTCAGTCTTCCTGCGGCTGAACCTCATGGTCTTACTGGGAGAGAAAAAGAAAAGTTCAGCTGTTATCTGCTGCCCTGCTTGGAGGCTGCGATTTTCTTTTCTTTGCTGCCTCCTTCCTTTGTTCTCTCTCCACTGCAGACAGGTCAGGAGATCGCAGCCTAGGTCCTGGCCCACGGAGCCAACTGGGTCTCGAGGGAAGTGCCTCCATGGAAATAGTGGGAGTGCCCCCCCCCCCCCAGGCTGAACGTCACCTCTGCCCCACAGTCACCTTCCCGGAGAGAGCAGCACCTATGCCCTCACTCAGGCAGGCACGGGGATTGGATTAGATTAGAAGGTGAATGTCAGGGTTTTCAAGGATTCATTACAAGGACTTTGCATAAATGTCAGTGCTGGCGCGGTCCATGGGGTGCTTTGGGGAGAGGGACCCAGAGAACACAATGGGGGTGCCCAGAAAGGCTGGCCTTCCAGAAAGCTACCAGGTTACTCACTGTGTTGACAAAGCCAAAGACGTGTTAACAGACAGTGTTGAGGGGACTCCAGGAAAAGAGGCACTCAACACTCTTTGGAAAGGAATCCAACAATTTTTTTTTTTCAAATGAAAACACACTTACATTTAAAAAATAAGCACACATACATAGTTTTCTGCCCGGCAATCCAACTCTGAGGAATCTACTCTATTGAAGAAATTAAAATACTAGTATCTAATGTTGTTTAAAGAGGAATATTTATTACAGCAATATTTGTAGAACATCAAAAAAAAAAATGGGAAAACCTAAATGTCCATCAATGGGTGGAAAATTAAATAAATTGCAGTATGGTTATTTGAGAAATATGTGTAACTATTTAAAAGAAAGAGTTGTTTAGCTACTGATTTTGGAGGATTTGGTAGAAGAGAAATATATATATAGATATATATATCATAATTTTGTAAAAATGAAATAAAAGCCCACTCTCCATGTGAGTATATATGTTTTATGAGCATGGCGAAAGGCATGGAAGGATCAAGGGTGGGTCTATTAACATTAGTCCTGTGGGGTGGGTTAATCCCCTCCCCCACTATGTATCACTGTATTGTTTTGCTGGTTACAATAATTACATTATTTTTTTTTAATTTGGGAGAGGAATTTAATATAAATGGCGAGGAGAGGGAGGAGGGGGAGGAGGGGATAGGGAGGAGAGAAACTGTGGAGGAAGCTCCTGGAGGAACTGGGTTAGTGCTGGGACAACCCAGTCACTCCAGAATAGGGGTCGCAGGCAATGAAAGCCAGGGGTCTGGCCTGCGCTGTGGTGCCAGATGGGGTGGGCAGTGTGTGGGGTGCAGTCAGTGTCCACGGCTGACTATTCTAGAGCATCCTCTGAGGCGGCCAGAGTGGGAGGAAGCACTGTGTAGCCTGTAAGAGGAATTTAAGTTGCTGGACTATACAGAAAAACTGTCCGAAAGTATTAAAGGTCGTAATGAAGTTCTCTAGGCCAGGTTATTCGGAAGAGGTTATTTTGCAGATTTAAGTGAGAGCCATTATATTAAGCCTGTATAGAGGCAGGAGGAATCAGTAATAATACCTAACATTAGGCAAGCAGCATGAAAGCGCTTTAACGATGGCCTCTCATTCGATACAAGTACCGAAGAGCTAGGTACGATTACCCTCATTTTACAGAAGAGGAAACTGAGGTATAGAGGGGTTAAGTAGCCCACTCATAGTTATGCAGCTGGTAGCCCAGGTCATCTGGCTCCCGAGTCATCACTCTAAAGGCGATGTCTTTACAGGCAGAGGATCTGGACAGAATGTCAGTCACACTCCTCCCCTGGGGCCAAAGTGGGGAGGTTGCCGGAGCGCGACTAAACACAGTGTATTTATTTCGGGCGTTGGCGTTTGGGGAGGAGGCTGCCACTGCCCCAACATCACGAATGGGCCCCTGGGAGACGCTGTTCGCTTTGGGATTAAAACACAAACTACAGCGTTACCGAGTTCCCTGACGCCCCGGCCTGCGGAGATGCAGTGACTCTAGCGGGGTGGTGGATGGAGGGCGGCGAACCCAGGGTCTTGTCCGAGCGGCACAGCTGGCGTCCACACTGCCGCCCTCCCATTCCCTCCGCCGCCACCACCCCGCGCTTCAGTTTTGCACCTGGAGAAAGGGGCAAGAGAAGCAACGCCTTGGTTTCCTCCGATAGGTGTTGGGGAGGAAATAGCAATGGGCAGTGAACCTCTCCTGTGATCCCAGGAGACAGGGTCATGGTAGACTGTTCCTTAGGATGGACCGTCCGGGACCGCCCGAGCCCAGCCTTGTGTGTGCTGGGCAGTGGGAGACGAACAGAATGGTTGGAGGCTTTCCCGGACGCAGCTCTGCTGGGACCTGAGTGTTCCAGAGGACCGGGAAGGGCTCCCTCCCTGTCCTATCCACCTGATTTCCCCTAGCTTCTGCTTGGCCTGCCCAGCTCCAAGATGCACCACTCCTGTGGCCCAGGAGGCTCAGGCTGGAGTGAATGGATCTCTGGACCCACAGAAAGAGAATCTATGTGGTGGTCCTAGTGCTCATTTGCTTCTCTGAGTCCTGAATGAAAATAAGTTGCAGTTTCATCTCCACCCCCCATCCCTCGTCCACAGCTCTATCATCTAAGTTTCTTCACCATCTCCTCTGCTAAATCGACTTCTGGATTTGTTCCCCCTGCCCCACCCCTCCCACATTTGCGTCCTTCTCTGGCCTGTCTCTTCATTCCCGGTAAGCCTCCAAGGGCCCTGGCGTTCTTCAGATGAGCGTGGGACTAGGGAGCTGGCCCGTCGGACAACCTCTGAGGATAACCAAACATTAAACTCAAATTAATGTCTGTGTCTCAAATCCACTCGGGCAGAAGATGGAGTAAAGTAGGGCCCTTCCCCAATCCCAAAAGGTCCTAAGGGGCAGAGCTGGAGACTGCTCCGACGTGGGGCGGAGGCAGGATGATGACATCCTTGCTGCCTGACCCCCGCTCTCCCCATCTCAGTGGTGGGACATACTCACTCTGGTTAATATTTCTCTGAGCTGGAACAGGGTTTAGCGCGTTGCTGCTTAAAAACAATAACATCAACTATCGTATGGAGATGTCATCATGATTAAACAGCAAATTATAGCCGAAGACAGCGCGATAATAATCTAAAACTTTCGCCTCGAGAAGCACAGTTCTTCAGCTGCGTTTCCGAGACTGCCTGTTCTGCGCTGCCGGGCTTTCTCCAAGCGCGCGTGAGCGCGGTCCCCGGCCTAGGACAGGGCGAGGGAGCCCCGGACAAGACGCCAAGCTTTCTGGAGGCTCCCCCGGACAATCTGGGACTGGGCAGAACGGGGGCGTGGAGGGATCCGGCAGCCCGGCGCCTTCCCTGTGGGGCGACGGCACCGGGGAGGCCGTTGGAGCCGTGGGAGGACGGGGTTCCCGGAGAAGAACCCTGTGGGGAGAACACTGGGCCGGCGCGCCCAGTCCCCGCCCCCCGTCGCCTCTGCTCCCTCCCTCAGCCTCGCCTCCTCCCGAAGTGGAAGGAGATTGATTGCCAAGTAGGAAGCCGGTGCTGAGAGAGAAGCATCTTTCTCCGGGTGTCGCGGGGGTCTTCCCTGCCCCCCCAAAGCCTGGGAGGGAGGGGACGACGCGCGCCTTTTCTTTTGGCGAGCTAGGAACCTAGTTATGAGCACTGGTTCTTCCCCAGTTTGCGTAGAGAAGGAGTCGGATAGGAGGCGGCTCGCTCTTCAAGCAAAAATGACAGAAGAAGACCCTCCCTCTTCCTCCTCGTTCTCCGCCCCCTCATTTAATAGATTCGTATTTAAAACAGGCTTAGACATTTTAATTTGATTTTCAGGGGTTGAGCTCGGGTTAGAATCGTCCTATTTATACTTAGATGGAAAATAATTACTGAAACGAAACGATCAAAACAACTAGCGTTCCGGTGGGTGACCGCTCCGCGCAGGCAGCGTGGATATCGTTCGGCTTTAACTGAGAAGCAGGGCTCGTCGGAGGAGGGGTGTAGCGGGTGAAGCTATTCCTAGGAGTGGTGGGCGCGGCGCGTGCGTGATCTGGCCGCGGTAATATATGCTGCCATTAAGAATCCGTGCAGCTTCTAGCGCTCCAGGCGCAGGGACGCATGTGTTGCTGGAATTCAATCCGTGGGGGGAATGCAGATTGGGCTGTGACCCACTGGGTTTGATTTATGAACTGTTACATTAGCGATTGTTTACGCATTGCATTTCAGAGCCCCCGCGCACCCTCCAGGCGGTGGCCCGAAGGCTCCACAACGCGGGAATCCGAGGCAGCCCCCTCCTCCTCCTTCCATTCGTCACCCTCCCCCTCTACCCAGGGGACCCCCGGCAGCTCCCTCCCACCCGCAGCTTCTACAAGAAATCAAATTTCGATTTCATTGAACCCAGACACATACATTCGGTTCTCCCTCCCCCAGCCTGCTCCAGTCCTGCAGCCTTGGACTCCGGTCTCCTCTGCTCCTGTTTACTTTCGAATGTTTACTTCTTGGTAAGGCCATACCGGGTCTATAAAAGGATATAAATAGGAGAGGTGGAAGTAGCTCTACTGCTTGATCAATAGGGCCCTGTCTCCTCGCCATTTCGGCTGAGCTGTCTTATTAATTATGAAAGGATTCACCTGATCCCTGCCAGGGACCACAGTCTCTCGGCCCCTCAGTTAGAGCCCTTAATGGCGGTTCCCTCGCAAGCTGCCGCCGTCCACCGCAGAGGAAGAGGCGAATCGTGGTTAGGGCTCGGCCTGCAGGGACCGTGGTTAGGGCTCCCACCCGCCTGGGATGGGGGCCCAGGGCCGGCCACTGGCCTTGGGTCTGCATATGCTTTCTTAACTAACTGCACACAAACTTCCCACCAAACCCTACTTTAAAAGGATCTCTACTTTTTAGTTTATGTTTTAAAAATAACTACCCCTTTCTCTTCTTAAAGAGAATTTCAAGTAAAAGGCAATGTCCTAGTTGAGGAGGGTCTGCTTGAAGAGGATAGGTTATCAAGTGGCATGTGAACAGGTGAATTTATTACCTGGCTTCAGCGTCCCTTCAGGTACCTCTGAGAACTCTGCCAAGAAAGCAGGCTTCGGGCAGGAAACAGGCAACACCCCATTTCAAACAATAACTTTTATTTTATACTTCTCTATACTTTGTAGCAAATCTTTTTTGCTGAATTTAATTTATAATAAACTTTTTAAATTACATCTCTCTCTTTTTTAAAATCAAGGCTCTCTATGTCAAAATCTTTTTAAACTATATTTTAGATTAACATTTAACACTCCTCCTTGTGATCTACACCGTTGGATATTCAGGTATTACTGTATGTGTAACAGCTAAAACAAGAGAGGAGGGGAAAGAAAGGCTTGGACTTGGAAAGATGCATCAATAAGAGCAGGTAAAGCTGAATCTCTCAGTGACTGGAGCAGCATTTCTTCTGGTAGCCTTTACCTCTAACCCGGTGTTTCCCCAACCCTTTTCCTCTCTGCCTCCTGTCCTTAAAACACTAAGCCGACAATCTGTCCTTTTACTTTTCTTGAGGAGAAATGTGCAGTGGAAATGATCAAAACAAGATACTGTGGAAGAAAGAAGTGAACGTGAATTATTCACCATATGCTTCCCTCGTGGACATCTCCCCTGAATTCATTCCCCTGGCCTTCTCCTCTCCTCTTTCCGATTGGGAGGAGCCCGTCATTTGTCATGTATTAACATGATTAGTATAGTAGGCGGCCCAGGGCCGTTCCTGAGATTCTTTTGCCAAAAAATAAAAATTTTAAAAATGGGGTGGGTTTGTCGTTTGTTTTCCTATCTTTATGTGAAGAGGGACTAAAGCTGAGGTCCGATTTTGGCTGTGCTTGCTTGCTCACTGATTGGTAACATTTGGCAAATAAAACACAAGAGATCAAACAAAATAAAAGAGAATCAGGATTTCCCACAATCCTATATGAGTGTTTTCAGCATCACAGAGAATCACAACGTCCCCAAAGAACGAATGGATCTTCCTCTCGATTTCCGGGAGCAAGGAGTGAGTGTGGGTGGGCGCGCGGGGGGAGCCGGCCCCGCGCTCAGAAGGAAAGCCAGGTCACTAAAGCTGCCGAGAGAGACACCAGGAGCACTGGGAGCTCCGGGAGCAGGGACCCCGCCGCCCCGTTGCCGCTGCCGCAGAGTTCGAATAAGCTGCCTTGGATGTTGAGGTTTTTGGATTCTTTTCTCAGTTTATCCCATATATCTTTCGCCCCTTCCTGGCAATCCGTAAGGGCTGTGACCGTGCAGCTGTGGAAATTCTCCCAGTATCTGGCGAGGAACAGAACAAACAGAAGAAGCAGGTTCACTTTGGGCGTGGGGGAGGACTTTGGGCCTGCTCCAGTGCGCCTCAGCGCTCTCCGCGGTGCCAACCACCGCGAGCGCCCCTCCCCATCTCCTCGCCAGCTCTGGCGCCGGGGTCCTGCGAGGATAGCGCGGGCCCGACCCTAGCCCACCCTACAAGCCGAGGTCCGGGTGTGGTTTCTCTCCCTGGTGCCCGCGGGGGCCCAGCAGCCAGGAGCCGGGGCCGAACCGGCTGCGCCTCGCTGGCACCTCGGCCTGCGCAAACAGATTGCTCGCCCTCCTCGGGGAAAGCTAGGAAAACAGTGCTAAGCCTTGCAAGCTGCCGCCCATTAATGCCTCTTAGCTTGCAAGATGGGTTAGTTGCTCCGAGCGCAGCCCTCCCCACTGGGCTTCTCACTTTCTCCTCCCCCTCGCCCCTTCTGTCTCCCTCCCTCCGCGTACTCTCTCGCCTGCCTTCGCCCTCTTTCTCCCCCTTCCCTTCCTTTTGTTTCGCGTTCTTCTGTTTCCCCCCTTTTCCCCTCTTCCCTTCTTTGTCTTCCTCCTTTCCCCTCCCCTTGGTTTTCCGCTGTTCAGTTCCTCACTTCTTCCCCATCCTCACTTGCTTCGGTCCTCCGTGGCTCCTCGCGTTGCTCTCCACAGCCTCCCAGCTCAGATTCTGTAAGGAGGCTCCTGCTTACCTCGTCCCTCCCCGGGGTCAGGGAGTGTTAGTGCCCGAGCCCCTGGGCCAGTTTTGTAAACCTGCTTTTTGCACACCTCTGTGCTCCCGGCCTTGCGCACTTGGTTCCACCTCTTCTCTCCCCGCCCCACCTTCTTCTTGGGCTTGGATCCCATGGGATCTCCTTCCCAGAACCTTAGGGGATAGTTCCCAGTCCCCCAGGCCAGGACTCGAGGGCGGGCTCGGGGCCCACCAGTGCCAACCTTTGTGACACCCGGCTCTCGGTCCTCCCTTCAGGCCTTTTTCGGAGCCCCGCGCCTCGCTCGGAAGCTTCTTCCCCCAGGACTCAGCTCCGAGCCCCGCCCCCACAACCTTCATCCAACCTGTCCTTCTCTAGTTTACCCCTTTCTTCTGAAAACCCAAAATAGATCTCGAGCCTAAATATATTTCCAACCCGTGATCGATTCCTGGGGCGCTGTCTCCATTCCGTGCTGGGTGGATCTGATCTTACGCGTCTCCGTGACTCCGGCTGGCTTCCATCTCAGGGGCCCTGAGAGCCCGGTCACCAGACCGCACCCCACGAAATTTGGTTGTATTGTCTCCTCTCTCTCTCCCTTCTGAGCTCTAGCCCGGACTATAAGCACATTGAAGGCAGGCACTATGTTTGATTTATCCTTGTTTCCACTCCCACACCATCTTCTGACTAACAATACAGTTAAAATACGTGTTGGATTGCCTTGAGCTAGGATTGTTTTCTAAGGACCTCCCGAGTCTCTTAATTTATGCGGACTGGGGGTCCTGGGGTGTAGGGCTTTCAGATTCCTCAACTGAAAATAAACAGCAAGATTTAGAGAAACCTAAGAGGTGGGGGGACAACTTCCTGCATGACTGCACCTCCCAAAAGATATCTACTTCCCTCCTTTCTTTATACACACCCAGATGGGAACAAGAGACACATGGTTGGAAAAGGACAGGTATCCAGGGGGTACTGAAAGGAGATACTGAACAAGGAGTACACCAACCCACTGGGAGCCTCAACTCAGCTGCAGCCTGTGGCCTCTGGGAGTGGCCCTCCTCAATTCCATATTTCAGGACCAAATCTTGCTTAATAAAATAAAATAAAATAACTTGGAATAACCAAGTTGTGATAAATGATGGAGGATTTGTGAGCTGATCTATATTTAACCTTTTGTTGTGTATAGATATATTCTTACCTATCATCAGATATTTGGAATTACAGTAGGTAAGCATGCATTCCAAACCCCAACTTTTGTCCCTTTCCTGATAGGAAGGTACCAGCTACTTAGTTGCTGTGGCCCCTGGTGGGCACCTGGGTATTTAGAAATATGTGTAGCAAAATTGACCCCTGTTTAATGACTCATAATTTAAACAAATTTACACCTCACCCCACCCCCCAAGAATTAGAGAGAAGGGAAGGAATTCACAGTATAAAAAAGGTGGTACAGCAAATGGTCACTACAAACTCTGGGGTACAAGGAACACCTCTTGCCTTGTCTTTATTGAAAGAGACATTATGAGAGGACTGTCACAGATGTTTTTGAAAATAAAATAAAGTATGTGTTATTGCAGAGGGCAGGGGTATTTTTAAGGTCTGCAGCAGCTAAAATGTCACTGGGCCTGGCCATGAACTCCTTCATGGCCCTCCTTGGGCCCTTAGCTGCTCTGGCCTGCTAATACACGTAGATCAAGAAACAGAGGAAAACATAAGCAAGGAGGGTGACTATACTAAACCTAGGAAATTACTACAAACTCCGTAGTCACTAGATGCCCAGATCCGTTCTTCTTGGGCAAAGTCATTGGCAGGAAACAAAATATTCCCTCAGCCTCTCTTAGAAAGAGGAAGGGGGACCTGTGCTCTCTTGCCTGCACTCCAACTTTCTTACTGTGTACTTGAGGGGAGTTTTAATCAGGCGAAATGGACAAAATAGGTGAGAGACTTTTCTTTTAGGCAAACTTATCATTACCTAAACCTCTCCTCAAACCAAAACCAGCTGCCTTTCATAGGGTACTGGGCAGGCCTCTCATTCACCAAGAAGCAAACTCTGAGGAAGACTGCGTCAGGCAGAGAGAAATTGGTGGCAGCTCTCCCTCCCCCTTGCCCTGGCTCCAGCACATTCAGTGAGCGCTCCTCTGTGTTGGACTGGGCCCCAGCAGAACAATCCTCCCCCGCCGGTTCCAGGCTGTAGCACCCCCTTGGGCAGTGCGGCCGGGCCAAGGCCTGGGGGTGGGAGCCAGAAGGTGAGGACGCGCAAATTCGCGTCGGCGTGGATCTCCCACCTCAGCAGCGCCCCCCAGAACAGGAACCTAGCTGGCCAGAGAGGACACTTACGTGCACATGGTCTTGATGTTCGTCTTGTCGTCCAGGCCCTGCGGGTAGTTGGCCACGCTGTCGCCCAGCTTGAGCAAACAGTCCGAAAAGCCCTTAAAGACCGCATCGCACTTGCCGGCTGCTCTCACGGCCTGCACCAGGTAGGCTACAGAGAGGAGGGGATACCGGTCAGCAGCGCCTGGACCCCACCCTGCAGCCCCACGGGCGGTCTACCCCCCAACCCAGCGCGGCTTCGCCCTACCGAGTTGTGTCAGGCCTCGGGTGCGCCAGAGTTAAAGGTGAATGAAAGATGGGGTTCCAGAGTGAACGACCTGCACCCAGCGCCGCGTCTTCCGCAGATTACCACTGTTTGAGTGGGTGTGGGTGGCCCCGGGTAATGAGTCTTTTCCTGCCCTGCAGCTCCCTCCCGCATCTGGCTCTCTCTCTTTTCTGTTACCACTGTCCACTCTTCTCACCTCCTTTTCCTCCTTTATTCCTCTCTTCCTACCCACTTCCTCCTTGTTTCCCAACACTTCCCCAGCAAGCCCGGTCACGGCACTAGGAGTGCAATCTTCCATTTCCAAAGTGAGAGAGGGGGTCTAATAGCAAAGAGCAGGAGTGGGGGAGGGGGAGGGAGGCGACACATTATGAGACCACACAGCTGAACCTAACGCCACACCGGGTGGGAAGCCTCGACATGGCGCCCAAGTCTTTGGTGGGCGCTCAGCAAACACTGCTGAATAAATAAGTTAGTAAAGTCTCTGGGAGCTACCAGCAGCTACCAGAATGGATTGGTTCATTATAGAACCGACTGCCTACCGTGCAGTCTGTGTTCCCAAGGAGATCCTTCATGCACCCTCCCGACCCACTGGAGAGAGTAGCCTAGGCCTCTGGGACCGGACGGTGGTGACAGTGGTCCAGGGCAGTCTGGGCCCAGCAGAATCACGAATATATCTGTGTGGGTGACCCTGACCTCCACGGAGGCCAAATCCGTGAGCCTCCAGCCCACTGCTTACTCCGCTTCTGTTCCTGGCTCAGCTCCTCCCACACTCTTAATCCCCGGAAAAACCGGTCACCACTCCCGCTCGGAGCAGTGTAAGACCTTCGCTCTCTAGGCACAGTCCTGCGACTGAGGGCCCAGGGCGCTGCCGCCGGGCTCTGGGCCTCCAGCTCCGGGCTCCCTCCCGAGCGGGGCGGGGATGGCTGCAGGGGCGGTGGGAGGAGGTGGCAGTGATGGAGGAGGAGGAGGAAGAGGAGACCCGGGCTGCACGCTCTTGGCCTCAGGTCGGTCAAACCTTGAGGCGTGAGCCCTGAGAGAGAGACCGGCTCCAGACCGCGGACGCGCTGCCTTGGCCATTTCTCTCCATTTCAAGGCCAAAGAACCGGGATAAATGTTCGTTGGCGAAAGGCCAAAAACACTCCGGGCGCCAACGGGTCGCGCTAGAAGAACAGATCTTGGCTGTTTGGGCGAGGGGAGGTCAAATACGGAGCGAATCTTCTCGGAATAAAATACCCACGATCCTGAGCGCCGACCTCTTCCTGGACAGTCATCACGCCGCCGCCGCGGCTAGCGAGTAAAGTCTCAGGGGAGGACTATGCCCCTCACTTCCCCCCACCGGCCGCTCGTCCCCTGGAGTCGGACTAGGCGCAGACGTGGGGGAAGGTGACCGAACCCGCAGCAGCTTCCGGGAGCGCACCGCTTGCAAATTGCTGCTGGGGAAGCGAGGCGGGCCTTGCGCTTTCTAATCCGGAACGGGAAGCTCTGGGGAAGGGACTGAGGTTAACTTCGATCTCGGCTCAGGCTATAGGTAAACCTTCACAAAAACCCCCTTCCCCCGCCACGCGAAATATTAAAAGCCCTTACGAATACAATATCTCGTAGAACACTGAGATAGAATAAACTGTTTGTTCCAATAGGAACTGATGGTCACAATGAAACAAATCCTACCCGTTGTCCTCTATAATGCACGCCACAGATGCATCTTTGCAGCGAAGAAACGAAATAAAATACAGTCTGTCCATTCCTCCCACATCCCCATCTCTCTTTACCCCTTACCTCCACCCCAAAGACTCGGTGAAAAAGAAGTAGCCCCTAAGATGTACTGACAGTTTTTTTTTTTTTTTTTTTTTTTAAGGGGAACTGGTGTTTGCTGTGGGCGGGAAGCTCTTCTGTCACGTTATCTTTCCAGGCTGTGCAGGAGAAGACCCTCCATACCGCGCATGTGTGTGTGCATGTGTGAAATAAGAAGTCGCAAAATTTTTTCTTTTTCTTTTTTTTTTTTTTACAACTATGACTTCTTGGTCTCTAGTTGGCTGGGGGAGGCCGGGAGCTTGCGCTCTGGACATATTTTGCAGGTTCATGCATCCGTGCAGATCGCAGTCCGCGAGATCCTCGATGTTGTTCCCGAACCCGACTTCAGAGAGGCTTGGGTGGGCCACCTAGGCTCCTTCCCTGTTTTCTCCGGTGTCCGCACCTTGTGTCATTTCCATCCGTTCATTCATTCGTTTGACCTCTCATTCATTACAAACTTCCTCCAGCCGCGTCTACATTTGCGTTCACCACCCTCTCCACCTCCCCATTTCTTCCCAACCCCCACTTTTCTTGCCAAATGTCAATGATTTGGGACAGCTCCCAGACATGAATTAATAAAGATCGAGAGGCTCTGGTGCGGGAAAGGGCAGACATTCGGGAACAAATTTGCTCAATTTCAATTCCACAGCCAACAAATGGTCATTTTCGGTCTGTTCGTGTGTTCCAAGCGTATCCCGCTTGCACAATTGCTATCTCTTCTATCCCCCACAACCTACAGTAAGGTTATTTCCCACTGGGAAAACAGAACCCCGAACATACTCCGATTAAAATCTCCATATCAAAATAGGTGCTGTAACCTATTCTCTAAATATTTGCAGGCTAATTGCAAAATGCCACATCCGCTTATTTCCAATATATAAGAGATTTGCTGCAATTATAAATGTTCTTTATTTATTGCAGTTCTCTGCACTAATGTCAAAGATTCAAACAACCAGATTCAAAACATCGAATAATTTCTCAGAATTGAAGGAAAACGTCAATATCCTGCATCCACATACTCTAAAATCCCTATAATGTTCATGAAAAAAAAAAAAATCAGATACTCAAAATCATGTCAAATGCATACAACCCACTGCAAAGAATCCATTTTATTGTATAGATCAACTCCAAACCCAGTTTCCTTCAAATTTCTTATGAACAAAAATGTTATGTATTTTATCTCTTGCCCTACACCAATTCCCTAAAGCCACCCTCCCAATACTGCAAGGATTTGTCTGCAAAGAATGTTACAGCCTAAAATGATAGGAGTCAACAATTCCCTCAGAATCCAGAAAACCCCTTTGAAGAGTTTCCATTTTTTTCTCTTGTCCATTCTATTAATAATCAGCTTCACTTTCACTTTTAGGCCACTTAATTAATACTCTGACCCACATGAGAGAAGGGGGCTTTCTAGTGCTCCCTCCCATAACGTCTTCATTCTGGATGGAAAAGGTGAACTTTTTAAAACCCCATGATAGTGTAACTAGGACTCAACATTCCTTAACATAAAATGGGGACTATATAAATCTATCTGTAATCAACCCCAAACAAACAAAAATAACAAACACCCAACATAACATTGCAAACAATTCTTGACCCTTTCTTATATATAAAATACAGATGCCTATGTGGAAAGGAACAGGCAAATGTTCATAGAAAATTATATCCACATATATTTGGTTGAATTCAACCTCCTCAATGATAAGCACCTTAAAATACTACTCTGGGGTTCCATGTCATTCTCAGCCCTCCCCCCCCCCCAGCCGGTCTGCGGTGCCCGGTGCAAACGCTGCAACTAGGGTATGAGGGGGTGGGGGTGGCGGGAGAATGACAAAGTTCTAAATGCAGCAGTCTGAGCCCCGGAATATCTTTGCTTTCTGCAGATAAACTTTCCAGTTCTAGCCGCCTAGCCATCTTGTTCCTGCATTCACCTTTCCACCCTTCAAAATAATACCTTGCAGTATCGCAGGGGCCAATGCATTGCCCCAGAACGTACCAAACCTGGTCTAACCAAGAGAGGGAAGCAAAAAATGAACGTGCTCTTCCGAAAAAATGGGAGAAAATCCCCTCCTAAACCGGCTGGCCGCTCACATTTCCTGGGTAACGTTTGGAGTCTCTCTCTCTCTTGTTTTAAAAAAACCAACCCAGGACTTGGGAGTCCCTAGGAAGTGATGCCCCTACCCTTGGGGGTTTGAGGGCTCCTTGGCACCCCGGGGCGACTGCGGGCCAGTCGGACCCCTTGGCGCCTCGGGCTGGGCCGGCCGGCTGCCTGCTGCTGCCCGCCGCGAGTCTGGCTGGGCGGCCACTTACCTATTTGCACCGCGAGGATCAGTGAAATATATCTGCCGTTCAACTTAAGTCCCATCCTACGTTTAGTCAAACCATTTGCGACCGCAGACCTTTAAATAGTTAGTTTAGAGAACGCGGGGGAAAGCTGAAAAATAAGCATTGCCAACAAGTTCCAAGAGCGACGGAGACTTTATGCACAGGGAAAGCAGAGGGAGGAGAGAGAGGGAGCGAGGAAGAGAGAGAGTGAGAGAGAGAGAGAGAGAAAGAGAGAGAGAGAGAAGAGAGAGAGAAAGAGAGAGAGAAAGAGAGAGAGAGTGAGAGAGAGGGGGGAAGAGCTGGGAATGGTTCACTCCATTAGGAGGGGGCGGAGGAAGTACAGCCTCACGCCCACGAGCAGGCCTGACGTGGGGGATGACACGGAATGATTAAAAAAAAAAAAGAGACACCTTGGTAGAGAATCGCCATTTATAGTCATCAGAATCTGGGATTAATCAGATATCTCCAATTAATGTGAGATCCGAACGAAATCTTACCTCCCGGGGTGACCACTTCCCCATCCCTGCCGCCACCCCCGCCTCCTCGCTGTTCCCGGGGCCCCCAACCCCGCCTCCTTACAGCACAGAACAGGGGCACCCCTCCCTTCCCCGCCTGGAGCCGGGGAGTCCTGACGCGCCCACTCGATTGTTTCAACCTACTCCCCCTCCTCCACCAGCTCAACAGAGAATCCAACCTCCTCCCTACGTTGCAGTAAGGTTTAAAGGAGCGAGAGAGGGAAAAGCAGCTAACCAGCTCTATTAATTCGAATCTCCGCGCCCCTCATCTGCAGCCTGCCCCCTGCACTTGCCTACCCTCTTTTTCTCCAACCCAGCAGCTGAGCTGTGGGAGCAGCCTGGAGCGCGTGAACACACACACACTCACGCACAAACGCCCGCACGCCCGCAAGCCCCGCCAAGCACCCTCCGTGTTTGCCCGCACACACTGCACACGATTGTGCGCACACGTCCAGGCCTCGGGGGTTTGGTCGACACCTGTGCGGGCCCTGAAATATACACCTAATGCCCTCTGTGAATTTCACCAGCTCAGAAGGCCTGAGCCGGTGAGAGGCCGCTTCAAGACACACAGCGACACCTGTTTTTGGAGGTGGGGAGAGCACGGAAAAAGGAGCCTCTGCAAAGACAATTTTCGGATACTAGAAATTTACTAACTCTCAGAGCATTAGGAAATTTCCAAAGGAATCTCAAGTATGCGGGCTTCTTTCTGATTCTGCTGCATCTCTTGGGGTTGTTGGACTCATACACACATACACACACGTACATCACGTACGCACACGCACACCCAAAGCATCACACACCTGCACTGTCTTTTGATACTCGGGTACCAACCATGTGTAGACGTAGCCTACGCTGCAACGAAGTACTTCTGCAGCTGCGTCTGTGCTCTGTGGAAGGTGATATCCACGACAGCTTGCGTTGAGAATGAAAAATAAACAGGGCTATTTTCTTTCTAAAAGCATTCGGCTTTGGTTTCCTCCCCTTCTTCAACACCAAAAGAAGCCTAAATCCTAGTTTCTTTAATGAAATGCTAGATGGCATCGGCCAACTTTAAGCCCCTTAAGAGGAAAAAAAATGAAAAAGACCCCCCAAGAATACCTGAGAAAACACTAAGATATTAAATTAGCAGTAGAAATGCAAACGGATTAAAGAGATATTGAATCGCATTTACTTCTGCGTACCCATCGCCGGGTCACTGCGCTTACTCAGCCCTTTAGAGATGCACAGACAGTGAACGCGGTAGAAAGTGCAAAATAAGGGGGTGGGACAAGCTGTGTAGAGTGAGAGGCTAAGGGGCAGCGCAGGGGTCCTGACTGCCGCTTTTTGTGACGTGGAGCGTGAACACGGGGCGGACCCTTTTCCTAAGTCCCAAGGGAGTCGCAGACCCGGAGGTGGGGGCCCCGAGGCCCCGGGCCCCGGGCCGCGGGGCGGCACCGCGTAGTTCCACCTAGTGACGTCACCAGGCCTGTGGGTGGGGCTACACGAGGACCTCCTCTTCCCAGAATCTAGGGGCTCAGTGGCAGCCCCGGGTGTTTCCTTTCCCTGCCATTTAGTGGCTCCAGGAGGAGCAGAAAACGCTGCGGGGCAGGGGCGGGGCGGGGCCGGGGGCCAGAGTAGGGGTATCCCTCAGACCCGCCCCTGACGCCCTCCAATGGCAGGGCGGGAGGTTGGCTCAATGGGCGGGGCCTTGGAAGGGTCGCAGTATGGTCCCGCCCACATCTCGGCCCCGCCCCTCGGGGTCCAGCGCTCTGGGCCCTTCCAGCTATTCCCTCCTCAGTGCCGAGCTGACGCGTGGGCTCCACTCTTGCAGGGCCCCGGGCTGAGGGCGGTTTACGATTTTTTGCCCTTAACGTACTTGACTCCCTCCAGCTCACCCACCCTAGATCTTCCGAAACGTTGTTTTCTGAGAGTGCCCTGGGATTCCCTGCTCCCATCCCAACTCCTGTCATCCCGAATTTGGGGCTTTGGGGGTGGGAGGAGGCAGCACTGAAGGGCAGAGGGAAAGTGAGGCGCGGTGAGCAGCCGTTCCCGACCCGCGCGCAAGAGCAGAGCGCTCGCCTTCGGGCTTCCGGTAGCCGCGCATCACCCCCTGGAACCCCTGCTGGCCTTTTCCTCTTCATTTTCCTTCCCTTGCTTCCCAGTTTCTCCTTGGGTTGTTTTGAAAGCGAAGATGTGAGCCAGCAGACATGAATTATATAGGGGTGAATCATCGAAAGCAAATGCTAATGGAATATATATATATATATATATATATATATATATATTCTTATTTTAAACATTGCAAGACGTTCTGCAGCCGAGTCACCATGTGAGGTTGGTTCTTTCTGGTTCCAAAATTACAAGCTAGTGAAATCCATGGTTGCCAACCTCTGCTAATTGAGAACACTGCAGGCAATGTCCATGGTTGAAGGTAGCCTTGAAGAACGTTTCCTCCTTCCTTCTTTTAATTTGAAAAGTCCACCCCAAATCGTATTGGAGAGGAAACAGCAGTGAATGAGAGTGAAAAACCTAGGTACTAGGTCCTGACTTATCAGTATTTCATTGACCTTGGTTTGTCCCCATACTGGTTGCAGTTCCATAATCTGAAAAATGGAGGAGATATGATTATGACATGATCTCCAAGCCCGGTTTTACCTTTGAAATTTTGTTTACCAGAGGTTTTCTAGAATACTATGGATGCGGTGGAGAGTGGAGAAAAGAACAGAGAAAAGTCCATGCAGGAATGTTTGTTATAGGTCAACTTCTTGCAAAGGCATATTTCCTTTTGAAAAGCTATTACATTTCAAGTTAAAGAAACAAATACAGTTCAGGATAGAAAAAAGCCATTGGTGATGTTTGGGTCCACATATCAACTTGAGCCAAAGGTACCCCTGAAAGTAGGTTTGCATAATTAAGGCATATAAATATGCCAAATGTCTTAACTCTAAAACTTCCAGAAAGACCATGTCTAACTTTAAGGTTGGCACCAGCTCCTTTCTCAGTTCACATTGCCACAGCCCCAGTTTCAGCAAGTGGGCATGCATATGTTCCACACACACATGCATACCTGGTGTGTGCCAGGCCCTGTGCTCTATGTTTGTGCTCTGGCAACAGGGCAAAGCATTGAGCCAGCTAACTCCCCAACTCTCTCCAAATCCATCTTAAGTGGACTTCCCAGAAGCTGCTATCTCCAAAAACATCCCTTTGAAATTATTTGTAAGAGCAGTTGCCAAGGGCACTAGGAAATTCCACTTGTCTTCTTGGTCAGAAAAAAAATCCACTGGTATGTTAGAATAGACTGGTCTAGCAATACATTTCTCTCATAAATTTAGTCTGTCATTTTGTATATCTTCAACTAAAACTTTTAATTAAAATATGAATGTAACTGTGTACCTTTTAACATTTAAAATAACAACTATACCATTTTAAAACAATGATATACATTTGGAAGGAGATGAAATTTTTGTGGAGCTATGTTGGTATGGGTCCCACTAAAAATCCACTTTGAGAGGCCTGGGTCTCCCTTTGCATCTGTTACTTGGTAAGGTGATTTTTCACTCTTTTATCACTACAAAATTTGTAGGCCTTAAATATATAGCAGACTAAAGAAACTTGATTTTACTGCAGAAATTTGAGTTCTGGGAGCAAATGCTATCTTTGAAATGTTGAATGCTATCTTTGAAATGATTAACTTTCTATTTGAAAGTAAATATTTTATTTAAAATTATTTTATTATAAAATATACACAGGGAACAATGCACAAAGCAAAGATATACCACTTATTGATTTATCAAAAAGTGAATATCTAAGTGGTCCCCACTCACACTGAGACAGTCAGAACAGGCATGACAACTGAAGGCAATCTATATTCCTAGATAAGAATTCTCAACCAAAACGCTGGAGAAAGTGTTGGGACAGTTAGCAAAATTTGAACGGGTCTGTGAATTAGACATTAGTTTATACAATGTTGATTTCCTCATTGGTGAGTTGTATACTGATTATAGAGGAAGATGTCCTTGTTTGGGAGTGGACACACTAAAGTGTTTAGGGGTAATGAGACATATCTACAGCTTGTTCACTAAAGATTCAGAAAAGGAATAGTGATAATGAGAATAAATAGACAGCAATTGAACCAACAGTAAAATGTTTATAATTGGGGAATCTCTGAGTGTACAAGTATAGGAGTTCTTTGCACTGTTCTGGCAATTTTTCTCTCAGCTTGAAGTTATTTCGAAATAATTATTAACAAAAATTTACTTGCCCTGGCCAGTTTGGCTCAGTAGTTAGAGCGCTGGCCCACGGACCAATGGGTCTCGGGTTTGATTCTGATCAAGGGCACGTACCTCAGTTGCAGTTGGTATAGGACCTGGTCAGGTCATGCAGGAGGCAACCAGTTGATTTGTCTCTCTCACATCAATGTTTCTCTCTCTCTCTCTCTTTCCCATCCTCCCACTCTATCTGATGATAAATAGAAAAATATCCTCCAGTGAGAATTTAAAAAAATCTACTCACTGTTTAAATTACAGCTTTAAAATTCTTAGTGAAATATATAGATGAATGTTCCTGAACCTTAAATAATCATAAAAAGCACAAACTAAAAAAATTTGATAAATTTGACCATAATAAATGAAAGACATTTTGTTCATAAAGTAACTGCTTAAAGAAAATGAAAGGGCACATTACAAACTGCCACAAAAGATCAATAGCAAACTCCTTAAACCAATATATATATATATATATTTTTTTCTTTATTGATTTTTAGAGAAAAAGGAAGGGAGAGGGAGAGAGAGATAGAAACATCAATGAGAGAGAACATTGACTGGCCGCCTCTTGCATGCCCCCCACTGGGGATTAGGCCCACAACCTGGGCATGTGCCCTGACCAGGAATTGAACCAGTGACCTTTTGGTGCGTGGGTCGACGCTCAACCACTGAAACCACTGAGCCACACTGGCCGGGCTCAAACCAATATTTTTAAAGTGTGTGCTCATGTGTGTCCACACACACTCATACACATACACACACACTAAAATAAAACTGGAAAAAAGATGAAGAGGAATTTCCTAAAAAAGAAAGCAGACAAAACTGGCTTAACATTCAAAACTCAGTGTCTTCATGTTTTTCATGTACTGGAGGATTTAAAGATTACAGACCTTTCATTTCAGGATGACCTCACCCTGATGCATCTGATGTTTCCTTATGACTAAACTCACACCATCCAATCATGGTGTCTCATGACTAAGCACAACCTCAGGAATGAAGATGTGTTCTTCTCAATGCATCTCATTAGGAGCAACACCTTGTTGATCTGTTCCGTCACTGGTGATGTTAACCTAGATTACCTGGTTCTGTTGCTGTCTATAACATTTCTGTTTCTTGAGTTCACCATTTACCCCTTTATAACTGATTAGTATTTTGTGGGGAACTCTTCTGAGACTACACTAATGTTTTAGTCCTCATCATACTTTCACGCAATGGCCTTAGCATTCATTAATCACTCATGACTGAATCAACCACTTACCTTTATGGTGGTTGCCAAATGGTGATTCTCTATTTTCTGCATTTTTTTTTTTTTCTAAATTTGTTATTTGGAATTCTACTCTAAGCAAAAGCTAACTTTCTTTTTTTTATTATTTCTTCTTCCCTCCCTGCCTCTCTCCCTCCCTCTTTTTCTTTCTTCCTTCCTCCATTCCTTTATGTCAGTATGAACTCATGGACTTTTATTTTATTTAATGTACTATAATCTCTTCTTACCATCATTTTAATGCCCCAATTGTTTTCTATTTAGCCACTGGAGCCCCTTCAAGCTGATTTTTGTTTCTTTTTCTTTCTTTTTTTTTTATCCTCACCTGAGGATATTTTTCCATTTTTTGTACAGATAGAGTGGGAGGGAGAGAGAGAGAGAAACATCGACGTGAAGGGACACATCGAGTGGATGCCACCCGCACGACCAACCAGGGCCGGGGACAAACTGCAACCAAAGTACGTGCCCCTAGCGGGAACCGATCCCCGGTCTCTCCGGACCGCAGGCCGACGCTCTAACCGCTGAGCCAAACCGGCCAGGGCTGATTTTTGTTTCTTTTTAGTGAATCCTGATTACTCCTTCAGAATTCTTACTTCCTGATACAAAAATATTCGGGCTTATCTTGTCTTCACCCACCCAAGCTCTGCTTCCTTTTAGTTTCAAAACCAAGATCTAGGCTCTGCCAGTGCTCATTGTTGCTAGGGTGTCGTTGCTTCTTGTCCCTCTCAGAAGATAGAGGTGGGATATGTGTGTGTGTGTATATACATATCTACACATATACGTATATGTATATATACATATCCACACATGCATATGTCTCTATTTCTGTATCTGTAGAGCTGTATAAATAGAGGACAAAATCATGAATTTATTTTGATACTTCCAGTATCAATCCAATAACTCAGGGGTCTTTCTAACCTTCCCCCTTTTCTTTTTTTAATCCTCACCCGAGGACATTTTTCCATTTTTTGTTCAGATAGAGCGGAAGGGAGAGAGAAACATTGACGTGAAAGGGACACATCGAGTGGCTGCCACCTGCACAACCCAACCAGGACCGGGGACAAACTGCAACCGAGGTACATGTCCTTAGCGGGACCCGAACCCGGGTCTCTCTGGACCACAGGCCTACGGTCTAACTGCTGAACTAAACTGGCTAGGACTTCCCCCTTTTCATATGTGTAAATATACCTATTGAGAATCTTGACTCCCATTATCCTTGGCATATCATTTAGTTGCTCAAACAATTTACTTATTTGTTTGGTGTAATCAACATTTAATCACACTGGCTGTCTCCCTTCCCCCACTGCCCTGTGTCCTTGGTGGCTCCCACTGCTCTTCGCTGGCCTGCATTCTCAGCTCTGAGGCCTGTCAGTGCACACCCCAGCCCCCTGCTTGCGACATCCCAAAGACCAGCACCCTCATCCTCTGGTCAGGCCTGCACCTCCTGTGGCCCCTCAGCTCCCTCTTACAGCCTCATGCCCTTGGCCACCATGTGACTCCTCCATGCTGGGAAAGGCAGAGGAGAGAGAAAAGGAGAGCATGGGAGGAAGAGGGAAAGGTAGGTGGGCTGGGTTGATTTTATATGTAGCTTGAGGAAGGGAATCCAATTTCATCTTTTTCCATATTGTGAATCAATTTCCCTCCCAGCTTTACTTATTGACTAGCCCTTCCTTCTGTCAGTGAAATTACAAATGGTCTCTGTGCATACCTGAGTTCCACACATGGTAGGATCTGCTTCTGTACTCTTCCCGGGTCAATATGTTTATCCCTAGGTCAGTAACACACTATTTAATGCTATTCCTTCATGATAAGTCCTGATATTGAACAGTGTTCTTTTTCTGTCCTTCTTTGTCAGAAGCATCCTGGTTATTCATCGTTGTTGTAGAGCATTTTTTAAAACTGGATACTTATTTAGAATTATTATTTTCTTTTGATGAATTGAATATTTTTATCATTAGGTCATGGTCCTTTCCATATCTAATCATGTTTTTGCTTAGTCTCTTTTATATACTATTAATATCATTAGGCCAGATAGTTTTGAGGTTTAGATGCCTGATATGTCTCATTTTCTGCGTGTTTTGCCTTTAACCTTGGCCTGTCCTTATGCTTTACATGTATTCCTTATAAGTAACATATACATAAAAATTTAAGAGCCCATTTTGACAATATTTATTTATCTTTTAACTGGTGTGTTTAATCCATATACATTAATTGTAATTATTGACATATTTAGACTTTTTTCTAGTATCTTTATATTTCAGTTTATTTTATTTTCAAATTATATATATTTCTCTCTCTTTTTAAAAATATTCACCCAACGACATATTTTTTCATTGACTCTGGAGAATGAGGGAAGGAGAGAGAGAGAGAAACATTGTTGTGAGAGAGAAGCATCAATCAGTTGCCTCCTGTTTGCACCCGAACTGGAATGGAACCTGAAACCCTTTGGTGTACGGGACAGTGCTCCAACCAACTGAACCACCTGCTAGAGCTCAAGTTACATATATATTTACATCATTTCTTTAGTATTTTGAATTGATATAGACATATTCTCCCAAATAAAACAAGTTCATTCTCCTATCCATTAATATCCTTATATTCCTGACACTATCATATTGATACTGTATTTTAAAAATGTTTTCTTTTAAAAATAATTTCACACTCAGAAGAAATTGCAAAATTAGTATGAATAGATCAAGGTCTCACGTACTCATCACCCAGCTTTCCCTAATGGTGACAGCTTATATAAGTATAGTAGATTTATCTAAACCAGGATATTATTTGCATGATACAATTAGCTAGACTGAAAATGTTATTCAGATTTTGCCAGTGTTTCTGCATGCACTCGGTTTCTTGTATGTATATGTGTATATAATTTGACGACATTTTATCACATGTAATTGCCACCACAATTCAGACACAGAACTGTTCTGTCACTAGAAAGGAACTAGCCCAAGCTGCCTTTTTATAATCACACCCTCTCTCCCCTTTCCTAACCTTTGGCAGTCACTTATCTGTTTCCATTTCTATAATTTTCCCCTTTCGAAAGTGGTATATGAATGGCTTGGTGTTTTTTACTCTGTGTAATAATATTAAGAACCGTCTAAGTTGTGTGTGTATGAGTAGCTCATTCTTTTTTTTTAAATTTCTGAATAGTATTCCATGGTGTAGATGTACCAGAATTTGTTCAATTATTTACATATTGTAGGACATTCAGGTTGTTTGCAGTTTTTGGAACTTCATTACAAATAAAGCTGTTATGAACATTTGTGTACCAACTTTCATGTGGGCATTCATTTTCATTTCTCTAGGATAAATGTCTAGGCATATGGTTGCTGTGTTGCACAGCAAATCTCTGTCTGATTTAAAAGAAATGGCCAGACTGATTTTAAGGGGGTGCTGTGCCATTTTACATTTTTACCAGCTGTGTGTGAGAGATTCAGTTTCTTTGCATCTTTACCAGTACTTTTAATTTTACCTGTTCTAATAAATGTGTAGTTATATCTCACCAAGTTTTAATTTTAATTTTTGTAATGGCTAGTGATATTGAACATGCTGTTTTCATGTGTTTATTTGCAATCCATATATCTTTTTTGGTGAAGTATCTGTTCAAGTAATTTCCCCATTTTCTAATTGCATTATTTGTTTTCTTATGGTTGAGTTTAGAGGTTTCTTTGTGTATTCTGGATATGAATCTTATTGAATTTGTGATTTGCAAACATTTTGCTTCTATTGGTGGCTTTAAAAAATTTTCTCTGAACAGAGTCTTTTGCAGAACAAAAGTTTTTAGTTTTTATGAGATACAATTTATTCTTTTCTTTTTTCTTTTAATGGATCACGTTTTTGGTGTTTTGTCCAAGACCTCTTCACCTAACCCTAGGTCACAAAGAATTTCAGTTTTATAGTTTTACATTTAAACATTATTTAGGCTTTTAAAGTGCAGAATTTACAGTTTTGACTATAATGGAAATATTTTCTTTTAGTCTTAGCTTTTGTTTGTTAGTTTGTTTAAAAATAACGCAATTAAATGAGGTAGTCAATTACCTTTAATTTACCTATGTCTGGAAAATTATTTGAATGATTTCTTCTATTAAATGACTCATTCAATACTTTTCACTATGGAACTTAGTGGGAAAAGCTTCTGACACTCAGTATGTTTCAGTGTATTTTTATTGTATTAAAATGACAGTTTGGCTTTTCCTTCCACCTTTTAAAAATGTGCTCCACTGTCTCCTGGTATTCAGCATTGCTGTTGAAAAATCTGCTGTCCATCTACCTCATGTTCCTTTGTAGATAAACTGCTGTAAACTGCACACACTTTTAGAATTTTTTCTTTGTCCTTGATTTCTCACATTTTACTAAAATGTGTTTAGTTGGGGATTTTCTTTATTGTTCCTCTCCTATTATTTTTTCAATCTGAAGATTTTCTTTTGTAGTTTTTTAATTCTGGGAAATTTATCTCCATTTCCTTCTCTCCACTCAGAAAAATGTGTCTCTTTTTAGAACTTCTATTATTCCAATGTTCAGGAGATTGTTTTTAGATTATTAATTTACTAGCTGTGGGCATTTTGAGGTGAAAAGATTGAAAAATGGATATCTTCAGTTCAGTCCCTATGTGTTTTTCTAGTATAGAGTTTTGTGCTGGCCTTATTTTACTGCAGGGGACGGCTGGACCAGCAGTCTGTCACCGCAGGTGAGATGGAAGATATGTTAGATCAAAAGAAAGGGCAAGGGAGAAGCAAGGCAGAACTCCAATAGTCCCCCCCTCCCCCCAATTCTATCATTCCTCAGCCTTGTCAGGATTTGTCATCCACTAGCCAAAGCCACTATCCAATCGCCACACATTCAGAAGAACCTTTATCACCTCAAGTTTTCTCAAAGTTTGCTGTTTTCCTTAGGGTTGACTTTGGGGTTGGGGGCCAGCAGCCCGGTTTCTTCAGCATATTCTCAGGAGTGGGATATCTGGTTACCTTTTGGGGATTGATTTACAGCTGAACTGCAGTATGGTTAGAGATTATATGCTGTATGATTTCAATCATTTTGGGGGAAATTTTTGTGTACTTTAAAATAATATATATTTTATTATTTTTAGTTTTAATATTTTATGGATATCCATTATGTCAAGTTTCCTAATTGTGTTGCTCAAATTTTCTATATCTATACTGACATTTTATGTATTAATTTTATTAGTTACTGAGAGAGATTTGTTGAAAATACATTTTCATGATTTTGGATTTGTTGATATTTTCTTTTAATTTAATTAATATTTGTTTTGTATTAGACTATGGTATTAGATGTCTACAAATTTAGAATTTTTAAATGTCTTCCTAGAGAATTGAAACTTTCATTGTTAAGTCTATAGTTTTATTAATGCTTTTCACCTTAAAACCTATTTTTTCTAATATTGATATAGCTATCCAAGATATTTTTAGGAGAGTGTTTACATGTATATAATTTTTCATCTTTTTACTTTAATTTTACCTGTATTCTTTTATTTTTAGATGTCTCTTGCAAACAGCATATCCTCCAAAAAAAATGTTTAGTCTGACAACCTTTGTCTTTGAATTAGAGCATTTCATTTATTACATTTAGTATAGCTATTAATATAGTTGGGTTTAAATCTACCATATCATTGTGTACTTTTATTGATCTCATCTGTGCTTTCTTTTTTTAATTTCCTCCATCTCCTCTATTGCCTTCTTTTGGATTATGCCTTATTATTCCATTTTCTCCCTTTATTATCTTGGAATGCATATATGATTTTACTATGATTCTATATCACCTAGAGATTATAACAGGCATTTTAAATTTATCAAAGTCTAATATAAATTATTATGTTTTGGATAATGCAAGGATTTTTGAAACTTTAATTCCATATGCTACCTATCCCAACCTATATGTCATAATTTTTGTGCTTTTTAATTCTTTTTATATTTAAAACAAATTAATGTTATTGTTTTATACATTCAGCATTTGTTCATATTTGCCTACATATCTATTCACATATTTACCATTTTCATTGTTCTTCATTTCTTCCTCCATATCAGTCTTTTCATGTAGGATCATTTTTGTTTAGTGCAGGTTTTCAAATGACAAATTATTTCAGCTTTTGTTTGTCTGAAAGTGGCTTTGTTTCACTTTTCTTCTTTAAGAAAATTTTCCTCTGGTGTATAATTCTAGCTTGTCTAGCAAATATTTCATTATCTGCTGACTTCTTTCGTTTCTATTGAGAAGTCATCATTCCAAATTATTATTCTTTTGAAGACAATTAGTCTTTATTTTCTAGCTGCTTTTTACCGTTTTTCAGCTATTTTATCATGGTGTGGATTTTAAAATAATTTATTCTGCTTGGGGTCCTTAAGGCTTCTTGAAACTGTGTTTTAATGCCAGTATCTCTTTTATTATTGCTACTTTTGCAAATATACATATATTAGACCTTCTCACTGTACCTTCTATATGTTTTACCCTCTCTTTTATATTTTTCATCCTTTTCTTTTACTTTTCTTGTGTATATTTTTTTCTACTTTATATTTCATAAATTCCTTCTTTATCTGTATCTATACAGTTTTTAAAATGATCAATTCAAATTTTAATTTTAACTATTATTCAGGAAAATAATTGTGGAAGATTTTTAGAAGCATCTTCTTTTTTAATGAACTTTTAATTTTATAACAGTTTTAATACTGAACAGATTTATAGCAACATTGTATAAATAGTAGAGTTCCCATATTCCCCATACCTAGTTTCACCTGTTGTTAACATCTTATATAAATACGGTGTATCTGTTATAATTACTAAAGTTCATACTTCATTCAGATTTCCTTTGTTTTTACCTCATGTCCTTCTGCTGTTCTAGAATCCAATCCAATATACCACAGTACATTTAATTGTCTTGTCTCTCTGTTTTTTAGATGTTCCTTGTTTTTGATATCTTGACAGTTTTGAGAAGTCCTGGTCAGGTATTTTGGATACTACCCCCCCCCTTTTTTTTTAATATGTTTGTATTGATTTTTTTAGAGTGAAAGTAAGGAAAAGAGAGGTAGAAACATCGATGTGAGAGAGAAAAACATTGAACGGCTGCCTCCTACACACCCCATACTGGGGATTGAGTATGCAACTCAGGCAAGTGCCCTGACCAGGAATCAAACTAGGACTTCTCAGTCCATGGAATGACACTCAATCCACTGAGCCACATTTGTGGGGCTGGATATTGTCTTTCAATTGAGATTTGTCTTATGTTTTCCTCATTTTTGGGAATAAGACCATGGAGATAAAGTGTCATTCTTATCACATGTATCAAAGATATGCTATAATCATGACTATAATGAATGGAATGTTTGTGTTTCCCCCAAATTCATACGTCAAAGCCCTAACCCCCAGTGTGATAATATTTGGAGATGGGGCCTTTGGGAAATAACTAGGGTTAGACGAAGCTAAGAGGACAGGGTTCTCATGATGATATTAGTGCCTTAATAAGAGAGATATTAGACAGCTTGTTCTTTTTTCCTCGTGAACATGTGCAACATGAACCTCGAGGTCATGTGAGCCCTGGCTGGGTGGCTCAGTTAGTTGGAGTCTCATCCCACCAAGATGTTGTGAGTTCGATTCAGTATTTTTGTACAGTTCCTTCGGCTTTTAGTCTTGTAGACTTCGTTCAGTCCAAAGCCATTTAGGAGAGCATGTTCCTCCCCATCCCCCAAGTCCCTTCAGTGAGGTTGTTTCACAGATTTGTAATTCAATAGACTCTTGTCATATTCTGTGTCCCACCCTGGATTCCACAACTTCCTACATGATCCTTTAACATTTGTACACATGAAGGTTCACACTTTGTGCTGTAAAGTTTAATGTGTTTGGAAAAATGCAAACTAAAATGGACTGACTTTTATGCAGTTAAGAATCCTTGAGAAAAGAAAATGGTAAGCTCCACTTAGCCAACTCTTACCTCGAGGCACACCCTGACACCCGAGAGCCCCGGGCAGCCTCTGAAGCCACGCCTCATGGAAACAGAAGGGAACCACGTATGTAGGTGTACAGTTTCTAGTAGGCACAAATGGAAAAATAAAAAGAAACAGACAAAATTACTTTCAATAATAAATTTTATTTAACCCAATATATCCAAAATATTATAATTCAACAGGTAATAAATATAAAAACGTATTAATACGCTTTTTACATTTTTATACTAAGTTTTCAAAATCCAGGATGCAATTTATACTTCTAGCATATCTTAGTTTGGAATAGCCACATTTCAAATCTTCATTAGACACATGTAGCTGGTGGCTCCCATGTTAGATAGTTGAATATTTCTAAGGACTTTTATATTCAACAGCTTTATTTCAGAATGTGCTGAAAGTGAAGCTCAAGGTTTAATTTTAAGGGTATCTGAGCTAGCAGAATGAATGCATAGGCTTTACCAGTCTCCTACATGAAATTTAGGACCTTGATAGAGAAAAAGTGGTACCCTGGCACCTGATATGCGACATTAAGATGGATGAGTGTGATAATATTTAACCTGAAATTACCCTGAATCTACCAGGCCAGCAGAAGCATCTCCTTTTTTCAAGTAGGAAGAGAGTAGCCTCCCTTTAAAAACCGTAGAGACTGCAAAAACTTCATCCATGGCAGATGTATTATTCTCAGTGTTAGACCCGTCTTGCCTCATTGCCTTCCTTCCAAACGATAATCTAGGGTCAAGGTGCAGCACAGCCTCACTGGGGAATGCAGTTCTTGTTCTAGGATAAACAGTGCACTCGGTCAAGGAATTACAAGAGTTGGTAAATATATAACAGTGTGAACTGCCAGCACACATGTGGAAGTGGATCTTGAAGTGGTGAATGAATGAAGGTGAAATCAGAAGCTGATGAGGAGTACATTGACTGCCATGGGACTCCCATGACTGGGCATTGAAGGTCCTAGCAAGGCGGCCTGGAGCCACGTGGGTGGCTCCTGGAAGCTTGCACACAGTTTACAGAGATGCCAGACTGCCTTGACAGAGTGGTGAGGGAGGAATCAGAAGGCTCAAGGAGGTGTCTATATTAGAAGGGATTTATTACGAGACCAGAGACCCCACTGACTTACATTCTCCAGGAAAGTCTAGAAGACCCACTCTCCACTAAGGCAAATACACTTACCATGTGAAATTTGCGTTTTCTATATACATTTTAAATATTTTCCCATACTATTATTTTATTTTTAACTTTGTCTATAATACCTTCTACAACAAGAGCAGTAAAAAATTTTAGGTACTCAAATTTACTCATATCTTAACATTTGGCTTCCGGATTTTGTACTGTTTATAAATTACCTCTCCACCAAAGCTTATAAAATAAATAATTTTTTAAATACTGAAAATGGATTTGTATCTGATATGACAACTAATAACAGCCATACTTACATAGGACCTTTTAAAATCTTGCCATCTATTTATTCAAAAGTTAGGAATTGTCATCCTGGTTCTCTTCTCTAAAGTTGACCTGGTTCTATTGAAGACACAGGCATCTCTGTCTCTCTTTTTGATACTTTGCCTTTGATGATCCATACATACGATATGTCCTAACAAAGACCTATATGGTGGGGATCATATTACACTTCTCTCCATGTTTGCTTGACCACGTGGTGGTTTTCCCAGGGACTCTGACCATGTTTGCACAACGAAGATGACAGAGCACGCTGAGGCCACATTGAGGCAGGCTTCTGTTTAGTTCTTCATTCCAGGAGCACATTATACCTAAAAATGGAGACTGCTTGAGCATACCTTCATATTCTAATAGTTACATTTTTTATGCTTGAAATCTTTGATTCTGTGTTAAAAGTGACTTTCTTCAGAATGTATTTGTGTTGTTTCTCCCAGTTGGTTGGGGCAAAACCAACCTGGGGCCACTTCTAGTAGGCTGCGTGCTCAAGGTTCCCAGCTGTCACAGGGACTGGGCGCTCTGGCTGCAACGTCGCTTAGGTCTGGCTCGTGATCTCAGTCTCTGGGGATATTATTTTCTCTCCCATTCAATGTTCCTTGAATTGAAGAAACAATTATACGCCTATATTGCAAAATTTATAATCAACATATTTCGTTGATCAAAGGGTAACATTCATGTCACTGAAGTAAGCATGGGTTCACAGGCCACACTCGCCGGGGTGGCCGTTTCTCGTGGCTCCCGGATCTGCCAGTGGGGTCTGGCCTCAGCCGCGTCACTGTGCACACACGCAGTGTGGTTGCGCTCATGGAAGAGTGTTTTAGTGAAGATTAAAAATAAATAAATTAAAAGAAAGCATCACATTAATAAACATTCATTTAATGAGAATTATATATTTTTATATATGTGACATAAGATTTAAAGACAAAGAATTTGAAATAAGATTTAAAAAAATAACAAGGCAAATGAGTGGATTCTTATACTCAGATCTAAATAGCTTCTCAGACATCTCGTTGTGAACACTACCATGGAATTTTGAAAGTACGCTGAGTTATTTTTGTATAATATTTAGAATTAGAGAGAGGCTATTTTTTGCTTTCAACTGATTGTTTAAAAGATTTCTTAAATATTCAGGAACTGTTGAATTATAAAACTTTAAGTTGCTACTATAGTTTTTTCATTTTTACTGTATTGCTATGGTACTTGGGTTCACCATGTCCTGCGCTGTTTCTCAGTTGGGTGGTTGGTGTTTCACCGGTAAGTCGTCCCCGTGGCTGGCTCTGCTCTGCATCCTCTCCGGCTCACTGCCGGCTGCTGGGGCGCGGCGCAGGCAGCCCCCGCTTTGCAGGGATGAGAGCCGGAGGGGTCAACGCTCACTCTTCCTGGTTATTTTACCAGCTGTGTGACCTTATTAGCTGTTTTGGGGGAACTTATTAAATTTGGCAGCTATTCCTTTTTTATTTCAATGAAATATGAGTTAAATTCATCATTTTCTTTTATCACCTTGAAGAAGGTTTAAAAGTGGTCTTTATAAAGTGGTTTTGTCACCAGAGAGTGAAAATTTACCTGCCCATCAGGGTCTTGTGGCCACACAAGAAAAGAGTGGCCATTTCTCCCAACACAGCCTTCTGGGTGTCATCTTTCCTGGTTTTAAAGTGGTATTTTAAAAACTGTTTAACTGATTCATCTGTTTGAAGTGTCATTTTACCAGATATATATATATATTTCTAATTATAATTTTGAAAAATGTGATTGTATTTCAAGAACATATGCCTCTCAGACACTGAGGTGGTCCTGATACGAAGGCCAAGCTGGACACAAATGCCATCAATTATTCTGGGAGACACTGGAAAGTGGCCTTGGCTGGCAGTAGGCCCTCTCTGCATCTCCACCTGGTTAAGGCTGGACTCCAGGACAAGCTAATTACAACTGTTTGAATAGACTTTCTTTCCGTTTGTGGGTATAAAGAGGCTCCTGGTAATAAACTTCTGGAAGCCAATCTGTCTAGCCTTGGCAAAACGGTAAATCCAAACTCACTGATTACAACCAATAAATTCCGGGTCATCATGAATCATTTATTAACCCAGAATGGAAGTGAGCACACTCTAGGTTGCTGCTTGGAGTCAGACGTGGGCTTTGAATTCTGGCTTCCTACCTAAACCTGTTGGCCTAACAAACAGTCCGATTATTTACATCGCTAGGCTTCAGTTCCCTTATCTATAAAATAGGTATAAAAATATTTACCATATGAGAGTGTTGAGAAAAGAAAGTGTGATGTTGTATTTAAAAAGCTCGCTGCGGGGTGTGGAACGGGGAAGAGGGTAAACCTGTCTTGTAGGTTTCAGTTTTCAGACCACAGAGTGTTCTCCCCTCTCAGGGAGCATCAGTGCAACAATTTTCTCTCTCTGCCACTCAGCTCCTTGAGCTTGTATTTTTTCTTTTGAGCTACTTCTTCCAGATGAGTCAGGTGGCTGGGCTATTGGTCGGTTCTGATGCTGGTGATCTTCCTTCACTGTGTTCATGCACTGAGGTTGGCCGGTAGGCCACTTCTGAACAACCTGCCATGTACGTGAGCTTGGAACCCGCTCTGCAGCCCGCTCCCTCTCCTAGAGACAGGTGGGTGTGGTACATTGCTTCCAAGATCTAAATTTGGAGCAGGAGGTGGAAATTATGCCATCTTCTCCTCTCCACTTTCTGTTAGAGGTTTGCTATGAGGTGCCGAGTGTTTCTCCAGATCAATGATCTTTTCTGTTTCCCATTGGTTTTATGTCTATGTGTGCACTCTGTTCAGAACCTGGGCAAGGGGAGGCCTGAAAAGCACCCCAAACCCCTGATACATAGCACCTAGTGACTGCCCAGTGTGTGCGTGTGTGTGTGTGTGTGTGTAAACATGTAACCCAGGGTGTACCAGGATCCTAAGGTGTTTTGAGGGAAAGTTGAATAAAAAATCTGAATGAGCTTGGAATACTCGAATCTGGATTGAGTGGTTGATGAAACACTATTTCAAAATGAATAACTCAGACACTGAGAAACAGTTTGATGTTAAACTATGGTGTGATCGTCTTGTTGAGGTTATAGGGTGTTTTGTGCCATGTTGTGTCCCTCTAGAAAAATCTGTTGAAGTCCTAACCCAAATACCTCAGAGGGACCTTGTTTGGAAATAGGGTCCTTCCAGAGGTAACCAGGTTCAAATGAGATCATCAGAGCAGGCCGTAACCTTCTTACAAGGACAGCGAGACGCAGGGGCAGAGAGGGATAATCATTTGGAGACACCGACAACGCAGTCAGAACCGGAGGCCACAGCTCTATGCCCAGGATTGCCAAGATGCCTGCAGACCCGCAGAAGCTGGAGCGGAGGTTCTCCCTCAGGGCCGCAGCAGAACCAGCCCTCTGAGACCGGGGTCTAAGTCTTACAGCCCCGGAGCTTTGAGACAACACGTTTCGGTCTTTGAAGCACCTAGTCCGTGGCGCTGTTCACGGCAGCTCCACGCAGACGAATCCATGGGGCAGATGATGCCGGTGGGCGGTGGGCAGGGCCTACTTGAGGGAGTGGAGTTCTTGCGGGAAGCCAATCTGCACTGGAGCAGGAAGTGAGGGGACGTAGAGTTGGTGTAAGAAGGGCTTTGGGCCTCCTCTGTGGCCACTGGGCGACCCCCAGGCTGGGGAAGCCTGCAGTGTCCCCGTGTGACCGAGGCCCAGCCGCTGCTGTGTCGTGGGAGCGCGGGCTGGGTGGGGCCGGAGCCTCGGTGGGTGTGGACGGGACCTCAGCTGTCTCTTGTTTTCTGTGTTGTCTTTTCCTTCCATTATTCCACTATTTCTATGTCTATAAAAAATACAGAGTGTATATAACTGAGCCTGACTTCGTTAAACGAGGGAATGACATCGCGCAGATGCTATCTAAGGAGGGCACTGCTAGGCTTACGCTGCTTTTATTCTAATTAAACAAAAATACCACGGAACAGTGACTGGCTGCCACGAGCCACGCGCTTCCTTCGGCCTGGGGGGGAAGCGCCTTGGGCCTCAGCGCGGGTCCGAGCCAGAAGCAGGCCCCACCGGCTGGTGCAGAGGGCACCGGTTTCGCACCAGTGGGGCTGCTGGTGGTGGTGAGCTGAGAGATTTCTAAGATTCTTTCCAGCACTATAATTCTGGGATTCTCAGAGGACAGAAGAACTAGTAGGTTTCAGACAGGCAACCTGGGACTATTTAGTTTTAGGATAAACCATCACACACATGAAGAGCTCCAAAGAGTAGGACGTAGTAAAGCCCCATGCACAGAACTCAATGAGCCTCCATCGAGCACCTTCTATAGGACGGGGACCATCTAGGTAGATGGACCTGGTTTCTGACCTCGTGCTTCTCAGAGTCTAGTGGAAGAGACACAGGTAAACAGACTGATGAATAATTACAAACTGAAGAGGCTCACACTTCCTCACAGTGTGAGAAAGAACTAACAGGAGGAACTTACTGCACACTGGTGATTGTATCAGTCCCCTAGAGCTGCTGTAACAAATGTGTTTTCTCACAGTTCTGGAGGCTAGAAGTCTACACAGAGATGTTGCAGGGCCACGATCCTCTGAAAGTTTCAGAGAAGAGTCTTTCCTCACTTTCTTCTAGTTTGCTGGCTCTTCCTGACATTCTTGCCTCTAGTTGCTTCCAATTTCTGCCTCTGTCTTCACATGGTCATATTCTCTCTGTGTGGGTGACTGTGTCTCCAAATCTCTCCTTCTAAAGACGCTGGTCATTGGATTTGGTGCACTCTAATCCAGCATGACCACAACCTAACTTGACTGCATCTGCAAAAACCTTATTTCCTAATAACATCATACTCGTAGTAGGTATTTAGGATTAAGACTTGAACATATCCTTTTGGGGGACACAATTCAACCCACTACAGCACTCATGAATATCTTTTCCGTGGAGCTGATACTTAAGTTGAGATCTGAAAGACAAAAAGGCTCAGCTGGACGAAGAGCCAAGGGAAGAACATTCCAGGAAAAAGTAAAACCTGTTATAGAGACACGAGGTGGGAAGAAGCTCGCATGTGTGAGAGTCTTACAGAGCTTGGCCAATAAAGGTGTAGTATAGTGAAGGGACAGTGGTACAAGATGAATTTGGACAGAGACAAGGGCCGGATCAGGCAGAGCCTTGCAGGCCACCTTGAGGAGTTTGGATTTTGTTCTAAGAGCCATGGGAAGCCGTTAAAGGGTTTCCCAGGAGGGCAGTGTCATATGAGAATAGAGACAGGACCTGATCTGGCCCGGATGCAGCAATGAGTAGCTCTGTGGATATGGGCTGAGCGGGGTGGGGGAGGTCGGGGGTCCATTCAGGAAGCTATTGAGGAGGCGGGCAAGAAGGACAGGTGTGGCTGTGGGTATGGAAGGAAGTGGATGGATTCCTGTGACATCAGGAGACTGAATCAACAGGACTAATTTGGATGGATGGATTTCTAATACAGGTTTTGGTCCAGAGGTACAAGATGAATGTTTAAGGACTTGCACATTGCTTAACTCAGCTCATCAATTTAACTTACCTAAATTAAGTGGTATCGACATAAGAGCTTGAGTCCAATGCCTTTTACTAGGCGTTGACAAAAGATGGTCTTCAGGCCACATTTTATCTGAGACAACCTTTGTGTGTTCTGCATAGTCACACAAAAATCGAAGATTCCTAGCTGCTCTTGCAAAGTCAGGAGAGCTAGAGAGGAGAAACAGCTTCCCCCTTTAGGCAGACCACATGCTCTCTGGCTGTTCCCGTCCGCAGCGGTGTTTCGCTCTGCATCCAGCATCGGTCCCTTAGTTAACTTGACCTGCTTGGCCCTGCGGGCTTGAGCGCTCCCAGCGCGGTCCGCTCTGTGTAGCCCTCCGTGGAGTCCCCCTGTGAACGCGTGTGGCACAGGGTGGGTCCTTGAGTATTTGGGATTCAGGATAAATGTTTTTCTTTCCAGAGACTTTACAAACTTGAACCAGAAGGAGTATGAGAAATTCAAAAGGTGGTCTGAGTGATTTCTACGTTAGAGTTCAAGCACGGACTTCAACTGGTCTCTTGCTGCTTCTCTCGGGTTTAGTCATTCTCCCTAGAACTGTCTGGAATGAGTCAGGGCTGCCCTTCAAACACCTGTGGGCAGTCGTTTACGCATGTATTTTGTTTAAGAAAGCAGGCAAATCTATCATACATCTTCGGTGGGATTTTCACAAACATGGTGAAATCCTAAAAAGCTAAAGCTCATATTCAACTCTAGTTCAAGGAAATTGATCTGTGCAGAATATGGTATTTCAGTAATTTATAAGTGCCTTAGAAAATTGATTTAGATATGTTCTCCATGAACGGATCTCTAAATTATGAAACCACGAGGAATTGTAAATTGCATAAAACTTCAGCTATGGGAACAATGTTTTCTTAGCACAGGCTGCCCAAAGTCTAATATTTACTTGTATAGATATATGGCTGAAGCTAAAGTGAAAGCATCTCTTACTCAGTCGTTTAGAGACATACTGGCCGCATATCTAAGTGAGGTTTTATTCACAGGCAAGGGGCTGAAAGGAAACTCTTGTTTCTGTTCATGGAGAAGTAACTACCATTTCTAGGGTAGTCACAGAAGAGGAATTGCTGTGTTCACTTACATTTTCTCCAAGTAACAATAAAATATTTATTAGCAGCAACATGAAAGGATAGGCTACTCTTTAGACTTCTAGAACTTTAACTCCCTGTAAACTTTGATCTAATTATTTGGTATTTTGTTACAAAACAAGATAAAATATACCAAAAACTTGTGACAGGTTGTTCTTAGTTATAATCTGCCTTGAACTGAGCCTGAACTTGAGGTGACATTTATAGTTCCCATTAAATGATGGCGAGGATGTCATTTTAACGGGAAAGCAGGAAGGTAGTTTTATTAATATATGTTCAGTTTTGTTAAGAACTCCTTAATAATGTTGGTGTTGGAAAACGGGATCTGCTTATTGGAGTCCCTTGTTTCCCGAGGAATCACGTGGAGAGCAGGCTGGGATGACAATTTGGCCGGCAGTTTATCCATGTCTCTGTCGTTCTGTGGAATCCAGTGAATTGTTGATGATGCTCTCTCAGCCTGACCTTGATCATAAGGAAATATCTTTTCTTTCTTCCTTCCTTTACTATAATACTTGAGTTTTATTTTATTAAACACAACACAGATGAATAAATAAATGCCAGGTATTAGGAAAACTGGTTGTGTCCTAGAAATATGTCTTAAACAATAATATGTCTTATAATTGGACGCCCAAGAAACAGTTTCATATGACGCTGACCAGGCAGTGGAAATGCCACCTCAGTTTAGGCAGGTGAGAAAACATTCTTGTCCTGTTGGCAAAAAGTCAATGTTAACTTGACAGTTAAGTAGAAAGACCCACGTTGTTCACCCGTGTGCACGCTGGAGGCCCACGGAAAGGGTTTGCAGTAGATCGCTCCCCCCGCCAGAAGCTGCTGTGTCCCAGGCAAGCGGAAAGGCAGTGGTTACGGCTCGGATTTCCTGCTGTCTTAAGTTCTGCACCACACTGAATTTTATTTTAATCTTCACCCAAGGATATTTTCCATTGATTGTTGTAGGGAGGGAGGGAAAGAGAGAGAGAGAGAAACATCAATGTGAGAGAGACACATCGATTGGTTGCCTCCTGCACGACCCTGACTGGGGCTAGGGATCGAACCCACAACTCAGGCACATGCCCTCGACTGGGAATTGAACCTGAGATTCTTTGTTCTGCGGGCCGATGTTCTAACTGCCGGGCCATCACACTGAATTTAACTGAACAAAAGATATCACCCATTTCTCTTGGACTCTGCCTGGTGGTAGAGAACAGCATTTGAAATGCTTTAGTTGAGCCAACTAGTGTGATGTTGGAGCCGCACACGGGGGTGGAGGCAGGAAAGTGATGGTGAGTGTAATGAGCGTTTTTCCTTTTCACAGCTGAAGACAATGGTGGTTACCTCCACTTGGCAGTGTAGGTGTATAAATGTGTTGGACGGGTAAGTGATGTTTTGGGATACTGAGGAAGCCTACTAAATGAGACTCTAGTTCCCTCTACTCTCCTTTAATCAAAAATAGAATGTTTACCTACTTGCTTGAAAGTACTGACATTACACTATTGCCCACTACTGAGCATTTGCCCAAAGGCCATTAAAAAATTATTAAAAATGGGTGCACCTCCCCCGGTCTGTGGGAATAAGACTGCTCAAATAACATGCAATTATTGTGATCCTCTTCTCCTTCGCCTCCTCCCTCCCCCCCCCCTTTCTTTTTTTGTTTGTTTGTTTGTTTGTGGTATCTCTCATTGTGAGAGACATAGAAGAATAATTTTTTTTTCTCCTTTAGATGATATAAAAGATTGATGTTTTCCTTGTTCTTACTCGTTGTGAACACTAGAAAAACGTAACAAATAACATGAGATGATAGGCTATAATGTAGTTCTTAACAGGTGATATAGGCTGTTTAATCCAGAGAAGAGAGAGTTTACCATAGGCCCACATAGTTGGAAAGACTTTTTCTTCTCCAGACTTTTTCCTCTTTCTTGCCACTCATAGGATAAGATGCTCATCTTCTGGGCCCATGATATCCTGGGCCCATCTCATCCCTTATGACTTAGATCACCTTTTGTGTTCTTAAGACACAAGAAATATTTTTCTCATCTCATCCCTTCACTTGCCACATTTCATAATGGTCATTTGGCTAGGGTGACTGAACATCCCAGTGAGCAACACCACAGTGGCTTATGTTTGTTAGTCCAGAATAATTACTAATAGTTTCCCCATTTGCACCCTAAGGTGTCCCAGTATAGGTTGTGAATATAACTCAAATATAGACTGAGGATCAGTTTCGCTCAGGCTTTTCTATGCTGTTGCAGTCAAATAAGTGATCTAGGAGCTAAACCTAGGAGCTAAAAGACATGAAAAACATTTCTTGTGTCTTAAGAAGAACACGAAAGGTGATCTAAATCATAATCTACTGTGACACTCTGTCTCCTCTTCCCTATGTGTCCTGGGCTCGGTGGCAGCTCAAAGGCCTTTCAAACACAACACCCCTCACTTTCCTGACATTTACCCAAGACTTTTATCTTGCTTTTCTTGCTTCTCATAGCTCTTTTGGCCTATATGGCTGCTCTTTGCTCTATCTATACTCTTCTTTTTTTTTGGTACGTGCCCCTAGCCGCTAGGGCCTAGCAGGAACTGAACCCGGGACTCCTTGGTCCTCAGGCCAACGCTCCAACCGCTGAGCCAAACCGGCCAGGGCTATCTATACTCTTCATTCTGCTTTACTGTCTGGCAAAGACAGAACTCACTTTGGAGGGTGGGGGAGGGGAAGGTGAACTTGTCTCGAGTGTGCCGGCAGTGGGAGGAGGGGCAGTTGCTAAGTCTCCTTGATGACTAAATCTTGTCTGAGTCACAATTTATCTGAGAGTGGCCATGAGTTCCAGATCTCAGTGGGCAGCACAGTACTTGGCTGAAAGAGTTTCCCAGAAATGTGAATTGAGAAGTGAGTTAAGGAGGACTTACCTGGCTTTGAAGAAGAACAATGTTTGAGTGGAGGTAGAGGCAGTAAAGGGAATTCCAGGGAAAGGAGGGGAAGGCGTGTGCAGTTGTGGGATTATTAGTATGTGGCGGATGTGAAGAGATGAGAAAGATGGCACTGGAGCCTCTCAGAACAGAAATGTGGAGCATTGATGTGCTTCCAAAGGAGCGGCAGCCCAAGGGGAGCGCTCAGAGCCTCGGAGAGGGCTGTGTAGAAGAGAGCTAGCATTGCTGCATGAAGCAGGGAGTGACATCGTGGAAATGATCCTTAAGATAAATTAATCTGCCAACTTTTGGTGTAGTTAGTGTGCTTAGTACATTGGATTGCATTGTAATGGATAAAGAACATATAGCACATAGACATAACAAATGAATGATAGCTAACATCGTCAGCACCACCACTGCCATCATCCTCATTGCCACCATCGTCATCATCACCACCACCATCATCATCATCACCTCCCATCGTAATTTTGATGCCGAGGCAGAGAGATAAACAGGTGAGTCATTTAAGGGAGCTATTTTGGAAGGAAGTGGAGAAGCTTCTCTGGGAAGAAAGAGACTCCACATACAGAAGGGCTGTGTTGCAGAAGAAGGAGATACCTTATATAGAGCTCCCTGGGGCAAGGTTCAGGAGGAGTCACAGGGAAGCTGATTATAGCTCAGCATTAATGAACTTTTTCATATTCAAAATGTCTAACCATTAAATTCTAATGGAGAAGTGAGCTCCCTGATGTTGGGAGAGTCAAGGAGAATCTGGGTGATCACCTTCCAGGGATGTTACAGATGCTTTAATAAACATGTAGAAGAGAGGATTGATTTCCTCTGAGATTCCTTCCAACTGAAAATGCAAGGATGTGTGCACCGTCAGGACATGGGCCAAGTTGGCAGCAGATGGAATGGCAAAAAGGGTCGTGGTCTATAGCAGGGTTTCTCAACTGGGAATTATGTGGCCTCTAGGAACACTTGACAATGTCTGGAACCATTTTTGGTTGTCAAAACTTTGAGAGGTGCTAATGGCAGTTAGTGGGTAGAGGCCAAGGATGTTAATAAACATTCCTACAATGCACAGGTCAGCCCCTCAACAAATAATTATCCAGTCCAAAATGTTCATAGTGGCCAGGCTGATAAATGCTAACTTATAGTTTAACATTCCATTGAATTCTTCTGTTGAAGAGTGAACAGAGTTGCTGGGTGGATAAATGCTGACCCACATTCATCAGGTAGTATTTTTCTAAACAATGAGCCAGAAACATTGTGAAATGTGCCCTTTGTTACTCTGGTTTTCACACATATCTTAAAGATATTTTTTTCCCTTCTTCAAAGCTTCTTTGAAGTCAGTACAAGTGGTTAAGGAATGCAGTGGGCAATAGGGACAGACTCACTCTTCACACTGGTTTGAACCTACCCCGGCGGCTCTCCGGAGGGCTCTGCAGAGTGCAGCCTGGTATTCATCGTACTTCCTGGGGGGGAACTGACTTCCTTGAAGGCTGAAGATGAATACAGAGGATTCAGGTTTTATAGATTTTTCTTGGTAACATGGTAATCATTTCCTCATTTTGCATATAGCTCACAAGTAGTTGAGGTGAATATATGTCTAAGTTTGCCTGAAACACTCATGGTTTGCCCACAGTGTCCTGGGATGATTAATAGTACCTCCTTTACCATCAAAAGTGTCCTGGCTTAGACAATAAATGACATGGTCACCCTTCTATGAAATGGCCAGAGGCTATTTTGATGATACATTCATAACATTTAAAAATAGTATGTTTTAGCTTAAAAATAACTGTACAGCAATAGTTAATTTGATTCATCACCACCATCTTCATAATAGCTAATTTGAATATCTTGCCAAAGTAGTGATGATCTCTGTTTCTCAAGCCATTTTCTTTAGTGATTCACAACCCATGTTTGTGCCTTTCCTGTGTAGACCATGTGATTAAGCTGTGGGTCCAGATAGAAGGAACTTACACAGGGCCATGCTGACCTGCTCTGACCCATTGCCCAACCCGGAAACACAGTTCTCTCAGATAAACAGCTCTTTCCTAACCTTTCATGCAGATTCTTTCTAAATCATGACCAAGCCTATGTTAATTTTTACACTGATTTTGTTTTTCTACCCACTTCTCAACTCCATTTTCTAAACCACTGTCCTGTTTTTTCCAATTTTAATACCCAAGGAGCTGATTTTGAAACACAGTTTCATTGGTTTCCCAAAACACATAAAAATAATAGATCTGATTAAGTACAGTCATAATTTACAAATACAATACATAGGTCTCATCATTGAACACAGGCAGGCATATCTCAGCGATATTGTGGACTTGGTTCCAGACCACAGCAGTAAAGGGAGCATCGCAATAAAGCAGGTTGTAATCTTTTTGCTGGTGGAGGGTCTTGCCTTCAATTTGTAAGAAAACATAACATTTGTGAGAAGCACTTATTAGCGAAGCTCAGTAAAATGGTCTGTCTGTACTTTAAACAGAGAATAATATCTGTTCAATGGAGTTTTCTGACCATAAAGACCACAGACTACTTCCTATTTGTCTAGATGATGTTTTCCTCCATTGTGTTCTTCTATATCACATCCTCTAAGCTCTTTGGGCGAGGGAGATGTTTGTTCAGCAGGTCCTATGTATAGTAAATTGCCACATACATTTATGTTGCTATGTGAATAATGAGCATTTCTGCATTCTCAGACACGTTGATAGCCACAGCAATAATATATCTCTCTTATTTTAGAGAAAAAAATGTGCATAAGCATTTTACTTTGCTTTAGCAGATAAGACATATAAGGTTGGCACATGACCTTGTTTTTTTTCTTCAAAAACAGTGTAGCAGTTCATGAGATTGCTCATAAAATATGCCAACTGCTTAGAATGAAAAAAAAAGGAGGATGTTCACTGTACTCAATCTCAGAAATAATCCTGTTTTCTTTCCCCAGTTGACTCCCCAAATTTGAAATTTGTAGGTCAAATAATTAGATTTCTTTTCCTGCTGCTTCTCTCTGTTCTCCCAGCTAAATAGACGACGACAGCACATGTGTACTCAGAAGCAGGGCCTTGAGAGTCCATCATGAGTTGGAAAAGCCAGAGAAGATGTATGACCTTGGGCAAGCTATCTAATCTCCCTGGGTCTCCTTTGCCTCATATGCGTTGGGGGGATAGGAAAGCTCATTGGATAGGGTTGTTGTGGTAATTAAATGGGACGATGTGTATACATCTCTAGGAAATCTCTAGCATGTGCAACAGAGTAACACACAAAATAAGGTGGCTTCTTTGTAGGTTCTCCCACGTCTCCACCATTACACATCGTGTCACTCAGCTGTCAGTCCCTGCTCAGATGCCTGTCCTCACCAGCTGGTGAGCAGCCCTCGGGCAGAGGCGAGGCTTATTCCTCCATATAACCTCAAAGTCTAGTGTGGCATAGGTTAGGCATTCAACTTATATTTTCTGAATCAGCAAAACAATGGAAGAATTTGAGAATTTCCAAGGTTGGCAATTTATTGTTACACTCTCTCCCTACATTCAAAAAATTCCCTCTAAAGGTTTCAAACCCTGAAGTGTCCAGGCTCTCCCGGGGTTCTGAGAACCGTATTTGATTTGGTGGGGATGAGTGTCCCTCCATTCCCCTAGCACCCCAGGTCGTGCCTGGCTCCTCGGCTGGAGTAGGCCTTTGCGGCCGTGCCCCGCCCCCTTCCCTGGGGTGCCTCCTCTTTGTCTGCCAGCCATGCACAGCCGCAGCATTTTCTGGGGCTTTCCCTTCCATCAGGAGGGGCCCCTTGTCCACAGGTGTTGGGGGGTTATGCCCACCTTCCCTGCCAGGTCACCTGCTGAAGCTACTGACTGATAGACACAAGGATCCGAAGCCTGGCTCCGTCGGGACCATACTTATCCTAAAACCGAGTCAGATTATAGCACTGTGGCTCCGTCGATTATGAGCCGTCAGTGCTGGGCGGTGTGTCCGAGCCTTCGGTCAGGGCTCGCGCGGGGCAAAACCAAGGCCTTCCTGCTGCGTTTCTCATAAGGCTCCAGGCAGGAGTCTCAGACCCACTGTGACCTTTGGCGGGGCCCTCCCCCTGCTCCTCTTTCTGTCCTCTGTTCACATTTGGAAAAAATAGGTCATATTTTAATATTTCAGATTTGAAGGTTATTAGACTTGTCAAGACTTACCAGTTTATAGCAAAGGTGCAAAATGAGTGTCTCATGAATGTTTAATAACTCTTGACATTTGATTAAGAAAAAGAATATTAACAAAAAACAGTCTGAAAACATAAGCCCAGAATGCCAGAACGTTCTAAATGTATGGCTAACAGAAGTACAGGTTAGCTTATATGTGATAAACTATATCTATTTTCCAGAATGTTTAGACTATAACATTCTGGTAAGATAGGGACAGAGGACAAAACTGATTTTCCAAAGGCTATATTCAAGTCTATCAAAAGTAAAGTGACCATATTCTCCCTCTGACAGTATCAAGATTTTGTAGTGCTTCAAGTTGAAAATTATGAGTACGTGTTAACTTAGTATGAGAGATATGTAGCAAAACAATATAAGACTAGCGATTCCATATTACAAATATTATGACGGAGCTTGGAGTGGGTGCAGACATTGAGCTGGCTGCATCAGCTTGCAGGCTGGCCGGTAGGCTTCCAGAAATGGGTCCTGTCACCACTCATGGTCTCTCCACCCAGAATCTTTCTAGATGATCGGTGCTGGAAATGATGTGAAGGACCATTTACTCTAATTTCTCTGATATATTTTGCAGATGAAGAAACTGCTTCAGCAGATAAGATGTATCAAGTCGCCACATGACCTTAGTTTTTTCCTTCAAAAACAGTGTGTATTAGTTCATGAGATTGCTCATGAACTTTGCTCAGGAAATAGAGTGACCAAAACTATACATTTTTTAGAACATGTAACAGCCCCTTTCACGATGCCCTTGAGCTGGAAAAGCTGCAGGTGGCCCTTGCGAGTCATGCTGCGCTGGGCAGGGTGTGGATGAGCCGGTGGGCAGCGCATGCTGCGGGAAAGGAAGGGTATGCTCTCCTCCAGCCTCTGCAATTCCAGGGAACACGTGTTTTGAATCACCGTGGCGGAAGAGATGAGAGGGGAAATAAGTCGTGACTTGATTCATGAGCAGATGGCACCCCCTCCTGAACGTCTGCACTTTGTGCTCCTAGATATTCCAGGATCACCTGCGACAACCCTGCAGCTGATAGTCCCTGTGGCCCACGCCAGGCTGAAGGCAGCCTGGAGTAGAGGAGAGGTTGGTAGTTTGGGTTTTGTCATGAAGACGTCTGGGAGGGTGTGTTGATTTCAGATTTCCCCTTCCTTTTAGTCTCAGGGAGTCTACCAGAGAGAAGGGGATGTGGGAGGGGTTCAGCATTTGGATTTCTGAGCACCCATGTGCAAGGAGACTGGGTATCTTGTGGCCCCATATGGACGTCACAACACTGTCTTGATGTTGGGACAGAAGCTGGTTGGCATTCACAGGACCCTGTGGGTGGACCCTGACAGAGCACGGGGCTGAGCGTCACTGCACCGTGTGGCAGCCGTGCTCAGGTCCTGGCCGCACCCACCACCACATACTGCTCAGGTCCTGGCCGCACCCACCGCAACATACTGCTCAGGTCCTGGCCGCACCCACCACAACATACTGGTCAGGTCCTGGCCGCACCCACCACAACATACTTGGGAGCGTTCAGAGATCATTAAGGGAGGGCTGAGCCAGGCAAGGCAGTGGAGACTGAGGAAGATAGGAATGAAGTCTCGTATGGTTCTGTCTGTAGATCAAATCCCAAACTGGGGATCCCCTTATTTGCATTTGCTATCAGGGCGGTGCTCCTGGTGGAGTCCACATATCTGTAGATCTGAGACAACTGCAGAGGGCTAACTTACATTCAAGTAGCACGCATGCCAACGGGGAGCTAAGAGAAAGGGCAAACGAGTACTCAATGTACAGGGTGGGGCAAAAGTAGGTGTACAGTTGTTCAAATGGCAAATTATACAATAATTAATAAAGAATAATAAAAGAATAAACCCTGTGTTTCGTGTACTCACAACTGTAACCCTGCTTTTGCCCCGCTGTGTATAAGTAACCCCCGAGCAAACAAAGTCCCTCATCTTCCCTGCTTGAAGTGGCCTAATTTTTAAGAACAGTAAACACAGAAGTAAAAAACAAAACAAATATATTCTCCCCATGCCATTCTTTCTCAGGAATTTTAAGCAGCTGGAGGAGACGGAATATAGATTGTGTTGGTAACAAAACAATTGCCCATGACATTTTTCATGAGGAATGGAATATTAGCTGAGAAATAATACAGACAGCTGTGAGAAAACACAATGCTTAACATTTCCCCCTTTTTTTCATAAACTTATTTTTATTACTAGCAGGCAGAGAATTAAAAAAATGACTCTGTGCCCTTCCTGAGCTCTGGTCACATGACTTCAGATGGATGGTAATGAATGATCGGGACCATCCTGTCATCCCTGCAGATATTCAGACAGCTGGATAAGGGGATCAGAATCCGTGAAACCAGCATCTACAGTGCCTGTGCCGCCACACCTGCAGGGAGCTGCTCCACCACCAGGCTCCTGAGGTCAGATCCAGGGTCTCTCTCTGCGCACAACCCTCCTACTCTCTCTTTTCTTTTTATTGTTGAAAGTATTGCAGATGTCGCTCTTTGTCCCCCTGTTGACCCCCTTCCCTGTTCCTACCCCCTCACACCACCCTCTTGCTTTCCCCAACCTAATATCTGTGTCCATTGGTTGTGCCTATATGCATGTAAGTTCTTTGGTTTATCTCTTCCCACCCCTCCCACCCCCATCCCTCTGAGGTTTGTTAGCCTGTTCCCTAATTCCATGTGTCTAGATCTATTTTTTGTTGATAGCTTATTTTGTTCATGATGTTCCCTAAATAAGTGAGATCATGTGGTACTTGTCTTTCTCTGGCTTATTTTGCTCAGCATAATACTCTCCACGTCTCTCCATGTTGTGTCAAAGGTAAAATAACTTTCTTTCTTACAGGTGCATAGTTTTCCGTTGCGTGTATGTACCACCGCTTTTTATCCACTCATCTACTGATGGACACTTGGGCTGTTTCCAGATCTTAGCTATTGTAAATAGCGTTACTATGAACATAAGGGTGCATATATTCTTTCTGATTGGTATTTCAGGCTTCTTAGGGTATATTCCTAAACGTGAGACTACTGGGTCAAATGGCAATTCCATTTTTAATTTTTTGAGGAAGCACCAAATTGTTTTCCATAGTGGCTGCACCTGTCTGCTTTCCCAGCAGTGTGTACTGGAGTCCCCTTTTCGCCACACCCGTCAGCACTTGTTGTTTGAGGATTTGTTGATGGCAGCCATTTTGGAAGATGTGAGGTGATATCTCATAGTCATTTTAATTTGCATCTCTCTGATGATGAGAGATGTTGAGCATTTTTTTTCACATGTCTCCTGGCCATTTGTATGTTCTGTTTGGAGAAGTGTCAATTCAGGTCCTCTGTCCATTTTTTAATTGGATTGTTTGTCTTTCTTTTGTTGAGTTGTATGAGTACCCTATATATTTTGGATATTAACCCCTTATCCAATGTATCATTGACAAATATGTTCTACCAAAGAGTGGGTTCCATTTTTACTTTGATGCTAGTTTCTTTTGCTGTGCAGAAGCTTTTTAGTTTGATGCAGTCCCATTTATTAATTTTTTCATTTCTCTCTTTTGCCCTATATATCAGTGAAATATCAGTGAAAATCAGTGCTATATCAGTGAAAATTCCACTAAGTATGATATCTGACATTTTTCTGCCTGCATTTTCTTCTAGGATTTTTATGGTTTCACCAATTACATTTAAGTCTTTTATTCATTTCGAGTTTATTCTTGTTTATGGTGTAAGTTGGTGGTCTATTTCATTTTTTTGCATGTAGCTGTCCAATTTTCCCATCACCATTTATTGAAGAGACTGTCTTTTCTCCATTTTATGCTCTTGCCTCCTTTGTCAAATATTAATTGTGCATACTGTCTTGGGTTAATTTCTGGGTCCTCTGTTTCATTGATCTATATACCTGTTCTTGTGCTAGTACCAGGCTCTTTGATTGTGAGGCTTTGTAGTATAAGTTGATATCTGATATGTGATTTCCCCCACTTTCTTCTTCTTTTTCAAGATTGCTGTGGCTATTTGGGGTCTTTTATGGTTCCATATAAACTTTTGGAATATTTGTTCTAGATCTGCAAAATATGCCGTTGGTACTTTATAGGGATTGCTTTGAATCTGTAGATTGCTTTCGGCAGTATGGACATTTTAATGATGTTGATCTTTCCAATCCATTAACATGGTATATGTTTCCACTTTTTTCTTTTTTTAATATATATCTTCCTCTATTTCTTTTTTTACCTTTCTGGGAACAGGTTTATAACTTCTTTGGTTCAGTTTATTCCTAGGTTTTTATTTTATTTTTTGTTGCAATGGTAAATGGGATTTTTTTTAAAGTTTCTTTTTCTGAGTGTTCGTTATTGGTGTATAAGAATGCCATCAATTTCTAGATGTTAATTTTGTATCCTGCTACCTTGCCAAATTCATTTATTAAATCTAGTAGATTTTTTGATGGAGTCTTTAGTGTTTTCTATATTAGTGTTTTCAATATTATGTCACCTGTGAATAATGACAGTTCACTTCCTCTTTCCAATTTGGATTCCTTTTATTTTTACTTCTTGTCTAATTGCTGTGCCTAAAACTTTTAGAATTTCATTAAATAATAGTGGTGAAAGTGGGCATCCCTGTCTTGTTCCTGTTCTTAAGGGAAATGCTTTCAGTTTATGCCCACTGAGTATGATGTTGGCTGTAGGTTTTTCATATATAGCCTTAATTGTGTTGAGATATGATCCTTTTGTTCCCACTTTGCTGAGCATTTTTATCAGAGACGGGTGCTGGATTTTGTCAAATGCTTTTTCGGCGTCTATTGCTATGATCATACTGTTTTTATCTTTCATTTTGTTTACGTGGTGTATCACACTTACTGATTTGCAAATATTGTACCAGCCTTGCATCCCTGGGATGAATTCCACATGGTCATGGTGAATAGTTTTTTTTAAATATATTGCTGGATTCAATTTGCTAAAGTTTCCTTGAGTGTTTTGTCATCTGAGTTCATCAGGGATATTAGCCTATAGTTTTCTTTTTTTTTTTTATCCTCACCCGAGGACATTTTTCCATTTTTTGTTCAGATAGAGCGGGAGGGAGAGAGAGGGAGAGAGAGAGAGAAACATCGATGTGAAGGGACACATCGAGTGGCTGCCACCCACACGACCAACCAGGGCCGGGGACAAACTGCAACCGAGATACATGCCCTTAGCGGGAACCGAACCCGGGTCTCTCTGTACCGCAGGCCGACGCTCCAACCGCTGAGCCAAACCGGCCAGGGCTAGTTTTCTTTTTTTGCAGTACCTTTAACTAGTTTTGGAATTAGGACTATGCTGGCCTCATAAAACGAGTTTGGAAGCTCTCTTTCTTCTTGAATTTTTTGGAATATTTTGAGGAGAATGGTGTTAGTTCTTCTTTGAATGTTTGGTAAAACTCCCCCATGAAGCCGTCTTGGCCCAGGCTTTTGTTTGCTGGGAGTTTATGATTACAGCTTCAATTTCTTTAGTTGTTATTAGTCTGTTCAAGTCTTCTGACTCTTCCTGGTTCATTTTTGGGAGACTGTGTGATTCTAGAAATGTGTACATTTTTCCTAGGTTGTCCAATTTGTTGGCATATAGTTGCTCATAGTATTTCTTAACAATGCTTTATATTTCTGTGGTGTCAGTTATTCCTTCTCTTTTGTTTCTGATTTTGTTTATTTGGGTCCTCTATCTTTGTTTCTTGGTGAGTCTGGCTAAAGGTTCATCAATCTTGTTTATCTTTTCAATGAACCAGCTCTTTGTTTCAGTGATCTTTTGAATTTTTTTTCTGCTATGTAATTTATTTCTGCTCTGACCTTTACAATTTCTTTGCATCTAGTTCTTTTCGCTTACTTTCTAGTTCTTTAAGTTGTATGGTTAGATATTCTATTAGAAATTTTTTTTCCCCTCACAGGACTATTGTTGATGCATCCTATAGATTTTGTGTTGTTGTGTGTTCATTTTCATTGATTTTGAGAAAATTTTTTCTTTTTTCCTTTCTTCCTCCCTCCCTTCCTTCCTCCCTCCCTCCCTTCCTTCCTTTCTTTCTTTTCCTCACCCAAGGACATTTTTGTGTTCATCTTCAGATAGAGCGGAAGAGGGGGAGGAAGAGAGAGAAAAACATTGATGTGATAGAGAGAGAAAAACATTGAGTGGTTGCCACCCACAAGACCCCAACCGGGGCCAGGGACAAACTGCCACCAAGATACGTGCTCTTAGCAGGAACTGAACCCAGGACTCTCTGGTCTGTGGGCCGACGCTCCAACCACTGAGCAAAACTGGCTAGGGCTTTTTATTTCTTTCTTGATCTCCTTGGTAACCTGTTCATTGTTTAATAACATGCTATTTAGCCTCCACTTGTTTGAATGTTTTGAGTGTTTTTATTGTAATTAATTTCTAGTTTCATGCCATTGTGATCTGAGAAGATGCTTGATATGATTTCAATCTTCTTGAATTTGTAGAGACTATATATTTGTGTCCTAACATGTGTTCTGTCTTTGAGAATATCCCATATGCACTTGAGAAGAATGTGTATTCTGCAGTTTTGGGCTGTAATTCTCTATAAATATCTATTGAATCCATTTGATCTAGTGCATCATTTGAAGTCTCTGTTTCTTTATTAGTTTTTTGTCTAGAGGATCTATACAGTGATGTCAGTGGGGTGTTAAAGTCTCTTGCTATGACTGTATTGCTGTCTATTTCTCCTTTGAAGTCCTCGAGAAGTTTTTTATTATATTTTGGTGCTCCTATATTGGGTTCATATATGTTTACCAAGGTTATATCCTCCTGTTAGATAGATCTTTTCAATATTATGTAGTGGCCTTCTTTGTCTCTAGTTATAGCCTTCATTTTGAAGTCTTACTTTTATCATATATGAGTTTTGTTACCCCAGCTTTTCTTTTCATTTTCCTTTGCTTGGAAAATTTTTTTTCCCATTCCTTCACTTTCAACCTGTGAGACTTTTTTTGTGAGATAGATCTGTTATAAACAACATATATATGAGTCATGCTTTCTTTTTTTTTCCTATTTATTTATTTATTTATTTATTTTCTTTTTTGATTTTAGAAAGAGGGGAAAGAGGAAGGAGAGAGAAGTAGAAACACTGATGAGAGAGAACATCAATTGGCTGTGTCCTGCATGCCCCCCACTGGGGATTGTGCCCACAACCTGGGCATGTGCCCTGACCAGAAATTGAAGCAGTGACCTCTTGGTACATTGGTTGATGCTCAATCAGTGAGCTAACTGGCCCATCGAGTCATGCTTTCTTATCTATTCAGTTACTCTATTTTTTTAATTGGAGCATTTAATACACTTACATTTAAGGTTATTAATGATATGTACTCATTTATTGCCTTTTTTATTTATTATGGCTTTGTTTCTCTCTCTATTTCTTCTGCTTATTACAGTAGTCTTTTTAATATTTCTTGCAGTGCTGGTTTGGTGTTAATATATTCCCTTTGTCTTTTTTTTTTTTTTTTTTGGTCTGGGAAGTTCTTTATTTCACCTTTCATTTTGCTGGATAGAGTAGTCTTGGATTCAGATCCTTGTTTTTTATTACCTTGGATAATTCATGCTATTTCCTCTGGCCTGTAGTGTTTCTGCTGAGAAACCAGCTTGTAGCTTTATGGGGCTCCTTTGTAGGTAACCTGTTGCTTTTCTATTGCTGCCTTTAAGATTTCACTTTGTCTTTAATTTTTGGCATTTTAATTATGATGTGTCTTGGTGTGGGCCTCTTTGGGTTCTTCTTACTTGAGGCTCTCTGTGCTTCCTGATTTTGTTTGCCTTTTTCCTTCACCAAGTTAAGAAATTTTTCTGCCACTATTTCTTCAAATATATTCTCTAACCCTTGCTCACTGGTACTCCTGCGATGTGGATGTTATTCTTCTTCTGGTACTCCTGCGATGTGGATGTTATTATATTTCATGTTGTACCACAGCTCTTTTACACTGTCCTACTGTTTTTTAATTGCTTTTTTTTTTTTGGTTCTGATTGAGTGATTATTTTCAACCCTGTCTTCTAATTCACTGATCCAATTTTTGGCTTTCTCTAATCTGCTGATATTCTTTCCAATATGTTCTTTATTTCTACTATATCATTCTTCATTTCCATTTGGTGATTTTTCATTTCTAATTGCTTGATTTTCATTGTTTCTATATCTTTACTCATGCTGTTGAGCTCTTTACTCATGTTGTTGAGCTTCCTCATAATCATTACTCTGAACTCTACATCTGATAAGTTGCTTAATTCCATTTTACTTAGCTTGTCTTTTGTAGAATTCTCTTATTCTTTCATTTGGGATTGGTTTCTTTGTTTCACCATTTTGGCTGTCTCAGCAGGGTTTGGAGCCTGCCAAATTTTCCCTGTGAATTTTGATGTACCACTGATTGTGGCTCCCTCTGCTGGGTATGTATAAGTATAGAAGGGACCACAATAAAAACCAATGTCTTTCCTGGATAGAGACTCAGGCCAAGCAAAGATTCAGTTATCCCAGAGGTTTTGCTTGCAGGCTGACCTTCAGCCTCAGTTACTTAATGAGCCTCAGGTTATAGCCCTCAGCTGAATGAAAAATCCCACAGGTGGGTGGGGTAAGAGGATTTCCAGTGGGTGGGCAAATTGCTTTCCCCTGGGCTAGAGTTGCTTTGAGCAGAAAATGGTTTCTGAAGTGTGGGTTAATGGCTCGGTACAGGGACCCAGACTTCAGCCTTCACAGCTCAGTCCCCAGAGCCATGACACCCAACACTGAGAGCTAGGTTCAAGGCTCAGAGCCTTCAGAATCTTGTCTCTGCCTAGTGGCTTGCCCATAGTCTCTGGCTGCTAATGAACTTCAGGTTGCACTTCTCTGGGCGGGCTGTAGTTAAATTCCTGAAGGAGGGGCAGTTGCTTCTCACTTGGGGTTAAGACCACTTTGATGGGAAGGGGCTTTTTGAGAAAGATGGCTACTGCCAGTTGGGGGACTGACTCAGCATAGAGCTCCTGATGGTCTCCTTCCCAGTTCTCTTCCCAGTGCCCTGAACCCCCAACTCTCCTCACAAAACATCAGCCCAGTCCTTCCTCCCTCTGCTGGAGCGCAAGGTCAGTGGCTGTGGCTATAATTTAGTGCACTGGCCCTTCAGGGAAGTGCCGGTGTTCCCAGCTCCTCTCCCCGCCAGATAGGTTCTCGCTCCACTGATTTTCTTGGCCAGGTGTTATGTGGGCACCTTTCCCTATTCCGCTGCTCTGTGCTGGGGAGCCAGCTTGGGATTTAACCCCCCAACTTCTCAGTGGAGCTTCTCACAGCTAAGGCAGCCCTCAGCTGCTGCCTGTGGGAGCCCAGCCAGGCCGCTCATGCCTGTGCACCTCCTACCAGTCTTGATTTGGGGTCCTCTTCATGTCCCTGATTATAAAGGTTCTCTCTAGCTAGTCTTCAGTTGGTTTTTCCAGATGGCTTGTGTTTATTTTAGTTGTAATTCCAGTTTGGTTCTGGAACATGGTCTGTGTAGCTTCCACTCACCTTGCCTCTATTTTCTCTCTCCCCACTCCTATCTCTCTTTAGGTAATCATCGGACATGTTTTCTTTTTGAGGGTCTTGAAGTAAAGGTTTTGATGTAGCAATGTTGGCATTGTGAACCATATTTTGAGGGAGGGAAAGGAGCTGTAGAATTTTGGCTTTCTGGAGTTCAGCAGTGGGGTGGGGACTAAGGCAAAATGGCAGACGCAGAGCTCTGACCTCCGAGACGTGGGCCAGGGGCGGCTCTACACCTGGCCCCTCTCTGGTTTGTGCACACGTGATGGCTGCTGTTCATGGCTCCCCACATCACTGTGCGCATCTCTGGATTTTGATGAATCCCCACAAGTACTTCAGAGATGTAAAGCAAATACCAATACAATTTTTATGGCATTCATAAAATATATTGTAAAAGCGTCAGCCTTTTAGGGATATCAAAACTTGTCCTTTTACAAAGAACATATGGGTTATTTAATTTTGAAAAAAATGATTGAACCTCTAAAAAGAGGCTTGCTGCTTCCAGATTCACTTTGTAAGTAGTATCAGCAAGCTAGAAAGTATGTGCTGTTAAAGAATAAAAACAAATAAAACATATGCAGAAATTACATGTAGATTTATCAGTTTTCAACATACTTTATTCCTATGAATAATATTATTGCTAATTTTGTTTGCATGATCATTTTGTCTACCTTTGACTTTGCAATAACAGTAGGCATGTCACTAACCAGCGTGTTCGTAGCATCTTCTCACTGTGCTCTGAGGACATGGGCATATTTACCAGTCATGTTCTTTACCTAACGTTGCATTCTTTTTTAGGTCAACAACAAAATCAAACACAGTTGACTATAAAACCACAATTTAGAAGATCTGCAAAAATGCATAATTCTAAAATAAATTTTAAATGGGATTAAAAGTTTAGGTGGTTTTTTTTTTTTAAATAAAAAGCAGTATGTGGGTATTCTGTAATCTAAAGACCAAGTATATAATTAAGAAAGTTGACTTTTCCCCTGAATAAGCATACCCTACAAATAAAACACTATGTATACATTATGTTTGTGTGTGTGTGTGTGTGTGTGTGTGTGTTTAGTAATTTTAGTGGGATCATCCTGTAACCTACTTTTAAAACTTAACAACACAACACAGCATGGATAAGTCTTCGTGTGATTACATACAGAGCTTCCACATCCGTTTAATCACTGCTCGGCAGAGCAGTTTGAGAGGAGGCCACTGAAGCAGGCAGGGCCAGTAAGTGCAGAGCCTGGCAATAAGCCTAAATTTTATCCTAAAAGCAATGAGAAGCCACTGGAGGAATCAGTGATAGGATCAAATTTGCATTCCAAAGACCACTGTGGTTGCAGTGCAAAAATGGGTGGAAAGGGGTAATAAGGAACTTGGAGGAATGAATGAGGCTACTGCCGTTTCCGTAGTGAGATGATGGCACCTTGGACCGGGCGGTCGTGGAGGCGGAGTGAAGGGAATAGATTCAATATCTGTTTGAAGGTGCAATGCAAACAACCAGACTCTTAATTGGCTGTGTGTCTGAGGAACAGGCAGGCATGGAGAATGTCTTGGAGCTTCCTGGCAGGCTGGATGGGCTAAAGAGAGTTCCTTTGCCATCGGAAGATCACGCTGTGGAGGCAGAAGAAGCATGAGCTCATTTTGGCTGCGGAATTTGCAGTGCCTGTGGAACACTCGCGGGGATACTTCCCTATCTGGAGTACAGAGAGGTTTGAGCGTGAGGTTTCTCTAGTGCCAGGTGGAGGTGAGGACCCCCAGCAAAGACACTGAGTGAGAGAAGACTTGGGCCTGGAGGACCTCTAGGGCTTAAGGCTGGGAGGAGGCAGATGAAGGAAGCTGAGAGGAGAAGCCAGAGAGAGGGCAGAAAGCCTAAGGTAACTCCTTCTAGGTAGGGACCAGGTATGTTTTTCGTTACTCTTTTATCTCTACGGTTTAGCACAATCCCTGGGATATATAAATATTTTTAATGAATAGATGCGTGGGACTATGGTGTCATATAAGCCAAAGACAGAAAGGTGTGGCAAGGACACATTTTGCAAAGTGGTCCTGAATTTAGTGACATGAGAGTCATTAGTCCCCTTATCAGGAGCAGCTTCAGTGAAAAGAGTGTCACAACAAACAAGTCAGAGAGGGTCACCCATTCTATATCATATATCATCACCAGCAGCTGTGCGAAATATTGTTTCACTCACATCCTCTCAGTCCTTAGGTGTTAACCAATCTTGCTGATTTGAAAGGCAAAATTCCTGTTCCTTGACTTTGAATTTCTCTAAGGCTCTGGGCATTTTGAGGGGAGTAATTTGTTTATTTAGATATCATGTGTGTTTCTATTTAGGTGTTTAATTTTTCCCTTCTTTAGATAAATGGCTTTAATGTATATGAAGGCATTTATATCTCAATTCAAAAAAACATTGAAAGACAATGGGGAGCCCTGGCTGGTTTGGCTCAGCGGTTAGAGCTTCGGCCTGCGGTCCGGAGAGACCAGGGTTTGGTTCCCGCTAAGGGCACGTACCTTGGTTGCAGTTTGTCCCCAGCCCTGGTTGGGTTGTGTGGATGGCAGCCACTCGATGTGTCCCTTTCACGTCGATGTTTCTCTCTTTCTCTCTCTCTCCCTCCCACTCTATCTGAACAAAATATCAAAAAGTATTCTTGGGTGAGGATAGAAAGACAGTGGGGAAATGTAAACACTGAATATTTGATTATATTAAAAGATTGGTGTTCATATTTTTAGGTATGTGGTAATGCTATTGTGATTATACAGTTGTTTTTTTTTTAAGAGTCCAAATGTTTTAGTAATGTATAATGAAATATGATATCTGGTAATTGCTTCAAAATAACCTGGAGTTGGTGTGGCTCATTTGTCTATTTGACTTGTTTATATGTTAAAAAGTATTTTAACTTGTCATCATATTTATTTCTCCAACTTCAAAACATTTTTTAATGTACTGATTTAAGAGAGAGAGGAAGAGATTTTGAGAGGGAGAGAGGAGAGATTTGTTCCATCTGTCTGTGTACGCCTCAGGGATTCCCACGTACTCCCGCACCGTCCACCTTGGTGTATGGGGATGATGCTCTAACCCACTGGACCTGGCCAGGGCATTTCCCCTAACTGTGAAGTGAATGATATATTCACATGGTTCAAAAATAAAAAATAAAACACAGTGTAGAGTGCGCCCTGGCCAGGTCACTCGGTCGGTGGGAGCATTGGCCGGAGCAGCGAAAGGTTGTGGGCTGGACCCCCGGTCGGGGTGCCTGTGGGAGGCAACTGATCAGCGTTTCTCTCTCACACAGATGTTCATCTCTCTCTCCCTGTCCCTTCCTCTCTCTCCAGAAGTAATAAAAACACATCCTTAGGTGAGGCTTAAAAAAAAACCAGAGTGAAAACTCTTTTCCCCACTCCTGGGCCCCTCCTGCCATCAGTTCCTACATCCCCAGCCGTTACCTTTTCAGTGTAAGTGCTGTGTGTGTTTTTTCAGAGTTTATTTATTTTATTCCACACAAGTATAGATGTGTATTTATTCTACACTTTATGCAAAAGGTAGAAAATTATGCACACCATTCTGTGCCTGGAAGGTGGCTTCGGGAGTTCTTTCCATCTCGGCACCGAGAGAGCTTTCCCACTGCTTGACGCGGGTGCCGCGCTCGAAGCCCGCTGCTCCTCGGAATTACAGAAATTGTTTCTCATATTTTGTATATTTTGATAGGTTTAGCTTTTCTTTCTTTCTTTCTTTCTTTCTTTCTTTCTTTCTTTCTTTCTTTCTTTCTTTCTTTCTTTCTTTCTTTCTTTCTTTCTTTCTTTTTTAAATTTTTGTTCAGATAGAGTGGGAGGGAGAGAGAGGGAGAGAGAGAAACATCGACGTGAAAGGGACACACCGAGTGGCTGCCACCCACACGACCCAACCAGGGCCGGGGACAAACTGCCACCGAGGTACGTGCCCTTAGCGGGAACCGAACCCGGTTCTTTCTGGACTGCAGGCCGACGCTCTAACCGCTGAGCCAAACCGGCCAGAGTGGTTTAGCTTTTCATTTACACACATAGTGTCTGGAAATTAATTGTGTAAGGTTTAAATTTAATATTTTTTCTTTTTCAAAAAGAGAGCCAGTTCCAACAATGTTTATTAGATAATCCCTCCTTTTCCACTGATTTAAACGCTCCCTTGCCCTATAATAAATTCTTATAAATGCCTGTGTCAGTTTCCAAAATCTCTGCTCTGTTTCGCTGATTGATTTGTCTGGGCAGGGGCAGCACTGCACTGTTTTAATTGCTCGGTACCGCAATGGAATTTGTTAACCGGTAAGACAAATATCCTCTCTTTTCAATCCTTGAAAAAATATCCTCATTATTTTTTAATCTTTTATTTTGTGGGTAAACATTAAAACTAACTGGTCAAGTTAAAAAATATCTTGTTAAAAGATTGATTGGAGCTGCATTAAATTTATAGATTAATTTGTGAAAAATTACATCTTGAAATGTCGCCTTTCCACTTAGAGCATAAAATGTCTTTTTATTGATTAAGCTCTTCCCTGTATTTCAGTCAAGTTTTGTAATTTCTTTTTTCCCCTATAGGTCTTTTATATTTCTTGAGTTAATTTCTAAATATTTTATGTATTTTTTGTTGCTATTAAGAAGGATGCTTTTCTCATTATATTATCTACCTGGTTATTTGTAGATTAGAGTTTGCCACTGATTTTTAGAAATTTATCTATTTTTTGTTTGTTTTGGTTTTAGTATAGAACATTCCAAACATACACAGAACAAAAGGCAACATAGAATAAGTCCTTCTGTCCCCACCACCCAGCCCCAGGAGCCATCATCCCACACAGTCCCAGCCAATGTACCTCACCTGCATGGCCCACACCAATTCCAGGTTATTTTGAAGCAATTACCAGATATCACAGTTCATTATATATTATTAAAAGATTTGGACTCTTTTAAAAAAAATATTGTATAACCACAATACCATTACCACCAACCTAAATAATATGAACACCAATCCCTTAATTTAATTAAATATTCAGTGTTTACATTTCCCCATTGTCTTTCAATGTTTGGATTGAGATATAAATAAATTCCAACACATTATAATTATTTGATATGTTACATAAGTGTCTTTTGTTTATAGGTTCACCCTATCCCTTTATTTGTTTGTAGTTGGTGTTACAAGTTTTTTGTAGAGTTCCTCACATTCTGATTTTTTTCTGTTTGAATCCAATCCGGTCATTTTGTATGTTCCTCTGTTGCTTGTTTTCCTTCCAGTCCGGAGATAGTCTCTGGAATCATTTGCTTGATTGTGGCTCATTCTCCTGGGGACTTCTAGGAAGGGCTCATGGGCACACATCCCTGAGTTCTTGTATGTCCACAACAGCTTCTCTGCAGCTTCATGTTTGAAGGCCAGTTTGGATGATGTAAAATTCCTGGCAATTGTGGAGTTCCTCAGTTCTGAGACTGACAAACACCCTCTTGTCTTCCTCTGCTTCTGCTACACAGTTGCTAATAACACTTGGACGTGTGGCCCTATTTGTCCTCACTGCTCCTGTTTGAGGTTCTTGGGAATATCATATCATCTCGTTTAGTTAAACATAATGGTTGATGACATTTACAATGGTTACTTTCTGTTGGTTATGTTCAGCTTTGACTCAGTAGTTATTTCTCAATTATCACCTTTTTCTTTCTCTCTCAAATAATTCAGAGGGTATATGAATGGGAGAAGTGGCATATCAGGGATGATCTTGGATCTGCTTTCACACACACACACACACACACACACACACACACACACACAGCAATTTATAAATATGGCCAGCATAGAAGACAAATTATTTAAAAAACCCAAGTACTTTAATAATTAAATGTGACAAATTATTTGTGGTGCACCTCAGAATTGATATTGACAAGCTAGGTTTCTCAGAATCACAGCATCTTTGGTGAAAATCAGTGATTTCATAAATCATGATACACTTTCCATAACTCTTTTGTATTTTGTGTCACAAAGACATAAATGTCATCAATTCAAAAACCTTTCAGATTCTTTCATTGAACCTGGGTCTAGTAAATGTTTTACGTTGTATAACATAACTTATAATTAGTTAAGTTTTAAGTTGTATAACTTATAGCTTATAATTAGTTGGTTAATTTTGAATTTGATCAAATATGATATTCACCAGGTCCTCCTCTTTATTTATGCTAGGGACCCAAAGCTAAACTATGAGAAAACATCTTCATATGCCTCATTCAATGGCTCGGTGAGAAACTTGTTAGGACAGAGCTCATTTAAACACTGAATGTGTTACAGTTGATGACAACCAAGTTTGTTCACCGTTGAATTAGGAAAGCCCTAGTTAGGGCTATTGGCTATGAAAATTCTCACAGCTGTAATTTGGTTTTATATCCTTAAATTATTACTCACAGTTTTAGAGTATTTAGATTCTATGGTAGAATTCAGATCTAAAAATATCTCAGTAGATGTTCTCAAAGCAAAGTAGGGAATTATTTCACAGGCCGAGATGGAAGACAGGAAGGTGCCTGTGGCCCCCTTCGGTAACAAACTGCTATTCAAGTGGATCATGAGAAGGACACATTTGACCATTATCCCTTTCTCTCCAGCTTTTCAAATTCTCCTTCTCCGGAAAGGCTGATGAAATGAGGACATTTTATTTGTCTCTAAGCCAGAGAGCATGCCAAGTGTCGTTGAAGATGGCTCCGCTCCTGGATCATTAACGGGCACTGGAAGCCGCAGTGAAAGATGCCAGGTTTGACACCCCAGACACTGCCCTTCACTGCAGCTGCTTCGCACATCCCGTCATCCCCAGCTCTGCTGAAGGAGGCCGGCTCCGTTTTCTCATTACCGATCTTTCCATCGGCTGGACATCTGGAACCATAGCCCTCTTGTATCCTAATTCAATATTTTCTTTACTTCACAAATGACATGGTGGACAGAGTGGACAACCTACGGCAGCAGCATTTTTATCTGCCCAGTGGCTCAGCCCCAGTGTTCTAACCGAAGGAATCCAGCTCACGTGATGCAAGAAATGTTGTACTTTTCCGTTGAGCTAAGGTGGGGGCGTGCTTTCCAGGACACGGAGAGGAAAGGAAAGTGAGGAATCGGGGTTTGCCATTTCTTCCTGCTTCCCCCAATTTGCAGACATTTGACAAAAGCAATGAGCCTAACGAGGAAGAATAAACAGAAGGCTCTTCTATCAGTCACACAAAATCTGACATTCTAGAGCCATTAGATTTCATTAGAGAGTTTTCTAACTCTGCTCATCAACTCTGTAAACATAAGTAAATAAATCTGAGATTAAAGATTCTGATTTAGATAATTTGTGTTAAAGAACAAGATTATAATACTTAGTAGGCATCACCAAACAGTCCTGAGGAGTTGTCCAGGGGCTGCTTAGACTGCGGTGGCCCACGCTAGCGTTTAGGACTACTCTGAGGACAGAGCTGCTCCCGGTAGGCGTGAGGGACTGCAGGCCCCAGCAGAGCCTAGGAGTAGACTCCGGCGTGGGGGTGGACTTTCAGGTCAGCGACCGCTGCTGGAAAGGCCTCAGTTCTCCCAAACGCTCGTTGCTCACCTCGGAATCCTACCACCGGTAGTTTCCCCAGTTCAGGTTAACACCTCATTAAACCGTTGTTATTTACGTGTGGATGCGTCAGTCAGATTTTCCTCCTGAAGGATGTTTCTGTGAGGAGCGGGTTAGGGAACAGGGCTGAGAAATACTTGATTTAGATGAAGGGGCACGGTGGGGTTGAGGGAATGCGTGATGAAGAGGAAGGAGATGGGTCCCACGCAATGGGAAAAGCACACAGAATACGAGTGAGTACAACACTTGTAATAACTCCCCTTTGTCATCAGTTTGCTAATGAGTGGCCTTGGTGTGGACCCAGAATAAAATTGTCATGAACAATTAATTGTGTAAGAAATTGGGATCTGCAACCCACTTAGACTCTAAGAGACATTGGTGCAAAAAGACATAACCACACCTCTCAGTGTCCAGAATGAGTCGAGGTGACTTTTTCTGTCTTGATGTCTGTCGCCCGTGAGATACCTCAGAAACATGCTGGTTTATTGTCTGAGTGTGTTCTAGACCCTTGGTACGCAAAGTGTGCTCTGTGGACCAGTGGCAGCATCGGGAGGCTTGTTAGAAATGTGTACAGTCTCGGGTCCCACCCCAGACCTGTGGAAGGCGAGCTCACCGGATCCCCAGTTTGTGAATCCCGGTTCTAGAGCACCTCTTATAATTGGCTACACAAAAATTATTTGTCAGAGCCAGATGAAGTGACCTCGGTAGAGAAATCCAGAGGAGGTTGTATTTTCTCATTACCAGGGCCGCGCTCCTCCTTGACATGGCCCCGAGTGGGATTTGGCTAACGGGGCTCATTCAGTGTACACCTGGCCTCACTGGGGAACAGGATTAAGAGCTTCACAAGGGAAACAACTTCACAGTATGTCTGCTACTGAGACTCTTTAGTCCTCGGATAAAGATATTTCATTCTAAACCCTGGAGCAATACCAAATTCTTGTTTAATTCGTGATTTCTGTTCATGAGCTAAAAAATGACTGAGCTCATGGGGCAGCCGGGGGGTCCTATGTGCTACTCTAGCCCAAGGGCGACTCACAGCCCTGCAGCCTCGCCGGCTGATTGAGGCCTGACTGTCACCGGCTCGCACAGGGATGGCGATGACATTGGGTGAGGACTGCTGGAGTCCCAGCACAGTATATTGCAGAACCTCGATTGATGTCATATGCATTCCTTTCAAAAACATACAAGGAATTCTTTGTACTTAGGAAATCATATACCTTGTAACTCAATCCTCATTATTTATTATTGAACACTTGAAAAAAAAAGAAAGGATTGATTAAGCATGTCACATTGAGACCAGTATCCTCAGCAATGCCATATTGAAAGATTTCATTCTTCCTCTCAAGAAGTTGCAATTTTTTAAATGGAGGACACGCCTAGGGAGCTTTCCTTGTGAAGAGAACAGAACCAAAGGCAGCGAGGCATCTGGGTTTGCTCGCGAGCAGTTCCGTTAATGGTACTCACGTGCTGAAGTGGGCACAGCCCTTACGGGAGAGACTTCCTCACGAAGGGAAAAGGGGAGACAATGGGCTTCTTCACCTAGGTCAGGGCAGCCTCTGGTTATTGTGGGCATCTGCGTTGCCCTGGATGGCCCGGGGTATGCCTGCCATCCCGGTGTAATAATCACCAGTATGCCTCTTCCTCCCTCCCCCACCTTGGTTTGGACCTTAGATTAGATTTATAGAACTGCCAACTTTGTCAGTTATAAGTCATTACATGGCTACTTGTACATGTTTTTATGGTGAAATAATAAATCCTTAATTTTTTTAAACCTAAATTTTTATTTGCTTGATGATTTTAAAGTGAGAGAATGTTTAAATGTCTTGAGCTCTTTTCCTTTTCAAGAGGTAGATGACTTTATATTCCAAGGCATTTATAACTACTTTATTAAAAAAACAAAAACAAAAATAGCAACATAGTTTTGTTTTCAATTATAGTATTCTTATCAGTTTCAAGTGTACAGCATAGTGGTTAGACATTTATATAATTTACAAAGAGATCCTCCAATAAATCTAGTACCCCCCAGCACCATACAACCATATATAGTAATTACAATATAATTTACTGTATCCCCCATGCTGTACATCCCTGTGACAATTCTGTAACTACCTGTTTATACTTCTTTATTAAAAAAATTTTTTTTCTTTATTGATTTTAGAGAGAGAGTAGGGAGAGGGAGAGAGAGATAGAAACTTCGATGAGAGAGAGCATCGATTGGCCGCCTCCTGCATGGGGTCGCCCCGCCACTGGGGTCGGGCCCACAACCTGGGCATGTGCCCTGACCTGGGAATTGAACTGGCGACCTCTTGGTGCATGGGTCGATACTCAACCACTGAGCCACACAGCCGGGCCCATTTGTACTTCTTAATGCCTTCATCTTTTTCACCTGGCATGCACCCTCATGCCACCTCCCTCCTATCTGGCAACTGTCAAAATGTTCTCTGTATCTATAAGTCTGTTGTTTCTGTTGTGCTTGTTTGTTTATTTTGTTCTTTAGATCATTTGCCCATGTTTTATAAGATATATTTGCACTCACTATTGTGATCCATGTGGCCCTTCATGATTGACCCCACCTACCACTCTAGTCCAATTTCCAGCACTCACTAATTTCCAAGACTCTCTTTATGTTTGAGCTCTGCAGAATTACTGAGTTCTCAGACATTTATTTCTCTGTGGCTTTGCATGAGGCTGTTATCTCTGCTGAAGGGAATTTATTTTCCCCACAATTTGCTCGGTCAGTTCTTCTTTCTTCCAAGCTCCTCTCATGTCATTCCTCAGAGAGGCATCACTTAGAAATATCCATTCCTTGGTGTATTTGTTGAGTGATGTGTGGATTGTGCCATCAAATCCAGAGTGGCTAACACACAGCGGGCATTTAATACACATTTGTGCAAGGAAGAGAGAGAAGGAGGGAGGAAGAAGAAAGGATGGAAAGAGTGAATAAACAGGAGGAAAGGAATAAAACAAATATGGTTAGAGTCAATAGCTGCTGAATTTTAGAGTCAATAGCTGCTGAAAGTCAATAGTAACTTTTCTATGAAACTATGAAGCTTCTCTCTAGATCTATGTCCATATTTATTTTCCCTTTGTTTTTTCCTCATTGTTGCTTGTAATAAAACTGTGAAAATCTGAAACGTCTTGTGCCCTTTTTAAGAGACATGAGATTGCTTTGTCTGCAGTGCTGCAGGGAGAAGGCTGGTTGGAAAGAAGAGCTGAAACCATTTTAAGGAGCAGAAAACCAATTTCTGCAGCTGGTGCATAAAACAAAAAGCATGGTGGGGGGCTAGTCTGGGACTAAGAAGTATCTCAAGGATGTCTACACTATCATGCATGCTCCCATATGGTTGAAGCTTAAAATAATAGCTACCCTTATTATAATATTATTTATGTAAAGACAAAAATGAGTCCTAGCAAGTTCTTATTCCACGAGGATCTCACTGCAAGATGCATGCTCATAAAGAGGAGGTCTTGCCAGGCTGGTGTGACTCAATGGACTGAACATCATCCCATGGACTTAGAGGTGCCAGTTTGATTCCTAGTCAGGGCACATGCCCAGGTTGTGGGCTTAGTCCCCAGTAGGGGGTGTGCAGGAGGTAGCGATCCATATTTCTCACATCAATGTTTCTCTCTCTCTCTCTCTCAAAAAAATCAATAAAAACGTTAAAAAAAAAAGAAAAGAAAAAAAAAGAGGGGGTCTTCTGATGCCAGTTCATTTGGCTAAATATGCTTCTTCACATCCTCAGACAGTGTTTCTAAGGTATGGTCCAAGGTGAACTGGCACCAAAGTCACTGGGGCTGCTTGCTGAAATGCAGATTCTTGGGCCTTTCTCCAGCCCTCTTGGATCGGAGTGCCAGAAACAGCTATGGACTCCAGACTTTCCAAAGGCCCATCAAGGGTTCCCTATAATCACAGTAGGGTGAGAACCGCTGCCCGGGAGAGGTCCCTGGGCTTTCCTGGGCATTCCTCGCCGTTTCTGACCTTGGGTGAGAGCTAACTTCTTAGGAGAGTCAACACTTTTCAGGTGATGGTCGAACTGCAGAGCTCAAATACCCCATACAGCTGCCTGGGCAGGGGACAAACCCCACCTCCAGCCACGGTTCACCTCCATGTTACTGATGGTGATGGCTGAGAGGCTCTAGAAAATCTCTCTCCTATGTCTCTTTGCAACAGAGGTTAGGATGAGATTATAATCAGCCTGACACCTTCTCTTTAAATTTCCTGCATCAAGGAGATAGGCATCTGATTTTCCAGCTGTGAACTTCCATAATAAGCCCTGGCCAGCTTCAGAAACTCTGCAGAAAGTTCTTTGCACTTGGTAGCCAGGAGGTGAGATCCAGTCAGGACAGGGTCTCCTCGGGGGGAAACACTGACATTTTCAGTGTTATGGTGAGAAGACTCTCATAGCCCCAATATTTTAAGAATCTCTCTGCTTTCTAGCTCTCCCTCAATGTCACATACATGCTAAATTGTAGTGTGTGGCATTTTAAAACTTATTATTTTAAAATAAACTTTTCCAACATTAATAATTTCCCATGAATCCTTAAATCCATTATTAGTCTCAATTTTCAAGAATCCACGTAAGAAATTTGATCAGCATTTTGGGAGCAGATGTGTCTTTTCCATGGTGTCTCTGTATTACTAAGAAGAAATTATTCAGAATCGTGATTTCTGTATAACTTAAGTTGTCGATGTAATGTTGCTTTTAAACCAGTAGTTAGCAATGTGCATAATGTTTTGAGTTGTTCATCTTTTTTGAAAATAGATACTGTGCTTAACCCATATCTGTCTGATTCTTAAAATTACATCTGATTAGTTCCAATAGCACACAATAAAAAAAAGTTGACTTTTGGTTTGGGAATTACAGAGTCTGGATTATTTGCTTAGGTGGTTCAAATCAATTAATCAGTCAAATTTCCCTTTATTTTGTGTACTGTCCTCCAAACACCATAGATAATAACACAAGTGCACTTGTAAACATAAAAAAATTCTTTTGAGCATGAAGGGTTAGAGCAAGGCATAGTAAGCAAGCATCATTAAAACAAATAGCGTGTGTATGTTTTGCTTGTTTGCTAGTGTGAGCCAGAGAAGAAACAAGTGATATGAAGAATCACCTAACATTAAGGTGTGGGTGGTCACTTGAAGGAAAGTTAAATTAACTATTTTAAGAGAGGTTAATCAAGTTAAATTTGATCCAGTAGAGGGCACTCTATCTCTGTTCTTATTATATATTTATGTGTATATTATATACTATTAAATATGCCTCATATTACAACAAACTGTACTATTATACAACAATATAGAACATATATGCATATTTAACATTTCTTTAAGAACTTATCTTTTCTCCTCTCCAAAGGATGACAGATTGTGTATATATGCAAACGTTACTTGTAGATGATATCGCATTGAAATGCAAAGCAAGTAGTGTACTGTTGTATATTTACCCATTCACTGTGGAGTAAGAAAAGCAGGGATTTTCCTTTCCCTTGTCTTTGTCTTTTCAGCAACATTGTTCTTCTTCTTGATCCTGGCTTTTAAGGGGAGGGATTACTGCATTTTCTCCTCTCCAAGGGGAAGAATGCTAATTTCTTGAAAAGGGCTGTGATTGTTAAAACACTAGATTAAAGAATGCTGACTCTGTTTTTGTCAGTTGTTGCCTGACCAAAACGCCCGCACCAGAGTGGCCCAGGGGGTCAGCCTGCGGAGGCGCCAGGGCGGGGGCTCCGCGACCAGGCTGCAGTGGCGCCGCGCCTGTTTGTGCGCAGTGCGGTGCAGCCCGGGGCGCGGGGCCTTGGGTTTCCCAGGAGTCTGCTCATTTCAACCCTTGGAAAACATCATCATAAGATGCTGTGGTGGGAAGAACACTTCTCGCCCTTGCTCATTGTCTTGGTGATTCTTGCTCACTGCTCTGGTTTCCGATCACTGATGTTCAAATGTGCCAGCTGACCAGCAAGTCGGAACACGCAGAAGATTCAACACAGCCAAGCGGTTCGTTGGAGTTGAGACTTTTAAAGGGAACACAGAGCAATACGGCTCTGCAGCGCAGGGATAACTTACCTCCAGTGACTCCCGCAGGGAAATCTTTCTCCCGATTAACCTGGAGCGGGCATTCCTCGCCTCTTGGCGAACTTCAGGACTTCTACAGAATAGGATTTAACCAGTGAAGTCTTCCGAATTTCAGCCCAGCTGGGCACGAATGTGTCTTTCTCTGTCTTTGTTCAAGCACTTGCTTTTAAACTCTTCTGGAAGAGTTTACTAAAAACGTGTTAGAGAATCTACTGCAGCAAAAGGGCTTTAAACCATGACACTTCCAGACAGTGTTAACAAGTTAAAAAAATGTTGGCTGCCACTGGGCTGGATCACCTGCTAACTTTTTAAAAGAAACATTTCCCTTTCACTTCCATCAGCTTCCAAAAAGCTTCCATTAGCTACTAATATATTTTAAACAACAAATAGCATTAATATCCATTTAAATATAGAGGTTCTAGGAAAATAAATATTTACTAAATGAGTGATTTGTGGTAACAAAGAACTAAGGGAATTAGGTTGCTCTCCCACCTTGTGCCTTTGCTGAGGCTGTGCCTGCCATCTTGCATGTTCTTCCCCCTGGCCTGGGCCAAGTTAAATCTATTTATCTTTCTTTCTCATCATGTTTACAAAAGGTTAAAAAAAATGGACAACCCAGAATTTGCAAGGGAGTGTGACAAGGGCACCTTGTCCATTACCTTATGGGATAAACTGGTTTCACTTTTCTGAAACACAATCAGTATGACTCAGGACTTAACCTTCAATAAACTTATCATAATAAGAAACATGAGCAAAGAATTAGGTACCAATGAGTTTATTGAAATGCTGTTTTTTTTTTTTTTAATGGGTCTAGACTAGGAAATGAATGGAACTTGAACTGGGTAAGCAAGCCCTGTCCTAGCATCTATTTAATATCTGATCAAATGGAAATTGAGATACTTACTGAAGAAACAGTGGGGATAAAATTAAAGAAAATTATTGTGAAAAATTTCAAACACATAAAAATAAAGTCATAGAGTAGAAGTCCATGTACTTATCACTCAGATTTAACAAGTATCAAGATTTGGCATTTATTTATTTATTTATTTATTTATTTATTTATTTTCTTTGCTGAAATATCTTCAAGCAAATCCCATTGATTATACCATTTTATTCCTACATACTTCAGTATGCATCTCTAAAAATATTAACTTTCTTATATTTACAAAGCCACTATACCCTCTTTTTCTTGGTACCATTTAATACTCCATTCTTAAATAAAAAGATTATTTGGAAGGGAGAGGTAAGGATGTGAATAAGATCCACCCATTATAATTTGGTTGTTAAGGAATGGAAGTTGTAATGGTATTTTCATTAGGGGTTCAGACATACACACACTTTTCAGCTAAGCAAGATGGGTTTACCGTTCTCAGGGTCCACCCATGTTGTGCAGATGGCAGTGTTTCGTCTTTTCTTATGGCTGCGTCGTGTTGCACTGACTACATGCACCACATCTTTGTCCGGTCTTCTACTGAAGGATGCTTTGGCTGTCTCCAGGTCTTGGCCTCTGTGAATAATGCTGCATTGAACATAGGGGTGCATATATCTTTGTAAATAAATGTTTACTAGTTTGTTTTTATTTTTCAGATGGATATCCAGAAGAGGGATTGCTTGGTCATATGATAACTCTATTCTTAATTTTTTGAGGAACCTCCATACTGTTTTCCATAGTGGCTGTACAAGTTTACATATATTAAGCAAAATAAGCCAGGCAGAAAAGCTGAGAACCATATGATTTCACTCATATGTGGGATAGAAAACTGAAATTCATAGACAGAGACAAAAGTATGGTGGTTACCAGAGGGAAGGAGGGGTGACGGGGTTGTAAAGGGTAAAGGGAACCACATATATGGTGATGGGAGATGATTTGACTTCGGGTGATGAGCACATAATGCAATGTACAGATCACGTATCACAGAAATGTACACTCGAAACCCACATAATCCTATTAACCAATGTCACATCAATAAATTTAATAAAGTTATGTATTTGTATGAAGAAAAAGGTAAAAGAAAGTTAAATAAAATTTTGTCATAATTAAAAACACACAAGGTGGGTGGAGGACAATGGAAACAGGATTGAAGGGAAGGTCTGTGACACACGACAGAGAACGGAGAGAGTCCGGCTGAGTGTGTGCATGCCACAGGGACAGACCCGTGCACTTGTGCGATCTGCTGCTCACTCTTTAACAATCTGGGACTTAGGCAAACCTGATATGGGATACCCTCCATTTCCCTCACCCTCTGTTTTCCCAATTAAACAGAGAAGGGGAGAATGTTTTCTAGCTTCTTCCACAGCAGACTGTGGAGTTGTGGCACCAATAAGCCCTAGATTGTTGATGGAGAGAGCATGGCAAAGGTTCAGGTGGGGGCAGTCAAAGCTGCAGCGTGGCAAACTCAGGACCGAGCCAGGGAAGCAGGTGAGGCCGGTGTGTCTGTTTGTCTGAGAAACTCAATTTTTCCTTCACTTTTCAAGGGTAATTTTAGTAGATATATAAATCTAGGTTGGTGGATTTTTTTTTTTCTTTTAAGCTGTAAATATTTTACTTCACTCTCTTCTTGTTTGTATGGTTTCTGAAGAAAATAATACAATTCTTATTCTTGTTCCTCTGTAGGAAAGGTGGTTTGTTGGAGGGTGGGAGGGGCTTCTTTCAAGATTTTCTCTTTGTCTTTGGTTTACTGCAGTTTAAATAAGATATGCCTATGTGTTGATTGTGTGTGTGTGTGTGTGTGTGTTTATCCTCCTTAACGCCCTCTGATTTTTTTGGATCTATAGTTTGGTGTATCTCATTAATTTTAGAAAATTCAGGGCCATTATTTCTTCAAGTATCTTTTATCTCTTTATCTCTGTCCCTTTATCTCTTTTTTCTCCTGATATTCTCATGACATATATGTTATACCTTTGTAATTGCCCCAGAGTTTTTGGATATTCTGTTCTGTCTCCCTACCCTCCCTTGCATTTCAGTTTTGGGATTTTTTTTTTTTTTTTTTGTTTGTTTTTTTGATACGTGCCTCTAGTGGGAACCAAACCCAGGACTTTCTCGTCCACAGGCTGACGCTCCAACCGCGGAGTCAAACTGCCAGGGCTGTTTGGGGAGTTTTTATTAACATATCTTCAAACTTATAGATTCTTTCCTTGGTTGCTTTTAGTCTATAGATGAGCCCATGATAAGGCAGTTTTCATTTCTATTATTGAGAGTTTTTTTGTTTGTTTTCAACATTTCCTTTTGAGTCTTAGAGTTTCCATCTCTTTGCGTTATTATTTTACCATTCTGCATTGCCTAACTGTTCTTGCATGTGTCCATTTTTTCCCATTAGAGCCCTTAAAATTATCAATCATAGTTTATTTTAAATTCCCAGTCTGATAATTTCAAAATCTCTGCCATATCAAGGCTCTGGTTTTGATGCCTACTTTGCCCCTTCAGATTGTGTTATTTGCCTTTTAGCATGTCTTGGAAATTTTTATTGAAGGCTGGGCATAATGTATCAGGTAAAAGGTAAATAAGCCTTCCATGTGAAGTTTGATGTGTATCTTGCTAGGAGGTAGACAGTGTTTACTGTTTGCCATAGCTGTAGAGGCTAAAACATCCTCTAGTGTTCTTGCCTTTGTGCCTCCTGTTGAATTTCTCTAGAGACTCCTTCTTAAGTAGGGTTAAACACAGATAAATTGTTGTTACAAATTCTTAAGGCAATTTACTTTGCCTTTTATTTAGTATAAGAGCAGAAAATTTCCAAGAGAAGGTTTATTTCTTCTTCACCTGTACAGTGAAGCTCTAGGCATTTGGGGCTCTCAGCTTCAGGTGAGGACTTTCTATTTGATTCTTACATTGGTAGAACCCTGAGTTTTATTGCCCGCTTTCCATGATCCACGTAGCTCTCAGAATGGAGGCGTAAGATCACTAGAGTTTGAATGTTAATCTCAAGGCAAAAGCCAGTTTGGACCCTGAGCAAGTGGCTGAGTTGCTTGGAGCGTTGCTCTTTACACCAAAAGTCTGTGGGTTAAATTCCCAGTTAGGGCACATACCTAGGTAGTGGATTCAATCCCCCGGTTGGGGGGCATATGAGAGGCAACCAATTGATGTTTCTCTCTCCCCCTCTCTCTGTCTCGTTCCCTTACTACCCCTTCCTCTCTCTAAAATTGATAAACATATCCTTGGGTGAAGATTTTTTATTTTTTTGAACAAGTGAGTATTTATTTATTTTTTGGGTGAAAATTTTTTTAAAAGCTAGTTTGGATGCTCTTTTAATCCAAGTTCTCATTTTTACATTGACTTTTTTTCTTTTGTAGAGTCCTTGATAATTTGTGTTTTGGCTAACTCAGCAATAAATGTAATGTTTCTTATATTTTACTGAGCTTTAGTATTATTTAACTTTATATGACCTTATAATAAACCATTTGGCAGTATCTATCCAAACAAAAATTTATGTGTCCTTTGAGCCAACAATTCTACTTCTAGAAAGTTCTTTGGCAGAAATAATTATATGTGTAAAAATATATGCATATCTTTTTGTTCACTGCAGCATTATTTTGTAGTAGTGAAAAACCAGAAGTGTTCATTAATGATTACTCCATGCTATGGAGCAATGCTGAGCAATCATTAAAAAGATGAGTAGACCAGTATGTACTGGCATAGGATGGTCTCTAAGGTGATGGTCTCTAAGGTTTATAGTTAGCAAAAAGAAAAGAGCTTCTTAGCTTTTCAATGCACCTTCTTATTTTCAATTTGTTTTGGTGTCTCAAACATTCTTAGAAGAAGTGGAAAATAGTAACATTGTATGCCAAAAAATAAAAATAATAATTTCTCTGCTGAATGCCTTTCATCTCTAGATTTCAAAGAGCATATATTACCATAAGATTGAAGCATTAATAGACTGAACATTTATTATATGTATAAAAGATAAGATCATTTTAAAATTTCAAAATAGAATGTTAACTTTAGAAAGAGTTTTTTTTGAAGTAAAAGCAGTCTAATCTTTTAGGATTTTTTTGAGGGGTAGATAACATACAATATTTTCTTTTATAATACCCAGATCCCATGTATCTTTTACTAAAGACTTTACTTTTATCTATCATAATTAATAACTTTTAAATCAGTAAAATAGACTTATTTCTTCTGCTAGACATTTTAAGATTACTAGTATAGTGAAGCCCCGATGCCATATTTTACCCACAAGGTACAAATGATATTTGAGTTAGACAAATGACATCATGGAAGGAGACAAACCATCTGTTCGCTAAGCAATTGTCATATAAAGCAAATCATTGCATAGTGCACAGGAAGTTTTATGAACAATTTATTTTAAAAAAGAGAAGTCAATGGAAAAAACTCAATAATATTGCTTAATCATCCTTGAAAGATGAAACTGAATATTTTAACTAGATATGCAGAACTTTTGAAAAGAAAAAAGAAAAAACACTCACTGGATTTCTACTCTCATGGGAGAGAAGCCATAGAAAAATTTTTGAGTGAGTATAAATTTGAACCAATTTTGCCTTCAAAGACAGCCATAATATAACAATTTCCTTCTCTAGTGTGTCATGCGATACCGTGTTAACTTACAAAGAGTAGAATCTCATGGAAAACTAAGCTTATCTCAGTTGTTTCAAGAGCAAGAGTCCGACTATGGAAGCAGAATTCTCTCATCCCAGGAGTATTTGTGTGTTGTGTTTGCTTTATCATTTAGTTCAAATCTTTTCTAGTTTTTATTATTACTTCTACATTAACTATAGGGTATCAGTCAGATTATCAATCTAATAGTCTATTAATTTTCAAACATTTGTAGATTTTCTAGTTATCTTATTATTATTGATTTCTAGTTTACACTGTGGTCAGATTGCTTTATAGCACAAAAGATAGTCTATTTTGGCAAATGTTCCATGTGCACTTACAAAAAGCATTATTTTTGTGGGGTCCAGTCTTATGTGTGCATGTTTGTGCATGTATGTGAAAATTATGCCAATAAAAAATCATGTTCAAAATGCTAGTCCTATTGATGTTTTGTCCGCCTGCCTTATCAGTAATGGAGAGTGGTACATTAAAATCTCTCACTATGAAAAATAAAGAGTTAAGAAACTCCCAACCTGAGTAATAAAATAGGATTATGAGATAATAAATCTATGATGTTTCTTTTCTTTTCATGAGTAATTGTATAGATAACAGTGACAGTACATACTCCATGAGCATATACTGATGATATAGCCCACATTCAAAGTTTACTTTTCTATAGTTTCTTGAGTCTCTGGCTTTTGAAACCATTTGTATTCTCCCTTACTTCATTTTCTAAGTTCTCAAAAATTGCTTATATACACTGGGAATTTTGTTTCTTAGTAGTTTCCTGATATATTTCCAATGTTATTAATCTATGCTAGTTTCAATCTCTTAATGACTCATTTTGGCAGCCTTTATTTGATCACAAAAAGGTATATTTTGTTGTAATTTTAATTTCTAAAGATTAAATTGTACATTTTGTTCTATTATAATTTAAAAATAAGTCTATATCTGTGTTTTGTGTTTACTTGTTTATAACTTTGTGCTTTTTAACAGTATGACAGCATTTTTATTTAAATATAAGAGTTAAAACACAAATCTAGAAAAAAAACACCTAAACATTAGTAACAGGTATTCCTACATTGGTGGATTATAGTGATTTTTTCTTTATTGATATTTCAATGTATTGTGAAGGTATTAATTCTTAATTAAGGAAAACTTAATTTTTAAATATAAGTAATATACCCAGGGTCTTCTGCTCTGTTTTCTGTTGGTAACTTTAGTTGCATATTGTTCTGTTTCCCAAGCAGAGGGCACAGTAATGGAGAAATGGCACTGTTAGTCACTGCTGTGGATGTTTACATTGCACACATTTCTGGAGGCAATAAGCTATAAGCTAAAATATATTATTTGTATATGCTGTCTTCAGAAACTATATTTTAAAAAATTAATTCTAATAAAATAATAGAGCACTTGCACACAAATATATTTTTAGAAAACTGTATGTCTATAAATGAATATTTAGGGCTGTGCTGTTCAATATAGTAGCCGTTATTCATATGAGACTATTGAGCACTTGAAATGTGGCTACTCTGAATTGAGATGTGCTGTTAGTATAAAATATAGACCGTAATTTAAGGACTTAGAACAGACAAGAAATGTAAATGATTTCATTGATACTGCTTATCTTGGTCAGATGTTGAAATATTAATATTTTGGGGATTTCAAAATGTCAGTGGAGTGAATAGAAGCTACACACACCATCTCCCAGGACCCAACTGGAATTACAACTAAAATAAAGACAAATTGTCAGGAAAAAGCAAAAGAAAAGCATCTGGAGAGGACCCATATAACCAGGACAGAAAAATCAAGCCTGATAGGTCTGTGAAGGCCCAAGAGGGTGGGCTGGGAGCCCACAGACAGCAGCTGTATTAGCTGTGAGCAGCTCCTTTGGGGTTAAAATCCCAAGCCAGCTCCACAGCACAGAGTGCTGGGACAGAGCACAAAATTAGCTACAGCCACTCACCTTGGGTTCCAGCAGAGGGAGGGCAGACTGGACTGGAACTGTGCAGGAAAACTTGGGATTTAGAGGGTGCTCAGAGTTTTTGTTGAGTCATGGCCACACAGGACGGTGGTCATCTTGCTCCTTCCCAAAGCTCTGGAGAGAAGCAGCAGCCCCTGCCTTGGAGATTTAATCCCACTCAGCTGAGCCAGAGAAATGCAAATTGAGGCTAATTAACAATCAGCATCTGCTCCACCCTCTGGAAATCCTTTTATGCTGAATACCCGAGGGAGTTTTTCATTCGTTGAGGGCTACGACACAAGGCTCATCAAGTAACTAGACAAATAGCCTATAGGCAAAAAGCTAGAGGATAACTGAACCTTTCCTGGGCTCACAAATCTACTCAGAAAAGTAAAACTTAACAGTGTTGTTTAATGTGGGTCCTCCCACACTCATCCAAACCCAGTAGAGGAAGCCACAAACAGCAGAACACCAACACCCACAGGGAAAATTTGGCAGGCTCCGAAACCCACTGAGATAGCCAAAATTGTGAAACAAAGAGACAAATCTCAAATGAAAGAACAAGAGAACTCTACTGAAGATGAGATAAATAAAATGTAACTAAGCAAATTATCAGAGGTAGAGTTCAGAGCCATGATCTTGAGGAAGCTCAACAGCATGAGTAAGGAGCTCCACACCATGAGTAAAAATATAGAAACAATGAAAATAAACCAATTTGAAATAAAATACCACCAAGGAGAAATGAAGAATGACATAGCAGAAATAAAGAACACACTGGAAGGAATCACCAGCAGAGTAAAGGAAGCTGAGGTCCAGATCAGTGAATTAGAAGACAGGGTAGAAAAAAATCCACCAATCAGAAAACCAAAAAGAAAAAAACAATTAAAAAACAGAAAGACAGCTTAAGAGAACTGTGAGACAACTGGAAACATAACAGCATTTACATCATAGGAACTCCAGAAGAAGAAGGAAAGGAGCAAGGGTTAAAGAATACATTTGAAGAAATAGTGACAGAAAACGTCCCTAACTTGACGAAGGAAGAAGGCATTCAAGTTCAAGAAGCACAGGGAGTCCCAAGTAAGAAGAACCCAAACAGGCCCACACCAAGAAACATAATAATTAAAATGCCAAAAATCAAAGACAAAGAGAGAATCCTAAAGGCAGCAAGAGATAAGCAACAGGTTACCTACAAAGGAACCCCCATAAGTCTGTCAGCTGACTTCTCAACAGAAACACTATAGGCCAGAAGGGAATGGCATGAAGTAATCAAGGTAATGAAACACAAGGATCTGAATCCAAGACTACTCTATGCAGCAAGGCTATCACTCAAAATAGAAGGAGAAATAAAGAGCTCTCCAGACCAAAAAAAAAAAAAAAAAAAAAAGGCTAATGGAATATATTAGCACCAAACCAGCAAGAAATGTTAAAAGTACTGCTGTAATTAGTAGAAGAAATAGGAAGAAAAATATAACCACACTAAACAAAAGTGGCAATAAATACATATCAGTAATACCCTTAAATGTAAATGGATTGAATGCTTCGATCAAAAGACACAGAGTAGCTGACTGGATAAGAAAGCATGACTCATATATATGTTGTTTACAAGAGACCCACCTCACAACAAAAGACTCACATAGGTTGAACATGAAGGGATGGAAAAAAATCTTCCAAGCAAATGGAAAGGGAAAAAAGCTGGGGTAGTAATACTCATATCTGATAAAATAGATTTCAAAATGAAGGCCAAAATTAAAGCAAAGAAGGTCACTACATAACATTGAAAGAATCTATCCAGCAGGAAGATATAAACTTGGAAAACATATGCACTCAAAATAGGAGCACCAAAATATATTAAAATTTTTCTGGAGGACTTTAAAAGAGAAATCGACAGCAATACAATCATAGCAGGGGACTTCAACACCCCGCTGACATCACTGGATAGATTCTCTAGACAAAAAATTAGCAAGGAAACAGAGACTCTAAATGAAGCACTAGACCAAATGGATTTAATAGATATCTACTGAGAATTACATCCCAAAACTACAGAATTCACATTCTTCTCAAGTGCACATGGGACATTCTGAAAGATATACCACATGTTCGGACACAAAATAAGTCTCTACAAGTTCAAGAAGATTGAAATCATATCAAGCTTCTTCTCAGATCACAATGGCATGCAACTAGAAATCAATTGCAACAAGAACATGCAAAGACATTTGAACACATGGAGGCTAAATAGCATGTTAATAAACAATGAATGGGTTACCGAGGAGATCAAGGAAGAAATTAAAAACTTCCTGGAAACCAATGAAAATGAACACACAACACCACAATATCTATGAGATGTAGCAAAAGCAGTTCTGAGAGGTAAGTTCATAGCACTACAGGCCTACCTCAAGAAACATGAAAAATTTCTAATAGACTATCTAACCTCATAACTTAAAGAACCAGAAAGCAAACAAAAGGAAAACCCTAAAGCAAGTAGAAGTAAGGAAAGGAAATAGTAAAGATCAGAGCAGAAATAAACAACATAGATACCAAAAAACTAAAAAAAAAAAACAAAAAAAAACCCAACCAATTCAAAGGATCAATGAAACAAGATTGATGGACCCTTAGCTAAACTTACCAAGAAACAAAGAGAGTGACCCAAATACACAAAATCAGAAATGAAAGAGGAGAAGTAACAATGGACACCACAGAAATACAAAGGATCATTAACAAATACGATGAACACGGCAACAAATTCGACAATAGAAAACTTGAACAGACCAATAACAACTAAGGAAATTGAAAATGTAATCAAGACTCTCCCAACAAACAAAAGCCCAGGCCTGGACGGCTTCATAGGGGAGTTTTACTGAACATTCAAAGAACTAACACCCATTCTCCTCAAACTATTCCAAAAATTCAAAAAGAAGGAAGGCTTCCAAACTTGTTTTATGAGGCCAACATAATGCTAATTCCAAAACCAGATAAAGCCACTACCAGAAAAAAGAACTTCAGGCCAATATCTCTGATGAACATAGGTGCCAAACTCCTGAACAAATACTAGCAAATAGGATCCAGCAATATATTAAAAAAATTATCCACCATGACCAAGTGGAATTCATCCCAGAGATGCAAGGCTGGTACAATATTTGCAAATCAATAAATGTGATACACCACATAAACCAAATGAAAGATAAAAACCATATGATCATATCAATAGATGCTGAAAAAGCATTTGACAAAATCCAGCTCCCCTCTCTGATAAAAACACTCAACAATGTGGGAATAAAGAGATCATATCTCAACATATAAAGGCCATATATGAAAAACCTACAGCCAACATCATACTCAGTGGGCAAAAGCTAACAGCATTTCCCTTAAGAACAGGAATAAGACAGGGATGTCCACTTTCGCCAGTCTTATTTAACATAGTACTGGAAGTCTTAGCCACAGCAGTCAGACATGAAGAAAAATTAAAGGGATCCAAATCAGAAAGGAGGAAGTGAAACTGTTATTTTTGCAGATGACATGATATTATATATAGAAAACCCTAAAGACTCCATCAAAAATCTACTAAACTTAATAAATGAATTTGGCCAAGTAGCAGGATACAAAATTAATGTCAAGAAGTCAACAGCATTCTTATACACTAATGATGAACTCACAGAAAGAGAAACTAAAGAAACAATCCCATTTACCATCACGCCAAAAAAATAAAGATACCTTGGAATAATCTTAACTAAAGAAGTAAAGGATCTATTTGCAGAAAACTACAGGACATTGAAAAAAGAAATAGAGGAAGATATAAAAAAGTGGAAGTACATACCTTGTTCATGGATTGGAAGAATTAACATCATAAAATGTCCATATTACCCAGAGCAATCTATAGATTCAATCAAATACCAACAGCATATTTTACAGAACTAGAACAAATACTTCAAAAGTTCAAATGGAACCAAAAAAGACCCCGAATAGCCACAATAATCTTGAAAAAGAAAAAACAAAGTAGGTGCGATCACAATACTGGATATCAGGTTATACTACAAAGCTACTGTAATCAAAACAGCCCAGTAGTGGCATAAGAGCAGGCATATAAATCAGTGTAACAGAATAGAGAACCCAAGAATGGACCGAAGACATTATACTTAATTAATATTTGACAAAGGTGGTAAGAGCATACAATAAAGTAAAGACAGCCTCTTTAATAAATAGTGATGGGAAAATTAGACAGCTACATGCAAAAAATGAAACTGGACCATCAACTTACACCATACACAAGAATAAACTTGAAATGGATAAAAGACTTACATATGACTCATGAATCCATAAAAATCCTAGAAGAAAATGTAGGCAATAAAATGTTAGACATCATACTCAGCAGAATTTTCACTGATACATCACCTAAGGCAACAGAAACAAAGGCGAAAATGAACACATGGGACTACATCAAGCTAAAAAGCTTCTGCACAGCTAAAGAAACAACCACCAAAATGGAAAGGGAACCCACTGTATGGGAGAGCATCATTGCCAATGATACATCAGATAAGGGGTTAATTTCCAAAATATATAGAGTGCTCATACAACTCAACAAAAGGAAGACAAAGAACCCAATAAAAAAATGGGCAGAGGAGCTAAATAGACACCTCTTCAAACAGGACATGCAAATTGCCAAGAGACATATGAAGAAATGCTCAACATCACTAATCATCAGAGAGATGCAAATTAAAACAACAATGAGGGATCACCTCACACCTGTCAGAATGGCCACCATCAACAAATCATCAAACAACAAGTGTTGGCGAGGATGTGGAGAAAAGGGGACTCTAGTACACTGCTGGTGGGAATGCAGACTGGTGCTGCCACTATAGAAAACAGTATGGTGTTTCCTCAAAAAATTAAAAATTGAATTGTCATTTGATCCAATGATCCCACTTGTAGGAACATATTCTAAGAAGCCTGAAACATCAATCGGAAAGAATTCATGTACCCCCATATTCATAGCAGCACTATTTACAATTGCTAAGATCTGGAAACAGCCCAAGTGTCCGTCAATAGATGAGTGGATAAAAAAGCTGTGGTACATATATACAATGGAATAGTATGCAGCTGCAAGAAAGAAAGATTTCTTATTCTTTGATACAACATGGAGGGACCTTGAGAGTATTATGCTAAGCCAAGTAAGCCAGTCAGAGAAAGACAAATACCACATGATCTTACTTATTTGTGGAATATAATGAACAAGGTGAGCTGATGAATGAAATAGACCCAGAGACATAGAAAGGAGGATCGTTCAGACAGACAAACCTCAGGGTAGGGGGGCTAGGGGATGGATGAGATGAACCAAAGAACTTATACGCATGTATGCATAACCAATGGACATAGACAAAAACACTGGGTTGAGGGGACGAGATGGGGAGGAGGGTGTCTAGGGAGGAGAAATAGAAACAACTGTAACAAAAATAAATTAATAAAAATTGGAAAAATTTATAAAAAGAAATGTTAATATTTTGGATCTACTGGGTTCAATAAAATATATTACTAAAATTAATTTCTGCTGTTCTTTTATTGTGTGTACTGGAACATTCCAATTTGCACATACAGCTGAAATTTCTTTCTTTTTTTAATTGTTTTTTCTTTATTGACTTAAGAGAGAGAAGAAGGGAGAGGGAGAGAGAGGGAGAAACATCCATGAGAAAGAACATCGATTGGCTGCCTCCTGCATGCCCCCTACTGGAGATTGGGCCCACAACCCGGGCATGTGCCCCAACCAGGAATTGAACCGGTGACCTCTTTGTACATGGGTTGATGCTCAACCACTGAGCCACACCAGCCGGGCTCAAATTTATTTCTGTTGACAGTGCTATTTAGAAGCTTCACGCAGGTCTGACCTAAGGCCCCTCATCACGCTGAGGCTCTTTCAACGTTGAACTGAAGTTTGGACAGTCTGACAGGGTAGAATAAAATATTCTTTCTGCTTGTTTCATTTTCCTTATGAAAAATTGGTTGTTTTTGTGTATGCCTAGAGAATTTCAAGAACCCATGTGGTCCGGCGGATTATATTTTAACATTAAAAATCAAGAATGTATCTGTGCAGATGACTGGGAGCCTTCCCTGAGCCTCCCATCGTGGCGATGCGCCACACTTTCTCTTTCTCTCTCTTTACTGAAATCGCTGCAACAGACTTCTAGAGGTCCACTCTGCCACTAATTCACATCTGGTGTTGAGGAAAACATTTTTTCAAAAGATATTTTTGTTTGTTTTACTTCTTCCTTAGGAACATTGTTTAGGAAGTTTGTCTTAAATGACTAGGAGCCTAAAAGCTCTTGATCAATTTGGACTCAATGTGGAAAGTACCTGTAGATTCCTAACAAAAGTGTGTGTGACTTTGCCCTCAGTGTGGGCGGGCACTATGAGTGGAAAAGGTTGTTTTTTTTTCTGGGTTAGTTCCAATTTCCCATAATATTATTTTTAGAAATGGTTGATGCTAAGAAGATATATGTATGAGGAACTCCTGTCTCTGGCAATGTGATGAACTAAGGCGACCTGAAACCTTCTGCTGCAGATGCCTAGAAGAAGTAAATAAAACTATAACAAATAATCTTTGAAATGTCTCAAAAAGGAAAAAGAAAAAGAATGCGAGAAAAGAAAGGGAACTAAAAATTCTGAGTGATGAGATTTGATATGAACAGACGCTGTGAGGTTGTGGGTGGGGTGGGAAGTGCAGTTTGGTTTGTTAACCCTCCTGCACAGGTGGAGCTGTGGGTCTGTGTGAGGCATCTGGGGATGAGGAGTCCTAATATAACGCCAGAATTTGGGAGGCCTTCATTCTCAGTTAAAGGGTGAATCAGAACAGGAAAATAAAGTTTGTTTGCATCGCTTGCTGAGTAGGAAAAATAAGTCTCTTCTGAGATTTCTAAAACCCAAGTTTAAACATCACAGGTTTGGAGTTTCAATTTTACTAGTCTTGTGGCCAGAATTTTGGACCAACCCAAGAATTATTAGTATGAGATCCCTTCTGGTATGCTGATAGCACTAGGGTTGTGTCAGAGCCAAACCCAAAATCACTCAGTAAGGATGCATCCACATGACAATCCACAGACAAAGAAGTCCAAGTTAAAATGAGTCCACAAAAATTATAAAACTATTGAAATAATTCACCATAGATAAGAATCAGCAGACATAGACACTAGATTTAGAATTCTCAAGAACTTAAGATATTAGATTACTGAGGGGGAACACAGATTAGTACAGTACTCCCTCGTTATCCACAGGAGATATGTTCCAGGACCTCCAGTGGGTGCCTAGAACCATGAATAGTATTAAACACTATATATGTTATGTTTTTTCCCTATACATACATTCACTTTACAGTTTCTCTGGCCTGTCCGTATTGCCAACGTCACTGCTCTTGCACTTTGGGCCATTATTAGGTAAAATAGAGTTACTTGAACCCAAGCAATGCAATACTGTGATGATCTGATAACTGAAAAGGCTACTCAGTAGTGTACACATATCCAGTAGTGTGGATATGCTGGACAAGGGGGCGATTTATGTCCCAGGTGGGATAGAGCAGAACAGTGCGAAATTTCATCATGTGGGTAAGAATGGCGTGCAATTTAAAACTTATGAATTGTTTTTGGAATTTTCCATTTACTATTTCCAGACCACAGCTGATCATGAGTAACTGAAACTGTGAAAAGGAAAATCACATATGAAAAAACATACTGTATGTTTAAAAAAAAATAAAAGACATGAAAAAGCAAGTGGTGTCCTAAGCAAAGAACCTGAGTGAGTTCTGGAATCTGAATTCAGTTCTAGAATAGAAAGATATAGCCATGTAATATAAAACTCTTTGTATATGTTAAATAACAATTATGACAATTATGAAGACAGAATTAATGAAATGCCTAATATATTAAAAATTACTCAGAATGCAACAAAAAGAGATAAAAAGATGAAAGACATAAAGGCAAAGTTTATAGACAGAGAATAAAATAAGAAGGTATGCTATGTCTAATAGAAATTATAGAAAAAAAATAAAACGGGGCATACAATATTAAAATGGTAGAGATTTTTACCAGAATTGAAGAACAATGAGCTTCAGATTGAAAAAATTCAGTCTCATGTAGGCTAAATAAAAATGAATTCACATATAGAAACATATTAGTAAAATTGCATTGTACTAAAATCAAAGAGAAAATCTTAAAGCAACAAGGGACTGAAGGTTGCCTATAAAGAAACAATTGCAAACTGTTAACAGACTGTACAAGAGGAGCAATAGAATAAACAAGAGGAGTCAATGGAATAATAAGTTTAAAGAGCTAAGAGAAAATCCAAAATTCTATACCCCCAAAATGTGTGAGTAAAATGAGCCTATTGCCCTGGCCAGTTTGGCTCAGCGGTTAGAGCGTCGGCCTGCGGTCCGGAGAGACCCGGGTTCGGTTCCCGCTAAGGGCACGTACTTCGGTTGCAGTTTGTCCCCGGCCCTGGTTGGTCGTGCGGGTGGCAGCCACTCGATGTGTCCCTTTCACATCGATGTTTCTCTCTCTCTCTCCCTTCCTCTCTCTCCCTCCCACTCCATCTGTACAAAAAATGGAAAAATATCCTCAGGTGAGGATAAAAAAAATAATAATAATAAAATGAGCCTATTTATCAGACAAAAACTGAGAGATTTATAACCTATAAACCTTAACACAATGAACAAATTTAGAGAAAAGAAATTGAATCCAAAAGTTAGAAGTGATATATAAGAGCAATGATGAGTAAATAATTGAAAAACATGTTATAAACCGTCTCTCCCACAATGACAATAAAAACAAAAACAATAATAGCATGACTAGGGGAATAAAAATAAGGTAAAACTAATACTATAAACAATATTGTAGATAATGGAAGGGGATAATCATAATCATAGCTAAGATAGTCTAAAATCTTTGCATTGTTTTGGCAGAGAGTAGAAATGTTAGAGTCCCCCTTTTTTGAAAAATTACACATTTAAAATATAACCATTAAAACATTAAAAATAGAATATGTAAATTCCAACTAGGTAGAGGGAGGAAATAAGGAATTAAAAATGTAGTTTATAATAAAAAAGGAAGAATAGAAGAAAATAAAAGAAAAAAAGCATGTTTAAGTAGAAAACAAAATAATAAAAATATGTTAAAACTAAATAATAATTACAAAAACGTGGAACTAAAAGATAAAACATATCTATTAAATCAGATATTCTTAGGTTAGATTAAGATGAAAGAAAATCACCTAATCCAGCTATCCACTGTATATAAGATACATACACAAAAACCTTGATGATAAAGAACTGTTAAAGAACGAAGCGTGAAAAAATATCTCAGACAAACGCTAACCAAAACAAAGCTGGTTCAGCAATATTATCAGACAAAATGTACTTTCAGACAAAAGCATTATTTGAGATAAATAAAAATTACTATTATTCAAAGACAAAGGGAACAATATACCAAAAAGCAGAATATTCCTGAATTTGTAGGCAACTAATAAAATATCACCAAAAAACAGAAAGCAAATATTTATATAGTTATAGGAAGATATAAATAAATTCACATATAAATAAATTGTAATGTCCTCTTTTAGAAACTGGCAGATCAAGTGCACAAACAATAAATAAATATATGAAAGATTAGAATTGTATACACAGAACCATGAATTTAACATTTGGAGAATTCACATTATTTTTAGGCACATGTGAAACATTTACAATAAACTGAATATTTAATAAGCTATAAAGAAGTCTCAAAATGCTAAGAAACTGATATTATACAGATATCTGATGATAATGATATTGTCATCTTAATACAATTAAATTAGAAATTGGTAAAAGAAAGATACTAACCACCCTATGCATTTAGAATAATAAAAACCACACTTTTATATGATTTGGTTGAGATAGAAGTCAGAATGGAAATTGAAACATCTTTAGAAATGAATGACAACACACTTTCAACATGTCAAAACTTTGAGACTATAGATTCAGTAGTATTTAGAGAAAAAAATCTTATCCTAAATGCACATAATTTAAAAAAAGAATAGAGAAATTCACAAGGAAGGTAGACATATAATTCAAAAAGTTAGAAAAATAAGAACAGAGTAAGTGCAAACAATAAAATAATAAAGATAAGAGAAGAAATTAAAGAAATAGAAAATTAACCATAGAGTAGACCAACTCTACCAAAAATAATTTCTTAGAAGGAAAAAAAAACAATTAAATTTGAAAATCTTTAAGATTAGCAAAGACACAAAGATGACATTAGAAATTTTAAAAAGCTTTAACTATAGTGCCTATATAGACTTTTAAAAACGTATAAGATGATCTATGCCAATAAATAAAAAACTTAGTGGAAATAGACAATAGCCAAAATTATAGTTTTGTAAAACCTACTCAAGGAGACACAAAATCAAGGTAGTCCTATGACTTTTTTTTAATCCTCACTGAGCATATGTTTATGGATTTCAGAGAGAGAGAGAGAGAGAGAGAGACATTGATCAGTTGCCTCCCATATGCACCTCGACCGGGATCAAGAGCAAACCCAAAACTTTTTTGGTGTATACTGGATGATGCCGACCAATGGAGCCACCCAGCTGGAGCAGGCCTACAGTTTTTTAAATTAATTAATCAATTTATTTATTTAATCCTCCCTCGAGGATATTTTTCTCTTTATCTTCAGATAGAGCGGGAGGGAGAGAGAGGAAAAGAAAGGGAGAGAAAGAGAGAAACATCGATGTGAAAGGGATACATCAACTGGTTGCCTCCCACACGACCCCGACCAGGGCCGGGGACCAACTGCAACTGAGGTACATGCCCTTAGCCAGAATCGAACCCGTCACTCACTGGTTTGCAGGCCAATGCTCTACCGCTGAGCCAAACTGCCCAGGGTAGGCCTACGATTTTTTAAAAATTGAGTGGATAATAAATATATATTTTCCTGAAAACACTAGGCCAAACTATTTCATTAGTTATTTCTATCAAATATTAAAGAACTAATAATTTTTCTTATACAATGTTTTCCAGAGAATAAAAAAAAAGTCAAGCTCCTCAATCTTGTTGTAAATATTGGGCTAGGGTATTATCAAAATGAAAATTATATATCATTCTCACTCATCAATATAGAAGAAAATATCCTAAATGAAACACTAGCATTGCAAATCAAGGAACTGACAAATAAGCTAATATTAATGATCTAACATAAATGATAATAAATCAAACGAACAGATTAAAGAAGAAACTATCTGATCATCTTAAAAGATGTAAAAAACATTTGTTAAAATTCAACAGCCATCCAAGACTGAAACGGCCACAAACTCAAATGGAAGGTAACTTTCTCTGGAGTCCGCAATGGGACCCGTTGGTGACAGGACATGGGTGTGTGCGGTCACGGCACCTGCAGGGACTGGGGGTCCTTACCAGAGCAACAAGGCCAGACACTGGGCTACAAACACACAACGGTTGGGATGGAAGATGCAAACCGTTATTTTTTTTTTGCAGAAAACACAAATGTCCATATGGAAAATGCAAGAAAGTCTACAACTAAACTGTGGGTACTATTAAGAACATTTGGCAGAGTTGATATATGGAGAAATCAATAGCATTCTTAAACAGCAATACCAAATGATTGACAATGCCATTTTGGAAAAGATAACATATGTAATGTTACCCCAAACTGTAAGAGGTTACCGGGAGTACAACTATAAAAATATGACACCTCCAAGGAGAAAATTAAAAACTTTTACTGTATGACATAAAGGATGATGTAAATAAATGTTGAATCATACCACAATCTTTGATGAGAAGACAATATTACCATGTTTTTAATTCTCCTCAAACTATATGTGAACTCAATGCATCTCTCTGATGATTAGAGATGTTGAGCATTTTTTCACATGTCTCTTGGCCATACGTATGTTCTATTTGGAGAAGTATCTGTTCAGGTTCTCTGCCCATTTTTTAATTAGATTGTTTTTCTTCCTTTTGTTGAGTTGTATGAGTACTCTATATATTTTGGATATTAACCCTTTATCTGATGTATCATTAGCAAATATGTTCTCCCAGAGAGTGGGTTCCATTTTTATTTTGATGCTGGTTTCTTTTGCCATGCAGAAGCTTTTTAGTTTGATGTAGTCCCATTTATTAACTTTCTCCTTTGTCTCCCTTGCCCTAGGTGATGTATCAGTGAAAATTTTGCTACGTATAATGTCTGAGATTTTTCTGCCTACTTTTCCTTTCAGGATTTTTATGGTTTGACCAGTTACATTTAAGTCTTTTATCCATTTTGAGTTTATTCTTGTGTATGGTGTAAGTTGGTGGTTTAGTTTCATTTTTTTGCATGTAGCTGTTCAATTTTCTCAGCACCATTTATTGAAAAGATTGTCTTTTCTCCATTGTATGCTCTTGCTTCCTTTGTCAAATATTAATTGTGCATATTTTCTTGGATTGATATCTGGGTTCTCTGTTCTGTTCCGTCAATCTATATGCCTGTTCTTATGCCAGTACCAGGCTGTTTTGATTATGAGGGCTTTGTAGAATAACTTGATATCAGGTATTGTGATCCCTTCCACTTTGTTCTTCTTTTTCAAGGTTGCTGTGGCTATTCAGCCACATGGTTTCATACAAACTTTTGGAATATTTGTTCTAGATCTGTGAAATATGCCATTGATACTTTAATGGGGATTGCATTGAATCTCTAGATTGGTTTGGGTAGTATGGACATTTTAACATGGTATATGTTTCTACTTTTTTATATCTTCCTCTATTTCTTTGTTCAATGTATGTCCTGTAGTTTTCTGAGAACAGGTCTTTTACCTTTTTGGTTAAGTTTACTCCTAGATATTTTATTTATTTTTGTTGTAATGTTAAATGGGATTTTCCCCCTTTCTAAGTATTCATTATTGGTGTATAAGAATGCCATTGATTTCTGGATGCTAATTTTGTATTCTGTTATTTTGCCAAATTTGTTTATTAAATTTAATAGATTTTTGATGGAGTCTTTAGGCTTTTCTATGTACAATATCATGTCATCTGCAAATAATGACAGTTTCAGTTAATCCTTTTCGATTTGGGTCCCTTTTATATTTTCTTCTTGTCTAATTTCTGTGGCTAAAATTCTAGTACTATGTTGAATAAGAGTGGCAAAAGTGGACATCCCTGTCTGGTTCCTGTTCTTAAGGGAAATGCTTTCAGTTTATGCCCACTGAGTATGATGTTGGCTGTATGTTTTTCATATATGGCCTTTATTACATTGAGATATGATCCCTTTATTCCCACATTGCTGAACGTTTTTATGAGAAATGGGTGCTGGATTTTGTCAACTGCTTTTTTCAGCATCTATTGATATGATCATATGGTTTTATCTTTCATTTTGTTTATGTAGTGTATTACATTTATTGATTTGCAAATATTGTACCAACCTTGCATCCATGGAATGAATCCAACCTGGTCATGGCGAATAATTTTTTTAATGTATTGCTAGATTTGATTTGCTAGCATTTTGCTAAGGATTTTGGCATCTATATTCATCAAGGATATTGGCCTGTAGTTTTCTTTCTTTGTAGTGTCTTTATCTGGTTTTGGAATTATGATAATACTGGCCTCATAAAACCAGTTTGTAAGTCTTCCTTCTTCTTGAATATTTTGGAATAGTTGGAGGAAAATGGGTGTTAGTTCTTCTTTGAATATTTGGTAAAACTCCCCTGTGAAGCTGTTCAGACCTGGGCTTTTGTTTGCTGGGAGTTTATTGATTACATCTTTAATTTCTTTAGTTGTAATTGGTCTGTTCAAGTTTTCTCTCTCTTTTGGTTCAGTTTTAAGAGACTGTGATTTTAGAAATTTGTCCATTTCACCTAGACTGTCCAATTTGTTGATACATAATTGTTCATAGTATTTTTTAACAATCCTTTGTATTTCTGTGGTGTAAATTGTTACTTCTCTTCTTTAATTTCTGATTTTGTGTATTTGGGTTCTCTCTCGTTGTTTCTTAGTGAGTCTGGCCAAAGGTTCATCAATCTTGTTTATCTTTTCAAAGAAGCAGCTCTTTGTTTCATTGATCTTTTAAAATGCTTTTTTAGTCTCTATGTCATTTATTTCTGCTCTGGCCTTTACTATTTCTTTCCTTATACTTGCTCTGGGTTTTTCTTTTTGTTTACTTTATAGTTCTTTAAGATGTAGGGTTAGATAATTTATTAGAAATTTTTCTGGTTTCTTGAGGTAGGCCTGTAATTCCCTCAGGACTGTTTTCTCTGGGTCCCATAGATTTTATGCTGTTGTGTGTTCATTTTTTATTGGTTTCCAGGAAGTTTTTAATTTCTTCCTTGATCTTGTTGGTAACCCATTCATTGTTTAATAACATGCTATTTAGCCTCCATTTGTTTGAATGTTTTTGAGTGTTTTTATTGTAATTAATTTCTAGTTTTATGCCATTGTCATCTGAGAAGATGCTTTATATGATTTCCAACTTCTTGAACTTGTAGAGACTTAGTTTGTGTCCTAACATGTGGTCTATCTTTGAGAATGTCATGTGTGCACTTCAGAAGAATGTGTATTTTGCAGTTTGGGGAATAATTCTCTGTAACTATTTGTTAAATCCATTTGACCCAGTGCACCATTTAGAGTCTCTGTTTTCTTGTTAATTTTTTGTCTAGAGAATCTATCCAGTGATGTCATAGGGATGTTGAAGTCCCCTGCTATGATTGTATTGCTGTTGATTTCTCCTTTGAAGTCCTTCAAAAGTTTTAAAGTAGATTTTGGTGGTTCTATATTGGGTGCATATATGTTTACCAAGGTTATATTCTCCTGTTGGATAGATCCTTTCAATATTATATAGTGGCCTTCTTTGTCTCTAGTTATGGCCCTCATTTTAAGTCTATTTTATCAGATATGAGTATTGCTATCCCATTTTCCTTTTTTAGTTTTCATCTGCTTGGAATTTTTTTTCCATCCCTTCACTTCCCACCTGTGTGATTCTTTGTTGTGGGGTGGGTCTCTTGTAAGCAACGTATATATGAGTCATGCTTTCTTATCCATTGAGTTACTCTGTGTCTTTTGGTTAGAGCCATTAATCCATTTGTATTTAAGGTTATTATTGATAACTACTTATTTATTGCCATTTTTATTTATTATGGTTATTTTACTCTTCCTATTTCTTTTGCTCACTAGAGCAGTCCTTTTAACATTTTTTGCAGTGCTAGTTTGGTGCTAATATATTCCCTCAGCCTTTTCTTTTCTGGGAAGCTTTTTATTTCTTCCATTTTGAATAATAATCTTGCTAGATAGAGCAGTCTTGGACTCAGATCTTTGTTTTTTATTACCATGATTATTTCACACCATTTCCTTCTGGCCTGTAGTATTTCTTTTGAGAAGTCAGTTAATAGCCTTATGGAGGCTCCTTTGTAGGTAACCTGTTGCTTTTCTCTATTGCATTTAGAATTCTCTCTTTGTCTTTACTTTTTGGTGTTTTAATTATGATGTGTCTTGGTGTGGACCTCTTTGGATTTTTCTTACTTGGGGCTCTCTATGCTTCCTGAACTTGTATGCCTTTTTCCTTCACCAAGTTAGTTTTTTGTCACTATTTCTTCAAATATATTCTCTAACCCTTGCTCATTTTCTTCTCCTTCTGGAACTCCTATGATGCGAATGTTACATTTCATGTTGTCCCACAGTTCTCTTTTTTTTTTTTTTTTTTTTTTTTTTAAATCCTCATCTGAGGACATTTTTCCATTTTTTGTTCAGACAGAGTAGGAGGGAGAGAGAGGAAGAGAGAGAGAGGGAAACATCGATGTGAAAGGGACACATCGAGTGGCTGCCACCCGCACGACCAACCAGGGCCGGGCCCACAGTTCTCTTAAACTGTCCTGTTTTTTTAATTGTTTTTTTTTTTTTTTGGTTCTTTGATTGGGTGATTTTTTTTCTGCCCTGTCTTCTAATTCACTTATCCAGTCCTCAGAGTCCTCTAATCTGCTGGTTATTTTCTCCAGTGTTTTCTTTATTTCTGTTATGTCATTCTTAATTTCTGCTTGGTGGTTTTTCATTTCCAATTGGTTGATTTTCATTGTTTTTATATCTTTACTCATGCTGTTGAGCTTCCTTATAATCATTACTCTGAACTCCACCTCTGATAACTTGCTTAATTCCATTTTATTTATCCTCTCTTCTATAGAATTCTCTTGTTCTTTCATTTGAGATTTGTTTCTTTGTTTCATCAGTTTGGCTCTCTCAGCAGGGTTTGGAGCCTGCCAAATTTTCCCTGTGAGTGTTAGTGTTCTGCTGATTGTGGCTCCCTCTGCTGGGTTTGGATGACTATGGAAGAGACCATGCTAAACACCAATGTCTAGTCTTACTTTCCTGGGTATAGTCTCAGGCCAAGCAAAAAATCAATTATCCTAGAGCTTTTGCCTGTAGGCTGACTACTAGCCTCAGTTATTTAATGAGCCTCAGGTTTTAGCCCTCAGCTGAGTGAAAATTCCATCATGTGGATAGGGTAAGAGAATTTCCAGCAGGTAGGGCACTTGTTTTCCTCTGGGTTAAAGTTGCTTTGATAAGAAACTGGTTTCTGCAGTGTGGGTTATTGGCTCAGCACAGGGGTCCAGACCTCGACCTTCATAGCTCAGTCCCTAGAGCAATGACCCCCAACATTGAGAGCCAGTTACAAAGCTCAATGCTGTCAGAAACTTTTCTCTGCCTACTATCTGGAAGGTAGCCTCTGGCTGTTAATGAGTCTCGGGTTGCAATTCTCTGCTTTGGTGAATTTCTCAGCCAGGTGTTACATGAGCACCTTTCCCTGTTCTGCTACTGTGTGCTGGGGATCTGGCTTTGGGTTTTAACCCCCAACTTTTCAGAGGGAATTGCTCACAGCTAAGACAGCCCTCAGCTGCAGCCTGTGGGCATCCTGCCAGCCCTCTCATGCCTCTGCAGCTCCTACCAGTCTCGATTTGGGGTCCTCTTTAGGTCCCTGGTTCTATCACATATTCTTTATGCACTTATTCATTGGTGGACACTTGGGTTGTTTCCATAACTTGGCTATTGTGAATAGTGCTGCAGTAAATTACAGTGAATAGGGAGCTATATATATTTTCATAAAAAATCAAATTTTTAGGGAAATGCAAATCAAAATTATTAGGGAAATGCAAATCAAAACCACCATGAGATATCACCTCATATCTGTTAAAATGGCTATTAGCAAAAAGACAAAAAATAAGTGTTGGAGTTGTTGTGGAAAAAAAAGAACCCTTATGCACTGTTGGTGGGATGCAGGCATTATGGAAAACATGGAGGTTCCTCAAAAAATTAAACATAGAGCTACCATATGATCCAACAATTTTTCTTTTGGGTGTATAGCTAAAGAATAAGCTCTTAATTTGGTTTGATATGAGACAAAAATAGACACAGTATGTGTAAAAGGACAACCCAAGGGTATAGGGCTAGTTGACCTCGGGATTACACTAAACTCTTTGGAACTTACTTGGCAATTAGGGAGATCTGCATAAGTTTTTAGCAGGGTGAATCCAACCAAAACAGTATGATGGGAACTAACTGACAAGCACTGGAAATGAAAGGTGGAACGTTCGAAAGCAGGGAGACCAGTTAGATGACTGCTAGCTGTATTAGTATAACACCAAATAAAATTCAATCAGAAGCATAGGGTGTGGCCATAAAAACAAACAAACAAACAAACAAACAAACCCAGAAAAGATAGATGAGAAAGGCATAATCACAGAAAAATCAACATCACTTGATAATTGAGTGGATGTTTGGGAAAGAGTAAAGCAAGTTAGAGGTAACTCTGAAGTTACAGTCTGGGTGACTGGGAGAATGATGTCATTAGGAAGAAAAGGAAAGCTACAATAAATAACAGGCTTCAGGGGGGAAACAAAATTCAATTTCAGACAAGTTGAATTCAAGATGATGAATAAGAAACTGTATCACTTAGGATTCTTAGTTGGAAGCAACCAAAATCAACTATAATTTAAGTGGCAAAAGAACATTGTAAAGAGAGCTTGGGTAGTTTGCAGAGTCTTCAGGAGAGCTATAGAACCAGGCTTAGAGGTCCCCACCCTGGAATAATGCCCCTAACCAAGAGGTCAGCCCTGACACTGTCTCGGAGCCCTGGACACTGTGAGCAGCTAACACTGAACTCTGCTTTCCTTAGCCTCTGGGACACTGCTTCAGCCATGAGTGCTCCCAGGCCTCTTGGTCCCTGCCTCCCTACATCATTAGCTCCTGGTTCAAGAGGCAGGCCACTGAATTGGCAGAGGCCACACGGCCACACCTAGCTGCAAGCGTAGCTGGAAGAGTGAGCATCTGGCTTTTTCAGCTTTGCAGTGGGATGCAGCCTCTGTCTCCCACTAAAATTCATTAGGTCCTGGAAGTCTCCCAATGTAGGAAAGGGGCTCAGATGCCAGGCGGCCAAAAGAACGTTCAAATATAAGTACCTATCAGGGCTTCAGAAGTTTTGGACTGGAGCTCAGGGGAGAAGCTGGGGTTGGTGATATAGCTCTGGAAAGGGATGTTCCCCAAACTGAAGGTTTAAGGGATGGATGATGGGGGAAGAAGATGTCTAACAACTAAATTTGGAGAAAATGGTATCTAGGTGGCAGGGGCAGTGAAATAAGGGGCATCAGATGAGTTTCAGAAGAGTCAGCAAGAGAGGAGAGAGCTTCTGTGGAGTAGAGTGGGGTGAGCAAGTGTGGCATAAGTCATCAATCCCAGGAATTGTCAAAAGTTTAGGAATTAGAAGGTCAGCATTTGCCCTGGCTGGTGTGACCTGGGTGGGTATCATCCCATGCACTGAAAGGTTGCTAGGTCAGTTCCTGGTCAGGGTATATGCCCAGGTTGTAGCCCAATCCCCAGCAGGGGGCGGGCAGGAAGCAGCCAATCCATGCTATGCTCTCATGTCGACGGTTCTCTTTCTCTTTCCCTCTCCTTCCCTATCTTTCTAAAAATTAATCAACTATCCTTGAAACAAGAGGTCAGCGTTGGCCATCCCAGGCATTCGAAGCGGTCCCAGGGAAGTACTGAGTGGGTGGTGAAGAAGGAAGGCGGGACATGTGGCCCACCATTTCTAAGCATGATAGAGAACAGTAACCAGACAGCACACCTCATTTGATTGCACTTTGCTTATTGGGCTTCTCAGAGATTGCATTTTAAAAACAAATGGCAGGGAAGACCCTTCACCAGCAAAAAGACTACAGTTTGCTGAAGGCTCCGATGATGCATTTTTTAGCAGCCAAGTATTTTTTCTTTAAGCTTTGTGCATTTTTAGACATAATGCTATTGCACTTTTAACAAACTATGGTGTAGTGTAAGCATAACTTTTATGTGCAAAAAATTACATCCAAAAATTTTGTGTGACTCATTTGATTGTGATATTCACCTCATTGCAGAGGGCTGGAACTGAGCCTGTGATATCTCTGAGGTGCGCCTGTGTAATTGCGGGCAGTGCTCTTTGTACTGTAAAATTATTCACATGCTCCACTATTTGCCCCTTATGGAGAGCTCGGCTCTAGAGTGCTGTTTAGCAATTAGCTTTATGCATTTTCTTGAATACTTAATGTTTTCTGACCAGAGCCTGGCCAGTGAGGGGCAAGCTTTATCAATATTTGAAGTTAAGTATAGAAGGTCTGCATTAGTTTCTGCTGCTGCCTGCTTGACAGTGGACCACAATCATGGCGCGGGTTTTACATGAGGGAGGCCTGACATGCAGATGGGCAGATGAACTTCAGGTCAAGAATAAACTAGTTCTCCTAAATTCTGGTTGAGTCAGGAATTTTATTTGCATTTAATCAACATAAGGCAACTAGTTGTGCTCTCTGGTTAGTGTCAGAAAGGAGTGGAGGTTTGGGGACAGATTCAAATCCTCAGGGATTGACTGTTCTGCAGGAGTGGGATCTGGCTGGGTCTGAGGTTGGGTCAGGGCATGAAGGCCAGAGCATGAAAGAGTGCCTTCGGGCCAGGTATAGTTGGCTCCCAGTTGGGAACCACAGTATGACTCCATTGCTTACACATTCTTCCACTCTCTGCAGTAAAAACTTAGACTGTAGCAGTATCAAAACATAGTCAATTCCCACTACTAGGAATATATCCTAAGAATCCTAAAACACCAATCAGAAAGAACATATGCACCCTTATGTTCATAGCAGTGCTATTTATAATAGCTGAGATCTGGAAACAGCCCAAGTGTCCATCAGTAGATGAGTGGATAAAAAAACTGTAGTACATTCACACAATGGAATACAATGCAGCTATAAAAAAGAAGGAACTTTTACACTTTGAGACAGCATGGACAGACCTGGAGAGTATTATGCTAAGCGAAATAAGCCAGTCAGAGAAAGACAAGTATCACATGATCTCACTTATATGTGGAATATAATGAACAAAATAAATCCAAAGACATGGAAGCATGCAACAGATGATGGATCTGAGAGGGAAGGGGGGAGGGGTAACCGGAAGAGATAAACCAAAGAACTTATTTGCATAACCAATGAACACAGCAACAGTGTAGTGAAGGCAAGGAATGGAGAGGAGGGGGTCAATAGGGAAAAAAGGGGGAACATTAGTATACTTTCAACAATAAAGATAAATTTAAAAAAAAACAACCATAGTCCAAAGAGACTACAGCTTAACTATCAGTATAGATCCCCTGAAAGGATGGATTGGCAGTTGGTGTTTGTTTTAAGAGGGCCTCAAACAAGACCTTGGTAAATTCTGAGTTTTGAAAGGTGTTAAAGGGTGGGAACAGGGTTATCAGCGAAGTTGGAGAGGCAGGGTGTCCTGGGAGGTGTGTAACAGTCATGGCCTGTGAGTGAGCTGTCTTGAAGGCTGATTTGTTGATGTTTGGGAAGTGAGCTTTACTGACGAATATGAACAAATTCCACATTGCTATGAGTAGCTATTAATGGTTACCTGATCCCCCCTAGTGAAAGTGATCTTTCTCTCTTTTAAAATTCTGAACTCTAAACCTCTCTCTTGCTTCTTATAGATCTTATTGGTTTTCAACAAAGCCATTACATGTCATAGCCCAGCCAGTGCACTTTATTTACTGGGAAGCACCATATAAATATTAGTTACTTATATGTATAGTATAAAAAGATATAAAAATAGAACAGTCTCAATTTCCCAGATTCCACAGGCTTTGACACCAACCAAACGCACATTTCAAAGTGACGCCTGTGGGTTTGTTCAAGGAGAATTCTGAAAATGAGTTTTGTGACTATTCGCTCATCCCTCACCTTCCAGGCCGTACAACGGAAAGCTGAGAACCCAGGGAAGGAGGTTCCAGACGAGCAAGCAGCCTCTTTTGGGGAGAGCTGCTGGAAGGCGGTGGCGTTTCCCCTCCCAGGAGCTGCGGGAGGTGTCCTTCAGGAGGAGCGGCCTCTGTCTCCGGAGCACGAAGGACCCGGAGACTGCCGATTTGTCCTCCCCTGGGAGGGCCAAGGTGGTGCAGGACTCCGCCTGCCCATCTGGGGAATGAACATCACTCCCAGAGATGGTGGCCTGAAGGTGCACGCTTTGCCTGGGGACTAAGTGGTGGGGGATGACAGTCTAGGGGCAGTTCTGCAATTTTCCCCCAAGAGAATCACCTGCAGTGGTGAGGATGACCCCAAAGGAGCGGCACTAACGGACACCAGAGGCTGAGTGAAAAACCCCAAGTGGCCAGGCTGTGCCCACATGCAGGAGGTTGGAGTTGGAGGGCTCCCATGGGGGTGCTCAATAGCTTCCATCCCAATCAAGTCAGACCCTGCTCAGTCCTGCCCTTCCTCCCTCCCCTGCCTCCCCACCCCTCCCCACACCGCCGCTTGGTGACCTGGGAGGAAAGACAGAAGAACTTGGCTGCAGATGAAAGAGGTGACTGGCCTCCCGGCCCGCTTCCTTACCCACTTCCTCCTTGACGCGAGGCCGAGCTGGGAGGAAGATGAGAACAGTGTACGTGATTTTGCACTGAAATGAGACTATTCCTAGGACTAAAATGGGCCACAATCTTTCTGTTCTCTGAGAGGGATGGGAGAAATCATGTGTCCTGCAGGAGATTTCACGGGGGCCTGGGGACGCGCTGGCCCACAGTGGATTTGACCTGTCTCTAGAGGGGCAGAGGGCGGAAAGAATGACGTTTTCTGTCTGAACCCCGTAAGTGCCACTGGATCAAAGACAAAGACTCCTCCAGGGCAGGGGAGATGTCAGGTCCACCTTCTCATCCCTGTAGTGCTAAGAATGTGCAGTTCTTGAGTGGAAGCCTCCTTGTTGGAAGCTGAGGCTTTGCCTGAAGCGAAGGTTCTCGAATGGAGTGTGCACAGCAGAACGGGCCGCAGGGCTTGGGGAACAGATCGCCTGGCCCCCGTCCGGATGGCGGATTCTGGAGGTCTGGTGGGTTTGGGGAGGGAGCTTTTTCTTATGGACGAGTCCCAGGGGAAGACGACTGGGCTGGGCAGGGGACCAGGCTTTGAAAGTACTGATCTAAACGAAGTAGGTAAGAGAGGGCAGGGCTAGTCATCAGCAAATTTATCCATTCATTTTTTCCATGAATTAATTCAACAAACATTTACTAAGGACCGTTGTGTGCTGCGTGTCAGCCCTGGCTGGGCCTGTGATTACCCAGCCATCTAATGTGTCCAGGGAGGCTGCCGCATTTCCACCAGGCGGGAGGAACCGAGAAGCCGGATTCAGAGAAACACTCCTCTCTCGCTCTCGCATCCGATGCTTTCGCTTTCCTTTGCCTAGTTCCGGCTGGAATCGGAGCCCTGCTTTATATTTAATAGAGGCTCTTGTTCCCCCTCATACAATATATTGATTCTTATAATTGGGCCTTTTTGCTTTTTCCCAAACTACATTACCTTCATTAACAGCTAGCTTAAAATGCCATTATAAAACCAGACGGGTCTTAGTGGAAGAGAAAAAGGAAATGAACCTCTCAGAGCTCCGACTCTTCCAGTAAGGAGGTCCGCGCATGGGGAAGTCGGCAGGGTCTGCTGTTCTGCCTCTTATTGGCTACAATCCCCAGAGCCCTCCAGCGGACAGGCCAGCAGCTTGCCAGCTCTGCCTGCGCCCAGGAATGTCAGAATGTGGTGTTGGGGGCCCTGAGTCTTTTATTCCGCTCTGCTCTCACGGTACCTATGTCCTGCGAGCCATGCGTATGCATTTGTGTGCCTTCCTGAGCCTTGGCCACCGCGCTGGGAACTCAAGAGGGCTACACGCCCTGTGGAAACCCCCAGATTAGCAACTCAGACCTCGTTTTAGTAGCTTTCTCTTTATTCAATGTCCTTGGGCTTACTTGGCCCAGGGCATTTTGGTCATTGCAGTACTCCCAAGTTGTGATTTTGACATTTTGATTAGTATGAGGGAGATTTTAAACATATGTAGGTACTTTTATTTGAAAGTTGTTTGTTTGTTTGTTTTCCATTTTTCACTATTTCCAGGCCGGCACCGTGAGGAAAGAAGAGAAAGAATTAAAGGAAAGAAGTTCTGCCAAAGGCCAGCTCCTCACAAAGCTCCTCTGGGTGACAGAATGATCGCCAGGGGCTGGCACAGCTCTGCACCTGGCCAGGGCTGGTGTGTGTGTTTCGGTTGAATTCAATCCGACCCAGGTTTACTGAGGGCCCATCATGGGTAAGTGAGCATGGCACACCTTGGTCGGGCAGCAGGATGGGCATTCAGTGGTGAAAAAATCATAATCTTTGCTCGCTAGGAGCTCAAAGAGGTTGGTGATGGTTGACTTTATATGTCAACGTGGCTGGGCCACGGTGCAAGATATGTGGTCAAACGTTATCCTGGATGTTTCCATGAGTTGATTAGATGCAGTTAACATTTAAATTGGTGGACTTGGGGTAAAGCAGATTGACTGCCCTAACGTGGGTGGGCCTCATCCAGTCAGTTAAAAGACTGAACAGAACAAAAGTGACCTCGAAGCAAAAAGGAATTCTGCCAGCAGATGTCCTTCAGACTTGAGCTACAGCATCCGCTCTTCCCTGGGCCTCTGGCATGCTGGTCTACCCTGTAGATTTGGGGCTTCCCAGCCCCCAAATCATGTGAACTAATTCTTTAAAATAAACCTCTTTCTGTATAAACACACACCCTTTGATTCTGTTTTTTTTCTGGAGAACCCTGACTAACACAGAGGTTAAGATACAGTTTTGCACAAATGCAACATGTCGATTGCATCACATACAGCATGAGGAGGCTCAGAGGGGATTTGTTGAGAAGGGTCACATGAGTGTGGGCAGAGTGACCACCCGTGATGTGAACCTGGATAGAATCCCCAGCAGAAAACCCCGCCTGAGCAAAGTGCAGGATCTCTTTAGGGAACAGCAGAGTCTAGTTGGCTAGAGAACTGGGTGTGAAGGTGCAAATATAATCGGGACAAATTGTGAAAGACATTAAGGAATTTAGCTTTTATTCTGTATGTAACAAGTGTGGGAAAGAGAGAGAGGGAGATGACAGCCTTCTGCCTGGGAAAAGCTTACCAGTAGATTTGGCAAAGTTTATGCCGAATGGTAGGAGAGGACAACTGAAGAGAGATTAGAAGCTCTGGGTAATGAACACATTCTGGTTTCTTAAATAGGAGAGTAAAAGGCAGGGAGGCTATAGTATGTGGGTCCATCTTCCTACGAAAGAGGGGAGACCAGAAATATACAGAAGTGAAGAGAAAGGGGCAGCAGAAAAGGAGGTTGGGATTGATGAAGATTTTCAGGAAACTTCAAGGAAGTTTTGTCTTTCAAGAGTCAGGGACCATTTCACCATTTGGACTTGGTGGCAAAGTCACTGTAAGGTTTCATAGTTTCTCTTTGAGGATGAGTTCATCCTGAGCTGATTTTTCAAGAATAAATGGGTTTATTCACATTTAACTCCAGCAATGGTGATGCCATGTAATCAAAACTATGTATGTATGTATGTATGTATGTAGTTTGTAGTATGTATTTGTGTATGTTTTTATGCTCAGTGTCCCCAGAAGAACTAATAGGCACAGCGGGATGGAAATTTTGACCTTATGGTTCTTCCATAGCAGCTTCTCCCATCAACCATAGGTAGGAGGTGGCATAATGTACTAGCGTACTTCCTGGTACACAGCAGGTATTCAGTAAATATCTAGTGAACAAATACACATGTGTGAATGGATCTGAGGGTTGGACAAAGGATTCAGAAGTTAAATTGAGTGTATGTTTTCAATGCTGAAAGCTCAGTGCACACACATTTGTACGCTCAGATACACACATGCGTGCACACACACATATACACACTCATTTGGTGTCGACATTTTGAATGCCTAAGATGACACACCCACCAAGCCTTTGACAGCAGAGAGAAAAATGCTGGTTCTTGAGAGAAAGAGAGCCTGGGAAATGTCTCGACAGCACAGAAAGAATGAGGTTACTGTTGCCACACGAGAGGTTCTCCATCTTGGCCACCCACCGGAATCATCTCAGAGTTTAAGATACTAATGCCTAGGTTCTTATTTCTTTGGAATGGAATATGGGTTAGAGAATCAGGATTTTTAAGAAGCTTCCTCGATGACTCTATTGTGTGGCCCAAGTTGAAAATCATCGATTTAGACCTCTGCTGTCCAATTCAGTTGACACTATTATCTAAAGGTTGAACAGATGATACGTGGCTAGTCAAAATAGGAATGTGCTCCAGTGCAAAATACACCCAAGTTTGGAGATTATGGAAACAAGACTGTAAAATAATGTGTCATTAGTAAGTTTTATATTGACAGTGGCAGGCAGAATAATATCTCCTCCAGAAGTCCATATTCTAATCCCTACAAACTGAGAATGTGTTCTTTATGTAGCAAAAAGATTAAAGTTGAAGATGGGATTTGAGGCTGCTAATGGGCTAATCTGAAACAAAGCGGTTATTCTGGATTTTGTGGGTGAACTTAATGTAATCACAAGCGTCCTTAATTGTGGAAGAGAGAGGCAGACGAGTGATACCATGTGAGGAAGACTCCACCAACCACTGCAGACTTTGGAAATGGAAGAGGGACCACAAGCCAAGAAATGTAGGCAGCCTCTAGAAGCCGGAAAAGGCAAGAATATGAATTCTCTAGAGCCTCCAGAAAGAAACACAGCACAGTCAACACGTTGATTTAGCCTAATGAGACTCATTTTGGATTTCAGGTCATAAATGTCTTGTTTGAATCTGATAAATTTGTGGTAGTTTGTTATAGCTGCAATAGAAAACAGATCACATTGAAACTTACCTATTGAAATGGTAATATTTTGGATTGGGTTGGATAAGATAGATTAATAATATTATTTTCACCTATTTCTTTTTACTTGTCTTTAATGTAATTTACTACCAGAAAGTTTACAATTAAATATGTGGCTTAAATTACATTTCTATTTTAAAAAGTATTTTAACACCTATATTTTTTAACAGTATGTTTTTATAGATTTTTAGAGAGAAAGGAAGGGAGAGAGAGATAGAAACATCAATGTGAGAAACGTCTATCAGTTGCCTCGAGCCCGCAACCGTAGCGTGTGCCCTGACTGGGAATCGAACCAGAACGGCTCAGTCCATGGGACATCTCCCAATCCACTAAGCCACACCAGCCAGGCTTAAATTACATTTCTACTGGACAGTACTGCTCTCCACCGTCTCAACCTTTGGATAACACGGTAATGTCACGGATTCTACCTACCTCCAGTAGATATGACACTAATCAATAGGAAGAGCAATGACTTCTATGGGGATTTCTAGACTAACTGAAAATTGTTTATACTCTCAGCCTCTACTAGCTGTTGTTAATAGTAGGAAAAATTGTGCCACATGCCTGGACCATCCAATGAATGAATGGACAAAGGTCATTTTGACTGATAGCTTTCCAAGTTTATAGGCACTATAAAACTGGCCCAATCAAATAAATGGTTAGGGTTTGAGAGGCACAGATTAGCGTGCTGCCCACTCACCACGGGGGCAGGATTCTGAGTTCCTGCAGCAACAGCGCCACTGCTGGAGGCAAGCGGTGTGACCACAGCCCACCAATCCCCTCGCAGGCCAGACCTTCTGGTGACAGGTTAGCTTTTTGTAACAAGTGTCTTTTTGGTTACAAATAACAAATGTAATGTTTAGGTGATTAAAATGGTTGCTTTTGCTTTTAACAAACCCACTGGAGGAAAAGTCTCAACCTACGGTGTCTAAAGGAGAGAGAATAGGAGTAAAATGAGAGTAAAATCAAGGCCTAATTCCTCAGCACACTTTCTTGGTAAAAGACAGGCAAAGGGGGCTGAATAGAGATTCCTGAGAGGCCATGACAAGCTAGAAAGACCAGTCCTTGCTGCATTGGGTACAGGTCACTTCCTACCCTCAAGCACACCAATGAATACTTTGAAAGAAAAATGGGAGTAGTTGACACATTGAGGCAAAGAGCCGTACAATAATGCCTTTTCTCCCCAAAGACACAAACCTATCAAAGAGATTGTAATTAACATTGCATTTACAAAATTCATATTAATTTTTCTGGATTTGAAGTACTGGGAATATTTGGAGATTCTAACATATGGAGCCATTTTATGAGTCAAGGGACTTTTGTTCTACAACTGAAAAATGAGCATAACAATCCCCAACAATGTGTAATGTTCATAGGACAAATGACCACCCACTCTGTGTGAAGAGCTTGGATGGTGGGCACCAACTTTGCAAGGTTCATCGCTTGAGGGCACTCAGAATGGCTGCTGCCACCCTGCTATTGGTTGCAACCCAGGAAAAAAGAAACCTCTTGAGCATTTCCCCTCAAGCCCTCGTCATGCTGTGTGAAACAATGAAGTGAGAATGAGAGTGTTTTCTGCATTTTCTTCGTGGACTCATGCCAGTACCCAACCCATTACATGCCACGTCTTATTTCTGGCCAATCCCCATAGACACTTAACGATGGACTTCTGAGCTGTGGTTGGTGTGGATGTCCTGCTCTAGCCCAGTGGTGACAAAAGTGTAGTCCATGTAATAAAAGCAAGAAGGGTATTGGGACTTTCTTAGAAGCCATTCTACTGAGTACTCGCCACACTTCGCAGGATAGACTGTGATGATCTTACAGTTGTACACACACCGTCTCCCATGTGGGTAAAGTCACCTGAGGTAAATGAACTGTTTCTCTCCTAAAGACCTCTGTCTTTAGGATACAGTCATTTTGTATCAAATCATAGTGATGGAACTGTGAGGGTATCCTCTGTGCTCTAACTCCCCAAGCTTCCAGATACCATGCAGTCATGAAGGCCCTTCAGAGTCTCAATGTTGAGGTTAAACACCTTCCAGCATTTTTATATTTTCCTTCCCACGTAGCTAATGGATCAATGCTTCTCACAAAGCCCAGTCTATCTAGGGTCAACTTCCTAGTGTAACCCAGTCACGGAATTTCATTTCACTGTTCGACACCTTCTGGCAAGCATCGCTCCCATTTTATAACTCACCTTTCCTAACTCCCTTTGGTCCTTTGGAAAGTTGTCTTTTCTTTTGAACTCAGGGATCTATAGAAGGCCAGTGAGAGTCCCCCCAGGTCACTGAATCATTCCTTCACCTCAAACATTAGTCATGTCTAAAGGCAAAAGTACCACCAGTTTGGTGAATGTGTATGAAGAAAAAGAATTCTTGATATTTCTTTTCTCTGCTTATCTTTTAAATTTTAGTTGGGAGGTTTTGTTTTTGTTTTTGTTTTAATCTGCACTTGACGCAATTTTTCCATTGATTTTTAGAGAGAGTAGAAGGGAGGGAGGGAAGGAGAGAGTGAAACATCGATATGAGAGAGACACATCAATGATTGCCTTCCAGATGACCCCAGCAGGGGCCAGGGCTGCAACCCAGGTACATGCCCTTGACCAGAATCAAACCCATGAACCTTTGGTCCGAGGGCTGTGGCTCTAACTGCTGAGCCAAACCGTTGGGAAGTTCTTGATTGCTGATTCAATCCGCTGGTTATTCGTTGTTCAGCTTCCTGTTCCAAGCGTGCCTCGATGAACTCTGCTCCACTGTGCTGCGCTGCAGACGTTCTTCTGATCGGAGCTTGTGGCAATGCTGCCTCAGCACCTCGGTTTGCTCCGTGTTCTAGCAGCGCATGCTCACTGCCTGTCTCGGCCACAGCTTGGTAGGTCTTACAATATTTCAAACTCTCTCATCATTGTTATATTTGTGGTGGTGATGTGTGATCAGCAGACTGTGATGTTACTATTTTAACTGTTCTGGTATCCAAGAACCTTGCCCTTGTAGGATGTGAATTTAAGAAGTGAATGTTGTTTGTGTTCTGACTGCTCCGTGGACCAGCTGTTCCTTCATCTCCCTCCCTCTGCTCAGACTTTCCTACTTCCTGAGCCACACCAATATGGAAATTAGGCCAATCAATAGCTTTACAATGACCTCTAAGTGTTCGAGTGAAAAGAAGTGTCTCATATCTCTCTAAGTCAAAAATAAAAAATGATTAAGCTTTAGTGAGGAAAGCATGTTGAAAGCTGAGGCAGACCCAAAGCTAGGCCTCTTAGTCAGGTTGTGAATGCAAAAGAAAAGTTCTCGAAGGAAATTAAAAGTGCAACTCCAGGGAACACACACGTGATAAGAAAACAAAACAGCCTGGACAGTGCTACACGGATTTAGCACCTGGATAGAGCGGCCGTGGCGTGCCCTCCAGCCAAAGCCTGGTCCAGACCAGGCCCGGCTCTCTCCAGCTCTGTGGGGGCTGAGCGAGGTGAGGACGCGGCAGGAGACAAGTGTGAAGCCAGCAGAGGCTGCCTCATGGGCTTTAAGGAAAGAAGCTGCCTCGATAACGTAAAAGTACAAGGTGAAGCTGCAGCAAGTTATCCAGAGGATCCAGCTGAGCTAGTTAAAGGAGGCGGCCACACGGTACAGATTTTCGTTGTAGATGAAACAGCCTTATATCGAGAGAAGAACCGTTTATGACTTTCATAGCTAGAGAGAAGTCACAGTCTGGTTTTAAAGCTTCAACGGACAGGCTGGCTCTTGTTAGAGACTAATGCACCTGCTGACTTTAAGTTGGAGCCAATGCTCATTTACATTCTCAAATCCTAGGGCCTGTAAGAATTATGCTAAATCTCCTCTGCCTGTGCCTTATAAATGGAACAAGGCCTGGGTGACAGCACATCTGTTCACGACACAGTTTGCTAAATATTTTAAGCCCACTGTTGAGACCAACTGCTCAAAAAAAAAGATTCTTCTCAAAATATTGCTGCTCATTGACAATGTATCTGGTCACCAAAGAGCCCTGGTGGAGATATACAACAGATAAATGTTTTCATCCCTGTTAACACAACATCTATTCTGCAGCCCATGGACCAAGGAGTGACTCTGACTTGCACATCTTATTGGTTAAGAAATGTATTTCATAAGGCTATAGCTGCTGTAGATATAGCACTGTTGCTTTGATGGACCGGGACACAGTACATTGAAAACTTTTGGGAAGTATTCACCATCTAGATAGGCCGTTAGGGACATTTCTGATTCGTGGGAGAAGTTGATTCCAAATGCCATGGATGACTTTGAGGGATCCAAGACACCCGTGGAGGAAGTGACTGCAGATGTGGTGGAAACAGCAGAACTAGAGCTGGAAGTGGAGCCTGACAATGTGGCTGAATTGCTGCAACCTCATGATAAGACGTTAAGGGACAGAAAGTAGTTTCTTAAGATGGAATCTACTCCTGGTGAAAATGCTGTGAAGACTGTTGAAATGACAACAAAAAATTTAGAATATTACATATACTTAGTTGATAAAGCAGCAGAAGGATTTGAAAAAAATAACTCCAGTTTTGAGAGAAGTTCTGTGGGTAAAATGCTATCAAACAGCATTGCATGCTACAGAAACATCGTTTGTGAAAAGAGCCAACTGATGAGGCAAACTTCACTGCTGTCTTATTTGAAGACATTGCCACCCCCACCCTTCAGCACACCACCCTGATCAGTCAGCAACGACCAGCACTGAAGCAAGGTCCTCCATCAACAAAGTAATTATGACTCTATAAAGGCTTAGCTGATGGTTAGCATTTTTAGCAACAAAGTATTATCTTTAATTAAGATAGGCCCATTATTTTAGACATAATGTTATTATATACTTAATAAACTACAGTATAATGTAAATATAACTTTTATGTTTTCTTTGGTAAGTCTAGCTAAAGGTTTGTCAATTTTGTTTAATTTTTAAAAAACCAACTTTTAGTTGTGTTGGTCTTTTATATTGATTTTCCATTCTCTATTTTCTTTATTTCTGCTTTGATTTTTATAATCTCCTTCCTTCTACTAACTGTGGACTTAGATTATTCTTCTTTTTCTATTTTCTTGAGGTGTAAAGTAAGTTCATTACTTGCAATTATTCCTTTTTTTCTTAATGCAGGCATGAATTGCTATAAATCTTCCTCTTAGAGCTGCTTTTGCTGTATCCCATAAGTTTTGATATGTTGTGTTTCCATTTTTATTTGTTTCAAGATATTTTTTCATTTTGCTTTGGATTTCTTTTTTGACCCATTGGTTATTCAGGAGTGTGTTGTTTAATTTACACGTTTGTAAATTTTCCAGTTTTCTTCCTGTTACTGATTTGTAGCTTCATACTATTGCGATCAGAAAGGTTTGGTATGATTTTAATATTTTAAAATTGTTAAACTTTTTTTGTGACCCAGTATATAATCTATCCTGGAGAATGTTTTGTGTGCATTGAGAAGAATGTGTACTCTGTTGCCGTTGGATGGAAAGCTCTTTATAGGTCTATTAGTTACACTTGATACAACGTATAGTTCAGGTTCAATGTTTTCTATCAATTTTCTGTCTGGACTGTCTATTCATTGTTGAAATTGGGGTATTAAATTCCCCTGGGATAATTATCTCATTAGCTATATTTCTCTTCAGATCTGTTATTACTTGCTTAATATATAATATATTCGGTGCATATATATTTACACTTGCTGTATCCTCTTGATGATCACTTTATCATTATATAATAACCATTATAAATTTTTGATCAAAAATGGTTTTTTTTTTTGTTACAATTTCTGATTTAAAGTCTATTCTGTCTGATATAGGTATAGCTAGACTACTCCTGCTCTCTTTTGATTTCCATTTGCATAGAATATCTTTTTTTCATTCCTTCAACTTGAGCCTACCTAGGTCTTTTATGCTAAAATGAGTCTCTGGTGGGCAACATATAGTTGAGTCTTCTTTTATTTTATTTTTATTCATTCAGTCACTCTATGTCTTTTGATTCAATAATGTAATACATTTATACTTAAAGTAAGTATTAATAGATGAAAACTTAATACCATTTTATTAATTGTTTTCGGACTATTTCATAGTTTCTTTGTTCCTTTATTTCCTCTCTTTGTGTCTTTCTTAATGAATTGATACTTTTTGGCAGTGATATACTTTGATTTCTTTTTATCTTGTATATATCTATTATAGGTTTTTGCTTTTTTGTTATTCTGAGACTTAAATAAGACATCTATTTGTGACTTAACTTCAATTTCATATAAAACTCTACCCTTTTACTGTCCCCCAAATTTTGTTTTTGATATCACAATTTATATTTTTATACTGTGTACCCATTAATAGATTATTATAGCTATAGCTATTTTTGGTACTTAAATTATTTAACATTTGTACTAAAATTAAAAGATTAACACATCATCATATGATAATATTGGAATATTCTGAAGTTGACTTTATACTTACCTTTACTACTGTTTTATATTTTTGTTACTGATTAATGTCCTTTCATTTTAGCTTGAGGAATGCCTTTCAGCATATCCTGCAAGGCAGGTCTTGTAGTGGTGCATTCCCTCAGCTTTTGTTTGTCTGGAACTCTTTCTCCTTCATATTCTTGATTGGCAGTTATTTTCTTTCAGCACTTTAAATATATCATCCAAGTCTCATGCTGCCTTTTAGATTTATGCTTAAAAATCTATCCATTGATTTTGTGGAGCCTTATGGGAGTTCCTGTTAAGTGGCAAGTTTTTTTCTTGCTGCTTTTAGTATTCTCTGTCTTTAATTTTTGACAATTTTATTATAAAGTGTGTTGGATAAGATCTCTTTACATTGAATTTGTTTGGGGACATGTGAGCTTTATGAACTTAGATGTCCAAATCTCTCCTAAGCTTTGGGAAGTTCTCAGCCATTACTCCTTCAGATAATTTTTCTTCCCTTTCTACTCTTACTCTTCTTCTGAGACTCCAATAATACATAGATTGTTTCTCTTGATGGTATTCTATACCTTACTTTTTTTTTTTTTGGTACATGCCCCTAGTGGGAACTGAACCCAGGATTCTCTTGTCTGAAGGCCGACGCTCCAACCACTGAGCCAAACCAGCCAGGGCATTTTCACTCTTTTTTATTCTTTTCTTCTTTTTTCTCTTTGACTGGATACTGTCCAACTATCTGTCTCTGTGTTCACTGGTGCTGTTTTCTGCTTGGTCCAGTGTGTTGTTAGAGTTCTCTATTGAGTTCTTCAGTTCAGTCGCTGTCTTCTTCAGCTTTAAATTTCGTTTGGTTCTTTTTGTGTTTTCTATATATTTGTTGAACTTTTCATTTTGTTCTTGTTTTGCTTTCTTGATTTTGTTAAAATGTTTATCAGTGTTCCCTTGTAGCTCTATGAGCATCTTTACTTTTCCAATAAAAAAAAAATTCTTTATTGTTGAAAGTATTACAGATGTCTCCCTTCCCACCTCTACCCTGCTCTCTTTGAACATCTTTAGAACAATGATTTTGAATCTTTGTCGGGCAATTCATGTATTTTTATTTTGGGGGGATCAGTTGTCAGAACTTACTATTACTTTGGTGGTTTAATGTTTCCCTAATCTTCATGATTCCTGTGGTCTTGAATAGGTGTCTGTACATTTGAAGGAGCACCCACCTCTTTCAGAATTTATGAACTGACTTTGGTAAGGAAAGATCTTCACTCACAAGGGGGCTCACAGGAGTCTAGTGGTGCAGGGTGGCATTATGGGGCACGTGGTGGCTCCAGGTCCAGAAACAAAAGACATGATGTCTTTTGGGCTCAGGCTACTGGACACCAGGGCACTATCAACTGTGTAATCCCTGTGGTAACTGTTAAAGTCCACAGTGGCTGCAGGGCTGTTTGGGTCCTCAGCAGTGCCACCAGGTTTAGTGGCTAGGAACCAAGGCAAGGGAGTAACAATGGCCAGAACCAGTGACATGTACATGCTCACTTGCAGGGACCATCTGTAAACCTGTGCTGTGGCAGTGGCCATCTGCTGACACACATATAGTGGCAAAGGGCCAGCAGGAAGATTGGGGGCCAACTGTGGGGACACTGGCTGTTGGCATGCACTTTGTGGTTGCAGAGTGCTGCCAGAGATGCACACACAGCAGTGGAGGACAATGACAGCAACTGGGCTGGCAGTATGTAGGTGCATAGCTAAAGGAGATCCCACAAGTGCATGCACAGTAATGGGGGTCAGCTGTGGGGGTCTAGGCTTGCATCTTGCATGTGCACATACACAGAGGGTGGGCTGGCTGCTGTTGTAGATCTCAGGCTCTGGCTGGAGGAGGGGAGAGGGTGTGGGCAAGGACTCAGATGGTTAGTGTCTGAAAACCTGTGGGGAGAAAATCTCAGTGGCAAAATCTGCAGGAGGTCTGCAGTGGTTGTACTGTCTGTTGGTTTCTTCAGCAGCAAAAGTGTCTGGGGTCTTCTGCACTGCAGACCACTGGGAACTGTGGTCACTCCTATTGTGTGGCTGGTACTGGCAGCTCCTGCCCTTCTTCCTTGTTACTAGACACCTCTAGATGTCTCACATTTGCTGGTCTCTGGGTGGAGTAGTGCCCCTATTGGCTGGGGAAGCTGGTTGCTCATCCTGTTCTCTCTTTTCTGGTGAGAAAAAATGCTTCCAAGCTGAGGTAGTCCTTCCAGCACTGAGCAGTGCTGGCTTGGGGGGTGGAATTATGCAGGTAAAATTAAGCTGTTCTTTCCGCCCTTTTTGAGCAGTTATTCTGAGTTTTGTTGTTGTTGTTACACTATGTTGTTGATGTTTCATAAGTGGACTCCTGATTTCTTCCAGAACCATTTCATTCATAGATAGTGGGCTATGCTGATCTTTGTGAGGAGACAGAGGGTAGAATCTTCTGCTCTGCCATCTTGATGACATGACCCCCTGGGGGTATTTTATTTTATTTTTCTCTTTTAAAAGTTTTCAATTACAGTTGACATTCAATACAAGATGAGGCTAAAGTAGGTTTACATTTGTTTGTATAGAAAATAATACAATATTTAATAATAATAATACAAGAATAAACTGTGTTTTGTGTACTTACAACTATAAACTGACTTTTGCTACACCTGTATTATTTTATATTAGTTTCAGGTATACAGCATAGTGGTTACACATTCATATAATTTATAAAGTGATCCCCTCCTAAGTCTAATATCCTCCTGGCATCATACATAGTTATTACAATATCATTGACTATATTCCCTATGCCATACTTTATATTTCTATGACTATTTTGTAGCTATCAATTTGTACTTCTTAATCCTTTCAACTTTTTCACTCAGGTTCCCAACCCACATCCAATCTGACAATCATCAGTTTGTTCTCTGTGTCTATACGTCTGTTTCTGTTTTGTTTGTTAGTTTAGTTTGTTCTTTAGATTCCACATATATGTGAAATCTTATAGTGGTTGTCTTGCTCTGAATTATTTCACTTGGCAAAATATCCTCTAGGTCCATCCATGCTGTTGCAAATGGTAAGATTTTATTCTTATTTTATGACTGAGTAATATTCCATTTTATATATGTTCCACATCTTCTTTATCCACTTGTCTATTGATGGGCACTTAGGTTGCTTCCATATCTTGGCCATTGTAAATAATGTTGCAATGAACATAGAGGTGCATATATCTTTTAAAATTAGTGTTTTAGAATTATTTGGATAAATACCCAGAAGAGGATTGCTGGGTCATAAGGTAGTTCTATTTTTAATTTTTTGAGGAACCTAAATACTATTTTCCAAGGTGGCTACACCAATTTTCATTCCCTCCAATAATGTACAAGAGTTACTTTTTATCCACATCCTCACAATACTTGCTTTTTGTTGATGTATTGATGATAGCCATTCTGACAGGTATAAGGTGATATTTTATTTTTAATTTGCATTTTTCTGATGCTTAGGGATGTTGAGCATCTTTTCATATGTCTGTTGACCATCTATCTGTATGTCCTCTTTGGAGAAGTGTCTATTCAGGTTTTCTGCCCATTTATAAATTGGACTGCTGTGTGTGTATGTGCTAAGTTGTATAAGTTTTGTTTGTTTGTTTGTTTTTTACAGATTTTGGATATTAAACCCTCATCAAATGTGCCATTGGTGAATTTCTTCTCCCATTCAGTAGATTGTGTTTTAGTTTTGTTGATGGTTTCCCTTGCCGTGCAAAATCTTTTTAGTTTGATGTAAGCCCATTTATTTATTTTTTCTTTTGTTTCCTTTGCCTGAGAAGATATATGAGAAAATATATTGTCAAGAGCAATGTTAGAAAGTATACTGCCTATGTTTTCTTCTAGGATTTTTATTATTTCAGGCCTTATAGTTAAGTCTTTAATCCATTTTGAGTTTATTCCTGTATATGGTATGAGAAGGTGGTCTAGTTTCATATTTTTGCACATATCTGTCCAATTTTCCCAAGATCACTTATTGAATAGACTATCTTTATCCTTGTATGTTCTTGTCTCCTTTGTCATACACACGTGGATTTATTTCTGAGCTCTCTGTTCTCTTCTATTGATCTATGTGTCTATGTTTATGCCAGTACCATACTATCTTGACTACTATAGCTTTGATAAAGTTTGAAATCAGGCATTGTTCTTCTTTCTCAAGATTGGTGTGGCTCTTTGGGGTCTTTTGTGGTTTTATATACATTTCTGAATTATTTGTTCTAGTTTGGTGAAAAATGTCATTGGCACTTTGACAGGATTGTGTTGAATCTATAGATGACTTTGGGTAGTATGGCCATTTTATTTATTTAAAAAAAAATTTTTTTTCTTTATTCATTTTAGAGAGAGAGGAAGGGAGAGGGGGAGAGAGAGAGAATCATTGGTGAGAGAGAACATCAAATGGCTGCCTCCTGCATGTCCCCCAATGGGGATCCGGCACACAACCTTGGCATGTGCCCTGACCAGGAATGGAATTGGTGACCTCTTGGTGCATGGATTGATGCTCAGCCACGGAGCCACACCAGCTGGGCAGTATGGCCGTTTTAAGAATGTTAATTCTTTTTATCCATGAGCAGAGTATATGTCTCCATTTATTTGTATCTTCAATTTCTTACTTCAGTGTCTTATAGTTTGTCAAGTATAGACCTTTACCTTCTTGGTTAGATTTACTCCTAGGTATTTTTTGATGCATTATAAATGGGATTGTTTTCTAGTTTATCTTTCTGATAGTCCATTATTGATGTATAAAAATTCAACTGGATTTTAAATATTTATTTTGTGTCCTGCTAATTTACTGAATTCATTGATCAGTTCTAGTAGTGTGTGTGTGTGTGTGTGTGTGTGTGTGTGTGTAATCTTTAGGGTTCTCTCTATATACTATCATGTCATCTGCAAATAAGGACAGTTTTACTTTTTTCTTTTCAATTTGGATGCCTTTTATTTCTTCTTCATGTTTGATTGCTATGGCTAGGACTTCCAGTATTGTGTTAAATAAGAGTGGTGAGAGTGGACATCCTGTCTTATTATTGATCTTAAGGGAAACAATTTTAGTTTTTTACTGTTGAGCATAATGTTAGCTGTGGGTTTGTCATTTATGGCATTTTTATATTGAAGTATGTTCCCTTTGGTCATACATTTTTATCATAAATGGGTGCTGGGTTTTGTGAAATACCTTTTCTGTATCTATTAAAATGATTATATAATTTCATCCTTCATTTTGTCTGTGGTGCATGACATTAATTGATATGCAGTTATTGAACCATCCTTGCATTCAAGGAAAAAAATCCCACCTCATTGTGGTGTATGATTTTTTTTAAGGTATTGCTGAATTTGGTTTGCTAATATTTTGTTGAGGATTTTTGCATTTATGGACATCAGGGATATTAGACTATAATTTTCTTTCTTTGTAGTATCTTTGTATGGTTTGGGATCTGGATAATGCTGGCCTCATAAAATAACCTTGGGAGTCTTGCCTCTTCTTGAATTTTTTGGAGTAGTTGGAGGAGGATAGGTGTTAGTTCTTCTTTGACTGCTTGGTAAAATTCACATGTGAAGCCACCTGGACCAGGAATTTTGTTTGTTGAGAGTATTCTGATTACTGCTTTGATTTTGTTAGTTGAAATTGGTCTGTTCACATTTTCTGTTTCTTGTTGATTGTCTTGGAAGACTGTATGTTTCTAAGAATTCATCGATTTCTTCCATATTATCCAGTTTGTTGGCATATAATTGTTTACACTATTTTCTTACAATTCTTTGTATTTCTGTGGTGTCTATTGTTACTTCTCCTCTTTTGTTTTATTATGTAATTCTTTGTCTCTTATTATAACCTCTCTTTTAAAATCTATTTTGTCTGATGCAAGTATTGCTACCCCAGTTTGCATTTGCATAGAATATCTTTTTCCATCCCTTTTTTTCTAGTCTTTGTGCATCTTTTGATCTGAGATGGTTTTTTTGTAGATGTCATATACATGAAACCTTGATATACCGGACTAATTTGGGTGAGGGGGCATCTGTTAAAACCAAAAGCTCACTATATAATAAAGTATGTTTTCCAAATATGTATGTTAAAAAATTGACAAATTAGTTAGTTTACCTGTTTTACTTATGTAAACACATTTGTGTAATTAAAATTATGTATGAAAAGTTCAATTTCACAGAAAAGTTTTCTATATGTATTACTATAATTTTAAATTTATACTGAATAGATCTAGTAAACGCGTGCATTCACCAGTCACGACAAGTAAACAATTGCACATGGTTAGGGCATGGCTTAGTGCACATTGGAACATTGGCTGGCTGGTGCGAGTTAAAACTGCTGCAGAAAGTCACATCATGCCACAACAAAACCAATTACCTCTTGAGATGTGATGTAATCACATGTTAATCATCCACTGAACACTGTTTATAAGTTGCATCTCTTGGATTTAAATATGTAGGCTATAGCTAGATATGTAATATTTATTTATGTTGGCAAAATTACTAAAGTGTGTTTTTTACTAGCATATGGCCTATACACTAAAATCTGTTAAAAATAACAGTAAATTAATAACAAAAAATAACCCATTAATTTAATTATAAACAAAGCTTGGTTAAAAGCATTTTAAAATTAAGAGGATGTTAATTTTCACATATGACATACAGACCAGCGATTTTGTCCACTAAATCCCAAGTTTGTTAAATCGAGGTCTGCAAAATTGAGGGTTTACTGTATATGGGTCTTGTTTTCTTTTTTTTTTTGATTTTTTTTTTTTATCCTCACCCGAGGACATTTTTCCATTTTTTGTTTAGATAGAGCGGGAGGGAGAGAGAGAGAGAGAAACATCGACGTGAAGGGACACATCGAGTGGCTGCTACCCGCACGACCAACCAGGGCCGGGGACAAACTGCAACCGAGGTACGCGCCCTTAGCGGGAACCAAACCCGGGTCTCTCTGGACCGCAGGCCGACGCTTTAACCGCTGAGCCAAACCGGCCAGGGCATGGGTCTTGTTTTCTTATCTATTTGACTACTCTATGTCTTTTGATTGGAGCATTTAATCCATTTACATTTAAAGTGATTTTTGATAGGTGTGTATTTATTACCATTTTATTATTTATATTCATATTTCTATTTTAAATTTCTCTTTCTTATAGAAGATCCTTTAACATTTTTTGTAATATCAGTTTGTTGGTGGTGAACTCCTTATGCTTCTTTTCTGGGAAGCTCTTTTCTCCAGTTTTTAAATGATAGTTTTGCTGAGTATAGTAGTCTTGGTTGTAGTTCCTTGCTTTTTATTACATTGGGTATATCACGTCAGTCCTTTCTGGCATGAAATGTTTTTGTTGAGAACTGATCTGAGAGTCTTATGGGAACTCCCTTGTAGGTAACTTTTCTCTTTCTGCTTTTGAGATTCTTTCTTTGTCTTTAACTTTTGTCTTTTAATTATGTGTCTTCATGTGGGCCTCTTTGGGTTCATCTTGTTTGAGACTCTGTGTTTCCTGGACTTGTGTGTCATTTCCTTCACCAGGTTAGAAAAGTTTTCGGTCATTATTTCTTCAAAAAAGTTGTCAATCACCCCTCCCTCTTTTCTTCCGGGTACCACTGTGATGCAATTGTTATCCCAGAGGTCTTAAACTATCCTCATTTTATTATTATTATTTTTAAAATTTTTTTGGTACATGCCCCTAGTGGGAACCAAACCCAGGACTCTCTGGTCCTCAGGCCGACGCTCCAACTGCTGAGCCAAACCGGCCAAGGCTATCCTCATTTTAAAATATTCTTTTTTCCCTTTTTTCTTCTTTGATTGGGTCTTGTCTTTCAAATCACATATTTGATTCTCTGTTTCATCTAATCTCCTATTTTATTCCTTCTAATGTATTGTTCATTTTAGACATTATATTCTCGATTTCTGACTGGTTCTTTTTATGGTTTTTATGTAATTTCTTATGTTTACTATCTCTTTGTTTAAGTTCTTACTGAGTCTATCCTTTCTTCCCTTAAGTTCTTTGAGCATCCATATAGCCATTTTTTTGAACTCTGTATCTAGTAGATTGCTTGTCTATATTTCATTTAGTTCTTTTTCTGGAGCTTTCTTTCTCTCTCTTTTAATTTGGGGCATGTTTCTTTGTCTCCCCATTTTGGCTGCCTCTCTATATTTGTTTCTGTGTATTAGATAGATGTCTTCCAGTCTTGGTAAGGTGGCCTTATAGGCCCTTTTATAGGGGCTCAGTGGTATAGTTCCCCGAATTATGTGAGCTGGGTGCTCCAGGATTATCCCTTGAGTGGGTTATGTAAACCCTCCTGTTGTAGTTGAGTCTTGATTGTTATTGGCTTCTGTGGGCTCCTCTGTGGGTAGGATTGACCCTCAGGCTGGCTAACTGTGAAGATTGACCCTAAACCACAGTGTGGGGCTTACCACAAGAAGCAGAATTTTCTCCAGATGGTTCTGGTGCCTGCTGAGACCTGCCTTTGGGTATGCCACTTGTGAAACTAATCAGGTCATTTTCTGATGTGACCTGACACTATCCACCCCTGGGTATATTGTAAATGTTCCCATTTGGTACATGAGCAGAGCCAAGAGATGAAACTTGATTTTGATCTTAGATTCTTTTATCCCTATTATATTTGGATCAGGAGAAATACTGGGTTGGTATTAGACCTGCTATTCATATTGAATATCGTATAATGCTTTTCATTCTTTCCTTCCAAAGTGTATAAAATGTAGAAACATACACTTTTTTGCCTTATTTGTTTGTTTTTGATGGGTTAGTTCAAAAAATATTTAAGGCATTTGTGCAGCCTTCTCCTACTCAAGAACCTTGTTCTTCAATGGTCATCAAATAGCTGGTTGGTGCCTGCCTGTGAGCAAACTACCTGAGTAATCCCCACCACTATCAAGATGCAGACTGTTCCTTCACTTCAGAAAATCCTTCAAGGCTACCTGAAGTCATAGAGAGAACCGTATACCTGAGTAATCCCCACCACTATCAAGATGCAGACTGTTCCTTCACTTCAGAAAATCCTTCAAGGCTACCTTAAGTCATAGAAAGAACCGTATACCTGAGTAATCCCCACCACTATCAAGATGCAGACTGTTCCTTCACTTCAGAAAATCCTTCAAGGTCCTTCAAAGTCCATCCTTGCCCACATCTGTACCCATAAGATGGAATACTTTTTCTGATTTCTATCAATATAGATTAGCTTTGTTTGTTCTTGTATTTCATTTAAATGGTATCATATAGTCTGCCTGGCTTCTGTTGCTTGGCAACATGATTCTGAGATTGATCAATATTATTGAATATATATCTAGTTTGTTCCTTTTTATTGCTGAAGAATATTTTTTGTATATATGTAATCTCAATTTGTTTATTTATATTTCTGTTGGGGACATTTCCCATGCCCTGCTCCCTTCCTTAGGTTTTTTACTCTTGTAAAGAAAGCAGCTATTGACAGTTACACACAAACTCTTTTCATGTTTATATATTTTTAATTTCTCTTGGCTAAATACTTATAAATGGAATATATATATGTACACACACACGTGTGCACATCTAAATATTCTTTTATATTTTCTTTCCTAGAAGCTTTATTTAGTTTTTCCATTTAGATCTATAAGCCATTCCACATTAATTTTGTGTATATTGATAGGATGTGTCAAGTTTCACCCCCCTCCCCCCATGTGCATATTCAGTAGTTCCTGCACCACTTGCTGAAAATATTTTTTTCTTCATTGAATTGCTTTGGTTGGTCAAAAAACAATTTACCATGTCAATGTGGGTCTATTTCTGGATTTTCTTATTTCATTCTATTCATTCATATCCTATTTCTGGATTTTCTTATTCCAATATCTTGCTTATTGTAGTTATATAATAAGCCTTAAAAAGTCTTGTTATATAGATGTATATTCCAAATTTATTCTTGTCTTCAAGATTGTTTTGAGTATTTTAGGTTTTATATATTATCATACAAATTTTAAAATCAGTTTCTATAATGATGTTCTTTGTTACTGTTATTGGAATTAGATGGAATCTATAGATCAATTTGAGGAGAATTAACATTTCACATCACAATATAAAACAAGAACATTGTATATCTCTCAAATGTTTAGGTCTTTTAAATTTTTCTCATTAATGTCTTACAGCTTTTGTTATAGGGGTTTTGCAATATTTCATTAAATTTATCTGTAATTACTTTATGTTTTAAATGTAACTGTAATTAAAATTTTAAAATATTTGACTTTCTAAATTTTTTCCGCTAGTATTGGGAGGACCTTATATCTCTTGTTAAATTTACTTATTAGATCTAATAGTTTTTTTTTAATGTTTTTATTGATTTTTTACAGAGAGGAAGGGAGAGGGAGAGAGAGCTAGAAGTATGGATGAGAGAAGCGCCAACTTCGATCAGCTGCCTCCAGCACACCTCCTGCTGAGGACTGAGCCCGCAACCCAGGCAGGTGCCCTATTCGGTAATTGAACCAGTGACCTCTTGGTGCATGGATCAGTGCAAAATCTAATAGTTTTTAAAGCAGATTTCTTGGGATTTTGTAGATAGAAATCATGTCATCTGTGAATAAGGACATTTTTACGTTTTTTTTTTTTTTTTCTAATTCTTATGTCTGTTATTATTACTTCTTATTGCCCTGAATAGAACCTCCATTTACAATGTTGATTAGAGGTAGTGAAAAAGACTATACTTACATTGTTCCCAATCATTATAGGGAGAGTTCAGTCTTTCACCATAAACTATTAGGTTCAGCGTGAATTTCATCAGATTCTGGGAAGTGTCTTTCATTGCTACTTTATTAAGTTAAAAAAAATCCCTTTGTGTATAGTTTGGCTTGTCTCATTGGCTGCTTTTAACATTTTTTCCCTCTATCACGAGTTATCCGCTAGATGAGTGTAGTGCTTCTCCATGTGAGTTTCTTACTTTATCCCGCTTGAGATTTGTTGAGCAGCTTGGATGCCCACAAGGACTTATTTATTTATTTTTAATCAAATATTGAAATTTTAAACCATTATTACTTCATATACATTTTCTGTTTCCTCTTCACCACTTCTGGCTCTTTTTCTGGTACCTGAATTATATATCTGTTAGATCATTTGACATTTTTCCATATGTCACTGAGGATCTGCTAATTTTTTTCTTTGTGTACTATGTTTTATTAGCTTTTATTGCCCTGTTTTTGATTGTTTAACCTACTGTCAAACAAATTCAGTTAATTTTTATTTCTTTGTATTTATATATATATTGTATATATTTGTATATATTTTTTGTTCTAGAATTTCCATTTAGTTATCTTTTAATATTTTGCTATTCTCTATTAAGATTCCTATTTGTTCTTTTATTATGTGTATACTTTTCTACGATTCCTTGCCCATATTTATATTAAGTGTTATACTGGTCTATGGTTACTTCTTTGTTGACTGTTTTAATCATTTCTGGGTTTGTTTATATTGACTTTCTTCTGAGTAGGGGTAACTTTTTCCTGTTTCCTTGAATGTCTAGCACATTTTCATTGTATTGTGGCTGCTACATTTTTATAGAAACTGTATATTTGAGTTTCTGTATTTTGTTGTCTACGTTAATGGAGAATTAATATTTGTTCTTACATGCAGCTCATTTCCTTGAGCCTCAGCTCGAACCCCTTCAGCCCAGTGTCGAAGGTGTGTTAACGGGGAGTGGAGAGCGGCTCTGCCTCGGGACTGGGTCAGCCCCATCTCCCAGGCCTCGCCTGTCCGGGCCCGTGCTGAAGGCTGTTGGTGTCAGGCCTCTCAGTCCTGGGAGAGCTTGGTGATTGATTTGGTAGCTTACAGGTGATCCGATGCTCTGGGAGGCACAAAACATGCGAGTCCAGACGCTGATGGAAGTGCTTGTGTGCTACAAACTCAATAATTTTCACAATTTGATTTTACATGGTTCCCTTAAAACACAGACCTATGGTGCGTTTAGAATTATACATGCTGCATTTTTAGTGGATAGCTGACAGAAAGCTCTTTCACTTTGACCTGGTGATAAGATCGGAGTCCATTGTTCAGGAGGCTGCACAGACTGGCTTCCAGCTCTCTGCATTTTAAACCTCGTTTCTCCCACATGCTTCCAGTGAGGAGGACCTGTCACATTCATGTCATGCTAGAGTTCTGTGAGCAAGAGATGTTTCCTGGAAATTGTTCGTACTTTGAGACAATTAGCAATAGCTTCATTACAGACAAGACAGGGAACTGTATCAGTGTATGCAACTAGGTACAAAGTGGATCTGTCCTTAATTCACGCTTTCTTATCAGGGTCCTCACAATGCCTCTGGACAGTCTGACGTCACCCCACACAAAGGGAAACTGCTACTTGAACTGATTATAGCTCAAATACCTTCCTTGTGAACATTTTAGAAATACTTACGACAATGTTAAACAACGCCAAGCACCCCCGCAGGGCTTTGGAAGGGCTGTGCAGGGAGGGGCCCTGCGGCCTGTTCGCGCCCTGGTTGGCCAGCCAGGCCCGGGCTGCGGTGGGTCTCTGTTCTGCGCACACCGTTGGGACCGTGGCGTGTCTTCAACTTTTGTCTTCGATGTCCTGGGCCCCTTCATTTTGTGATACCATGAAAAGCTGACTATATATATATATATATATATATATATATATATATATATATATATTTTATGTGCCCCTCGCGGGAACTGAACCTGGGACTCTCTGGTCCGCAGGCTGATGATCCAACCACTGAGCCAAACCGGTCAGGGCCTTAAATAGTTTTTATTCATATTAAATCCATGGCATTTGAGAGAAATACAGAAAAATAATAAGAGCTAAAAAGGCATGTTTTTAATTTGTTGTAAAAGAGGAGAAGATAAAGTCAAATTCAACTTCCATTTGCTTTAGAATGTACTACATGTAAAGCATTAGATAGATGATGTAGACAACACAGATGTTAGATAAAGCATATGGGTTAGTAATCTTACTTGGACAGATAGCTTTTAAAAAATGGTTAATCAAACCTAGCTCAAGTGATTCAATAAGAAAGATAATTCATTTTGCAAACCAGGAAGTGTAACTTTGCACTTATAAGCCTTAGTATCTAGCAGCTGCCTCCTTGAGATGAATACTTACCAGAGAGTAGATAATAAATTAGCCTTTTTTTTTAAAATCCTCACTCAAGGACATTTTCCCTTTTTTTGTTTAGATAGAATGTGAGGGGGAGAGAGGAAGAGAGAGTGAGAGCGAAACATTGATGTGAAAGGTACACATTGAGTGGCTGCCACCCGCACGACCCTACCGGGGCTGGGAACAAACTTCAACCGAGGTACGTGCCCTTAGCGGGAACCGAACCCGGGTCTCTCTGGACCACAGGCCAACACTCTAACCACTGAACCAAACTGGCCAGGGCTGAATTCGCCTTTTAAGATTCAAATGACACAGCCTTCCAACAACTAACATGGAATGAAATCATCACTGTTGGCTTATAGAATAAATTACCTAGACCATCAGAGATTATCAAATAGTATATTTTTATTGTTTAGCTTTTAAATAGCTTTTCACGCATCTTTTTCATGTCTTTCCTTTCTCTTTATATATATGAAACAATGAAATGTAATAGAGTTAAAGAGAAATTATCATAAAAGTCAATGAAATTAGGTCCTGTTAAGAGTGACTGCCTATTTAGAGACAAAGGCTGATGTCTCTATTTTAAGCTTCCTTAATATTCAAATCTTGCATACTTGTAGTGAGCTCTGTCGTTGACAGTGCTCAGCACTGCCCACATTTTAAATTGGATTCATTTCAGAATCTGCCACAGCGAAGCCCTGCATCTTTATTATCCTTTCCTAGAATTCCCAAATCTAATTTTTTTCACATGCATATGCAAAGGAGCCAGAGTAGCGAGGGGTGCCCAGGGGAGGCAAAGATGCTGAGAACCCTCCCCGAGGGCCCGGAGGCAGCGGAGAGAGCTCGTGTGAGTCTGAGATGAAGTCTGAAAGGACGCGGCCCTGAGTCATGGTGTGTCCGTTTCCAGGCTGCTCAGCCCCCCACCTTCCGAGGACTCCGTGCCCATGCATGTACTTCGGGGCTATGGTGTCGGCACTGGTCTTTTGAAACACAGGGAATTCTCCTTTTCTCACAGCATCATTTCTATTCATTCATATTTCCCCAAGAGCACAATTCTCATATGTTTAAAGCCCTAAGAATCTGGAAATAATAGACATCCGTATTTGATTCTAAACAAGAGATCTGTATATCTGGAATTACAGGCATTTCCTTTCCCAGAAAGTTACTTCAGGGGAGGCAAAAGGACAGACACAAGAGTGGAGTTTGAACGTCATTCTTTCTGTCCAGAGCTGGTGTTTCTTCCGCTCTGTTAAGATGGAGGACACAGAAAGTGGTCATTGTATATAATATGCCTTATTGTTCATAAAACACACAATCTCAATTTTCTACAACCTTCAGTATGGTTGTAGACTGTGGGGACTCAACCTTCAGAGTAATAGCTGAGCTCAGCTGTGCAGCACAGAAGACTTTTTACCGCCCCCTGGTGGATAAAGTAAGAGAAACGCTGTTCCCAAGGTCAAAGGCCAAAGAACCAGAAAATTGGTAAATGCTGGGGGTGAGGGCAAGAGTGGAGGTGGAGCAACATTAAGTGGGTGTGAACTGATAAAATAGGGGTCCATGTGATGCCTCTCTTATTCAAACGCCTGTCTTACAGTGTCCCCTGATGGGCCCAGGTCCTTCATTCTGGCCTGCCACTTTGGCCTACACTCCTACCAGAGGGTTCCTTCCCCCACCCCTGCTACGGGGGGTTCCCTCTCCTAGCTAACTTTGATGGAGGATAAGCCTTCATCTCCTTCAGCTGCCTTGCTCCTGATGGCATTTCTCCCCAGACCTGTCTTCTCCTCTCAGCCATCTGAAAGCTTATCCGTGAGCTGGGGGGAGGCTGGCTAGGAATTAGTCTATGCATGTGTTTTCCAATGAATTTATGCCGCCAACATGTGCAGTGTTTCTTGAAATGTCTACTCTTCCAACCTGCTAATATACTTATCAGTCATTTTTGCAGTCAGGATTATTATTAATTACCTAGAGCTTAACACCTCTTTGCTTCCAGATCTTTATTTTCCCTGCTTTTACCAACATCCCATGGTTGTTCACTGGGAGGCAATTGCCATTAAAACTTGGGATTTATGCTCTGGCCAGTTTGGCTCAGCGATTAGAGCATCGGCCTGTGGACCAAAGAGTTGCGGGTTTGATTATGGTCAAGGGCATGTACCTGGGTGGTGGTTCGTCCCCAGCCCTGGTTGGGGTGGTGTGGGAGGCAACCAGTTGATGTGTCTCTCTCACATTGATGTTTCTCTCTCTCCCTCCCTCCCACTCTATCTGAAGATAAATGGAAAAAAATATCCTTTGATGAGGATTTAAAAAAAAAGGAGGGGGGAAATTAGGTGCTGTGGAGAAATCCTGGAATGCAATGAATAAATTGGGAAGTCTTTCACTTTTGGTACTCAGAGAACATGCTGTCTTTATCTGATAAAACCAGTGGGCTAGAAAGGCATACTGAGAAGCTTCAAGTATGGGTCAAGAGTACAGTACAAAATTCTCTTCTTTACATACACCGCAGACACAGTCCATGCGGCACAGCGAGTGCCTCAGCTCTTCGTTGGTGGGGAATGTTAGGTGTTATATTATATCGAGTATAGAATCTTATAATAACAGGTTCTTGGAACTGGAAGTGACTTTAGAAACCAGCTTATCCATTCTTTTGCCTAGTTTAGCAGTTCTTACCAAGCCATTCCCAATGAGCGGGCTGGGTGCCCAGCCTGCTTGGACGTCTTCAATTTGGGGCTCACTACCTTGAATAGTTGTTTAATCTATGGTAAGAAATTTGTGGGAAATCAGTATTTCTGGGGAGGTCAACAAATGTGCCTCGTTTCGAGATACAAAACGAAAGCTCAACTTTTGTCTTCTGTTAGCTCCATCTCTAAATTCCTTAAACTCAGCCTCATCCTGAACTCCAATCTCAGCAACAGAAGGAGCTCAGAGTAAATAATGTTTTCTGCAAAATTGTTTAAAATCACTTTGGCAGTGGTATGAAGAGGGAAAAGTGCTATTTCTGACTCTCTGATTATCGTTTTGAGGGTGCTTGTGCATGAGAAAATGGGAGCTATCTTGCTGGGAAATGTTGGTTAGGATACTTCAGGTTAGAATGATTCAGAACATTTCATTTCTAGGGAAGAGTCGACAGACACTGCGCTATGTTCAAATGAGCTGTGCTCAGTGGCTGAGTTCCGATTCTCATCCCATCTTGACCCCTCTTCCCTTGGATGTTATTTGGGCTTTGACGCATAGGTCAATTCTAGCAGGTGGAATGATAAGAGGAAACAAACAGCCTGGAGAAAGGACTTTGGGATTTCAGTGGTATGGAAAATGCCTGAGTGGCAGCAACCAAGATGACAGCCTGAGCTGCGGAGTCCAGGGAGAGAACACTCCAGCCCTACGCCGTCCTGGCCATTCGTTCATCCCCCAGATGCTTATTGACAGTCTCTTCTGTCCCAGGTGCATAGTGATGCATGCCCCAGAGCCACAGTTCCTTTTATAAGTTGAAAGTGGATGCTTGCGTAAATGGAATCTATTTTAGTCCCATGGGACTGTTAGTCATTTTGGACAAAGGAAATCATCGTGATGGGTCAGTCAGATCACTGCAACTGCTTTCAACACTTGGTAGAAATTGTCGGGAAGCCATGCCAAGGCACAACAGAGATAAGCAACTTTAAACTTACAGAGAGTTATTTTTCCACATGTTAACATATGGTCTGATGTATCATTTCTGATGTATCTGCTGCTTTTCATGTACAACAAGTTGAGTTCCAACTGAAGGGGCCCACTTTTGAAGGGTGAAGGGCACTGATTTCCCAGGTTTCTTCTAGGCTGTGTCTAAAGCGTGATGCTGAAGTGGAAGCAGCCCCCCTCGCTCCCGGGCTCCAGACGCTGCTTCTTAGCTAGAGAAGCAGGCGAGCAGGTTGAAGGGCTCATGTGGGGCCAGTCAGGGGGCGCTCTGTCAAGAAGCAAATCCTGAAATGGGGTGGCTTCTGTGAAGGAGGAGGAACGTCTAAGAAAATGAACTAGAACTCAGTAAATATTGAAGGGAGCCTCTCAGGCCAAGGATAGACACTGTGAAATAAAATATGTGTAGCAAGACACTGTGACTTCATCTTGGCAACCCTAAGAATAATTTCGATCACTCCCAGTGAAGTCTGCCTCTTCATGCTCATGCCCTGTGTAACCCTCTCCCTGTGGCTGTGGGCTGGACCCAGCGACTCATCTTTAACAGAACAACCACAGGGTGTCCTTCTGAGTTTAGGTTCCACAAAGATGCTGGCTTCTGTCTTACGTGCCCTGCTTTGCTGTCCCGCTGCCTCACCGGGAGGGAGTCAGGTGTGCAGCTGTGAGGTGTGCAGCTGTGAGCTGCGCGCTGGGGAGGCCGGCCCGACACGCGGCCGAGAGACCAACGGCAGCCGGAGTTCACCCGTCCGCACCGAGCCCGTGCATGAGCTGAAAAGCACAGTCTCTTCTCAGCTGAGCCTTCAGATGAGACCAAGGCCCTGGCAAACCTTGACCTCAGCCTGTGAGAAGCTTTGAGCAGAGCACCCAGCTAAGCCACGTCGGCACTTCTAGCTTTGGGGGTTATTTTCAATGCTATGAACATTCTTGAACACTCTTATTTTTTGGTGAATACATGTAAATATTTCTGTCAGAAATATACGTAGGAGTGGAATTACTGGGTCACCAATGAATCAGATCAGCAGATACTGCCTGACGGTTTGAAAGGAGGTGCACCAATTACGTCTACCCTGCAGCCAACACCGACCTATTATTTCACGGTGTTGGCCGAATTCTTCGTTCCGCCTGAATTCAGCACAGGACCAAGTATGCCATGGGACTTTAATGGCATGTTGTATTAGTAATAATACTAATAAAAAGAATCATAATAGCTAAGGTACCTTTTGGATACTTAACTACCTGATGTGTTAGTTTTCAAAGAGCCATGTACAGCCAGTACTTCATTATCTGCTATTTGTGATGTATATTGAACGCTGAGAGAGCGACACTTTAAGCACTAGTTACGACGGCTATCTTTAAACTAGGTTCTTAGGAGATATCCAGGACTAAAGAAAAAAATACTCCAAGTAGGATTCTTTTATATTATGTTCTTAGTATTCCGGTTACTTAGATTAGCTCAGGCTTTTTTTTTTTTTAGCTTAAATTTCCCACTAGTGAATATATCACTGAAGCCTATTGTTGTTGTTTTCTAAATCACAGAAAAAGATTTTATTATGTTATATTTATTTTCCAATTTTATGTCAGTAATAACATTTTGTTGATCTGTCTGGGCTTTTAGCAGTGTATACTTGCTAAAGCTAATTGGGATATTATTGAAGACACCAAGCATTTCTTTTAATGATCAGCATAAAAGGCAGATCTTTATGAGAGCCATACTTTCTGAATTCACGGTTGTAGGCAGGAGAAAAGAGTGCCACGCCGGACTCAGCCTTGCATCTGCCGTAGAGCAGGCCCAACCGTGGGCACTGCAGCCTGGGCAGGCTCGCCCTCGGTGGGGGCGTACACGTCTCATTTGAAAATCTCTGGAAGACACAGATGTTCGTATTTGAAATGTGCGTAATAGCTGTAAGGAACCGGCACCAGAAATAGTAAAAGTTAAGTGAATGATAACATGTCGCCGTTTCATTACAGTAGGAAAACATTCAAAACCCGCGTTCAGTGTCGTGATTCCTAACGTGAAGGCAGGCTCCACTGATTTAGGAGCGTCTCTTTGGAGGGAAAGTCGTATGATGGCAAACTAGGCTCTCCTGCGTCCTGAGGCCCGGGCTGAGCACAGGCACGAGCAGTAGGAGCGCATCAGAGAGACTCGCTCCAGTGCCTCCGCCAGTGGCCGCGGGGAGGTGACCTTCCATGGGGTTTGGAAGGTGCTTTGACCAAAGACTGCACACAGATGTGGGCCTGGCTGTGCACAAACAGTCTCGTAGAAGGGAGGCTGGGCAGGACAACTGCTGCTCCTTCTGACCGCGGGGGAGTGCTCAGGACACATTTCTAGAGGGCAAGACTGTTTCAGGGTCACACTGTCAGCTGTGGCAAAGCGTGCCATTTCCTACTTCTGTGGATAGTTTACGACCCATGCTTAACCGGAAACTGGTTTCAGACCATTATTAGATTAGCTGTAGCACTGCTCACCAATTTTGGTTTAGGTATAACTAACATAAAAATAGGTTGCTTTGTTCTATTGTGTTTCCCACCGAGCTAAATCAGTGTAGACCTCTGTGCAAACGAAGGCATTTTTGAATATTCAGGGAGAAAAAAAATTGAACGTAGGTTCATGACCAGACTGTGTGACCATTTCCTGGTATTTCAGCTCACGGGAAAGCTGGGCTTGTGGGGGTGTCGAAGATCTGACGCTCTCTGAGGTTCTCAGAGGAACGGCCCTATGTCCCAAGTCTTTGTGAAAGAGCGATGCCATCCTCCATCATGTGCCCACTCGCTCAACTTCAACTTGTCCCTGATGGTGTCTAACCAAACCTTGATGGAGATGAGGGTGATGAAGTGTCCAGAAAACCACAGTTTTAGAGGGAGAGGTAAAGGCACTGGCAATACTTAACGTAGACTTGGGATTACACATGTTAGATCTCTTCAAATCTAAGGAGCCTGTTGAGTAACCACACACTGTACATCTCTACATATTTTTCAGGAAGAAAAAATGATAATCAAAACACTGAGCATTTTTTAAAAGCGAGGATAGTATTAACCAGTAAACTGCTCTCCTTTCTGAGGTCGTTGGGGTAAGTGCTCTGGTTATGTCTCACTGCATTACAGATGACTTCAAACCTCGTGGCTCAAAACGATAACCACTTTACATATCTCACAATGTGGTTGGTCGAGAATTTGGGCAAGGCTTAGCAGAGGGAGTCTTCTGCCCTAAATGGCATTGACTGAGGTCACCTGGTGGGGTACCTGGTGGCTGGAGGGCCCGAGACGGCTCCCTCGTCACGTCTGGTGCCTTGCGGGGGGTAGCGGAAAGCTGAGCTCAGAACAGTGGACTAGAGCACCCGCCTGTAGACTCTCCAGTACGGCATTTTCAAACGGCTGAGTTTTCACACGGGAGCTCAGGACTTCCAGGGTGAGGATTTCAAGAGACAAGAAGTGAAAGCTGCCCGTCCCTGGCCTGGGCTGAGGAGCGGTAGTGTTTCTGCCGGATTGTACCAGCCAAAGCGCTCATAGAGCCTCCCAGAACCAAGTGGGGCGGGGGAGCTGCGCCCCATGTTTCAATGGGAGGAGTAGCGATGTTTTATGGTTACTGATACTCTAGGACTTCTCAAAAAATCTCCTGCATGCATTTTTTAAAATCCTCACCCAAGGGTATGTTTTTATTGATTTTAGAGAGGGAGAAAGGGAGAGGGAGAGAGAAGGAGGGAGAGAGAGACAGAGACAGAGACAGAGACAGAGACAGAGACAGAGACAGAGAGAGAATTTGATGTGAGAGAGAAACATCAATCGGTTGTCTCCCGTATGTGCCCCAGCTGAGGATCAAACCCTCAACCTGGGTTTGACCCTTCAGCGAACAGGATAAGGCTCCAACAAACTGCCGCACTAGCCAGGGCGATGCTCTGTCACTTTAAGATAACAAATTCTAAGCCTGATTGTAGTTATTTTTCATGCTGTATTTGCCCATTGTCTAAACTTGCTCAAAGCAGAAAGAAGAGAAAAGAACCTTTTCTGTGGTATGGGCACTCGCTCTTATTAATAGAAATACTCACTAGGACCCCTTATGTTTGATTAGTTTCAGGGATGGTGAAATATTGCTTAGATAATTACTTAAGTCCTAGAACAATGATTAATTAATGTGAGAATTAACAGGAATTATATCAGCAGTAAGCTTACCAAGCAACTTTTTAAAAAGTCCATTGTCTTTGGAGTTAGAGAATGCTCACCGCGACTCCTGGCCATGGACATGAGCACAATTTCCCAGTAGGTTTTCCTGCTGCAACTGCGGTGCTTTCCACCCCCTTCTCATTTATTTCTGTGTTTTATTTATTCATTTTTATTTTATTTTATTTTAAAATCTTTATTGTTGAATGTATTACAGACCATCCTCATTTTTCCCCCATTGACCTCCTCCTCCCCACTCCCACCCCCCTCCCGCCTTTTCCCACACTGTTGTCTGTGTCCATTGGTTATGCATATAAATTCTTCGGTTTATTTCTTCCCACCACCCCCCCAACTCCCTTCCCTTTGAGGTTTGTCAGTCTAGCAACCAATTTGTACTTAATCCCTTCACCTTTTTCACCCATTCCCCCAACCCCCTTCCCAACTGGCAACCAACAAAATGTTCTCTGTATCTATGAGAATGTTTCTGTTCTGCCTGTTCATTTTGTTTGCATTCCATTGTTGATAGATATGTATTCATTGCCATTTTGTTTGTTCATATATTTTATCTTTTTCTTCAAAAATACCCTTCAACATTTCATATAATAACGGTTTGGCTGTGATAAACTCCTTTAACATTTTCTTGCCTGGGAAACTTTATATGGCCATCGATTCTAAATGACAGCTTTGCAGGATAGAGTAATCTTGGTTGTAGGTTCTTGCTTTTCATCACTCTGAATATTTCTTGCCACTCCCTTCTGGCCTGCAAAGTTTCTTTTGAGAAATCAGCTGACAGCCTAATGGGAACTCCCTTGTAGGTAACTAGCTGCCTTTCTCTTGCTGCTTTTAAGATTCTCTCTTTGTCTTGAACCTTTTGCATTTTGATGATGATGTGTCTTGGTGTGGGCCTCTTGGGGTTCATCTTGTTTGGGACTCTCTGTGCTTCCTGGACTTGTATGTCTGTTTCCTTCACCAAGTTAGGAAAGTTTTCTGCCATTATTGTTTCAAACAGATTTTCAGTTTCTTGTTCTCTCTCTTCTCCTTCTGGCACCCCCAAGATGCGAATGTTGACACACTTGAAGTTGTCCCAGAGTCTCCTTACACTATCCTCATTTTTTTGGATTCTTTTTTTCTTTTTTTGCTGTTCTGATTGGGCGTTTTTTGCTTCCTTATATTCCAAATCGATGGTTTGCTTCTTGGATTTACGTAATCTACTATTGAAGCTGTGTAAATTATTCTTTATTTTAGTTAGTGCCTCCTTCATTTCTGACTGTGCATCCATCATTTCTGACTAGTCCTTTTTTAAGCTCTTGAGGCCCTCACTAAGTTCACTGAGGTTCTCACTAAGTTCATTGAGCATCCTTATAAGCAGTATTTTGAACTCAGCATCTGTTAGGTTGCTTATCTTCATTTTGCTTAGTTGTTTACTTGAAGTTCTGTTCTGTTCTTTCATTTGGGACTTGTTTCTTTGTCTCCTCATTTTGGCTGCCTCCCTGTGTTTGTTTCTGTGTATTACTTAACGAGAGGTATGGGGCTAGCTGTGATCAGATGCTGCTTATTTGAAAGAATTTAGGAAAACCTGAAGCAGGATCCAAGACAGGCCAATCCTATGGTTAAGCAAGTGGCAACAGCTTGGGTGGGCCTGAAAGTTGGGTGGGGCGGGGCGGGGCCTCAGGGAGTCACCAGGGCGGGGCTATCATTGGGAGCCAGGTTGCTGGAGTCCCAGATATGGCGGCTGTCTGCCACCCCAGGGAAGGGCTCACCAAAGGAACAAAGACGTCTGACAGCACGTCTGTCCTGGAGAAAGCCCCCTCTCCAGCCCTCGCTCCAGTGCCAAATAGCTCAGTTCTTCCCTGTATGTCTCTGGTGCCCCTGGAGCTGCCTCCCCTCCAAGCTTAGAGGGAGTGAGTCTGATAAGTCTGTGCACAGGCCCTTAAAGGAGCTGCGTGGGGCTCCAGCCGCTTCAGCCTCCCTGAGCCTCAGTTCCAGCTGGTTTTTACAGGCAGAAGTTATGGGGACTCTCTTCCTGGCACTGGAACCCTGAGCTGGGTGCCTGGTGTGGGACAGGGATCCCTCAGTCCTCAGGAAGGACCTTCCCAGCCGAGGTGTCCTCCTGATTTTTATCCACCACACGTGGGTGTGGCACGAGCCTGTCCACCTCCACCCCTCCTACCAGTCTCCATGCGGCTGCTGCTTTAATTCTGTAGTTGTAGGACTTCCATTCAGCTTGATTTCAGGCAGTTTTGAATGATGGTTGTTCTGTAATTTAGTTGTAACTTTGATGTGGTTGTGGGAGGATGCTATACTGTGTTTACCTATCTGCCATCTTCCAGGTTTTCTGTGTGTTTATTTTAAAAGCGATTTCTGACAGACGTGCTCAAACGATGTTGTTGTTACTGTTGTCTTGTTTTTATTTTTTTATAGAGTCTTATGAAAGTACAACTGAGTCTAAATGAGTCGAGGTGCTGAGAACAGAAGGGAAATCTTGTCCTAAGATGGAAAGAAGTCTCTCTCGAAGCAGTCGGATTTCTTGGGTACTGATTGGACAGCTTTGCTATTAAGGCAGAAGTGAGCATGGCTCAAGGAACAAGACCCTGGGTCTTAAGTAGTCCCTGCCCAGGGTAATTACAAATATTAGCATCTAGGAACTTATCTGTCATATATTTGTATCAGTTTTTGAAATGGACATCTGCCTTCAGCATGCGACCTTTTCTACTTTTTCTACATCTCATTTCCCATTTTTTAAAAAATTTCATCCTCACCTGAGGATATTTTTCCATTTATCTTCAGATAGAGTAGGAGGGAGGGAGAGAGAAAGAGAAACATCGATGTGAAACAGATACATCGACTGGTTGCCTCCCACACGACTCTGACCCCTGCTGATTGCTGGGGATGGACCGCAGTCGAGGTCCGTGCCCTTGACCAGAATGAAACCCACGGCTCCTTGGTCCTCAGGTCGATGCTCTAACCGCTGAGACAAACCGGCCAGGGTTCATTTCCCATTTTTGAACCCAAATGCAGTTACACCCCAATCTTATACCTTCCTCACAGACCTGAGTGAGGCATTTGACACTATACTCTCTTGGCCTTGACCCACCTATAGTTTTTAGTTCTGCATCCAGTGTATTAGCAGCCTCTCTCAGCCTCCGCCCGCACCACGGCCCGAAGGAGCACATGCTCACTCCTGGAATGCTCCAGCTCTGGCCTGTGCCTGCGGCTAGGAATCTTTGCAGGTACTTCCTCATGAATGATCTCACGCACCAGCAGGTGAGTATGGAGAGCCTGCCTCTCCTTGCTGGACACTCCCTGCCTCGTCAAGCCAAGCCAGCTGCGGTCTCTGAAAGGGCCACGCGCTTCTTCCCTGGGCTCCGCGTGAGCTCTGCTCCGTCAAACATCTCCCACTTCTCTCGTATTCTTTCTTCAAGAGTCTGTTGAAATCTTTTTCCATTATTTTTGCAGATTATGGGGGCGTCTTTTTCATGCATCTTTTTTCGTTTATTTCCATGGTACTCTGGATGTACTTTATTAACATATCTGTACCTTTGCACTTTATTTACGTGTCTGCCTCTTCCTCTGGCTTGTCAACTCTTTCTGGATGGGGACCGTTGGTTTTCCACCTTTGAATCCCCAAGCTCTAATACGGGGCCTAATATTCAATAAATACTTTTTGAACTCATGCGTGCATACATATATTAATGAATGGTTGGGTGGCTGGCTGGATGGTTGGAATAAAGAAGGGTAGGTGTTTGGAAGCTGGCTGGCCGGCTGAATCGTGGGAGGATAGTTAATGAGGAGAAAGGTGAATGAGCTGAAGGGTGGGTAAGGTTAGAATGACTTTACCTAAAATTCTGTGACTTTTAATTGCCCATGGGTTTAGCATAAACTCCATTTCCCACCATATAACTATAATAACTTTGTGAATATTTTTGTTTGTTATACTGCAGCTTCTCAAAGGGTCTTGAAGTTGGTTTTAAATCAGCATTCTTAAAAGTCAAGGGAGACAAGAGATTGAAAGAGTATATAGAAAACCAGGGGTAGATTTCACTGTTCACTGTCTACTCCCCCCCCCCCCCCAGTAATTTGCCAGAAATACCCAGCTTCTTAGGCCTTTTTCAGGTTTTCATCAACATTTTGGAAATGATTATATTTACTCCTTTTTATAGGTTGGTGAAATAAAATTATTTGAAAAAATCCACATATATATTCATATTCTATCTATCTATCTATCTATCTATCTATCTATCTATCTATCATCTATCTATCTATCATCTATCTGTCTATGGTTTTTTAAGTGTTATTATTAAAGTTTGCTTGATATATCCCCGTGAAGACCCTTGTGGAAATATAAGTATTGCTAGCCCTCTTTCGCCATTGAAGCTATAAACACAAATAAGGATTTGTTCAGAAGCACAGAGGACTAGCACAGGAATTCAGAATATCTGCTGCTATCTAAGCTACACTGCTTACCATTGTGAAATACAATTTGTACGGCCACAGTATTATCACATGGTGTAGAATCTCAGCTATCAAAAGAGTTGGGCTGACTCTAAGGTAGACCTAGCAAATAGGTTTTGTGTGCTAACTCCAAATTAGTTGGCAATAGCTCCCTGCAGCTCTGTGTTGGGAAGGACTCTGAGGCGCCATCTGAGCTGCATTGCTTAGTGATGTCTGCCATGATGTGGGCCCTCACGCATATTTGTCGTACTTTTTCCATCTCTGTTTAAGACCACAAAAGGTGTTCACTGTGATGGGTGTTCATTATGATAGGTACTCATGCTGGCTTGTCCGCTGATTCACCCTAATGATTAACAAGATCATGCACGAGAAAGGATCTACAGATATTTAGCAGTTGCTGGAAGCTGGTGTCTGAAGGGCATGTGCAAAGGCCCCGCTTCGGTGAATGCGGTTAAAATGGGGGCGAGCAGTGAGGAAAGCTACCTGCGACATCAGTTCCAGCAGAGTCATTGTTTTGAAAGGAGAAATGCTTGTCTTCCTGTCAGGTGGGTTGCCTACTGTGAAGGGGATCCATTGAGCAGTTGTGAGTAGTAGTACGTTGTACGGAACAGTCAAGGCAGCGCGTCTGTGCAGAGGCAAATACAATCAGATTCGCTTTATTTTAAGCTTTGATTACATTCTTGTTAATAAGAATATGCTATGTTAAGTCAGTTTAACAGTCGAGCAAAATGCATTTAACTTTCAGATTGGCTATCGGAAGGCTTGGTAAGTGCTGGGAGATCACGTACAGAGTTAGCATGACGTGCTCACAGGGACCAGCTACCCTCATGGCTTCCCGGGCTAAAGGCTCAGAAACAGTCTCAAAGGCTTAGAAATGCGGTTATATAGACCAAGACTTCCACTCCGGTTTCTCCCTCAGGTTTCTTTCTGCTTTTTGCTTATTCATTAAGAATCACAATCTATTGACCTAAATCATACCCTAGGCATATCAGTGGGTAATTCTGACCATAAATCAGCTTTGCAAATAAATACCAGGCAGTCTTGTCCGTTGAAACCTTGGAGCACAATATAAATGATGTCAACATCTTCTCTCACAGGGTCTGCAGCGCTACTGGCTATTTGCAGGGTGGAGTCCACATCACCTCTCAGCCCCTGAGTGATGAGCTGAGGTCTCAACATGGGTGTTGTGAAGGACAAGAGAGAATTAACAGCTGCCCATCCTCCCATGTGTTTGGTCACTAAATCTGCCAGCTTCTCCAAATTGTTGGGCTTATTTTATTTCTGAAAATGTATCTGGGCCAGCATCATTATGCAAAGATGATCCCAGAGAGACAGGTGAAGTGTAATTACCAGTTAAAGAGACTAATTCCTCATTCCTGTCCCAAGCTAGACTCATTACTTTCTAGTACAGGCATCCTTGTATTTTTGTACAAATTGAAGGCAAGATCCTTTACCAGCAAAAAGATTACAAGTTGCTTTGTTAGGATATTTGCTTTATTGTGGTGGTCTGGAGACAAACCTGCAATGCCTCTGAGAGATGCTTGCACCGCAGCCCAGAAAAGGTTAAAGTAAGGGCTATTGGTTCCTGCTGTCAGGCCGTGGTGTGATACCTCTTATAAAATGCACCATAAAACTACATTATTTAATAGATCTGAGTATTGCACCTGCTTGCTTAGCTCCTCTTAGGTGATTAAGTTTCTCACAAATGCAATTTGTTAATGTGGGGCCACATTTCCTCACCACGCAAAGCTGTGCAATTTGGCAGGTAGTTGCTTTGCTGCAGGTGCGAGATGAAAGACCTTTCTGCAGCTTTGCCAAGAAGACAGATGATGTTGAACTCAATCCATGGGAAAACTGTTCTGACACAGAGCCTGCTTCTGAGAAATGGGAACAGAATGTTAGGGCCCGAATGATGTTCCCCTTCATTTGGGGGAGTATGTTACCCTTATAAAAGGCTGAGTGGGGGACCAGAAGTCTTGTTTTACATGAGGCCAGGTATTAAGCAAATCCCCTTGCTAAGGGAAGTCCTCTGATATTTGAAGCTGCAGCCATTTGTGATGATAAATGATGACTTTTACTCTTATGAGCTATGAGAGCTTAATTAGGGCTTAATTAAAGCTAATCCTCAAAATCCTTTGGAAGGTGGAGTGATTAAAAACTAACTTCCACTCTGAGTAGCCTGAATTTAGGAAAGTACGTCTTTGAAATACACGCATCCCCACCCTGGCACCTCATCCAGGCCGGTCTGGGTCTTCGCATCTAAGTTAAAGCAAGAGCTGACTGTTTCTGCGTTAGCATTTCCTTAGCCAAGACTACAAGAGGCCAAGTGCCCGGGCCCATCTCAGCCTCTTGTGCATTTACACAGAAGGCCTTCTCTGAATCTGCAAATCCAGCTCGCCGTACACGTGTCTCAGGGAGTCACTGGTCATGCTGGCTATCAGCTTCCGAGGGCCGGAGACCCAAGGCCGACTCACTTCTTCCCACTGCACAGTGGAGTTGGGCTGGATTTCACTGAAAGATGAAAAGAGAGGAAAGGTTTTACTTCTGCAGAGACAGACCCAGTTGCCACCTTGATCAGGAGGCGGTGAGAACCCCTGCTCTCTTCTCTCGGTTGTTGGCGCCTAGAAGACTGGCTGGTTCTGCCAGTTACAGCCCAAAGGAGGCCCCTAATGAGGCTCTGCAAGCGCCCGCCAGCGCCAGTCCCACGGTTTGCCTCCGGAATGCATCAGCACGGCTCTCACTGTGTGTGGTCCACGCCGTAGGGTGGAGCTGGGCTCAGCCCTGCAGGCCACGAGTTCGCTGGGCTCTAACTGGTTCCCAAGCCGGCACAGTCGCCTCCTGAATGTGACTGATCTGCCTTGGCTCTCATTCCGCCTAGGACTCAACTCTGAACTGAAGCCCCTGGACGCCTGTGCTGAGGGGCGGACACTCCGATTAGTTCTTACCGGCCCCCCTAGGACAGACCTCTCTCCAGGCCCAAGGTCACGGCCCTGCCCGCTGCCAGCTGACTTTGGGTGTCTGCAAGCTCTGTAATTTGTAACCCTGCCCCAGGTGCCCGCCCGGGACCTCTCCCGTGCTCCTCCCTGCCTCTCGGCTGCTGCCTGCTGACAGCTGGGCCAGGCCCGCGCGGCCTGGTGCTCTCCCTCCCCTGCGGCAGGCCCGGTGCCCTCCCTCCCCTGCGGCAGGCCCGGTGCCCTCCCTCCCCTGCGGCAGGCCCGGTGCCCTCCCTCCCCTGCGGCAGGCCCGGTGCCCTCCCTCCCCTGCGGCAGGCCCGGTGCCCTCCCTCCCCTGCGGCAGGCCCGGTGCCCTCCCTCCCCTGTGGCAGGCCCGGTGCTCTCCCTCCCCTGCGGCAGGCCCGGGGCCTCCCGACCCATGGCCAAGGCCGCCCCGGGCCAGGCAGGGTGGGCGGATGGAGTTCTCTGGGTGCTTCCCTCACATCACCCTCGGCTTGGGAGGACATGGTGGCAGGTGTTAGGTGTATGATAGTCCCTTGAGGTAGATACTATTTGACACATTTTAGAGTTTTAAAAAATGGAAGATTAAACAAGTGAAGCAACATCTATGAGATCACAGAGCTGTGAACGGGCAGAGAGGAGACTTGGCCCGGTTTACCTGGGTTCCCAGTCCACGCCCTTCCTGGTCCTGGCTGTCACACTACAGACCCTGAGCGAACGTGACTTGCCGATCACTGTGCCTGCGCCCCCTCGTGCTGGTTCCTCAAGCGGGCAGACTCTTTCCACTTGGGGCCAGGGGCTTCCTGCCGCGGCTGTTCCTAGAGGACCCCTGGTCTGTGCTCCCTCAGGGAGGGCACGTGCGGTGGCTCAGCCTGGGGCCCTGGCCGGCTTTTCTGGGAGAGCCTGGGGGGTGAGTGGAGACCCCATGCTGTCTTGGAAAGAAGGATGATGATCTGACTATCTTCACGGGGTACTGAGGCACAGTAGCGTTTGGAAAGCACTTAGTCCAGTGGCCTCATTCTGCAGATGAGGAAAGTGCGATACAAAGGGGCATATGGAAGTTTCCGCGGTCACAGAGCCGACAGCCCAGCCGATGGAAGGAGAGACAGGCCGAGGACTTAGTGAGGGCGCTTGTGTGCAGAAATGAGAAGCGTGTTGTGCAGAGGAAGCCTGTGGATAGACGGGCAGAGAGACAGGTTCACGGGCTGCAGGAAGGCACTTCCTTAGCACCACGGAGGGACCTGGAGGGACCAGGGATCTGGGGTCACACTGTAGCTTCAGACTCAGGGTGGGTGGAGGGTCCGCAAGGAAGAACTGTGGAGGAGAGTCTGGGATGGCGCCAGGGCCTCAGCCTCATGAGCTCCCATTGTCTTGGGGGTTGGAGCCACACTGTCACTTTGGACAGGGCCAAGGTCAAGGAGAAACCTGGGGCCGCGTACTTATGCTTGACCGATTCTATTTAAAGTTGCAACTGAAAGATTTCCTCAAATGTCACTAAAACTATATATATTTCAACTGGCTGTGGGTGTATTCTCTGGGATAAAAAGGGGAAAGGGCTCAAATCCTAGAAATCCAGACACTGAATAAGAAATCCCTTTCTCTGGGTCTGTGGCCAGTGAGCTGAAACAGGCCTCCAAGGCCTCGGAACCTCTTTGGGCTGCTCTAGGCACTGACTTTACACTGAGAGTCTAAGTGTCTCAATTAATTTGATATTCACTAATACTTTTCATAATTTTTGTTCTTTATAAACGTGACTACATAAATTCTTTTTTAAAAATAATTTTTCTTTATTGATTTTTAGAGAGAGAGGAAGGGAGAGGGAGAGAGATAGAAACATCGATGAGAGAGAGCATCGCTTGGCCGCCTCCTGCACGCCCCCACTGGGGATCGGGCCCACAACCTGGGCATGTGCCCTGACCGGGGATCCAACCAGCGACCTCTTGGGGCAGGGGTGAACGCTCAACTACTGAGTCACAGCAGCGGGGCTACATAAATTCTTTACACCAGTGATATAAAAGCCAAACTATGTGAAAAGTACACACACATAACCGATATATGCAGTTTTCAAACTCAGTAAATTATTTTTATGATTCAAGGTTTAACAATCACTGACCTCACCATGGGTATTCTCACCTGTAAAAGGCAGACACTGTGGAATATTGAACAGGGTGTGAAGAGCTTATATCTGTGCTGTGCTTAGAACTACGGCAAAGCACGTGAGTGCCGAGTGTCAGGAATGTGGTGTTGTTTCTGTCCTTACCACAGTCACTTCCGTGGTCGCCGCACGCTCCGCCGGGCCTGCTGCCCGGTTCAGGGCCGTGGGCGCCTCCTGCCGCTACGCGGAATGACAGCTCTCCAGCCTTAATTTGCAGTGATTAATTTAATAGGAATATCCGTTTTGAGATATTTATTTCTCAATAACTGTACTATTTTTACCCTCATCCATTCATTTTCCCTTCTTGGTTTCCCCAAGTGATCAATCAGAAACACTTTGTGAAACAGTCATCTTGCTCCAGGATCTGCCTGGAGCCATGCAGTGCGGGTGACGACCTCACACAGACACGACAGTCTCTGAGCTTTACTTCACTGTTTGCGCTGACTCCTAAACTCGTCCAGAGTGATATGCACACCCGTGTCTCATGCATGCATACATGTACACTCATCATGTATGTCACACGGATACTCATGCATGAAGATACACATGCATGTCTAAGTATGCATTTACCTACAGATAAACAGATACAGCAAGAGAGAAATAAATCCTCTACCCATCTTGATAAGTGGAGTAATACTGGAATAATCGTATTTGCCTGGGAATAGATGCGGTGATAAATGGTTCTCAGTAATGTGCTGAGCCATCGGGGTAGGCTGGCCATTTATCATCCTGAACACATGCAGGCAAATGGGATTATTATTACACTGAACTGCAACTCTCTGTGGTTTGTCCTCCGTGGGTCTAGCCCTCAGCTTCTGTCCTACTTGAAAAACTCAAAATTTAAACCCAAATCACAAAGTCAGGGAACTTTTCTCTTGAAATAACTCCCTGAACCTGATCATTTTTAAAAGAGAAAAATGAATCTGGAAGATGAATTATTTGATGTCCTGGGAATATCAAATGCAGAAACTTGAAAGCTGAGAGTCTGCGGGAGGAGGTGGGGGAAGAGCAGGACAGTAAACCTTCTCGGGGTGGGCTTGGCTTGTCCCTGATGAAGGAACGAGACACGACACCCACTGCCTTCTCGTTCTAGTTCAAGTCCCTGCTCACCAGCTCCCACCTTCCAGACCCACTGCCATGAGCCAGAGAGGCCCCTGCAGGGCTGTGGGTGGACGGCGGGGTGGCGGCTCCCTTGACTGTTCAGGATGCGTGTCCCAGAAAGGAACACAGCCCTGTGAAGGGTTCTCGCTCTACAGAACGGCCCTTTTTGAGTGTGCACGTTGTGCAGACCTGCCACTCTCAGATCAGCTCTCGGCGGCAGAGGGCACACTGCAGCGTTCCTGAGTACCTGACAGTGTGGGGCCGGTCCTGGAGGCGAAGGTGTGTGCTGGAGTCAGGAGGAAACAGACAAAGTAGTGCTCTCTCCAAAGTCCCAAGCCCACCCTAGATAATAGATATTTTCCAATTTCTGGCTCTCTCTGAGAAATAAAGCTTCCCTGGCTTTGGAGGGTCCACTCCTGGATCTGAATTCCCACGAGACTGAGGACCTGGCGTTCTGTCTGTTATCTGTCTGCCACAGACCAATGTATTGAAGCAACTAGTAGTAGTACCTCAGGGCACAGTATGGGTGGGACACTTGCCTAGTGCCCATGTAGGGACTGGCCTCGTTCATCCTTCCTTTGATTCACCCCACTTTGCCCACCTGAGTGTCAGGTATTAACAATAAAAGTGCACCTGCTTTGAGTCTTATACCTCGCAAACGGGGTCATTGTACAGTGTGAGCATTCATCTTTCTTCTGACACACACATACTGTTTCTTCTCATACTGGCCTTCAATCAAGGTGGGATTCTTGGCACAGCCAAGGGTAAAGGTGCAAGGCCCCCTCTGACGGAGCCTGTGGGGTTACCGTGGGAGAAGGAAGAGGTGAATGCAGCAGCGTCTGTTTTGAGGAAGAGACATGTTGCACTTGACCTGCCTGATTCTTGCGTCTGGTTCCAGAGGGAAGGCGCGAGGAGTGAGTGAGACTATCGCTCCTGGCGAGAGCAGGACTGTTATTGCTGACCTCTCCCTCGAGCTAGGGCTGATTTCTAATTCAATTCTTTTTCTTCTTCTGAAAGTTTCCTATTAGCACAGGAAGGCTGTTATGTTTTGTGCTTGCATTTTTAAAAGGCACTTAAATTTTTTCTCTGCTGTTTATTGCATCCACTGGCATCAGGCATCTCTTAAACGATGGGATGCAGAAGCCGTGAGCACTGTAATTTGAAAGAAATGCAGGGAGCCTTTAGTGGGCAAATTGGTTTTCAAAGGGGCCCCAGAAGGGGCGGAGGAGGCCTTGAAGCTGAGCTCCAGTCACAGAGCAGGGCCGCTTCCCTAAAGGCCACTGGAAAATTCCTAACTCATCTGGTCATCAGGCAGTTTCCAAAGCCCTCCACCTCCCTTTCTATACCTTCGAAGGTCACCCCACAGGAAATTTGCCAGATTGATTGATCCTGACAGGGACTTATTTGTGGTAGAAATGAAAGTAATACACCTCACAGATTGGGATCCATTCTGGGCGTCACTCTCAGAGGAGCGCTGACAAACGGGAGTGTGCGGGAGAGGGAGGGAGCTAACGCCGCATCAGAGGTGGGGGCACGGAGTCAGGGTGGGTCTGGAGAAGACTCGGGAAGACGTGATAGCTGTCTGCAAACATTTGCAGCATCAGATTCAAGAGAGATGGGCCGTGTTCTATGTGTAGGTCCAGAGCACAGAGTTCAGGTGATAGGTAGGATCAAGGGTACAGTTGTTTTCTAACAATTAGAGCTCCCTGACCACTCCGGTCTGTGTTGGGGGTGACAGTGTCAGTAGCAGTCACAGAAGCTGAGAACTGTGTCACACTGGCTGATGGTTCTAGGTGTGAATGAAGCAGACTTTCATTTATATTGGTACGGAGCCTGGGTGGTCACTGTCCCTGACCCGGGAACCAGTCGAGAACTCACCTCTATTCTGCTAAAGCAGTCGTCCTAGCGAGTGCCTGGCTGGTGCAGTCTGGGTGGTGGAGTTGGAAAGAAAGGATCCAAGAAGAGGAAACATAAGGAATAGCATCGTATTTGGCACACAGTCAGTACTCGATGAATGTCAGAACGGATACGCAAGGCAGCAGTGTGGCAAAATGCTTGCAACGTGGGTTCTGCATCAGCCACCCTGAGCCTGAATCTCGGTGCTACTCTGCTAAGCTGTGCACCTTGGGCAAACCAGCGGACTGCAAAACACCTCAAAGTCCTCTCCCAAGGGAGGGAGACAACAACAGCACCCACCTCATTTGGGTGGTTTTAGGGATTAAATGGCAGAAGTGCCAGTCAAGCCAACCCTGTTTTCACCCCAGGCCTCACAGAAAGCAGTAAGGAAGTAGCAGCTTCTCAAACGTTTTCACTGGGAATTAGATGTAAGCTTGGAAAAGACAGAGAGAGAAAACCCCCCACAGCTCCACGCCACCGCCCCACACCCGCTGCCCGTACCGGAACAGCTTCGTCATCGGTTTTACCACTCCGGGACCATCCAGGCGCATCCACACGTTTCTCAGGGGTTCTTGCAAAGGATTGGTGAACTCAACAGTCACGACCATGTCAGAACCGACCATCTGAGGGCCACGGACCTAGGAAACCAGTGTGGGGAGAACGCAGCCGTTAGCAGCACATAGGACCTCTCCGCTCTCCTGTGTCCTGAACACGTCACTGCTTCTGTCTGGCGGCAAGATTATTTCTGGCAAGGGAACCCGTGCAATGAGGACAGTTTATTGCTTTGACTGGGGGTTACCTATTAAGAAAAAGATGGAAAATTACTAATTAGACTCACACTCTTTTCCTCATTATAAAAACCACCCTAATTAGAGCTCAGGTTAATAGCCTGGCTGCTCTCTGTCAGCAGGAGGTGGAGATGCATTTGGTGCAGTAAAAGATTTCCTGGTGAGGGCAGCGAACTCTGCTTCTGGGTAGGCTCAAGATTCCTGCCAGGGGGGGATTTCCCGACTCCCAGAGGAAGGAAGTGCTCCAGGGGGCTTGTGCCTGCTCACTATTAGAGACACGTAAAGAGAGCTGTCCAAACAAGGAGCCCTCACTGTTGAACTCGAAGCAGAGGAAGCTGGACTCTCACATAGTCAGGAGAGACTTCATCTGCAGCCCCCGCAGCTGAGCCGGGCGGTGAGGCTAACTGGTGAGTTTACCCATAAACATCTCAGGAGGATCAGGTGTTCGGCAGGAGATGCCAGGGTTCAATGCCAGCTTCCACACTTCCTAGCGGTGGGGTCTGTGACTTCCTCAGCCTTTCTGGGCTTGTGTCCTTGGCTGTGGGCTGCCTGACATTTCTCCGGGGCGCCCAAGGTAGAAGGCTGTCATCGGCATTGTCCCGAGCCACAGCCCTGGGACGGTGCGCCCCCAGCGCCCACGCAGGGCCGGAGGCGGCCGGGCAGCCCCAGCCCCAGCTTGTCTGCTTAGGGCTGTGCAACCCAAACGGATGGGTCTGCAGAAACCCTAACTCGGGAACAAGACAGTAATAAGAGCTTCTCCTCACAGTGAGGGGCAGGATGGGATAACACACACAAAGCCGCCGGCACACTGCCTGGCACGTGGCGAGGCTCAGCTTCTGCTGCTTTGAGGCGGCAACGCTTGGGGCGGGGCAGTCTGTCTCGTTCACCGCGCGTTCTACCCACTTTCTACTCCAAAATCCAGCCAAGGCCCCGGAAATATTTGTTAACTTAGCTTGACTGCTTAAAAAGGAATTTAACGGTTAATGATTTTTCTATACAACAACCCAGTCACTGTTATACCTTATTTCTTCACGCAGACCGTGTAATATGGGGAATATCACGTGGAGATGAGCCTTCCTCGTGACAGGGAAGGGGACGAGGGAAGAAGGCTCTATAGTCAAGAATAGAACTTTATGGCTTTGCTCTTCAAGGTAAAGTTTGTGACTAAATCGGTATCTGTGGGACTTTTAAAATCTGTAAGAAAAATGAAAATTGCAACCAATTCCCTGTGCTTATTACATTCAAACCCCCCACCCCGGGGCGGGAGGGATGCAGCATTGGTGCGGGGGAGCCAGGGCGGAGCAGGCAGTGGTCCCGGTGGTGGCCACAGCAGTGCCCTGCAGAGCCTGGCCCATGTGCCAGGCAGGGAGCTCAGCGCTTCCGCAGGTCCCCAGCCCAGCGCACACAGCAGATCCCGGGAGCTGTGACATCACAGAGGTCTATGCTCTGCTCAGCTGGCTTGGCAGTTGGAGTGTTGGTCCGCAGACCCAAGAGTCGTGGGTTCAATTCTGGTCAAGGGCAGGTACCTCAGTTTCGGTTCGGTCCCCAGCCCTGGTCAGGGTGGTGCTGGAGGCAACCAGTCGAGATGTCTCTCTCTCATCGATGTCTCTCTCTCCCTCTCTCTCCCTCTCCCACTCTATTTGAAGATAAGCGGGAAAATATCCTCCAGTGAGGATTAAAAAAAAATTACATTGGCCTAGGCCCAGCTCAAACAGCGACGCCAGCACCTCGGCGGTGAGCCCGTCCAGTTTGAGCAGCCCTGTAGATTTCTAAGGACCAGCGTAGAAAGCGGCCCCCAGCTGAAAGCCACTGATGCAGACGAAACATTGGGAAGCCGGACTGGATTTCCTCTTTCCTCCCAGATGTCCTGGCTCTATCAGAAATGCTGGAGGCCTCAAGGTGCCTTCTGAGAATACTTTACGATACCCTAGGTTATTCTCACGTATGTCCGAAATATTCTTCCCAAGTTGAAAAAATATTTTTCAGAGCACTTATACATTTTTTTAAACACAAACTAAAGGTAGCATTTGCCACGGCTGTCTAAATCCAAGGCAGCGGGCTGCTTCAGAGACGCTACCGGCAAAGGTAGTTGCTGTGATCACTTTTATTTTGGGTGAAATACTTTGGAGTTGCCCACCTTCTGCATGCTTTTATAAATCTGTGCACAAGCCCCTTAAAATCTGATAATAGCTTCTGGCCCTTCCTCCACACAGACAGACACAGTGACAAATACAAGAGACACGCGCCGCTCGCATGGAGTTCTAGGGGATCCACTGAGACGACCCAGCCATCTCCCCATGGCCCCCCGGGCTTCGGGGCTCCAGGGCAGAATCGGCTCCACTCTGACCGGCCGAGGAAAGCCGGGTGCACTCTTCCTACCACGTGACAGTGATCGGGGAACTAGGTACTGGAAAGGGTGGCCCATGGGTTGGGCCTGCATGGATAGGGTCAGATCTGAATGTGATTAGAAGATTAAGTTCCTCAGATAGCTTCCTGCCAGGCCTAATCAGGTTGCTTCCGGGATTTTTTCCGGAATTAGCTGCTGGCAGGGATACAGATGCTGCAGCAGGAGGCCGGAGGGGTGGAGATGAGGTAAGAGGGCCTTCCAGGTTGCAGAATGTTTCTTTTGCAATTATCAAACACTCAGTATCACTTTTCTGACATTGTTGCCCGTTCCCAAATTTGAACTTCCTTCACCTGATTACTGAGATTATAATGAGCCTTAAAACTCAGACCACACCAAACATAAAAGTCTGCCAGCATCTCATACCACGGCTTTCTGCTTAGGAATGTAAGTGGAGGTGTTACCCCCCGTTCTTTTGAGGACAATGGACGTACACCTAGTATTTTCGCATTGTGTGCTGGTTTAGGTGGTGTGCCATGCTATGGTGTCTGTGACTGTTTCTTTGCTGGAAGTAGGCTCATTGTTTTCTGAAGCCCACTGAGGAACCATCTGCTGTGTTACCGCACACTGTCACTGCACTACCAGGTGAGCACAGTGATCGTAACTCGACCCTGAACCAAATTCGAAAGCATATATACAACCCAACTCTTTCTTTTCGACTTTATGGGAAGAGAATCAGATTTCTGTGCCAGAGTAAACTGTGGCAAGATAGCCTTGGGGCCGTCATAGGGTTTTCTATTTAGGGTAAAGATAGATATCGCTTTAAAAAATAACCCAAATTTAGTGGGATTATCTGATAAAGTAGAGAAGACTCATTATTCTTGATGTTTTTAAAATTAAAAAAAATAACAAACAGGATGTGCACAGAGCAAATTATGTTTCAGGTGCCCAGTGGCCAGAGACTTCTCATTTCCATTCTCAAGTGCAGGCTGGTCCCCGGCTGCACCGTCCGGGAGCTGGGGAAGCCACGCTCCGGGGCGGGGCTCGCTCCCTGCCATGGTCTGGGGGTGCTCGCCCGGCTGAGGAGCGCACCCACTGCCTGGGCCTCTGGGACCAAAGGCATCACCCTGAACATGAAAAGCCGTGGCCGGTGGTGCCTGCCTGGACCTCCCGGGAAACAGCTGTCGCTGCTCAGGACCTCAGGCAGAGCCATCTGGATTGCCCCAGAGACGGTGCAGGCCCCGAAGCACACTACGCGGCTGCCACACAGACTTGGGGGCAGCTGAGGGGACAGCCTGCGGGACACAGGTTCTGAAGACCAGGGGAGGCCATGGTGTGGCCTTGGGTCAAGTGGCTTGAGCTCTCTCAGGCTCATTTGCCACGTGGTGACGAGGAGGGTTCCATGTGAATGGATCGGCAGAGCACCTGAAACGCCGACCTGTACCGAGCCTGGGTGCCCATGAAGTTCGAAGGGAGCCGTGCTGCTGGGGTGGCCGGAGGGCCTCCTCATCCCTAAGCCCCCTGTTTCTCAGGTGGAAGAGAACTGCCAGGGAGAGAAGCGGGGGGCCTCCACCAACACTTCTGAGGAAACATGGAGGAGCCCGGCTCCCGGCGCCCCGCGCCACCTCCCCCTGCAGGGCCGATGGGGCAGGGGCTGTCCTGGTGCCCGGCAGTCAGGGGAGCGCAGGCAGGCGGGAAGGGGCAAGAGCGCGTGGTTGGAGACTTGAGGGGGAAATGACTCGGGGTTCAGGGGTTAATTAGAACTCAGTCTCTGTCTTCATTTTCTGTCTTGATGGAAAATTTCAGACATTTAGGTTCTCACAGAACGAAACCAGCTGTAGTTAGGTCTCACAATTTACCCACCGGCTCTCAAGCATTCTGGGGGCACTTATTACGTCTCAAGTGGTTCCCCGAAGTTTAACCTTTCCTGTGGGGTAAAGGTACGTAAATCGGGAAGTTGTGGGAGCAGGACCCGGGTACCCACCGCAGCAAGCACTCGGCCTTGCTCTACTCTGGTGACAACGGGATCCCAGGGGCACGGAGAGGATTCTACACTCACCTCGGGAGGACTGGAGGCTCTAGTCAGAACACAACGCTAGACCGGCTGTCGCAAAAGCCACGTTGTGCTTGAGTCAGAAGAGATCAGGACGCGGAGCCAGCGCTGGGTGCATCTGTGCACACTGGGAAAGGGTGCCCCTCTCTGCACGGCTGGTGAGGGGGGAGGGGGCTGGATGTGCCCTCACATCTGTGCGCACTGGGAAAGGGTGCCCCTCTCTGCATGGCTGGTGAGGGGGCAGTGGGCTGGATGTGCCCTCACATCTCTGCACACTGGGAAAGGGTGCCCCTCTCTGCATGGCTGGTGAGGGGGGAGTGGGCTGGACGTGCCCTCACATCTCTGCACACTGGGAAAGGGTGCCCCTCTCTGCACGGCTGGTGAGGGGGGAGTGGGCTGGACGTGCCCTCACATCTCTGCACACTGGGAAAGGGTGCCCCTCTCTGCACGGCTGGTGAGGGGGGAGTGGGCTGGATGTGCCCTCACATCTCTGCACACTGGGAAAGGGTGCCCCTCTCTGCACGGCTGGTGAGGGGGGAGTGGGCTGGATGTGCCCTCACATCTCTGCACACTGGGAAAGGGTGCCCCTCTCTGCACGGCTGGTGAGGGGGGAGTGGGCTGGATGTGCCCTCACATCTCTGCACACTGGGAAAGGGTGCCCCTCTCTGCACGGCTGGTGAGGGGGGAGTGGGCTGGATGTGCCCTCACATCACCCACCTCCAGGCTGGGCACAGCCCGCACAGTCGGTGTTGGCCTGGGGGGGAGCCCACCCGGAGGTCAGCCCGGCGCTCCCCTGGGGTGGCAGGGACATCACCCGTGTGACCTACGTCAGTTATCCTCTTATCCCGAGCACTGCGGCCAGCAGTCCAGCTGGTGCAGATGTTCTGCTTGTGGACGTGTATGAATCGCCCCCTTGGTGGGCCCTGCGCACACTGTCCGCGCAGGAGTCCCCCGCTGTGTGGCAGGTGGTCGCCCCATGAGGAAACAGCAGCCAGGCTCTGGGAGCTGGCCAAGGGCGAGTGCTGCTGGCCGGAAATACCAGCAATCTTTCAAAGAAAAGTCAATAAAAATGTTCTTAATGTTGAGTTTTTTCTCTGATAATTAAAAAAAGCATTTTCTATAATTATCTACAGGGGAGCACCAAATAACTACTTGAATGACTGAACCAAATAACTATTTGTCGAACGAACCAATGAGTGACGGACTAAACAAAGGGATGAATAAACACCAGAACTTTCTTTTAGTCAACAAAGCAAATAAGGAGCAGATGCGAGCTGGAATCTCGTTCCGCCCGCGCTAGGCCGACGCCCGCGCCTGAGAACCCTGAGTGGTTCCAGGGTGACTGTGGGATTCCCAGGAGAGATGGGACTAGGCAGGCAGGGAGGAAACCGTCTCAGCAACCACCAGGTCCTGGCACGGGCTGAGCATCCTCACGAACATTATAAATGTTAGCCCGCAAAACTTTGTCTTTATATGTAATTGTAATTAATAGGAGTAGTATTAGAGTTATTAGCAGTTGAATCCTTTTGCAAAAGTGGACACTGAATTTCAGAGAGAGAGTGGGTGTGTGTGTTAGGGAGAGAGAGGGAGGGAGAGGGAGAGAGAAAAGGAGGAGGAGGAGGAGGAGGAGAAAGATGGAAGGCGAGAAAGAACCTGGAGGCTAGGCATGTGTGCTGGAAGCTAACAGACATGGCCTTCACTGAGGACTTACTATGGTCAAAGTGCCATGCTATGCTCTTTATGTAAATTACTTTAGTGACCCCTCCCCCCTCCCAGAATCTAACGAGGTCAGTACTATTATTGGAGACATTTTATTCTGAGGTGGTTGAGTAATTTGCCCAAAGCAACCCAGGGGGGATTATGAACCCCGGTGGTCAGACTGCAGCCATCGTAAGCCACTGTGCTATTCTGCAGCTGTATAAAGGGGGCTCCAGGTGTCCCTCCTGGTGTTCTCGTTCTAGTTGACTCGGGTGAGAATGTTAAACGTGCGAAACCTTCAGTGCTGACTGACAGTGGGAGAGTCCCGCCAGCGTGCTGTTCCCACACCACACACCGCAGATTCCAGAAAACCCAGCCTGCAGCCTGGAGACCAGCTGAATTCCCCCCATTGCCTCCATCCTCTCCTAAAAATAGCTGTTCATTAAAAATAAAAATGCCTAAGAGTCTTTTTCTGACTTAAAGCATCTTACAACCATCAAAACATGAGAAGGCAGAGAAAAATTCTATGTCTGCTTTTAATAAAATATACTTTTCTCATCAAAATATTTTGATAGTATGGAAAAAGAGACGTGTGCTCATTAAAGTTTAATGAACGTCTCTCCCTGCCATTCTCCATATGGGGATCACACACTGTGACTCATGCCTGCTGAGTGGCAGGAACAGTTAGCGCAGCCTGATGGGGAGGGTGCGGCCCGGGACCAGGGCCACGGGTGAGGACCACCGGCCAGCTGCTTGGCTCGAGAGGTGTCTGAATCCCACCTGTGGATTCCCACTCGTGGATTCAGACAGTTGGGCTCACTCTTGTTCCAGGTTGGCTTCTATTTGCTCTAAAAAGGGGGCTAGTTAAGAACAGCTGCAAACTTGCTGCCAGGAAACTCCTGTCCTAAGCCGGAGGGGGGACCCCAGAATAAGACAGTGACTCGGGCAAGGGCTTTGAGGAGAACGAAAAGAGATTCTGACTCTTGGGAGGGGCGTTGACAATAATGTTACCTTTATGCTCTAGAATCTTCGTTGAAGCCGTGTTCATACTCAGTTGTAAAGCTCTCATCCAGAAATTGTAGGCTCACCTTAAAATGGCCCCAGGCTGCCTTTCTACATTTGTCACTACTAGTACCCGGCTCCCAGCCTCGACTCCAACCAAAGCAGGCTCCCCTCACCTGCCATCTCCCTCTCTCCTGCCCTTGACTGTGTCTGTCCCCCAGGGTCTGGAATGGTCTCCATCCATCTCCACGGCTGGACATGCTGTCCATTCATTGAGGATCATCTATTGCTCCACAGCCTTGATCGTTGATACCCCACTTCAACCAAACTCGTGTGACCTCTTCCCCTTGAAAAGCCCCTGTCTGCGAAGGCAGTCACCATCTTCCGCCCGCTGTGACAGCAACGTAGCCCAGAGGCTGTCTGCACAGACGTCTGAGTCAGAAAGACCTGGGTTGGAAGCTTCACTCCTTCCCTTAGTAGGCACCTGCTCACTGGTGAGTTGCTTATGAACAGTACTAATGACAATAATAACAGCAACCAACATATACTTGCAATTGACTCTGAATTGGGCTGAGGTAACCATTAACTCATTGTATGCTCACAACAACCCTATGAAGTAAGTATTGCCATTATTTCTCTTTTACCGATGAGAAAAAGATGCTAAGAAAGACAAGTGATGTGTCCAGGGTCACAGTTATTATGTTGAGAAAACAGGCTTTGAACTCAGATAGTTTGGTCTCAAAGCCCATGTTTTAACCACAATGTCACAGGGACTACCCTGTCAGGCCCCAGCTTTCTCATCTGTAAAGTGGGTTTCAATAATAGCCACCTCATAAAATGGCACTGACGATTCAATAAGGTACTACGAGAGAAGTGTGATAACACGGAGCTCAACAGTGATCGGCACCGTCACTGTCATCGCTGTATTCTGGTCTCTTCCCTCCTGCATCCCATGAGCTGAGCACAAGGGTCATGTCCTCCTAACCCTTGGCTTTCATCTCCCTGGGCCTGGAAGGCTCTGTCAGCTGTGGAGCCATGCCAGGCCCAGAGAATGACAAAGATTTCTAGCATTTTCCTAGAATCTGGGGATGTGTCCTAGGCGGTCCTGGACCTCTGAGCCACTGTGCTTTTGTTTTTGTCCCTTTACTGCATTCAGCTCCCCCTTGAGTCCTGCTTCATTCAATGTATTTGCCTCCTCTCCCTAAGGTCCGCTGTGCAGTACTTCAAGGTCATGTCTCCCCACCCCCGCTCCTCTCCTCCTTGCTTTCCTTCCTCCTTCCTCTCCTCCTTCCCCTTGCCTCCTCTTTTCTCTTCTCCCCATCCCCCCCTTTCTCTGCATCTCTTTCCCTCCTGGTCACTTTCAGGATGAAGACTGCCGTCTGGACGCCAGGACTGTATTCATACGTCCAGCCGGCTGAGCAGCCTCCGGGTGCCCAGTCCATCAGCCAGAGTTTCTGGAACCGTACCTCACAGCGCAGGACACCTGGGTGGCTCTGCCGACACGAGGTGCTTTGCCCGGGAAACCTCTCCCCTGCTCAGCATCAGTTTGCTCTTGAGGTTGATGTGGTCCATGGTTAGTGGTTAAGGGGCAGTCCACCTGAGGCTGCCTCCTGCCTCTTCTCCTGGACAATCTTGGCCCTGGACAGAAGCCACACTTTCCACTTCTCTCGTGCCTCCGCCCCAATCAAACTGTCCTGCCCCTAAAACGAGATTCCTCCCGGAACAGCCTCTCTGATACTTAATGGAAGTGAAAAACCAACAGCACAGCTTTTCAAAAAGCGCGCCCGCCCCCCGGCTCGCTCGGCTGCTGGAGATGGTGCTTTGATTCTTCCCCGGGGAGTGGAACTGCTCTTTACGTAAACCCAGAAGATAATAACGAATAATCCTTCACATTAATAATGTCTAAATGATGAAAGTTATTAGTTTCTTTTATACATCCAGTTTGTTATCAACAGTGCAATTAAATTCTATTTCATGCTGTGGTTTGAGCAGGGCACAGCTTGCGAGGGTTCTCTCCCGGCCTTCCCGGGGACCAGCTGTCGCCTCAGCACTGGGGAGAGCACGTCGGCCTTGCCTCTGGCGGCAGAGGATAGGGGTGCAGCCGCGAGGGGCCTGCCGGGCACCCCCGTGTCTCCCAGGGAGGGCAGCCTGCCGTTTGGGGGCTGTGGGCAGGCTCTGTGGAGTCGCACAGTGGAATTCATGCTTCCACGGGACCGACGCACCTCTGGAGGGACGCCAGCACCCTTCCCATTTTGCCTCTGTTTCCTCTCTGCCTGCAGACCCCGCGCGTCCTCCTTCATACTGTCTCCTCAGGCCCCTGTGCCGATGGCGCTCCCGTGCGCCTGCGGGGGCCACCGCGCGAAGTGACCGGCCAGAGGTGCTGACGGAGGCCTTTCTAGACACGAAGGGCCTGGGGTTCGTGTCCCCGGTGGGCACTCCATGCCTGTGTTTGGAGGAGCCTGGCCCCCAGGTGCTGTCCACATGGCGCAAGACCCGAGAGGCTGCCCTTTTGAATGCTGCACAATTGTTAGCTTTACAAGATCCACAGAGAAGTATAAGACCCAGGGCGCAGCTCCCTCTTCCTAGCCCCTCTCCCCAGCTCTGGGACATTTAAAATTTGAGAACTTTTAAAGGAGGGACATCTGTATTAAAAATAAATTAATTAAAATAAATAAATAAATGAATAAAATATGAAACATTTTTAAAACTTTGATTTGTCTATCACTTTAGAGAAATGCAACCTACCATCTATACTAATCACTCTTTTTATTTAATCATCACCTGAAGATATTTTTTTTTCTATTTATCATCAGATAGAGTGGGAGGGAGGGAGAGAGAGAAACACCGATATAAGAAAGACACATCGACTGGTTGCCTCCTGCCACATGACCCCGACAGGGACGAACCACAACTGAGGCACGTGCTCTTGACCAGAATCGAACCCGCGACTCATTGGTCCGAGGGTGGACACTCTAACCACTGACAGGCCAGGGCTGTGCTAATTGTTCTTGACGACTTTAAAGAAAAATGCTCTCCTGCTACCTGGAAGGTCTTCAAGCCCTGGGAGGAGGGCAGGAGGGGCCACAGCCCGGGACCTGGCTGCAGGCTCACAGGGCAGGGGCGTGTCTCCCCGCGCCGCCAGGCTCCTGAGATGCGGACCAAGCAGGCTGCCGCACTCAGCCCTCCTCTGCCAAGTTCCTCTGGCACAGATTGCTGGTGCTAAACGGGAGGACAATGTTAAGACGAGCAGCCAAGTGGGCCCAAAAAACCCGTGGTGACAAAAGTCAGAGAAGTGGTCACCTTGGTGGTGGGGAGGGGTTATTCACTAGAAAAGGCACAAGGAACTTTCTGGGGTGTTGGGGCCTCTGCATCTCCATCTGGCTGGCAGTTGCAGGGCGAACACATACGAAAAGTCATTGTCATCAAGCTGACATTTCAGTGTGCATTCTACTGTATGCAGCTGTAGCTCAGAGAGCAACAGTGCTGTCCGAGCCGCAGGTGCGAGATGACCCCCGTGTTTCCACCTCAAGCTGCAGGCAGTGGGAGTTCTAAGTATATGTGTCCATTACACATCTTCATCTTCCTCCACAAGTGTGCGCATACCTACAGGTTATATTTATATCTGCAGCCAGAGCTATGCATTTAAATCTGGAGAGGAGAGAAAAGTGTTATATGTGCGTGTCTATATATAGGGTGGTTTACTTCTTTCAAAGAATAGGAGGATCTGAGCTCAAATTTCTTTTTTTTTGAGTAGGACACACACACACACAGTAAAACACAGTAAGCCTGAATAACCAATCATCAACCTTGCTGTTCTCCCTGGTCTGAAATGCTAAAACTGACCTTGATGATGACCTTGGGGATGGTCAGCACAGTGGACTTCTGCTTGGCCAGAATGTCCCTGGTCTCTTCGACACGAGCGGTGACAAAGAAGTGCAGAGACGCCTGCTCCAGCAGCTGGCCCATGTACTCGCCGGCTCTGACCAGCACCTCCTCCTTCTTGACTGGCAGAGGGAGACAAACACACCGTGGATCAAAGCCTGAGACAGGACCGGCTGCCCTTTTCCCACATGCCCCTTCTTTTCTACATCCACACAGCACCCCGGGCACCCAGCATCGGTGAGGGAGGCAGGGGAACAGTCAGTCAGGGAGAAGCTCTCCTGCTGCTGGGTGAGAAAGAATGTGCTGGAAATTTAATATTCGGTAAAGTCTTCGTAGAGAGAATGTGTCAAATTTTCAAACTGCTCTCGCGGTTTAGAACCAAGGCCCAAGGGGTTTAACGGGGCTGTCTGGACTTGGGTAGGGCAGTCCCAAGTGGCAGAGGTGGGTGGTGCGGGCCAAGGACACCGTCCCCTATGCCCGCCCCTTTGCAACAAGAAGCACCTCCCGCGGGTGGGGCCACAGGGAGCAGACTGCCAATCACCCCAACCTGTGTGCCCTTGTGCTCCACCTTCTTTCCAGCGTTTTCTGCATTGATCTGACATGATTTTCTACTGAAGAGAAAGAAGCCGTTGAAACCACTTTTCACCAGAGGCATTCAACTTTCCCACTCCTCTCGTATTTGCCACTTAAAAGACCTCTGTGCCCCAAGCGTGTCCCCTCAGGTCACGGGGGTGAGCTTCGGATGCCATCTGGAGGGCGAGCAGGGTGCTGGCTCCCTCTGCTCCCCTCGGGCTGGGGGCCGGGGTTCTGTCCCGTGGCTCCGGCCGTGGCAACGAGGCTCTGAGTGGCGGCACCGCCCGCTGCTCCGTCCCTCACTCCCCCGGCACAGGCTTCTGGAGAGCAAAGGCCCAACCTGGCCCCGGTGTGGCGGGTCAGCCAGCCCCCCAGCAGGGAAGTGGGTGACTCACGCCTGCACCCCGCACAGAGCGAGGCTCTGTCAGCGCGCAGGGAATCCAGCGTCTCCACACTGTTTCCAGCCGTGTCGGCCTTTGCCCAAGATCCCTCCTTCTCGTGACCGTCATTAAAGGACATAACTGCCATGGTGGATGGCCTTGAGTGCAGACGGTGGCTCCAGACAGCCCTGCCACCCGCGGCCAGGAAGGAGCCCTGCCACCCGCGCCCAGGAAGGAGCCCTGCCACCTGCGGCCAGGAAGGAGCCCTGCTGAGACCAGGAAGGAGCCCTGAGACCAGGAAGGAGCCCTGAGACCAGGAAGGAGCCCTGAGACCAGGAAGGAGCCCTGAGACCAGGAAGGAGCAGCGCTGAAGGCCAAGCACAGGGGGGGCACTAGCCCCTGCTCCGGAGCTCCTCACAGACTGCGCCTGCTCCGTCTCCCCTCCACTTCACGGTCACTTGGGGATATTTAAGAATCTGCCCTGCTGGACCCCACCCAGACCAATTAAATCAGAATCTTGGGTTTGGGGGCCTGGGCATTGTTTTAAGTGCGGAAGTAAACTCTAGTGTGCAGCCAGGGCTGGGGAGCAGGCCCGTCACCGGGGCTCCGCAGAGTCAGCTGACAAGGCCGTGGTCCCAGCGGCAAGGGTGGCCTCTCCAGCCCAGGCCCTGCTGCTCGCGTGTGGCCTGAGGCCCAGCAGACACCATCACCCGGGGCTTGTTAGAGGCAGATTCTGCGACCCCACCCACTGGGTCAGGGTCTGCCCTTGACTCTGATGCCCAAATGATGGCTTTGCAGGTTTGCAAAGCTCCCAGTGACAGGAGGTTTTAGCATCAGAAGTAGCAACGTTAGGGCAGAGTTTGGGTGGACTTCAGACAGTCTCAGTTTTAAAATGGAAAGTTCCGAGCCTACTCAATTCCTGGCAAACTGGAAAGGCTGGTCGTTCTAGATCAATGGTTGTCTACTGGGGGCGATTTTGGCCCCCTCTGGGGGATATTTGGCAGTGTCTGGAGATATTTGGGTTCCCAGAACTAGGGAGAATGAGGGGTTGCTACTGGCACCCAGTGGACAGAGGCCAAGGATGCTGCTAAGCCCCCTACAATGCACAGGACAGCCCAGCCTGGAACATCAGCGGCGCCCCTGCTGAGCAACTCGGCTGTGGGCTGTGCAGAGTTATTAGAAGGTGTCGGTCCATCCTAGGCAAGTGCCAGACCCCTCGGACGGACTCCTGGGCAGTCCTAGTCCATTCAGAGCCGGCCTTCTGAATTATGACCTGGCCTTGAAGTCTGCATTTTCGAATGACCCAACCATGTTGCCTTCCTTTGGCCTGAGCCTGGACTCCCCTTTCTCCATTGCTCTCCCAGCCATGAATTGTCCAGGTGCATGACTGTCCCTCAGTTAGATGCAACCACAGATGAGCACCTGGGGCCTGCTTTTCACGTCCCCAGATCTGGACGGATGGAGTGGCAAAATGACGGCCTTGAAGAACATGCATTTTTGCCTCTAGCTACCTCTAGTAGGGGGCTGCATTTCTAGGGGGCTCCTTTGGGCTGGTGAGACATGCCTGACTTCTCTCCCGCAGTCTTTGCAGAGGCTCCTGCTGCCTTCACACTGCCAGCATCAGGACCCCTTCCTCCGGAGGCAGAGCATTCTCCCAATCACAGCACCAAGGAGACGGGGCTGTGCTCCCAGCCCCAGAGAACAGTGCTCCTGAAATAGTATGTTACATAAGTGCTGTGTTTTGCCACTGCACAAGAAATTGTTCTAGATAAGTTTATTAAATGTGGCAAGAGAAGAAGAATAGATTTTCATTCTGTGAGTGATGGAGCTGGGGTCCTGCCAATATCATTTACGGTGTCTGGGGAAAGCCAAGGGAGACACAGACTGGAGCTGCCTCATCTCTTTTCCAAAAAGCAGAGAAAGCTAAATATAGCCAAGTGGAAATGATAGCACCTTTGAAGGTACTGGAAGGTTTAAGTTATTCAAGTCTTCCAAGCTGATTCTAGCCCACACATTTTCTTTAATCACCAATCTGGAAAGTATGCCTCCCATTCGACTTGGAAAACTTTCTTTGCAACACAGCCTCCTAGGGATGTACTCTGACCTGCTAAATCAGGGTCTAGAATCATGTGGCTTTTTGCAATAATGTGCAATTTATTTTAGATTGCAACCTGCAACTTACTGCATGTAGTTAATACCACCTACTCACAGGGTAAAGCAAAAAAAAAATAGTGCCCAACTCCCTTCAAGTTATTTAGGACAAGCCTTGGGGTGGGTCGAGGGGGTGGGACCTGTGTTAATACGGAGTCCAGCTTAGCTTTGGCCAGCTGTCCCCAGATCACTGTCCGAGAGGTCTGATGTATTATGTCATTCTAGCTCACTAACTCTTCTGAGCTCATTGATTCATGGGTTAGGGGGAGAAGGAGATTGAGAGATGGGGCTCTTGTGAGGTGGGAAGAGGATTGTGCATAGTTCCCTATTGGGGGTGGGGCTGGACTCCAGGTACAAGGGCACAAGTAAGGAAACTGGCCCACTAGGGCCCAGGGTTACACCCAGTTGTTGCCTGAATGGGACCTGGCTTCTATTATCTGCTTTGTCTAATTGCTGTGTGTGACCTTGAACACATCAACTCATCTTTCCAGTCTCAGTTTCTTAAAATGTAAGCATGTTGGAAGTTAGCATTGAGAGGCTACCCTTGGCGAACCATTTCACACCTCTGTATCTCCTTTGCCCCTCCTCACTCTCCTCTCGCACCACAACCCAATCTGCCAGCCAATCCGGGGGCCTCTGCCTTCAGAGCACATGACCAGTTCTCACACCTCCTCCCTGCCCCACCCTCTCACTAGACCACTGCAACAGCATCCTAACCCTGTCTGAGGTTAGCCCTGCTCCCGGTCCATTCTCTGCAGCGCCGCCAGGGTGACCGCTCAAAGCCGGTTAGATCCTGCACACTTCCGCTCAGAACCTCATGGTCCGTTCTGCCCGCTTGGAAACAAAGCTGAGGTCCTCACTAGGACCCACGGCTCTCTTCAGGGTCTTCACCCACACGCTCCCCTTACCACTGTTCCTGACCCGGGTCTCCGGCTGCTCATGGAACACAGAAGATATGCTCTGGCCGCAGGGCCTTTGCGTCCATGGTTTCTGCTGGCTGGGAAGTTCACTCCCGCCCTCTGCCAGGTTTCTCTTAAATGGTTTCTCCCCTGACCACCCCCTCTCCCCCATCACTGCCCGTCTCCCTTACCCTGCTTTCTAGTTCCCTATGCCATGCCCAGCCACCCTGCACATTCCCTTGTGTGGTTGTTTATTGTCGAGCCCCCGCCCCACCACAGGAGACCATGAACTCCATGAGGGTGGCGGGCACTTCTGTTCACTGCTGTCTCCAGCACAGAGCAGACCGGCCCTGTAAGCACCGATACAGGCTCGAGGGGTGAACCAGCGGCCCTGTGATGCGGGCGCTACTGTTTCCATGTGCAGATGAGGAGTGAGCTCAGATGATAGAGTGGTTGCCTCGGGACACAGCTAGCAGGCCACGTAGTCACCTCAAACCCAGTCTGGCCGATTCCAAGGCTCAGGCTCTAAAGTCCACAGTGGCTGCCTGTAAACAACCGTGAGGAGGTTCTGCGCCTGGACCCTTACTCCCCCACTACGCCTGGACCCTAACTCCCCCACTGCCCCTGGACCCTAACTCCCCCACTACGCCTGGACCCTTACTCCCCCACTGCCTCTGGACCCTTACTCCCCCACTGCGCCTGGACCCTAACTCCCCCACTGCGCCTGGACCCTAACTCCCCCACTGCGCCTGGACCCTAACTCCCCCACTGCCCCTGGACCCTACCTCCCCCACTGCCCCTGGACCCTACCTCCCCCACTGTGCCTGGACCCTAACTCCCCCACTGCGCCTGGACCCTAACTCCCCCACTGCACCTGGACCCTTACTCCCCCACTGCGCCTGGACCCTTACTCCCCCACTGCGCCTGGACCCTAACTCCCCCACTGCGCCTGGACCCTAACTCCCCCACTGTGCCTGGACCCTAACTCCCCCACTGCGCCTGGACCCTAACTCCCCCACTGCTCCTGGACCCTTACTCCCCCACTGCCTCTGGACCCTAACTCCCCCACTGCGCCTGGACCCTAACTCCCCCACTGCGCCTGGACCCTAACTCCCCCACTGCGCCTGGACCCTTACTCCCCCACTGCGCCTGGACCCTAACTCCCCCACTGCGCCTGGACCCTAACTCCCCCACTGCACCTGGTCCGTTACCTCCCCCACTGCGCCTGGACCCTTACTCCCCCACTGCGCCTGGTCCCTAATTCCCCCACTGCGCCTGGACCCTAACTCCCCCACTGTGCCTGGACCCTAACTCCCCCACTGCGCCTGGACCCTAACTCCCCCACTGCGCCTGGTCTGTTACCTCCCCACTGCGCCTGGATCCTAACTCTCCTACTGCCCTTGTGAGTGAGAATTCCGTCTCCGACCTCCGGGGATTGGCAAAGCGCCAGCGCCTCCTGTTTCCAAGGAAAATACCATGGTGATTGATCTCCTAATCATTAAAGTCACGGTTCTGAAACGAGGGGGCTTTGCTTCCTCCTTCAAGTTTGGACAGGTTTCTCAGAATTAGGATTTTTAAGAATAGTTTCCCATTTTTATGGGAATATCTTTCTGAACTTACTGTGGCTTGGGACAGATACCAAATCCAGAACGCATGAACACTGTGGAGATGTGATTGGGTTCTCTGCTTCGTGAAATTATTGTTCTCATACTTTTTTTCCCTTTTCTTTCTCGGGGCCACACGTCAGGTCAACAGAAGCCGGAGCCCTGAAGAGCTCAGGTCCTTCCCAGCCTGCTCTGTACCTCAGCTGCCTGGGGACAGTGCCTTCTGGTGGACTCATTCTGCCAGCTGCGTGACCAGCTGTTGAGCCCACTGAATGCTAGGACCCCAAGAAATGAAAATGAAATTGCAATCCAGCACAAGGTGCTACATACTGATCCCAATTCTGCTTAAAATATTCTGAATTTTTGTAGTGAAGAAGATGCTTTGGAGGGGCTGTACAGGGGAGGCTAGAAGGGATCAAGGATGAGAAAGAGTCCCCCAAGAGATGGCAGAGAGAAAACCCCCGCAGAGGCTCCGGACAGCACATGCAGCCTCCCATCTCCTCTCCCCTGTGCTTAGTATCAGGCAGATCAATATTGAGAAACAGCTTTTACACAAAGCTCAGCTCTCCCTGCCTTCTGAATGGTAAAGAACACCCATCCTTCCTGACGGAGCAGCCCCCCAAAGCCTAACTGGGTGGAGAGGCACCGCCAGGGCACCTGTCCTGTGAGATGTGTCCTTCGCAGTCTTTCCCAGGCACTCGGTGCCCTTGGGATCTTGTTAAAATGTAGATCCTGATCCTGATTGACAGGTGTGGGAGGGGCCTGAGAGTCTGCATTTCTAACCAGCTCCCCAGAGACGCGGATGCTTCAGATCCTCAGCCCACACTCTAAGTAGCAAGAAATTAAGTTATAATTAACGTTCACAACTCGTGGGACTGGCCCTACGATTGGCTTACAGGACATGGGCTCCAGGGCCACATCGAATGTCTCCTTCTTGAATTCCTCCTTGGAGACCCCGGTGTAGAAGGTGACATTGCCCGAGAGATAGGCAGTGATGGTGTAAGAGTTGGGGCTGTTGTTCTGGAAGGTGATGGTGACCTTGAAGTCTTTGCCCAGCACGGCGTTTGCCACTTCGAAGTCCATGGTCACGTCGGACCTCGGTTTCGCCACGCCTTCCGTGTTGAGGGGCTTTTTAACCCCGTACATCAGGGCAGTTTCCAGGGCCAGTCTCTCTTCCTTTTGTCCTAGGAGAGATGCAGAGATGATGACGGGGGAAAGACACGCAGCCCACTAGAGAGAAGGTCTCAGTGACAAGCACGCTGAGCTCCAGGCCGGCGTGCGTGCCTGTGGGTGTCTCTACAGCCACACCACTTCCTGGGACGCAGGTGTCAGAACATTCCTACGCCACAGGCTCTGCGAAACAGAGTTCCCGTGAGTCCTGCCCTGCCCCGAGGCTGAGTCAGGCAGCCCCCCTGTTGTGCTCTGACAGTGGTTTCTGCATCCCACCACCCCAGGGTGTAGAAGGCAGAATAGGTAAAATCTAACTCCCCTCAATGCGTTCACTTTGCTTCCCTCCCCAAGTCCTAGCCATGTGGCTAGAATTTGGGGATCTCTAAGCAAAGATTTTGGCAATAATCGCATCTGGCCATTCCACCTTCTGCATTTCAATTTTCTCCTATTCATGGTCTCCCCAGGACCTGTCTTCCTCCCCTCTCTTCCACATGGGTCTGTCCCACGGCTCCCGTGGAGCAGAGCCTGGCCCCTCGCACCCTGCCCTCCACTCCCTCCTGCATGGCCAGTGGCTGCGGCAGAGTGCAGAGACTGCTGTCTCCCGAGCAGCCCCACGCTCCCTTCCAGCCAACTGCTGACAAGCCTTTCCCGCCAAGGGCCTCCAAGGCCGAGTTCCCTGGGAGCACTGGGCTCCTAGTGCCTCCTGGGCGTTCCCAGCGTCCGGCAGCCTGCGGAAGGTTCCGGAACCGTGCCTTGCTGTGGGAGACTTGTTGATCAAGATTTCCCAAAGTCCTGTGACCCCGAACACATTTTCCTTTTGAGGAGCAGCTATGGACACGTGTGCTGTTTGGGACATGTGTGCTGTTTCTAGGAATATGTCTTATTGTCTTTTTTTTTTTTTTTTTTTTTTAATCCTCACCCGAGGACATTTTTTAATATTTTGTTGACATAGAGTGGAAGGAAGAGAGAGAGAGAGAAACATCGATGTGAAAGGGACACATCGAGTGGCTGCCACCCACACGACCCAACCAGGGTCGGGGACAAACTGCAACCGAGGTACGTGCCCTTAGCGGGAACCGAACCCGGGTCTCTCCGGACCGCAGGCCGAGGATCTAACCGCTGAGCCAAACCGGCCAGGGCTAGGAATATGTCTTATGTAGGGTTTCCAAAGTGGTGGTGATGGAGAGGAAAGTGTGGAGAGGAGGAGAAGGGGTGTGTCTGGAAGAACAAACACTGCTGTTTGCATGTGAGACAGTGAGAAGCACAGGAGCAAGTTAGGGCTCAGAGCTTGCTGCTCCTGGCCCCAAGCTGGGCTCACATTCTCTGCTGAGCCCGGGACAAAGACTCGGCTTTGGGGCACAGGGACTAAGGAGGTGTGGGGAGATGGTTCCTATTTTCTTTACCGTCCTAATTCCTATGGGCATGTCTCCGTGTATTGTGGAAAACAGAGAGGCACATTGTTTGACTTCTAAAAAGTAGTCATGGCATTGGCTAGCAAAAATCCAAAACAAAGCACAAGCACTTCAAAATAAAAGTGCTGGCTTTTATAATGATGTTCATTTTAAGATACTATCTTTCACTTGACTTAGTTTATAATAAAAAAGCATCGGAGATGAAGAGGTCAGTGAGTTATCACCAACAACTAACTATGTGATGGCTGTTGTGTAAGTACGGATTGTACCCTAGCTCATTAATCCTCGGAGCAGCTCAGCAAGGCAGGCGCTGCTGTTACCATCCCGGTTTGTAATACGGGAGCCAACGTCCTAGGGCAGTTCAGTGGATTAGAGGTGGTCCATGCATGAGAACTGGCAGCTGCTGGTACTTTGCAAAGACAGAGGAAATGCCAGAAGGTGTTGCAAACAATCGAAAATGTGTATTTGTGTGTGTGTGCCTGTTAACAATTGCTCTGATTGTCAAGATTGCCAGAATGTGCCAGAAACAATTTGTCTAGGACAAGCATTGGCTAGAGCGCGTGTTTACAGATCAATGCCGGAGGCAGTAATGAAGGGAAGACGAGCTGTGACCAGGAAAGTGCACTGAAACATTTCGGCATCTGGCAGATAGCTCTGGAGAGAGAGCATTAACGGCCATTGCTTTGGATGGGTACCAAATGTGCATTTAGGCAGATGCAGGGCAAACACCAGCAGCAGGAACGTGGTCAGAGAGGTTACTCCGGGGAGAGAAGCGGAGCTGTCTGGGACGAGGGGAAGGGGCAGTGGAGGGCTGGGGGGCTACGGAGACTTTATAGCCTGTCCTGTCATAGGTGGAGGGACCTCTAGCTCCCGCCCGGGTCAGCCTGCCCCTGAGCAGGTGCTACAGGAAGCTCGGCTGGCCTGATAGGCAGGAGCTGCAGGTCTCCGGGAGCTGGCGGACCCCACCCCCACCCCCACCCCGTCACTGCAGCTGTGCTTCGTGCTCTGACGTCTCCCTGAACCAGGCCCCACATCGAGTGCTGGGAGAGAATGGTCTAAAGCCAGATGATCTTTCCTGAGACCCCTCTGTGGCCTCCAGGAGTAAGGTCAGAAACTGGGATGCAACGAGAGTGCCCTTGTGTTTGATGAGGACTCATCCCATTGTTGGGGTCTTAGCTCAGATGTCACCTCCTCAGAGTGCCCTCTCCCATCACCCTGTGTACTGTGTCTCCAGCCCCAGCCCTCTCTCATCTCTCACTGACATGTTGCCTGGTTTGATCTCCTTTGGCCTGTACTTGTCACTACATGACATGGTCTCCCCGGTTACAAGGCCAGCTCCGCGTGCTCTGGGCTAGGACTCAGCCTGGCACCGGGCTCTGGAGGGTGGGAGAAGCCCCGCGCTTTCATCCAGACACAAACTTCCATCATGATCGTGAGTACCAAGAGTCGGGTGTAGGACACTGGACGTTCAGTTAAGGTCACCGGTGAAAGCGCCCCTCGAGTCAGCACTCATGTGATCATGGCGACAATGTCCAGGCACTGTGCCCAGGCGAGAGGCACAGCCTCCCCATCCCACACACGTGTCTATCACAGACGCCGGCAGAGGTTTCTGTGTGTGCAGGAGACTCGGAGATTCAACAGCACCTGGGGGCAGGGAGGCTTCTCACAGAGGTTTTCCTCCCCCAGTGAGAACAAAGGCCTGGAGGCAGGTGCGAGCCTGGCTCTTGGAGGAGCTGTCAGCAGCTCATTGGCTGCCGCTAGGAGCCCGGTGGGCGTGGTTCAGGGCCGCGAGGGTTTAGAAAGGCCGACAGCAGAGGCACGTGGAGCCCTGGAGGTGACCGCAGAGCGGGGCTTTGCAGCATGCGGTACCAGGCTGGGATCGGCACTTTAACTGTGTCATGTTGGCAGCAGTGCAGGGTTTAGAATGAGGGCAAGAGGATGAGGAAGGAAGATGGAGTTGGGAAGCTGGGGCAGGTGTCCTGGAGGAAAACTAGCGTAGCTCAAGCCGATAGCAGTGGTATGGCAGGAATAATACAATTACTAGCAGTAGCAGAAACTTACTTTTATTGGACACTTTCTAGACATCAGGCCCTACGCTAAGGGCCTCCCATACGTGAGGCCGTGGAAGTCTCAGACCGTGGCCACGGAGACCAGGAGGAGCAGAGGGAGTCGAGCGGGCTCCGAGCACACTGGTTTACTGCTCCGTGGCCTGTCGAGCTGCTGAATGTGGGTGAACCGGGTGCTCTTCACTGCGGTAGAGTGCGGAGAAGTAGCCTGGGGCGGGGCAGTGGGAGAGGTGGCATGTGGGCAGGTTCCGTGTCAGGTCTCTGTGGGGCATTTAGGCAAACATGGAGCTGAAAGCGGAGTCTACACTGGAGCCGGCTACGGGGATGATCAGTGTGTGTGCGGATGTGACACCAGCTAGGCAGAAAGGACGTAAAGGAGGTGGCATGACACCCAAGGGCGGGAGCTTAGAGTGAAGTAAAAGTAATTTTCGGAGGGAGTAAGGGAAGGGGAGCTTAGTGTGCAGAAGGAGATAGAAAAAAGAACCCAGCGGGTTGGGGTGGAACCAGGAGACACTGTGTCACTAAAACAAAGAGAACAGAACTTCAGACTTGGGAGTGAGTAATAGCATCAAAGGGTGTAGGAGGCCCGGCAAGCTGAGGTCTGCAGAACGTCTATTCCACGTGGCAATCAGGTGGTCTTGGCAACCGGGAGATCCCCAAGGGTATGCTGGTGGCAGAGCCCAGGGCGCGGCCGGCGAGGAATGCGGGGGAAGGAAATGACGGGCTGCCAGGCGCTCTTCCAAGACCCGGGGACATGGAGGTGAGGGGAACGCGCGGGTGTGTGTGGTGGGGATATGTTGTTGGAAAAGAGTTCTGCAAACTTTTTTTTTTATCCTCACCTGAGGACATTTTTGCATCCATAGATAGAGTGGCAGGGAGAGAGGGGGGAAGAGAGAGAAACATCCATGTGAGAGAGGCACACCGACTGGCTGCCACCCACCTGACCCCACCCAGGGCCGGGGTCAAACTGCACCGAGGTACGCGCCCTTAGCGGGAACCAAACTTTTTAAACACTGAAATTCTAATGAGAAGGAGCCAATAGAGGAGAGAAAATACAACTGACAGAGGGAGCTACTGACGGAGCAGTGAGGAAGGGGACCGGACACCACCATGAAGGAGCAATGTTGCCACAGAAGTTTTAAAGACTCTGATTTTCAAAGTTTGATAGTATAAAAGGTATAAAATTAATGTTAAGTTTTAGTTTATCAAAGTGAAAAATGATCTATCCACAATTTAGTTAATTAAAACAGTAAATCCCTAAATCTGGTAATAATTCCCTTTTTAGTGGCCTCACGCAGATGTGGACAGAGAAATGACATGAGAGACGCAGTAACGAGAATCCATGTGGCAAAGGCTTGGCCACGGTGCCGCCAGCCCCTCTGGACGCCCTGGCCGATGCCGATGGTCAGCATCTTTCCCCTTGTCCAGAGCAGTCTCGGCGCTCGGTCATTCCCACAGCTAGAATGTGAAAGGTACATGCCACCTTTGATTCAGAGGCTAATTATCCATCCACGTGGGATCAGACTAGCCCAGAAGCATGATGGCTTTTTCTTGTAACAATTGATGGGTATTTGGGGGTTCTCCTGTTTAGACCAGACCCCGACACAGTCTACTGATCTGAGCCTTGCCTTCTTGCCAAACTCTGTAGGCCTGGACCATAAATGTCTCCCTCATTCAGAGTTGGCACATTTTATTTGCTTTAATCTGTTGGCCAAGCCCCTGACTCTTTTTCTTGTGGACTGTGGATCCTTCCCTTCTTGACCTCTGACCCTGATTTGGACTGCGCAGCCACCTCCGCAGCTGACAGCTGATGGCATTCTGCTGAATGCTTTAGACAAGACAGCGAATGGCTTGGACAGCTACCTGCAGGCTTACCTCTGGTTCCCTGACTGATCAGGACTTCTTCCACGCTAGGAAAGTTTATCCACGGTCCTTGTCCTGCGGTCTCTTCCTGAAGTCCTTCCCCATGTACATGCCACCTGACCGATTTCCGTCTGTCTTTCCATCTCAGTGAGCCCATCACTAACACCCTCCACAATCCCTGAGTCTGGCTGAGGACGCCCTTGTCTATGCCCTAGAGCATCCGTCCCCCCATGTTTCAGGGCACCCATCCCACACTTGGTGAGGGCTTACTTCCTGCTGGTCTCTCCAGCTAGACGGGAAAGCAGGGCTATGAATTCTCTATTGGTACCCAGTGTTGAAAATATGGGCGTGGTAAATAGCAACTTGTTGAATGAATGAATGAATGAATGAATGAATGAATGAAAGTTACAGCTAGTTTCTTTACCCTTTTTATGGACTTTTATTTTTCCTTTTCAAACCTTTTGCCTATAACTCCATAACAAGAGTGTACTGCTTGCTTGTTTTGTTTTATCATGTGTTTTTTTCTAGCACAAAAACATTTTTTTATGATTGTTTCTATTGCTATGTCTTCAAATTTATTGTGCCCCCCAACGTTCTGCTTTTTAGGAGAAAAAATCTTTTGTATCTATGTTGTGCAATGGATGACATGTAACCAAAAAAAGAATGAATCATTTTAGAAATACAGCAAAAATTCACTAGTTCAGATGATAGAAATTTTGACTTTCTAATACTATGCACAAGAGTTCTCAGTTCAGCAAACTTTCTCTTTATAGTGCAAATTGCTTTCGTAAATAAGAGCACAGAGAGTCTAAAACATTTAAAACAAATTCTGCACGCCTTAGCACTTCAGGAATACTGATGGATATTTAGATATATCTAAGTATTCATCATTTCTATCCATTCACTAAGATAAATGCCACTCCTAAGGACTCCGACGGTGCAGCTTCTACATTCCACGTCCCCTGCCAAGGCCCCTGAGGTCTTTCTCCTCCTGTCTGCTGTCTTTCACCTCCTGACCTTGGGCAGCCTTGCTTCAGCCACTGGGCACTCTGAGTCTGATGTTTCGTGATGCCCGCAGGACCCTCAGCACACCAGGTGCTTCAAACCTCCATGCTTTGGCCATGTTCCCACTGCCTGGACACCCCTGGCCAGCGTTTTTTAACTGTGGTCTACGATTTCTCTCTACAATTGCCTTTTCAGAATCTCTTGGTTGGACTGAGAGCCCCTCCTCTGTGTTATCAAAGCCCCCTTCGCATACTGACCCTATCGCTTGGCCAGGAACAGAAATCAGATCCTGCTCACTGCAATGATCCCAGCACCAAACACGGTTCCAGGCATAGGGTGTGTGATCTGTACCCACTGACAGAACTGAACTCAATGGCTCCATTTAAAACTCTACCCAGTGAAAGTTAAAAATACCTTATCATTATTTTATAATTGAAACATGCCTTCAGCTTAATTGGCCCAAATAGGAAGATTGCACTGTCCTCTTAACACTGTATCATCTGCCTCAAGGGATTTCCATGGTGATTCAGCGGAACAATGCATGTAGAAATAGTCTATGAGGTACTAAACAGATGTGATTTGTTATTTACATTCCTATTATTGAACTAAAATTACATTAGTTATACAGCGTTTTCTAATAGGATTACAGGATTTAATGCTATTTTTTGTTCTTTCATATATTCTATATGCTGTTATAGTAGATATGACTTAAAATCAAATCATTTCACAAGCCACGTAGAGGGGAATTCTGCTCCTACAAACACATTAGTGAAATGATTATAAAAAGTTGCAAGTGTGAGGTGTCTTTCGCTCGTGAGAGTTCATTCTTCTGCTCAGACTAACATGTGCTGTAACTACCCATGTATTCTCCGGGACACGTCTCAGAGTGACCTGGTGAGTACTAAATGGACTTGGGCAAAGAAATCATCATTAAAGTATAGTCAATTACCTTCTTGAAATTTGTAGGTATCAGTAATATCCTTCATGCCATCTCCTCCAGTTTCTTTGGTCACAATTAATTTCCCAATGTGGGTGGTATCTACAGCTTCTACCACATGAGTGCCATCTTTCTTAGCTGTGATGTAAACAAGATCACTGTTGACCTAAAAACAGGAAAAAGAGCATCAGTCATCATCAAATGTCTTTGTTACCAAAATCTCTAACTCTCAATGGTGTAGTTATCTAAAATCCATGGTGGTGACATGTTTCTTCAACAACATTGGATTCACAGCGCTAAACTCATTCAAAAACCATTCTGAAGGGGAATCTAGTCTACATTAATTATCAGGTATTTTAAATTAAAAATATTTAGGGTTGGGACTATCAGTTGTCTAAACATCAATCACTTCTTTCTCCCTCTTTTTCGATATGCTTATAGATTTAAGAGAGAGAGAAAGAGAAATATTAATGTGAGAGAGAAACATACATGGTTGCCCTGCCCAGAGCTCGAACCCACTCCTAGGGGTCTGCCCTGACCAGGAGGTGAACCTGCAACATTTTCGTGTACAGGACAACACTGCAAGCGTCCGAGCCGCCGCGGGGCTCCCTTCTCTTGCTGGTGATTCCACCCTCCGCGGAGAGCTGAGCACAGCACGTCTGTTCCTTGTTGCAAGCCTACAGTAGCCGTGTGTGACCTACTTCTAGGAAAAGAGCGTGCCAGTGGGGTGGCTTTGGGGAAAGACATTTTTATCAAAGGAGAGGAGTACTTGGGAGAGTTTGGCCTTCTCTTCCTGCTTCTGAATGTTTTCCTGCGAAGTGAAGGGGTGCAGGGAGCTGCTTTAGCCGTCGGACACAGTGAGCATGACACTCCGACGACACAGAGATGGTCGAGTAGAGAGAGAAGAGGCACTGAGGGCTTCACAGTGCTGGCAGATGGCTCAGCCAACCTTGGGACGACCTACTTCAGGACCTCTTGTGTGTGTTACGTGCCACTGAGTCACTTCTGACTCCTGGCGACCCTACGAATGATGACGTCCACGGGGTCCGGGCCTCAGCAGGCCTGCTCAGCGCCTGGAGACTCATGCCCATGGCTTCTGTGTGGACTCAGTCCATCTCAGTCTGCTCTGCCTCTTTCCTGCTGCCTGCAGGTTTTCCAGCGTTGCTGTCTTTTCTAAAGAACCTGCCTTCTCATGATGTTCCTGCGTAGGACAGCTTTGGTTTTATCTCTTTGGTTCCAGCGATATCTCAGGCTTAGTTTGCTCTAGAACCCACGTGTTCATTTTTCTGGTGGTCCAGGATATTTAAAGAGCTTTCCTCCAACACCATGTTTTAAATATATAATTACTTTTTCCTCTCAGCTTCTTCGCTGTCAAACTTTCACATCCGTGCACAGTGATTGGGAATGAGAAGGTGTGGACGGTCTTCGCCTGGGTCTGTAACGTCACGTCTTTGCTCTTGGTCTTTCACTGCTGTTCTTTGAGGCTCAGCCTTCCCTGCTTTCCTGGCCTCCGTCCCCATCTGAACCGATGACCGAGCCAAGAGAAGCAAAGTCTCGAACAATTTCAGTGTCTTCGTCGTCGTTGTTAAAGCGGTGGATTTCTTCCGTCGTCGGGGTTTTGTCTTCTTGATGCGCACGTGCAGTGCTGCTCTGCAGTTTCTTCTTCCACTTTCCCTGCAGTGACTTCAAATCATGGTTACGCTCCGCCAGCACCGCGGAGCCTCGGCCTGCCTTAACTTATTACCGATATTTCTCCCACAGTTCTCACTCCTGCTCCCTCCGAGTCTGTCGGTTTTTCATATATGTTCTGTGTACAGATTAAACAATGGGGGGATAAACGTCACCCAGGTCTGGCATATTTGCCGACAGGAAACCGTTCCGTCTCCGGCTGCGGTCTCACAGTGCCTTCCTGGCGACGGCCCCGGCCCGGCATGCGGACAGCCCGCGCCGAGGGCGCCCCTCTTCGGAGCCGGCAGCTTCCCGTGGCCAAAGGCTGTGCTGCAGCTTCTCCGACACTCACTCGCCCCTCACCTTCAGGGTTCCTTCTGTGAGGAATGGGGGACTTAAACCCCATCTGCTAAAGTCATTTTAATTGTTAATTGCAGCCAAAAGCATTTTAATTGAAAAATAATATTAGACTATCCAGGTGGAATTCAGACAGCACCTAAATTTGGAATTTAGGTGATTCAGCAACTAAACCTTGCTGTTTATGGGACTTGGAAATAGCACCTTGAGGCCATGCTGGCTGACCCCCAAGCGCTCAAGGTTCTGCCTTAGCACTCTACTTTCATGAGGCAAAGTCTAAATCCAGGCCTGGAGGCTGCTTCCCCTAGAGTCCCTCATTGTATTCTTTACAGGCACTTTCTTGGGGTTCCGTTTGTTAGCATGGGAGCAGGTGGGGACACGAGTCGCACCGCTGCAGCAGGCTCCAGCTGAAAATAGTCACTGATGTATTCCCCAAATGTTGTCCAAGGCCTTCCAAGCCTCAGTTCCCTCCTCTTTTATTTTATTGTTAATCCTCACCTGAGAATATTTTTCCATTGATTTTTAGAGGGAGGGAGGGAGGCAGGGAGGGAGGGACAAACATTGATGTGAAAGAGACACATCAATTGGTTGCTCCCGCACAACCCTGACCTGGGCTGGTGATTGAACCCACAACCCAGGTACATGCCCTTGACTTGGAATCGAACCTGTGACCCTTCGGTCCACGGGCTGACGCTCTAACTGCTGAGCAAACTGGCCAGGACCCCTCCTCTTTTAAACAGGGCAATAATAGCTCCTTCCACAGGGTAGTTGGAATAATTAACTGAAATAAACACATGTGAATTACTTATCATAGTGCCTGGCATAGAACAAACACTTATAAATATTATCAATAAGAATAATAAATTATGTATTAGTATTATCAGATATTCTTTAAGATTTCTTAGTGATAAACAAAATAGATTCAGACACTTTTAGGGTTTATACTCTACTAAGGGATACTCTGAGCATCAGAATCACCTGGGGGAACTTAAAAAAATAGATGTCTGGTCAACGAGGTCTTGGATGGAACCCTTAATGTACTTCTTTTTTCAAAGATCCCAGATAATCCTCCTGGGCACGCAAGCCTGAGAACCCCGCAATACAGCACAGTGAGTGCCCGCAGGGGAGCGTTTACGATGTCATGGGGCACTCGGGCCAGGGCGGGGCTTGGGGGCTGGGAAGAAATAGCCAAGTTGAAATCTGAAAGATGCATAGAAGTTGGTGAACTAGAGGATCTCATGTTAGGTGTTCACACCAAAAAGCAAACAGACAAGCAAACAAACAGAAGACTCGCAAAAGAACACAAGGGCATTTTTTGGAGATGATGGATATGTGTAGTACCTCGGTTGTGCTGATGGTATCACAGATGCAGACTTTAAATGTGTACAATTGCACCCTGGATAAGGCTAAAAATAATTAAGACAAAACAAACAACGGAGAGAAGGAAGGCTGGTAGAGGCGTAAGGACCAGTCCCGGCAGACGTTCTGAGGAGCGTATCGGAGACACACTGGACTAGCTGTAAGACACCTGGGTTCTGATCTTGCATGTGTCCTTGTAAAAATTACCTTACCCTCTCTGACCTTCAGTCCCTGCTTCTATGAAATGAAAAGAATGGTCCTTGTTCGGCCAATTTCACAGCAACATGTTAGGACTGATGCAGGAGAGCATGACTTGTACATTTCAACGCTGAGTAAAAGTATAACGGGAAGGCGATGATGGGTTCTTAACTTCTAAAGCTGAGATTAAAGAGGTTTTCTCACAAAATGTTTTGAATTTGCATACAGTCTGATTCTACTAAGGAGAAAGTAAGTACCCAACATTTATTAAATACCCACAATGCTTCAGGGACATTTAAAAATCAGTTCTTGTGAACCTCACAACAGCCCTGTGAGGCATGCCTTCTTAATTCCGTTTTACAGAGGAGGCCCCAAGACTCGGGGTCAGCAAAGTGTTTGTGGACACATGGCTGAGAGCTGGCAGAGAAGAGCTGCAGACCCTGGCTGGCCCTTCGCCTGCACCCTGACTCACACCCTCAACTGCCACAGCACAGCCCCTGACCTGCACAGCACACGGCCCCCCACACCACCCTGCGGGCCATGAGCACCACCGCGCAGGGGGAAATGCTTCACACTTGGGGCTCAGCCTTCTGAAGGGAGAGAAATGTGAAATCAGGGATCGGGATGAGAGATGACAGAGCAGACACCTAAAGAATATTGGCCATTTTGCAAAAAAAGACAGGTAAGGAACCTTTAAGGTAAGTGAACTTCCTGAGACTGTTGCCTCTTCCTCTGGAGGAGGCCATGTGAGCACAGACTGCTCCTCCTCCACTTGCAAACTGTAGCAACAGTAGTGACAAATGTCCTCTTACTACCAGCCCTTACAACAGCTTAGTTATCCAGGGAGACCAGGCTAATGTGAAGGGAGCTAAGTCCTTGCCTCCCTTTGAGCACATCTTAGGAAGTGGATGCAGGTGAAAATCTCAGGCCAGCCCAACAGCACTGTCCCTGGGAGACAGGAGAGAAGAAACACACACGTGAAATGGCTTTTGCATAGGTATGTTGAGGGTGGGGTGGAGGGGAGGTATCCACCCAATCAACATGGCACCAGCAAGCCCTCTCTCCACTTCCAGCCACGAGTGCAGTGGTTCTCCATCCTTGCATGCTAGAGTCACTGGGGGGCTTAAAAAGCTGCAGTGATAGGCCCACCCAAGACCAGCTCATGTCCACAGTAGAGTAGTAAGTGCAAGGGATGCTGGAAGAAATATCGGACCCAGGCTGTGCAACTCTGGGCGAGTTACTGAATGTCTCTGGGTTTAATAACACTATCCTTGCAGGGCTGGGGGTAGATCAGTACTACTTGTGAAAATCCTATGTTTAAGGCCAACTTTCTTTTGAATGGAAAGGAGTCTTAGTGATCATCTGGTCCTCCCTCCACACTTGAAGGGACCATGGCCAGGCGGAGCCTGGCATCCCGACGTGGAACCGGGCGCTGATTCAGCACACCACAGCCTTGCCCTTGCTCAGGCCCGGCACGTCCTCCGCAGCCTTGGCCGAGCTTCAGGCGGGGGCTCCGCACAGGCGGCCTGGGCAGAGGCTACAGCGGCCTCTCTGCAAACGTCTGCCTGTGCCCGTGGCGTGGAGACAGATGTCCGCTGCTACCAGAAGCTGCACTCGCCACCACAATGGATGGAGGCTTTCTTCAGCACCCAGGAGTTTCCTTCGTTCATCTGTTCCCAGGAAACAAGGCTAGCTACATGGCACGAAGCCGTGCAGAGAAAATGGTGGTCCTCTGAGGACACACCAAGGCAGGGGGTGCCGGCCTGGTCCACCAGCCTCCCCCCAACTGCCATAAACCCACCTGTGCACACCATCCCTTCCGCCTGCAGCGGGCTGTGCCGCCAGCCCCGTGCGCCACAGCTCCCGCCAGGGCTCGGGGGGTGCCACCCGGCCCCCGTCTCTCTGAGATACCGTTCTTAGCAGTGTGCTCAGCATTAGCTTTTGTTTGCTTGACTCATTCATTCAACAAGTATTTATTCATGACTACCACGTGCCATAACTTGCCTTCAGCAATGAGAATCCAGGGAGAGAAATAATAAACACTAAGGCAGGCTAGAAGGATAAAAGCACAGAGCAGACTATGCTATGTCAGGTGGGGGTTGGGCAGCGATGGCCTCTGGGAGGAGGTGACCTGCAGAGACCAGGACGCATGAGGGAACAGAACATTCCCCTAACATACCGCAGGGAAGAGTTTCACAGAGAAAGGAACAGTATGTGCAAAGCTCTGAAATAGGAGCATGTCTGGATGTTTTCAGAAGAGTAAGAAGGTCGGGGTGGCTGGAGGGAATGAGCAGGGATGGGGGAGGGGAAGCCAGGGGCCAGAGCACATCAAATCTTGTAAAGATTTATGTTCAGTTTTATTTTAAGAGTGGTGAGACTCTATTAGATGGTTGGAGGGAGGGTAGTGACAAGGTGTTATTTACATTTTAAAAGATAATTCTGGCTGATTTGTGGACAGTAGAGAGGCAACGGGGTGAGAGAAGGTGGAGCTGAATTACAGGCAACCTCACAGGCGGGGGCTGTACAGAGCTCGGAGGAGGTGATAAAGATCACAGGGTGATGAGTGACAGTGTTTAAAGGTCTTTCTGACAAGATGTCTGAGGAAGGTTCAAAAGAGAAGCCAAGAAGATTTTCAAGCTTTACGTTATTTGAATGAATGGAAGAATTATTTTAGATGAGAACAAATGATGCCAAAAAGTGGGCCGCATCTAATAACTGGTCGCGGAACAAACACCTTTGACTTGAGAATAAAGAAGCTGCAGAGAAACTACGCAGAGAACTGCCGGCCCAGAGCTGGGGAAGGCGTGGCTTTGGAGCCGTGGGCTGGGTACTGTGGCCCTGAGGACCAGTCATTACTATCGCACAGACCAGCTCAGCGCCAGGGAGGGAAGGCAGGATTGTGTGTGTGTGCATGTGTGCACGAGTGCATGCGTGTGTGTGTGCGTGTGTGTGTGTGTGCATGCGTTTATGGGTGTGTATGAGTTTGGAGTGGGATAGTGTGAAGGAGACAACAGATCCAATCAGAAGAAGCTAAGCTGGAAGAGGAGCATGACTCCTGAGCTTAGTGAACACGGGAATTCAGAGCGGACTCCAGACTTTCAGGACTGTTCTGGTCCCTGCTCAGCTTTTTGGAAGCCCAAGGGCGCCAGGAGGTGGGGAGAGAACAGGCAGATGGCCCTCCAGAACTGGGAAACACCTCAGCTCCAAGGGCCTGAGAGGGAGCAGGGGAGAGAAGTTAAGTTTTAAGCCCAGAAAGGAATCTGTAAATACTAAGGATAAATTTCACAAATGAAGGAGGGGAGGAAAAGGACGCCCCTCTCCTCTAAAGACTGAGGTCCTGAGACGAGCAGAAAGCGTCAATAAACAAGATGCTTGCCCTGGCCCGGAAATGAGTAAGGAGTGACCAAGAAAGCATGCTGAGAGGCAAGAAAAGGCGGGCTCCTCTGATGCACTGGGGAGGGAGGGAGCCGGAGCTTGCGCAGCCGGGAGGTGGGGATGGGAAGAGATGACGCAGGCTAAAGCCTGAGTCATGGGGGCGCCCCCGTGGGTCCTACTTTAGGTACCCTTGAGAAAAGATTCTTCAGACCTTCTCAACAGCTCAAACATCTCTTATAAATGACTGAGCCCTGGAGCTCAGCCCGTGCCAGCGCGACGCACCGCGCACTCTAGCAAACACGTGTGCAGCGGAGAGGAGGGATTCTGATCTGCAGACCCGATGACATTCCTAGCACCCTGATCTATGTTTAATAACAGCGAAAGCGTTTGCATGAACAGCTATTGGGCCATTTGCTTGTGGAGGGGGGTTCTTTCCCCTCTCCTCCTTTGCAGCAATGAAGCATAATGAAAATGGAAAAAAGGCTTTGTGAATTTTAGAGTGATTTCCTATTCAGAGGTTCTCGTAGCACCATAAACTATCAGATGCAGCTGGGAGGTTTGGCTAAATCTCCAAATCCCAGAGTGAAATTGAGGGAGCAAGTTCCATGCGCGGTGTGTCGTCTCCCAGGGCTTCCGGAAGGGAGGCGCGCTGGAAGGAACGCCTCCTCTGTGTTTCACGTTCTGAGTCTGCTGTCTAAATATTTACACTAATGTACTTCCTAAACATTTCCAGCCCCGCCTCCTCCTCCGCCCTCAGGTGCCATGGTCCAGCCCTGCCTGGGTGGAGTCCGCAGCCCTCGCGCTGGGCTCCCTGTCGGGGTGGTCCCTCCCATCCATCAGCGTGCTCAGGAGCCTCGGGGCTTTCCCCTCTCTGGTCTGCAGGGGGCAGTGCCCACTTCTCAGGACCTGAGGCCCGCACACCCAGCTCCTTCAGCTGTCAACTCCGGACACCCGCTGGCGCATCACTCCTGGGCCTGCAGAGGGCTAGTGTCCCCCACACCGTTTGGATGCTCAGGTCGGCCCCTCTGCCCGAGAGCCTTTCCTTCCTCCCAGATGCTCCTTCCAGACGCTCCAGCAGCAGTCTGCGTGTCTTCCTGCGGCTCTCACGAAGGTGTCCCCACTGTCTGCCCCACGTCACCCTCCCCCTGGACATGGCCTTACGGCGTTTGCTGTGCTGCTTCGGGCCCCAGTCCGTCCTCGCAGCAATGAACCCGCACGTATAAATGTAGATCACTTCTCAGCCCGCAGCTCTGACAGCTAGCTCCGTGGCCGCTCTTAGGTTACTGTTATTCACTTCTGACGTGCTTGCTCTCCACTTCCCATCAACAATCGTTTCTGAAGACAGAGGCCTCGCACGTTAATAATAGATGTTTCCTCATTCTGGTCGTAGAACGCGGCGCTCAGTAAAGCAATGGGTTTTGAGGGGAACAAATCCGAAAACATCTAGGAAGGAAACATGTTAGCGAGGACTGCATTTAGAAGTCAGAGCCTGGCAGTCGGAATGAGTCCACCAGGGGCCCGGGAAATTCAGAAGTGACAACTCAGTACCTTGTTCTTTGCGGTGTTAAGAGGTCGGAGAGGGAGGCAGCACTTGCCCTGGCTTTCCACTTACCTCCGCAAACACAAAGGGCGCATCAAACTGGAAGCAGACGTGACCGTGCTTAATGGCTTGAACGGAGGCCGGGCCGCACCGGTACATCCCTGCAGCACAGAGGGGAGAGCGTGAGGACGTGCTCCGCGGCTGTCCGGGCCCAGCACGGGGCACGGCCCTGGGGGCCCTGCAGAGGCCTGTGCCCTCGGGCGGGTGTTGATTCAGGCCAATGCTCTCCGTGCCACAGAGGGCGGACGGCCAACGCGGCCATCGGGACTGTTTCACTGGAAATGCCTCCTCAAGCCAAACTCTGAAGCCATTCAAAAAACGCAGGCTAGCACTACTCTCGTGTCTGTTCCTCCACCTACACACACTCACGTGGGTGCCACGCCGCCGGCCCACGTGACACCGGCGCTTTCCCAGTGGGTGTCTGGGCCGTGGGGAGTGGTGATGTGTCCTCAGTGGTTGTACTGTTGTCTGCTTTGTGTTTTGGACATTTGTGCACCTGAAACCTGAATAATTTTGTGAACCAATGTCACCCCAATAAATTCAATAAAAAGGAAATGAAAACAAGGAAAGAAAAGGACAGAAGAACACACATGTCAAGTCCACCTGGACGATCTGGACACTCAGCAGACGCTGCCCAGTGCCCAGTATGCGCCGAGGAAGGCGACAGGCCCGAGCTCACATTTACAAAGTTCAAACGTGTAGCCAGCGGTCTCCAGGTGATGAGCTTGACCATCTCGGAACTCTCCCCGAGACACAGGGCGGGCAAAGCAGGTTTACAGTGGCAAGTATGCGAAACATAGAGTGTATTCTTGTATTGTTATTAATTATTGTATCATTTTCCATACGAACAGCTGTAAGCCTACTTTTGCCCCACCCTGTATAATCCAAAACACCAGAAAATGTTGAATGCTCTCCCTTAGAATCTTCTAAAATTCTCTTGTAAATGTGCAATGAATGTCTACGTATATGTGTATACACACACATACCTGAGGAAATCAAGGCAATGTCCCGGGCCACCACCTTTTATCATCATATTAGAGATTAATGGAGGCTTATGCTGTGACTTTATAAAAATCCCGGGAGGTCACAGACGCCACTCTGCCCAGCACAGTCTACAAGTTAGACAGCAAATACCCTTATACTAAAGTTTTGAAAGAAATCGAATAATATAAAAAAAAAATTAGGGTCTGGATAAACACCAATTTTTTTAGCCCTTTATTTTCTCCTCTGCCTCATTTCTTACCACTGTTCCAGGGAGGGTGGAGTATGTTTTATAGCCTAGTTAAAGTGCTTACACAGATACTTTTCTCCTGTCTTCAAAACTGCTTATCAAAGCAGGAGCAGATGAATTATATATGCTACGCTTTATGCTCTTTTTCTAAAAGTTATAAAATAATCAGGGTAAAGCCAACCATTGAACTGAAATGAAAGCTGATTGGCAGGTGGTCAATGCTGCACGTGTGTGCAGGGAGCGTGCTTCTGACGTGGGCCCACGGGGAGTGTCCCCCCCGAGTGCAATCGCAGGGCGAAGCGAAGACGGGCAGTGGACAGGTTCTTGAGGGAGGACGCAGGCTTACCGTCACTGTTTTCCTGAGGGGTGCTGTCCACGGCCTGCCAGCCTCCAAACCCAACGGGAAGATCAGGCCTCGTCATCCAGGCTTCGTTCCAGCAGTGGTAGTTCCTTGGAAAACACCAGTCCAGTGAGATCAAATGCCCATCACATTCAAAGCTCCAAAACATTAAAAAGCGACCAAAGATCCTGCGGATACGCCGTCTACTAATTATTGGAATGGATTAGACTAAACGGAGGGCTCCCAGAGACCCAGGGCTCCAGGCTTGTTCGCTGGCAGACACTCCCACTGGTACCCCCAGGGGCACTCGCCGGGCTGGCTGTTGCTCCTCTCCTGCTAATGTCAGCTTCGAGGCCCCCCGAGCTTTCTAATCAGTGCATTACAGTTTCATCTTAACCCTTCTCTGCTGCCTAATGAGACAGAGCTTCCTACGTGCTAAAGGGGGAGGAAAGAAAAGTTCACTGAAAACAAAATACATACATCTTTGAGTCTCTTTTATATGTATGTATATTAGATTTATAAAAAGCATATCCTTTACAACAATTAAGCAATAAGATGCCCGTGTTTATGGGTTTAGATCATTGCCATGGAAACTATAACATTAACTGCTGACTATAATTGTCTATAATTTGTGGCAAATTTCCCTTTGCTGTTCAACAAGAAGGAAAGGTTTCAGGGTGAGTGTCTCTTTACCCTTTATCAAAGGTGAGCAACCCATGAACAAGACTTTGCACAACTTTCCATATGACCCCAAAGGCAAGAGCATGGAATAAAATGTCATCATGAATTGTATTATTATGTCCTTGGAAAGACCTGAAATTATATGACGGCACAGAAACAAATGGGCACGTGAGCCCGTCTGCACTACAGAAGAGATTCATACAGCAGTAAGTTTAACGGCGGGGGAGGTCGCAGCCTCAGTCTTTGACTATGGCACTGCCGAGTTTCAGATCCAAAAAGGTCCTTCAGCCGTAGTCATTGGTGCACGTTCCCGTCTCCGAGTGCAGCTCAACTTTGATCGGCCCAATTCAGAGGTGCTTATTTAACTATGTTCCCATTATGTGTCTGGCACCATGCTAGGTACAGGAGATGCGACAAAGGTCAAAACATAGGTTTTTGCTTATAAATGGCTTCACAATCTAGGAGAAATGATGAACACGTAAACCAATTGTTCAAAGATTTCATAAGTTTGCTGTGAGGCTTAAACAAGATACTGCATGCAGAGCTTTCTGTGTCTGGCTTGGGATAGGTGCTCAAAAACAGTAACTCTCAGACTTGTAAAAAGAATTGATGGGACGCGTGCTACCATGGGAATTCATCTGGGGTGCCACAGGTCTCAGTGGGAGACTCAGGGCACAGGGGAAGGCTTCGCAGCAGAAGTGATGTTTGAACTGGGTCCTGAAGTTTAGCAGGTCAACACAAGGTGTAAGAACAGAGTTGTGGAGGCATGAACTAGTGTACGGGGACCTGCATGCTGTCGCAGGCTGCAGGGAGCGTGTTGGCACATCTGTCCATGGGAGAAGAGGGACGGCAGGTGAGGGTGGGCAGTAGATCACAACACTGACAAATATGCATGACACTTGCTGTGCGCCTGGCACCGTTCTAAAACCTTCCTGTACAGTCACACAGTGGACGCTCCTAACGCCTACCAGAAGGGCACTGTGATTTATTATCCCCAGTTACAAGGGAGAAAACTGGAGCACAGAGAGGTTAAGACTCTTGCCTGAGGTCACACACAGCTAGTTAGTAATAGAACTGCAGGGTTCGTGCTCTTAAACACTAAATTAGGCTAGGGGTAAGGATGGGGTTGTGAGATACTTTTATTCCAAATTAGACGTGTGGGCTTTATTCTTGGGAAACTTAAGTTTGCAATTCTATATTTGTGAAGGGTGTGTGAAGAGGCAATATGGGAGGCTGAGCCAAGTTACCCCCACCACCCAAATACTGCAATAATTGCAATGCACCAAAACTTTGTTTGCTAAAGAGGTGGCCATCGAGGTGAGGAGGGAGAGGAGCCATTGGGAGGGTCCGCTGATGGCTTATGGAGACATGAGAGAAGAGATGATTGAGGAAGGCTTTCATATCTCTGCTGAACATGATGCTTCCACCTACCAAGACTGAACGGAGGAGGAAGGGAAGAAGGTTGGTGTTGAAGGGGGAGGTGTTGGGTGGGTGACAAGTTCATTTTGGACATGATGAACTTGAGTGCCTGTGGAAAACCCAGGAGACGAAATCCAAGAGGCATTTTTATACACACATGTGACTCAGGATTTGATGAGGAGGAAGTCCTGCGTCTTTGCTGGTGATGGAGAGTAGGGTAAGAGCCAGATGAGGAGTGAGTGGGAAGGGGAGAGATGCACTGTAGGTTTCTCTCCAAAAGTGATCTAGACTGTGAAGGAAAAAGGGAAAACAAGGCAATGCCTAGAAATAATGCAATTCAGGGAAGACTGTTTTGCTTTTTTTTTGTATTAGGAAAGATCATCATACTTGTAGAGGAAAAAAATACACCCAAGAAAGAGTAAAAAAAAAAGAGTCCTGGCCGGGTGGCTCAGTTTGAGTGTCGTCCCATACACCAAAATGTTGGGGGTTCGATTCCTGGCCAGGGCATATGCCTAGGTTGTGGGCTCCATCCCTTGTTGGGGTGAGAAGGGGAGGCAACCAATCTGTGTTTCTCTCTAACATCAATGTTTTTCTTTCTCTACAAAATCAATAAAAGCAAATCCTCAGGTGAGAATAAAAAAAGAAAGAAGAAAAGAAAGAAAGAAAGAATAGAGATGGGAAAAGGAGGCTCTGGTACCAAGGGGCGAGAGGCTAAGAGCTGCACCGACAGGGGTGGGGCGCGAGGCGCTGTCTGTGGGGAGGGAGGTGCAGACGTAGACCAGGGTCAGGTATGGAGGTGTTGGGGCAGGACAGGAGGTTGCTTCCACTTGAGAGCCTCTAAGCTCGGAAGCTGGAGAAAGGTCACCATATTAAACAATGACTGCTAGCCTCCCTTTAGAATGGTGAAGGTTGAACCACCAGGCAGAGAGATCCGGAAAACATGGCAGTGAAACATTTTCAATCCCGCATGGACACCGTCCTGCTTCCTACACAACGTGTGCAGTTCGCCAACCCTGGCTTTCACCAATACACCACCATCCTAGATGAACAGGTCCCAGAATCTCCTTGTTTACATTTAAATATCTCAGGGTAAGCCTTGAACAGGATAACAAGCTTTGCATCGAAGGTCTCAGGTATAAACTTTTATTTGAGGATAATATTATCTTCAGATGACCAGGATAGGGAGAGCTTTCTTTTCTCTCATTATGATATCTAACTAGCTATTTGTGATCTCTTCCACTGTAACCTCTGACCCAGACCTTATTTGTATATTTAGGGTGGACGAGTTTAATAAGAGGGTCAGGAACGTGTAGGCCGTGGGCGAGATGGGCAGAACTAACCGTGCGCTGTCCACCCGCCCACTGCCTGCGAGTCCCAGTGGGGCTGGGTCTCACTGCATCGAAAGCCCATGGCTGGCGCCCAGCGTGGCCATGAGCAGAGGAAGCAGATGCAGCCTCGGAAGCTATGGGATTTTTTTCCAGCATTACTCTCTGTTCAACAATGGCCAGGAAAGGTGTGATCTGGGCCATCCATGCCACGAGGGTTCCCTTTCGGCTAGATGTTAAGTCTTTTCGGGTACTCATACTTATCTTTTATATTTCAAGTTCCCCCATGAAAGAGGCTTATAATTACAGACATTTCTGAATTCCAGTTACCTACTTCCAGGCTGGGAAATCGACATGCTTCCTGAAAGGTCATTTCTTATTTTATCGCTTCTTTATCTAGATCCTTAATAGTCGTTCTGCTTCCATCCTGTGGTTTCATCACAAATGTGTAAAGCGCATGCAGCCACTTTGGGGCTCGGCCTTGTTCACCATCACATTCCCCAGGCTCCAGCTGCCCCGGGGAGGACATCTCCCCGCAGGGCAGGCGTAATTAAACCTAGGTTTGTTTTTAAGATTCAAAGTTCTTTATTTTCTCTGAGCCTTCATTTCAAGCCAGACTTCCCACTATACCATCAAAATGTGCAGTGTCCCTTTAAAGTTAAAAAAATATATAAACCTTCAAAGTGATCTACTTTCCTCGCTGCCTTGTAGCAGTTGAAATTAAAACAAAGCCCCCATTTCGCTGAGAGTCATTTAATCAAGTTGAAGATGACTTTTTGGGGTGGATAATGATAGAGATGACAAGTGAAGACCACGTGTTTGTTTTATGTTATTTTCTGTACACGTCCCGCAGTGACAGTTAGTGTTCTGGAGTGCCTCTCAAGGACGCTAATAATTCAGCAGTTTCAGTACAAAGGACCCAGAAAGTCTTCACCAAAGGCAGAGCCTCACTAGAAAAACAGCACTGTGTACTGTTTGGGGACCCTTGAAAGTATGTCACAGCACTGGAACCAAAGTTTATCCTTTGATTCAGTAAACTCTTTCCCTTGGAATTTGCACACAGGAAAAAAATCACGCAGTGTCATGGCGAGTACATAAAAATGTTCACCCTTGCTCTATTTATAAGGAAAAATTGGAAATAGCCCAACTGGCCAATATGTGATTAATTATCTGAAACATAAAATAGAATACCATTTATAAGACAGAAAAGATGTCTGTGGCATATTAATTTTTTAAAGCACACTACATAATACCATTTACAGTGTATAGTTCATTGTGTATATAAATAAGTGTGAAAGGCAGCATTTTAAATGATCCTCACTCTTGTATAATCTTCTCCCCTTGAAACTGAATAAGATGAGATATCACTCCCGAAATTGTTACTTTACATGGCAAAGAGATACAATTAAGGTAATTAATCTGTTGACCTTGAGTTAATTAAATTGGAGATTACCAAGGTGGCCTTGACCTAATCAGGTGAGTTCTTTAAATGTGAGTCTAGAGGTCGGAGACAAAACAAGCCAGAGAGTCAAAGCCGCAGAGACATACTGCTGGCCTTGAAGGACACGGCCGCTTACGCGAATTTCACAGCTGAGAGGAACTGAGTTCTCCCGAGAACCTGAATGAGCCTGAACATCAACGGACCACAGTCCCAGCTGACACTTTGGGTGCCATCATTTGAGACCTGTGCCCAAACTCTGGACACACAGAAACTGTCTGATGATTAAATTCCTATTGTTTTACGCTGCCAAGTCTTTGGGAATTTGTTATGCAGCAATAAAAAGTGAATACAATATTCAGAGACCTATTAAAGAATGCTTACAAAATGTTGATGATGTTCAGTAGTTAGAAAGTGTATGATTCTTGCTTTTGTGCTCTTTTTCTGCAATGTTTGAACTTTTTATAATAAACATGTACTAGTCCCTCACCCCCAGGAAAACATGAAGAGGACTAATGTTTATTAAAAGAAGGTAGAGCACAGTTCGAAATCTGCCCTGGTTCTAACAGCTGACTAAGGTGGTGTCCAGCTAGCAAGAGCCCATGGCGGGTGGAGAAGTCGACGAAGAACGTGGCCGAGACCACGCCGGCCTCGGGGCTCCGTGTGCTACGTGTTCAAAGAGAACAGAGCGGGTGACCGAAGCAGAGTCCTTTACTGCCTTTAACTCACTACCTGCTTCAGTGCTCCCCAAGGTCATCTCATCTGCAGTCTGTCCAGAAAGGTTTCACAGAAAGGAATCCCCGAGAGGGCAGATGGAGGAGCCTGTGCCTTTGTTTCCGCAGCTTTGCCAAAGCCCGGGGAGAACACACAGGAAGCCCAGAGAAAGCCCTGGAGGAATCGTCTTGGACCAACTTCAAACGTAAACCAAGTGTTTGAATCCTTTTAGTTTAAACATGGCAGGGGTGGAGGAAAGGCACGCATCTCACTTGCAGAGTGTTTGTGTCTTCACAGAAAACGAGCGCAGCCCCGCCCGGACCCGCTGAGACACCTCTAACACCGCAAGGGCATCTGGCCAAGGCGAAGGCACATCCGGGGACGTGAGGCGGGCTGGGGGGACAAGCTGGTGGGTTCTAGGCTGGTCTGACACGACATTCCAAAGTGGAACTGGGAGCTTTGACCATGAAAAATCTCGTCAGTTAGGAAAGGTAATGAAGCAAGAGGACAAAAAGGAGTGATCAGAGAAAGAGGCTGGAGGGACCTCGGGGGAGCCGAGGGCTGGGGGCACCGCGCTGCTTCGGAAGGAGCTGCCCCCGTCGGGGCTGTGGGGTGGAAACCAGGGAGGGCGCTCAGAGTCCCTCTGCGGTCCTGCCAGTCAAAGGCCAGAGCCCAGGCCAGGTGGAGGCCAGGCCAGCCCCCTTTGTAGGAACCAACTGACTATCAAGAAAAAAGAGAAGATATAAAGGTGTTTGCTTTCGTTTGTCCCATGAGGGATGGGGTCCTACAATGCTCACTGAGAAGTCAAAGTGTGAGCACAGTCTGATGCAGCAGGAGAGACCCTATTCAACGGGGTTGTAGATGGGGAGGTGGGTTTAAAGATGTCCTGTAACTTCCAAAATGAAACTATGAGGTACACTTACAGTAGAGGTGACAAGCAAAGTAATTAATAACTGCCCAGACACAGACATGAACCAATTGGAAGTTGCAACCAATCAGAAAGGACACTCACTCTTAGTGCCAGGCAAGTCCACTACGCCATACTGGATAAATGCCAGTCCAGTTGTATTCAGTTACTCATACAGTATGATACTACTTAAGTTTCTTTCCATTTTCAAAGTTAACTGGGAGAGTGTCTTCCCTTAGTCTTGAGTGGATAGCCTTTCAACTCTCTTCTTAAGCTTCCAGGTATTGATTTCTTTAATATTTATTAAGAGAATTCTACAGCAGATTTATTAACAATGATTTTTAGAAAATTGAGGGATGATCATGTAGATTTCTTTTTTTCCCTCTCATGTGATAGCTCCTCTTTTTAAATTATCTGTTTTATTTTTTACTATGGCAGCAGAAAATGGAAGAGTCAGAATAAAACTAAATAAGGTAAAAAAAAACAAAGCACATAAACAAATGGTCCCCCCAAAATGCTCAGGGATTCACATGAGCCACATTTACCACCACCGCTTAGCAGAAGTTCTCTGTAACTCTGCTGGGTTCCCTCTGCTGGACTCACTTTGAAAATAAGTCCCTGTCCCTCTTTGCTACTTTCTTTGGCAGTTAGGTAGGAATTGATATTCGACCTGAAAACAAAAAAACAGGTTGGATATCAAGAGTATTTGTTTGGATAACGTTAATGTGCAAAAAACTTTCTGTAATGAACTCTAGCCAAACTTATCCACAATCATTGAAGAAAGAGTTTAAAAAACTATAATCAGCAGTCATTGTAGGTACCAAAGTTACTATTTTGCATTATAAAACTGTTTGTTTATGAGTGTAACATTCTAAAGTTGATAGCTCTTATTTATATAAAGTTTTTCTAGAGGTCTTATTAATCATCAAAGAAGTTCATCTACATTCAGTATAGCTTAGGTGGTACATAATTTACTAGCTTTTAATTATTAGAAAACTGGTAACCTTTGAATGGTGTATATGATGACTCTCTCAGGCAGAATTTATGATGAACCAAAACATGACATTTTTCTTGTGAAAAATACTTGACTGTTTTCTATGTGGTTTATCAGATGGGTTCTACTTTCTTTTTCATTCTAATATCCTGAGAGGATTTTTTAACTCCCAAACTTTCCCTTTGTTCATTCTCCGGTGGGACTTGAGTGGAAGAGGCCCCCAGGCACTCTCTGGGGACACTCTACACACAGGCCCAGGGCAGGTGCGCAATAGGCATGTGAGAAGGGTCCAGAGCCGGGAACTTCAGCCTTAAAAAATAAAGTCCCTTCCTAATTTTAAAACAAATATTGTGCAGCACCCCTTTATTATACTGAAATAAAATCCACAGATAGCTTTCTATACACATAATTTTTCAAGTGTCAATATAATGCCTTGTGATGTACAAAGAAATTGAGAAATGAAAGGATATACATAAAATAATATATATTTCAACTGATATATGTCAGGAAGATGATAGCCAACATCAAAATATTCCTGCAAAATGTAAACCCTTTGAGGAGTGTGGTCATCCCCAATCTGGAGCCACGTTGTAGTTGTTAGGAGTGTGCTCCTGGGAAACGCTTCCAGAATGGTGGATAAGGGCCCCCCAAACCTGCTCCTCCATAAGCAATGAGAACACTAGTCAACACGATCGAAACCAACTTTTCTAGAACTCTGGAAATGAACCAAAGACTTTCAACAATCTAAGGAGAATTTATTTATCAAAAACAAATGAACCTTAGTAAGAATAGTGACCTTTGTGACATTTTATTTTATTTTTTTATTTTTATTTTTTTTATCCTCACCCGAGGACATTTTTCCATTTTTTTGTTCAGGTAGAGTGGGAGGGAGAGTGAGGAACAGAGAGAGAGAGAGAAACATCGATGTGAAAGGAACACATCGAGTGGCTGCCACCCGCAGGACCAACCAGGGCCGGGGACAAACTGCAACCGAGGTACATGCCCTTAGCGGGAACCGAACCGGGTCTCTCAGGACCGCAGGCCGACGCTCTAACCTCTGAGCCAAACAGGCCAGGGCCCTTTGTGACATTTTAATTTGCCTTCTTCCCACAACTCTCTCCATATCTCCATGGCAGTCTTGAAAGCCAATAGCCTCCCAACTAGAGTAGTTATAAAGCTTGCAGCCTATCGGCCAATGAAGGGGAGAAAGTGGTTTGGAAATCTCTGGAAGGCCCATCCTCAAAGAATTGTCACTATTTAACCTGTCTGGAAGCTCTCTGAAAAGCTCCATTCTTAGGAATTATTTTAATTTGATTCAATTCAGAGACCACTCTCTGTGAATAGCTTTATTCTTAGGATGTTTTGCAAAAATATTTAGAAGCAACTGTTTAACACCATACCTGCCTGAAGGGGTGATACAAGTTAGGTATAACAAAGGCTGCCCCAATGAACTTAACAGGAAATCCAGGGACTGAGATGCCCATGGGGTTTTTGAACAACTCTAACATACTCCGAGAGTCCAGAAGGCCATACACATGTATGGGGCCGTGAGCATGCCCCGAAAAGCCCCCCCAAAGTCCTAATCTTTCACCTTTGGCTGACTTTGAGGTTCTATACAAGCAGGGAGTGAAGGCTACAGCAAAATTATAAACTTCCTGCTGGATCACTGAAGACATTCCCCAACATATGTGCACACAGAGCTCCAGGTAAGACTGGGAACTCGTTGGTTAATAAAAAGATAAAAATTATGAAAAGAAACCTAACAGAAGGTCTAGAGCTGAAACGTAGAATAACTGGACTGAAAAATTCAAAAATGTACCAGAGGGCCTCAAAAGCAGATTTAGTAGGCAGGAAGAAGAAAAATATCAGTGAAGTTAAAGTCAATTGAAATGATCTAATTTGAATAACAGAAGAAAAAAATATGAAGAAATATGAACACCATAAAGCAGCCGTTCTCAACCTGTGGGTCGTGACCCCTCTGGGGGTTGAACAACCCTTTCACAGGGGTCGCCTAAGACATAACAGTAACAAAATTATAGTTATGAAGTAGCAACAAAAGTAATTTTATGGTTGAGGGTCACTACAAGGAGGGTATTAAAGGGTTGCAGCATTAGGAAGGTTGAGAACCACTGCTAAAGTAAGCCAACATACTTATAATGTGATTCTCTGAAGGAAAGGAGACAAAGGAGCAGAAAGAATATTTGAGAAATAACAGCTTAAAACTTTCCAAATTTGATTACAGACATTAATATACATATCTGAGAAGTTAAAAACTCCAAATATAATAAACTAAAAAATATATACACCTAAACATTTCACAGCCAAAGTGTCCAAAACTGAAGACAAAAAGAAAATCTTGAAGATGGCACAAGAAAAGTGATTTATTATGTACCAGATGGCATCAATAAGATTAAAACTAACTTTTCATCAGCAACCTAAAAGGTAGAAACCAGTGATATGATGTCTTCGAACTATTGAAAGAAAAATTGTTAACCTAGAATTGCATATCTTGCAATGCCGTCCTTCAAAAGAGAAAGTAAAGAAAATTACATAGAGAAATAGGAAACACTGTATAAGTGTATATTTGTTTGTAATTCTTCTCCTCTCTAATGCTTAGTACAACTTTACAAAGCAATAATTATAAGTTGTACTAATGGGCATATACTGTAGAAAGATGTAATCTGTGCTACAGCAGCAGCACAAAGGGCAGGGGATGGAACAAAGCTATTATATGCTATTGAAATTAAGTTGGTATCAATCTAAACCTGATTGTTTTAAGTTTTGATGTTAATTGTAATCCCCAGAGAAAACTTAAAAAAAAAACAAAAAACAACAACCCTGAAAAAATATAGTACAAAAGAAACAGAAAAATAGTAAATATATATATAAGTTAATTATATATATAACGTAACACATATATATGTAATACAAAATAAAAAAGTAATGGAGAAATAGAAGGAGATAAAAGGCAAAATACATATAAAAGGCAAATAGCAAAATGGCAGACATAAATCATATTTATCAGTAATTACAGTAAATGTTAATAGACTACTCCCATCAAAAGGCAGAGATTGGTAAGATAGATAATAACATTGTTTAACTATATACTGTATATAAGAGATACACTTTATATTCAAAGATACAAATGGCTTGGATGAAAAAAATATATACTATGCAAATATAGCCAAAAGATAGCTGGAGTGGCTATATTTATATCATAAAAAATAGACTTCATGACAAATGTTGTTAGTAGAAACAAAGAAGGATATTTGATAATGATAAATGGATAATGCTATCAGAAAAACATAACAATAATCAACATGTCTGTATCTAATAACAGAGTCCCAACATACAGGAAAGCAAAACTGGCAGAACTGAAGAGCAAAACAGACAATTTAGCAATTCAACCACAGGCAGGGTGTGAGGGCTGGATGAAGTGGGTGAAGGGAGTCAAAATGTACAAACTTCCAGTTATAAAATAAATAAGACATGGGGTTATCATATACAGCATGGTGACCATGGTTAGTAATATGGTATCGCATATTTAAATTTGGCTAAAAGGTAGATCTTAAATGTCCTCATCACACACAAAATATTTTATAACTATGTATGGTGATGGGTGTTAACTAGATTTATTATGGTGATCATTTTGTAATATATACAAATATTGAATCATTGTGTTATATACCTGAAACTAATACAATGATATATGTTAATTATGCTTCAATAAAAATAAACAAACAGAAACAATTCAGCAAATACAAGTTTGAGACTTTAATGCTGTACTTTCAATAATGGATAGAATAAACAGGTAGAAAATTAGCAAGGAAACAGAAAACTATAACATAATAAAACAACTAAACAGAATGGACATCTATAGGACACACTACCTCAAAACAGCAAAATACATATTATTCTCAAGTGCAAATGGAACATTTTTGGGAACAGACAATATGTTTGGCCATGAAACAAATCTTAAAGTTTGACCATTAACATTTAAGGTAACTATTGATATTACTGATAAATAGGATTTATATCTGCCATTTTGCTATCGTCCTTTTCCTTCCTCTGTCCTCCATTACTTCCTTATTTTACGTAGACATATATTTTCTAGTATACCATTCAATTTTTTGTGCTTCTTTTTACTCCATGTTTTCCAGTTTTGTTCTCAGTAGTTTACCTAAGGCTTACAATTAATATTATAACTTAAAACAATCTAGTTCAGACTAGCAGCAACTTACTTTCAATAACATACTATAACTTTGTTCCACCCCCATGCCCTTTGTGCTGTTATTGTGATACACATTACATCTTTCTACATTATAAAACCATCAACACTATTTTACAATTACTAGTATGTGAATTATATTTCAATAAAGGTGTTATTTTTATAAAAAAAATTTTTTTTATCCTCACCCGAGGATATTTTTCCACTTTTTGTACAGATAGAGTGGGAGGGAGAGAGAGGAAGGGAGAGAGAGAGAAACATCGACGTGAAGGGACACATTGAGTGGCTGCCACCCACACGACCAACCAGGGCCGGGGACAAACTGCAACCGAAGTACGTGCCCTTAGCGGGAACCGAACCCGGTCTCTCCGGACCGCAGGCCGACGCTCTAACCGCTGAGCCAAACCGGCCAGGGCTAAAGGTGTTATTTTTAAAACTTAGGCTATGGGTGAGCCATCTTGGGTTTGTAATTTAGGTTGTGCCACTTTTGGGCAGGTAACCAGTATTAAGTTACTGTGCCTCAGTTTCTTCATCTATAATGGAGACAATAATATTAATTACATTAACAGGTTGTTGAAAGAATAAGATGAACCCTGGCCAATTTGGCTCAGCAGTTAGAGCCCATGTACCTAAGAGTCTCGGGTTCCACTGTGGCCAAGGGCATGTACCTCTGTTGCAGTTCCATCCCTGGCCTTGGTCCGGGTCGTGTGGGAGGCAACCAATCGATGTGTCTCTCTCACATCGATGTTTCTCTCTTTCTCTCTCCCTCCCTCACTCTCTCTTACTCTATCTGAAAATCAATGGAAAAATATCCTCGGGTGAGGATTTAAAAAAAAGGATTAGGTGAGCTAGTACATGTCACCCACTTAGATCAGGATCTGGTACCAAAAAACAGTATTTCATAAGCATGAGCTATTTTGACGTGGTAACACCTTTTCAATCCTTTCTTCATGACTCTGGTGGGTTCATAGTATATATTCTTGGTTTTCTGACAGCTCTTGTGATCTAGTTCCAGGTGATGTTCTCAAAAACAATTTGGCTGACAGTAATGTGGTTAATGAATGATCTATTTGAAAATAACATTCTCTCTCTCTTTCCCTTCCTCTTTTTCTTTAAATTAATTTTTAAAAGATTAAAAATAAAGAAACTAAGTATCTTTGGTAGCTGTTCAGAATTAGTAGCTTGGATGCACTATAGGATAATTTTATAAACCCTTAAGGATCTTGAAGTAGTTTGATCTGTATTTAGAATTTTTTTCTACTTTTAAAAATTAGAGGATTCATTTTTAGATAATTATTTTCACAAACAATGATTAAGACTTCGGATAATAGGACAATATAAAGTCCAACTAGTTGGAACAAACCAAGCATATACAAGGTGGATTCATCTAAATTTCAAAAACACCTGCAATGTGCAAACCATTAGCCAAGTGCAGAGACTACAGTGAGAATTAGAACCGGGGGCTGTGTTAACCCAGGGCTAACTCTAACTCCAGGTGTTAAAACTGCTTAATTTCTGTTCTAAAGCTTGCTTTGAAAGAACCTTTTTTACAGATTCAGTGCTACCCATTGCAGCACAGACATTTTGCATTTGGAGTGAAAAAAAAAAAAACCCACAAACTAAACAAAACAAAAGAAGCTATACTGTCTCCAGAAAGTATTAAAGGGAGTTGAAACTTTTTTTTTTTTAAGGAACCAGATGCACTGAGGTCAGCCAACAATTACAGAAATGTTCTGTGATCTGTTTGACTTCTGTCCCACACCCCCCTTCCTGGGGAGCTGATGTGAAGCCGATTTGCAGAGCAGCAGCTAAATGTGAGTAAGGGGAGCCCAGCCCAGCCCCGAGTGACCAGCAGGTCTTCACGCAAAGCAGTGGCAGAACCTGCTGAATCCTGGCTGGAAGGTCAGTAAAAATTATGTAAAAAGTAAATAATGAGGGCGTTTAGAGGGTTCTGCAGCTCATTAAAACCCAAACCATACATTTATATTTGAGAGAATTAAGGACCAGAGATATCAAGCAACTTGCCCAAAGTCACCCAGCGAATTTGTGGCAGAGTCAATCACATTGCTTTGCACCATGGAGAGAGAAAGGGAGGGGGGAAAATTACAAGAATAGTTTGACTTGGTTTGGTGTTTTTCCATGAAACCCTAAGGAAAATCAAAATAAAACTGTGATTTCTTTCCACTGACTAGTTCTTAGATTGTTGAAACTTTGAGCTGAAACTGATGAATACAAATTTGCTGTTCACAATTATTTTAAAAGATTAAATGGAAAAAGCCAGTTTAATCAAACCTATTTAATTTCAAATGAAGAGGCAATAAAGGAAATAAAGACTCTTGCTAATTGTTTTAGCATTCACCATTTTTACAACTGTCATTAATATCGTACGAGATGTTTAAAACCCTGAGTTAGGCCGTTTTCTACATCTACCGAATGATGGATCTGCTGGACTTTAAGAAGCAGATGGGTCAGCTTATGGGCCCTGGTGTACACACAGGTGCTCAGCCTCCTTTTCTTCACGTCCTGGGGGCACAACCAGCACATGCTTTCCTGAACCCCACTTGGAGCGCCACTGCCTGCAGATGGATGACTTTCTCTGGAACATGTACAGATGGAAAGAGTTGCATGAGGAAGGGGTATAGAAGCTGGACACAAAGAAGTCACAGGGTCTAGAGAGCTGTTGGCTCCAGGAGGGAATCTGGACACTGCTGACTACTGGACCCTCTAAACAAACAGGGATGGGGGACAGGGTGGGTTATCCCAAAGGAGGCAGAACCCAGAACTGGACAGCGCCTAAAGGTAGAGAAGCAGGAAAAGTGGTGACAGAGGGGTAATAGCGACCCACCCCCCCAAAAAACGGTGTTAACTCCAAGGCTGCTTGTGAACGCAGAGCCTGGAGGAATGAGCCTCTTCAGGAAGACAGGCAAAGAGCTAGCTGTCCTTCATGCTGCACAGGAAGGGGTGTGCGGGGCTGGCTCATGAGAGAGTGAGTTTCAGTACGTGTTCAACAACTGTAGTTGTAATAATACAGGAGAACTAGTCCTTGCACCTGATTGAGCGTTGGTAGTCTCATCTCAGCATGTGAGCAGCCTCTCTGCCCTTGCTCCCCTGGGCTTCGGAGGAAGCCCCTCCCCGCCCCCCCCCTCTCCGTGACCGCCTCACATTACAGCCCACCTCCTGTGTTTTATGGAGTGACCACACGTGACCACACGTGCGCCTCCCCCACAAACACTGGATGGAGCTCCTCGGCAGTGCCCTGCCTGATTTCTCTTTGAATCCTTAGCATCTAGATATTTGGATATATTAGTGCACGATCGTGTTTGTTGAATGAATCAAATGACATTTATTCAGTTAAATGAGCACTTAAAAATTTCTTAACTAATTCCTTTTATTAAGTTCTTGTTCAGAGTCCTGCACCGTGTTACATACTGGCAAAACAAACAAAGATAAATTAGATCAGACACTGCTCAGCACTGTGGGGCTGCACCCTGGCGGGCCTAGCCCAAAGAGGGCCTAGTTCCTTCACCCATAATGATCAAATCCGACTCCGTCCCGACCGCCAAAACACCCAGGACAACACTCATTTAGGAGAGAAGGCTGTCACTGAAATACCGTTCACAACCCTAGTAAGTGCCACCTTTCCTCTCTTTTAAGATTGTTTCCGTTTCATTGTGATCATCATGTAATGAGGTGACTAAACTGAACTTTCTCAAGGTGAGGCCACACTGGGACTTCACGGCTGCCCATCAGACTGCAGCCATGCCCTCTCCTCAGTGATCCCTCAGATCCATGTTCACTGCGAACGGGGGCATTTTCATTAAAGTGTCCACGGTGATTCATAGACGCCTTCCACCTGAGGTTACGCATAATTCAAAACCATCAGCACACTGGAGACAGCGGCTTAAATTGCTCCTTCCAGGACATGTTACCTTGCATTGGCCCACTGGGAACTTCATTTGCCACTCCGAGGTCCAATTACTCTGCCCAGCTGTGTCCGTCCAAGGCTCCTCGCCCCCCCCCCCCCGCCCCCCAATCACTAAGAAGCTGACTCTTTCCTCTGTTGGCATCAACACTGCCCACTTTATGCGAAGCTGCTGCCCCCTGTGAGGTGAGACATCTCAGAGGGGAAACCACTCCACAGGGACCTACGGTGGCAAAGCGGAGAGCAGGCAACGAGGCAGCCAGCCCCGAGTGGACAACGGGAGAGGAGTCCGCACAGGGACGGAACCCAAACCTCGCCCTTGGCGGAGGAGAGCAGGAGACGGCGCCCTCGCCTGGCGCGTCTCGGCCTCGGCTTGCGGGACCCTGGGCTCCCAGACCAGCCGGGTGCATTCATTCGCCACCAAATCTGTACCGTCAGGACCTCGGTGAAGAGGTGGGAGAAGCACAAGAGAGAGTATATTTAAAGTATACTTTTAAAAACCTTTAAAAAAGAAATCACAATATCTCACATCCATTGATGATTTTTGCCTGAATCTGCCAATGCTATAATGATTTAAAAACTATGTGAATAAGTTTCTTTCCCTGGTCTCTGACATCTGCTGAATTGTGGAGCCGGGCAGGGCTGGCGCGGTGCCCTGCAGCTCAGGCGGCCCTGCTCCCCATCGCGTGAGCAGGCGCTGGGCCAGCCATCCGCCAGCACCGGTGCTCATCCTCACGGCTTCCTGGGGGGGGGGGGGGGGGGGGGGCGAGGACAGGAGCCGCCTACAAACTGAGAGGGGGTTGGGCGAGTTCATGACTAGAGCCTCTGGAGGGAAGTGAGTCTGGGGTAAGGCCAGTTGCTCCTGAGACCCCTGAAAAAAGTTCACAATGTCATGTGTGACCAGCCACGCTGCCCTGGCCTCCCAGGGGTCGGCGGATGTCCACCAAGTCCTCCCTGCGTCGACCTCAGCCTCGTTAGCTGTCTGCCTCCCCTCGCCTCCGGACAGCTCGGCCACCCGGTCCCTCAGCTCATCAGTAGGCACTGGGTGAGCAATCTCGGGCCCAGCACTGTGGTAGTACCCTGCCTGGATTACCTCATGTGTCACAGCCCCCCTGTGGGAAAGTCACTGTCAAGGTTACCTTCTTGTATTGATAAGGGAACTGAGGCTCAGAGAGGTAAAGCCATCTTCTCCACCATGTGACCTTGGCGGGAGAGGTGGGTTGGTGACCTTGGCGGAGATGTGGCTGTGGTGACCTTAACGGGAGATGTGGGTTGGTGACCTTGGTGGAGATGTGGCTGTGGTGACCTTAACGGGAGAGGTGGGTTGGTGATCTTGGCGGGAGAGGTGGGTTGGTGACCTTGGCGGGAGAGGTGGGTTGGTGACCTTGGTGGAGATGTGGCTGTGGTGACCTTGGCGGGAGAGGTGGGTTGGTGACCTTGGCGGGAGAGGTGGGTTGGTGACCTTGGCGGAGAGGTGGCTGTGGTGACCTTGGTGGGAGAGGTGGGTTGGTGACCTTGGCGGAGATGTGGCTGTGGTGACCTTGGCGGGAGAGGTGGGTTGGTGACCTTGGCGGGAGAGGTGGGTTGGTGACCTTGGTGGGAGAGGTGGGTTGGTGACCTTGGCGGGAGAGGTGGCTGTTACCTCATCACACTGGCCACCCCTCTTTTTCTGACTGCTTCAGTGTGCTCGGGTTGATGGCGACATATTGCCTCTCAGAAGTTCCAGCTGTGTGACTAATAATAAGGCAATGATCACAGCTAACATTCATTAGGCTCCTGTTATGCTTGGCTCTGGGCTGAGGCAAGATTGTGTATTCAAAGGAGAAAAGAGAGGCACAGAGAGGTTGTGCCTTGCCCAAGGTCACACAGCTGGTCAGTGGCAGAGCCAGGCCTTGGACGCAGACCTCACTGAGCCCTTTTCCCCTGTGGTCCGTGGTCCCGCGTGCCTTGAATTGGGTTAACTTGACCATTCAGTCAGTCAGACGGTCAGTCATTAGATATTAAAAACTTGCTATGCACACTCCAAGTGAGGGGAGCAGAGGAGCCCAGGGCATTGGTCTGACTGTGGAGGACAAGTGAGGGTCCCAGACCAGGGAACACAGTCCCAGGGTGATGGGACATTTGGGAAAGCAAAGAAGGGACAAAGGGTGACAGGAACAGGGAAAGGAATTTAGAGCAGAGAGCTGAAAGATGAAAGGGTTACCAAGAATAAGCTCTGTCTACTTCACAATTGTGCATCAATTTTGTTTATGGCCTTGTGGGGATTTATGATGGGAGGCATTTGGATCAAGGAATAGGGAGGAATAATTTTGAACTGCAGTTGACTACAAAGGCATGTGTGTGTGTGTGTGCGCGCGTGCGCGCGTGCCACGCATGCATACACATGCAGTGCAGAATGCCAAATAATTCTCACTTTGCCATTTTCGACGGTCTCAACAGGCTTTTGTGGAGGCTATTTTCGTCTGTTTTTGTCATTTCATATACATGCAAGGCTGCTCCACTGTGATTCCAAGGGCTTAAATGGCGCTTTAAATTGCTGCTCAGTTTACAGAGGTGAGGTTTTGTCTTGCCTGTTCTCTCTAGCTCACCATTGCTCAGCTCATTCCCTGCAAATGAACTGCACTCGTTTGTATTCACAGTAGCACTTTGCTGCTAGTGTGGTGAGTTCCTTCTTACATTCTCGGCAGAGCGCTTCCTGGAACTGACGAGTTAATACTACGCCCACAACTGTGATCCATTCCTGGAACGTGGGGAGTTAAGGCACTTCTAACTTTTAATTTCTCTTAAAATGAGCGTATAACTTCCTACCATTCCCATTTGGATATGTTTACAACTGACAGTGTTTTAGCTTTATTACTTAGAAAGAACAACCGAAGGAGACACATTTTGGGCTTGCAAATTCCACCTAGTGAACTACCCGTCAATTTCAATGCCTGGCAATTTCCTTCCATACTGACCCACATAAATGTCCTTTAAATTTGGAGTACCCCCTCTTTTTAGAATATTGTTTTAAGACTGAGTGGGTGCCATGGAAAAAAGGAAATTCCTTTGGCATGTTAAACCCGTCACCAGCCTCTGGTGCAACTGTTCAGGGCAGTGGAATAACCGTGTGGCCGGTATTTGCTATCAAATCTATCTCTGAATGGATGATGAGGCCCCAAATCAAGGAGAATGACATCTTTGCAGTTGGCTCAGTTGGATTTATTCTCAGCTTACCAGATGTGTGACCTTAAGCAAATTACTTTAACCTCTCTGGGCCTCAACGTCCTCATGTGTAAATGGAAATATTAATAAGCACCCACCTGATAAGAATTAGAAAAGATCATGCACACAGACTGGTACATAGTAAGTGCTTAATAAATGTTAGCTATCTGACTCTAAGAGCATTGGCATAGACAATGCTTGGCTCCCATGTCTCTGCCAGTCACCCAGATGTTCATATCTAAGGTAGAGAAGAGCGAGTACAGGTTCCAGCCGCTAAAATAATGGCCTTTATCACTGGTTGCTGTCATAATGGGATGACCAATCTTTATTACTAAGAACCCAAACTGCCTATTTAATAGCATTTCTCATTCATGAGGTAAAAACAGTCTCTGACAATCAGACATTTCTGCCTATGGTACTGAACAGTCTTTAAGAGAGAAGAGAATGAAGCAGTAGACCAAGTCTGTTTTGTGACATGTGACAAAGGTGTAATGTCGTTTGTAAATCAAACTCACCACACGGAGTCCTTGGTGAGTTTGGAATTCACATTCCCATCTTCTTCCAGGAAGATGTCCATTTGCAAATTGGCATTGTTATCGTGGGCTGAGAAGTAGTTGGTAACGACTCTCGCCGGTATCCCAAGGCATCGCAAGACTGCGGGCAAGAAGGCAGACCACAGTGAGCCACCTCACCAAAACCTAACACACAGGGAGCAACCGCTTCTCATAGGGACTTTCTTTAACAATGTCAAAAGTTCAGAAACAACAGAAGCCAAACGGCCGAAGTAATGATTAGTGAGAGGTTCCTGTGCGCAAACCAAGAAGACAGTTCCCAAGCCAGGAACACTCAAACCAAAACGTGGAAGGAGGCTCAGGGTATATTGTTACAAAGCAGCTTATGCAGGGAGGAAGCAGTGACTTCCTTCTCCACGGTGACTGGTTTCGATGGTAGAATTTTTAGTGGTCGCCTCCAGCAGCCTTGGGAAGCAGTTCAAGTTTTGCCTACAGTTTCCAGAGGCAGATGGAAGAAATGACCCAGGTCAAGTTGGCCTTGCAAAATAAGCTAAAGTGAGCTTTGTATGACCAAACTGTTCTTTTCTGCCCGGGAAATCTTCAAGGCTAGTCTCTGTTTTTTACTTTAACACCAGCGTGAAAAGCCCCGTGTGCCATGTCCTCAGCTGTTCCCTGCTGGAGAAGGGGTCTTGTCCTGTCGAGGTGCAGAGAAACCCTGCTGCCTGACCTCACAGAGCTGCAGTGGGGCCAGGTGAAGCCAACTGGCATGGAGGCCCAGTAACAGTGTCCCCAGGGTTTAGTTGCAAACACTACAATTGTCACAGTGGTGTTATTTTAGTCCAGCTAAGGAGACTATGTCTCTGAAAATAAAATAAAAAAACAGCTAATAGGACGTCAGGAATGTACAAAGCAGGTCCTCAGCGGGGTTTGCTCGGTGACACTTGGTGGAGGGTGACACCACAGATTCATTTTAATTGTTAGATAATAAATTACCAGGATGCATCTCTTGCCATATGTACCTATTGATTAAATTTAATCCAGATGCCCTCCCTGGCTCCCAGGACGCCACACATCAGGACTCATTGAAAATAATTCAGCTGACAATTTTAAGATTAATGACTTAGCTTGTCTTTTATTTTCTCAGAATAGTTTAGCATTTTTAACCAAAGACTATCCACGTCCTGCAATAGAACAACCTTGCAAGTCCAAACTGGAATCTGGTAAGGCAGATCTTGTCACTGCGGCACCAGGACCTCCCTCCTTCCAACTCCCCTCTTCGGGTTTGTCCTCACGATATGTCCTCATGTTGTGCTTCTGCCTTGTCCCAGCTTACCATCAAAGCTGGGAGGAGGTCCGGTGACCCTTTCGTACAAAAGGCATAAATGGACGGGAGGTGCTATTTTATCCAGTTCTAAGCCCAAAGGAATTACACTGGGATAATGAAGTTGTAGGCAGCAGGAGACAGAGGGCCCTTCCTGTGTCCCTGGAATCATTTAATAAGAGTGGTTGCCTCTGTTGGGTGCTATCTACATAGTCTTGGCTTGTGAACCATGAGGGAGGGGAACTACTATCTTGAAGTTTAGGCTTCTCTCTAGAACTTCAGAGACCAGCCCTTCTAGGAGACAATACATTGACCTTGATTGCTCTCAGGAAGTAGACATACATTCTTTTAGTCCTTGGGTATACTCAAATGGCTAAGAAAATCATTTTACTCATTTTGATGCCATGGGGAAACAAAACACATGATACAAAACTCCTGATTTCTTCTCACTTGGATCAGTGACTAATTCTTAGACTGTAACAACTTTGAACTAAAATTGAGACACTTAATAATCATTTATTTTTTCAAAAAGGCCTCATCCCAGCTTCTAGGCTCTGACCTCCTCCTTGATTTTTCTGAATAAAAAAATTGTTATCTGGGTAAAACATTCTTTACTAATGAGCAAGCAGAAAGGACACGCCAGTTTGAGCTGAATGTTTTCTCCAGTGCTGTGGAAATGGCATGTGAATGGAGATCATTACCAATGATGAAGACACACTGAAGTAGATGTATTTTTAAAAAAATATTCATTGAATTAGCAATAACACTGAGCCATTTCAAAACATGATGCACGAGGCTGAAGAGAACAATTCTGTTCCCATATGCTTTCTTCTATGGATGGGATGTTGGGTGGATTAAAACCCAGAAAGGAGCTTGGGGAATGAAGATTGTTCATTAAGTTCTGATACTTAATTGCTCAGGGACATTGAGACTCACATGTAAAAATGGAGATAAAAAAAATGAAGAAGAGACCACCTGCCACAATCCCTTTCATAGCTAGGGTAAAAATTAAGTAGATATATTCATAAAACCTCTCATTTGATAAACAAGCAACTAAGCATATTTATAAAACTTCTCAATAACAATAAGCAGCATACCTCTTTCTTTACTATGTATTACTTTAAATTTGCCTAATTTAACGTTTTAAAAATGGTGGGGGTTACTGAAAAGAAAATGCCATATCCTTATCCCCACAGCCCTACTTGGCCCCTGGGACCCTCCGTTTCTCTGGATGTAGAATGATGGATTATGTAGGAAATAGTCCATCATTCTTTCTATAAAGAGTCTGCAGTCAAAGAGAAACTATGAGTATATTTGGCCCAGAACAATTTAATTATGCATTGACTAGATCCCAGAATAGCCACCCATAAATTCTATGGCGCCAACAGGGCTTGCTAGGTCTCTTTGCTAGATTATAGATAAAATGTCGTGAAGTGAAATTTCCTTTACATTAAAAAAATATTACTCGGTTGGATACTTACATGTGTTAAAGACACCAGCAAAAACCCAGCACTGACCATACCGAACTGGATTCTTGGAACTATGATATTCCAACAGAATGTCGATGCTTCCAGTCCAGGCTGATGGAGGGACCCCATACTCATAGATGTTGTCCCAGGATCCAACAATGACACCATCATCATCTTTGGAATTAACCTAAGTGAGACAACAAGTGTTGAGAAGAAAGAAAGATCATTTAGAAAATTTTCTCCAGACTCTGACATTGGGCAAGATAAGGCTTTCAGAGCCTTCCATATGTCCTACAGGATGAAAACAGCTCACCACGGTTTAATCCACTGTTATGTTGTCAGAGAAGGTGATATAATGCCCTGGCCAGTTTTGCTCAGCAGTTAGAGCATCAGCCAACTGACTGAAGGGTCTTAGGTTCAATTCCCAGTCAAAGGCATGCACCTGGGTTGCAGGTACAATCCCCGGCCCCAGTCAGGGGGTTGTGCATGAGGCAGCCAATTGATATGTCTCTCTCACATCAAAGTTTCTCTCTCCCTCCCTCCCTCCCTCCCTCCCTCCCTCCCTCCCTCCCTCCCTTTCACTCTATCTTTAAAAAAGTTAATGGAAAAAGTATCCTCAGGTGAGGGTTTTTTTTTTGTTGTTGTTTTTTTTTAAAGGAAAGAAAGTGATGTAATAACTAAGGGAAAACCAAATAACCAGACTTCCTCTTACATTGCATATCATTGTAGGAAAGTGTTGAATAGCAGACAGGAAGACTCGCAATGTCTTCTCCGTGTGTTTAGGAGAAGATACATACAGGGAACTTGGTCTGGTTGACATAGTGCTGGAGGATGATGTAAGAAAGAGAGGAGGGTGACCTACAAATGAAGACAGCTCAAGTAGGGATCTTGGTGGAAGAAAAACTCAAAACTGACAAATGACAAAAGATGTATAGGCAGAGTGAGGGCTTAGACCAAAGTTTCATGGTCTAAGGGGTTTTGACTTGATGATGAGTGGCAGACTCCAATGAATTGAAAAATTAAACAGATGCTGACATGGGAACCATTAAAAGTTAATAACAGACTTCTAGTCAAGATGGCACGTAGGTGAACATGGTACTCACCTCATCCCACAACCACGTCAAAATTACAACTAAACTACAAAACAACTATCATTTAGAACTGCCTGAAACTGAGCTAAATGGAAGTCCTAGAAGTAGGGAATTAAAAAAGAAACCACCTCTAGCCTGGTAGGAGGGGCAGAGATTCAGAGCGATCTGGTCCCACGCCCACATTGATAAAACTTGGGAGGGCTGTCTCAGCTGATGGTGGCCCTGAGGAGTGAAGGGTCCCATTCCCACACCAGGCCCCCCAGCCTAGGGTTCAAGTGTCAGGAAGAGAAGTCCCCATAACTTATGGCTGTAAAAATCAGTGGGGATTGTGACTGGGTGAGACAGCGGGCAGCTGGAGTCCCAGGCATTCCTCTTAAAGGGCCTGTACATGGACGATCTCAGACTCACTCCCTCTGAGCTCCAGTGCTGGGACAGCAGCTTGAAAGGCACCAGAGACATACAGAGAAGAACTGAGTTGTTTGGCATCGGGGAGAGAGCTGGAGGGGCCCCTTTTTCCCAGACAGAAGTGCTGGCAGAGGCCATTGTTCCTTTGATGAGCCCTCCCCTGAAAGAACCAGCAGATGGCACCATAACTGAGACTCCAGCAACCTGGCTCACACTGGTAGCCCCGCCCTGGTGATTCCCTGAGGCCCTGCCCCACTGAACTTTCAGGCCCACCCAAGCTGTGTCCAGTAGCTTTACCATAGCAATGGCCTGTCTTGCCTCATACTTCAGATTTTCCTAAAATCTCTCGAACAAGCAGCATTCAGCCTCAGTGTGCACTGTATCCCTTGCTAAGTGGCCCCAGGCCTGGCACTAGTAGCAGCAAGCTTTGGTTTTCAACTTGACCTTCCCAGGCACTTCCAAGCCCAGCACAAATAACAGCCATTGTAGATCGCTTTGTAGCATATGCCTGGTGGCCTCAGGAAGTACACAGGCAGTGGCTGACCTTGGCCTGCACCTACCAGGAGGCCCCAGAGTCAGCGCACCCAGTGAACAGCTTCAGACTTTGTTGAAGCATCACCACCACACAACCACTTCCACAAGCACCCCTCTAGGGGTAGACTCAATGGCACCAGAGCTCTGTTGAAGTAAGTTCTGCTCTGTGGGTGGGCCCTTGCACAGTTGATGCTCTATGGTGGTCAGAGGTCAGTGGTCAGTGGGCACAGCCAGTCCTTGCAGCCAATTGGCCTGGGGTAAATCCCTCCCATTGACATGCCAACAGCAATCAGGACTCAACTACAAGAAGAAAGTTTACACAGCCTATATGGGGGGGGGGGTATACCTGTGGTGCCCAGTTTGGGTGATCGGAGAGGTAGAGCTGCTGGACTCCACAGAACACCTACTTTATTAGGCCATTCTGCCAAGCCTGGGAGATGTAACAGCTCTACCTAATACATAAAAACAAATGCAGGGAGGCTGCCAAAATGAGGAAACAAAGAAACATGTCCCAATTGGAAGAATAGAACAAAACTCCAGAAAAAAAACTAAACAAAATGTATAGAAGCAATCTATTAGATGCAGAGTTTAAAACACTGGTTATAAGGATGATCAAGGAACTTAGGGAGGACCTCAAGAGCATAAAAAGGGACCAGTCAGAAATGAAGGATGCACTAACTGAAATGAAGAATAATTTACAGGGAATCAACAATATGTAGAGTAAATGAAGCTGAGAATCAAATCAATAATCTGGAATATAAGGATGCAAAAAACACCCAATCAGAGCAGCAAAGAGAAAAAAGAATCTGAAAAAATAAAAATAGTGTAAGGAGCCTCTGGGACAACTTCAAGCACACCGATGTTCACATCATGGAGGTGCCAGAAGTAGAAGAGAGAGGGTAAGAAATTGAAAACTTATTTGAAAAAATAATGACAGAAAACTTCCCTAACTTGGTGAAGGAAACAGACATACAAGTCCAGGAAGCATGGAGAATCCCAAACAAGATGAACCCAAAGAGGCCCACACCAAGACACATCATCATCAAAATGCAAAAGATTAAAGACAGAGAATCTTAGAAACAGCAAGCGGAAAGCAGTTAGTTACCTACAAGGGAGCTCCCATAAGACTTTCAGCTGATTTCTCAAAAGAAACTTTGCAGAAGGGAGGGGCAAGAAATATTTAAAGTGATGAAAAGCCAGGGCCTACAACCAAGATTACTCAACCCAGCAAAGCTTTCATATAGAATCGAGGGATAGACAAAGAGACTCCAAGACAAGAAAAAGCTAAAGAAGTTCATCACCACCAAAACTAGTATTAAAAGGCCTTCTTTAAGAAGAACAAAAGATAAAAATATGAACAATAAATACTTTTCTATCAACACTTTAATCTATAAAACAAAATAAACCAGCAGAACAGAAATAGACATATATACAGAGAATGTTTTGACAGTTGCCAGATGGGAAGGGGGTTAGGGACCGGTGAAAAAGGTGAAGGGATTAGGAAGTACAAATTGGTTGTTACAGAATAGTCATGGAGATGTCAAGTAGAGCACAGGGAATATAGTCGGTAACATTCTAATAACTATGTATGGTATAGTGTCAGATGGGTGTGAGATTTATAGGGATGATCATTTTGTCAGTTATATAATGTCTAAGCACTGGGGTGTACACCTGAAACTAATATTATATGTCAACTGTAGTTGAAAATAAAAAGCTATAAAAATTTTAATAGAAATTAGATTCCCATTGGTACTTTAAAGAATTTGTTTTAAATAGTTGCATTAAAGAAGCATTTTTATTTATGATTAAGGTGATTAAGGTTTTATAGTTTTGTTAAAAGATGTTTACATAAAGATCCTGGGGTACATTATAGTTTAGATATGAAGGAGACTTAAGCAAATGATGGCGATCTTGTATATTAGGAAAACCTTGCTACATATTCAGACCATTGCCATCTGGTAGCAGCAGACCTCAAGTGCAAGAACAAAAACCTTTTGTATTCAGACAACAAAACAAAGGCTGGGCAGTAACAGTTTCAAGGAATTCTGTCAGGTTTTTTTTAGGGGGGAGGCACTGGTTTATCTTATCTCTCCCGGTGTAACTTTTCTTTTATCAGGTTTAAATAGTCAGAAGAATGCCTTGGGAGTTTAAGAATAGTCTAAGAATGCAATGGAGTTTTTAAAAACATTGGTGCTACTTCAACAATGTTTATGTGCTGACACGACAGTGGTTCAGAGTTTGCTCCTTTAAGTGTGGTCTGTGACCAGCAGCGGTGGAATCCCCTGGGAGCTTGATGGAAATGCAGAATCTCAGTCTCAGGCACCTCCCTGGACCTGCTCAATCAAAGTCTGCATTTTAACAAAATCCCCAGGTTATTTGTGTGCACATTAGTTTTGGAAGCACAGGTGTAGATTATGCTGAGAAGACATTAGTGAGCAATGTGAAACATGCCGCTGAAGCAGGTGTGCTTGGATTACGATAACCATAGAAGATACAGTGAAATATGGTGAGTTTTATGTGTTCACTACCTTGCCCACTGACAGCTCAGCATCAGCACTTGCCCACTCCCCTCTCTTAGGCTTGCTGAGTTTAGCTGTATAGGAGCCCATCTTTCCCAGTGGGTCATGAGTTCATTGAGAACAGAGATAAACATCTGTCTTTCTGACTTCCAACAAGTATTGGTAAAGATCGGGTGCTCAAGTTGTTGAATAATCTCTCCTATACTCAAGAAGCATGTAGGCAACTGAATAAGAATAAGACCTTCTCCCTTGGGAGAGATAGATAAGAAACCAATCAAGTGCAGGTAAAGCTATTAAGACCGAAAGATGTACAAGAAGAGTGGGGCCCAGAGGAGGAAGTGAGCGTTCATCAGGCTGGAGGGTAGTGATGGTAGCAGTGGTGGGCTGAATAGAGGAAATGACATGAAAGCTAGGTTTTGAGGGGCTGGTGGCTACAAAAGGCCACTTACATAGTGGAAACAGTTTGAACAAATGCTTGGTGTCATGAAACAGCATGGCAGGTTCAGGGACTGGCTAGAAGCTCTGCCTAGGTATCATGTGAGATGGCAATAGTGAGTGAAATAGAAAATACTAGAAGACCCTGGCTGGTTTGCTCAGTGGTTAGAGCAATGGCCCACAGACAAAAGATTCATGGGTTCAATTCCAGTCAAGGGCATGAACCTCAGTTTCAGTTCAATCCCCAGCCCTGGTTGGGGTCATGTGGGAGGCATCCATTTGGTATGTCTCTCTCACATTGATGTTTCTCTCTCTCTCACTCCTTCCCACTCTATCTGAAAATCAGTGGAAAATATCCTCAGGTGAGGATAAAAAAAAAAGAAAAGAAAAAGAAAATACTAGAAGAAAACAAGTAAGGTGTACAAGTGTCTTCTACTCTTAATGACAAACTCTCCACTGAAATATAAAAGTTACTCTAGCACCAAGCGGCATTTCCCAAAGAGGGTCCTTCTAGGGAGTGTTTGCTAGAACATTCCCACTCATTTTGACTTAGACATACCATTTTCCCCCTTGACTCTGTCCAGTCAGATTAAAGTGAAGGTTACTATCCAGTTAATTTGTTTAATGTAGAAAAATGGTAATTCTTTGGAGATTTCTGAAGGACCTTGTTCAACTAATTGCAAACTCATGCTTTTGATATAAACTTTGACTTCATTCTGTAACACCGTGAAATGACAGAGTTGCAGCAGGGGTTAGCCAAACAGTTTAACTCTATTCATGATCAATGCTTCTTATTGCAATTAAATTGATTATTTAAAATACAGTGTCTATTATAATGAAACCAAAAGAATGCCTTCATAGGCTATGATGTGGTTTGGTCTTTGTGGGTAGGTAGATTCAGTTTTAACGCTCATTACCATTTTCTTCTTATTAGTATTGAGAAATGGAATAGGACTTATGAATCTCAGAGGCAAAAGTTTCTAAACTATGGTTCAATGATCAATTTTCAAACAAAAAGCCATGAACTAAAAGGCCGATTTCGACCTTATGCTTGAACCCAGTCAGCTAAGAGAAAGAGTAGGAAAAAGCTATTCCTTCTACAGACTTTTAACTGTTAATGGTGAGCTGTTTTCCTGTTGCTAAGATTAACCTCAACTCTCATTTATTAGCATTTGGCAAGATTAGCTACAGTTTCCTAATTAGAACATTGATTTCTGGGGAGACAGAGACTGAAACAGATAAGTATTTAGCTATAGATGGAAAGGGTTAAACAAATAACTTCCTCCTTAAGAAACAGGATGTCTTTGGGGTACTTCAAGAATATCTTTTTTTATGCCGCAATGGACTGTTTACTACACTATCGTGAAATCAGAGTTCGACCGGCGACAGAACGAATGTCTCAGTCATGCATCACTGAAGTTCAAGAAGAAAACATGAACCCAGGAACCTAGCTAAGGAGCATCATTAAACATCATTAATGTTTGCATGGAATTGTCCTCCCATAATTGCTATAATATTAGAAATATGAAATAATAGCCCTCTACCCAAAGTCACTTTCAGCAATTATAGGTAAATAATATAAATCAATAAAATGCAAAATATGGTTCCCAGAAAACATAAGGATTATAGAGTGGAGCAGAAAGACAAAGTGGCTCATCACACAACCCCAGGTGAACACTAACCCAAAACTAAACACCAAGCCTAACCCTAACCCAAACTCTAACCTTAACCCTAATCCTAAACCCAACCCGAAACCTAACCTCAACTATAATCCTAATCACAGCCCTAACCCCAACCCTAACGCCAATCCTAACTCTAACCTCAACCCTAACCTAAACTCTAACCCTAACCCCAACCCTAATCCTAACCTCAACCCTAACCCTAACCCGAACCCTAACCCTAACCTCAACTATAATCCGACACCACCCTAACCCCAACCCTAATCCTAACCTCAACCCTAACCCTAACCCTAACCTCAACTATAATCCTAATCACCGCCCTAACCCCAACCCTAACCCCAATCCTAACCCTAACCTCAACCCTAACCCAAACTCTAACCCTAACCCCAACCTTAATCCTAACCTCAACCCTAACCCTAACCCGAACCCTAACCCTAACCTCAACTATAATCCTAATCACTGCCCTAACCCCAAACCTAACCTCAACCCTAACCCAAACTCTAACCTTACCCCAACCCCAACCCTAACCCTAACCTCAACCCCAACCCTAACCCTAACTCTAAGGCTAACCACCAGTTCTTCAGAAGCCCTACTGTCATCTCAACACAATCCTGAGACGTCTCATCTGTATTGGAAAATCTGGAAGAAAACAAACTGATTGAAAATGCAGATCTTTTTCTTATTCTCACCAGAATAGTGGACACAACTGCTATAGACAAACAGGTGAAAAAATGCCTGTATCTTTAAAGAAATAGAGATTCTGGGACAGTGGGGAAATGATACAGAGCCTGAGAGTTATTCCTCTATGGAAAGGAGATATACCTCCAACCGGGTGGAGTGACTTCTGGAATGAGAAATTTAACAGACTCCTCAAAGAAAGAGCAAATCCCAAGTATTCTGACACAGACTGCCATCTCTTCAGCTAAACGTCCTTTCTTGCTTCAATCTTTCTCAGGGCTCTAAAGAGTAGGTAGAATAAAATCCATTGGCCTCAGAGGAGAAATCAAACTAATCTCAGATTAGGAAGACTCAAAATATTATCTACATTATATTAAATCAATAGAACACTCAGAGAAGAGTTATGCAAGGAAGAACATGAAAGAAAGGAGAAAAGAAGAGGGGATGTGGGAGAGAGAGACTATTAAAATATAATACTTGTAAGAAAATAAAATTAAGGAATACAAATAACTTTCTCACAATCTCTTAGGAGACCACAGACCTAAAGAAACAAAATGAAGACCAAATTACATCATCATGGGTCTAAAGAAGTTATAAATTGTAAGAAACAGAATAAATGTTGCTACAAATATAATTAATGATGGAGAAAAAGCTTGCAATAAAGAACATATCAATGCAAAAGATGAAGAGATAAAGTTATTTAAAGTGAAGCTAGTAGTTATAAAAGACAAATATACCATAAGGATAACTAATTCTTAAAATAGAGAACCCAACAAATGAAACAGAAGATATATTCATGACATAATATAAGGAAAATTTACCAAATTGAGAAAAAAGTTGAATTTATATATTGAAAGAGCAATCTGTGCTTTAGGGTAGCTTGATGCAGAATGCTCACTGCCTAAAAACTTTAACTAATTAAGCTATTTGAATTTAAAGATAAAGAAATAGTACAGACAGAAATGCAAATTAGCAACTAGGGAAGAAATTAGGCTGCCTTCAGACTTCTCAGCACCATTCAGCGGCAACGCGCAGTCAGTGGTCCCGAGAGAAAGAAAGGTGGACCCAAGAATATGACGCAGAGCTAAGATGTTCTGCAAGTATAAAGGTAGCACAGATTTCAAACATGAAGCATCCATCAAAACCAAACTACTTGAAAAGTGATATCAAGTTACTTAACAGCTGAGTCAAACAAAGAACCCAGAAACAGAGATTCTGTGGTAAAAAAAAAAAAAAAAAAAAAAAATTAAGTGGTGAGAAAATCCTTATAAATATAAAAATCTTTGGGAGTGATAGTAGTAATAGAATGAATATGAACTGTAAAACTTGATAATGTAAAAACAGTAATAATCCTAAGAAAAATTAGACATGAGGGAGGAAATAAAAAATAGAATTGCTAATGTTTTAATGTGTTGATCTCTCAGTTAATTGACACCATCTAACATTAAAATATAATTTAAAAATATAATTACTTTATTCTTTTAATGGTTTCATAAATTATTAATAACCTTAGAGGACTCTGTTAGGGAATATTTCTGGTAGTGAAGAAACATTTGAAGTTAACAATTTCTTCTGTGGTAATTCAGTTTTCCTCTTCTGTGAAAGTAAAATGTAATAACATTAAATAAAACTTAAAACTTAATAGAATTTGAATGCAATTAAATGTAGGATTTCAAATTACAGCAGTGTTTGGCATAAGTACAAACAGGCCAATGGAACACAACACAGAACACAGAAGTAGACTACAGAAATACAGTTAACTAATTTTTGACAAAGTTGTGAAAGCAATTTCTGGGACAAAGAATAACCTTTTCCAGAAATGCTGCTGGAACAATTGGATATTCATATGCAAACGTGAACTTTGATTCATACCTTGTACCATAGACAAAAATGATCTCAAAATGAATCATAAACCTACATTTAAAACCTGAAACTATAAAACTTCCAGAAGGAAACACAGGAAAAAAAATTTGTTCCCTTAGATTAGTCAAGTTTTCCTTAGGTATAATACCAGAAGAATAAGCCATAAAGTATATACAAATTTGGCTTCATCAAATTAAGAACTTTTGCTCCTTAAAAGATATTGTTAAAACAATGGAAAGTTAACTTCAGGATGGGGAAAAATATTTGTAAATCACATATATGATAAAGGGCTTGTAACCAGAATATTGAAACTCAACAATAAGAAAATGAACAAAATGTAAAAATATGAGCAAAATATTTGAACAAATACTACATCAAAGGAGATACGTAGATGACAAGCACAACAAAAGATGCTCTACAGCCCTGGCTGGTTTGGCTCAGTGGCTGGAGCATTAGCCCCTGGACCAAAGGACTGAAGGTTTGATTCTGGTCAAGCACATGTACCTGGGTTGCAAGTTTGATCCCAGCCCTGGTCATGAGGGAGCCAGCCAATCACTGTGTCTTTTTCACATCGATGTTTCTCTCTCTCTCTCTCTCTCTCTCTCTCTCTCTCTCTCTTTCTCTCTCTCTCTCTCTCCCTCCCTTCCTCCCTTCCACTCTCTCTAAAAATCAATTAAAAATATCCTTGGGTGAGGATTAACAAAAAACAAAACAAAACAATAGATGCTCAACATTATCAGTCATAAGGAAATGCAAATGAAAACTCCTTTGAGATAACGCTACACGCCTATTAGAAAGTCTCAAATTAAAAAGACTGATCCTAGCAGGTGTTGGAAGATGTGAACACTGGGACTCTCACACCGCCGATGGGAATGTATTTGGTACCACCGTGTTCCCAGTTTCTTAAACATTAAACATACACTGACCGTGTGACTCAGCCACCTCACTCCCAGGTATTTATCTAAGAGAAATAAAAGCTCATGTTTATACAAAGATTCCTACATGAGTATTCTTAGCTTTATTTTACAAACTGGATACAACTCAAATGTCCAAGAACAAGTAAATGGATGGTTCCTCTGTACAATGTATCACTGCTCAGCCATAACATGGAATGGACCACTGATGCGCACAATAGCACGGATGACTTGCAAAAGGAGATACAGAGGCATCAAAGAAGCCAAGGAAGAGCTTTCATTCATGTAAATATCTAGAAAATTGCATGAATGTTTAATGACAGAAAGCAGAGCGGTATTTACCTGAGGATAGCAGACACAGCAAGGAGTCATCAAAGGGAGAAGTCACAAAGGAGACTTCTGGGCCGTGATGGACATGTTCATTATTTTCATTTTGGTGACGATTTCATGAGTGCATCAAATAGTCAAATTGTACATTTTATTATATGTCAAAATATGACAATAAAACCATATAAAGTAAGTATAATTCTTTTAAATTAAACTAGCATTATAGCATAAAATCATCTATGATTTTAAAATTATATTTCTCTTTAAATATCGATATATCTAGTTGGTATGCTATACATCAAACATTAATAATGGTTATTCTTGGTGCTGAAATTTGGGATATTTTTGAGAGACAAGTTTTTTAAAAAATTTTTTTCTGAAATGTTTAAATTCTTTTTAGAGACAGTATTATCTTCTTCCATAAAAAAAAAAAAAAAAAAAAAGACTAGAAGCAGATAATCCAAGATACTAATTATGTTCAATTCTTATAGTACAAATATATATAATAATTTTATTATTTATAATTTTCACATGTTTAGAATTTCCCCCAAACATCTCCCTGGGGAGAAAATGGTCAGAATCCCCTGGGCCCTGAGAGGTGCTGCCTCTGACTTCAGGCTGAGGTCCGCAGGAGGGACCGAACCGGGCTCCTTCACATCTGAGGAGGGTCGGAGGCAGTGCTCCGAGGCTGCCAGGGGCGCCCAGCATTCCGGAGCCAGACCCTGCGGACTGGGGGCGCCAGTCAGGAGATGCAGTGCCTTTGGGCGGGAGGCCCTTCGGATGGACGGCCGTAGGAGGACAGGCCTGTGCTTGGTTCTGCAGGGGAGCTGCCGGACCCGGGGGCCTGGCGCTGGTGTCACATCAACGAGCCCTGGTCCCTGTGCATTTCAAAGGACAGGGAGGGCCTTGAAGCATGACCAGTACTGGACTTCTCAATTTTGGTCATAGGGGATTCAACGATTCTAACTTGACACTGGGAAAGAAATATGCCATATTTTTGATTCTCTAATTTCCTATAGCACATTTACATTTTGCATAATTACTTTTTTTTTGTTTTTTTGCTTCTTTTTAAAGGTAAAGGTGCTTTTCTTATCCTGTGTGCACGTTTTATATGGTTATAATGGAATGGCCGTTCTCTGTTATAAACCTGTATTCAGTTGAACTTCACTGCTTAAAGTTATGTTCTCATAAAGGCTGGGATTTCTGTAACGCTTCTAGAATACAGTTTTATATCTAATCTCGTCTATAATCGTTTATCAAAGTCTGTTGGTTATAAATGTGGGGTGACATGAATCCGCTTCAAACGTGGAGAGTTAACTTTGGAAAGGAGACAGTTTTTCCTTGAATAAGAGCCTTTCCAGGTTTTGTGCACCACAAGCTCCCAGCTGTAGTCTGGTGGTGATCAATCTAAATGTAGGTGAAGTTACAGAGATGTCAGACTGGGCTCATGACACTCTAGGGTTCTGCAAAAGAACCCCAGAAGTCACTGTTCTGGGGGGTGGGGAAGGAGATTACCAAGTGATGGGAATGGTGGGGTCTTCAGGTACCATCTCTCTTCAAAAGCAACAGCTCTGCTTTTCATTTCTATATATTTAGGTTTGATTGATACTTGTTTAGAAAAAACAGTTCCAAAAAGTAAAATTTGAAAGCCCATTGGTCTGGGAATTATGAGGTATGTTTCTTATGTCTTCTCTGCCATTTTTCAAATGATGTGATGAGGATGGGTAGGGAGATGAGCTGAAGATGAACTCCTAGACAGGTGTCCCATGAGTGGGCTCCCAGCAAACACACAGGGGAGAATTAGGGCAGACAGAACTCTTCTTTGTTCCTTGCCTGGATCCTCATCTTTGATTATTTTTGGACTTTCATAACACGCATAACAAAGAAAACAAAGAAAAGGAAAGTCATCTATAATCTCCTTTGCTTTTCACAGTGGTGGGCTTCACAACAAGCCGCTCTCTACCTCAGAGCCACTGGGAGTGTTATTCTGTCTTTCTGGGATGCTCTTCCATATGCAAACCCTGTCCTTACCTGGTGCATGCCTGCTGATTTTTTAAAACCCAGACCATTTGTTCTGGAGATCTTTACCTATCTCTTTGATTTGGAAGTCTTTTCTCTGTGCTCACATAGTATTCTTTGCTCAGCACCCTCCTCCTATTTGTTATGTTGCCTGTGTTGGTCATTGATTGCCTCTGTTCCCATGACCAGATATACATTCCCAGAAGGAAGGAAGGTTCCATGCTGTTTTGACTTTGTATTCCCAGTGCTAGCACAGAGTGGGCGCTAAATAAGTTTCGCTGAATGAATGGATATGGTATCCGTGGAAGTGGTGTAAGCCACCTTTGAATATTTCTTTACTAGATCAAGACAAGTGGGTCAGTCAGAATGCCAACAGACAGGCTGTTGAAATTGACAAGTTGTTTTTCAAATTTATATAGAAATGCAAAGGCTCTAAAATAACCAAAACAATATCAAAAAAGACAAAGTTTGTGGACTAAATGGCTTGAAGATGTACTATAACGCTACAGTAACTGAGACAATATAGTATATAAGGATAGATAACTAGACCAGTGGAACAGAATAGAGCCAGAAATAGACCCACACTTTTATGCTCATTTGATTTTCAACAAAGAAACCAAAGCAAGTCAATGGGGGGAAAAATGACAGTCTTTTCAACAAACAAAAGTCTTTTCAACAAATTAATTTCAAACAGTTTCTTCAACAAATGGTACCAGAACAAATGAATAAACTAGGGGGCGGGACCTTTACTCCTATCCCATACCACCTGGGATAATAATTCAAGATGGACCACAGACCTAAACATAAAAGCCAAAATTATAAAACTTCAAAAAATATATAGTAAAATATCTTCATGACCTTGTGGGAAAAACATATTTCCTAGGAAGAATTCTTTAATTTTTTAAAAATTGAATTTCATAAAATTTAAAATCTTGTTCCTTAAAATACAATATTTAAAAAATTTAATGGCAAGCTGTATTCTGGGAGAAAATATCTTAAATACATATTTGACAAAGGACTTGTATTAAGAATATAGAGAAAGCAACTATAACTCATTAATAAAAAGACAATCCAATAACAAATTGGCCAAAGACTTGAAATTATACCACAATAAAAAGATGTATGATCAGTCAATAAATGCATGAAAAGGTGCTCAGTGTCACTGGTCATCAGTGTCACAGAAATGAAAATTAAAATCCCACTGAGATACTACTATACACGCACGAGGCTGGGTAAAATTACGAAAGCTGAAAACACCAAGACTAGATGAAGCCGTAGGGAAACTGGAACTCTCATGTGTCGCTGCCTGAAATGTAAAAGGGACCAATGGCTTTGGAACAAAGGCAGGTGCTTATACAGATAGACATATACATACCCTATGATTTAGACATGCCACCTTTAGCAACTTACCCCAGAGATATGAAAACATATGTCTACAAAAAACTTGTACACTGATGTTCGTACTAGCTTTATCCATAATAGCCCTAAATTGAAAACGTCTCAAATGTCCATCAGCAGATAAAAGGATAGACAGTTTGTGATCGAGAAGGCAATGAAATACTGCTCAGCAATAAAAAGAGAATGAATTAAAGTCCTGTGCAGCAACTGACGGGGTAAAGGAAGCCGCCCCCAACTGTGCATGACGTGTGCACCCAGTTGTTTGAAGCGGAACACAGGTAACCGAATCTCTGGCGAGAAGTCAGAGCAGTGGCTGCCTGCGGGCCTGGGGATGCGGGTTGATAAGAAGGAGCACGAGGAAATTTCTGGACTGACGGTAATGTTTATATTTTGTTTGGGTGGTGATTTCCTTAATCAAAACTAGCTGAATTCTGCATGAATATTCATACTTTGTACTGTATGTAAATTTTACTTTAATTAAAAAGCGTGAATTAATCCTAACCTGTCTTGTGAAGCAAACAACCGCTGTTATGCAAATGTCTCGGTAACCTGTCTGGCGGGCTGGGTACTTAGAGTTACTTTCATGAAAACCATCACAACTAGAGATTCTTAACCTTGCTTCCCTTAGTAACTGAGCATTCTTATTTGGCCAAAACATATTTTACTAATTGACCATCAAGAGAGAAATAACCAAATGTGGATTGAGAAACAGATACCAAGATTTTACGTTTTTCTAATGTCTGCTTTTTTTATTTTTATACCACTGTTGCACGGTGCAGGGCTGGTGTAGTACAGGCCTCCACAATGTTTTGAAAGAAAGAAGTGGATAAATAGATGAAAAGGGGCAAAAAGCCGAGGAAGAAGGGGGAAGAAGGATGTCAAGGGAGGAGAGAGGGGAAGGAAAGGGGAGAGACGGGGACCCATGCATAAGTCCTAACGGCTGTGCTGCCTTTGCTGCGAGTCCATCCGTCTGTCCTGGAGATGTCTGCCCAGGAGACAGAACAGCCCGGCTGCACAGCCTGGCGAGTGTGCTCAGAGCATCCCGTGTTTTAGGAATGGCCATGTGATTTCAAAATAGATGCAGCATTGGAACCTCATTTCAGGAAGCAATTCACAGAAAGCAGACATTTAGATTGACTATGATTATCACATTCGAGAGATGACTTGTAATAAATGTCTGTTTTTCTCCAAAAATATGAGGAGAACAGGCATAAGAAATGTAACCTTAATAATTGAAAAACGAAGCTGTTTGCCCACAAGTGAAAACTTCATTACATTGCTGGCTTTTACCATAAGAGAGAAAAATGCTGTCTGAACAGTTCATTGTTCCCTCTCCCCCCTCCCCCCACCCCAAAAGGGAAGGATTGAATTGGATGGGCTTGTATAAAACGTTATATTTGTATCGAAGGAGCTCATGTGATGTGAAGAGAGGACAGACGGAGGGCAGATCCAGGGAAATATAATATTGAGTATAGAACAGTGGAGTCAGGCAACATGACATCCATTTCCAGTTTTACCAGTGACCTTGTATAAGTCATTTAACGTCCGGAGACCAGTCTTTTTATCTGCACTTTGATGATTTATGGAATGAATATAATTTCTCAAACCTTCCCTTTATCATTGGATTCCCTGGCTCCTTCCTGAACTGTAGAAACGCCTCCCAGCTTAGGGATATCTTGAAACATGAACTTCAAGGGTTCAAAAAATCTTTTTAGAATTGGCATTTTAGTATTTTACTCTGCTGGACCACAGTAACATTTTTTTCATTAATCCTAATCAGTAGATTCTCCCAAACTGCCACCACTAGGAGCCACTACTGATGGAGCTGAAGGTTGTGAAGAGCAGGAGAGGCTGTTCTTCTTCGGCTATCCCACAGTAAGACACAGCACTCCTAATGTTGCTGGGCGCGAATGGCGGAGACAGGAAATAACCATTTAAAATAAGGAAGCCGAGCCCTGGTCCGTGTGGCTCAGTTGGTTGAGCTGCCTCCCATGCACCCTGAGTTTGCATTTGAATTCCTGGTCAGGGCACATGCCGGGCTTCAAGCTGGATCTCCAGTAGGGGGCATGCAGGAGGCAGCCAATCGATGTTTCTCTCATTGATGTTTCTCTCTCTCTCTCTCTCTCTCTCTCTCTCTCTCTCTCTAACTCTGTCTTCCTTCCTATCTCTCTAAAATTAATAAAAACATTTAAAAAATAAAATTAAATAAGAAAGCCGATAGGGTTGGAACCCCAGACTCTGGATGAGACTCAAATCTTTCTTGGAGCCTGCATCCGGCCAGGATCACCAGCCCGGAAATGTGAACTCCTAGGCATCTGCAAAGTTAGGATGCGGCTGTGCAGTCGCTGCCTCTCTTCCCAAACGGCAAGTGGGCGTCGTGCTGTTACCTTCAGAAGGCGGCACCGAGCCTACTCAGGGCGCCGCACTGCTCATCTGGTGGTGGTGATGACCACTGCCACCATCACGAGGGTTCCGATCGGCAATTATATAAATCTTTGATACAAAAATCAGGAAGCAAATTACTATTACATAGCCGTGCTGTTGTGATAGATTCATTTTTTCCAAAAATAAGACCCAGTCCTCAGATTTCTCCAGGAAGGTTCACTCCAGGAAAGGGGCTTTAGGTGCTTATAACCCAAAGGAACTGCTGGATAGTGCTTTTAAATTTTTATTATCTTTTAACATAAAATGGTCAGGAAGCAGTACTGCTGTTGGTCTGTATGATCAGGAATAGACTTCATGTATTTATTTCTGACTCTAAAGTTCATTTGGGATAACTGAAGGGTAAATTTCTGAATTTTTGAATGCAATATGAATAGTCATAACAGTTTGCTGCATGAAGAGATTTGCTGAATGTGAAGCTTCCTATAAGATGCCAAGTAAACACCTGGAGGAAAATAAAAACATGGTTTTGTCGTAAGTCTCTTATGGAGCTGCTTGGCAAAATGTCAAAAGCATGAAGGCATTACTTTTTTTTTTTTCATGCACGGAAAGAAAAAAATAACTTTCTAAATGTGGAGACAATGAGAAGGGGAATAAAGATGGACAAAGTGAAAAATAACTTTATTTTCCATTTGTTTATGAGCGCGCACATGCTTAGGAACCAGAAGCCCTGAAGTCCATTTTATCTCAAAGTCTCCAGTCATTCATCTTGTCCTGGGCCCCAGGACACCTCAGGACCTACTGCCAGTTGTGGTCAATTTGATTTACTAGCTGGAGTTTGAGGTGTTTTTTTAAAAAACATTAAAGAGTTCACTGAACATCGATTGGTTAAAAAAGTTTGATCCTGAGTTAGTTTCCAAAAGGCACAGTCAGAACAGGTATTAATGGGGATTAATGATGTACTGTGACTCGGTATTAGCAAAAGACCAGGGTTAAGAATAAACGTGTACACCTCAAGGGACACAGGAAAGTCCAGGCTAGCAATAGTGTAAAGGTTGAAATTTTAAAATATGTAACTATATTGCCATGTTTTTTCTCTTTTCCCTCTTTCCAAAATTTCTCAATAATGTCACTTCTTAAAAATTATCATAATTAAATCAAATAAGCCCCCAGAGGAGCAGATTGCCCCAGTCTGCATTTTCTTGTAGTGCTTTTGGTGACCGGCTCTTTGGGCACAATTTCCATCGCGGAAAAAGGCTTCCATGAAGAACAGCATGTTTCATGATTGCAGTGGGCCCTTGTCAGCCATTCTTCTACCCCTGTAGCCATATCCCAACACTTGGTAATCCAGTATTTATTTCTGGGAAAACTCTGAGCAAAGCTTGAGAGATTTGCTTTCCCATATGTTTCTTTCTTCAGAGAATTTGCCATACTGTATAGAAATTCTCTACTTACCTGTCAGTCTTCTCTGTTAGACTCTAAGCTCTGAAGGAAGAAACTATGTTTTGTTCTCAATTATACCTCAGTACTTAGACAGGTAGAGTCTCAATAAATGTCAAATGAGTGAGTTAATATTGAGTGTTTACTACCATCAGCATCATTACAGCAATCACCACCACCGCCATCACCACCATCACTATCACCACCACCAATAACACCACCATTATCACCACCACCACCACCATCACCACCACCACCACCGCCATCACCACCATCACTATCACCACCACCAATAACACCACCATTATCACCACCACCACCACCACCGCCATCACTATCACCATCACCACCACCACAACTACCATCACTGCCACCACCACCATCAAAACCATCACCATTACCATCATCACCTCCACCACCACCACCACCGCCACCACTGCCACTACCATCACCACCACCACCATCACCACCATCAGCACCACCAAAACTACCATCACTGCTGCCACCACCATCACCACCACCACCATGACTACTACCACCACCATCACTACCACCACTATCACCACCACCACCACCACCACCACCATCACCACCATGACTACTACCACCACCATCACTACCACCACCATCACTACCACCACCATCACCACCACCATAATCACCACCATCACTACTACCACCACCACAACCACCATCACCACCACCATCACTGCCACAACCATCACTACCACCACAACCACCATCACCACCATGACTACTACCACCACCATCACTACCACCACCATCACCACCACCACCATCACCACCACAACCACCATCACCACCACCATCACTGCCACAACCATCACTACCACCACAACCACCATCACCAATAGCACCATCAAATCATATTTAGTGCCTAATTCTCTTTAGAAACTTTTCCCCCAGGGTCCCAGTGCCCCTGGCTATTAAGAATTCTCTGATTTACACCTTTCTTCATGTATTCCCCTATTTCAAAATTTACCTGTCTCTGAACCCCATTTCCTTGGGTCCCTTTTTTCAAGGAAACAGCTACTTAATTTGATGTACTAATCATGTCACTGGTACTAATGTGTTGGTAATGGCCCTCTGAGGTAATATCTGAGATCAAGGACAATGTCCAGTTCCATGTGTGTTCTTCACAGTGATCCAGGGCCAACGAAGGAAGCTTGGCTAGTGCCCTGCCAGTGAGATACGTTTTCAGGTGGCACAAAGCATCTCTCTAAACCTGTCCTGGCTCATTTCCTGGCAATTGCCCTGTGGGTACTGTCACAGTTATGAGGACAAGGAAAATGGCAACCAAGCAACGTAATTTAAAAGAAAAAGTATAACTCTTGGCAAGTTTCTTCATTATTATAATTTTCTCTTTTTAAAAATTTTCTCTCTTGCATTGATCTGCAGTGTAGCTGTGGTAAGACGTATCACTCAGTATGTAGAAAGGCCTAAATAAAAGGTAGCTTATATAAGGGTGTAACATCCCAGGCCCAATCTCAAGACAATGAAATTACAGAAGTTTTAGACTTTCTCCTGGGAGAATCCACTAGCCCAAGGCTATTCAAATTGTCATACGTTTTTCCTATGTTCATATCAAAGGAAGTGATGTGAACACAACTTAAAATAAGGACCAAATAAGGTCCTGAATTTATAAAGGGAGAAATAGAAGAAAGAAGAGCATCATTTTGAAGAATAAAAGGGTATTTTTGCTGCCACTGGGAATAACAAGTGTGGTTTGAGTAAGGGAGGAAGTTTCCTGGGTCACATTGACAGTGGCCGAGGCAGCACTGACAAGCCCAGTCTGACGTGGCCGGATCAACGCCGCCTCCAGTTTTTCTTCAGTGGCAGAAGGAAAACCAGCAGGTTTTGAATGAGGTAGAAAGATCCCCTGTGCAGGCAAGAAGCGCGGACATGGCCATCGCACAGGCAGGGAAATGCAGCCCAGAGGGCTTTCCTCTGTGGTCCTCGCTGGGCTGATTTTGATCCCAATATCTGAAGACAGTTTTATTGTCACAGTGGGTGGGGGGTGCTACTGGCATTTCTTTAACAGAAGCTAAATATCCTGCAGTGGACAGGACAGCCCCACGACAAAGAGCTATCCCAGGTCATAGACACCGGACAGGAATGAACGTTTGCACTTCAAATCCAGATTTATAGAGTTATTTTTTATCGCTGGAAAGTTGCACAACCTGAGTTGCTGTCAGTGCTCATTTAGCATCAGGCGCCCACCTATGTCCTGCAAATCCCTTGCCCACATTCAGTGCTAGACTTTGCTGTGACCACCGTAAACCAACTTGTCTTTGGGACCCCGGGCTTCTGCTTCTGTCCTTTGTTCCCCTTCACCCTTTGCAGGTGCCCAGCCAGGGCCCGGCTGCCGTCTCCACTCCTTCCTGCAACAACTGACCCCAGGAGTGTCTTCCTCCGGTCACTTTGACTTCGGCATGAAGTGAAATCACGTGTTACCCTTCTGAGAACATTTCTGCATCGCCTCTATCTCTGTTCCAGGACCTGTATCCCATGAAAGAAATTTCCAGCCTCAGTGACCAGGCTGGGGTGGTAGAGAAGAACCCCCCAAACAGCCCGTAACAGCCTCTGTTCCTCTAGTGGACTGGCCAGCCCCCTGGAAACGCACACGGGCCCGTCTGCCTCCGCCGGGCTGGGCCTGCAACCTCCTTCTGGGCCCTCGAAATCCTCTTCTCATATTTTGACGCAAATCTCTAGTTGAGAATTGGAGAGTTTTTTTGTTCTGTTTTTTCTTTTCTTTCAGTCTTTGCTTAACTTCACTCAGCAATTTCATGACAAATTTCTAATATTTGTTAACAGCGAAAGAACTGCCCAAATCATCAGAAAACAGCTGATTTTTTTCTTTCGTTAATCCTCACCTGAGGATAGTTTTCCATTGATTTTTTAAGAGAGAGTGGAAGGGAAGGAGAGAGAGAGAGAGAGAGAGAGAGAGAGAGAGAGGGAGAGGGAGAGAGAGAGAGAAACATCAATGTGAGAAAGACACATTGATTGGTTACCTCCTGTATGCACCCTGACAGTGGGGATCAAACCTGCAACCCAGGTACATGCTCTTGACAGGAAGCAAACCTGAGACCCTTAGGTGCACAGGCCAATGCTCTAATTACTGAACCACACTGGCCAGGGCTTATTTTTATTTTTTTACTATTTTTATTTTTTCAAATACATTTCTATTGATTTTAGGGGGGGCAGAGAGAAACATTGATCTGAGAGAGAATCATTGATTACATACACCCCGACCAGAGATTGAACCTACAACCTGGCCATGTGCCCTGACCCAGAAGCAGACTGGTGACCTTTCAGTGCACAGGATGACATTCAACCAACTGAGCCACACCAGCCAGGGCAACAGTTAATTTTTTTAGAAAGTGTCACCATTTTTATTGATTTTGGAGGCTCAGTATTTATTTTCTAAATTCATTATAACTGAATAATTTTGGAAACATTCACAGAGTTCTTTTAAAGATGAAAGGGGATAGTAGTTATGAAAGAAATTTGAAAACTATCAAACATGCATTTTGTGTATGTAAACAATGGTGGTGTAAAAACAGAGTAATTGCCCCTCACACCCAGAGCCTGCCCCTCCAAAAACAAAGCAAAGCAAAGCAAACCAAACCATCCCCCAGATTGTTTCGTTCTAAATCTTGTAATAACGTTATAGATTTTCAAGATTAGAACTTTATAAACTTTTTATGATTAACAGAATTTCAAGGCAATTTATATTAGGATTATGTGTTTAATTCAAAATGTAACAGCCTCCACTGGCCAGCTGCCACTATGGGACGCAGGAGGTTAGCTGCTCCGGGTGGCTTCCCTCGCGCGGTGGCCGTGGTCGGCAGCGGGGTCTGGACTAGTAAACATACACACAAGGCGTGAGTGAGCTCCGTGGGTGAGCATGCCACTTTAGAATGCTAAGAAGGAATTAATTTATATTCTACTACAGCTAGATGTTATTCCTTCCTCCCTGCAAGCCTGTCACGGTGACTTCACAGGAGAACAAAAAGGGAAATCTGGTCTTCGCAACAGGAAAAACAGTGATCAACTGTAGGTCTAGTGCCTGAGGTTACAAATAGTTCTTGTAAAGAAATTCCTGGGTTCTTTAGAAGTGACTGTCTCATGTAAACTAACAACAGAAAACGAAACTGCATGTAGACGTGTTTTTACCTCCTCTTTTTCAGCTCCACTATTCCATAAAGTTACAGGTAGCTTAGTTATTAATAAAATAAAAACAACCCTTCTTATGAGCTAGCCAGAAATTATATTTTATTATATTTCTTGGTCTAATATTGATTGATTGGCCAATATTGATTTTATTGAGCTCAAGCCAAACTCAAAATCTTTCCAAAGAGAGACTTTTTTTTAAAAAAACTTAAGAAAATTGGTGATACAAATTTTTTTTTTTTGCTTAGTCTTTAATAGAATGAAATAGCACCCAGTTTAATGTACCTTCAGGAATACTCTGCCCCTGAATCCGCCTTGATATGCTGTTGTGCACCAAGGGCAGGATCTATGCACATCAGTCCAGCCTAAGACGTCGCAGGACCCGGGCATAGCGTTCACTTCGCCTCCACTTCTGGACCCCACCTCCCCCTCATGGGAATTGTTTCCTCTCCCAGGAAGCTGTCCATTGCAGGATTGCTGCATCCTCAGGATGCTTCTGGGTCTCCTACAGAGAGCAGTATGGGTATGGGAGGTAGAAAACGTCTAGATCTGGGTCAGCAGACCTGGAGTCCAGGGGAAGCGTTGTCTCTAACAACCTGTCATCACACTGTCTCCTAACTTGTAAAGCGGTGTGAGCATCACCCACCCTGTATATCTCATGTGGTTGCTATGAAGAATCAAAACCCATTTTATAAACAATAAAGCCCTATGGTGAGGTATTATTGTACTAGAAGATAGGATTGGATAGAGTCATTTATCTCTTTATTCATTGTGCATGTGAAAAGCTATCTCTTGTACATTGTTTGGTGCTCTTTGATGTATGTTTGTTTGGTTGGTTAATTGATTATAGTCACTGACCTTTTGTCACGGTTACTCTTCAGTCCCTTGGCAAGAGATTTTTTTTTTTTTTTGGTATGTGCCCCTAGCGGGAAACGAACCCGGGACTCTCTGGTCCGCAGGCCGATGCTCCAACTGCTGAGCCAAACCGGCCAGGGTTTGGCATGAGATTTTTAACAACAAGTGGTCTATAGTATCATGTCATTGATCACTATTTGTCTGAATCCAAAGAAACATGCAGTACTGATGACAAGAATTTTATTTTATAGCACATGACAAGTTCAGGGAATTCCAGACTATTACAGATAAATGTTTATGAAGTTTAAGTCACCATTTCAATAACCCTTAATGAACTGGCATCTACACTGAGGCAAATGATGTGTACCTGATTTTAGTGGTCAGTAGCGGCTGCTTACCATTGCAGACCCAACGCGGCTGACTTTGACGGGATTCCCTCTGCCCGAAAGGTCCATCTGTGCTTTGTCCATCAAATGCAGGCAAGCGTCCAGGATGCCATTCTCAAACTATGGGGGGAGGGGGGGAGATGAGAAACTACTTAATGTCCACTCTGCAAGCAAGATACTCTAGCAAAAAAGAAAATAAAACCACAGTCGCTTGTTTAGAAATGTGTATTCCTATATGATAATTGCTCACAATCTTTTATACTTGATATTTCATACTAGAGTGCAAGACCGAGATGTCCTCTATTATTTCTCAGTAAAATAAATAAGAACTTAACAAGCTAGAAATAGAAACAACTACTAGAGAACCGATGCACTTAAGGATCATATGAACTGACTTGAAGTTCTTCAGAAAATTGTACCAGTTAATTGGGAGGCTCTCTCTAACATATTGGTTCCAGTGCCCCAGGCAAAGGAATAAACAATTTACCAAAGTCAGGCCAAAGTCTCGAGACCTCAAAAGTAACAGGAGGCCTTGTACATCTAGAAAATAAATGGCTCATTTATCCACCTTGCACGGGAAATAGCAGAAGACCTTGTGTAGTGACTGTCTGTCTGTCTGAGACCTTCCCTCTCAGACAAGGTGGGCTCGAAGAGAGGCGGACAAAGTAGACTACGTTATGGAGGGAACAACCTAGTAGGCAGTTCGATCTCCTCAGAGAGAACAGCTAGCCATTTGCAACACTAGCATTTTCTTAAAAAGGAATAAAGACAAAGTAGCAAAATGACAAAACAGAAGGCTTCGCCTGTACTGTGCCTCACTGTGCAGGAATGTTCCTGAGTGTGGAAGTCTCGCAATGATCCACGCACGCACTTGTGACAGAAACCGCAATCTTAATGGCTAGTTACCGTGTAATTCCTTACTAAATCCAGTGAGAATCCCAATGCTGCATGTACCTAAATGGGTGTGATGCATGCAATACTGGGTAATTGCACTTGGTCTTCAGGCATATAAAGAACTCATTATTTTTTCTTTTTCTTAAAAAAATGTTTAAATTGATTTTTAGAGAGAGAGGAAGGAAGAGGGGGAGAGAGATAGAAACATTGATGAGAGAGAACATCGACTGGCCATCTCCTGCATGTCCCCCACGGGGAATCAGGCCCACAACCTGGACATGTGTCCTGACTGTGAATCGAACTGACAACTTCTTGGTGCATGGGTCGATGTTCAGCCACTGAGCCACACCGGCCTGGCTAAAGAACTCATCATTTTATCAGCATCTCTCAGTTGTGTCTGTGGGACATGATATCAGTGAACTGGAGAGGTAAAAGAATAATCATAGAACTAGTTGTTTCTCTGCAACCCTGCAAACTACTGGGTTCGTTGGTTCTTTATGCCAAAGGACCTAAATCAGCGCACTCTGAATGACAGTAGAGACAGACAGTAGCTGTGAATGCCAAAGGCATTCTGACCAAGGTGGACCCTTTTCCAGTTCTTTCTGCTACCTGCCATGCTGACTTTTTCCTTATTAGCGCTCTTTATATTGTCACGTTGGGAACACAGAAAGAATCACACCGAGACGTTAGGAATCAGAGACGCAGAGCAAGGACACCAGACAACAGGCAGCAGTCAAAAGCTGTATGTCACTTGGGAAGGGGCGGGCTTCTAACCAGGCAGCCAGGCATGTATCCAAAGCAGGGCAAGAGAACTTAGGTCATTAGCCTGAGCCCTGGGCATGTGATTTTCAAAGCCAGGTGGACACGAGTCAGTGATGACACAGGTCCATTGGTGAGTCTGGAGCATGGGTGAAGGATGAAGGGAGAGCCCCTGTGGAAGTCAGAACAAGGCATCAAGAAGCCAAGAAGCTATCCTGCAACCTGGTGAGGCCAGATTCCATGAGCTGTCCGCCCTGGGCACCAGAATGGTGCCCATTCCCATCATCTCAGCCAAACCCTGTGGGAGAGGACATGCTCACCCCCTCTCCTGCTGCTGATGAAAGATGGTTTCTGAGTCCTAGGACATGCATTCATTTATGGAAATACAGTAAAATATCATCAATTTTCTCCATTGTTAAAGATACCAATCTGAAATAGTTCGAATTATTCAATGTCTTAAATGAAACCCATTTAAGATATTTTACATCTGAAGGTTACTTGAGGTTGCAGCTGATACAATATCTTTAGGTAAAAGCTCAGTGGACCCTCCTGTGACGACATGGTAACATTCTTTTCTAACTGGCTGTATCTTATACTAACACTTAAAAATGATTATTTCTTTGAGTTGGGTACAAACCTTGCAATATCCTTTGCATCATTATCAAAACACCTTTCCTTGTAAGAAAAGAAAAGCTCAGCCCATCCCAGGTTGCAGAGCACAGTCTGAGCTGAGATTTCCCTGCACTAAGACGCCACAGTGCTTCTCAGCAAAATGCCACGTTTTCCACAGCCTCTGATCTCTGCAACATTGTCACAACCTAAGGTACTGATTTTAGCTGATAAATTATGCAGTTGTCTTTCTAAATCTCTACTCCTGGGCTCTCTGTCTTGGAGTCTCAGATCCTGGAAAGCAGGAAGTTATGCTTGTCTAATATTGACATATGGCACCCTGCAGTGATACATGTGACAAAAATATTAAGCAAAATGTCCTTGACAGTGACAAATTTTAAATGGCTCACCTGACCATAGCTCCAGCTTCTAGTCTTGACGTTACTGGCGTTTCCATGAAAAATAACCCCGACGTCATTCAGGACATACTCTTCTCTTTCTTTATCATTGTCCAGGTACACAGCATCCTCTGCATCAGAAGTCAGACACAATGAGCATCCTCAAACCAGACTGTATTCATGTATGTGAAGTTTGTTTTGATCATAACTGCAATTTAATCAACTAAATAAAAAAAAGTGTTTTGTTTTGCTGAAGATAATTTATTTTCCAATATGTAATTTTAGCAATGGTGAACCTAATCAGTAGCCAAGGTCAGTCTGAAAATGATGACAGTTATCAGCAAAATGTGGGCAAACTCTGGCTCTTTAAGTTCCAAACAGCACAATTAAATAGACATGTCTCATTTAACATTTCAGGGTTCTGGTGCATCAGTATTTTCGGGATTAGAATTCCATGAGGCAGATACAATTCTGTAACTAGATCAAAAATAATTTTCAACCTATTTGAAAATTACTTTTAAACAAGTTTGGGGCAGATTAGAAGACCACAGCATTGTCTGTCATTTCTGGTTTGTGGCCCATGGCTGATGGGAAAAGAGAGGCTGGGGGTGTCTTTTTGAAGAGGACAGTGTGGTGGGTGTATTGGGAAGGAGGTGCCCAACCAGCCTCTCTGCTCAGCTTCCTCCACTACAATGACTTTTCGTCCATGTGGCTCTAACCTGAGGACGGCCATGCCACCCACTTCCTGCTCAGTAATCAGTCTGAAACGTATTCCCAGGGTGTGGAAACAACAGCATCTTTAACACAGGCAGAACCGGCCAGGAATAAACTTCTTTCAGGTAAATTTGCGTGTGTGAAACAGGGTCCCATTGGGTTCTGACTGGGGACATAGTCATTACATTTCTCTGGCCCAGGTCCTACTTGCCATCCCTGTCCTCCTTCCTCCTCGTTCCCTGACAAGACTATCACTCTGTCCGGAGTCGTTATCAACCTGGGCTGCACATTAGAATCATCTGGATAGATTTAAAAACTCCTGATTCCTGGACTGAACTCAAGATCAATTAAATCAGAACCTTTGGGGAGTAGAGGTGAGATCCAGTATCAGGTTTTTGTTTTGTTTTTTTTAAAAGGTATTTATTTATTTAATCATTTATTTTAACCTCTCCAGTGATTCTGATACAGAACCAAAGTTGACCACGAATATTCTAGCCCTTGCTACTCAAAGGCTGGCTGAAAGACCAGCCCCAACTGAAAGCTTGGGAGAGAGGCGGACCCCAGATTGGCCCTACTAACCCAGAATCTGCGTGTGAACAAGAGCGCCAGGGCACTTATGTGCAAAGTAAGGTTTGCAGAGCATTGCTCAGCCCGACCAGCCCCCATCCCCATTCTGGGTTGTAGCTTTGACGGAATCCTCGGGAGGTTCCCTGGTCTTGTCTGCTCTCCAAGACTTTCTTCTATCTTCCTCTTTCTATTCACTGTCCCTTGCCTACCATTTGCCTGGTTTCAGGCAACTGTAAATACACACATGCGTGCGCACACACACACACACACACACACACACACCACACTAATGTCCAACAATGTCATTATACATTTACGCTGAGCAATTTCACAAACAAAATAATAAAACTATTCATTGCACCAAAATTTCCTGTGCCCCTTTGTAATTCCTCCTTCCTGAGCCTCTCTCCAACCTCTTATCCCTACCAGGGAACCATTAATATGCTCGTTGCCACTATAAATTAGTTTGTATTTTCTACAATTTTATGTCAATAGAATCATACAGTATGTACTTTTTGGAGGAATGTTGCTTCCTCCACTCAGGCTAATTATTTTGAGATTCATTCCTACTGCAGTGTGTAGCAATAGTTTATTCATCAAGAGTCATTTTATCTCCCTAAAAATAATCAGTTACATGGCAAGTGTGTGGACACCTTCCCTGAGCCCTTCGCATGGAAGCTCTGATGCTTCCCACTGCTGGCTCTGCTGGCTTCCACGGCCGGAGGCTTTGCTTTCACCAACAGTCCCACGCAGGCCTGGGAATCTAAACGGAAATGAAATCTCCATTCCAAGTGGATGACATGTGAAGCAGTGACAACTGAGTTTGAGGTCAATATTTCTCAGTAAAAGCACGGAAAAGACTTCCATTTTATTTATTTATTTATTTTGCGTGTATCACACAGGATTTTATTTTTTTTAATTAATTAATTTATTTTTGTTAAAGGTGTTTCTCCCTTTTCCCCCCACTGATTCCCCCCTTCCTCTCCCTCCCCACCCTGTCCACAGCTTTGTTGTCCATGTCCACTGTTCATGCACACATGCATATAAGTTCTGTGGTTGATCTCTCCCCACCCCCCCTCCTCTGGGGATTGTCAGTCTGTACCCCACTTCCATGTCTCTGGGGATACCCCATTCCTCAGACTGTTATGTTCATTATATTCCACAAATAAGTGAGATCATATGATACTTGTTTTTCTCTGTTTGGCTTGTTTTGCTTAGGAAAATACTTTCCAGGTCCCTCCATGTCGTCTTAAAGGATAAGAGATCTTTCTTTCTCATAGCTGCATAGTACTCCATTGTGTACATGTACCACGGCTTTTTTATCCATTCATCTACTGATGGACATTTGGGCTGTTTCCAGATCTTAGCTATTACAAATAGTGCTGCTATGAACATGGGGGTACATATATTCTTTCTGACTGGTGTTTCAGGCTTCTTAGGGTATATTCCTAGAAGTGGGATCACTGGATCAAATGGAAGTTCAATTTTTAATTTTTTGAGGTAACACCATATTGTTTTCCATAGCGGCTGCACCAGTCTGCATTCCCACCAGCAGTGTATTAGAGTCCCCTTTTCTCCACACCCTCGCCAACATTTGTTGTTTCATGATTTGTTGATGGTGGCCATTGTGACAGGTGTGAGGTGATACCTCACTACTGTTTTAATTTGCATCTCTCTGATGATTAGTGATGTTGAGCATTTCTTCATATGTCTCTTAGCCATTTGTATGTCCTGTTTGGAGAGGTGTCTATTTAGTTCCTCTGCCCATTTTTTAATTGGGTTCTTTGTCTTTCTTTTGTTGAGTTGTATGAGCACTCTCTATACATTGGAAATTAAGCCCTTATCTGATGTATCATTGGCAATTATGCTCTCCCATACAGTGGGTTGCCTTTCCATTTTGATTATTGTATCTTTCGTTGTGCAGAAGCTTTTGAGTTTGATGTAGTCCCATGTGTTCATTTTCTCCTTGTTTCTGTTGCCTTAGGTGATGTATCAGTGAAAATTCTGCTGCATATGATGTCTGAAATTTTGTTGCCTACAGTTTCTTCTAGGATTTTTATGGATTCATGAGTCACATTTAAGTGTTTTATCTATTTTGAGTTTATTCTTGTGTATGGTGTAAGTTGATGGTCTAGTCTCGTGTTTTTGCATGTAGCTGTCCAATTTCCCAACACCATTTATTAAAGAGGCTGTCTTTACTCCACTGTATGCTCTTGCCACCTTTGTCAAATAGCAATTGAGCATATTGCCTTGGGTCCATTTCTGGGTTCTCTGTTCTGTTCCACTGGTCTATATGCCTGTTCTTATGCCAGTACCAGGCTGTTTTGATTGCAGTGGCTTTGTAGTATAACCTGAAATCTGGTAATGTGATCCCTCCTACTTTGTTCTTCTTTTTCAAGATTGCTGTGGCTATTAGAGGTCTTTATTGGTTCCATATGAACTTTTGAAGTATTCTAGTTCTGTGAAGTATGTCGTTGGTATTTTGATGGGGATTGCATTGAATCTATAGATTGCTTTGGGTAGTATGGACATTTTAATGATGTTAATTCTTCCAATCCATGAACAAGATATGTGCTTCCACTTTTTTATATCTTCCTCTATTTCTTTTTTCAATGACCTATAGTTTTCTGCCAATAGGTCCTTTATTTCGTTGGTTAAATTTATTCCTAGGTATCTTAATTTTTTTGCCGTGATGGTAAATGGGATTGTGTTTTTAGTTTCTCTTTCTGTGAGTTCATCATTGGTGTATAAGAATGCCATCGATTTCTTGACGTTAATTTTGTATCCTGCTACTTTGCCAAATTTATTTATTAAGTCTAGTAAATTTTTGATGGAGTCTTTGGGGTTTTCTACATATACTATCATGTCATCTGAGAATAATGACAGTTTCACTTCCTCCTTTCCAATGTGGATCCCTTTTACTTTTTCTTCCTGTCTGATTGCTGTGGCTAAGACTTCCAGTACTATGTTAAATAAGAGTGGCAGAAGTGGGCATCCCTGTCTTGTTCCTGTTCTTAAGGGAAATGCTTTTAGTTTTTGCCCATTGAGAACGATGTTGGCTGTAGGTCTTTCATATATGGCCTTTATTACGCCAAGATATGATCCCTCTATTCCCACACTGCTGAACATTTTTATCAGAAATGGGTGCTGTATTTTGTCGAATGCTTTTTCAGTGTCTATTGATATGATCATATGATTTTTATTCTTCATTTTGTTTATGTGGTGTATCACATTTATTGATTTGCAAATATTGTACCAGCCTTACATCCCTGGGATGAATCCCACTTGGTCATGGTGAATAATTTTTTTGATGTATTGCTGGATTCGATTTGCTAGTATTTTGTTCAGTATTTTGGCATCCAGGTTCATCAGGGATATTGGTCTGGAGTTTTCTTTCTTTGTAGTGTCTTTTTCTGGTTTTGGAATTAGAATTAGGCTGGCCTCATAAAACAAGTTTGGAAGTCTTCCTTCTTTTTGAATTTTTTGAAGTAGTTTGAGGAGAATGGGTATTAGTTCTTCTTTGAATGTTCGGTAAAATTCCCCCGTGAAGCTGTCCAGGCCTGGGCTTTTGTTTGCTGGAAGAGTCTTGATTACACCTTCAATTTCTTCTGTTGTTATTGGTCTGTTCAAGTTTTCTGTCTCTTCCAGGTTCAGTTTTGGGAGACTATGTGTTTCTAGAAATTTGTCCATTTTGTTTAGATTGTTGAATTTGCTGCCGTATAATTGTTCATGATATTTGCTAACAATCCTTTGTATTTCTATGGTGTCAGTTATTATTTCTCCTCTTTCATTTATGATTTTGTGTATTTGGGTTCTCTCTCTTTGTTTCTTGGTGAGTCTAGCTAAGAGTCCATCAATCTTGTTTATCTTTTCAAAGAAACAGCTCTTTGTTTCATTGATCCTTTCAATTGTTTTTTTGGTCTCCATGTCATTTATTTCTGCTCTGTTCTTTACTATTTCCTTCCTTCTACTTGCTCTGGGGTTTTCTTTTTGTTTGCTTTCTAGTTCTTTAAGTTGTGAGGTTAGATAGTCTATTAGAAATTTTTCTTGCTTCTTGAGGTAGGCCTGTTATGCTATGAATTTCCCTGTCAGAACTGCTTTCGCTGCATCCCATAGATTTTGTGTTGTTGTGTGTTCATTTTCATTGGTTCCCAGGAAGTTTTAAATTTCTTCCTTGATCTCCATGGTAACCCATTCATTGTTTAATAGCAAGCTATTTAGCTTCCATGTGTTCAAATGTCTTTGCATGTTCTTGTTGCAATTGATTTCTAGTTGCATGCCATTTTGACCTGAGAAGATGCTTGATATGATTTTAATCTTCTTGAACTTGTAGAGACTTAGTTTGTGTCCTAACATGTGGTCTGTCTTTCAGAATGTCCCATGTGCACTTGAGAAGAATGTGAATTCGGTAGTTTTGGGGTGTAATTCTCTGTAGATATCTAAAAATATGGAACGTTTCACGAATTTGCGTGTCATCTTTGAGCAGGGGCCATGCTAATATTCTCTGTATTGTTCCAATTTTAGTATATGTGCTGCTGAAGCGAGCACAAGACTTCCATTTTAAAGAGTAATGTGAGACATGAGTGAAAGGGAACTGACCCTTGCATGCTCACGGTGCTCACTGGATGCTGTCAAGCATCCTGAAAAGAAAGGGCTACCCTTATTTTTATTCCTTTGTAAAAGTGGTATAACTGTTGTGACTATTGTAACAATAAACATTTCAAATGCCTGCTGTTGAGATCGAAATGTCCTTTTAAGACCACCAAGGTCTCGAAGTACCATTTAGGAATGTTTTAACCTGTTTTCCTTATAATATGAGATGTTTATGGACTTGTCTTATAAAATATTAGATTGAATTATAGAGTTATTATAATTTAAATTGGTATAAAAGGAGATGAATAAAATGGATAGTCTAGAAACACATTTTACAAGATGTATTTATCTGCCTGTGAAATTAATATATAATAAAGAAAGTATTGCAAATCCAAGGGAGTGTTTATTAAATTCAGCTGAGAAAATTGGTTGTTTGGGAAAAGTAAATTTTCTATACATCAAAATAAACTGAAAATTAATTTAAATCAGAATTTAAAAATGGAAAGCATAAGATATCTAGAATAAAATAATAGGTGAATATTTATTTGGTCTCTAGATGAGAAAGTTTTATCTAAACAAACATAATAGAAAAAAAGAAAAAATGATTAATGCATTTTATTTAATATATAGATAAAATTTGGTTTTCAAATATAGTGAAATTTAAAGTATATAACAAACAAGGGAAACATTTGCAACAACAGAAAATGTTAGTAAACTTCCCTTATATGTAAAGAATTCTAATAAATTGATAAATGTGCTGCTTGAGTTGCAAATGCAAAAATCATAAAATGTTTAAAAGAAAGTCAACAAAGGGAAAACCATTTCACAAAAAAGAAAATGTGACCATACATTCATTAAAGCAATTTTCACTAAGCAGTATTTGAAGAACTGAAACGTCTTAAAAGAAAAAAAATATGCACATGTATATTAATTTATTCATGCATTTGAACTTATACTCAATACCAATGAATGCATGATGAATTGTCAATCTACTGATGAGATTGTAATAGTTACAATATTTTTCTTGTTTTCTTTTTCCTGAATTTTTAAAATTTCGCCTTGAAAATAAATATAGTCTTTGATTCAGAGTAATAAGTCTATTAACCCATAGAAATAATGCATCATATGTGTATGCAGTGTTTGTGTATCACAGCACTGCTTGAATAGTGAAAACCTGGGGGGTGGGGATCCTGAAATGTTTCCAAATGAATTTCTTGTCTGCATAATAGAATAGAATAAGCCATTAAAATATACTTTGGAAAAATATTTAATGATACTAGAACTATACATTTAGCAAGTGAAAACTTAAATGTGGCACACAAATTCATGTATAAAATATGTATAATTATGTAAAAATAATTTAAAAATGTAGAAAAAAGGAGACTCTAGTACACTGCTGGTGGGAATGCAGACTGGTGCAGCCATTGCAGAAAACCATATGATGTTTCCTCAAAAAATTAAAAATTGAACTGCCAATTGACCCAGTGATCACACTTCTAGAACCATATCCTAAGAAGCCTGAAACACCAAGCAGAAAGAATATATGTACCCCTATGTTCATAGCAGCACTATTTACAATCGCTAAGATCTGGAAACAGCCCAAGTGTCCATCAGTAGATGAATGGATAAAAAAAGCTGTGGTACATATACAAAATGGAGTACTATGCAGCTGTAAGAAAGAGAGATCTCTCACCCTCTGAGATGACATGGAGGGACCTGGAGAGTGTTATGCTGAGAGAAATAAGCCAGTCAGAGAAAGACAGGTATCACATGATCTCACTTAATTGTGGAATGTAATGAACAAAATAAGCTGATGAACAAATTGATCCAGAGACATGAAAGTAGGGAACAGACTGACAAACCTCAGAGGGAAGGTGGGGGGTGGGAAGAAGTAAACTAAAGAACTTATATGCATATATGCATAACCAATGGACACAGACAAGAGTCAGGGGAAGGCAGGAGGGGGTTGGAGTGAGGAGGATGGGATCAATGGGGAAAGAAAGGGGACATCTGTAGTACTTTCAACAATAAAGATAAACAATTAAAAATCAAGATAGTTTTGTAAAGATAACTGATACATTCATTTTCTTCCACTATTACTGCAGATTCCGTGATATTGCAGAAATGTACATATGCTAAATTCATAAAATTAGGTGTGGGGAGCAAGAAAGAATGCCATGAGCATCTCCAGAAGAACTGAGGAATTCCTAGAATAAAAAATATATATAAAGATCGGAAAGTGTAGTAAGAAGCATGAAAGACACCCAGAGTGCCCAACATCTGCCTAAAAGGCATTTTATTATAAGATCATATAGAAAAATAAAAAGCAGAAAATAGTTCAAGATGTAAGAGAAAGAATATCCCAGGGCTAAACAAAGACTTAAATTGTCAAAACTAAAAGAATCATAGTGTATCAAACATGATAAATGAAGATAAGACCCACACCTAGACCCAAACTGTTTAAATCTCAAAACTTCTAAAAAAAAGTAAAACTTTAAAGTCAAGTTTAAAAATATTTGTAAAAGAAAAGATTGAAATTATATTTTCATAGGTAAAACTTTCCTTTTTGATAGCAGACTTTTCACAGGTGTTATTGGATGCTAAAAGACAGACAAGTAATATCATGGACATCCAAAGGAATTGGCGTCCAACCAACAGACATCTTTGGACATAAAAGGACTAAACAATTTGATTACCTGCACATCTTCTCTATAAAAGGTAATCAGACATGTACTAAATGAGAAAAATGCAAACACAAAAGCATTATTAAAACCAATAGAAAACTATTGAGGAATGATATAAAACATTAAAACCATAAAACTAAAATTCCAGATGATTCAACACAAGAAGTGGTAAGGGTTGAGTGGAAGAGGTAAGTAAATGTTTGCAAAGGTTCCTGTCATGACCTGAGGAGATCACATATATCAGTTATTTTTAGGCATCGACAGAAAAAGAAATAAATTTAAATATGTGATTTAAAAAATAAAACAGTTTTTAGTCATGTGAAGATAGTCTTAATTAAAAAAAATTTTTTTTAATTCATTTTAGAAAGAGAGGAAGGGAGAGGGAGAGAGAGATGGAAACATCAATGAGAGAGAACATCGATTGGCCACCTCCTGCATGCCCCCCACTGGGGATCGGGCCCACAACCTGGGCATGTGCCCTGACCGGGAATCAGACTGGTGACCTCTTGGTGCATGGGTCGACGCTCAACCACTGAACCACACTGTCTGGGCACTTCAAGTTAAAAAGAGCAATTTTTAAAAAGAGCAATTTCACTCACTCTACATCTTCCATAGACTATAACAAGGACAAGAAAAACTGCAAAATAAACAAAAGGAGTAAAAATGGTAAGCTGTTTTAGTAACCATATTATTAGTAATAACATTGATACTGCTATTTTATTTTTTTATTTTTATTTTTGTTAATCCTCACCTAAGGACATTTTTGCATTTATCTTCAGGTAGAAGGGAAGGGAGAGAGGAAGGACAAGAGAGAGAAACATCAATGTGAGAGAGACACATCGACTGGCTGCCACCCACACGACCCCAACCAGGGCCGGGGACAAACCGCAACCAAGGTACGTGCTCTTAGCGGGAACCGAACCCAGGACTCTCTGGTCCACAGGCCGATGCTCTAACTGCTGAGCCAAACTGGCCAGGGCAATACTGCTATTTTAAAACTAATATAACATAAGCAATCATCTCAATGACATTAGAGACCAAGATTTGCAGTATAAGAGAAGAAATGCATAAACAAAATCAAAGAAAGGAAAATGTAAACTACTAAATTTAAGGTATTTGTTACTTAATAGTCCTTTACAAATCATTCTAGATGTAGTATTACTTTCCCTCACTTTTTAAATTAAAAATGATTGTAAATCTGGAGGGGAAAGGCGTTCTTTTTTAATGACTTTCATACATGATATATGCTACTTAGTACTGCAGCTGCAGACCAACAGCTGGTCTAATTTTAAATAAGAATGTAAATGTTCAAGGATTTGATTACAAAATGAGGTTTTTCTTTAAAACTCGTGTTGAATGAATGACTCCTGTCCATTCTCAGAGCTCACATCGCCCAGGTTCACTTGCTGGTCTTCCAGCCCCCAGGGTTCCTGTCACCTCTCCGTGTGCTGTGCTCCTCCCTCCCGCTTGCAAGGGCGCTCTGTTCTTTTCCTTTTCCTGGTCAAGAGGAAGTAAGTTTATTCATTTACTGACTAAATGAATAAATGTAATAAACAAAACATTAAATACTTCCTTAAGTAGCATAATGTATTCCCTTACAACATATCAGGGTACATTAAAGGAACTTTTGCCTGAAAATGATGTGTGGAGACTATTGTGTAAAGGTAGGTATTTTGTGAAATAATCTTAAAACTGCAAATTGACGCATGTTTGGTCAGATTGTATCGGGCTTAATTTCTTTTCCTTTTTTTTAAATTTGAAAATGACTTTAGCAATAATTAATATAATGCTTACCACATTCTGCCATTAAGGTATATAGGTTAGCACAGTGATACTGAAAAAATCTTAATGAGTAAGGACTTTTGGGATAGGCAATTTCCTTGTTTCTTTTCTGTCCACTCACATCAGTTAAGGTATTTGTTTCTGGACTAATGGATTCTTTTATATTTTTAGCTAGAAATTAGTATCATAAATCTATTTCGAGTATACTTTGTGTAAAATAAAGTTATTTAGCTTTGGTAATAACTTTTTCAAGCTGAATTCTTTCTAGCAAGATATTTTTCAATGCTTTTATTTACTACGCACTTAGACTATGCACTGTTCCTGAAATATTTAGTAACACTTTTTTTTGGTACTTTTGCCATTTAAAAAAGCTGTGGTGGTTGCCCAGCCAGTGTGGCTCAGTGGATTGAACATTATCCCATGGACCGAGAGGTCCTGATTCAATTCCTGGGCAGGGCACATACATGGGTTGTATGTTCGATCCACATGAGGAGGCAGCCAATCAATGTTTCTCTCTCACATCAATGTTTCTATCTCTCTCTCCAAATAAATCATTAAAAACATATTTTAAAAAAAAGCTGTGGTGTAGTTGGCCTGTAATTAAGTACAATGTTAAAGCCACTCTTAGCTGCCCTGAGCCTGGAATATGGTCTCTAAGCATCATTTCTCCTCCTGTGCTCTTCCCACTAAAAGGTCCTGGGCTCCTTAAGAAAAATGATTCAAAGAGATTTGGGTCAGGAAATGTACAGAACTAGACTCAAATACATCTTCTTACCAGAAAACAAGGAGGTTATTAAAGACTCTAGGGGTCACAAGAAAGGAATTAGAAATCAACTTGAAAGGGGTCCCACTGGCAAAGGATGGGATCATTCAAATAACGAAAATAGCCATCATTGCAAAGGATTAGAACAAATAAAATATTTTGGTAATAATAAACTTATAATGATTTTAGAAGTTCATTGGTCACCTTTGTAGTGTTCTAGGACCCCACTCATTATTCTGAAAACATAGAAATAAGGGGGGAGATGTATCTAGACTCGTAGAAATACTACCTCAAGGCAGCACATAATTGATGTAATAAACACAGAAGGAATGGCAGATTAGAAGGCCATTTGGCAATCCCTAATGAAGTAATGGAACTAGGCTAAAATTTGGTAAAAGGCTAATGGGGAATTTCATAATGGATGGATGAAACTGATAGAACCTAATCCTATTGATAAAACAAAACATCAAAAAGAGCGAAAAGTAGACATTATGTATCTCCTGGTGGGATGAATGCCCTGGGAAGCATACATCATGATTTGTGAAGTATTCTTTCTTTCCTTCCCCCATCGTCCCGCCTAACCCCAAAGAAAATGATTCACTTGAAGATGAATCTGATTCAGTCTTTAGACCAAATTAACTGCCTAACAGGAAGTACGAGGGTATCACAAACACTACATGACACCAGGAGATGGAAATCAGCAAAATAGAGAATTCTACATGACAAATGTAGAATTCTACATGACAAATGACTCAGTTTCAGCATCAGCGAAAAAGACTGATGAAAAGAATTACTCTAGAGTAAAAAATGTAAGAGATCTATCAACCAAATTTTATTGATAGACATTGATTCAAACAAAGTGTGAAAAGACATTTTTTAGAAATATGGGGAAGGTTGAATAAGGACTGATTGTTATTCAATACAAAAGAATTTTTACTGATTTCATATACACACAAACATATATACATGTATATATATACATACATATGTGCACATACATACACATTTTATATATATCTATTTTAAAAAGGTGCATGCTAAAATCTATAGGTATACAACTATATGACAACTGAAATTTGTTTGAAAATACTAAGGCTAAAAATAATGGCAAAAAGGATAGATTAAAAAAATGTGACAAAATCTTGATAACTTAGATCTGGGAGATATATTAATAAGTATTCATTGTACTATTCCTTGTACTTTTTAGTTTGTTTGAAATATTCTATAATAAAAGTAAACTTTGCCAAAGGTTATAAAAGAAAAACACTTGCATAAATGAAAGCATTCAAAATGTTTCTAATTGGATATGAAGATTAAAAATTGTAAATATATAATTCAACCAAAATTAGTTTGTACAATCAATGTAAACAATCAAATTACAGTCAGAATTTTTAGAACTCTACAAGCTGATTCAAAGTTTATCTGAGAGTCCAGTCAAGATGATAGAGTAGGTAAATACGGTGTTTACCTCCTCCCATGACCACATCAAAATTATAAACAAGTTACAGAACAATCAACCTGGAAACCCATCTTAAGACAAGCTGAACAGAAGTCCTATAACTAAGTAAATAGGAAGTCACATCAAGATTGGTAGGAGGTTGAGATGCAAAACAGGCTGGCCCTACAATGACATGTAGTGTTCAAAAATTGGGAAGTATTTCTCAGCTGCAGTTGCCTCCTGAGAAGCAAGGGGTCCCAGCCTCACACAAAACTCTCCAGCCTGGAGCACCAGTGCTGGGAATAGAAGCCCACACAAATTCTGGCTGTGAAAATCAGCAGGAATTTTGTCCATCTGGATGAAATGGAAGACTGCTGGAAACCCAGATATCCTCTTAAAGGGCCCTTACACAGACTCCCTCACTATCAAGCACTCAACCAGGGCTCTAACAATGAGATAGTAGCTCAGAGGACACCAAAAACATACAGGGAAAAACTGAGTTGTGTGGCTTTAGAGCAAGGGCTAGAGGGAGAGTGCCACTGTCCCACTGTCCTGCACCTCTCAAGAAGCCCAGAACCAGTGGCTGGTTTCAGACCACAATAGAGCACCACTTAATTAGCTCCACAAATGGCACATCCAAAGGATGGTCTCAGCAAGCACCAGAGCTTGCTGGGGCAAATTCCACTCCATGGGGTCAGCCCCCACACAGCAATTGCTGTGCTACAGTTGGGGCCAATACTCTCAGCCAGTCAGCTCCACTCATGACATGCCAACAGCAACCAAGGCTCAATTACAACAGGAGGTAACATACAATCCATACAAGGGATACTCCTAGAGCAATACAATCCATACAAGGAATACTCCTAGAGCACCCAGCTCAGGTGATCAAGGAGACTTTGCCACTAGCTTTATAGGCCACCTACTATATAAGGTCACACTGTAAATACTGGGAGACATAAAGGATCTACCTAGTAAATGGAAACAAACACAAAGAGGCAGTCAAAATGAAAAGACAAAACAAACAAACATGTTCCAAATGAAAGAACAGAAAACAAGAACTAAATGAAATGGAGACAAGAAATCTACCAAATATAGTTCAAATACTAGTTATTAAAATGCTCAAGAAGACCTGGCCAGTTTGGCTCAGTGGTTAGAGTGTTGGCCCACAGACCAGAGAGACTTGGGTTCAGTCCCCACTGCAAACTCAGTTGCTGTTTGTCCCCGGCCCTGGTTGGGGTTGTGTGGGTGGCAGCCAGTTGACGTGTCTCTCTTGCATCGATGTTTCTCTCTCTCTCTATCTTCTTGCCTCTATCCCACCCACTCTATCTGAATATAAATGCAAAAAAAAAAAGTCCTTGGGTAAGGATTAAAAAAAAAAATGCCCAAGGAACTCAGTAAAAAATTCAACAGAGAGATAGCAAGTATAAAAAAGATATAGAGGTTATAAAAAACAATCTATTAGAAATGAAGAATACAATAACTGAGATAAAGAATACATTAGAAGGAGTAAAACAACAGATTAGATAAAGCAGGGATTAAAGCCGCAATTTAGAAGACAAGATGGTGGAAAACACTGAATTGGAACAGCAAAAAGAAAAATGAATTAACTCCACCCAAATGAGGGTAATTTAAGGGACCTCTGGGACAACATCAAGCATAACAACATTTGTATCATAGAAGTACCAACAGGAAAACAGAAAGAACAAGAGAGTGAGAACATATTTGAAAAAATAATGACTAAAAATGTCCTTAACCTGGTGAAGGAAAAAAAAACACAGGTTCAGGAATTGCAGAGATCCCAAACTAGATGAACCCAAAGAGTCCCACACCAGGACACATCATTATTAAAATGGCAAAGACTGAAGACAAAGAGAGAATCTCAAAAGTGGCAAGAGAAAGATAGTTCCCTACAAGGGAACTCCCATAAGACTGTTAGTTGACATTTTGACCGAAACTTTGTAGGCCAGAAGAGATTGGCACAAAATATTCAAAGTGATAAAAATCAAGAACCTACAACCAAGACTACTCTACCCAGCAAGACTATCATTCAAACTTGTAGGAGAAATAAAGAGCTTTCCAGATAAGAAAAAGCTAAAGGAATTCATGGCCACCAAGTCAATATTACAAGAAGAGTTAAAAGGACTTCTTTAAGAAGAAGAAGGAAAACAAAGAACATAAATATGAATAATAAAACAGCAATGACTACACACCAATCAATAGTCACTTTAAATTATAAATGGATCAAAAGACATTAGGTAGTTGAATGGATAAGTAAATAAGACTCATACATATGCTATCTACTCCAGACTGAAAGGCACACAGACTGAAAGTAAAGGGATGAAAAAAATATTTCATTCAAATAGAAAGGAAAAAGCTGGGGTGGCAATATTTACCTCAGGAAAAAAGTAGCTTTAAAACAAGGCTAAAATAAAAGATGAAGAAGGACATTTCATAATGATAAAGGGATAAATTCAACAAAAGGATATAACCCTTACAAAATTTATACAACTAACATAGGAGTTCCTAAATCTATAAAGCAAATGTTGACAAACATAAAGGGAGAGATAGATGGTAACACAATCAGAGTAGGGGACTTCAACACCTCATTGTCGTCAATGAATAGATATTCCGGACAGAAAATGTACAAGGTAGTAGCAGCCTTAGGTGTCACACTAAATCTTATGAATTTATTTGATTTCTTCAGAGCATTTTAGCCCAAAGCAATAGAATATGCATTCTTTTCAACTTCACAAAGAACATTTTCCAGGGTAGACTACATCTTAGGACACAAAACATGTCTTAATAAATTATTGAAATCATATCAAGCATGTTCTCGAACCACAGTGATATGAAAGTAGAAATCAATTACCGAAACAAACAAACATACAAAAATACCCATAAAAACAAACCCCTAAAAACCACACAAACACATGGAGCCTATTAACATGCTACTAAACAATGAATGGGTTAAGAATGAGATCAAGGAAGAAAACAAAATATCCCTTGAGAAGTATGGAAATGAAAGCACAATGACACAAAATTGATGAGACAGTACAAAAATAGTTCAAAGAGAGGAATTTATAGCCTACCTCAAGAAACAAGAAAAATTTAAAATAAAGATTCTGACTTAATACCTAAAGAAATTAGAAAAAGAACAACAAACAAAGCCTGAAGTGTGTAGAAGGAAGGAAGTAATAAAGATCAGAGTGGAAATAAACAAAATAGAGTATAAAAAATAGTACAAAAGATCAGTGAAACCAAGATCCAGTTAGTTGAAATGATAGACCTTTAATCAGACTCATCAAGAAAAATGAGAGAAGATCCAAATAAAATCAGAAAGAGAAGTGACAACTGAAACTACTGAAATACAAAGGATTATAAGAAAATACTAAGAACAATTATATGCCAACAAATTGGAAAATTTGGAATAAATGGGTAAATTCCTAGAAACATACAATCTTCCAAGACTGACTGAAGAAGAAACAAAAAAATCTGAACAGACCAAACACTACTAATAAAATAGAAGCACTAATTAAAAAAACTACCAGTACACAAAAGTCCTGGACTGGTTACCTTCACAGAATAATTTTACAAAACATTCTAAGAATTAATACATCATTTTCAAAGGATTCTAAAAAAATTGAAGAGGAGGCAAGGCTCTAAAACCAGACAAAGACAACATAAAAAAAGAAAATTATATGGGGTACAGATTGACAAGCTTCAGAGGAGGAGGGGTTGAGGGGGGGAGAGATAAACCACAGGACTTACATGTAGGTATGCATGACCAATGAACATAGACAACAAAGCTGGAGATGGGGTCGGGGAAAGGGGAGGAGGGTGTCAATGGGGGAAAAATGAGAAACATCTTTAACAAAAACAAACAAATCAATCAATCAATCAATAAATAAATAATTTAAAGACAAAGAAAATTATAAACTAATACCCTTGATAAATATAAAAGCAAAAATCCTCAACAAAGGTTAGCAAACTGAATCAGTGGTACATTAAATAGATCATACACCATGACCAGGTGGGATGTATTCATGGGATGCATAGTTGGTTCAATATCCACAAATCAATTAACGTGATACACCACATAAACAAAATGAATGGTAAAAATTATATGATTATATCAATAGATGTAGAAAAACATTTGACAAAATCCTGCATCTATTTATGAGAAAATTTCTCATCAAAGTTAGAATAAAGGGAAAACACCTCAACATAGTCAAGGCCATATATGACAAACCACACCAAATATCATACAAAAAAGGAAAAACTAAAAGTATTTTTCCTAATATCAGGAACAAGACAAAGATGACCACTTTCACCACTTTTATTCAACATATAATTGGAAGTCCTAGCTCAGCAATCAGATAAAAAAATAATAATAATAATAAAAATAATTAAAAGACATCCAAATTGGAAAGGAAAAAGTAAAAAAGTCATTATTTGCAGATGACATAATATAGAGAGAACCCTGAAGAGTGCACACAAATCTATTAGAACTGGTACGTGATTTCAGTGAAGTACCAGAATACAAAATTAATATTCAGAAATCAGTTATTTTTATACACTAATAATGAACTATTAGAAAGAGAGAGAAAAAAATAATCTCACAAAAGAACTTTGAATAGCCACAGCAATCTTGAGAAAGAAAAACAAAGTTGAAGGTATCAAATTATATTACAAGTTTATAGTAATCAAAACAGCATGGTACTAACATAAAAACAGACACATAGATCAATGGAACAGAATAGGGAGCCCAGAAATAAAACCACACCTATATGGTCAATTAATTTTTGACAAAGAGGAACAGTATATACAGTAAGTGCTCTTGGGGAAAACTGTACAGATACCTAAAAAAGAAAGAAAGAAAGAAAGAAAGAAAGAAAGAAAGAAAGAGAGAGAGAGAGAGAGAGAGAGAGAGAGAGAGAGAGAGAGAGAGGAAGGAAGGAAGGAAGGAAGGAAGGAAGGAAGGAAGGAAGGAAGGAAGGAAGGAAGGAAGGAGACCACTTTCTTACCCCAGATACAAGAATAAAATTAAAATAGATTAAAGGCTTAAGTAGAAGACCTGAAATCATAAAACTTCAAAAAGAAAATGCATGCAGTAAACTCTCTGACATTACTCTTAGTAATATTTTTTTCCCTCATATCTCCTCAGGCAAGGAAAACAAGAAAAAGAATAAACATCAAGCTAAAAAGATTTTTCACAGCAAAGGAAATCATCAAGAAAACAACCTATTGAATGGGAGAACATATTCACCAACAATAGACCCTGTTCGGAGTTAATATTCAAAATCTTTAAAGAACTCATATAATTTAACACCAAAAAAAACAAACAATTCAAGTGAAAAATGGGCAAAAGACCTAAATAAACATTTCTTCATTTGTGACGGCATAGATAGACCCAGAGGGTATTACGCTAAGTGAAATAAGTCAAGTAAAGAAGGACAAATACCATATGATTTTAGTTATGTGTGGAATATAAAGAGCAAAATAAATGAACAAACAAAACAGAAATAGACTCATAGATAGAGAACAAACTGATGGTTGCCAGATGGGACAGGTCTTGGGGGGCTGGGTTAAAAAGTGAAGAAATTAAGAAGTAATCATTGGTAGTTGTAAACTAGTTGTAGGGATGTAAAGTACAGCATAGGGAATGTAGTCAATCATATTGTAATAACTACGTATAGTGCCAGGATAGTATTAGACCTATTGGGGTGATCGTTTTGTAAGTTATATAAATGTGTGATACACCTGTAACTAATATAAAATAATACTAAATGTCAACTGTAATTGAAAAAGAGTTTTTCTGAAAGGGCAATGTGAAAAAAATAGGCAAAACTTAAAATGTTGAAAAAGAAAATCTGGGAGCTTGCCTCATGATAAGTTGAACTTGCTACCCTAATTCACCCATTCCTGTAACCATGCCCTTTGGATTGTAACGAGTGGAATGTCCCCCTCTTGACTTTGGGCTTACTTTGCTTACAGGGCTGTTAGTAGAAGTGATGTAAGTAGGGGTTTGAAATGAGCTTGCACAGTTAAGCACGTGCTCTTGAATTGTTGCCAGCACTATGATAAAAACATATCCCAGCAAGCCCACAGGTCACAGGAGGAAGAGACACAGGCGGATGGAGCAGAGCATCTGCACAACCATGCGGTCGGGTAGAGCCTCTCCGGCTGCTCGCACCTGAAGCAGAGCTGGCCCACCAAGCTCCGTCTGCTCTGGCCCGACCACAGCCAAGTCCCAGAACCACGAGATGAATGCTTATTTTTGTACACCTGTAAGATTTCCTGTGTTTGTCTTTAGAACACCACTGTGATCAAAGCTAATGATAACAAGGTTGTAATTAAAAGTAATTTTGGCATAGTAATAAATAAGGGTAGAACTAGAGGTATATTTAGTCTTAGCATATGATAAAGATGTTATTTAAAAGCAATAGGTAATGACAGATTTGATCAATAAATGTGTTGACAACTAGGTATTCATGTGAGAAAAAAATTTTCAGTAAGATCTCTTTCTTTCACTATATACAAAATTTACTGATAGATTAAGAGGTGCATGTCTGTATCTTCCTTTCAATTTTTAATTCACATGAAGTGTCCCAGAAACGTACAAGTAGAGAAATACAAATTTTAAAATGCTCACGTTTACTAATAATTAGAGACATGCATACTAAAACCACAAAACATCACATTTTGCCTACTATTGGCAAATATTGGCAAATTTTAAAACAAATGGTAATACCTAGTGCCGATGAGGGCATGAAGAAATGGGTCCTCTCGTGTGCTGCGCCTCTATTACAAAGACTACAGCCTTTCTGAGGGTGATTGACAATATCTATGCAAATCTAAAACGTGAGTTCACTTCGACCAAGCAAAGTTATTTCCAGGTACCTACTTCCAGAAATACATTTGTACAAAGTGTATGTGAGACATTAAATACAGAATGGGATGCAATATTGAAAATGAGAAGCAATTTAAATATTTGTAAATAAAGGACCATATCAATTATGATACAACCATATCCAGTAGTTATTAAAAAGAATATTATGTACTGATATAGAAAATCTCCAAGATATATTGTGCAAGAAAGTAAGGTATAAAGTAACATGCACAACACCATACCATTTGTTGTTAAAAAAAATCCAAACTCTACAGATGAATTTATAGACAGACATTCATATGTAAAATTATAGCAAAGTATCCAGAACGAAAGACACAGTTAAAGGGGTTTGTTTTGTTTTCTGGAGATTCTCTAGGATTGGATGGTAAGAAGGGTAAGTCCGGTTTTTTTTTACCATATGTATGAGTGTATGAGTACTTGTGTGCATATTTGAAAAGGACAATGTATTCAATTAATTGTCAATTAAAAATTAAAACATTCAAAAATACATTAAATAGATGAAAATACACCAAAAGGTTAATTGTGTCTGTGTTTTTGTAGATCTCTAAGTTCTTTTTATGCTTCCAAGACTTTCATTATCTTAAAAAGAGTTTTTCTTTCATTTTTTTTTTAATCCTCACCTAAGGATATTTTCCCATTTACCTTCAGATAGAGCAGGAGGGAGGGAAGGAGAGAGGAAGAGAGAGAGAAGAACATCAACGTGAGAGAGACACATCAATTAGTTGCCTCCTGCATGACCCCAACCCGGACCGGGGACGAACCGCAACCAAGGTACATGCCCTTGGCCAGAATCGAACCCGAAACTCTTTGGTCCACAGGGCTGATGCTCTAATCACTGAGTCAAACCAGCCAGGGCAGAAAAAATGTTTTTAAAAATGTAGTGTCATTTAAGTGAAACTACCAATTTAATAAGAGGTTACCAAGTTCAACTTTTATGTCTTAATTTTTCTTCAAGAGCAGTATGGTCGTACACTTTTTAATTATCCATGTTCTTATTAAGTACCATCATATAATCATAACTTTTCCTCCTTCTTCAAGTCTCCCTGAGCCCCTTTCTTACCAGCATGGGCTGGATTGAGCCTTGTCCCTTAGGGTCCTAAGGATGCTGTGGTACCATCCATCCCACTAGAGGAAATTGCTCTTTGATTTGTTTATTGAAAAAGCATATGTTCAGTATTTGCAATGTGCCAAGAACTTTCTAAGTGCAGTACAAAAACAAATAAACTCATTAAAACTCATAACAGATGAAACTATTATCTAATCCCATCTTACAGATGAGAAAGGTAAAGTAGCTTTCCCCAGGCCACAGTGCTAGTCAAAGGTGAAGCCAGGATCCGAGTACTAAGCTGTCTCCCAAGAGGACTGTGACTGTTGAGTCCGAGGGATCAGCTCAGGGTCCCCAGCACCCAGTGCAGTGCGCCTGGGGGTGCGGCACCAGAATCCTGCTGTGAGGATGGGGTTGGGGGCTGCCCGGAGCTTGGCGAGTGAGAGAGACCCAAGAGAGGGAAGGATTTGCCTTTGGGTTTCGGTTACTACTGATGGGAAGGTATAAATTCCCGTGGCACACACGATGAATCTTGAGTTCCGTAGCTCAAGACTCAGCAACCCCTTTCCTTCCAGCAGCCGAAGTAAATCTTCCCTGAGGGCGGCAGGAGCAGGAGTCCTCACCCAGGCGGCAGTCAGCCGGAAGCCTTGGTTTTCATTGTCAGTTTATTTATGACTTTAAAAGAAGATTGAGGGCGGAAAGAACTGCTTTATTTCACATTTTTATTCAGCTCTGTCACTTTAAAATATAGTTGTCCAAAGTTTCAATCAAACAAACAAACAAACAAACAAACAAAACACGTGACTATGGAAATGCCAGAAAACTCCCTGTTTGCTGGGCTGACAAAACCAGGAAAACTTAATCGTTTGCCTCCGGAGACTTGCTGTTGGCGTCCTGGTGTTGTTTTAAACCGTGGTTTGTGTTAGAGTCCTAGCGGGGTTTTGCTAGTTCCAGGGGGAGAGCTTACTCTCCACTTAGTAAAATGAAGGACACTTCCAAGAAGAAAAACAAACTGACCAAGAACTCAGAGTTCTAGAAAGCCAACAATGTGAAGTGTTAGAAGGCAGGTGTGCGTATGTGCATGCATGTGCGTGTGTGTGCTTATATGTAGGTGTGGCGATTACGTGAGAACTGTTGCGAGAAGCCAGGTCTAGGCAGCTCATGGAGCTGGGGTGGCAGCACATGGACCTGCTGACAGCCTCTTGAGCCTAAATGACCCCTGGCAAACTAGCACCAGCATAAAACCCAACAGGAAAAGAGAGGCCACATGGCACCTTTGGTGAGTGTGGCACAATACCCTCATCGACTGTACCCAGCAGCTCTGCCTCCAGAACAGACCTTCAACACGCCTTGTAAATAACCACCCTCCAGGTGACTAACATGAGGCAAGCAGTAAACAAGGGTGATCTCATTCATTTTACTGCTCCTCGGGTGGGGAGAGTGAGGTGGTTTAAAAAAGAACATTGTGGGCTGGGAAATGCTGTGACTCAATAGGGCCGATTTCAGGTACCCTTGGAAATGACCACTTGCCTCCCCACCCAGAGGAAGTAAGTGTTTACAACACACATGTCAAAATGAATGCTGAGCCTATTGATTTTGGTATCTGGATAACGTCTGTGGGCTGAAAAATCTTTTGCTTATTTACATGCTATTTTAAATGTAACTCAAGTCTTTCCCAAAGTCATTGAAGTCAGGCCTGGCAGAGTGAACTCGGGGTCAAAGAAAACTGCGGGGCCAGAAAAGCCGCCCTGCGGGTTCCCCCTGGAAAGACTGCCGGCCTGCTGAAACCAGAGCCGGGGTTCGACCTCATCCTTTAGAAGGAAGAATACTTTGGTCCCTCAGAAAGGCAAAATGTGTCACCTTTGCAGTGAAGGGAACATTTTTGAGTGAGGGGATTGGGAATAACTTGTACTCGCCTCCCTTTTGTATAAAAGCTGATCATCACTAAAGAAAGAGGAAAGACTTGGGCTGGGCGACTGCACCCCGCTCCGAGGGGGCGGCTCCCTCTGCAGAGCACACGTGCTCCAGGCTGGTGTCATTCTGACGTTTTCCATCTCAGAGTAAATCAGAAGGGGTGTGACCCCAGGCCGTGTGCTCAAGGCCTGTTAGCAGTACTGTAACTTCTTGTCCATGGGGCATACTAAGAAATGGCATTTCCAGAGTCTGTGCTTTCTTTTTCTCTGGAAGGTTCCCAAACCATTACCTTCCTAAGATGGTTTAATGCATTCTAGAGGCCCGCCTTCATTCCTACTAACACAAACGAATGAATCTATAAAACACAGGCAAGTGGGCCCATTGACGGTCCTTGCAAACATGTTGCATTACATTATAGCGCAGATCGGCTTGAGAAGTTGATTTGATTTGTGCTAATTTGCCAGTTTTGCTGGTTAAGGACTTTTCAGTATACTCAAATATCTTCAGAAGATAGACTATTATTCATGAAACAATGCTGCAGAGAAAAATGTCAGAGATTCTTTGCTTAGCACATAGCCTCAAAAGGAGTCTGTGCCCTTGCAGGCATGCTTACTTTTGGGGGGCGGGGCAAAGAAAACCTTTATTTGATCTTATAGCTATCAACCTGGTTTTATTTTTATTCATTTTAAATGGCAGGACTTTCCAGTGTTGATTAGAACATTACAGAAGGTTCATGCTTGGCATCTACTTCTTGTTTACTATATTACACAAGACAGGATACCAGTGGTTCTGGTTTAAAAAAAAAAAGAGCGTATCCTTACTGAACCAGGACATTTAAGTCTTCACCCTAGCTTGTTTCATAATTTTCCATATGACCTTGAGATATTTATGCAGTACCACAAAGTCTGTTTCCTCTCTTGAAATATGAGGCTAATAACGCTCTCCCTGCCTCTCAGAGTGAAGGCCACCGATTCAGTTAAGTAGACATTCATTGAGCATTAACCCTGTGCCTAGCACCACGCTAAACTGAATGAGAGAAGGATCCTGCTTCCCGAAATACACACTGCAGGGAGACACTGGCTCTGAGCGTTCTTAGAAATACACATGTAAGGATTTGTAAAACACACGAGTTGGCAGATGAATGTGATTTTGGATTAAATCCTTTCAAACTTGTTCCTCCCAGAAATATCTCACGAACAGCTTTGGACCTTGATTCTGGGGTCTCCTACATGCCATTTAAAAGATGTTTACTTGGTGCTCTTGAGGACTGCAATGCCTCACTGAATGATGCTCACTTGGCATAAAACTACGAACGAGCCTCCAATGATTTGGACACTGGGAAGAGTGATATATGCAATTTTATTAAGTAGAAGGTTTGAATAATAAGGGCTTATGTTTTCACGTAGCTTTATTAAAACTTCATAAAAGTGCAATTTGATTTGATTGCTTCTATATGCAAGCACTATTCTAGAGGGTAGAGAGGTTACAGAGATGAGCCACTGACCTGTCTCTCCCCACTCCCCAGCTAGGCCAGATGCCCCTGTTATATGTTCTTGTTGTGCCATGACTTATTTTAGTACTTTTTACACTTGTGAAAACTTTGGTAGAAGCTCTACGAGGGCAAAGATGGTCTTTTTCACTGCCATATCCCCGGTGCTTAACTTAGCATTGCCCTTTCGTATTTGTGAATAAATAAATAATACTTTTGTCCTACCCAATTATGTTGCCACGGGCATGGGGAGAGACATGCTCTAATATTTATGGGTTGAATGGATGAATGACTCTAGTCTGAGGGTGTGAATTCTGGTCCAGGCACAAGGGTTTCCAAAACAAATAAGTGTAGGTCATTGTTACCCTGAGAAATACCAGTCCTAGTGAATTACTCCATTCTGTACTGAAGGGTCTAAAAGACACGTATAATTACAAAGCAAATAATATAAGGATGAATTTCATAATAAAATACAAGCTGGTCATATTTACTTACTATACATTGAAAGCATCCAGATATTAGAAATTTATTGACTTTTTACATTAAATTTAATTGATTTCTTGGTTTCAAGGAGAATACAAAAATCACATGGAATCAAAAGGTAGAAATACCAGGTGCTAATTGGTGTCAGATGTCAAGAGAAAAAACCTACTCACGCATGTTCCCACAAACACACTCCCACACGTATTGTATAGATTATTGATGGTTTTTAAGATGGTATGGTGTGAGATTACACTTACAACTTATCTGTGATAGTAGGTGGAGTGAACCTAAAAAGGATTGATTTGGAATTATTAAGTCAATGTGGCAAGTACTCATTAAATATTAAGTGTGTGCGAGGCCCTGTGGTAGGTGCCGGACATGAGGCTGAGTGAGGTCAGGAAAGTCACTGATGGGAGCTGTGGGGGGAACCAGTCAGCAGGAGAAAACTACTCACGATAATAAACGATGCTCAACCAACCAAGTACTTCCCCTGACGGAGGACAAAGCACAGTATGGGACACCTAAATCTTTCAGAACACACTATCTGGCCCTAAGACTAGACTATCAATCTATCTGGAACATTCTGAATTTAAATAGTAAAACATATGAAATAATCTGGAATGTCTGAGTGGTCAGAAAAACAAGGTCAATTCACAATAACTGTCCAGCTCACTCTTGATGCCTTTGAGGGTACAATTCTCTCTGTACCTGGGGACGGGCTCCCTCACAGAAGGGGTCTGAAGCCCTCCGGTGCTATTAACTGAGACGGATAGCCAGTGATTCTCCCACGCCCACCGCTGCCCTCACTAGGGTGGTGTTGCTCTCAATCCCCATTAATGACTTAGTGATTAAGGGGACAGATGGCCTGTGAATGCAAAGCCAGCGGACGGCCCCAGGCGCCCAGCTGAGCATTCTTTCATCAGTAAGCACTGCACGTGTCTGTGACTCCAACCCCGTGCACGAGCCACCTGGGACCCCCTTCCACACTAGTGTGCTGTTTTCAGCATCTTGCTCACCTTGCTCTCTTTGGACAATTTCTGACTTATCTTTTCTACTTGGGCACTGGCAAACCCCTCTCTTTTTAGCTGCTTTCCAAGTGTCAGACCGTGTCTCCGAGAGCCCCTTGTTATGAATCAGCGCGTGGAAACACAAAACCGAGTGATGGCCAGGCTACCGTGGAGCGGAGTGTGTGAGGGGTTCATGACACAGGTCCCCTTTGAGGGTTATGCCTTAGCTTCTGGGCTGGGAAAATCACACAGTGACTGAAAGGAGAAGATGACCTCTCTCCCCCATTTCATTGAATATAAAAAGTTATTATCTTAAAAGCTGACACCAGAGTTTTTCTGGAGGAAATGGAATGGCCTTCAAAAAGTGTGTGGTCCCCAAAAGCCTGTTGTTTGGAGGAGCCCAAACAACAAGATAAGAAAGCTTGCTGAATGCTCTGCATGGGAGAAGAGAGAATTTTCTCCGAAGAGAGGATGGGAGAGAAGGTTGGAGAACAAGGAAGAACTGAAGGAGAGAGCGGAGGCAGGTAGACAGGAGACTGGGATTAGGTTTGGGGAGGAGTCAATCAAATTTTAAGAGTAAAAATCCTCTCCTATGTTTTGCATTTATTGATTTATGGTTATTATGTAAACCAGTGGTTCTTTATGTGTGGTTCCGGACCAGCAGCATCAGCATCTCCTGGGAACTGGTCAGGAATGCAGGTTCTCAGGCCTACCCCAGACCTAGTGAACCTCAGGACGCTGCTCCAAGTCTGCTCTCAAGCCCTGCAGGAGACTGTGCTGCGCTCCACGTCTCAGAACCAGGGCACATCGTTCCTCCTCCCCTTCCCCACCAGACGGCAGTCAGCTTCTGACATTCACAGACGTCCTGAGGACGTCTTGTTGGTTTTGAGGCCACACTGGGGTCAGCACTGGAGAAATGGGATTCTAGGGGCAGAGATGTCCATAAGGACAGAAGTCCCTGAGGACTTGGCAGAAATGTTGGGACTTTCCCAGGCCAAGGACTTGGGGGATTGTGGTAGTTCCCATGTGTGCTGGGGAGCAAGGAGGACCCGCCGGCCATGTTTCTGTACGAAGCCCACTTCCCATTCTCAACTCTCCTGTCGTCTCTCCCAAGCCTCCAATCCCTCTCCTTGCTGTTTGTTCTCCACGGATGACTTTGTTTTACACTTCACTGAGGAAAAGAAAATCACAACATGCCAACACCCTAACCTTTGTCCTCCTTGGTCCCGCGGGGTCCAGGAGCCCGTGCTTTCGCCCTGTCCTGCTCCCTTCTGCCACACAGGAGGACGGAGTGTTCTCGTCAGGCTCTTGGATATCTGTTCCCTGGATCCCATCTGCTGAAGGACTTCACTCTGGAAGTCAGTGCTTCTCAGCCATGGCTCCAAGAACTGCAGAGCTTTTCAAGAACCCTAAAGCCCACACCGCACTCCAGGCAAATTAGCTCAGGACGTCTGGATGGGGAGACTGAGGCACCAGCGGTCCGCAGAGCTCCCAGGTCATCCCAATGTGCAGCCAAGGATCTGAACCACTCCCTTCTCTCTGGGCAGCAAGCCTTTCCCCTGGTTTGTCTCCACCACCATAAAAGTATGCCTACTCTCTCCTGCCTTTAAACATTCTCCTCTGATGTTCTCATCAGCAGTGCAGTTTCACAGAAAGCCCTCCTGATGGCGCCAGCCACGCCGGCTTCCCACTTCCTCGCCTCCCACCACACGGCAGCCACGCTCACCTCTCTGGCTTCTTTCTCTAGTAAATGGCCTTTTTAAGTCCCCTGATTACTTCTGTATTTCCAGAATGTATGAGCACTGTATCATTCAGCTCACCAGCAGCATTCCAAAGAGCTCATTGCTACCTTCTTGAATCAACCAGTCATCTGGCTCTGTGGCAGCATGATCTTCTGAGTTCCTTCACCCCCCTGGCTACTCCTTCTCAGTCCAGACCCCTCCCCTCTGTCTAGACTCTAATTGTTGACAGTACTAAGTCCATTTTTTTCTTTCTTTAAACACCCTCACCAGCCCTGGTGGCCCATGTTTCCATCTCTAGCTCAGCCTCCGCCTCTGGTCTCTGGATTCACTTATGCAGGAGGCTTCCTGACATTTTCACTTGACTGTCTCACAGATGTCACCCAATTAGCATTCCTATATATAACTCTGAGGTTCACTCCTAGATCTCCCTCCTCTCCCCCCGTCTTCCCAGCTCCGGAATGGCAACCTAGCTGGTTAAAACAGGTAGTACATAGAGTAACTCTTGACTCCACCTTCTTCTTCACCTTCCACATTTAATCCCTGCACTTTCTGTTCTAAGTCCAAAGCAGATCTCCAATCCATCCTCTCTCAACTCCACCGCCACCGTGGTCTACGTCAACATTATCCCTGTCCTGGGCCACAGCTCTCAAACTGATCTCTTTGCTTTTATTCACACTTTCCTCCCCTGGGTGATGCCCAGGGGCGGTGCCTCTGCTCCTCTTCTGAAATGCAGCATCCGGGGCCACCTAGGGTGCTCTTTCTGAACAGCGGTAACCAGAAGCTGCTCACCATGGATACCACTGAAGGCAAGGTCGTTAAAGGTCATTCGACTCTCTGCCTCTTGAATGATCCTTCTGTGAAGTTAGTAAGCCAGGCAACAAGACCAACCCTTCCCACCTCTGGAAGAGCGGCCACATAAGCTGAAATGCGTGTAGACATGTGCCCCATTTTACAAAAACGATATAATCTAGAAAACTGCAAACAAACTCAAGTTTGGGTAAGTCATATCATTCTTTAAATACCTTAGGGTGCTGGATTGTTATATGGTGTTCTTTTTGTAATGCAAGGGAAGTCAATAAAAATTCCTTATTTATTTATTTTTTAAGTATGGATTATTAAAATTCAGTTTTCTTACAGTAGGCCACCTCCTACATGCACCCCCATCTCAGACTCTTTGATGATTCCTCTGTATCAAAATCATAAATGCTGGTGTTATTGAGGACTTGCTACTACATCTTCTTTCTTTCTTTATCTACATTTTCTCCCCTCAGTGCAGGTAACTCTCAAACATTCCCTAATCTTCATCACCCAATCCACATATCAGGATATCTTTTTGTCATTTCTGCTTGGTATCAAGATTACTAGAGACAAGAGTGCCCCTCTGAACTGCACATGGCTCAGTTAACATGTCACCACCAACCTTGAACATCTGTCATACAGATAAGATTCCTGGGTACGAGATAATAGGGTGGTGGGCAGGGAGTATCGGATTAGCTTAGTGCCATCTGCCGACATTATTGGAACAGATTATTCAAAGAAAAAGTCAAGTAGGATCCAGGTCCATGTTACATATAAGCAGAAAACATTGCTCTTCACTTATTATCTATGTTCAGATCAACCCTGATTCAAGTGTACCTCTTACAAACAAGGGTCACTCAGAATTAGCAATACCACTGACTCAATTTGGAAGATTTTAGAGAACAATGCGAGTGGGGTAGGTGTGAGAAGTCTCCCGCCCTATGCCAGCTTTTACATGTTTTATTCTTATTCTTCGAGATCTAAAAGTGGTCCCTCTCCCATCAATGCTGCTACCACTGGAACTGAACTCGGCTCTCGGCCAGCATGGAAACAGGGGCAGAGAGAGAGGGTAGATGTGAGGATGGGGAGAAAATATTGTGTATGACTGAGTTTTTAAATTGGGTTCATAGAGAAGTTCTTGGACTTGACTTGAGTTGATTTAAATATAACTAAGTTAAGCTGCTGCCGCAGACAGGAAGGAGACTCAAAATAGCAGTAGAGATGGAGTTGTCTTACATTGAAATAAAGTTACATCTTTGCACATCTGGACTAATGGCTCATGAAATTCACATCCACTATGCATATAAACAAATTCCTGGGACCTTTCAGACACTAAGACTTTCGGTTATTGAATTAGAGAAAGAGAAATTAGTTCCACTATGGGCAGGATCAACTTTACTCTATTTTTTCTGAAGGCAGACTATGGATCTTAATAGCTTTGAAAGTCAAGTTTAATAAGCCTATTTTGTTCACAGAGCAATGGCAGACACAGAGGTGATGTCATCAACGTATATTAACTAATTATTCAGGCAATCTTTAATTATTTTCTGGAATAAATGTATAGCAGCATTCATGTTATATAGACACGTTTTGTTCTCATATACATTAAGGAAAAAATTCTCATCCTTTTCTATCTTTTAATCATGGGGGGAAAGTGTGTATGTAGGAAAAGAATATGTCTTCTACAATAATTCTGCTATACCTTCAAAAAAGAGAAACATTATAAATATGTGAACTATTTTTTTAATGAGGAATATAAACACCTGCTCTTTACCTTCACACCAAGGATTGAAGAGAATGTAGGTGTCTGTTTCTGGGTCGCGGCTGGTGCGGAGTATTCCATAGGGGGTCCAAATGGCAACGTACATGCGGAATTTCCCCACAATGCACTCTGGGGAAGACTGGATGGACAGCCGGACAGACCTGTCCTGTCTCATGATGACTTTGGCCCCCCACTTGCCACTTCTCAGCTCCGACAGGATAGGAACCGGGATGTAGGTTCCCTTGTTCTCTTGAGGGTAGCGCCCTATGAGAAGAAGAACAAGTACATTGTGAATGGATTTCACAAACCAATTTTGTTCTCACTCTGTCATCAACAGATGAAGGTGGGAAATAATTTACTGTATTGCATTTGAACTCATAAGATTGGGTTGAATTTCATTTCTGCTACCAATGACCTACATAATGGTAGTCTGTTTTCTTAATTTCTTCGAGGCTCAGCTGTGTCATCTCTAGCTAAAAAGAAATGACAATATTTATAGGAACTTTTATTGGTTGATTAGCCAGTTAATTCAAATAAGATATAGAAATACTAATCTGGAATGCAAAAACAAAAACATAGTTTATAGGGTACTGTGAAGTTATTTTCTGAAATTCTGCCCTCTAATCAGTTAGAATTGCTTTTTAAAGGACATAAGGCAAATGTTTTATTTTTATTTTCATTCTGTATAAAATTTTATTATTTGTTATATTACCTCTAATAGGATTATATTTATAGGTTGTCGTATGTGACCATTTTCACACTCGACCAAAACATGAGTTTATTGCCAGTCTCATGAATGATTTAGGCATGTGTTATTGGCAAGAATTCAGGCTTCAGAGGCAAATTATCTAGCTTTGAATCTTGACCTTGCTATTTCCCTAGCCTTGCAACCTCTGGCAAATTACTTGACCTTTACAAATCCCTCTTTCCTTCTCTTTTTCTTCATCAGCAAATAAGGATAATAATACTATCTAAGGATGAAATAAAATAATACAAGTAAGATACTTAGTACACAATTTCTCGAGCATAACAAATATTTAGCTGCTATTTCAATAGAAGATCAAACGTTGTTACATTTTACCACGTTTCCAGGCTCATCATATTTTATTACTACCATTTAGGACCAAATTCTTATTTCATATGTTAATCTCATAACTATATTTACCAATGGGCTCCTGAAAAATCAAAGTCTTCAATGTATAAAGAGATTCAATCTCCCAGCATCCTTTAACTTTTTAACTCACAGTTTAATTTACAGTTTAGTTTATAGGGTAATCAAATGCATCAATAATTTAAACCGAAGCAAACCTTTTAGTTATACATATTTCCAAAATATAGCCAACATTAAATTCTTCTTCACTTGAAGAAAAATACATACAAGTCTACATTATTTTGATTGTAAACTTCAAGAGCAAAACTTACTCACTTTAACTGTTTTATACAAAAAACCTAGGGGATACTACCTTAAAACAAAACAAAAATGGTGCTTTGTTCAGGCATCTGCAGTAGCTGAGGACTGGGAAGGATTCTTTGGGAGGCAGACGGCTGGAAACAGCGTTCTGAGGGGGTGGCTGCGTGAGTTACTGCAGTGAGATGCTTAATCTTAATGAAAACAATTTACACACTGCAAGACAGGGAGAAGGATGGGCACCCAGTGCTTTGCTGTGTGAGGGGTATCAGTTCATCACCACTCAGAATGAATCTTATCATAAATCTGGTAAATCTTTAAAAATGGTTTTCTGGCCCTGGCCAGTTTGGCTCCGTGGTTGGAGAGTCCCGGGTTCGGTTCACACTAAGGGCATGTACCTCGGTTGCAGTTTGTCCCTGGCCATGGTTGGGGTCGTGTGGGTGGCAACCAGTTGATGTGTCTCTCTCACATTGATGTTTTTCTCTCTCTTTCTCCCCTTTCTCTCCCACTCTATCTGAAGATAAATGAAAAAAAAAAAAAAAAAATGTCCTCCGGTGAGGATAAAAAAAAATAATAATTTTCTGCCAAGGTATGATAGCATCTAGTTGGGTGTTCTTGGGACTACGGGGCTCAGCATCCGAGAAGCCTGCATGAAATTCCACTTGAAAAAGCTGTTTGCTCCATACGCGCCTCCATCCCCGTATTCCCTGCATGTGCTCCTCTGTGCACTTCCCCGGGGCTGCGGTCACCCTCGCCTCTGGAGGCATCGATGCCCCCTGGAGCCCCATCACCACCAAAGGGCAGGCAGCCAAGGCAATCTTGCCAGCTACATGGGCCCATGATTCATTTACTACAGTAGCTCCTGGCAGCTTGTCACTAAGCACTGGCTTGGATTTAAAATACACATTATTAAATATGACATAGTTTGGTAAAAATAAACTTTCAGAGATAAAATCTATGCGATAATGACAGAATTAGATTTTTAAAAGGATTAAATGATTTAAAGATGAATTATGTAAGGACACTCCTTTGGGAACAGCAAAGAACTGGGAGTACGTATCTGAATGTGCTGTGTGTTCTGTGCTATGTGCTCTGTGCTGTGTGCTCTGTGGTATGTGCTCTGTGCTGTGTGCTCTGTGCTGTGCGCTCTGTGCTGTGTGCTCTGTGGTATGTGCTCTGTGCTGTGTGCTCTGTGGTATGTGCTTTGTGCTGTGTGCTCTGTGGTATGTGCTCTGTGCTGTGTGCTCTGTGGTATGTGCTCTGTGCTGTGTGCTCTGTGGTATGTGCTTTGTGCTGTGTGCTCTGTGGTATGTGCTCTGTGCTGTGTGCTCTGTGCTGTGCGCTCTGTGCTGTGTGCTCTGTGCTGTGTGCTCTGTGCTGTGTGCTCTGTGGTATGTGCTCTGTGCTGTGTGCTCTGTGGTATGTGCTTTGTGCTGTGTGCTCTGTGGTATGTGCTCTGTGCTGTGTGCTCTGTGCTGTGTGCTCTGTGCTGTGCGCTCTGTGGTATGTGCTCTGTGCTGTGTGCTCTGTGCTGTGCGCTCTGTGGTATGTGCTCTGTGCTGTGTGCTCTGTGGTATGTGCTCTGTGCTGTGTGCTCTGTGCTGTGTGCTCTGTGGTATGTGCTGAGACTCGGCATCTCCTTTGTACTAACAGCCACGTTTGTGGGAGCACTGAAGTAACTAAGACAATTACTAGTCCCCATTATTACACTTCAGATGATGATTTCAAAGACTCATATTAAATCTGACCTATCAAATTCATGTTCCTGTTTGAACATTTTTCATCTACACAACAATATTGCCTACTATGTGCACGGAGTTATTCTAAGAGCTAGGGTCACAACAGTGAAGGAGACGGACTCCTGTGATCACAGGGCTCAGTGTATAGAAACAGCCAATGCCTGTGCTGTTTGTTACATGCCTGTTACTGCTTTATTACTTGTAACAAACTGTGTGTGTGTATGTGTAAGGAAATCATTACCATCATTCTAATTGGATAAATTAGGAAACTAAGACACAGGCTCATCAGGAAATGTGTTCAAGGTGGTGAAACTAGTAAGCAGTGGGGCCGAGACTGAAGCCAGTCGGTCCGGCTTGCGACCTGCGGGTCTAGCCGCTCAGGCCACGGCAGCTGCATGTGCAGAAAACGCTTCGCAGTTGGAGAGGCCTCTGTTCAAGTTGTAACTCCGTAATGAACTATCGGTGCGTCTTTGGGCAGGTTTTTTAATGTCAGAGCTTTTGTTTCCTTGTCTCTTTGCAGTTTAGTTCTGGAAACGGAAAGAAAATAAATGTATAATATAACGGAAGCCTTATGCCTGCCGCACAGTATGGGCTGACTCGGATTAGTTATTGGTTGTGTTTGAAACAGCTACTGGAGAGTAAAGATAGAAGGAAGAAGAGGCAACCTTACCCCCTCTGGTTCTAAATCTGAAGAAGGGGGGTCTCTGGGAAAACCTGTCACTTTTGTTGAGGGAACTGTGATGGCCCCGGGGAAACAGCCTCTGACACCTGCTGCGGGGGTGCGGGCAGAACACTCGTCCTCGGGCTGGACCCTCACTGTTGCCCAGAGCGGGGGAGCCGGGGGAGCCGGGGGAGCCGGGGTGCAGCCTGTGATGAGGAGGGCAGCTGGGAAATGGCAGTTACGGTTATCCCCACTTTCTCGGGTTTCTGCTTTCTCTGCTCCAGGAGGCCAGCTGAGCTCACTGACTCCAACGAACCTGTAGAACCCGAGCTGCTTTCAGAGACCCCTTCATTCTAGATTCCAAACTCTTGAGCTGACTAATATTTCTGTCAGGAGAACTTATATAGGCCACACTCACACACACACACACACACACACGAGGTGGTGTTCATTACTAACCAAAAAGCCTTAATAGTTCCAGAATTATCATGGAAGAATCACCTGAAACCTGTACCTCACCCATCACTTCTGATTTCCTTTATCATTTATTGTCACTGTAGTCTCCATTCATGCCCCAGAGCAGGAGCTGGCTAACTAGAGACCAGGGACCAAATGTAACTTGCCACATATTTGTGTAAAGGAAGTTTTATTGGAACACAGTCCATTCATTTGTGTATCATCATGCTGCAGCAGGCGAGCTGAGTAGCCGTGACAGACAGCCGACGGTCTGCAATGCCTGAAATATTTAGTATGTGGCCCTTACAATAAACTTTTCCAACTTTGCCTTAGAGAATTTTACATTTTATTTATCTAAGGGGTATTTATTATACCCTTGAGTCTAAAGACTCAGGCCTAAGAAGAAAATACCATCACCTAGTTTTTCCTTGGAAAGATAAATGTGTTATTAAACCAGCAACAAACATCTGTGCTTCTATTGGGTCTACATTTAGTTTCCTTGAAAGCCTATGAGTTCAATGCCCCCCAGTCTCAGAGGGTGTTGAAGACATAGCAAGTGGGCTGCAACTCTGGATGGATTCCACCGCACGCAGCTAAAGCGCTCAGTTGTACGACTGTGAACGTTATCACGGCCTTCCACGGAATAAAGGTCTGTCTCCTTACAACAGCGCCGGGAGGGGTTCTTACAGACGGGAAACTGAGGCGGCTGCAGGCTGTCACGTGCAGGACGTCCTGGAACTAGGCAGAGGGAGACAGGGCGGGGCCAGGCCTCCGCACTGGGAAGGCCGGTCTCCTTCCTCGGCGTCATGCTGCCCACGGAGGGCGGGGCGCTGGGGGACCTCCCAGAGGGAAGCCGGGAGGAGCCAGCGGGCACAGAGGGTCTCGGCTCCGAGGGAGCTGAGTTGGGAAGGTGTCCAGGGTGATGTCAGTGACCCAGGGGAGAAGGGGGAGCAGCGCTGATGACCAGCCAGGCCAGGGGGCGCCAGACCGGCCATGGGAGTGAATCGGGAACAGGCGGTGATTACATTCATCTCAAAGGGGGGAACGAGGCCGCGTTTGCAGGCCTTTCCGTGTCACTGTATGGGAAAGCTGATTATTAATGTGAGACCCGACTCGTCAATAGTGCCTCAGGGTATTGTCGCCTGCTCCCTTACACCATGTTTAATTCTGAGTGTAATGATCTCAGTGACAGCACTGGGGAGGAATTGTCCGTGATTGGACTGTGAGCGCGGAAACGGTGACAGAGTAGTATTTCATTTCACTAAACAGCCCTTCTCCCCCCCAGGAGGTGGCATGTTGGAGAAACCACAACCAGGCTGCGCTCCGGAGCCCCATCCATCAACACCCGGGCCTGCCTGTCAGCGGTGCGGGCCAGCTGGACGCGCACTGCCGCACCCAGGTGAGCACCATGCACACGTTTGCTGAGGGTGACAATGTCCAGATAGATGTTTTGTTTTGGTTTCCCTCCAAATTATGTCAATTTCGTGTTTTAAAAAAATCTGAACATGGAAAATAGAAGCAGAAAATATAACATCCCAGAAAAGATCCTCATTTTGTTTTTAATAATGTAGTCTTTGAAATTGGACTACTAAACATAAAAAAATATAATTACCAACTGCATTCTTTCACACTTATCTAAAGTTGGTGCCATCTTCCCAAGTGACCTAGAAATTAACACACTTTTCGTCCAAATGTTTCTTTTAACCTGTACATAATTTTTGAGGCCACAGAAATACTACTTGTAAGGCAGAATTTGTTTGGATCATAGGCTATATTGGGACACCCTCGTGCCTTCTTTAACCTCACACTCTCCTTATACATGCATGTGTGAATACAGAGAAACGCTGCCCCCTTTACCCCTTCACTCCCCAGCCTAGAAACAGGTGGAGGGTGGTGAAAATATTTAATTCCTTTAAGATTGTATTCTATTCCAGCCTTGGCTCGGTGGGCATAAGCTTTTTGCGTGGCTTCTCCATATTAAAGTCACTTAGAAGTCGGCAGGAGAAATCCACCCCCAGCTCGGACTCAGCTACACGTGACCTCAGGGAGAATTGACTCTCGGCCATTCATTTCACTGAGAACCCACTGCAGGCGAAAAGCCCGACATGGGGAGCATCCCACAGAGGAATGTGTTTCATTTTACAAGTTAACTTTTTATTCAGTTGGTTGATGGCTTTGGAATATTATTACATTAAAAACACAATATACTATGTGGTGTTTAGGTTCCCAGGGAGTCCAGGAAGACCACTAATTAGCCTACAGGACGGTCAGTATGGTTGAATGTTGTTGCTGATAGAATGCTTCTGACTTCCCCTTGCTGGTGTCTAACATCTGGAAGGATGGACTCAACATGGAGAAGTAGGTCCCACAGCTGGAGGACACACGCCTGTCAGTCACTTCCCCTGATGTTCTCACATGAAGAAGCTTGAATGTCAGGACACCCCATTTTCTCTCACCTCATGGCCATCCCAACTGTAAATCAGGTGGCCACGATGATCTGTGGTCCCCTACGCTATGCTTAGTAATAGTAATGCTTCTGTTCGTGCAAACCTTGAGTAATCACCAGAACGCCCCAAACCTTTTTCCTTTATTCACTTAGACACCTATTTTTCTTATTGAACTGAACTAAAGATATTATCTTATTTGTCTTTACAGCCCTACAGGATGTCACAGTGCCTTACACCGAGTGGGTGCCCAATAAATGTCAGTGGGACCAAACTGAGCTTTTCGAAGATGTCCGGCCCCATTAAAGACATCTCAGAGACTTGAGAAGCCCCGGGAAGAGATGCCCACAGCAAGCCAGCCGTCACTTCCAAGCGCCCTTAACACAGAATGAAATTTTCTAGTTCTAAACTGTTTCTTTCAGAGGGTGTTTTCCATGCAGAGATAAATACTTATAAGCTGAACTCTGACTCCACATAACTGCAGACTTTCTTTAATAGTGAATGTTTATAAGAGGATTATCTCTAAAGAACTCATGAATATGTCATGTCTCTAGCTGGTAAGGTAAATTTCATGATGTTAGTTCATTTTTCCATTTGATTCATTTGAAAAACAAACCTTTCGTGTTCAAAAATATCAATCTATTTCCAAACAAGCCCTGGAAGAATTTCTGCGACAGCGTGATGCATGCGGCCGCGTGGCGCAGCGTGAATGCAGAACCAGGCGAAGGGAAGCACCCTCATTTCACAATCTCAGGATGGAATGAGGTGCACAGAGACCAGCATGGACTGGGGTGCACAGAGACCAGGATGGAACGGGGTGCACAGAGACCAGGATGGAACGGGGTGCACAGAGATCAGCATGGAACGGGGTGCACAGAGACCAGCATGGAATGGGGTGCACAGAGACCAGGATGGAATGGGGTGCACAGAGACCAGCATGAAATGGGGTGGACAGAGACCAGCATGGAACGGGGTGCACAGAGACCAGGATGGAACGGGGTGCACAGAGACCAGCATGGACTGGGGTGCACAGAGACCAGGATGGAACGGGGTGCACAGAGACCAGCATGGAACAGGGTGCACAGAGACCAGCATGGAATACGTCCCTGAATAACTTTTAGAGACATCAGGTTACCAACTACAAAAACAAACAACACCTGAAAAGAAGCAGTCACAAAGGCACAGAAATCTCAGATGATAGCAACAAAGAGGAGAGAAACAAAAATGTTTAAAAGCGAGTCGTTTAGTAAGGACTTCCAGGAACCTGCCCTTCTACCTCACATCTTATTTTATAGATGAAGGTGCAGAGATACAGACACAGGGGCCTATGTAAATCTATATGTAAATGAGGTCCCTAGGGGAAGAAGGCTGCCTGGCACTGGTCTGTGGCTCCAGCAAACAGGACAAGGAAGAGGAAACTTCTTGAGGGCAGGGCCTGTTCTGTTTCACTTCGTATCTCCGGTGACTTGCATGCTGCCTGGAACATAGTAGGTGCTTAATAAATAGTTGGTAAATTGAAGGCAGATGCTCTTTAAGGTGTCTTAGCTACCTTAATTTTATTTCACTTTTCTTTCAATCCTTCCGAATTCTCTTAAAATCTTTCTGGGGTAAGGTAGAATTTAGAGGACTGTCTATGAAACCAGCACTGAATTAGACTGAGTGATTCAGCCTGAGGCTGACCGCCGGCCCGGGGAAGCACAGTCCCGCCATGGCCGACCCAGCCCAGAGCTGGATGTGAAGAGCCGAGGCCCTCGCCCCAGTGCTGCCAACAGCATCGGGAGGAAGGAGACAGGAAATAGAAACTCCAGCGGCACTGAGGTGAGTGTCCTCCTCTGTGAAATAAAGACTGTGGAGCTCCTTTGACAAATGTCATTCACATCTAAAAGGTTCCCACAGTGTGCGAGGCTACAGCTGGGATTGCTGGCCCGAGGACCAAGGTGTGGTGGGGCGTCTGGAACATGAGTCATCACAATAGTTGGGTGTGGTCGAAACCCAGAAACCGTGCCTACAAGTCGGAGAGGACCCCTCAGAGAACGTGGCTTTGAAATATAATCTTAAAGGAGGACAAGGTGGGGAGGAGCCTTCCCAGCAGAGGGAATAATGACAGCTCAGAGCCCAGGGGAGTGACAAGACCCCCAGACGGCCGTGATAGGAGAAGCAGCTGACGTGGGCAGGGCAAGAACCAAAGGGACCTCTGATGCTGTGCAAAGGCATTTAGGCTGTCTCCCAGGAGGGGCGGGATGGGGTGGAAGCCACTGAGATGCTTCGCGTGGCCTGAGGAGGCTTGCACGTACTTGAGAAAGATCACTCTGGATGTAGGATGGATGCAGTCTGAAAGGGGCAAGAGCGGAGCCAGGGAAACCAGTCAGAGGCTGCTGATGTTTTCATGTGAAACACGACCATGTCTCCAGAGGGAACGTGATGGCTCTGGAGCGTGGTAAGTGGAGGCGTGCAGGGTGGAAGCGGGAAGCTGGGTCAGAAATGAGATGCTGGCTCTGAGTAAGAGGGGCTGAGCCAAAGATAGCCCCAGGTTTTGTTCACTCTTCATCAAAGAGCTTGTGAGTGCCTACTCGCTGCCAGGCACTGCTTCAGACGTCGGCATACAGCCATGAGAAAATGTCATCTCCTCTAACCCTAGGAGTCGTGACTAAGCTGCGAGCTTGGAGGAGCTTGCTGTTTTGAAGAGTCTGCTCCAAAAAGTAGGGACTGGTGTGGTTAACCGCTTTGCAGATTTGCTCAATGAAGCCAGTTTTCGGGAAATTCCCTTAACCGCATGTGTGTTACCTCTTTGAGAGAAGAGAGAATATTTGTAATGTAAGAAAAATAACAATCAACGTAAAATCTCTACTATTTAGATGAAGTTGGTTGTAGACCATAACACTACACTGCGGATCTGTTTATAATGCTGATCCAGTTCCTAAGAAAAATGAGAAACAGGCATCAGAGAATTTTAATTTGAGTTCCAGGTTGTCCCCCGGGGACTAGTAACTGCTGTCTGTGCTTATCTCCTGTGCCTATCAACTGCCTGCTTGCTCTCGGACCCAGTGCCCACACCTTCCAGATCCCTCCTCAGGAAACCCCATTCCCAGGCTCCTCTGCCCTCTGGCTCTTCTTTAGGTTTAGCCAGGGAGAGGCTGGAGGCAGATGGGGGCAGATGGAGGCAGCGGCCAAGCTGCGTCCCCTTCTCTGCTTTCTGAGCTCTCGAATCTCCTCTTCGGCTGCCCTGCCGTGGCCACAGCTCTCGGGAATGGCTTCTGGGTTTGGTGAGGCCTCCTCCTTCATGGGCCTCCCATCCCAGGTGCGGCAGCAGCTTTTTTTCTGTCACTAATTCCTGGGTTGCCTCACTGTCACCTGTTGGGCTTCTTAGTTATTCTCTCACCAGTGTAACCAATTCCTTTGAATAAACTTCTATTGATTATAAAAGTAGAGGAGATTTTATTTTGTGCTCTGGACCTGCGATGTGTCAGATACTGTGCTAACGCTCCATATCGGCTTTTATTTTTTTTTAAAATTTATTTATATTTTTTATCCTCACCCGAGGATATTTTTCCATTTTTTGTACAGATAGAGTGGGAGGGAGAGAGAGGAAGGGAGAGAGAGAGAAACATCGACGTGAAGGGACACATCGAGTGGCTGCCACCCGCACGACCAACCAGGGCCGGGGACAAACTGCAACCGAAGTACGTGTCCTTAGCGGGAACCGAACCCGGGTCTCTCCGGACTGCAGGCCGATGCTCTAACCGCTGAGCCAAACTGGCCAGGGCTCCATATCGGCTTTTAGAGTTACATCCATTTTATATCTGTGGACACGGCTCAGAGAACTTACTAACCGGCCATCAAGTTGCAAAACAATGATTCGAACCCAAGTCTGTTTGGTCCAGCAGTCATGATTAGGTAAGCTAATTAAACAGTCTATTGTCCATCTGTAAAATGGCAATTATGACAGGTGAGATTTAAATAATATATTTGAAGGCCATGTCATGAACTGAACAGATAACTGCTATTCTCATTTTTCACATGGTGTCTGTCATCAAAACAGCAAAGAAAGCCCACGGAACCTATTTTATCTTTACTTCTGAGCATGGCCACGTGGGCAGGAAAGAAGTGGCTGCTGGGGTGGTGTGGTTCTGGAGCTGATTCTGCAGGTAGTCACCGAACGCCCAACCCAATTTGAAGGTGCCCAGCCCTGGACCGGTTTACAGCTCAACTACAGAGCAATTGACTTGAGAAACCGAGTGAAGTGCAGCTGATCGGAAATAATATCGAAGGAGCACCGAAGAACCCACAGGGAAACTGGAAAGAGGAGCATAATCATGGAGAGGGAGAGCCCCCTTGAGCAGGTGCAGCAGCTGAGAAGCCAGAGGGACATCGCGGCTGCAAAGCGCACCCTGGGAGTGTGGGGTCTCAACTCCATGCACAGATCCCAACCCAGGGGACAACAGCCAGCACAGCATCGGCAGGAGGAGCCAGGGAGATTCTGTCTGCCTAGGAGGCTTGGACTGCACCTTCCCAGTGAAGGAGTGCTCCTGTTGTTACCAGCCCCAGCCTGAGAAGTAAGCTCCAGGTTCCGAATGCTGGAGAGGCTGCGCAGCCATGTTTGGGTCCAGTGGAGGAGTCTGTGGGCTACACCTGGCAGTGACTTTGAGGGACCCTCTACTTTTCTGAAAGGCAATGGGCAGAGCCCCAGTCACTGACTAAACTGTTTGACTTGGGGAGAGGGGAAAGGTCTCTCCCACCTCAAGCGCATTGTTGGAACCCCTACCCCCACCTGTGGAGCCATCCAGCCTGACTCGTCCTGCCGGGTTGGCGGCACTGAGAAGTGGCACGGGTCTGGGATTTTTGGCCCCCACTTTGGAGTTCAGAGCCTAAGCAGAGCTGGGAATTTTAACCCCTGCTTTGCTGAGACCAGCCACTTGGAGAGACCAGAGTCCTGTGTGGAGCTGATGTTCTACTCCCGCCTGGTTGGTTTGGTGGCACAAGGGTGCTGGTGCAATGCAGAGCTTTTTGGACTGTATGCCCCAGGGAGACTTCCGACTAGGAGACAGATGGGTGAGTGCTGAGCTCTGTGACTGAATTGTGGGGAGGCTGATCTGATCTTCCTGGGAGTTCTGCTTGGTAGCCTCAGGATGGAGAGGCAGAGCCCATACCTCCCTCCTGAAGAAACCACCCCCAACAGGAGACTGTTTGATTCAGCCCTGTGAAGGCCCAGATACCCACACTGGGCACAGTTCAGTGGTGTTGGGAGATCAGCTCAGAGTGGGACATTCAAAGTGTGAGACCTTTAGAGGCTATAGTCTGGGACCAGGAGGAAGTGCTTGGCCCCTTCCTGTAGGCTGGGTTGGCAACATCCTCAACTGGAGACTCTTTTGATCAACCTCCCTGTGCCCAGAACCTGCTCCTGCAGAGAGGACTACAGCCTGTACCCAACCTGAACCTGCAGCAGGCCCCCTTAGGGGGAACTAGAGCTGGAGTCTCTGGGAGGGACTGAGGAGTTTGGCTTTGAAACAGAGATTAATATCCCCTCATTGAGTGCCTGACTACATAATCTCCATGCAGGGGCCCACTAGCCCAAGCAAGACTAGCCTGGGTCCCTCCTACAGACTCTCTTTGAAAGACTCTGGAGAAAGACCAGGCAACCTCAGTGGGGAGATGAAGTAACTGACAGGTGGAGGTAGACCTCTAGGAGCCTCATTCTGACCACAGATCTGCCCCCAGCTCTGAGCTAAAAGAAGCTGACCCACTTACACAGATTGGTCCCTCTCATGCACACACAGGTCTTGTAGACGCAGACACAAACAGTGAACTGACTGCTAACTACACAGGTAGCCCAAGACCAGTTACACACAACATCTGACAGTGACCTACATCTGAAACATATCCAAAAGGAGCCAGAACCAACACAACCAGTGATGGGCCTCAGACCACACCAGAGCTCAACCTAACTAGACACACAAATGACATACCCAGAGGTGGATTCTGGCAGGCTCCAGACCCTGCTGGGAACAACCCTGCCTTGGAGGCAGCCCCTGCACAGCATCCTCTACATGGTGATAAAAGTTTACCTCTATATACATCAAGCCTGAAGGATTAACAATTGTGCCACTCAGCCCATCAAGATACCTTGAGACTGTACCTGCATAATACTTTGCACACCATGGTCAGGGTTGAGCCTCATAATCAGCTAGCCTTAGGGTTGATCCCACCCATGAAAAGGGCAACAGCAGTCAAGACCCAATTACAATAGGAGGACCCAACAACCCACACAAGAGACATTTAAAGCACCCAGCTCAGGAGATCAAGGAGACTGCACCACTTGGTTCCACAGGAAACCTAATACAGAAGGCTACCCCACCAAGACTGGGAGTCATAGAAGTTCTACCTTATACATTGAAACAAACACAAAGAGACAGCCAAAATGGGGAGACAAAAAAAAACAGGCCCCAAATAAAAGAACTGGAGTATGCTCCAGAAAAAGCTAAATGAAATGAAGGCAAGCAATTTATCAGATAGAGAGTTCAAAACAATAGTTATAACTATGCTCAAGAAACTTGGTGAGAACAACAACAGCATGAAAAAGAACATAGAAACCATTAAAAATAATCAGCCATAAATGAAGAATGCCATATCTGAAATACAGAAGACACTGTAAGGAATAGCCTGGAGGCTGTATGAAGCAGAGGATTGAATCAGTAAATTAGAAGACAACATAGAATAAAAAACTCAGTCAGAGCAGCAAAAAGAAAAAAATTATTAAAAAACAGAAGGATAATTTAAGGGAACTTTGGAACAATATGAAACATAACAACATCTGCATAATGGAGGTACCAGAAGGAGAAGAAAGTAAACAAGGAATAGAGAACTTGTTTGAAGAAATAATGGCAGAAAACTTCTCTAGTCTGTTGAAGGAAAATGTCAGGAAGCACAGAGCATCCCAATCAAGACCAAAGAGATCCACTCTAGGACACATCATAATTAAAATGGCCAACATTAAAGACAGAGAATCTTAAAGTCAGCAAGAGAGAAACAGTTCATTACCTACAAGGTGGTTTCCACAAGGCTATTAGCTGATTTCTCAACAGAAATATTTCAGGCCAGAAGGGATTGGCATAAAGTATTCAGAGTAATGAAAAGTAAGAATCTGCAACCAAGACTGCTCTATCCAGCAAGGCTATCAATTAAAATCAAATGCAAAGTAAAGAGCTTTACACACAAAAGAAGGTTAAAGGAGTTCATTACCACCAAACCAGCATTGCAAGAAATGCTAAAGGTACTGCTTTACAAAGAAGAAGAAATATATATAGAGAGGAACATATGAATAAAAGGAAAAAAATGGCAATAAATAAAGACCTATCAATAATAACCTTATGTGTAACTGGATTAAGTGCTCCAATCAAAAGACATAGGGTAGCCAAGTAGGTAAGAAAACATGACCCATATATATATATTCTGTCTATAAGAGATCCACCTCAGAAAAAAAGACTCACATAGGATGAAAGTGAGGGGATGAAAAAATTGTTTCCATGCAAATGGAAAAGAAAGAAAAGTTGGTGGTAGCCATACTTATATCAGACAAACTAGACCTCAAAATCAAGTCCATAACAAGAGACAAAGAAGGTCACTACATAATAATAAAATAACTGGTCCAACAAAAGGATATAACCCTTATAAGCATATATGCACCCAATATAGGAGCACCTAAATACATAAAAATCTCTTGGTGGACTTTAAGGGGAAGATCAACAGCAATATAGTTATAGTAGGGGGACTCTAACACCACACATCAATGGATATTTTTTCCAGAGAAGAAAATGAACAAGGAAACAGCAACCTTAAATGGTACACTAGGCCCTGGCCAGTTTGGCTCAGCGGTTAGAGCGTCGGCCTGTGGTCCAGAGAGACCCGGGTTCGGTTCCCGCTAAGGGCATGTACCTCGGTTGCAGTTTGTCCCCGGCCCTGGTTGGTCGTGCGGGTGGCAGCCACTCGATGTGTCCCTTCACATCGATGTTTCTCTCTCTCTCTCGTCCTCTCTCTCCTTCCCGCTCTAGCTGAACAAAAAATGGAAAAATGTCCTCGGGTGAGGATAAAAAAAAAAAAAAAAAAAAAATGGTACACTAGGTCAGATGGATTTAGTTGATATTTACAAAACATTTCATGCCAAAGCAGCAGACTAGGTTCTTCTCAAGTGGACATGGCACATTCTCAAAGATAGACTACCTGTTAGGACACAAACTAAGTCTTACCAAATTTAAAAAGATGGAAATGATATCAAGCACCTTCTCAGATCACAATGGCATGAATCTAGAAGTCAACCACAATAAAAAAGCTAAAAAATATTCAAACATATAAAGGCTAAATGTCATGTTATTAAATAATGAATAGGTAACCAATGAGATCAAGAAAGAAATAAAAAATTACATGGAAACAAACAAAAATGAACAGACAACAACCCAAGATCTATGGAACACAGTGAAAGCAGTCCTGAGAGGGAAGTTCATAGCATTACAATCCTATCTCAATAAACAATAAAAGGGAGATCCAAAATGGCAGCAGAGTGAACGGAAACTACACAGACCATCTCCCAGAACCAAACTGGAAATACAACTATAACACGAACAAATCGACAGGAAAAAGCAACAGAAAAGCAGCTTGCGAGGACCATATAACCAGGGACACTGATTTGATCCTGGTAGGATTGCGAAGGTGCGAGATGGAGGCTGAGAGCCCACAGTCCGCAGCTAGGCAGCTGCCTTAGCTGTGAGCAGTGCCCTCGGGTTAAAGTCCCAAGTGGCTCCACAGCGCAGAGCTGGGACAGAGGCTAAAAAGCCACAGCCACTCACCTAGGGCTCCCGCAGAGGGAGGGCAGACTGGACTGGAACTGTGTGGGGACACTCGGGTTTTGGAGGGCACTCAGAGCCTTAGCTGAGTTGCTGCCACGCAGGATGGTGGCCATATTGCTCCTTCCCAGGCTCTGGGGAGAGGCAGCAGCCCCTCCCTCGGAGATCCAACCCCACCCTGTGGGCCATTAAAATGCTAATTGAGGCTCATTAACAACCAGCATCTGCCCCACCCTTGGGAAATCCCCTTATGCTGAGCACCTGTGGGAGATCTTCAATCAACTTACAAGACAAAACTCTTCAAGTAACCTCGACTGCTAGCCTCCAGGCAAAAAGCTAGAGGATAATAGTACCTTTCCTAGGTTAGCAACATTAACCAGGAAAGTAAGACTTGTCAGTGGTGTTTAACATGAATCCTCCCTCGCTCATCTAAACCCAGGAGAGGGAGCCACAAACAGCAGAACACCAACACCCACAGGGAAAACTTGAGAAGCTCCAGAACCCACTGTGATAGCCAAAATGGTGAAACACAGAAACAGAAGCCACATGAAAGAACAAGAGACCTCCACCAAAGATGAGATCTATGTGGAACAGTTAGGCAAGTTAACAGAGCTAGAATTCAGAGCCATGATCTTGAAGAAGCTCAACAGCATGAGTAAGGACATAGAGATGCTGAAAATAAACCAACTGGAAATTAAAAACCACCAAGAAGAGATAAAAATGACATATCAGAAATGAAAAACACATTGGAAGGTCTAAAAAGCAGAGCTGAGGAAGCTGAGGACCAGATCAGTGAATTAGAAGACAGGGTAGAAAAAAATCAACTAATCAGAAAACCAAAAGGAAAAATGATTAAAAAACAAAAAGACAGCTTAAGAGAACTGTGGGACAACTGGAAATGTAATAATATTCGCATCATAGAAGTCCCTGAAGAAGTAGAACATGAGCAAGGGTTGGAGAATATATATATTCAAAGAAATAGTGAGAGAAAACTTCCCTAATTTGGTGAAGGAAGAAGGCATTCAAGTTCAAGAAGCACAGAGAGCCCCAAGTAAGAAGAACCCAAACAAGCCCACACCAAGACACATAGTAATTAAAATGCCAAAAATTACAGACAAAGAGAGAATCCTAAAAGCAGCAAGAGATAAGCAACAGGTTACCTACACAGGAAACCCCATAAGGCTCTCAGCTGACTTCTCACAAGAAACACTACAGGCCAGAAGGGAATGGAATGAGATAATCAAGGTCATGAAAAACAAGGATCTGAATCCAAGACTACTCTACCCAGCAAGGCTAACATTCAAAATAGAAGGTCAAATAAAGAGCTTCCCAGACAAAAAAAAAAGGCTAAGGGAATACATTAGCACTAAATCAGCATTGCAAGAAATGTTAAAAGGACTACTGTAATCAGTAGAAGAAATAGGAAGAAAAATAAAACCACACTAAACAAAAATGGCAATAAACAAGTACACATCAATAATCACCTTAAATGTAAATGAACTGAATGCTCCGATAAAAAGACAAAGAGTAGCTGATTGGATAAGAAAGCATGACTCATCTATATGTTGTTTACAAGAGACCCCCCCCCCTCACAACAAAAGACTCACATAGGTTGAAAGTGAAGGGATGGAAAAAAATCTTCCAATCAAATGGAAAGCAAAAAAAAAAAAAAAAAAAAGCTGGGGTAGTAATACTCATATCTGATAAAATAGATTTTAAAATGAAGACCATAACTAGAGACAAACAAGGCCACTACATAATATTGAAAGGATCTATCCAACAGGAAGATATAACCTTGATAAACATATATGCACCCAATAGAGGAGATCCAAAATATATTAAAAATCTTCTGGAGGACTTCAAAGGAGAAACCGACAGCAGTACAATCATAGCAGGGGACTTCAACACCCCACTGACATCACTGGATAGATCCTCTAGACAAAAAATTAGCAAGAAAACAGAGACTCTAAATGAAGCACTAGACCAAATGGATTTAATAGATATCTACAGAGAATTACAACCCAAAACGACAGAATTCACATTCTTCTCAAGTGCACATGGGACATTCTCAAAGATGGACCACGTGATAGGACACAAACTAAATCTCTACAAGTTCAAGAAGATCAAAATCATATCAAGCATCTTCTTAGATAACAATGGTATGAAACTAGAAATCAATTGCAAAAAAAACATGCAAAAACATTTGAACACATGGATACTAAATAGCATGTTATTAAACAATGAATGGGTTACGAGGAGATCAAGGAAGAAATTAAAAACTTCCTGGAAACCAATGAAAATGAACACACAACAACACAAAATCTATGGGATGCAGCAAAAGCAGTTTTGAGAGGGAAGTTCATAGCACTACAGGCCTACCTCAAGAAACAAGAAAAATTTCTAATTGACTGTCTAACCTCACAACTTAAAGAACTAGAAAGCAAACAAAAAGAAAACCCCACAGCAAGTAGAAGGAAGGAAATAGTAAAGATCAGAGCAGAAATAAACGACATAGAGAAAAACAATTCAAAGGATCAATGAAACAAAGAGCTGGTTTTTTGAAAAGATAAACAAGATTGATGGACCCTTAGCTAGACTCACCAAGAAACAAAGAGAGAGAACCCAAATACACAAAATCAGAAATGAAAGAGGAGAAGTAACAACCGACACCACAGAAATACAAAAGATCGTTAACAGCTACTATGAACAACTATATGGCAACAAATTCGACAATCTAAGCAAAATGGACAAATTTCTGGAAACACATAGTCTCCCAAAACTGGACCAGGAAAAGATAGAAAACTTAAACAGACCAATAACAACTAAGGAAATTGAAGAGGTAATCAAGACTCTCCCAGCAAACAAAAGCCCAGGCCCAGATGGCTTCATGGGGGAGTTTTACCAAACATTCAAAAAAGAACTAACACCTATTCTCCTCAAACTACTTCAAAAAATTCAAGAAGAAGGAAGACTTCCTAACTCATTTTATGAGGCCAGCATAATTCTAATTCCAAAACCAGAAAAAGACACTACAAAGAAAGAAAACTACAGGTCCATATCCCTGATGAACATAGATGCCAAAATGCTGAACAAAATACTAGTAAATCAGATCCAGCAATACATCAAAAAAATTATTCACCATGACCAAGTGGGATTCATCCCAGGGATGCAAGGCTGGTACAATATTCACAAATCAATAAATGTGATACACCACATAAACAAAATGAAGTATAAAAACCACATGATCATATCAATACACGCTGAAAGGTCATTCGACAAAATCCAGCATCCATTTCTGATAAAAACGCTCAGCAATGTGGGAATAGAGGGATCATATTTCGACATAATAAAGGCCATATATGAAAGACCTATAGCCAACATCATACTCAATGGGCAGAAACTAGAAACATTTCCATTAAGAACAGCAACAAGACAGGGATGTCCACTTTTGCCACTCTTATTTAACATAGTACTAGAAGTATTAGCCACAGCAATCAGACATGAGGAAAAAATAAAAGGGATTCAAATTGGAAAGGAGGAAATGAAACTGTCATTATTTGCAGATGACATGATATTATACATAGAAAACCCTAAAGACTCCATCAAAAATCTACTAGACTTAACAAATGAATTTGGCAAAGTAGCAGGATACAAAATTAACGTCAAGAAATTGATGGCATTCATATACACCAATGATGAACTCAAAGACAGAGAATCTGAAAACACGATCCCATTTACCATCGCGCCAAAAAAATTAAGATACCTAGGAATAAACTTAACCAAAGAAGTAAAGGACCTATTTGCAGAAAACTACAGGACATTGAAAAAAGAAATAGAGGAAGATATAAAAGAGTGGAAGCACATACCTTGTTCATGGATTGGAAGAATTAACATCATTAAAATGTCCATACTACCCAAAGCAATCTATAGATTCAATGCAATCCCCATCAAAATACCAATGGCATACTTCACAGGATTAGAACAAATATTTTAAAAGTTCATATGGAACCAAAAAAGTCTCTGAATAGCCACAGCAATTTTGAAAAAGAAGGACAAAGTAGGTGGGATCACAATACCAGATATCAGGTTATACTACAGAGCGACTGTAATCAGAACAGCCTGGTACTGGCACAAGAACAGGCATATAGACCAGTGGAACAGAACTGAAAACCCAGAAATGGACCCAAGGCAATATGCTCAATTAATATTTGGCAAAGGTGGCAAGAGCATACAGTGGAGTAAAGACAGCCTCTTTAATAAATGGTGTTGGGAAAATTGGACAGCTACATGCAAAAACATGAAACTAGACCATCAACTTACACCATACACAAAAATAAACTAAAATGGAAAGAAGACTTAAATGTGACCCTTGAATCCATAAAAATTCTAGAAGAAAATGTAGGCATCAAAATTTCAGACATCATACACAGCAGAATTTTTACTGATACATCACCTAAGGTAATAGAAACAAAGGAAAAAATGAACACATGGGACTACATCAAACTCAAAAGCTTCTGCACAACAAAAGAAATAATCATCAAAATGGAAAGGAAACCCACTGTATGGGAGAACATCACTGCCAATGATATATCAGATAAGGGGTTAATTTCCAATATACAGAGAATGCTCATGCAACTCAACAAAAGGAAGACAAAGAACCCAATTAAAAAATGGGCAGAGGAGCTGAATAGACACCTCTCCAAACAGGACATACAAATGGCCAAGAGACATATGAAGAAATGCTCATCATCACTAATTATCATAGAGATGCAAATTAAAACAACAATGAAGTATCACCTCACACCTGTCAGAATGGCCGCCATCAACAAATCATCAAACAACAATTGTTGGTGAGGGTTTGGAGAAAAGGGGACTCTAGTACACTCTAGGTGGGAATGCAGACTGGTGCAGCCACTATGGAAAACAATATGGTGTTACTTCAAAAAATTAAAAATTGAACTTCCATTTGACCCAGTGATCCCACTTCTAGGAATATACCCTAAGAAGCCTGAAACACCAATCAGAAAGAATATATGTACTCCCATGTTCATAGCAGCACTATTTACAATAGCTAAGATCTAGAAATAGCTCAAGTGTCCATCAGTAGACAAATGGATAAAAAAGCAGTGGTACATATACACAATGGAGTACTATGCAGCTGTAAGAAAGAAAGATCTCTTATCCTTTGAGACGACATGGAGGGACCTGGAAAGTATTTTCCTAAGTGAAATAAGCCAATTAGAAAAAGACAAATACCACATGATCTCACTTATATATGGAATATAATGAACGTAACAGTCTGAGGAATAAGTAGACCCAGAAACATGGAAGTAGAGCACCGACTGACATCCCTCAGAAGAGTGGGGGGTGGGAAGAGATAAACCACAGAATTTATATGCATGAATGCATAACCAATGGACATGGACAACAAAGCTGGGGACAGAGTGGGTGGGATGGGGAAGAGGGTTTCAATGGGGTGAATAAGGAGAAACATCTGTAACAAAAAAATTTAAAAAAAATTTAAAAAATAAAATAAACAATAAAAGTGTCTAGTAAGCAATATAACCCCAAACCTAAAAGAATTGGAAAAGGAACAGCAGGAAAAGCACAGAGTACATAGAAGGAAGAAAATAATAAAGATCAGAGCAGAAATAAATGTCATAGAATCTAAAAAAAAATACAAAAGCTCAATAAAACCAAAAGCTCATTCTTTTAAAAGAAATAAAATTTATCAACCTCTAGCCAGACTTATCAAGAAACAAAGAGAGGACCCAAATGAATAAAATCAGATATGAAAGAGGAGAGGTAACAACTAACATCATAGAAATACAAATTATTATAAGAAAATATTATGAACAATGATATACCAACAAAATAGACAACCTGGGCAAAATAGACAAATTCCTAGAAATCTACAATCTTCAAAAACTGAATCAGAAAATAGAACACCTGCGTAGAACATTAACAACTAGTGAAATCAAAGCAGTAATAGCAAAAATTCCCAGCAAACAATAGTCCTTGACCAGGTGGCTTCACAGGCAAATTTTACCAAACATTCAAAGAAGAACTAACATCCATACTCCTCAAAATATTACAAAATATTCAAGAGGAGGTAAGACTTTCAAGCTCTTTTTACAAGGCCAATGTTACCCCAATACCAATACCAGATAATGACACAACAAAGAAAGAAAACTATGGGCCAATATTCCTGGTGAACATAGATGCTAAAATCTTCAACAAAATATTAGCAAATTAGATCCAACAATACATTTAAAAAAATAATACCACATGACCAAGTGATATTTATTTTAGCAATGCAAAGTTGGTACAATATTTACATATCAATAAATGTGATGCATCACACACACAGAAAGATGAAAATCACATGATCATATCAATAGATGCAGAAAAAGCATTTGATAAAATCCAGCACACATTTTATGAGAAAAACTCTTAGCAAAGTGGGAAAAGAGGGATCATATCTCAACATAATAAAGGCCATATACGACAAACCTACAGACAATATCATACTCAATGGGCAGAAATTATAAGTGTTTCCCTTAAGATCAGAAACAAGACAGGGATATCTGCTTTCACCACTCTTATTTAACACAGTACTGGAAGTTCTAACCGTAGCAATTAGACAAGAAGAATAAATAGAAGGCATCCACATTTTAAAGGAGGTAGTAAAACTGTCATTATTTGCCGATGACATGATATTTTATATAGAAAACCCTAAAGATTCCACCAAAAAACTACTAGATCTCACAAATGAATTCAGCAGTTTCAGGATACAAAATCAATATCCAGAAATCGACAACATTCTTGTACACCAATAATGAACTCTCAGAAAGATAAACTAAGAAAATAACCCTATATACTATTACAACAACAACAACAAATAAGGTAACTAGGAATACATTTAACAAAGGAGGTAAAAGATCTGTACTTGGAAAACTATAGGACATTGAAGAAAGAAGTTAAGGAAAATATAGTTAAGTGGAAGCATATGCCATTTTTGTGGACTGGAAGAATTAACATCATTAAAATGTACATACAACCCAAAGCAAGCTATAGATTCAACACAATTCTTATTAAAATATCAATGGTATAATTTACAGATCTATAAAAAAAATATTCCAAATATTTATATGGAACCGAAAAAGACCCCAAATAGCTTCAGCAATCTTGAGAAAGAAGAAAACATTTGGAGGCATTACAATACCAGATATCAAACTATAGTACAGGGACTGGACTATAATCAAAACTGTAATCAAAACAGCCTGGTATTGGCATAAGACCAGACCTATAGACCAACGGAACAGAACAGAGAGCCCAGAAATCAACCCATGCCTTTATGGTCAATTAATATTTGACAAAGGAGGCACGAACATACAATGCAGTAAAGACAGTCTCTTTGAATAAATGGTGTTGGGAAAATTGGACAAGTACATGCCAAAAAATGAAACTAGACCAGAAACTTACACCATACACAAGAATAAACTGAAAATGGACAATTGACTTGAATGTAAGTCACAAAACCATAAAAATTCTAGAAGAAAACATAGGAAGTAAAATCTCAGACATCTCTCAGACAATATTTTTGCCCATATGTCTCCAAGGGCAAGGGAAACTCAGGAAAAGATGAACATGTGGGACTACATCAAGCTAAAAAGCTTCTGCACAGTAAAATAAACCATCAACAAAATAAAAAGAAAGCCCACTGTATGGGAGAACATATTTGCCAATGATACATTTGATAAGGGATTAATTTCCAAAATATATAAAGAGCTTGTGCAACTGGACACCAGGAAGACAAACAATCCAATTAAGAAATGGGCAAAGGACCTTGAATAGATACTTTTTCAAAGAGGACATACAGAAGATGGCCAATAGACATATGAAAAATTTTTCAAGGTCACTATCATCAGAGAGATGCAAATTAAAACTACAATGAGGTAACAACTCACACCTGTCAGAATGGCTACTATCAATAGGTCAACAAACAACAAATGCTGGTGATGATGTGGAAAAAAAGGAATCCTAGTATACTACTAGTGGGAATGTAGACTGGTGCAGCTACTGTGGAAAGGAGTATGAAGTTTCCTCAAAATTCAAAATGGAACTGCCTTTTGACCCAGTGATCCCACTACTGGGGATATATCCTAAAAACTCTGAAACACCAATCAGAAAGAAAATATGCACCCCTACGTTCATAGCAGCATTGTTTACAATAGCCAAGATCTAGAAGTAGCCCAAGTGCACATCAGCAGATGAGTGGATAAAAAAGCTGTGGTACATGAACACAATGGAATACTATGCGGCTGTAAAAAAAGGAACTCTTACCCTTTGCAACAGCTTGGAAGGACCTGGAGAGTATTATACTAAGCACAATAAGCCAGTCAGAGAAAGACAAATACCAGATGATCTCACTAAAATGTAGAATCTAATGAACAAAATAAACAGATGAACAAAATGGAACCAAAGACATGGATACATGGAACAGACTGGTGGGTGCCAGAAAGGCGGTGAGGGAGGTGACTGGATAAAGAAGGTAAAGGGATTAGCTAAAGAACATATATTCATACCCCATGGTCATGGACAGTAGTGTGGTAAAGGCCAAGAGAGGAGGAGGCAGGGTTTGGGGGGAAGAGTTAAACGGGGGGAGGGGGGGGGACATCTGCAATAGTGTCAACATTAATAATAAACAAAAACAGTTCATAAAAAACAAACAAAAAATTATTGAGCACCATGTAACTGTCAGCCACTGTTCTAGATACTGTGAATACAGCAATGTCAACACAGATATGTTCATGGAGCGCAAGCATGAAAGCATATGATCTGTTTACCTCTTGTGGGGGTAAACAGATAATAAGCAAATACATGTATACTATGACAAATAGAGATAAATGCTATGAAAAAATGAAGTAGCTTAAGGGGACAGAGAGTGATGGGGGGAGGTGTGCTAATGGGGAGATAGTGGCCAGCGCAGGACGCTCTGGTAAGGTGACATTTAACCAGTGATGTAGGAGAAGTGAGTGAACGAGCCCTAGAAACGTAAGGGAAGAGCACTGCCATGGCGCAGCACCCCGAGGAAGGCAGCACTTGGCCTGCTCCAGGAGGTCGGCGTGCCCGGAGCAGACGGAACAATACGAGACCCACAGGTGAGGAGGTCAGGGAGAGCCAGGAGATCAAGTTGGGCCTTGCAGGCAGTTGTCAGGACTTTGGAATTTATTCTGATTGAGAAAAGAAGCCACTAGAAAAGAGATGTAGACTGCATTAAATTATTTTTAAAAATTACTTCTATTTCTGTGTGAAGACTATGGAGAAGCAACTTGATTGCTAAGAAGATCTCTTGACTTCCCATCATATTCTCATTTTGCTCATTGATCATGAAAATCCTTCCAATAGAGAACAAATTAGAGATGTTGCTAATATGCTTTTACCTCTGGAAAACGCAATCCATTTCCTTAAATTTGTTGCTCTATGATATGAAACCTTTTCTAAAAGCTGGTCTTAGCTGCTGGGAGAGAGCTGTATGCTGGGAATAGGGAAACTGGCTCCATAAAAACATGGCCACTGAAGTTCAGGGTTTATCTATGTCACCGTGGTTTCTAGGGCAATCTCTAGCCCTTTCCCGGCATGAGTTCCAGTGAGGCTCTGCTGTTCTATCAGTCTGCGGAGGCTGAACCTTGCTCAAGGGAGCTAGGGACGTGGAGGAAAGTGATAGGATGTCGGTGTCACGTGTCTAGTTTATTGGACTTTGACGGATTTCATGATTGCAAACCAAACAGCATACCAGCTCTTTGCCCTCCTTCACTCCAACTGTTCCGCAACACTTTCAGTTGACAAAGGATGTTTCCACATCTCTGGGGGTTGTGCCACCCTCAAGCTGGGCCCTGGAAGCCCACGGCAGATTTGGAGGGGGCAGGAAACACACTGTAGACTGAAAGTAGGGATCACTGACCAGGTGCAGCAGCTAGTAGCTTTGAAGCCTACCTCTTTCATGTTCTTAGACAGCTTCACCAGCAAATGGCAATTCTATGGAGCCAAAGCTCCATTTTTGTGTAAACACACACAAATCCATCATATAAGTAAACTGAGGTTTGTGGGTCTTAAGAAAAAGACTCATTTAGTTAAAATCATGGCAACTAATTTAAAAAACATTATCATAAACCAACAAGAATAAGATCAAAAGTTTGGCTGAATGTCTTCCAAACAAAATAGACCTCTGATGAGTTCTTCACTAAAATAGTCAATTCTTGTTAATAATTTAATGGTGACAACAATGAGAATAAGGTCAAATCATTGGCAATTCTAACAAAATATTTGCCTGTCTTTGGAATGCAATATATATGAATGCAATATATAACATCAAGTGTTAAATGAGTTTGCATTGCCAGAAATTAAACCAATTATTGGTAAAGCAAAAACCAACACAGAAATATTCTAGGCACTAAGATGTAGTCTACCTGGTATTAGTCTGCAGGTGGATATCGACAATATATCTCAATAAACATTTACTTAAGCAGGTATTTACTAGTGTTTACTATGAGCAAAATAGTATGACTTAACCTGTGCTCAGTGAGTTTATAATCAAACATCCAAGTTTGGCCTATAAGTCAAGTCAGAAGACTACCACCACGCGAGAGTATCACGCCAAAGGCAGTGCATTGCTGGTGAAGTTAAGAACAACTTTACTAGGCCCCAACAAAGATAAAACCTGAAGGATAGGCAGCAAGAGTAACACGCACATTGTATTTTATTAGTTTATATGTATGTTGATGTGTGGACGTTTATTTGCTCATTATAGATGTTCATAGTTGCTTCATGAACTGATCACTACTTACATTTGAAAGCATCTTGAAAAGAACTATACTCAAACCTGGTTTCCATAAGTGACATAAATCAACTTCACAAGTGAATATGAAGACTTTGTTTAAACATAAGGATGCAAGGGGACCACAACCTAGGGACGCCTTGTAGGAGAAGGTGATTGTTCTTCCTGGTATCTCCCCAAGGCCTTGGGGTCTACTTCATTCTTTCCTCATTTCCTCCAGTTACTTGTTACCTACCAATTTGCCTAAAATCTTTTGAAATAAGGGTCATTGCTGAATACCACCTTACTTGTGGAGCGATAGGGTTTAATTTGGCCTTATGAATGGTACCCAAGTCCAATCTGTTAGAAAATGGCACAGTGAGAGAATTTTGTCTAAAACTTCTGCCACTACTCTTAAACTCCAAAGCTTAACTCCAAACTTAGAGCATGTTTTCTGAAGTTTCACACTGTCTGCTGAAGGGCCACGGAATCCTCACCCTGGGACTTCCTCTAGGCCTGCCTGCCCTGGAAGCTTCTGTCACCCAACATCTCCACGTTGCACCCCATAAAAACAGCCACTTGGCAACTCATTCTAAGGGAACCAGTCTCAGTTAACAGCCAATGACAAGAATCTAGTAAATCCATTCATGCTAAAATTTTAATGTCTAATGAGATGAACTATACTTTCTCTCATATCCATATTTACCCTTTATAGAAAATAATTCCTTAACATCTTAATGAACAACTGCCATAGTTAAAATCCATTCATTGAATACAATTTGGAAAGGGGTATGAGCTCCCATTCAGTGGACCCTATATCCTTCCAAGACTTTCCAGATTCCAAACAAGGCATTGGGCCGGAAATACTAGTGATTAGGATTTGAATTCCACTGATTCCTACTTGAGGGAAGAGATTAAGTATGAGGAGCTTGGTTTAGGTATCATTACACTTGTATAAGTTACTGTCATTATGTCTAATGTCAAAATAATAAATTTGTGTTGTTTTAAGGCACTAAGATTGTGATCATTTATTACAGCAGCAATAGGAGACTAACACAAACACAAAGCACATTTTTGGCATGTTGTGAAGATTCACTGAATGTCATTTTATGAATGATGCTACTATTGGCCTTACATTCATACTCACTTGAGTTGCCTCAGATATGAATTAAGAGAAACATCCTGGATGAGAAATGTTATGAAGTTCAGGGGTCTTAGGTCAGGGGTCATCACAGGCATACCATGGAGGCAAAAACAATGGTAAGTGAGGTAAACCTAGGTTAGATTGGCCAATACTGAAAAGAGATAAAATAACAGTGAACATCCCTATACCCCAGATATTGGTTTCTAAATATTGCTTTCTATTAAAAGGAAGGAGAGTTCCTTGGAGGAACTGTTTCCAGGACTGGGCCGGGGAAAACATAAAATGAGCCTGAAACATCTTATTGCGCCAGAAAAAAAAAAAAAAAGGAATAAAGACACTGAAGCCAATTGGAAGAGTTTCCAACTGGCAAAATCTAGGACAAATTGAACATCAAATTAATTAATGATAGTAACAGATTTAAGTAAGCCATTTAATTAAAGAGAAAATTATGAATTCATACTGATATCAATCTATTATTCTATCAATAAAATTTGATGATAAATAGAATAATTTCATAGTCTCAAGGTATTTTCTTATAAATCACTTTTCAAGTATAAAGGGAACAAAGAGTAATTCTGTAGTGCAGAAACCTGAAAGACATCACTGTGTTGGATTCTGTGATGTACTGCCCAGAGCCACCTTCAAGAATGACAGACTTACACCAAGCTGCTGGAAGTGATGTCAGAATATGGTCCTCAGTGGGTCAGCCCCGTTTGGAAATTGACTTAGCTAAAGTTAACTGCTTCATCCAAGACCCCACCTCATTCTAGGGGCAGGTCACATCAATGGATGTACACCATGATGGTACAAAAGCCAATCCTCTCACTCTTATACAAGGAGAATTCTGAAGTGCCAACCCATCCACACAGCCCCTTCTGGGGTTAGCTGTGGTCTTTGTCGGGACTGCATCGCAGCTCAACTTCTCCCTTTGCCAGTTCTGCTTTCTTTCACAGGGGTTGATCCCAGGAACACTCCCTGATCAACTTCTTGTATGCTAATTTCAAAGCCTATTTCCTGGGGAACCCAATTGCTATAGATTGAATATTTTTGTCTCCCCAGATTCATATGTTGAAACCTAACCCTCAATATAGTGGCATTTTGAGGTAGGGGCTTTTGGAATGTGATTAGGTCATGAATGAGATCAGTGCCCTTACAAAAGAGACTGCAGAGAGCTGCCTTGCCCCTTCTGCCATGTGAGGACAGCCATCTGAGAACCAGAAAGTAGGCTCTCACCAGACACCAGATCTGTTGGCACCTTGATCTTGGACGTTCCACCTTTCAGAACTGTGAGAAAAAAGTGTTTTTGTTCACAAGCCACCTAGTCCACTGCATTCTGGTATAGCAGCCCCAACGGACTAAGACACCAGCCTGTAACACTGCTCAGTCAAATGATCACAAGCTCACATCATCAGCAATGAAACCTGTAAAAAATTATGTGTAACCAGAAAGGATTCACTGAGGACAGAGCATCACTTCTGCCAAAGATACGTAACCTAATTTTAATCATGAGGAAACAGACAAACCAAGACTGAGGGGCATTCTACAGAATTACTGCCTTACAGTCTTCAAAGGTGTCAAGAAATGAAAGTCAAAGAAAGAGTATTCAACAGTGTCAAATGGAAAAAACTAAAGAGATGAGACAGGACAACAAAATGCCACATGTGATGCTGGACTGGCTCCTCTTGCTATCACAGACTTTATTGGAATGACTGGTGGGACTCAAATGGGGTCTGAAGATTCGATAATCATGACTCATTACTGTTAATATCCTGATTTTGATGGTTACACAGGAGTGTCTTTGCTTGACAAAAGTATTCAGAGGTGATGGGACATCACGTTGACCACCCTCTAATGATTCTGGGGGAAAAAAAACCCAGAAGTTTTATGCACTCTTGTTGTAAATTTTCTGTAAAGTGGAGTTTGTTTCAAATTTAAATTTTTTTTTCCAGCAATAACAACAACAGAATAATGTGTAGCCACTCTTTGTATAATTATCTTATATAGTCATGTCCTCTTTTTTCTTTCTTTCTTTTTTTTTTATCATCAATGATGTAGGTCTTTAAGTTTCTTTAAATGAGCAATATTTTTTTGGCTTTCTCTCTTTGGAACTCCAAGATCAATTCTTCAAAAGTATGTGCCAAAAGGCTAACCCCAGTTGCCCTGTATTAGGCAACATCCTATCTCAAACCTAGGGTACCATGTGCCCTCCCCCTTAAGAAGCATCGGTTCTAAGAGGATATGGAACTAACTGGTGAGAAACAATCCCTCAACGAGGAGCTCAACCTATTGCATAATAAAGCAAACAAAATCCAAAATCCAAAGCTGAAGAAATCAATATGGCTGGGTGGGGAGGAGGGTGTCCATTAGTAAACCATTGAAATGGGGATGATCTAGCACCCACAAGGCCCTCTTTACTATGCCATATAAATCTAGGGGAAATGAGGCAGACAGCAAAAAGATATTTCTTTTTACTTCTGAAGATGATCACCTTATATTTGTATCCTAAATAATCAAGACTGTGATTTTTTTTTTCTTGAAATTTTATCTTGATGATTATAAACACAAGTGCTATCTTTTTCATGAATCATCTTTATTTTTAAAATTTGGCTAACCCTCCACTCAAGTGTCTTTGACATGTTTAAAGCAATTTGTTTCACAAACATGAAAGTTGGAAAAAAAGGAAATGATGGAAATGAAGTAATGGAGACAGTATGTCATTTTCATCACTTAGAAATGTGTTACACAAATAAAAAAGTTGTTTGATGGAAAATGCCACCCTAACTGTCTCCACGACTGCATGCCCATCATTTTAGTCATAGAAACATTATTTTTGTCTCTTTTTGTGAAATTAATTGCTTCAGAATACTTAAGGCTTTTGTCTACCCTCTGCACTAATTTCCCAGAGAACCTTCGGCATTCATGTCAACCTAATTTTGAGACGATGAACATCAAATGTGGCTTCTCTCTTTGGAAGCTAGTTATGGAGTGGAGAGGAAAAGATAGTTTGCCTTTGTGTCTTTCTAGTTAAGGAAAAAGGACTTGCCCTGGCCAGTTTGGCTCAGCGGTTAGAGCGTCGGCCTGCGGTCCGGAGAGGCCCGGGTTCGGTTCCCGCTAAGGGCACGTGCTTCGGTTGCAGTTTGTCCCCGGCCCTGGTTGGTCGTGCGGGTGGCAGCCACTCGATGTGTCTCTTCACATCGATGTTTCTCTCTCTCTCTCTCTCTCCCTTCCTCTCTCTCTCTCCCATTCTATCTGTACAAAAAATGGAAAAATATCCTCGGGTGAGGATAAAAAAAAAAAAAAAAGGAAAAAGGACTTGAAATAGCATCAGTTCTTATGGTATAAGTTCAAATGAAAGCCTGACACTTTTCTTGGATGTGTTGGTATCATTATGCTGATGACTACTTTACAAAGAAAAAATCCTGCCTTGTGTTTCTCCACAGGTAACACCACAGTGTTGAGGGTTCCACACACTTCATTCTACTGGACTTCAGGAAGTATCAGGCTGCTGTAACACAATACCATAGACGGGGTGGTTTAAACAGCAGACATTAGTATCTCATTCACATCCTCTGGAGGCTGGGAAGTCCAAGATCAAGGTACCGGCAGACTGGTTTCTGGTGAGCCCTCTCTTTCTGGCTTTCAGATGACTTTAAAAAAAGTTGTTTTTCTGTGTCCTCACACAGCAGGGGGGGGGGGAGAGAGAGAGAGAGAGAGAGAGAGAGAGAGAGAGAGAGAGAGAAAACGCTCTGGTCTCTTTTTCTTCTTAAAAGAATGTGAATCTCACCCTGAGGCACCACCCCCATGACCTCAACTAAACCTAATTACCTCCCAAAGGTCTCACCTCCAAATACCATCATATCAAGAGTTAGAGCTTCAACATATAAATTTGGTGGTAGGGTAACTGACACAAATATTTAGTTTATAGCAATGTCTCAGCTCTCTTCCCCATCCTCTGTCTCTTACTAAGGCCTCAGGTTGTCCCACCCAGACTATGTCTCAACCAAGTTTCTCAAACCTAATCTCTCCTCAGGGAGGAATAGCAGAATTGAGAACCAGGTCACTGGCTCATCCTGGTATCCCGGCCTGCTGCTGGGCCTGGGATCTGGAAGGTCTTAGAAGAACACAGAGTCCACTTGATGGGAAGTGGAAATAGGAACCTACCCCCCTTTCCAAATTTTATGTGATGAAGGGAATTCAGCTATGACAGTTTATCCACTTAAGATGTTAGAGAGTTATTTCCATAAAGAGTAAATATGGAGGCGGGAAGAAGTGTGATTAGTCTTATCAGGTATTAAAATTTTAGTAAGAACTGATTTACTAGAATTTTGCCACTAGCTGTTAGCTGAAACCAGTTCCCTAGCAGGAGCTGCCAAAGGCTCTGTTTATGGGGTGTAGTGTGATGTGCGGTGACCAGCTGCTTCCAGAAAGGCGGCCGAGGGAGGCCCAGCATCGGATTTCTGAGCAGGCAAGTGGGCGGTGCAGATTCTTGGTATATTTGGGAGGCTGCTGACTCAGCGCCCTCATGCGCGAGAGGTGGATTATCACTGTAACTGCCTCCTATGTCCAGATCACACACAGAGCACGACACACACTGCGTTTCCACACTGATAGAGCCACAGTCTTGTGACTTTGGCCCATTTATTCTCCCATTTGTTCCAAGTTCCTGTCAGCCCCAGCCCTTTCGAGTCCTAGCCCTCTCCAGGTGCCCTTCCTGAACATCCCGCTGACTCAGGTGGTCCCTTCCCAGAACCCCTGCGGGGTTATAGAGTTCTGTATCAGTGCCCTGCACCGCCCCCTAAGGAGAGCCCTGGACAGAGGCTCCGCTCCCGTACCTGGGGTGCGCGGGCTGGTGTGCTGCTCGCCCCCAGGCTCTGCTCCTGGAGTGGGAGGTTCCAAGGAGTCTCCACCCGGTCCTCGACGGCTCACTGGGGACAGCTTCCAGCTCTGTGCCTGTTCACCCCTTTCCTGTGGCTGGGTCTCTTCCCTCTGCCTTGCCTCGCCTTGAGTGAATGCCTCTGCTTGACCTCACTATCCTCGGTGAGCTCACCATCTCCACTGATTTGGCACTTTCAAAGCCAAATTAATACTACACCCATCCAATCCAATGTTCTAGGCTCCCGATGGCTTCACTTGCTGGCACAGATTTTCCGTGCCCTGCTTTGACACGTATTCCCATTGTTCACACCACGTGATTGCTCCCTTTTGCTCTCTATATTTCTCCAGCTTTCTAGTAGTGGCTTCCTTTTGCTTCAGCTCTGACTTGGCAACCAAAGATGCAAGGTTTGTTAAGTCTCTGCTTATGCCCGTTTTCCTAGAATCCAATCTATTTAGTTCTACCTTTTCTCTCAAAAGTGTCCTGGTTTGGAGGATAAAGTATAGCATTACCCTGGCTGGCTGTGACCACTGAACTTCACCCATCCCTGGGCTGACCTTATGAGTGAATGTATTTGAAACTTTTACTGGGTATGGGTACTTTCCAGACCTGTAAAACAAGTGGGTGGGCAAATTGAATGCTATGACTCCTTCCAGCTCTAACATTTCTGATTCTGTGATTCTGGAAACACGCCACGCCTTGGATTGCTTTACCTTTAACAAAGAGCAGACGCAAACAGTAAGACATTCAGAGAGGCGTACTCTTTTGGAGCAACCAATCCTAATTCCTCAGTGGGCAGTTATGCCCAGGCAATTCTCCCCCTCCTTTAGCCTCCTGCTTCTGCCTTGAATACAAGCTCAGCCCTTAGCGTCTTCATTCCACCCACTCTCAACTCATGGTACCTTGCTCCCTTTCATCTGTTCGCGCCCGACTCCCCAAGCTCTTCATCTTTTCTCTCAAGAAGAACTCTTCGAATATCTTATTTCCTTAGGACAGCTCTCTGCAAAATGCTATCTAGTTATTATGCAAAGCTAATTGTGCAAATTTATAAATAGAAGTCAGTTGGATAGTATTATCTATCCTCACAAAGCATTTTCATTTGGTTAGGGGAGGTTCAGATGTTATGTATTAATTTAAAGGAGTAACTACTGTGAAGGAATTCAACACGCCATTGCTAGAACACCTTCCATGTCTCTATCTGCCTACAGGCCTGGCAGGTGGCAATCCTATGTTCATCACCATATGATTGGTGAGCATAAGGTGTGAATGAATGAATGAATGAATGAATGAATGAGATTGAAAATCTGTTTTTATTATAACCAATCTTATTGTTATTCTACACATTTCTCCCCCCACCAAAGCCTTTTTTTAAGATACATTTGATTTCATAGTTAAAGTATGAGCATCTGATCATCTCTAGATTAGCAGGGGAGTGTGGATTATGTATATGTCCCCTTTCTTCCACAGGCATATAAGAAAATGGGGAGGGGGTGGATATCATTCAAGTCTCTCTGCTCTCACGTGCATGGAGACCTATGCCATTTATTGAGCCCCTTTTGTACCGTTCTTGAAAACTAATGGCCCCTTAATTGCATTTGATAATGTTAACGAGATTCTGACTTTTGAAAAAGGATAGTTTTTCAGGGCTCATGTTTTAATCTGACGTGATGAAATAGATTGTTTAGGAAGGATAATGGTTCTGCTGTGTGGAGAAACCAGATGCCACAGCTCACCTCTACACAAGCAGAAAAACTGAGTTCTGAATTTTACTACCCCAAAGTGCAGAGTCACAAGCCAACAACTGGAGACTAATTCCGTAAGGTGAGCACCTCCCTTATGGGCCTGCCAGAATGGTCCTCCCGCACCACGCCGAGTCCCCCCACACTGGGAGCCTGGAGAGCCAGGGCTGCCAGACCCAGGCGTTTGGAACACCCAGCCCCGGCCTCCCGGAAGCCAGGCAACACTGCGAACAGACACAATGTTTCTATACCCACCTCCTGAAGGTAACTCCCGTCAGTCCCCTAACTAATGCATAAATAACAAAATATTTATCATAAGACAGTGTTTATGTGTGTACAAGAGAGAAGGTGAGAGAAAGAGACCAACAGAGAGAGAGGAAAGGGTAGAAAAGATGAGAAGAGCTGAGATGCTGAGAAGAAAGAAAAGGTGAAAAGGATAGCAAAAGAGACGTGCAGCTATTTATAGCTTATTTTATGGTCCTCTAGTCCCTGGCTCTGACTGCTATTATGAAGGTTATACTTCCTTGAGGAATACTATAAGGATTTAGCTTTCCTATACAGTTGCAATATTCAAAATAAGGCTGGTAATTGGGTCATCTTATTAGCAAGCAACTATCACTGAGGAGTTCCAAGAGCTTCCCAGTTAGTCCCTCATCAACTCTTACAACACGCAGGGAGTCATGAGGGGGCACAGATTATGAATAATTACTCCACTTTTATTCTTTCTTCAGTGGGTTTTAATTCCGCTCAGACACTGTCTCTCTTTTCACAGACTGGAGATTTAAGAGCAAGGTATAACAGTGGGCACATTAGTTTTCATTAAATATCCCCCCTACCTTTTTTCACCCCTAACTTCACATACTGCAAGAGTTTCTTAGAATTTACAGGGGAAGGCAGGGAATGCCTACGCTGTATAACCCCCAAGTTCAGACCATCAGTGTCCAGTAGAGTACAATTTCAATTATGTGGGTGCTAATTAGCCAAGGTTGTGAATTCTCATAAGTGAGCGAGGTCAGTGTAAGGGAGGAGCAGGAAGATAGGGAGAAATAGAGGGAGGAATGAAGGCAAAGGCAAGTTGGGGAGACAAAAAGGAGAGGGAGGAAGGAGGAGGAAGTCGGCAGCGGTGCGGGAATTCTCCACGCCCTGCATTGATGTTATGAAACACACTGGCAATTCCAATACCCCGAGGACGCTGAGCTCCGCTCAGAAGCTCCAGCTCCGCAGAATGAGATGTGGGTCACAAGGCAGGGCCGAGGGGGATCCCGGTAGGTCTCTGGCACTAGATTAGGATTGGCTAGCCCTCCTACAGCCTCTGTCACTGCAGCTAGAACTGTGGGCAAATAAGTCTACACAGACCTTGGCCTGGGGGTTGTCAGATCTCCTACTGACTAATTTAGCCGTTAGCATGAAGACACGGGGTATTTTTGTTTGGAGGTTCAGTGATTCCTATTTTCACTTTGCTCCCAGGGGAGAGAAGACAAAGCAATGGCCTCCTGTTTGCCTTTTCGGTGACATTTTCTTATTTAGCACTAGCCTTTCATTAGCGGGCTCACCCGAAGGGGCGAGGGTGGCAGTCTTCTCCCTCACCCCATCTGCTCAGAGCCAGGACTGGGGTGGGGGCACTACTGAGTGGATACTTAATAATGGAAAAGTTGACTCCACAGGAAGCTGCGCATCTAGAGTCAGTCTAGCTGGTGCCTCAGCAAGAGTCTCCCTTTACTGGTAGACAGTCAGGGAGATTAGAGCAGAATAAGTGGATTAATCCACCAAACAATGTAAGAGTAATCTAAAAAGTAAAGACATAGGTCGTTTTACTACTCCACTTAAAACTCCTCCATAAAGACTCCTGGATATGTGTAGTATAAGCTCTTCACATCTTATCTGGGTGTACAAGACCATCAGTGTGTTTCCAAGTGTTCTTTCTCCACTGAACTCCACCCCCCTTTTTTCTAGAATATATAATTTTTCCATTTAACTGGGTCAACTCCTATCCATCCTTTGATACTCAGCCCATGTAATACTTCCTGGAGACTCCTCCAGCTAGCTTCGAAATGCCTGTCTCCAAGGCGCTTTCCAAGCATGTTGCCTGAGAGGCTGTCAGTGAACTCTCCCCTGCTGCTCAGGCTGAACTGTCCAGACTCTGCGGGCACAGGATAAACATGTATGTATTACTATGATTCTTTGCAGATGAAAGGTGTTCAGTCAGAGTCCAGTAACACATTCAAAAGGAAAGTAAATTGGCTATAGGATAAGCCAAATACAAATCTGGAAAATAAATATATAAATATGTCAAAGGGGGGGGGGGGTGTTGGAGACATCTGTAATAATGTCAACAATAAAAATAGAATTAAAAGAGTAAAGTAATCATTTTTGAGAAGAAAAATTACTTTATGTGAATGCCAGATTGATAGAGTTATTTTAATGTTGGCACAAACTCTTAGGTGTCAAAAAGAAGAGACTGATATTATGTTAAGTTATCGTAACATATGGACTACAGATCCACTCGGGTTCCATCACCCGCCCTCCTCCGTATCTGCAGAATACAGGTAGTTTGCAACTGTCGTTAGGCATTTTTCTAGAGTGGCTTCTGCATTTTATTAAAGGGCATTATAAATTTAAAATATGCTGAAGTAGTATTTGTAGTAAAGCACTTTGGGGAAATGTTAGGCTACAGAAGATTCTTTTTATTCTTTTTATTTTTTTACTTTCTGCCTCCTCGGAGTTTTGAAAACACCAATGTGCCTTGGGATTGGGCGTCTCTGAGAAGAGGCATGAAACACAGCTAGACCCAGATGTTCTCGTCCATGGAACTTGATTTAGGGAGCGTCTCACATGGCAGGTGTTCACAGGTAACTACTCTGACTCCAGGAAACACGGCCCTAGTTGCCTGGATGCCATTTTTAGTCACTTCAAGAGGCACTTAAAAATGAGCACACTGGTCATCATGACACCAAAACACACAGAAGCAAACGTTTTAAATGACAGCCTATATATATGTCGCTTCAAAATAATGAAGCAGGTAGCCCATTCTCACCAAACAGCCTAGTACAACGGAAAGAGCACAGGCTAAGAACTATTTCTTCATATCTTGCCAGCTGCGTGATTTGGGGCAAGAACTTTCTCAGCAACGAAAATGTGCTATGTTCTTGAAAACCACACATGGCAATTTTACCTGGACTTTCTGAACCAAATATCCATAGGGACACACAGTCTTAAAGGATTGGGTGATGCTCTCAGATATAACCAATGGTCCTGTACACTTCTAAGCTCCTGCGGCACCTGCCTACCTCCTATATCTGTGAGAAACCTGAGGTCACCAGACATGATGACTGGTTTCCTTTCTCTTTACCTAAAACAACCACACTGTCTCTTAAATCTTTCCCACACCTCAGAGGACAAGGACTTCTTTTTCCTAGTCAGTTCCTCATCCACACCCTTCACCATGTGCTTCTGCGTCTGCCAGCATTGTCTTCAGTTACCAGTGAACCCTCGGGTCCTTCCTCCACTGGCTCCCCCCTCTGACTACATACAGGGTCTCGTACCTCCAGTCCTCAGACAAGCACTCGCCAAAGCACCCGTCCCTTTTTTATTTTCATGTCCTCTGAAAAGATTAATCCACATCTGCTATGTCCATTTGTTCACATCTCATTTACTTTCAGACCATTAAAATGTGGTTTCTCCTCAAGTGCCAGGGTTTCCCTGACTGTTGAGTCCAGTGGGGAATTCTTACCTCACTGCGTGTGATAAAGCGGCTCACTCTCCTCTGCAAACACCCGCTCGCAGGTTTGGTGACGCTGCGCACCTCTGATTTCCCGTTTGTCTGATCATGCGCTTTTGTCTCTTCAGGAGCTCCAGCTCCTGGACTGACTTTTTAAAAGTTGTCTTACCCAGGGATGGAGTCCATTTTTTACTTGCTTTACTTTTTTTTTTATTTATTTTTAATGACTTTGTCCACCTATGTGTATATGATACAGTTCCATATTTCCAACCCAAACCTCTTTCCTGAGCTTCAGACTCATCTATGCAACCATCTGTTGGACGTGTTCGCCTGGAAGTCCCTCAAGTCCCTCAAGTGTGAGCAGGCTCACGCGGAAGCACGTTTATACTCGCCGCCGTTCCACTGGTGGAGGCAGCGTGCATTGTGCCCAGGAGAGAATCCCTGAGCTCCAGCCGCGGCTTCAGCGCTCTCTAGGTGTGACCCTTGAGTCAAGTGCTTAACCACTTGGATCCTAACCTCATCCGAAAAGAGGGAGACAACGGAATGCAATGCCCGGAGCGCTGCTTGAAGAACGAAACGAGTGCCCAGGGCCAGTGAGTTCTCAGTGGGAGCCACATCATCGTTTTCCACACCCGATCGTTTTTCTCCCGAATTCCCTACAATCATTCTTTCATTTGGAAGTGGTAGCATCTATTGTCATAGTCACACAAGCCACCACTCTGTCTTCCCTCTCACTCCACGCAGACTCCCCATCTAAAGTCCTGTAGCTGTGCCTCCTAAATATTCTCCCAACCAGCCCCCCTCTCCATCTCTGCTGCCACCGCCCTGATCCAGGCCCCCGTCCTCCCACGCGGAGCACGCCCTCAACAGTCTTGGACCCCACGTGAGAATGGTTCAAGTCGCTCCCATCCTCAAGACAAATCAGAGTCTGTTTCCCTGGCCAATTTTCGCTTAACACTATTCAGGAAATGAGTGAATTAAAAATATTGAAGTGCTGAGGCTACTCCACTGCTTTACGGGGTTAGTCATGCAGGCCTCGTGCAACTGGCATGGTCCTGTACGTGCTCGGGCACAGGATGGCCGCACCCACGAGCGGCATAGCTCGGTAAGTAAGGGCTGCGCTTTCCAACTCCCGGGATGGCAGAGGCGGGAGGCACCTCTGGCGCACGCCCCTGGGTGTCTGCTGGCATCCATGCGTAGCTCTGCCTGTCCCTCTCCTCCGAAGGACTGGAAAAGTGAACCCCTTCTCTACAGATGAGGGTAACTTGCTGAGGGCTTCTGGGAAAGCTTTGTTCTGACAAGAGGAGCGGCCTTTGCTAATATCTTTCTCTTCCTCTTTCTGTGCAACCAAAATGATGCAGCCTGGAGCTGCGGGTAAAGAGAATCTCCCAGGTGCCGGACTTGACTCCCTTGGGCTCTTGTGATTGGACTCCAGGGAGGAATAACTTGCTCAGGGATCATGCCATTAACTTTGGAGGGCTCGCTGGGTAGGGTGACATCTCCTGATTTGAGGGGGAGAGCTGGTAAGAAACACAGCTGAGAACTCTTTCCTTACAGTGACCCTCCCTTCACAGAGTATCAGAGAAATCAGGGCCAATGTTAAAGTAATAGCAATTAACACGGCAAGCTGTTCCTGAGTCTTCACAGCTCCAACTCCAGGTGAACGAAACCTATAATTAACACTCCGCTCCTTGCCTTTTGTGATTTGCGGTGGCTGCGGGCTCAGAACTGGAAAGAGAAGAAAGACCCTGCAGACTCCCAGGCGCATTTTCCAGCCACCCGGCCTCCTCAGATCCAGTCACCCCTCCTGTCTGCTCCACGGGGCTCGCTGAGCTCTGCCCCCAAGGAAGACTGCAATTCTCAGAGCCCTGGGACCATCTGCAGCAGCGCCCGGCCACCTTCCTTAATCCGAGAGCCCAGCACACAGTGGGTGTGTCTGGGACCATCTGACAGAGGCAATTAAATATTCTAAAAGAGAGAAAGAAACTTGATTTGAAGTCGGAGTCATGACCTAGGTTTTGAGGACAGCGACCAAAGAAACTGCAGTGTGTTAACACATGTCGGCTCATCTACATCGTCACAGGGGAAGAACAGAAAACAGTCCAACTGCAAACAATTCAGTGTCAAGTTATTTTCTCTGTATTTTAATATAATAATGGATTGTTCTATGACATAGTTATACTCTTTAAAAGCAGTGCATATATTGGTCTTTGTTGACAAATCTAATCTTGTTATATAAGCTCTAAGAGAAATATTTGAAGAGATTCTTTTGTCTTTTACTTGTTTGCAAAGCATTCTCTTTTCTGTTTTTTAAGTCGCTGTTTTCCCATTCCAGGTTTCCTGCATATACAAACTTTTACACTTGATTTCATTTTCAGTTCATATTCGATACTTGTCTCTTCTCATTACAACAGTTACTTTTAAAATCAAATTTCCATGGCTTTATTCAATCCTGCTGAAATAAGTACTGCATTTTAAAAGAATTACTGCTGAGCCCCAATGAGTGTCCAGTAGTGTTCTTTGCTTTGGCCTTAGCCCCACCGAAGCCATGAAGCCCGGACGGCCAGAGGTGCAGGGAAGACTGGTTGGGATAAACCCTCCCTGGCTGGTCCGCCACGGCCTTTAGAAATGTGCGTGACTTCTCACATGCTAAATAGCAAATGTGGGATTTTGTCATTTTCTTTTTCTTGTTTCTACAGTAAATTTGGAAATAGAAAGTCCTCAAATGCACTGCAGGTCCTCAAAGGATGACGTTTTGTTATAGGAGAAAAAATCAGTTTCCCGCCAGGGCCACCGTCCGTGAACTATGCACGTCCCCCTACATCGGTGTGGGTTTTCTTGGGGACTCCAGTTTCCTCCCACCCCCGAGCCTGCAAGTAAGGTGAGTGGGCGTGTCTGCATTGTCCTGATTTGAGAGAGAGTGTGGGGGGGGGGGTGCTGCCATGCCTGTCTAGGGTGGGCACGGGAGGGGCCAGGAGCGGCTCTGAACACCCACGGCCCTGAACCGGAATCAGTGGGTTAAAAAATAATGATCTTACTTGTTTCATTCATCTTTCTTAAATGTACGTATAGCTCACATTTATTTCAATGTTTAATATGGGAAGTGCTTTGGGTCTTTATTTAGAAGTTTGACGATTTGGGGGCACCAGAAATATGCCGTAGGAACTTAACTCTTGTTTGTATCAGTTAGCCTGCCATAATATTGGCTTCAGTATACGTCATTTTGCTTCAAGTGGCAATTTCCAAAAACCTATAGATGATGTTAAATGAGGACTTGCTGTAAGAGTGCCTGTGACAGGCCGTACATATTGGAATAGAGCTGAACTCTCAAAGGCCGCTTCATGGTTCTCAGCCTTCCTGATACCGCGACCCTTTAATACGGTTCCTCATGTTGTGGTGACCCCCAACCATAAAATTATTTTTGTTGCTACTTCATAACTGTAATTTTGCCATTGTTATGTCTTAGACGACCCCTGTGAAAGGGGTCGCGACCCACAGGTTGAGAACCGCTGCATGTTCTCGAAGAAGGGTTTAAAACATGTTGGTTTTTAAAATATGTAAATTTTTATCTTGAAAGCAGATTCTCCATGCTCCCTCCCCCACGTTGTTACTGAAGGAACAGGAGGAATTCGTGCCTTTGGATCAGAGGACTGCAGGGCCACCGCGTTGGACGCTGTGGCGGCGCCGGCCCTGCAGGGGTGTCGGTGGCTCACGGCCAGGAGTTACCCTCTTCTGCGGGTGGCCTGTGGCCAGTGGCCAGGCCATGCTAAGGAGAAAGGGCCCACATCCTGGCCTCAAGGCGACGATCTGAAGATCCAGTCTGGTCCAGAACTCACCGTGGAGTCCGCGGAGGCTTTTGTTGGTGGCAGTTCAACTCCTCCCTCTGGCCGCCGGGGCTCTCCAGCCGCCCATCCTGGGCGCACACCCCAGGAGACGGTCTGCACACGAACTGCCTTCTCGGCGCTCATTGCCTGAGAACCCATCTTATCATCCGCCCCCAAACTCCCGCCACTGCTCTTATTTTCTGAATGGTCCGTGGGAGAAGGTCTCAGACCTGGGATGAGGCCAAGTCAGGGGCAAAGCTCCCCGCCCTGTTCTCCCTGCCCCAGTTATCTGGCTAAAGGCAGAGAGATTACTGTGAACCGTGGACAGAGTTTCAAATGGGTATTTCTTGACATTCGTGGAGCGATTGTTCCATTATAAATGTGTCAAGGGCATTTTAATCAAATCTAGTCCAAGCAAGCGTGTGCACAAACACACAAAAGAGACAGATAAATAAACTTAGGGAAAGAAATAGAAATACACTTTCAGCAGATTTTAAAATATTGTTTAAAATACTAGCTGTGGATTCGTTTCTCAATTAAAGTACCGTTATTAAAAAATATTAACCATAATAGTCTGTTCCCTAAATGTGATTAATTTGGGATTATTTCATTTTCCCTGACACAGGAAGAGTAACTTAATCCCCCCCACCCCCCTTTCTCCACAGCTGGGGTCACAACATTCCAGCAGGACCCACGCATCACACTGATGCTGTTATTCGGACTCAGGAGTCTCTTTTCTCCTCTCCCACTTCTACCCTGGCTCCAACCAGTTCTCCCACATCAGTGTACAGATTTGCACTGCAGATGCAAATAAGCACAAATAGATTACTCAAGCAGTGAGGGTCATAGAGTTTTTTTCTAGGAAAGTGGTTTTAGTTTTAATGAAATTATTTTTAGTTTCTTTACATATACTCCCACATAGATCAATAACTTTACAAAGATGCCTTCATATAAACATCATTCCTGCTTCTTTTTATCGTTTTCTCGCTTGACTCCCCTTCTTTTGCTTCACTTATTTTGGCTACACTCCCACCAAGGAACCCATGTCAACACCCGTGTGTTTCATGTTCTTTTCCACGCTCAATGCTACACAGAGCTGTTCATATATACAGTTACACACACGTAGAAGAGCTTATGCTCACGCATCTGTATTTTTTTTCATTCACTACATCTCTTGAAGTCCCCTGGCATGGATCTAATTTATTCTTTTTTTTTTTATCCTCACCCAAGGACATTGTTCCATTCTTTGCTCAGATAGAGTGGGAGGGAGAGAGAGAGAGAGAGAAACATTGACATGAAAGGGACACATCGAGTGGCTGCCACCTGCACGACCCAACCAGGGCCAAGGACAAACTGCAACCGAGGTACGTGCCCTTAGCAGGAATCAAACCCGGGTCTCTCTGGACCGCAGGCCAACACTCTAACCACTGAGCCAAACAGGCCAGGGCAAATTTATTCTTTTTTTAAAATGACAATCCGGCCTGGCTGATGTGGCTCAGTGGTTGAGCATCAACCCATGCACCAAGAGGTCGCCGGTTCGATTCCCTGTCAGAGCACATGCCCAGGTTGTGGGCCTGATACCCAGTGGGGGGCATGCAGGAGGCGGCCAATTGATGTTCTCTCTCATCGATGTTTCTCTCTCTCTCTTTCTTCCTCTCTCTCTAAAATCAATAAAGAAGAATAAATTTTAAATGACAATCCATTATGTGACTATATAACAATATTTTTAACCATTTAACTATTGAGAGATATTTATTTATTTATTGTCACTATAAATAATGCTGCAGTAAATAATACCCACCTTTATAAACTGTATTTTCAATATGTTTGATATAAGTTCCTCAGACTGTAATTACTGGGTCAAAAGCCATATGTCTCTTTAATTTAATAGATACGACAAATTGCTTTCTAAAAAGGTTATAAAATTGTACATTTATATCAGTAATATATGCTTTTCTCTACATACCAGATATTACAGGGATTATAGTCTTTTCTACATTTCTGGCAGTCCGATAGATATTGGTTTGATTTGCTTTTCCACTGTACTTGTGAATTTGAGCACATTTAAATATGATTACAGCCCATTTGGATTTTTTCTTTTGTGGAATGTCTCTTTATATACTTCACATATTTTTCTATTGCTTGTCTTTATATTGCCAATTTGTAAGAGTTTTCTGCTTTCTATGTTAAACTTTTATCTCTAATGTACGTTTTGAATATTTTTCCAGATTTCTTTTGTCTGTTGAATTTATTTGTGGTATTTTTGGTCATGCATTTATATTTTGGCCATTTGGTCATAAATATTGTCATTTTTTGTATTAGGGTATATACATAACATATATATATATTTACATACATTATATATTACATATATAATATATATTCATATGTATACTAAAATATCAAAATACAAAACTCTAGTTATTTCTGCATCATTTAATTTATTAAAAGAACAATAACAAACAAACAAATAAAAATAAAAAAATAAAAAAAAAACAGAAAAATCCACACACTTTTTTCACTCCATTAAATAATTGTATTAAATAATCTTATATACTGAGGTCTATTTCCGGATTCTCTGTTCTACTAAATTATTTTTATTATATGCTCTTATAGCTGTTTCTGATGGAAAATGCTCTTTACTTATTATTTCTTTATATAATTTTCTTGGTTATTGTCAGGTAATTATTCTTTCAAAGTAACTGTTATTTAATCCAGTCAAAAACAAAAACAAAAACAAAAAAACCAGGAAAAAAACCTTCCATTGGGATTCTAATTGGAAATGAATTAAATTTACATTTTAATCTTGGGAGACCATTTAAAAATATATATTGAGAGTTCATATCCAAGAACATATTTGCCTTTTATTTGTATTTCATGTTTTTTATTAAGATATTATGGTGCTTTACATAGATTGTGTTTTATAAAATTTCTTTCTACATTTGATAGTTTTATTTACTTTTATAAATGGGATATATATATATAATTATATATATATATATATAATTTGTAGGCCTTTAGTGGTAGAAAAGCTACTGATTTCTATCTAACCATCTTACAAAGTTTTATTAGTTCTGTGCTTTTTTCCTTTAATCTGTTGGGTTTTCTACATGTATAAACATTAATTAATAAAGTATAACTTTATCTCTTATTTTCTAATGTTTATAGTAGATATTTCTCATATATTGTTCATTTGCTAAAACCTGTAGAGCAATGCTTTAAAAAGGAATGGTGATAGCAGGCATCTCTAATTTCTGGTTATTATTAAAATTACTAATTTTTTACCACTTAGGATGTCAAAAGTTGTAGCTCTGGGTAAATAATACTTAGTATAATTGGGAGGATTTCTTCTATTTTCTTTTATTTAAGATTTTATAAGAACAACTGTTGAATTTAATCATGTTATTTTTTAGTGACTATTGACTTGATTGCCTGATTTTTCTTTTAATGTGTTTATATATGGGCATATATATATATAAGCAGATTTTCTGTATGTTAACTCAGAACAAACTTTTGGGAAATGCTTAGATGGAGATTGTATACTAAGATTTGCAAAGATTTTCTGCATATACGATCAATTAAGTCATAGGGTAGAGGGATAAATCAAAAGTTGCAAGTATAGGATGCCAGAACCATTTGAGGAAAAATAATTTAACTAACATTTATGCCAATTGTACTCACTTTTACTTATACCAGAGTTTTGCTTGGGTAGACCCAAATTATTGATGTTTGGCATTATACAGACCCATCTTAAAGCATAGGGTTGTCAGGGGCTGAATGTAATTTTGGCTTTAGCCAACTGTTAAAGTGTGACTCTGGGAAATAATACACCTGAACCTGTACCCACCCTTCATTTTGTGACTCAGTGTCATGACTAACATGACACTATGACACAGATGGACTGTCATGACTAAGGCTCGCACATGGCACTCACCAATGACATATTCCACTCTGAAGAGATCTTTTCTGGGGTCGTATGCACGATTGAAGTCAATCTGGATGTAGAAAGACTGTCCTCTACGTACAATCAGATTGTTGTTGTTGTACTTGTCAGTGTGGTGATCCACTTTGTTGGCGTCCCATTGCTCCTTGAACAGGTGAACACTCGTGACATGAAGGTAGTCTATGCACAAAGAAGGGAAACCATTTAGAAATTGTGTTTAAATGTAAATTCAAACAGATTGTTTTTCTTGAAGCAGCAAAGTTTATTGGATAAAACTCTATACAAAGGGCTGGTAGGTTTGAGAGTCAGTATCTTGTGACATTTCTTCTTTCAAAGAGGATTTTTTAAAAAGCTTTTTCCCACTTTGATCGCATTTCAGACCACACAGCGCTGACTTTGAGATAGACAGAGCAGTGTTATAACGCATATTGCATATTGTATAGGTCTAGACACAGAAACTAGGACCGCAGTTGAAGTCTTGACATTCCCTGGTTTTCCTTCGGTCAGATCCTTCTCATGGCGCCTACTGCCACGCTGTGTCACTAACTAGAGATAAGCAGGGAGTCACCACTTCAATTTTCTTACCTTTGAAAGGGGAGGAATCAAATCTGACGAAGCCTATAAGAATGTTCTAAGGATAAAGTTGACCGTTAGCCCCAAATTCTTCTCTTACTTCAAGAAGGGTCATTTTTGTAATTCTAAATGCAGATCTTATCCCTCAAAGGCAGGAAAGAGAAGGAACAGGTGTGGAGAAAAGATGCTAACATTTTTATGAGAAATGCTTCCACTTTATAATTGCTTATAATTGCTTCCACTTTGCACATGCGGAAGCAAGGCTCACATTTCCCTAGCTACTAATCAACCAATCTGGAAGCAAACCTGGTCTGATGCCAAAATCTACAGGGGTTTTTTTTAGTGTTGAGAATGGGACTGTCAGTAATACATTTATCTGGGCCATGATAGCACTAGATAAAGGTTAGATATCCTCCTGCCTTTTCCCCATTCCCTATGCAAATGATCACTGACTGTGAAGCTAACTCTAACTGCCCACCTACACAATAGTTTAGAAAATCTAGTCTTGAGACAGATTTTTGTCTGTGCCTTTGCAGTTCTATTGGGGCACTGGGGAGAGAAAGCTGGTGGGGGATGCACTGGCCTCTTGCCTCCCTTCCCTTTCCCTGACCCTGTCTGGGTCACGGCTGGCCCTCAGTGTGAGCACAGTGTGCACGGAACGCGCAGCTGCTGAGCTTGTGCTGGGTCTTCCTCTGCAAGACTCCAGCGACGTCCTTTACTTTTACCTGGGGGTCTATGTAGGGCTCCTGGTTTTCTCCAGGTTTTTTTTTTTTCCTCATTGAGAAAACCAAGAGGTTGGGCTCATTAGGACACTCTCCAGTTCTAAAGTCTAATAGTTCCTGAAACACTTAATTAATTCCAAATTCAGGTAATCCTGCTTTTGAATCTCAGGTGCCATAATTACTTACATAAGGAACACTGTCTCTCAGAAGCTGAATTTTTGTCCACTTTAAAGTGAGGATGCTAATGCCTTGAGAATTTCAATGAAGATTCAATGACATAATGATGCAGCATGTTGGGCACTATGCCTGCCTGGTACATCGAGGGCCGTGGGTGTGCTGGTGGCTCACTGAGTATGAGCTGCATGGAGCCGATCTACATTTTACACGGCGTGGTGCTCAATGGGCCATTCCGACTGCGACATTACAGCAAACACAAAGTGCAAGATGCAGTTTTATTTTTACCTCATCTCAGAACCCTGCCATAGTACATGGTTCCCGAAGGACACTTTCCTGCCATTATGTTGTGGGCTGAAGATGTTTAATCTCTACACCTTTCTCCTCCAAGCTGCCTTTCCACTCAGTTCTCTGGCCTTATTAAAGTCACAGCCCCCAGTGTTAAACCAGCTTCCGAACGAGCGAAAGACGAGGGGGTCAAGTGGTGTGTTAGGCACATCTTGAGGTTATCTACCCCCATGGACACACCAAAACTGCAACTACATGTAGAACAGATATCTTTGAAAATGGCCTAAAGACTAGCAGAATAGATTGTCTACAACCAAGGATTTAGAGAAAAAGCCACATTGAAAAGGTAGGCGGTCTAGTCACGAGCCACACCCCCAGTGTGGCTACCCACAAGTTGGAGGGATTTCACCAACATGGAGTTCCCCCCAAGTGACGGATATGAGCCTTACATTGAGCTCCCCAGCCTGGCGTAACTAAACTAGGAAGAGAAGTCCCCATAACATCTGCCTATGAAAACCAGTGGGGCTTATGTCCAGGAGACGTAATGGCTTTAGGGAACCAAGACTCTGCTCCGAACGGGCTTGTGCACAAACTCACTGACTGGGAGGTCCAGCACCTTGGCAGCAGTTTGAAAGACTCTTGCGCCACACATGAAGGAGATACATTGACTAATTTCGGGGCAGGGCTGGAGGGGCAGAAATCTTTCTCTGGGGACCAAAGCACTGGCCAACACCATTTATTTTTTACATTCCTAGCTGGTCTAGAGCTGGTGTGCACCATTCCTAACACTCTCCATTAAATTTTCTAATATTGTTCACCCTGCCTGGTGTTCCCCTGAGATTCAACCCCACCCAATCTCCTCACTCCACCCGGCATCACTCCAGAGCAGCTCCCACCCTGCCACACCTGTTGGGCATCCTTTGCCAGCACTGGTACCCTTCCAAAGCAGCCCCACCCCACCCTGCCATTCCTGATGGACAGCTTTGTCTAAGACAAGTGTCCCTATAGAGTGACTCTCACTCCACACATCAGCATGTCCACAACAGTTGAGGCTGAGACTTGCAGCTAGCCATGTTGGGGTCTACCTGCACACCAGCACACCCACAGAAATTGCAGCCTGGCCTCGTAGCCAGCCAGGCCAGGGTGAAGCTCTGTCCTTTGTGCACTCACAGGAGTCATGCCCAAGCTTCACTGACAACTGGGTCATGGACTAGCCCTGTCCACCAGCATACCTGAAACAATTGTGGCAGGGTCTTATAGCAAAAGAACAAGAACATGACAAAACCCCAGGAAAAAGAACTAAACAACATGGAGATAAGCAGTGCACTAGATAAAGAGTTCAAAATAATCATAAGGATGCTCACCACATTCAGAAGAATAATAAATGAACACAGTGAAAACTCCAACAAAGAGATATAAAATATAATCAGGACTGAGGAATAAGATAACTAAAATTAAAAATACACTAGAGGGAATTAGCATCAATTAGATGATGTAAAAAAACAAATAAGCACTCTGGAAAACATGGTAGTGGTAATCACCCAATCAGAACAGCAAAAAATAATTTAAAAAATTAGAATTGTTTAAGGGATGTCTGGGACAACATCAAACACACTAATATTCACATTATAGGAATTCCAGAAGAAAAAGAGAGAGTGAAAGTGACAGAAAACATATTTAAAGAAATAGTGGCTGAAATTTTCTCTAACTTGGTGAAGGAAACAGACATCCGAATCCAGGAATCACGGAGTCCCAAACAAGATAACCCAAAAAGACTCACACCAGACAGATGATAATTAAAAATTTCAAAAGTTAAATATTAAAAGCAGCAATAGTAAAACAACTAGTTAAGTACAAGGGAACCCCCATAAAACTATTAGTTGAAATTTAAACAGAAAATTTCAAGCCTGAAGGAAATGGCACTGTATTCAAAGTGATTAAAGGGAGAAAACCTACAACCAAGAATATTTTACTCAGCAAAGTTGTTATTCAGAATTGAAGAAGAGTTTCCAAGACAAGCAAAAGCTAACGGAGTTCATCACCAGTAAACCAGCATTACAAGAAATGCCAAAGAAACTTTTTTAAGTGGAAAAGAGAGGCCAAAACCAAAAGAAAATATATGAAAGAAAAATACCTCACTAGTAAAGGAAAAACAGACATATAGATTGATGGAACTGAATAGAGAGCCCAGAAATACCCACGCTTATATGATCAAGTAATTTATAACAAAGGAAGAAAAAATAAACAATGGGGAAAAGTCTCTTGAAAAAAATGGTGCTGGGAAAATTGGAGAGCTACCTGCAGAAAAATGACTTTGGATCACTTTCTTACACTATATACAAAAATAAGCACAAAATGTATTAAAGACTTAAATGTAAAATCTGAAATCATAACTCCTAGAAGCAAACATAGACAGTCAACTCTTTGACATCAGTCTTTGCAATAATTTTTTTAGGATATGTCTTCTTGAGCAAGGACAACAGAAGCAATTATAAAACAAATAGGACTCCATCATACTAAAAACTTTTGCACAGCGAAGGAAACATTAACAAATCAAAGGACAACTGCCCTGCCTGGTGTGGCTCAGTTGGTTGGGCCTCATCCTACGCTCCTAGAGGTTGCCGGTTTGGTTCCCAGTCAAGGGCATGTGCCTGGGTTGTGGTTTGATCCTCGGAAAGGGTTGTGCAGGAGGCAGCAGATAGATGTTGTGCTTTCACATCGATATTTCTCTCTCTCTCCCTGTCCCTCTATAAAAATCAATAAACTGTTCTTTAAAATAATAATAATAATATAAAGGCAACTCCAAAATATAATAAATAATTCAAAATAAAGAAACAATCTAATTAAAGAATGAACAGTGGTCCAGAATAGACAGTTCTCCAAAGAAGACATTCAGATGGCCAACATGCACATGTTGAAAAGATGCTTGACATCACTATTATTATCCAGGAAATGCAAATCCAACCACAATGAGTTATCACCTCACACAGTCAGAATGGCTATTATGAAAGTGTTGGTGAAGATGTGAAGAAAAGGGAACCTGCATGCGCTATTGGTGGGAGTTTAAACTGGTGCAGCCATTATGACAAAAAGTATTAAGGTTCCTCAAAAAATTAAAAATAGACCTACCATGTGATCCAGCAATTCCACTTCTAAGTATTTATCCAAAGAAAACAAAAGTACTAATTTGAAAAGATATATGAACCCCTGTATTCATTTCAGAGTTATTTGCAATAGACAAAATATGAAAGCAACTTAAGTGTTCATCTATAGATGAATAGATAAAGAAGAGGTGGTATCTATACAATGGAATATTACTCAGCCATGAAAAGAATAAGATATTGCCGTTTGTGACATGAATCGACCTAGAGGGTGTAATACTGATTGGTTTAAGGCAGACAGAGGAAGACAAATACTGTAAGATTTCACTTATATATAAGTTGAAAAACAAAACAAATCAATAAACAAAACAAAATGGAAACAGACTCACAGACACAAGGACAAACTGATAGTTGCCAGAGGGGAGGGAAGTGGGGGTATGGGTAAAAGATGAAGGGTATTAGAAGTATAAATTTCCAGTTATAAAATAAATGAGTCATGGGGATGTGGTACAGCATAGGGAATGTAGCCATCAGTAACATAATTACTTTTGACAGACGGTTACTAGACTTCTCATGATGATCACTGTAAGATATGCAAATGTCAAATCACTATGTTGAAACTAACACAATTTTGTATGTCAAATACACTTTTTTTAAGGTGGATATTGTTAGTGATTTCTTTCTTTCTTTCTTTCTTAAGTATACTTGAATTAAACGAAAGAGCGAGCTGGAGAATCACAAATGCCCCGGTTTAACAGGACCTTAGTAATGAACTCATCTGGCCCTCTTTTTCAGAACTATATCCTTTAGTAACATTTCTTTTTTTTTTTAAATGTCTACAATCCTAGTTCCTCAGAAATGAGTTTAATCCACTCTTCACTCTCCAGCCGTTTCATGCACTTCATCTGGCCCCCTGGGCTTGAAGACTGCTGTGAGGGTTTCTCTGGGGAGAACATTCTTCACATCGCTATTCTTTAAGAACTCATTTCCATACCTTTTACTCATTACTCTGTTCTGCAATATGTATTCCATTTTGCAAATTTATCTCTTGTAGTATTTTCCCTAGAATTAAATATGTTACTGTATTTTTTTCCTTTGTTGCTCCATCCCTCCATATTCCCTCCTCCCAAGAGTTGTCTGCCTGCTCTCTAGCTATGGATCTGTCTATTCTGCTTGTTAGTTCAGCGTGTTCATTAGAATCCACATATGAGTGAGATCATATGGTACTTGTCTATCTCTGACTGGCTTATTTCACTTATGGGCATGAACAACAGTATGGTGCTTGTGGGAGGGAGATGGATGGGCAGAGGTGAAAGAGGGTATAGGGAAATAAATGGTGATGGGAAAAATTAAATTAATTTTAAAAATACATTACTCTAGTTCTTTTTTTTTTTTTTTTATCCTCACCCGAGGACATTTTTTTTTTAAATATATTTTGTTCAGATAGCGTGGGAGGGAGAGAGAGAGAGAGAGAAACATCAATGTGAAAGGGACACATCGAGTAGTTGCCACCCACACAACCCAACCAGGGCCGGGGACAAACTGCAACTGAGGTACGTGCCCTTAGCGGGAACTGAACCTGGTTCTCTCAGGACCGCAGGCTGACGTTCTAACCACTGAACAAAACCAGCCAGGGCTTTTTTTTATATTTAAATAAAAAACAATGAGGCCACTACATCTGTCCAAAGAAATGGTATATTTCTATTAGTTCAGGCCAAGCTATCATTAGTGTTTTGAATACTCTTATTTTGTTGTTGATAAACATTAAGCATCTGGTGAAGCAAAAGCCTTAAAAATATGTTCTAGTGTCATTTTACCAATAGTGGGTTAAAATTCATTCCAGACCCTTACAAGTCACTTAATTACATTACTATTTAGCCATATCTATTTATGCATTTGTTTTCTCCTTTTTAGCTCAGTTTTAGGGCCTTACCTCTACTAATATTAAATTTCATCCTATTAAATTTGGTTGATTGTTCCAAGTTCTTAAGATAATTTGAGACCCTAAGTACATCTTCAATGTATTTAATATCCTTCCTAACTTCCTGTCCTCCTGGAATTTTGCATGTGCTATTTTATATTCTTTCAAGACATGAACATAAATGCTGATTAGGTCATGGCCTAATTCATACAATGTAGGTGAATGCACAGTGGCAGACATTACAAATTGAATTGACAGCTATGATGTAGTGTCATAAGCACTCTGATAAAGGACGTGTCGGATCCTGGGTGAGGGAGGGTTTCTGGGGTAGAGGAGCTGCTAACCCACACTACAGGGTATGTAAGGAAGCTTTCTGCAAGAAGTGAGGTATAAGCAGGGGTCAGAAAGAGGAGCAAGTTACGCAGGTCGAAAGAAATGTGGGGAAGAATGTTTCAGAGAGAGAAACAAGGGAGCTTGTAGTTTACTTAAAATATTGAAGGATGACTGCTCATCGGAAGTGCAGAGGCAGGATCACAGTGGCGGAGCAGCTGCCAGCCCTGCAGGCTACATTAAGAAGTTTGGACTTTAGCCCTGGCCAGTTTGACTCAGCGGTTAGAGCGTTGGCCTGCGGTCCAGAGAGACCCGGGTTCGGTTCCCGCTAAGGGCATGTACTTCGGTTGCAGTTTGTCCCCGGCCCTGGTTGGGTCGTGCGGGTGGCAGCCACTCGATGTGTCCCTTTCACGTTGATGTCTCTCTCTCTCTCTCTCTCTCTCTCTCTTCCTCTCTCTCCCTCCCATTCTATCTGAACAAAAAATCGAAAAATGTCCTCAGGTAAGGATAAAAAAAAAAGAAGTTTGGACTTTAATTGCATTGGGGATCCAGTCAAGAATCTGAAATTGAAAACTGACATGAATAACACACACACACACACACACACACACACATTTAAAGTACTGGTGACACAGTGGAAAACAGACTGGACGAGGAGTGTGGAGGCAGGAAGGTCAGTGGGGAGGCTGGGCAGCCTCCTAGGGGAGGGATGGGGGAGGCGTGGCTAAGTCCATCTGCCGCGGGGAACGAATGCACTGGCCCTGGAGTGCTGCCGGGCTTTGCCTCATTTCTCCCTACACCCACCGCCACAACGATGTGTCCCTGAGAAGGAGTGGGTTAGCCTGATGCCTTGGCTTCTGGAGTAGCTCTGCCTACAGGGAAAAAGAAAGCTGGAGAGAGAAGCCAAGCATATTTCCAGTATCTAGTTCTCGTTGGTTCTAGCTCTCTATACAGATGGAAACCCTGGCTTTCCAGCTCCATACCCCGGTCCAGTGAACCTGCTTGATGTCTAGCGACTGTCCGTCACTGAGGTAGTGCAGGGCTAGTTCACTGGGATAGCCATAGGTCTGGGATCACTGGGAGTTCCACGGTTAAGCCAGTTTGGGAAATACTGGGTTTTTGTGTGATTTATGCATATGTTAATATGCATTGTAAATCTCCTACAAGTACAATGTTTTACAAATTTAAATGACTGTGGAAATGATTTTTTGGTGGAGTATTTTGCAAAATATGTTTTGGTAGATGCTTCACTATTTACTAATTGTGTAAACTCAAAAAATTTACTTATCTTTCTGAGCCTCCCTTTCCTTATTTTTAAAAAGGCAACAAAATATCTCATAATGTTGGTGGATAGAGGGGGGCACAGTGGGGGAGATGGGACATCTGTAATACTGTCAAAAATAAAAAATTTTATCAAGTGAAAAAACTGTATGTACGGTGTTTTAGCAGTATCTGGCAACAGAAAATCCTCAACATTTTTTATTATATAATTATTGCTACTATTCAGAGAGAGAACAGCACCGTGGATAAGAATATGGGTTCTGGAGCCAGCCTGCCTGGTCTCGAGCGCCAACTCTGACATTTACCAGCTTTATGATTTTGGACAAGTTACATAAATGTCCTGTGCCTCAGTTTCTTCATCTGAAAAATGGTGATAGTGTGGGGACTAAATGAGAAAATACTGTTTTCCAAGTACACAGACTTCCTTTTTCTTTCCCTGAATTTCTATAGATGGGTGGAGTCATTTCTTCCTTTCAATTCCCAGGATATATTTTTCTTTAAAAAAAAAAAAAGTCAATTATCATTAACCCTTGGTATTATTACCTGAACATAGGTGATTTTACCTATAGCTCGGTACGCCCCTTGAGGACCAGACCACGTCTTAGTCATCTTACTGCTGTGCCCAGGGCGGTGGGCACACCCCCCCGCCCCCCTCATCAGCACGCCGCGCGTCACTTTCAACCCCTTTAAACCTGGGAAGTCGAGCTTGGAGTTGGTCATTCCTTCTAAAACAGATTATTCCATTTACCATAGGACTAAGCACAGGAGTTTTTTCCATGCCATTTATCAGATAATTTCATTCTCAAATTTGCCAGTTTCAGGACTGTGTATGTTCTGTTGAAGATGGTACTGTGGGGGTTAACTTGAAGCCTTTGGACCTTCAGCTTTGTTTCAAATTGGAATAAAAGTGCCATTTCTTCATAGCCCTAGTATACTGCTCATCAGGAAGGGCAAGCCAAAGGGCGTTAATGAACCCCTTTGAGTATGAAAACATAGATGCACTCCAAACAATAAGCCTTATGGTTTTATAGTTTGTAACAGTGAAGACAAACACATATAATAAATATATATTAACATATGTAATGTTAGTTTTAAAATAATGTAGATTATATATTGTTATGTTTGACCACATTTAATTCAAAACGTGTAGTTTTGTTTGTTTTTTTATCCTCACCCGAGGACATTTTACCATTTTTTGTTCAGGTAGAGTGGGAGGGAGAGAGAGGAACAGAGAGAGAGAGAGAAACATCGACGTGAAGGGACACATCGAGTGGCTGCCACCCGCACGACCGACCAGGGCCAGGGACAAACTGCAGCCGAGGTACGCGCCCTTAGCGGGAACCGAATCCGGGTCTCTCAGGACCGCAGGCTGACGCTCTAACCGCTGAGCCAAACCAGCCAGGGCCAAAACGTGTAGTTTTTTTTAAATTTTATTTTTTCTTAAGTGATCCTTTTATTCTTTATTGTAATAACACACTAAGTCAATGGCTTCAGAAAGACAGAAAAAATCATAGGAAACCACAGCGGTACTCTAAATAGGGAAAAACTAAGGCAGTGATAAGTGAAATCTCTATACATATTCTCTTAAATGTTTATATTACAATAATTTAAGCTAAGAAAACATTTTATTTAACACATAAAATGACTGAAATATGGAAGATTAAAAGCTACAGTGAGAAGTCAAGAGTTTAAAGAAGTGATGTTCTAGACTGTAGTTAATCTGTAAGATGTGCCCGGCCGGTGTGGCTCGGTGGCTGGGCGTCGGCCCATGCACCCAGAGGTCGCCGGTTCGATTCCTGGTCAGGGCACATGCCCAGGTTGTGGGCCTGATCCCCAGTCAGGGGCATGCAGGAGGCGGCCAATTGATGTTCTCTCTCCTCGATGTTTCCCTCTCTCCCCCCTTCTCTTCCTTTTTCTCTAAAATCAATAAAAGAAAATAAACTTTTTAAAAAATTTGTAAGACGTGTTTATTCTCCAGGAGAAGGAAATGGTGGCCAGGCTGCCCTCCTCCCAGTGCTGTCTCCTCACAGGGCTGTAGATTCACTAGGGTTTGCCCCAACACTGGGGAATGAGCTGAGGTCCCCGAACCACTAATTAAGCAACATTTCTGTCATTGCTCAGGGAGAGTCACCCAAGGATCAAGTCAAGCAAAGATTTACAAATATCATAGTTTTTTCTATTGCTCATCTTTCTTAGTATTGCCCCTTCCCATGGAGTAGGCACTCAATATACATTTGTTAAGCTGACATATTGATTTTTGCTTTGTTTATTGCTTAACAAAACATAGTTTAGATCGAAAGAGACTTCTCATCACCCAAGCTCCATTTGCCACCAACAGGAAATTAATTTGCTTCTCCCTGTCCAAGCCCAGTTCCTGGCAAAATGGAGCAGCTCATTGCTAAGTTACTTTTTTGTTTTTTAGAGGAATATTGGAGCTGGAAACTTGGCAGTTCACTCTTTCAAAGTGGCAGCTTTTAAAAAGTCTCCCTAACACAATTTAGCCTAATTCTAAACACATCAGAAAATGGACTGTTAAAAAAAAAAAAATCTCTCCTCATTAGCCAGCTACCTTCCTGTCCCCCACCCTTTCCCTAATATGTAAAAACTGGATTATATTCTCCTTTGGTTATATATTCTTCAAAGAATGATTATACCTGTCACAGATCGAATCTTGAAATAAGTTAAATGTTTAGGTTCATATCCTAGGAATTCCCTAGTGAACTGAATTCTCCATGCAATCTTTTTAATGTTATTACCAAAAAATAGGCATATATACTATCCATGAAGAAGTAGGTCTGTTTATTGTGAAAACTACAGGATAAAAGTTTTTTTTTTTTCTCATATTTCTTTTGGATAGCCATAATTTTAAAGTATTAACTAGAATGACTAAAAAGATTTTCTTAAGCAGCCTACTGTTTTTTTTAACTGTTGCTATTAAAAAATGTCCTATACTTAGAATGTATAAGAAATGCTCAGCTGCTTAGAGGAAGCTAGAATAAGAGAAATGAGGCTAATATATTCTCCAGGGACTAAAACCCCTCTGGTCAATTCTTTTCTATCCAAAATATCTCAACAGCCTCTAAATGTATCTCCTCTCCATTTTCGCCTCACCATGAGATGCACCTTTAGAAAACATAATTCTGATTATGTCATTCTGCAAGTGAGAATCCTTTGCAAGCAGGAGAAAAAGTAAGGCCTTCAAGGCTCGTCATGGTGTTATCCTTGCCTCCTTGTCCCAGGTTCATCTCTCCTCCCGTGTCCTCACTACTTGGCATACACTGTTCCCTCTGCTGTAGATGCTATTCATGCACCTTTCTGCCTGAAACACTCCTATTCATTTTTTTCACCTTCTTTTCCACCCTCTGACACAACTAGTCAGTCTTCTAACTTGTTTCATCTACTAGAGGGAGAATTGCTTAAGGACAGGGACTGTCTTACTCATCCTTTTGTCCCCAGAGAGAGTGTGGTATAGCTCCTGACACATAGGTGATAATCACTAAGTGTTTTCCTCAAACCAAATGGAAGGATAAACTGATTCTATGCAACATAATTTTCTAATCATACCTTGAATGCATTTCTTGTTTTTTTCAATAACCTTGAATCCAGAGAGGTTTACTCTGCACCAAGGGCAGATGGATAATAAACCAGTTAACTAGTTGGTTTAGTTCTGACATGGAATAGTGGGAGGGAGGAAATGCTTGGAAAGACACAAGACCTCATTAACCTAATAAATACTAGATTCTGCCTGCATCTGGTTTTTAAAAATAGATCCAGACTTGCTTTCTAGTTTGAATTCAGTGCACTAGGACCTGTCAAATAAGTTCCATTTACTGCTGCAAATGATCACCTATTGTTAACAATACAGAGTCAAACCAGCCCAAAAATATAAGGTTATGTTCCAGAACATTACATCTCCTGCTAAAATAACCTTTGAGACAAGCAGGCTACAGAGAGATTTTTCAGAAACACCAACTGTGCACACAGAACAGTCTATTAGAAATAGATGCAAATTCAAACAATCTAAGGAGATTTTCACATACTTTTCTAGGCTATAACTAAATTCAAAGTGGGAGGGGCATTAAGGATTCTTAAAAATACAGAGGATATCAAACATCACTGCTGACTGGCTGGTCCCATCTCCAGGGCTCCATGGTCACCTTAAATATTTCCATTTTTCTTAAATATCGTGCTGCTGTATAGGAGAAGCTTACTTAAGTTCATACATTTTGCTATTGGCTAAGATAATTCTTAGCTAAATAATTATGAAAGCTGTGAATTAAAGGTATTATACCCACTTAGTATATATTTTATACATTGACTGCCATAGGATTATTTAAAATGAAATACCTGCCATTCTGCCCCTTCCCCTTTCTCCTCTTGCTTCTCTGCCATTCTGTTAATTTTACAAGAGCAGCTTGCTTGGGACACTTTAGAAAAAAAGCTTTCATTGAAATAAAGGAGGAAAGAGAGTTTGATGTAGGGCTTTATGTGGAACCCAAGTCATGGTCAGACAGGGGATCAGGGAGATACCAGTCCTCTTGGAGGCCACTAGTGGCCACTGAGTGAACTGCAAGGACATGGCATTTAAACAGGACTGCCTTAGCAGGGATGATTTGGGGAGATATCAATACATTTAGTGACAAAGAAGTCTTTAGTATAATTAAACAGGAATTTGAAATGCAAAAGATAACTAGGAGATAACTACTTGCTCTCTTTTTTTTCTGTCTGATTCATCTATGACTTATACTATGCTTCGTGGGTTCAGAGACCTGACTCTCATAGCATGTAGCTCTTAGTTCATCTGTGTGAGAAATATTAAATGGATGCATGTTTATGAAATCTGGAAGCTGTTATTAATAACAGGATTATAATGACTCCAGGGCTGATGAGTCATTCAATTCTCAAGCAATCGACTGTTCATTCATTCTACAAAGTCATTGGATACTCACACCCTATGCCAGTGTCTGTAATAAGTGTCTCAGAGTGTCTCTTGGGTTGTGGACATGTGACTACCAAGCAAATAATGAGATTTTTCAAAATAATTCAGTCTAAAATAATCCCCACTTCTGCCTCCAAAAATAAATAAACAAAAAACAGTAAAATCAGATTCTTTTTAAATTAACTTCTCTGCTCAAGTTCTCTGGCAGTTTTGATTTCTTACTGACAACATTTTGTTCAGATTTCAGATATGCAGGGGCTGCAGGTTGTACCTATTCCCATTGGAAACTGGAGGACTCCTGACCGTGTGGGGTGTGATAACTGACATTCTAATCGATGAGCATTTATTGGTCATGTGCTGTGGGCCAGGTGTCGCAGGGCACCAGCCGTTTGATCCTCAGGACTACTGTGAAGCTGCTTGCATTTGCTTTTGGAAAAACTGAGGTTTGGGGCAATTTCCTGACTTGCCCTGAGGCTCAGGGAAGCGAAAGGCAGGTGTAGAACAGGAACCCAGGTCTTCTGAGCCCTAGGCCAGGGGGCTTTGCCACACCCCCATCACCACTGCCTCTGGGCAGGTCGCTGTGCTCCTGGGATCCACCCTCTGCCTCTCCCTCTTTCTGTTCATCCAGCCCACTTCCTTCGGCACCCCTCCCTGGAGCCCAGAGCGTTCTCTGCCAGAGAGGAATTTTGCTAGAAAACTGAATCCTTCAAGGTCACCTGCTTGATAATCAGCACACTTTCCGACTTATTTGCATTTCAAAAGAGAGATTCCTGCACTGGGCTGTGAAGTTGAGCATCAGTTGCTACTTTGGCCTCAGTTTCCTAACCCCTAACGTGGGGATTCAATGAGTTGATCAGCAAGCCTTTCCGACTCAGCTCTGTGGCTCTAATGGTGGAATTTCGGAGACTTGCGGCCCCTCGCTGGGAGAGTTCACCACAAGTGTACAGTCCGTCTTGGTCCCTCCACTCAGCTGAAGGTGCCCTCTGTTCTGCACGAGCCCCCTTCAAGTTTGGTACCTGATAGATAGTACCGGGTATCTCTCTGTTTTCACAATTGGATGTCAAACCGCCTAGACCTGAGGGTACTGCAGTCCAGGCCGTCCCCAGCGTGTGCGCGGCTGCTGCCCTGCAGGACTGTGGAGACTGCACTGCCCCCTTGGCTGTCAACCGCTGGGCTCTTTCTGATGAGACGGGCACCTGCGCAGCAAGGGAGTGTTTGCCCTGGTGAAACCCGCACGGAGCACCCCCAGGAGCTCAAGTGAGTCTGGGTACATGTGTGCTACTGCTAGAAGCCCTTCAAGGACATGAGTCTAAATGTCCCTGCCTGGCCCAAGAGAATGGTGTCTGGATCGCCTCGCCACTGCCGGCACCTGGGCCCTGTCACCGCTGACGGCTGAGTGCAGGTCAGCTGCTGGCTGCTGCCCCGAGCAGGTCCCTGGGGACCCGCAGAGGCGAGAGCAGGGAGCGCAGCTGGCGGTCTGCTCTCCAGGCTGCTTGAGACAGAGGGCTGTCTCCTCACTGTCAGAGCCTGGCTCTCACCGGCTCCGAAATTCACAGCAGTGGATGCAGAGGAGGAGGGAGGAGGGAGGGGGAGAAGGAAAGGTGGTGCAAGCCAGACAATCAAAACAGCAACAGTATTTGGGAGTGGAAACTTCCAGTTAGAGAACCTTCTCAAAAACAGCGCTGGGGCTGGAAGAACCTCGCTAAGCCAGCGCCCTTGCTTCAGAGAGGTGATGTTTCTGGGATTACAGAGCTATTCAGCGGCAGACTCGGGACAAGAAACAGGTCTTCAGTGCTTTGACCACTCAAAAGGGGGTTTTGGAGTCCTTTCTTTAACACCAGAGACTGGAAGGGGCCCCTCTGTGGGAGCTCGGTGGAGACAGAGGGTGCTGAGCCAGCGCACATGGGGAGGCGGGGGACAGGGGTACCTTGCAGGTTGACGCCTCGGGGCACCAGGCCCTGCAGCTCCACAGTAGGGGGGTTGTTCTCTTCAGCATTAGAGTTGTTGGGGGGGACAGCTCTCCTGCCTCCAAAGGTGGTTGTGCGGGTCTCCGACATTCTCAGCTTCACAGGCTCCTTGGGGGATAAAAAGTAGACAGAAAAGGAATGTGGATCAATTTACATTTGACACAAAGATCCAAAAGCACAGAAGCAGACAGCCTGTGTGCGATGGCCCCGAACAGCACATGGAGGGTTTCACTAAACGGAAACTGAGGAGGGGCAGTGACCTCACTCTAACAATGCAGTAGACTCCCCAAGGATCTTGGGGAGATTTTTCAAAACATGCGGAAAGCAGAAAAAAGGAGGCTGATTGAAGAAATAAAAAATGTAGCAGATTTTGGGGAGAAAGTTTTTTTTCCCCTCATTACCCCTAAGGCAGTAAGTCTGTAGGAAGTGTTTACTGTCGTGTGCATGTACACATGCCCGTTTCACATGGGCTTCCGAGGCCTAAGTCCCTCTGAAGACTAAACTCAGACAGCCATGTCCAGATAAGTGGCGTCTTCACGTGCATTCGTGTTTGCAATTTAATTCCACCCATATTCACCGAGGCCCACTCTCTGCCAGGCTGTGGTCCGGGCAGTTGGGATACATCAGAGAATAAGACACAAGGGTTCTTGCCTTGGAGAACTACTGGTCTGGTGGTGGCAGGGTCCAGCCCAACAGAATTCAGCAGTACAGTCACCACAAGGAGCAGGAGCAGGAGCTGGAGAGTCCGGCAGGTGAGGGGGAGGCACACTGCAGTGTTTGATAGGGCTGGACAGAGCCCGCTGACCGCACTTCCCGGGCCGTGGTGCTGACACTGCCCTCGCTCCAAGCCTCTTCCCCTTCCTGCGGGGTTGGTGCGGACAGAGCCAGTGTGAATGCCGCACACCTTACTGCCCGTGCCCAAGACCTGCATGTCGATCAACTGACCAAATGAGGGGAGACCTTGTTTCTAGCCCCAATGAAGCATCCCCTTGATCACCTGGATTACCCAATCATGACTCCTGGTGATTTGGCTATTTTCAAAAAAAAAAAAAAAACAACAGTCACACCCACAGAAGGCGAGGAGCCTCCATTATAGAGGCAACCAGAGGGGACTGTTCCGGAAGCATGTTGAGCGAAGACAGCACAGCTGGGAGCAGGAGACTCCCATGGCAAAGCCTGTGGTCTCGGAGGAGACAGCAGTGTTTGGAAGCACAAGGTCTGAACAGGTGCCCATAAGTACCTAAGGCATATTTACAGAGCTCCTAGTGAAGGAGGGAGTCGGGGAGGGAGGACAGAGAAAGGATTAATGATGGCGCGATGGCAAGGAACAGCAGACCCCTGGTGGGAAATAGCAAGGGTGGGTTGTGGGGTCACTGGGAGAGGGCAGGTTTGGGGGGGCACGGCACAGAACTATGCAACTATGCAGCAGTCGTTGAGAGAGAGAACTCATAAAGCAGAGGACTTGGAGCCTGTGCAGGTGGCAGAAGCACCCCCTTCTCCCAGGTGTGGGGGCAGGAAAGGTGCTGGAGTTCAGCTCCCACCAAGCAGCTGTCCTTACCTGGCCCTACTTCCTCCCCTCTCCAACTTTTGTCCCTTCTCACAGTCTGCTCCCCCAAAAGGCCCCCCTCCCCCATTCCCACGTGGTGCCCTTCTCAGCAAACGCTGCCTTGCAGAAGGCCTCGCGGAGCACCTGCGAGAGGTCCCACTCAGAAGAGGGGCTGGGTGGGTGCAGAGTTAGGGCCCATGATCAGGGAACTGACCCCCAGCCTCTGGCACTCCCAGCAGCCACCTGAGGGACCTAGTTTCAAGGGGGTGAGTGCAGTGGACCCCAGGGATCCCTGGGAGCGGGTTGCGGCCAAACTGGCAGGAGGGCCGGCTGCTTACCTGCGGTCCCCTCCTGCGGTATCCCAGCACAGGCTGGCTCTGTGTGTCTCTAGGGTACTTCCTCAAAAGGACACAGGAAAAACCGACAAGAAAGTTGGCTCTTAAATAACTTCTTAACAGCTCCCTCCCTTCTCCCCATCCCACAGGGTTCTCTCCTCCCCCTTCTTGACAGCTGGAGCAAGTGAGCTGCTCCTGGGCTTTCTGTTTACTTCTGCTGTTCTGCTGCTCTCCTGCAGCACCCCAACCCTTCCCCCAGCTTCCCGGCCAGGCTTCTCCCCATCACCCACCTCCCATCGTGCCTCCCCCGCCTCACTTGGTGGCTGGGAGGACCTGCTGATGACCCTGCAGTGCCAGGCAGACCCCCCCTGTCCCCTTCGGTGGGGAGGGCTGGAAGGTGGGGATTTTGCCAGCCAGGTAGGTGGGGCCTGGCAGGAAGGAGGGTCTGCTCCCCAGCAGACAGGCCACAGCCTGTGACCATGCACACAGCAAGAGTACCGGGTCCTTCTGTGTAAATAAAACTGAGGGACATGGCCTGTGTTCTTGAACAGTCCTCAGGGCCACAGCCACCACCAAACCACAGACTTCCTGCGGGAGGGCATGCCCTGCGGGGGAAAATGAGTAAATGCTTTTAAGAGTACCACAAAAATTAGAAAATAGCACCATTCTTTTTTGGAAAACCATTTTGGTTTATCTTCAAATAATTGGGAAAAATAGAAAAATTTTCCATAAGTTTTTTGAGTCTTCAGATCTCTAAATAGTCCTGTTTTTAGTCATGGCTATTTCTAACCTTCTTCCTCTGCTTTCACATTTCTGACCCTGCCACAGTCTAACTTCACACACAGAAAGAAAGATGCCACTGGTTAGGCATTCTCTCAATTTTCTGCCGCCAAGTCTGTGAATTCACCTGCAACCTTGGACATCTTTTCCCTCTTCCTGTTACTGAAGTGGGAAAATCTCCGGCCCTTGTCCGAGGCTGAGCATGCCCAGTCCCCTCTGTCTGTGCTCTGTCCCCTCCTCCCCAAGCCTGGCTGCGAGGTGCACGGTGCTCTCTCCTGTCTCTCTAGCTCCGCCCTCCAGCAGCTGCTCCCCATCAGCACGCACACAGCTACAAGTCAGGTCCCTTCTATATTTTTGAAACCTTTTCCATCCTGCATGCATCCACCCAGCACTGCTCCTCTCTCCCCTCCTCTTCACTGCCAGCGTCTGCCACCTGGCTCCTGCCCCCACCATTCCCCGACACCTTAGCTGAAGGTCACCAACAGCCTCTGCTAAATCCACAGGGCAGGATTCGGTTCTCACGCACTGAACCTTTGAAAGCGCTGAGCTCTGTTGCCCGCTCTAGCCTTGAAGGTCTTTGCCCTGGCCTCTGGGACACGGCACCCTCTGGGGTGTCCTCAGCACTGTGCAAGCTCCCTGATCATCTCGGCGGCTCCCGCGTCTTCCATCTATATCCTGAGACCTCCTAAATCGAGGTCTTTAGCCATGATTTTTTACGGAATGCTAAACTCCCCCATCTAACTGCCCACCAGCCATCTTCCCTTGGCATGTCCCCCTGAGAACTCACATTCATCGTGTCTAAAATGAGATGTGAAATTTCCCTGCAAGCCTGGCTCATCTTGGGAGCTCCCTGTCTCAGTGAACCATCACCCTGCAGCCAGAGGCCCAGCCCAACACGTGGCATCATTGCTGACAGTTCCTCTTGCCCTTTCTACCCCCAACTCCAAATCTTCAACACATATTTTTCACTCTACTTTTTAAAATATCTCTTGACTATACCCACTTACCCCTCCCCATGCATTCTCCACAGTGCAGTCAGAATGAGCTTTGTGGAACTCAAATCTGAAATCAAACACTTGGAACAAAGCCTTTCTGCTGCTGTTTCTCTTTGCTTCCACTAGAAGTTCCAAGCATCAGCTGGCCAGATCCGACGCAGTCTAGCCCTGCTTTGCTCTGCAGACCCAGCTCTCACCGTCTTTGGCACTATCTCCCTCCCCACCTCACCTGCGCCCTGTCCACCCCATTCTATGCTCATCGCCTGCTTCTCGCCGCGTGCCTCTGCCCTCCCCCGCTCGCCACGGGACTGTCTCGCACTCCCCTTCCAGACCTCAACCCAAATTGCTCAGATGCCCTGCAAGGAGCTGCCGTGTCATGTGTTCCTTACACTGTCTGGCCATTTTCTGTTTCCTTGGCTGCACCCCAACTAGACGACAAGAGAGTGGAGGATCCAACCCCAGTTTGCCAAGGAGAGGGTGCAGATTATCCGATCACCCAGGGCCCATCCTCCCCTGTATTCTCTGCTGAGTGGGAGAGAAAGGCCCCAGGGAAGGCGTCACGCGCTTAGTACTCTGGCAAACCTCAAGCCTGGGTGTGCTGGGGTCCTGCATACCCTTGTCCATGTGGGGTGTGGGAAGAGGGGTCAGCCTTGTACCCTCCAGACTAGGTTGGCAGCTTCCAGGTCCCCTGGGATTCCTGGCTGTGCTGAGCATCTCGGGGCAGGCTTGTCATCCTCACAGCTACCACCACAGTGTTACTTTTGGCCTGAGACTCTGGTTATTGTGTGAAAAGGCACACATGCTCGTGAACTTCCTAATTTTTCCAAAATACCAACCCATTAGAAATGCAAAGGCTGTGCTTGTGCCTCACAAAAACTGCCAATCTGTGTCTGAGAGCACCCAGCCCTGGCACGCAGCTGAAGGCCATCCACGTGACAGCCTCTCCACAGTCCCGAGGCTGAGGGACCACGTTTCTGGCCACGCGATGACCCTTCAGCTGTGCCAGGAAGTGTGGCTTTTGCAGAAGCACCCTCGGCCTGTAGTACTTCTATCTCTGAGCGCCCCGTGCCTGGACAGAGGTGGCGCAGTGTCGGCATTCAGGAAGTACAGCACGGCCCTGGCCAGTTTGGCTCAGCGGTTAGAGCGTCGGCCTGTGGTCCGGAGAGACCCGGGTTCGGTTCCCGCTAAGGGCATGTACTTCGGTTGCAGTTTGTCCCTGGCCCTGGTTGGTCGTGCGGGTGGCAGCCACTCGATGTGTCCCTTCACATCGATGTTTCTCTCTCTCTCTCTCTCCCTTCCTCTCTCTCCCTCCCACTCTATCTGTACAAAAAATGGAAAAATATCCTCGGGTGAGGATAAAAAAAAAAAAAGAAAGAAAGAAATACAGCACGTGGGGTCCCGCCAGGAAATAAAAACCATTTTAGGTATTTTTTGAAAGAGAGAATTTCACACAGGAGATTGGTTACACGGGTGATAGAAGACACAAGAAGCCAAACAAGGGAAGCTGAGTGAAGTCAGCAATTAGCAACAGCAGGGAGAATTTGGTGTCACACCGCACAGGGCTGGGCTGTGGCACGGACTGGCATCAGCTGAGATCAGTCATCTCCAGAACCACTGCTGAGGTCAAGAGGCAGGGAAGGGTTGTCCTTGCTGGTCTCTCTCCCCCCACTGTCTCCCATTGCTGGGCTCAGCTAGAACCCGATGGCGAGTTGGGAGAGCACCGCACCTGTGGGGGGTGCCTCCAAAGCACCCCCGCATTGAACGATACACAAAGTGGACCCACCAGGCTGTCATCCTCACAGGTATGATTTATTACAGTGAAAAGATACAAATCAGAATCAGCAAAGGGAAAAGCACTTGGGACGAAGGCGGAAAGAAGCCAGCACAGGTTTTCAAGGGTCCCCTCCCATTAGAGTCGCTTGGGACATGCTTAACTCCCCCAGCAAAGAGGTGCAGCGACAGGTGTGAAATGCTGTCTCCCAGGGAGATCGGCAGAGATCAGAGCCCAGGGTTTTCATCTGAGGCTGGTCACACAGGCACGCGCGGAGCTCCACACTCTCCAAGGAGCGCACGGGGCCAGTTTCACGGAAACCACACTGTGCCACGGCGCAGGCGCAGAGCCGTGCCCGCCCACCCGGGGACGGTGGGACGACGGCCGACACCAAGCCCCCACATGCCAGCCCGGGGCCAGCCTTGCAAGGAGGCCTTTCTGAGGGGAGCAGTCTGGGGTCTGCACGCTCTCCTCACCCCGACTCGGGACGAGTGGAGCAGAGGGGGGGTGGAGGTCGCTCTCAGAGCGCATGCCCGGGACTGGCACAGCCCGCCGACCCTCACTCTCCCTTCCAGACACTGCTGTTGGGCCACAGCCCTGTCCCAGAGCCAGAGGACACTCCAGTGGGAAGGCCATCGGGGTCATGCCGTCGGTCCCCAGCTCTCCCTGGCTTCACAGGCTCAGGATGGAACCCCCGAGGAGACGTGTCTTTTCTCTGAGCACACAACCCTGGCACACCCCACTTTTCTGCACCCAGAGGGGCGATGAGCCTAATGTTATGTTGATTGAAACCTGAAGAAGTTGGCATGCCTAACAGTCACTTAGGAGCCTGGCTCCTGTCAAAATCACCCGGCAACTTTGGGGGGCTGTATGTGACAGAAGACACGTAGGAAGAGGGATCCGAGTTGCCTTACTTTGACCCTGTAATTCTGAGTTTTTAGTTCTAAGATATGGAGCCTCTCCTCTCTAGATAAAGTACTTTTTCCTTCTGGGCAATATCCAGGCAGCAGACCATCTGACTTAGGAGGTGACTTGTCCAGCAAACTATTTGATTTACATGCAAAACTTCACATCCCCCCCAAAAACCAAAAACAAACAAACAGAGGCTCAGTCATGTCTGGACCCTGCTGTTTTTTTCCACCTGGATTTCGTTGGTTGTAGATGTAGATGCTGAGGGAGGTGGCATGGATATAAATATCACCTGGCTGGCACAGAGATGCCAGCCCTCCGACATGAGTGACCGAGGTCCCTCTCCCGGGGGAGCCTCGGGCGTCTGAGGGAAACTTTCCACTCGGAGGAGGTGGGTAGGGTTGAGATGAGAGGGAGGCTGGGCAGTGTTTGTGATCACGTCTCAGCCGCGCAGGGAACAGTTGGTGAAGGAGAGGGGCCCCGTGCGTTCGCTCACATCTTCAGAAGAGCCTCAGGGGAGTCTTCACGAAGTCTGACAATGACATTTGAAGCCCCAAGAAAGCATCAGCACAGTCGCCACAGCACTAGAACTTGGGTCTAAGAGGGGACCTTCCTCCAGCAGCTCCTTCCCCTTGTCCCCTGTGAGGAGAGGTGTAGCTGACAGCTCCAGATGGCAGACGCCGCCGGTGGCTTCAGCTTCCCTCGGCGCGGCCGTCTCTTGCCAGTGCCCTGCCATCACCCCGCTCCACCTTCCGGGAGCAGCGGCCCGCGGGGCTGTCCCTCCTCATGCTGGGCCCCGGAGGACAAATGCAGGGACGGGACGCTGTTTTCTCCTTCGAATGAGTGAGTTCACTAGCGCACCCACGTGCTCACAGTGAATATCTCCATTATCCATGCTGTTTGTGATTGTGGTAAAATACACTTAACATAAATTTACCCTCTTAACCATGTTTTATGTACGGTTCAGTAGTGTTACATTTACTCACACTGTTGGGCAACCAATCTCCAGATGTGTTTATCTCGCAAAACTGAAAGTCTATACCCACTGAACAACTGCATGTGTGCGTCTGTATGAGTGTGTGTGTAAGGGGACTTGGGAGTGTGCGCACCTCCATGAGAGTACATTGTCTATGAGTGGGTAGGTCTGGCTGTATTTATGAATGTGTGTCTGTGGCTGTGAGTGTGTGCCTTTATGGGAGTACATTGTCTGTGTGAGTGTGTGTGTCTGACCCTATGTGTGTCTGTGCATGTGTGTCCATTTTGTGAATGCATGTGTGAGTGTGTGTGTCAGGGTATTTGTAAGTGTGTGCCTGCACACTGCATGGGGGTGCACTGTGTATGTGAGTGTGTATGTTTGACTGTATTTGTGACTGTGTGTGTGTATGTGTGTCCATCCATGTGAGTGAGTGTGTGATGAGTGTGTCGGGGACACGAGGACTGAAGAATTCCTGGGGGACGTCTCAGCCATGGGCTTTTGTTCCAGAAAACACTCTCATGGGCTTGAGTGCCTCCGGCTGGATTGGTTTAGAGAGACTCCAAGAGTTTTTTAAACTTTAAAGACTTTATAAATTATGACAAAAGTCAACTAGAAATAGATCTCTTAGAGATGAAGACTTTCAAGTTTGAAGTAAATTTCTTATAAAGTGTGGATTAATTAAAGATATCCAGAGAGGCCTTCGGAGCCCTGAGCAGCCCCGCTCGGTCTGACAGCGCGGAGCGCGGCAAGGCCCGCGTGGTGTTCGATGCCAGGCCGCACTCTGGGGCGGCCCAGACTCATCAACCACAGGAGCAAAGCGAGAGCCACACCCCCTGTCCCACTTCTCTCGCGTGTCAGGAGAAAATGCGATCCGTGATAACAAAGTCTTTTGGGAAAAAGCGATAAAAGTGGTGACATAGCAATGCACGGGAACAAAACGATAAACAGAAGTGGGACCTAATAATCACGCCACAGATTTGTTACAAATCTATGAATTGAAAAATAGTAACAATGGGAAACCATTGCTAGTGCTTTATCAATTCCTACTTGGGACTTTAAATGTCATTGTTAGACTTTGTGAAAACTCCCCTGAGGCTTTTCTTTTTATTTATTTATTTATTTTTTTCTTTGTTGATTTTTTTTTTTTAGAAGAAAGGGAGAGGGAGAGAGAGATAGAAACTTCGATGAGAGGGAACATCGATTAGCTGCCTCCTGCATGCCCCCCACTGGGGATCGGGCCCACAACCTGGGCATGTGCCCTGACCGGGAATCGAACCAGTGACCTCTTGGTGCAGGGTCGACACTCAACCACTGAGCCACACCGGCCTGGCCCCTGAGGCTTTTCTAAAGATGAGCTACAAGCCCTGGCCAGTTTGGCTCAGCAGTTGGAGCGTTGGCCTGCAAACCAGAGAGTCCCAGGTTCAGTTCCTGCTAGGGGCACGTACTAAACAAATAAATAAATAAACAAACAAATAAATAAATAAATAAGCACTACAAGTAGTGCTTGTTTCATTAAAGTTGCCAGAATGCCAACTACCTGTGTGTGTGCGCCTGTGTGGGTGCAGCCGCAGTGGGAGTTCCCAGTGTCCCCAAGGGTAACCCGGCAGCTGGAGTTAGAAGCCAAGCTTCCTCCCCTACTACTATGTGACCTTGGGTGAATCACTTAATGTCTCTGCACCTCGGCTCCCTGACCTGCAGAGTGGCGAGCGTACAGTGTCCACCTCACAGCTGCGCAGATCGAGGAGGACAGAGCCAGCACTGTGTGCAGCCCCTGGCACGAAGCCAACGCCGAATGTTAACATAAATTTACCGTCTTAACCATGTTTTAGGGTACAGTTCAGTACTGTTACATTTACTCACACTGTTGGGCAACCAATCTCCAATGGGAGCTGCGCAGCCTCAGCTCATCCCTGAGGAACATTGTAACTTTTCCTAATAATTTATCTCATTCATACTTTCTCACTCTCTGGGAAGTGAATATTTAACCTGTTAATAATTCCAGATATTTGGGGGGCTGATCATAATCAGCATTTATTGTCCCAGTTTTCAGTCCAGAAGCTCTTTGGGAGTGTCATCTGCCATTCGCCCTTGTCGACGGGGAATTGGATTTATAACTGGCTGGGGCACTTGTAAATGTGAGGGCATGTATGGGTCTGTTCCGAACTGAAGCCAATGAAAAACCTTCCGACACAAAGAAGCTGCCAGGCGAGCGGGTCAGAGAAAGATTTTAAATGACGATGTCAAGTGAACGGATCAGTTTTTGTGTGGTGTGTGGCTGTCTTCGGAAGCCCACGTCCAGGTAGGTCAAGACTTGCCTGGGCCTCTCACCGAACTCTTCCAAGGAAGCCAGCGGAGGTTGCCCCAGTTCATGGGAGTCACTAACTGCTACCTCTGATGGCTGCCCAACACCACCTTCTTGCTGGGAGCACAGCACCAGGACCATGCCTGCAGAACTCTTCTGAAGGGGAGCAAGAGCAGACATAAAAACGAAACTTGAAAACTGGAAGAGGAGCTCCCAGCGAGGCCAGGCCGGAAATGGAAAGAGCGTGCTGTTCTGCAGGGTCTTCCTAGCGCAACACTTCTGGATAAGGATCTTCGAGTTCCAAAGCAAGCCAAAGGCCATTGCGTAACCATACGTATGTACGGGCACTAAAATATAGCCAAAGAAGGGGCAAGTTCTCTTTTCTTTGATGCTCACTCGGCAACTTCTGCAGTGAGGTTTGCAGAGAAATATGCCCAAGTCCTTCCTGAGGATATTCTCGTCAGTGCATTTCTCCTGTCCCCATGGAACTGTCAGATGTTAAAGTAGCCCTGGAAATATTAGCACAGTGTGGACATATATTGTGATTCACTGAAAATTATGTTCTGCCTCATTTTAACTTAAATGAAAACAGTTTACACACACACAATTCATGTTCAATAAATTCAGATATTGTGACTTAGACTGTTAGGGGTCTTTAAGTGGTCCATCCTATCTCCTATGTTCTATGTGCAATAATAGTCTAGCATCAATTCCAAAAAGAAGTCTTCCAATAGTCATAACTGATTATAGGACATTATCCTTGATTATTCAAATTCCTTCTTTATTATTATTTTTTATTAATTTTTTATTACAGTTTACATTTAATATTATTTTGTATTAGTTTTAGGTGTAGAACATAGTGGTTAGATGATGACACACTCTACAAAGTGTTCCCCCTGGAGCACATTAAAAGAATTTTTCAAGATAGAACCAATGATGTTGTACAAGTAGCATTGCACTTTAAGGTAACTGACTTGGTCTAAAATGTATCCATGCATTTCTCTACTGTATTCCATTTTGTATGCAGTCTTCTAGGGTACCATGATTTTATGCAGTATTTTCTTCCACTTGTTCTAAAACCTGAAGTGTTTTTTCATGATTGTGTTTATTTATTCATTTATTCTTAAATTAGCTAGTTTGCAAACACAGCCTCAATGATCCCTGCCTCCCAGTGTGCACGCCCTGTGGAGCCCCCTCCCATGGTGAGCCTGGGCTTTCACCAGCGGGGTGCAGTGGGAGCGACACCGTGCCAGCCAGTCCTCAGCCTAACCCTCAGGGATCCTGACAGCTTCCACTCTGCCCTCCGGGCCCCACGCCAGCGTTATGGAGCCTCGCTGCCCTCATGGAGCTCTGCTCGCTACAGGGATCGTCTGGCGAGGGGGAGGGGGAGAGGCCCTGAGGCTGCATGGAGAGGGAGAGGACCCCAGCTGTTCTAGCATCCTGACTGAGCCCGGACTTCACCAGTTCATGCCACCTCACTGCCACGTGCGTGAGCCACGGTGGAGGCGCGGTCCCGCCCGTCCGGGCATTCCCGCTGATGCCACACGGAGCACAAGCGAACTGCCCAGTGGAGTCCTGCCAACGTCATAAAATTTTGAGCAAGTAAATAAAGTGGCTATTACTTTAATCCACTAAGCTTTGGGATAGTTTGTTATACCGCAAAAGGTAACTGAGACATATTAATCCAACAAATATTTATCAAATATTTACTATTGCTGGACTGAGCAATAACTAAGAAATTATAGTTATCCTTAAAGGTACAGTCCAGAGGGGGAAACTATATGAAAAGTTCACCTTTTTGGAATTTAATCACAAGTCTGTTTGAATGATTTCTTAAACTTCAAAATATTTTCTTTATCACTCCCTCGACAAATATCTTTTATAAAGATCTAATCTGGCATATAATATATATTCAAAACATGTGCTGAATAATTAATGAACTAAAGTCAGTAGACCATTTTTGATCAATGAAAGTAACATCGGTTGCTGACAAAATATAGGAAGCAAAAGCTTTCAGTGAATTATGCACAAAGAACTGGATTTATTTTATTTACGTATTTATTTTACCTAAACAGCCAGCCACTCACTGTAAACTTTGGTTTCCAAGTCTGAGGACCACATAAAAGGATCACCCCTTCTATGTCACTGCTCAGAGGATCCGAGCCAGGGATTCTGCTAGGTGCTGTAGGGAATTGATGATTGATTGATTGGTATAGGGGAATTTCCCACCGAACTTGAAGTTCGGAAGGAGCCAACAGTAAGCTCTAAAAGGCAGTGCTGTAGCCCTGGCCGGTTTGGCTCAGCGGTTAGATCATCAGCCTGTGGTCCAGAGAGACCCGGGTTCGGTTCCCGCTAAGGGCATGTACCTCGGTTGCAGTTTGTCCCCGGCCCTGGTTGGGTCGTGTGGGTGGCAGCCACTCGATGTGTCCCTTTCGCATCGATTTCTCTCTCTCTCTCTTTCTCCCACTCTATCTCAACAAAGTGTTGAAAAATGTCCTCCGGTGAGGATTAAAATAAATAAATAAATAAAATAAAAGGCAGTGCTGTGCTCAGTACTGCCCCTGAGGACCACACAGAGGCTGGAGGCAGGCAGTGACTGCTGGTCCCCAGGTGCCTCTCTCTGCCAGGCTGCCTGCCGTTCACTGCACCGAGCTCGCGGTCAGCAGCACGGCCAGGGATTCTGCTCGGTGCTGCAGGTCACTCAGCAGGGAGCAAGAGGGAGGTTATCCTTAACCTCATCAGTGAAGAAAAAGAGCAACATATACTATTGTCCTGAACACTTCAATCCCGATACCGTCACCCCTTAGGGCACCTGCTGATGGCTTGGCCTTAGTGAATTTTGCTCATTGTATTGTGGACCCCTGGGTTACCTACCAAAGGTTAAACCATCCAGTTATTCTGAATATACCAGCCAACTACCATGGTCACCCCAAACCTCACTTCCCATCACTTCTTCTTTAATCCAAAAATACCTTTCAACACAGGCGAGAAATATGACAGCAGAACTTTCCAGTCTCACAAAGAATAACAGAAAAGACTCTTTGTTGTTGGCCTTGGCGATCAAAGTGCATCACACGTGTTCACCAGCTGCAGTTCTGATGATTTCTATTTTACCCAGTATTAATTTTTTATGAAATCTCTCGAGGGCCCAGGGGACCTGTAATTGGCTTTTAGTTCTGTATCCTGCACTGTCATGTCTAATTGCTCAGTCGGTTCCATGATAAGACTCCCACTTTAAGGGGGCGCTAATGTACCAGCCTTCCCATCTGCAGGCAGGCTCATGTCAGCGTGTGGAATTGCAATCACATTTGCCTTAGAATGGAGATGGAGAAATTATTGGGCTATTTATATATTTGCTTTTCTCGCATTGGGGGCAAGTGCACAGAGCACTGCCGACAACACACCCCAGACTCCACTTTGAATTCTGTCCGACCCCGGAGGAGGGTACGCATGACCCCTGCGGGCCGGCGTGACACGGGCCTACTGGGTCCGAGGAGCCTGGCCCTCCGCTGAGCGTCAGCTGCCCCGATTTTGGATCAGATTGTCTGTGAATGCTTTAGCGCCGCCAGCTGGCGGCTCTCCCAGCCTGTCCTTGGACCTTGCAGCCCCCATGACCAAAGGACCCACCGACCACAGAAAACTGCGCTGTACAAACGAGAGGGCCTGGAGTTGCTGGTGGCCAAGACTACACCCAGGGCCCGGGCTACAACCTTCTAATTTCCAATATTCTTTTTCTTGCCAACTTGACAGGCTTTCTGAAAAATAAGAAAGAAAAGAAATAGTTGGTCTTCTGACCTTACTTCCTTAAGGAGAAGCTAACAGAGGTACCTGGGATCTTCCCACTACAGCTGAGCTTTCCCGGTAGTGACTATAGCTACGTCCCATGCAGACGGCAGGCAAGACTCCCCAAAACACAAGTTCACGTTCTTCAGTTCTCCAACTGCTTCCAACTGCTTCCAGAGCCCAGATTTTGCAGGAGTCACTACGTCTGGGAGAAAGAAAACCTCTTCCCTGACAGCCCGGCGCCCTGCAGCGGCAGCTGGAAGGCGGGGGGACTTCGCTCACTGGAGCGTCGGGCCTTTGATCCAGCCCCTGCTAGGAACCGGCACTCTCCGCGGCCATCAGCCTCCTTTCTTCTTCAAGACTCTCCGAGTCCGGATTTGCTAGCACTTAACTCAGTCATCACAGACCATGAAACAAAGCTCTGCTCCTTGAAGTCTCCCCAGTACGTGCAGGCAGACGTGTGGGGAGGAGCTGCCTTTTAACGCGCGTTTTACCTGTTCTCGGGGCAGAGACGCATTGTTCAGTCGCATTTGTTCAGTTCGAAGGCAGAAGGCAGTGCTTATGCGTGAAGCGTTGGTTCATTCAAAGGGGAGCAATCAATTTGATTCTGCACGTGTTCACCGAACAGTTTCTCCGACCTAAGAGCAGTGCCAGGGGCTATCGGGCAGCGTCTCAGCCGCGCTGTGCATGAGAAGCCCCCGGAGGCCTTCTGTGGACAGGGGTCCAGGGCAGGGTCCCGTTAATTTGTATTTTTTAAAGTTCCAAGGGGATGCTGCCTGTGGACTCACTTTGAGTAGCACTGTTGTGAGAGACCCCTTAATGAATCTGCAGGGGTTTGTGGAAAGACATTTAAACACATTTAAATTAGAGATTATGACAACCAATAATATGGGACCGAATAACCCTGTCCCCAAGTGCACACTAGCCATATCGAATGCCAAGGGCCTTCAGGAGGTGAAGAGAATGGTGTGGGCCAAAGGGCTCAGACTACAGCTGACCCAGAACAATACAGGTTTGAACTGCATGAATCCATTTATGTGTGGATTTTTTAAAAATTAATACATAGAGTACCATAAATGTATCTTCTTTTCCTTATGGTTTTCTTAATAACATTTCTTTCCCCAAGCTTACTTTATTGTGGAATACACTACATAATAAATACATGTAACATGTTATTGGTAAAGCTTCTTGTCAACAATAGCTATTAGTAGTTGAGCTTTGGGGGGGTCAAAAGTTACACGCAGATTTTCCACTTCACAGGGGCCGGTGCCCCTAACTGCTGTTCAAGGGTCAGCTGTAGCTGCCACTAGTCTGGGCTAGGGCTCTGGGGGAGCCAGGGCTCTGAAGACAGTGCCGGATATGGACGGGTAAGGAGAGGATGATGAAGGTGGCATTCGATGATAGTAAAGGTGATTACTGAATGTGGAGTTTGCACTGAGAGCGGACGAGACCGGTTTGGCAGGCTTTATAATTTCTATGGAAATAAATGCAGACCCACCAAATGAGAACTGGCAGAGTCTTTTTCTTTTGACCTTGCTCTAGCAAGGGAGTCAGCTACCAGCCCTTGTTTTGGCAGAGGCTCAATGGGAGACAGAGGAATGGAAACGTTTTATAGTAACAAAAACAAAGGCTTCCAGTGTGCCCTGACTGGAGGCTGCTGGCACGAGCGGGCTGCACACAGGCTAAGTAGAAGCGCGCGCCCCATGGATTGGTTAGGGGTGCATATTCAGCTTTCTCTGGTTAGTCCTAAGTTGGAAGTGGTAACAAAAATTAGAGATGCGTCTATTCATTTGGCCCTGACTCCGGAGCCAATTGTTATAGAAGTCACGTTTGGCTTTCTGGATCATACTTGAGGCAGCAGCGTGGGTTCCTGCCGGTTCTGGTGGGAGCAGTGGCTCCCCAGGCTGGTGACCGTGGAAGAGGGCTGGTGTCATGGGCGGGTTGCTGCAGAGCTCCATTTTCACGGATGGTCTGGCCATTGTCCATTTGTAGCTTCTGTCTTCCGTTTCTGTTTTAGACAGAGCTGGGCACTGTAAGATTTGGTGGGCTTGTCCTGATGTCATCTCTCCTCTTTCCTTTTCTTCTATTCATTTCTGGGAGTGTGGGCTTGTAGCCTCGTCCACTGAACTGGTGACTTTTCGAGTGTCCCTTTCCTTTTTCCTGAGCACTCCGATCCCCCTCTATGTTCTGATTATTCTACAGTCCCTCAGAATGATGATGAGTACACTTCTCCTGGAGGAGATATTGGTCCCATTGCCCCTGAATAAAGCTCTGTTCTTGGGCTGCATTACTACTCTCAGTGTGAAAACCATGGCTTGTGTCCCTGCAGAGATGCCAGGACTGCTTGGGAGCCATCAAGGACAAGGGCTGAGGGTCACTTTTCTCCCAACCTTACGTGAAAGAACAAGTTAACTGACTGCTCCTGTAGACGCTCCCAAGTCTCCAGATGGAAGGGAGTCCTGCAGATTCTTGCTGGGTGGGTGCAGCCGCAGGCCCCAGTACCTCCGCTGATGGAGGATTCGGAAGCTCTGCAGGAGGCTCCTTGCTGCAGAGCTCACATCCTGCAGGCCTGCGGGGCCCAAGCAACTGAGTGAGGTCACCTCTTTTCCTAGCCAGCACTTAAAAGGGCTCCACGCAGTGCTCCCTGGACGCGATGCTGAGGCTTTGCAGGGACACCCTCTGCACTCACCATCTGTCTGCGGCACTTTGGCCCGAGGTGGGCTGCTGGCCTTCCAGCGGAGACGGCCTTCCTTCGGGTGTCTTGACCAGCTCCTGTTGATCTTGTTTTTGTTGGCTCTCTGAACTCCTCTTGATGTAGCTCCCAGGACGCCTAGTGAGCGTGAGCACCTACTTAAATTCTCTTAGTGAAGCTCATGTGTTGGGCCTTCCTTTCTCTTTTTTCTGAATTGCTTGTTTGCTGCACTTAAATTTATTTCTCGTGCAAAAACTCAACAGGTAAACTTATCACATGTTAGAGTAATCCAGTAAACTAAAATGGCTATCAGCACTCAATGTAAAATATTTTAGCATTTAAGAAGTTCATAGCAAAGATTTATCATTTATAATAAACAGATATTATTAAAATAAATAATACATCTAGAAACTAGGGCTTTTTCAGCTTTGATTTCAGACATGTTTGGATATATGTTTGGATATATGCATATTTTCAGGGGGAAAAATGTCTTTGTGTTTATTGCACAACAGATAAAAATTAAGTTACAGAAATAATTATTCTGTTATATATGTTGAAATATATATTTCTAACTATCCTTCAATATTCATTTTTCCTTTTTTCTACAGTAATTGAACCCTCAATTTTTAGCTGAGCACTTCTCTGCAAGGAGACTCTTATTTCCCAACTTCTCTGGTAGCTAGTTATGACCAGGAAACAATTCTCCGAACAATGAGGATTACATGAAGATGTGTGTGAAATTCCTGACAGGAGTTCTTAAAAATGGAGGTGTGCCCTTTCTTGTTGCAATTTCTTTCCAGCTGGCTGGAATGTGAACCTGATGGCTGGAGCTAGAACAGCCTTTATGAGCCTTGAGGATGGTGAATGAAACACTAAATTAGAAAGAACCTGTGCTCCTGATGGCTGTGGAGCTCCTATGACAGCCCGTAAGTGAATGTAAAATAAACAAGTATCTAGTTTAAAACACTATCACCTGCCACTAAATCTATTCCTAATACACACACCAAAATTATAAAAAAACAGGGAATATATTTTTCATTGTTCTTAGAAGGTTAGGAAGAGCATTGCTGTCACACAGAACTGCTCTTGCCTTTGTTACCTTACATCAACCTGGAGTCACAAAGAGGAACTCATCGTGCTCACAGAGGTCAGTGCATTAGAGCGCTGTGCATGTGGGATGATATGGAGGGTGTTCTATCCAGTCTCGGATGCTTGTTTGCCTTCGTGTTATCACCAAGAACAAATTAATGTCATGTCAACTCTATAGGCAGCGATGACATCACAGAACCAGGAAAGCCTCAGCTTAGAAATGTTGGGAGGATAAGTTGTCTTCCAAGAAGTCTGGTAAAGAGCCAGGCTCCCCAAGCTCCAGCGCCAGGACCTTCAGGAACACGCAAGCAATGCAGATGTAGCATGATTTAAGGCTACGGGAGTGTCGGGACTCATGCTCAAAGCCCGAGAGTCCATTCCCTGCCTGGATGCACCCAGGTGTTTCTAAAACATGCCTTGGGGCCAAATAAAACATACTTCTGAGCTGGTCCTCTGCCGGGCCACCAGTGTATCCCGTTGGTTTACAGTAATCCCATTCTCGGGGCAAGACTTCCAGAACTCTGTAACTAAGGGAAGGAAGGCAAGATGGGTCAACATAATTTCTCTTTGTATGATAACTTTTAGAGCCTGAAATGCCTCCCTAGGATTAGGAATTATAATCTGGGAAGGTTATCTTTGACTTTGACATGAGGTATGGTGGTTAAGGGAGTGACCCAGGTGAGAAACCCAAACCCAAATACTAGACAAAGAAAGGATGAAAGCACACACAGGGTTAGCACCAGGAAATACCTAATTTGCAGAACTAGGGTTTGCAATCCAAACAGTAAGCCAACATTCTGTATTTTTTCCTTTCCAGCTTTGCTGAGATATAGTTGACATGAAACATTGTGTAAAGTCAAGGTGTGCAAGATGATAAATCAGCGGTCTTTGAAGCATGTGACAAAAATTAACCAATATAAGAAGCAGAATTTTTAAATGTTTTGAATGAAACAAAATAAAACTGATGTCTTGTGTGTTATATACCAAAATCAGGCCTAAGTTTAGGAAGGATAATATACAGACAATATGGACTGATACGTTGATAGTCATTCTTCCCCTAGCCATTCAAAAATACAAGACTCAGCCCTGGTCAGTTTGGCTCAGTGGTTAAAGCGTTGGCCTGCAGTCCAGATAGTGTCAATTCCTGCTAAGGGCATGTACCTCGGTTGCAGTTTGTCCCCAGTCCTGGTTGGGTCGTGCAGGTGGCAGCCACTCGATGTGTTCCTTTCATGTCGATGTTTTTTTCTCCCTCTCCCTCCCACTCTATCTGAACAAAAAATGGAAAAATGTCCTCTGGTGAGGATTAAAAAAACAACAAAACAAGACTCAAAAATAATTCATGAAATCAAAATTTATAACAAAGCCTGGAGTTAATGACCTACTTGGTTCGAGTCCCCTTTAATACAAATAGGTGATATAATCTTGGGAATTATTAGGACTACGTCTGTTCCCTTCAATCTCTAATTATTGACAAGTATATAACTATATTCCACAAACTATTGTTAAGACAGGCCACACTGGTCTAACTCCCCATGTGACAAAACAAAACAATTCAGAAAAATAAAACACATTTTCCTATAAGTTGTAGCATTGTACCCAAATTTGCATGACCCAGCTAGAAAAAAATTAGTTTCATTAGAGAAAGTAAAGAGACTAGAATATTAGAAGAGACTGTGAGAAACTGTTGTAACCCAGGAGATCGACCACACTCAGACTCCATTTTTCAGTTTTTGGGGATGTTTTATTACCTGCGCAGGGACTGCAGCCAACCTACACAGAGGAGAACTGCAGCCCCGAGCTCAGGGCGAGGGTTGCTTATATAGGGCAGGGGTCATTCAAGAGTTTAGCAGAGCAAGCAAGCTGCGTGTACAGAAGCGGAGGCAGTTAGCGATAAGCAGGAGGGAACGGAGGTGGGAGGGAGCTGAGGCGAAAGGGAACTGGGTGAACTGGGTCAGCATACATCTATCCTGCTATTCATTCCATTATCCAAGTTTAAAAACTAACAAATTCGAGACAGATATCAGCGGTCAGTCAGGTGCAATACACACATGTTAGTTTTATGGGGTAAAGGGAGCTTCAGTTTCTCCCTATCAGTTTCTTTACAGAGCATGCAGGACACTCTGGCCTTGGGGCCGTTTCTGTCCTCCCTTTTCCTGAAGGATGTTGCTTTTCAAATTCCCAGTGAAGGTCAAACTCTGGTTAATTTTTATGGGGCTAAAGCCCTCTATAACATTCCCCATTGTTCATCTTGCTGTCTCTGAGGTTGTTAATTAGGGCAGCTTAAAGACAAGTTGGATTCTAAGGACAGTGAGCTACAACAAAACCATATACTAAAAGGAGGAGTTGGGAGTGAACCACAGATCTTAGGTTTCATCTTTACCCCCTCTGCTTGCGCGCTGTCTTCACTCAGGTGAAGGGAGAGAGCATGTGTGAGAAACTGCCGAAGAAGCTCAATATGGGAATCAACATATTGACACGCAAAAGCAGGGATGCTCAATAGCACCAGTGCAGTTTCTCAGTTCTACACTGCGGGACAGCTGGAGAAACACACTGACATCCAAAAGGTCACTGATTTGACATTCTTAGGACAGAAATGCTCCCAACTGGGAGTAAATCCACGAATCACAGTAGTGTGGAGGACTACTGTATTTTATTGCCTTTGTCAAATATTTAGAAATGGTATAATACTCATTGAAAAAAAACAAAAGGATACAAAAAAAATTTAGGTTATATGGTTTAAATATGCAGAAGCTATACACTTTATTCAAACATCAGAATTATTTTTCTATGAAAACAAGATCTCAGTGGGATTTGAGGAACAATCAATGGGACTTTGTATCCAAAAGGCGATGCCAGTTTCACATGTCTTTATATGGTAACACTAAAACTCCCCTTAAACCTATTACTAAATAGCCCACCAGTGTGGCTTAGTGGTTGAGCATCAACCCATGCACTGAGAGGTTGCTGGTTCAATTCCTGGTCAGGGCACATGCCCAGGTTGTGGGCCAAATCCTCAGTAGGGGGCATGCAGGAGGAGGCCAATTGATGTTTCTCTCCCTTTCCCTTCCTCTCTCTCTAAAATCAATAAAGAAAAAAATTTTTTAAACAAGACAAAAAAGACCTATTACAAAATAGAAGAGATGGAGCGATCCCAAGCCAGATGAAAATGCCTGGTCTGATGGCCCAGTGACAGGTTTTTTACGTTAGGGATTTGAAGTTAAAGATTTACATTAACGGTTCAGTTGCTGGCTTGAAACAGAATACCATTGAGGCTTCCTACACTAATCTCTTCCACCCCAAAATTGTTTGAGAGACATGAACAAAAAAAAAAAAAAAAAAGTTCACTAAACTGTATGTGGTTATTTTTCAGAATAATTAAGTATAAGGCCTTCAATATGTGAAGCTGATCACTCAAATAAGAGTTATTCTGGGACCCACTCTAAATGTAATGAAATAATGCATTAAGCAATAATGCAATAGCTCCAAATAAGAAACTTCTTCCTAATATTTTTTAAATTCTGCACAGCTAAACAATGAAACCTCAAGAATCCATCCCCAATAAAACGTGGTTCAATAAGACACAGAAAGTTACGATACATAACAGCAGTCATCACAGATTGATGCAGCTTTGCTCCCCAAGTACTATAGTTCATTTCTGAACACTGGATGCCCTTTTAAAAGTTTATTGATAAGGGACCAAATAACTGCACAAGACCAGAATGTTGAAAGGTAATCTATATTCTCAAAAGAAACTAAAGGGTACTGTAAACACGTTATATCACATAAACTGCACTTACTTTTCTCCTCAGCATGAGGTATGGTGCTCACCAGCTGCTGGAATCCCTAAGCAATGGAAAAACAATCAGAATGATGTGCTTTGTTTTGTTTTTATTAGGTAAGATGAAAAATATAAGCTGGTGTTGAAAGCACAACAGATTTGAAATAATAATGCTCAAGTTAGAGTTACAGCTGTACCAACGTTGGCTCAGCAACCTTGGACAATTTACTTAATTTATTTCTTGTCTTGGGTTCCTTTTCTATAGACTACAGAATTTCAATAAATTATCTCTAACTGCTTTTCTTTTTTTTAATCCTCACCCGAGGACACTTCTGCATCCATCTTCAGATAGAGCGGGAGGGAGAGAGGAAGAGAGAGAGAGAGAAATATCAATGTGAGAGAGACACATCGAGTGGTTGCCACCCACATGACCCCAACCAGGACCGGGGACAAACTGCAACCGAGGTACGTGTCCTTAGCAGGAACCGAACCCAGGACTCTCCAGTCCGCCGGCTGACGCTCTCACCACTGAGCCAAACTGGCTAGATTGGCTTTTAACTGCTTTTTAAAAAAATATTTTTTCTTTATTGATTTTAGAAAGAGGAAAGGAGGGAGAGAGAGAAACAGCGATGAGAGAACATCGATTGGCAGCCTCCTGCATGCCCACAACCTGGGCACATGACCTGACCAGGAATTGAACCAGCGACCTCTTGGTGCATGGGTCAATGCTCAACCAGTGAGCCACACTGGCCGGGCTCTCTAACTGCTTTTTAAGATGTGACATTTAGTATGTTCATGTGCAGCTATTCATTCTTTTAGGAATTCTAAAAAGCTTTGTTGTTATTTTTTTCATAACACCTATTGGGACCACTATTACTTTCTTCTTCACCCTTTTTATAAAATCCCCAGGTTTAGGAGAACCCAGTTGCATTTGTGATTAGTTTGGACCTGGGAATGTGAGTCGGGTTGTGAACACTGGATTGAAAGGGCTCTGGGGATGTTCCTTCTTGTGTTTCTGAGAAAACTCCCATTCTCTTTCTCTAGACCTGGTTAGTGCAGACTGTAACATCTGAAATGTTATTACTATCTCTCTGCCACCCTAGAGGCGAAACCAACAATTTAAGAAAGGCTAAACCAAAGAACTGTTGGGAAGAATGGACCCAGAACCTACGGCTCCGTCAGCACTGCCGCTGACCTGCTCTGCACTCACAGACACGCAGTCACCGGAGCTGACACGTGTCCTGTGGCATCAGCCAGCTGGAGTTGGGTCTTCCAGTTCTTGCCTACAAAGACATTTGAAATCTTCATTTCCTTGTACTTGAAGTAGTCATGCATGCCAATCTTGACTCTGCACGCACTCAGCCTGCTGCGGAGGAATTCGAGCGAGGTGTCCACTTGGTCTAGGGTCGCAGAAGTAGGAAGAACACGAGCTATGTGGCTGTTAGGCCGAGAAACTGCACTTCAGGCCCTTCGAATCCCTAGTACTTAGCAAGGGCCCAGTAGAGAACAGGCACTTAATAAATGTGTAATTAATAAATAAAATAATAATATTGACAGCTAACGTTTATTTATTTTTAAAAAATGTTTTCTTTATTGATTTTAGAGAGAGAGGAAGGGGGAGGGAGAGAAACATCAATGAGAGAGAACATCGATTGGCCGCTCTGCATGCCCCCCACTGGGGACCGGGCCCACAACCTGGGCATGTGCCCTGACTGGGAATCGAACTAGTGACCTCTTGGTGCGTGGGTCGACACTCAACCACTGAGCCACACCGGCTGGGTGACAGCTAACAGTTATTGAGGATTTATTACTTGTCAAAACACACTATAGAAAGTGTTCCTTCTGCATGTGCACAGCCCAGTCAGACACCACCTTGATTCTCCCCGCTGATCCCATAGACAGGAACTTAGGTAACTTGCCCACCAGCACTCACAGGATTTGAATTGAGACTTGACTGACTCTGGAGCCCAAGTCTTCTGTCTGCAATCTCAACTACTTTAGATGTTTTCTAGCTCAGCGTTACTCAAAATGTGCTCCAGGGACCAGCTGCAAATTGTCTGTATCATGTAGTTCAGCTGACTATTTTCATAAAAAACTTTGCCAATGAAGGAAGCATGCATTGGATTTGAATAAAGGCCAGTCTTCCTCAAGAGATGAATTGCCAATCTCTCACCAGCAATGCAGTGCTTGGAATGGTGTTCCGTTCATTACCCAAAAGAAATCTCTTACTGTACGATAATCACATATATAGAGAATTCATATAATGGTGCAAAACATGTTTTCTTGCTATTTCTTTCAGGTTACTAACTAGCCCATAAAGAGCTCACCTTGGGGTTCCTCCTCTCTCTCTGATTTCGCTTCCCCTTCACGCTGTCCCATCTCCCCACACACCCATCAGCGTCTCCCACTGCTCACTCCCAGGTCCCAGCGCGCCCCAGGTGCGCTCCACCAGCCAGTCTCCAGGGCCCTGAGCACTGCTCCCCGCTCCCGCCAGGACACACAGGCAGGTCCTCGTGTGCTTTGCGGGAGAGGCCTGAGGTCTTGGAGTTTCCTCCAAGGGGAGCGTCTACAGAACGGATAAACACACGAAACTTGTCAAAACCATCCCCTTTTGTAATCTCAGCCACTTTTTATGGACTGGCTTCAGGTCCAGCTTTGTTAATAGAGCACCGTTCTCATCCAAAGGGAAAGGAAGGGGAGGAAAGGCTGAGGGAGTGACTCCTGCTCTGCCACACGGCCCTCCGGCTGAGCTCTGCCCCCACGTGTGAGGGGACATGGAAAATGACATTCTCCTGCAATCGCACATGGGACCCACTGCTCCTGGACAAGCACCATCCATCAGACACTAATGCAAAATTGATCTTGTACTCGGGAGAGAACATAAAGGGCCTTTGAAAGAACAAGAGAAGAGATTTTCTTCCTCACGTTACGGGGTTTCTTACTCGAGGTCAATTGTTACCCAGTGGCCTCATAAATGGAATAAAAAATCTTTCATATTTGTGCATTTTTCTGGAAAGTCTGTGACTCCAAAAAAAAAAATATCAATGAAAAAATATCCTCAGGTGAGGATTAAAAAAAATAAGAATAAATGGAATAATGAATGTAAATGGGTTCTGCAGATAACAAGGTACTATTTATGTGTGACTTCGTATTACACATTTATGGAAGTCTTTGAAAAGTTTACAGCACAAATCAAAGAGGGATTATTATTGGAACTATAATAATGGTTATTATTGATGACATTCCTGATCTGTTTGCCCAGTGCAGAGAGAGCAGTCAGCTATGGTTAGCATACTGTTCTCCTTCCACTTACTGGTATATGCAGGCATATATATCTAATCACATTTTTATGAAAATAAGACGGTTAACAAATTGATGTATCATAAGCACATAATTCTCTTCCATGCGTCAGGCCCTGGCCCGCGTCTCCCCGCCCGTCATGAGCGAGGGAGTGCTGGGCACCGGGTGCGGGGACTTGCAGCAGAACGTTCGCCCCTAGTGGGAGGAAAAGTAAACATATGTCTTATTTAATGTGGGTCAGTACAGAAAGGTACATGTTTTAGTTTCATTTGAAGATGGTTAATCAAAAAGAACATATAATTTAAAAGCTAATAGAACTTGAAGACAATAAGTGTCCATTTTGAATTTAGCTCCGTCATGAAACAATGTGGAGTTCTAGAGGAGATGAGTGTTTTCACACCCTGAAAGAAATCTCTTCCAGTGTTTCAGTGATGAGAGATGTAATGTCACAGCTGCTCTTAGGCTTCAACCCTCACTTGACTTCTCCTCTGGACATCACATCACCCGTAAAAGTATTGTAGTACAGACCCTGAAATATACTTTGAAAACAAACAAGAAAATTAGCTTGTTCTATATTCAACCTTATTTTTCAAAAGGGAAAGAGGACAGTATATAACAAATCTTTTTTTTTTAATCCTCACTCAAGGACATTTTTACACTTATCTTCAGACAGAGTGGGAGAGTGGGAGGGCCAGAGAGAGAGAGAGCGCGCAGAGAGAGAGCGCGCGCGCAAAACGTCGATGTGAGAGAAACACATCAATCAGCTGCCACCCACACAACCCCAACTGGGGCTGGGGACTAACTCATCTGAGGTGCAAGCACTTGGCCAGAATAGAACCCAGGACTCCTTGGTCCACAGGTCTAACTACTGAGCAAAACCAGCCAGGGCAACAAATCTTAATTAAATTAAAAACCATATGTTATTTTTGTAGATCTAAGTTTAGATAATTATCATTTAAATATTTTATATTTATTTGAACAAATCTTAATTAAATTAAAAACCATATGTTATTTTTGTAGATCTAAGTTTAGATAATTATCATTTAAATATTTTTATATTTATTTGGAAAGTCTTGTATCTTAATAGAAACTTTTGTAAGTAAGTACATTGGGTTAAATATCAACTGGCTTATAAACTAAGCACTAAACATTTAAAACTATCTGTCTTTTTTGCTGAGTTTTAGCTCCAAGAGCTTCATTAGGTCATTGTGTATGCCTCTCAGTGGTCACCCCTGACATTTTCTGACATGCTTCCCGGATCTCAGGGACCAAGAAACATCTGGTACCACATTTATGATTTATCATTACATAAATCAAAGATGCCAAGAGTGCCCACACGAAAGAAGCACATTGCAAACAAATTCAGTTCCAATAATAACCATTCTTTGATTTGTGCTATAAACTTTTCAAAGAACTTCCACAAATGTGTAATATGAAGTCACACTTAAATAGTAAAATAGTATTTCATTATCTACAGAACCCTTTTACATTCATAATTCCATTTATCTTTTTTTGTTTGTTTAATCCTCACCCAAGGATATTTTTTCATTGATTTTTTTTTTCACCTAGAATGGGAGGAAGGAGGGAGAAAGAGAGAGTGAGCGAGCGAGACATCAATGTGAGAGAGACACATCAGTGGGCGGCCTCCCACACGACCCTGACTGGGACTAGGGACCAAACCTGCAACCAATGTATGTGCCCTTTACTGGGAATGGAACTGCGACGCTGGTCCTCGGGCAGACACTCCAGCCCCTGAGCCAAACGGGACAGGGCTATTCCATTTATCTTTTACAAAAACTCCAAAAGACAGAGAAACAGGGACACATACTCACTTTTTGATTTTCAGATGAGAAAACCTAGGCTCAGAAGAATGAAGGTATCTAACTGGATCACACAGCTAGTCAGAGGAAATACTGGAAGCTCTCTGGTACTCTTTTACTATACCCTGATGTAATTTTCATTTAATGTCTCCTGTTGATCTTATACCTCTCTTTTCAGATAATTAGGTGAGATACGATGATGATATCATAATTCCATCAAAATTATAATTAAAATGTAGTCTCAGGTCGGGGAGTAGTTTCTTTAAGAAGTCATTTCTGGATTCCAAAGAAATAGAAGTGGTGTCTGATTTGAGTTTTCTGGATACAATATGTTCCCAGACCCCAAGAACAAAACAGTCTTTAAGAGTGGGGACGTGGAGAGAAACAGCGCGGAAGGGTAGGGTCTAGTGTCAAGCGGGGTGGATCCATATCGAACTGGCTCTGTGGCCTCAGTTAAATCATTAGGAATGGGTATTAATTTTGTGGACAATTGGGCCAAAGACTGTGGTAAGTGCCCAAATTCCTCATTTAGTGATCTTAAAAATCTGTTTTCCAAATGAGGAAAGATGAACTAACTCCCAACACGACATAACTGGGAAACAGAACTGAAGTATCTGGCTTCAAAGCCATCACTGGCCTCGGCATCCGCACTGGCTATTGATGGCAATGACCTTTAGAAGTCCTTACCCTCTCTTAAATTCTGAGTCCGCTTTAGATTTTACAGAATTTCACTAACAAACCAAACTTCGCTAGTTGATTTTCTTGCCCTGTAATGTGTGTGTGTGTGTGTGTGTGTGTGTGTGTGTGTGTGTGTGTGTTTAAGGATAATTTGAACTTAAGCTAGTAAATTGTGATGTATTTTAGTTTTCATCCTCACCCAAGAATATCGTTTTTACTGATTTGAGAGAGAAAGAGAGAAAGAATGCTGCACAAATAAAACATCATCTGCCAATGAGAATAACTATCTTTAACTAGCTTGACAAGTAAAATTTAAATTCACTTTTCGTTCTCTTAAGAAGCAACTAAATATAATCTTGAGTATGGGACATAATTAAATACTTTATGTTTTGAACCAAATTTGGGAAATTTGTTGTCTCTTTCTCTTTCAGTATTTTTTCTGCCTCATTTTCTTCTTTCCTTGGAGGATTTTAATTGAATGTATATTAGAACATTGGATATTATTCCACTGAGACTTTGTTTATTTTCCCCCCATCTTTTACTTTTTTCTCTGAGTTCTACAGATTGGATAATTTCTATTAATGTCTCTATTGCTCTCTTTCATATTTCATCTCTAGTCCACTGTTAAACCCACCAGTGATTTTATTTTTTCAGAAATTTTATTTATTTAAAAATGTTTCCATTAGGTTGTTTTTATAGTATTTTTCTCAACTGAACTTTTCTATATGTTCTTATATAAAATTTGCTATATGTTTATTCATTATCACTATACTTTCTTTTATATTTTTGAGAATGGTTATAATAGCTACTATAAAATACTTGCCTGGTAATTTCAATCTCTGAGTTGTTTCAAAGTTAGTCTCCAGTAATTTCTTTCCTTTGATTATGGGCCTCATTTTCCTGTGTCTTTTTATGTGTAGCAACCTTAGATTGCACCATTACATTGTGAATAATATATTGTAGAGCCCATGAATTGCATGATGTTCTTCAAAATGGTGTTGATTGTTTATTCATCTTAGCAGTCAGTTAGCTTGACTGAACTCAAAGTCCTAACTCTGTCTCCTTTGTGGTGGGCAGTGGCTGAAATCTCTGTTTATTTGTTTTAGATCAGCTGCTTGGAATCTACCCCATGCATGTATGCTTCATGGGTCAGCCAAAGATTCGAGCAAATTTTGGTTGCAGAAATTGGAGCTTCCCTGTAATGTTCTCTCTTCTTTCAAGATTCCTCCCCTCATATTCCAGTGCCGTGGTAGAACCCAAGTCTGCTCTGATTTCTCAATCAGAACATGGCTGTTTCCTATGTGTTTGGGTTGCCTTGCAGGTCACTGACTGTGGTCGGCCCTTGGTCGAGAAAAACAGGAAACTGACCTCTTGCTATTATTTCCTTTTTCTAAGCATGGCCTCCCCCGTGCCCCCCTCCCCCCATTTCTGATTTTAGTCACTCTTCAGAGACTTCAGATAGTTATTTTATATTTTATTATTTTTATCTGAAGAAGAATTGATCTACATAAACTTTTTGTCCATTACAAGAAGTGGAATTCCTAAACTTTTAATTTTAAATGGCTTCTTTTAAGCATGTAAAGAACCTGATATTAATCAGTCACTTAGTCGCTTCTTTAGAATTCATAAGCTGAAAGATTATTATTATTATTATTATCACATCCTACAGCAAACTAATTAGAGGGTCTGAACAGAAGTTTACAGGGATTCTCAGTTTGTAGAGAATCCCCCACTAAAACAAGTTAAAAACTAACAATAATAACAGTCTCTCATAGCTCTATCTTTTCAAAAACTAAGAGAATTGAAACATTCATTTGATCATAAAAGCAAAATCCTTTACAATTCTGTTAGTTATTGCACAGATAAATTTAAGTTCTGTGAATCAGATTGACATTTGGGGGTTTCTTAGCTGATTTAGGTGACTTTCACTTTTTTGGCTGAATCAAATTTGACCTCCAAGAAAAGTCTTCAGTTAATGAAACTACATATTTTATTATTATACAGACCATAGAAAACAGAATAGCAGTGTTTAATGAAACCAGTCTCTATAACCCCGGGTGGAAGCCTATCTGAAATGAACCCAAGAGAAAAAAGGAAACATATGTTCTGGGTTAGCTACAGACCAGCTTAGACATGACTAACTCCGGATTGTACTTCAGATGATTTCACTGGGACTCTGCTAGGAGGTTTGAGGATAAAGTATTTTTACAAGGAAAAGAACCATCTTGAGATGAGTTTCTGAAATTTATTATTCATAGCATTTAAAAGTCTGGAGTGACATACTTTAATGTCAGAAGTAACCACTACTAAAGTATAACCAGGTTGTCTCCCCTGCAGGGTTTCAATGAGCAACAATGTTGCATCAGACAAGAGCAGCTCACAAATAACTTCATACCAGTTTGGTTTGGGGGGGCGGGGGAGACTGACAAATAGTCCTCAAGAATTGTAATTAACTCCCACTTAACTTTCCTTGAAATTATGTAGGTTGGCTTCTTTATATAGAAGTTTCTACTCATCAATGTGAAGAAGAAAGCTGAATCTCTATGGAAAGGAATTTATAACTGGAAATCACTACTCCAGAAATTGATAAAATTTAAACCACTGAACTTGTCAGATTACCTACACTGTAGGTGCTACAGTGTTCTCATCTATTAACCCATTTCATGTAAAATCTGGATGTGCAATATTTAGAGCTAAAGAAGACTTTACAGATCCTGTAGTTAAGCCCCTGTTTCTTCTAGACCAGGAAACTGATGTCTAAAGCAGAGATTTGCCTCCACATCTTGTTGTAGCTCACTGTCCTTAGAATCCAACTTGTCTTTAAGCTGCCCTAATTAACAACCTCAGAGACAGCAAGATGAACAATGGCGAATGTTATAGAGGGCTTTAGCTCCATAAAAATTAACCAGAGTTTGACCTTCACTGGGAATTTGAAAAGCAACATCCTTCAAGAAAAGGGAGGACAGAAACGGCCCCAAGGCCAGAGTGTCCTGCATGCTCTGTAAAGAAACTGATAGGGAGACACTGAAGCTCCCTTTACCCCATAAAAGTGTAACTGTTCAACATGTGTGTATTGCACCTGACTGACCGCTGATATCCGTCTCGAATTTGTTAGTTTTTAAAACTTGGATAATGGAGTGAATAGCAGAATAGATGTATGCTGACCCAGTTCACCCAGTTCCCTTTCGCCCCAGCTCCCTCCCACCTTCCTTCCCTCCTGCTTATCGCTAACTGCCTCCGCTTCTGTACACGCAGCCTGCTTGCTCTGCTAAACTCTTGAATGACCCCTGCCCTATATAAGCAACCCTCGCCCTGAGCTCGGGGCTGCAGTTCTCCTCTGTGTAGGTTGGCTGCAGTCCCTGTGCAGGTAATAAAACATCCCCAAAAACTGAAAAATGAAGTCTGAGTGTGGTCGATCTCCTGGGTTACAACAATCTGACCAAGCACAACAGAGCGCCTGCTGGCCTGACTTTCACATCTCTGTACAGGAATAGTCAGGAGAGAAACTTCCAGGGTTTCGTCAGGCAGCATACCATAATAAGCCATGAAAACACACATCCTCTGCACAGCAGAGACGTGGGTCCCAAATCCCTACCTGATGTTTCTATCCGAGGGAACTAAGCCAAATAGCAAGTGAGCCTCCAAACCTATGCTTACCCATCATCCTAAGGCGTAAACTAGAAGCTAACCAAGTAGCCTGCTGCGTGTCCCCTCTCCCCAAAACTACATCCTGGCCTCGGTTCTGAATCTCACCTTTCCTGCTGGGGAGAAAGAAGGTGCAAAAAGACAGAACCAGCGCTGGAAAACACCCTTCCTCCCAAGGCCAGAGAGACAGCTTGGCTGAGCGCTCCCACCCTTTTCCGGTCACCTGAGCCCCACTTCAATTGTTTTTCCAGGTGTAAAGGCACCTCCTAAAATAAAGACCCATTCAAGGTGGTGGTTTCACATCAACACATGGGGGGAAGGGAGAGAAGAGCCCTGTGGTGAGGCCGTCACTACTGTCCAGAAAAAGCATCCTATGGGCTGTCGCCGGGGTAGGTGATGCCAATGGTGACAGACCTGCAGGGAGCTACCCTCAGGAAGGCCTGTGGCAATGCCCAGGACTAGGGCTCAGGTAATTCTCCGATGCCCAGGTGGGGAATAAGCTCATCCGTGGGGAAGAAGGAAGGTGAAGGGAGGGAGCAAAACTGTAAATCCACCACCTGTTCACCCAAAATAGACTGACTTTAATATGGAACGCTCCAGCTAAATTTAAATTAACTGCATTTTTTTTATTACATTTATAGAAATTAAGGGCTCATAAGCTCAGTAATAGAGAAAAAGACTTCAAAAAGATTTTTGCACACTTATGTTTCTAAATGTGAAATGAATCCCCTACATGAGTGCCCTTTGTACGCTGGGGGCTCTGTTATGCGCTTGACGTTACCTCACAAAGCAAAATTTTCTGGAACAGACACTAAGAAAAGAAAGTGCAGGGCCCTGGCCAGTTTGGCTCAGTGGTTGGAGTGTCAGCCCATGGACCAGAGAGTCCCCGGTTCAGTTCCTGCTAGGGGCACATAACTCAGTTGAGGTTTGTCCCCGGTTCAGTTCCTGCTAGGGGCACATAACTCAGTTGAGGTTTGTCCCCGCCCCTACTGGGGTTGTGTGGGTGGCAACCAGTTGATGTGTCTTTCTCACATTGAAGTTTCTCTCTCTCTTCCCCCCTTTCTCCCTCCCGCTCTATCTGAAGGTAAATGCAACAACAACAAAAAAGTCCTCAGGTGAGGATTAAAAAAAAAAAAAAGATATTGCCAAAATTCCCATTAAAATAGCCACACTGATTTACATTCCAACCAGCATTGTATAAGAATACTGGTTTCCCCAGTTTCATCAAAACATATTATCAAACTTAATCATACCTACTTTTGCAAAAAATCAAATCTCATTGTTTTAATTTCTTAACACTAATAAAGCTGAGCAAGTTTTAATGCATTAAATAATTGGATCTCTTTTGTGAATTATATACTTATAGTCTTTGTGCACTATTAGTTATTTGTATTTTACTTATTAATTAGTAAAACTCTTAATTTATTATAGTTATTAATTTCTTCACTGTTATAGAGTTTGCAAATATTTTCATGTAATTATAATTTTTTTTTCCTCACCCGATGACTTTTTTTCCATTTTTTGTTCAGATAGAGTGGGAGGGAGGGAGAGAGAGAAACATCGATGTGAAGGGAACACATTGAGTGGCTGCCACCTGCACGACCAACCAGGGCCAGGGACAAACTGCAACCAAGGTACATGCCCTTAGCAGGAACCGAACCCGGATCTCTCTGGACCGCAGGCCAACGCTCTAACCACTGAACCAAACCGACCAGGGCTCATGTAATTATAATTTGTCATTTAACTTTTTAAATATCTTTTTAATAGAGGAGATATTTTTATGAGTTCATGTCTGCAAATCATTTGTGTTTTGTTTTAAAGGCATTCTCTACCTCAATTACCAAAAAAAAAATCCTCTAAAAATTTATAATTTTGTTTTTAATGTTTAGGACTTTGAATCTGAAATTTACTTTAGGTATGGTGTGAAATAGAAACTGTAATTGTTTCATCAAATAGACAGTCTAGTATCCCAATATAATTTGTTGAATTTCTTCTCAGTCTGCTGATTTGAAGGACACTGTTCTCATACAACAAATTTCCATATAGACACAAGGCTCTGATTTTACCCAATGTTCTTTTCCATTGGTCTATTAATATCATCTCATGCCACCATCTCAGTTCAATTACTATAGAATACACACACACACACACACACACACACACACACACAGTTCTCATTGTTCATATTTATCTTTTTTAAAATCATCACAGCTACTCTTGCCCATTGTCTTTCCCAGATGATTCTTTAAATATGCTCACTGCTTTCCACGCAATACCCTGGTGTTATGTTAGTAGAAATTGCATTGTTTACATATTGACTTTAGAATAATAGCTATTTTAAAAATATTAAGTCTTCTCTTAAATAAACATGATCTGTCCTTCTGTTTGTTCAGATTATTTTATATACTTTATTAAGCCTTATACTTTTCAACTTCTTATGAGGTTTATTTCTCAGATTTCATAGTCTTTATTCTTACCATAAATTATTCTTTCTCTTTACAAAGTCAATTGGTTATTAAAAAATACTAATTTCTGGATATTATTCTTATAAGTGATCACTTTGCTAATTCTTTCATTAGTTCAAATTATTTTTCTGTTGATTTTCTTATATTTTAAAAATATAGTGCCTTACCATCTGCAAAAACAAAAAACACCAAACCCAAAGTTCTTATCTTTTTTTTCTATTATTTAAAATCCTTATTTTTCCTTCTTGTATTGTATTATCCAGAACTTCAGAACAATGTTGAATAGTAGCAGTGATGTTTGGAATCCCTTTCTTCTTAGAGTAGAGTTTGAGAGGAAAAAATGTGGCATCAATAAATATGAAAATTTTGAAGACTATTATTTCAAATTTCTAAACTGTTACTAAAAACATTTGTAGTAAATCTTACCTTGACCAGCACTGTATGATAATATCTAATTAATCCTTAGGCTGATTTTGCATTTAGTTAATTATAAAAAATGAATGTGATTATTTAAAAAATGATTCTGATGTTGAAAGGACTGTAAAGGAATGAAGTGTACATTGGACAACGTAGCATATCTTTTCAAAGATACTGACCAAGAGCCGACATTGATTTTGTGAAGTCCTTCCAAGGAAATGCATTTGTGATGGTGGAAGATTAATACATTCTCAAAATGGCTCAAAACTTCCCTCATTCTAACACAAAGTGTACGCAAACGGTCGCTCTTCTTGTCCGGTTATTACGACACTTGGCTACACCACTCCCCTGTGTCTGACCATGCACTTTTGGCATTTGCATCAGTTAGGTTTATGAAATTTGTAAATTTCATATTTACTGAACTTTTAATTTCTCATCTTCCAATAACTGGCTACTGTAGGCATGACTGCAAACTCGTCAAGGCTCTGAGCACTGTGGCGTCGGAGGCGGCCTGCGGCCTGCCAGCTCCATGTCATCACTGACCTCACGCTCGGCCTCAGGCGCCAGACCTGCTGGGCTGCAGATGGACTGATGTTCCTCATTCACTTCTATCTCTACCCTGCCTTAAACGAAGACTAAAAACAAAATACCCCTGGGCACTGCTTTCTACATGGGTGCTGCTCATTTTAAACACAAAAGTTGCCCATATTTTAAGAATCAAGAGCTGAATAAATATGGATTTTTTTCAGCCTTATGGGATTTGGGTCTTTAAAAGATCAGAGGTGACAAGGACAGAATTTAGAAAGTAGTAATTCATTACTGGACATCGTATTAATCCTCAATCATTGCTACACCCACTTGTACTCCAGGTAATTCCCATCGAGTGCCTCCTGGATGGTTGGAAGGCCTTGGAAACTAAAAAAGTGAGTAGAGTCCATATTAGTAATTTTGAGCTTTTGGATTACTGATATATTGTCTATTCTTTTCTATTCTGACACATGTATGTTGCATTCATTTAGTATCCAGTTAGCTCAGTGTAGTTTTTGTGAAAATAAAGAGCTGTTCAGCAAGGGTCTGTTGGCCCCTCGTTTGTTTTATTACTGCCAGCACAATACTGTCAAGGACTGTTCAGCAGAGCAGCGTCTGTAAATGACTGGCCCACCAGCTCATCAGCGATCTAACAGCCTCACGGAGCAAACCATCCTTGCATGTCCCTTTCTTCATTTCCTGTCGGCCATCACACAGGTGCAGCTGCACAGTCACTGGTGGTAGCAGCTCTAAAACAATAAATGTGGAAAATATTAACTTCTTTTTTTTTGTTAATCCTCACCCAAGGATATTTTTTGCATTGATTTTCTTTCTTTCTTTCTTTCTTTCTTTCTTTCTTTCTTTCTTTCTTTCTTTCTTTCTTTCTTTTTAGAGAGAGTGGAAGGGAGGGACAGAGAAAGAGAGAGAGAGAAAAAAATGTTGATGTGAGAGAGACATCAATTGGTTGCCCCCTGCATGACCGCAACTGGGGCTGGGGATGAAACCTGCAACCCAGGTACATGCCCTTGACCAGGAACCAAACCTGAGACCCTTTGGTGTGAGGGCCAATGCTCTACCCACTGAGCAACACCAGCCAGGGGGAAAATATTAACTTTATAGTGGAGACATCTGGCAGACACCTCCTTAACCAAGAGACCAAGTAATAAAAGAAATCAACATCCTAGGCCTCCTGATAGAACGCACTGAGAACACCACAGCACTTTGGAAGTGTTGCTGCCAAAATACACAGCCCAAACCTCATTGTGAGAAAACATCAAACAAACTCAAACTCAAATGGAAAGACATTCTACAAAATATCTGGCCCTGTCCGTAGAAATGTTAGTCACAAAAATCAAGCGAAGACTGAAGAACAACCGTTCCGGACTGAAGGAGACTAAGAATAAATAGTAACAAAGGAGCCTAAAAAGACAGACAGCTGAGTGTAATACATAATTCAGCTGTTTTTCTTTTGTTGTGAAACATGTTATTGGGACAACTGGTAAAATTGAAATAAGGTCTGCAGATTAGATAATAAAATTGTATTAAAGTTAATTTTCCAATAAAGACAAGTACCATATGATTTCACTTAGATGTGGAATCTAATGAACAAAATAAAACTAACAGACCAAGTGGAGACAAGACTCATGGACACAGAGAACAGACCGACAGCTGTCAGAGGGGAGGGTGTTGGCGGCTGGGTGAGAGGGTGAGGGGTTAAGCAAAGAAACAAAAGAAAGACTCATGGACACAGACAACAGTATGGTGATTGCCACAGGGAAGGGGTGTGGGGAGGCAGAAGAGGGTAAAGGGGGATAAATGCTGATGGAAGGAGACGTGACTTGGGGTGGTGAAAACACGATACAATGTACAGATGATGTATTGTAGAATTGTACACCTGAAACTTTTATTAACCAATGCCACACCAATACATTCAATTTAAAAAGTAAATAAAGGGGACTGAAAAGACAGACAGCTGGATGCAATACATAATTCTAGATTTTCTTTTGTTGTAAAACATGTTTTTGGGACAATTGGCAAAATTGCAATACGGTCTGTAGATTAGATGATAGGATTGTATTAATATTAATTTCCTGATTTTAAGATGTGCACTCTGGTTATACAACAGAATGCCTTTGTGTTTCTAGTACAGAATCACCTGACCACTGCTAGCTACAAGGGAAAATGGGACAATCAGTCTATATGCTAAGCATCAGTGGGCTAGTTAAGAATCAGGGTTCTGTTGCCCCAGAAGAGGGAGAGGGTAGACACTAGAATAAAACGGTTGTTCTTGGTCATACAGGACATGTTCTGGGAAACGCTGATGGTAAAAAGACCAGGTCACATAAGAGGAACACTATTTTAAGGTTCTATTAGGTGATCACCTTGATGGGAATGACTCCATACCCTGGCCTCCTGTTGCCTGGAACGGAAAGGTCAGGGACCAAGCCTCTGCGCCATCACCGTCTCTCAGGGGCACACGATCCCCTTCACCTGTTTTCCTCTGTCTCGGTCTCACCAGTTTCCTCTACTTACCTGTCCCGCATCTGCCTCCCAATAGCGCTGCCAGTTCCCAAGCCCATGCTCCAGGCAGGCCCAGCTTTGGCATCAGCTGCCAGCGCTCCTGACGCCCCAGTTCACATCGGATTGGCCCCACCCCGACGCTGGTGGCAGCGCTGCAGTGGACTGTGATATGCACGCAAGTGCCTTAGGGCAGTTGTCCACCCCTGGTCTGATCACATACGGCTCAAGAGAGAAGAGGCAATGTCTCAGGGTCCCTGGAATCTGTAATGATATGGTTACAGTCGGAGATTATCTTGGAAGAATAGTTAGATGAGAAATGACTGTGATCTCCAATGTGCTGCCTTAGATAGGCTGCAGACTGAAAGACACTTCAGAATATTTGTCACTTTGGCAAAAAAAAAGAAAAAGAAAAAAACACATGCCAAAATGGAGATGAAGTGGACCATTCATTTCCAGAAGGAAAAAAACTGCTAGGATCCATCTTGAAAGCAGCAAATCAAGCAGTCGAAGTGGAAATGTACAGCAACCACGAGGAAAGGCAATGACTCCCAGGAAAATAACACCACTGACCTTTCTGCACAGACCTTTCCCCAGGGCATGCGCGCAGAAAGGATGGGGCTGGGAGGGCAGGGCAGTGAGCACCGGCAGTCTGCAGCCCCGAAAACAGAACCGAAACCCTGAGGTCCCCGCCCTAGCCAGCTTTCCGCCTTGACGTGAATCTTTTTCCTAGACTCGGAAGGCCTTGGTAAATCTGTCAGCTGTCACAAAATACCATCTGTCCTAAGAAAATGGGTGCAGAGGTGGCTGTACCCAGGGGACTTTCCCAAATGCTGTCAGTAGGCATTCTCCCTGGCAGAGGAGCAAGATCAGGTCCCTGACAAGAAAGTGAAAACCTACAAGGCGAATTCCTGAAGTTATAAGGGCAGGGGAGCGGTGCAGGTTTGGGTGCAGCGTGGGGGTGGTGGCCATCCATCTGGGAGAGAAGGGGGAGAGGGGGCATCCACTAAAGTCCACTCATGCTCAAGAAAGGCAGGGGGAAGAAGGGAGAGGCAGGGGGAAGAAGGGAGAGGCAGGGGGAAGAAGGGAGAGGCAGGGGGAAGAAGGGAGAGGCAGGGGGAAGAAGGGAGAGGCAGGGGGAAGAAGGGAGAGGCAGGGGGAAGAAGGGAGAGGCAGGGGGAAGAAGGGAGAGGCAGGGGGAAGAAGGGAGAGGCAGGGGGAAGAAGGGAGAGGCAGGGGGAAGAAGGGAGAGGCAGGGGGAAGAAGGGAGAGGCAGGGGGATTACGTAAAGTGGGCAAAGATCGCCGTGTGAGAATTCATCACCTGGTGCGGTGCCCGGCCTCGCCGGTCCTGCCTGTAACTCCAGCCCACCAGCGGACGCACGCTGCTCACCGGAGGCTCTGCTAACACGTAAACGCTGTAAGCGCTCAGTCTAGTTAACTGACAGACTCCAAAGTGTCCTCCTACACTCTCTTTAAAGAAGTCAGCCGAGCATTTGAGAGGGAACTCGTTTAGCCCTGTTCTGCCTTCATTGATAAGAGGAGTTTTTCTCCAAGTTGCAGAGAAAGTTATCTACCTACATTTAGAATAACCTCAGGCTGCTGATTCTCTTGGTGGGTAGGCAGCTATTGGCGCTGGGGCCCAGATTTTCAAGAATCAGAGTAATTGCTCTGTATCTCCCAGTAAGACTGTGACAGTGGGTCTTTGTGGCTTTGAGATCACCCCTAGTGCTTTTAACCAGGCCCTTGGCTTTTAATAAAACTGGGATTCATTAAAAAAAGTAATTTAAAAATGTTTATACACATATACATACTATGTGCTCCATGGCAGGCCCGCTTTGGCATCAGCTGCCAGCGCTCCTGATCCCTCAGTTCACATCGGATTGGTCCCACTCCGACGCTGGTGGCAGCGCTGAAGTTGACGGGGATACATGTGCACGTCTTTTATTTAATTAACAAACACATACATACCAGTTCCAGGTACACCTACATACCAGTTGCTATGTGTAAGACACTCTTTTAAGCCCTTTATAAATGATCATTCATTTCATCTTCACAACAACTCAGAACCTGTAAATGCATTTCTTATTTCCTCTTTAGAAGAGGAAGCTGAAGTATGGGCAGGTTAGGTAACAAGCTCAAAGTCACCCAGCCAGCATGTAATGAAGCCTGTGTCCACCAGACCCTCTGACTCCAGGGTCTTTACATTCCTGCGGGATTCCACCAGCTTGTCTGCGCACCATCCTGACTCGCTCTCTACTGAAAAGGGAGCTGTGCAGAGAATTTAATAACACTCAGTTGAGCAGTTGGGCAGTATTCAGTTTTTACATGGATATTTTTCCAGGCTACAAACTCTCTAAAATGATTTTGGGGGTACGTTCATCTCTACCTTCTGACCATTCAAATTCAGTTTTGCAAAGCCTCAGGCTTTGTATAAAGAGCTATAGAGGATAAATTTGTTAACACTGGCAACAAATGCCAATTACGGTACAATTCATACTAAAGAGTAAGAAAAGTCAGGAATCTGCTTTCACAAGATTTCATTTAAGCTATTCATTTATTTTTATTTTTTATCCTCACCCAAGGACATTTTTCTATTTTTTGTTCAAATAGAGTGGGAGGGAGAGAGAGAGAGAGAAAGAAACATTGATGTGAAAGGGACACATCGAATGGTTGCCACCTGCACGACCCAACCAGGGCTGGGGACAAACTGCAACTGAGGTACATGCCCTTAGCAGAAACCAAACCCGGGTCTCTCTGGACCGCAGGCCAATGTTCTAACCGCTGAGCCAAACCAATCAGAGCTAAGCTATTCATTTATTTACCTCCAAAAAAATAGAAATAGTCTAAATATAGATTTTTCAAAATGCTACCAGAAAAATGGCGGCAGAGTGAATGGAAGCTACACAGACTATCTCCCAAACCAAACTGGAATTACAATGAAAATAAAGACAAATCGTCAGGAAAAAGCAACAGAAAAGCAGCTTGGAAGACCACATAATCAGGGACACTGACCCAATCCTGGTAGGCTTGCAGAGACGCAAGAGGGGGGCTGGGAACCCACAGACAGCAGCGACCTTAGCTGTGAGCAGTGCCCTCGGGTTAAACTCCCCAGGAAATCCACAGCGCAGAGCCGGGACAGAGGCTAAAGTAGCCACAGCCACTCACCTTGGGCTCTGGCAGAGGGAGGGCAGACTGGACTGGAACTGTGTGGGGACACTCGGGATTTGGAGGGCGCTTAGAGTTTTGCTGAGTTGCAGCCATGCAGGCGGGTGGTCATCTTACTCCTTCCCAGGGTTCTGGGGAGAGGCAGCGGCCCCACTCTCAGAGATTCAACCCCACCCAGGTGGGTCATTGAAATGCAAATTGAGGCCCATTAATAATCAGCATCTGCCGACCCTCGGAAAATCCCCTTATGCAGAGCACCTGAGGGAGTTTTTCATTCAACTGAGAAGCCAGCGCTCTTCAGGTAATCACTAGTGATAGCCTCCAGGCAAAAAACTAGAGGATAACTGTACTACTCCTGTGCTAGCAACTCTAACCAGGAAAGTAAGATTTGACAATGGTGATTAATATGGGTCCTCCCTGACTCATCCAAACCCAGGAGAGGGAGCCACGAAGAGCAGAACACCAACACCCACAGGGAAAATTTGGCAGGCTCTAAAGTCCACTGTGATAGCCAAAATGGTGAAACACAGAAACAAAAGCCAAATGAAAGAACAAGAGACCTCTACCGAAGATGAGATAAATGAGGTGCAGTTAAGCAAGTTAACAGAACTAGAATTCAGAGCCGTAATCTTCAGGAAGCTCAAGCATATGTAAGGACATGAGCACCATGAGTAAAGACATAGAAATGTTGAAAATCAACCAGTTGAAAATTAAAAACCACCAAGAAGAAATGAAGAATGACATATCAGAAATAAAGAACACATTGGAAGGTCTAAATAGCAGAGTAGAGGAAGCTGAGGACCGGATCAGTGAATTAGAAGGCAGGGTAGAAAAAATCAACCAATCAGAAAAACAAAAGGAAAAAACAATAAAACACAGAAAGACAGCTTAAGAGAACTGTGGGACAACTGGAAACGTAATAACATTCGTATTATAGCAATCCCTGAGGAAGAAGAAAATGAGCAAGGGTTAGAGAATATATTTGAAGAAATAGTGACAGAAAACTTCCCTAATTTGGTGAAGGAAGAAGGCATTCAAGTTCAAGAAGCACAGAGAGCCCCAAGTAAGAAGAACAAAAACAGGCCCACACCAAGAAACATAGTAATCAAAATGTCAAAAATAAAAGACAAAGAGAGAATCCTAAAAGCAACAAGAGATAAGCAACAGGTTACCTACAAAGGAAACCCTATAAGGCTTTCAGCTGACTTCTCAACAGAAACACTACAGGCCAGAAGGGAATGGAATGAGATAATCAAGGTCATGAAAAACAAGGATCTGAATCCAAGACTACTCTACCCAGCAAGGCTGTCATTCAAAATAGAAGGTCAAATAAAGAGCTTCCCAGACAAAAAAAAAAAAAAAGGCTAAGGGAATACATTAACACCAAACCAGCACTGCAAGAAACGTTAAAAGAACTGCTGTAATTAGCAGGAGAAATAGGAAGAAAAATATAACCACACTAAACAAAATGGCAATAAATAAATACATATCAATAATCACCTTAAACGTAAATGGATTGAATGCTCCAATAAAAGGACACAAAGTAGCAGATTGGATAAGAAAGCATGACTCATCTATATGTTGTTGTCAAGAGACTCACCTCACAACAAAAGACTCACATAGGTTGAAAGTGAAGGGATGGAAAAAAATCTTCCAACCAAATGGAAAGCAAAAAAAAAAAAAAGCTGGGGTAGCAATACTCATATCTGATAAAATTGATTTCAAAATGAAGGCCATACTAGAGACAAAGAAGGCCACTATATAATACTGAAAGGATCTATCCAACAGGAAGATATAACCTTGATAAACATATATGCACCCAATATGGGAGCACCAAAATATATTAAAAATCTTCTGGAGGACTTCCAAGGAGAAATCAACAGCAATACGATCATAGCAGGGAACTTCAACACCCCGCTGACATTACTGGATAGATCCTCTAGACAAAAAATTAGCAAGGAAACAGTGACTCTAAATGAAGCACTAGACCAAATGGATTTAATAGATATCTACAGAGAATTACACCCCAAAACGACAGAATTCACATTCTAATCAAGTGCACATGGGACATTCTCAAAGATAGACCACATGTTAAAACACAAACTAACTCTCTACGAGTTCAAGAAGATTGAAATCGTATCATGCATCTTCTCCAATCATAATGGCATGAAACTAGAAATCAATTGAAACAAGAACAGGCAAAGACATTTGAACACATGGAGGCTAAATAGCATGTTATTAAACAAAAAATGGGTCACTGAGGAGATCAAGGAAGAAATTAAAAACTTCCTGGAAACCAATGAAAATGAACACACAACAATACAAAACCTATCTGATACAGCGAAAGCAGTTCTGAGACGGAAGTTCATAGCACTACAGGCCTACCACAAGAAGCAAGAAAAATCTCTGATAGACTACCTAACCTCACAACTTAAAGAACTAGAAAGCAAACAAAAAGAAAATCCCACAGCAAGTGTCAGGAAGGAAATAGTAAAGATCAGAGCAGAAATAAATGACATAGAGACCAAAAAAACAATTCAAAAGATTAATGAAACAAAGAGCTGGTTTTCGAAAAGATAAACAAGATTGATGGATCCTTAGCTAGACTCACCAAGAAACAAAGAGAGAGAACCCAAATACACAAAATCAGAAATGAAAGAGGAGAAGTAACAACTGATACCACAGAAATACAGAAGATCATTAACAGCTACTGTGAACAATTATATGGCAACAAATTCTACAATCTAAGCGAAATGGACAAATCTAGAAACACATAGTCTCCCAAAACTGGACTGGGAAGAGATAGAAAATTTGAACAGACCAATAACAGCAGAAGAAATTGAAAATGTAATCAAGACTCTCCCAGCAAACAAAAGCCCAGGCCTGGAGGGCTACACGGGGGAGTTTTACTGAACATTCTAAAACCCCCAGGAACTAACACCCATTCTCCTCAAACTATTTCAAAAAATTCAAGAAGAAGGAAGACTTCCAAACACATTCTATGAGGCCAGCATAATTCTAATTCCAAAACCAGAAAAAGACATTACAAAGAAAGAAAACTACAGGCCAATATCCCCGATGAACATAGACGCCAAAATCCTGAACAAAATACCAGCAAATCGGATCCAGGAACACATCAAAAAAATTATTCACCATGACCAAGTGGGAGTCATCCCAGGGATGCAAAGCTGGCACAATATTCGCAAATCAGTAAATGTGATACACCACATAAACAAAATGAAGAATAAAAACCACATGATCATATCAATAGATGCCGAAATCATCTATGACAAAAATCAGCATCCATTTCTGATAAAAACGCTCAGCAATCTGGGAATAGAGGGATCATATCTCGACATAATAAAGGCCATATATGAAAGACCCTACAGCCAACATCATACTCAATGGGCAAATACTAAAAGCATTTTCCTTAAGAATAGGAACAAGACAAGGATGCCCACTTTCACCACTCTTATTTAACATAGTACTGGAAGTCGTAGCCACAGCAATCAGACAGGAAGAAAAAATAAAAGGGATCCAAATTGGAAAGGAGGAAGTGAAACTGTCATTATTCACAGATGACATGATACTATATGTAGAAAACCCTAGACTCCATCAAAAATTTACTAGACTTAATAAATAAATTTGACAAAGTAGCAGTATACAAAATTAATGTCAAGAAATCGATGGCATTCTTATACACCAATGATGAACTCACAGGAAGAGAAACTAAGAAAACAATCCCATTTACCATTGCAGCAAAAAAAATTAAGATACCTAGAAATAAACTTAACCACAGAAATAAAGGACCTATTGGCAGAAAACTACAGGTTATTGAAAAAAGAAATAGAGGAAGATATAAAAAAGTGGAAGCACATACCTTGTTTATGGATTGGAAGAATCAACATCATTAAAATGTCCATACTACCCAAAGCAATTTATAGATTCAATGCAATCCCCATCAAAATACCAACGGCATACTTCACAGAACTAGAACAAATACTTCAAAAGTTCACATGGGACCAAAATAGACCTCAAATAGCTACAGCAATCTTGAAAAAGAAGAACAAAATAGGAGGGATCACATTACCAGATTTCAGGTTGTACTACAAAGCCACTGTAATCAAAACAGCCTGGTACTGGCACAAGAACAGGCATATAGACCAGTGGAACAGAACAGAGAACCCAGAAATGGACCCAAGTCAATATGCTTAATTAATATTTGACAAAGGAGGCAATAGCATACAGTGGAGTAATGACAGCCTCTTTAATAAATGGTGTTGGGAAAATTGGTCAGCTACATGCAAAAAAAAATGAAACTAGACCATCAACTTACACCATACACAAGAATAAACTCAAAATGGATAAACGATTTGTAACTCATGAATCCATAAAAATCCTAGAAGAAACTGTAGGCAACTAAATTTCAGACATCATACGCAGCATAATTTTCACTGATAAATCACCTAAGGCAACAGAAACAAAGGAGAAAATGAACACATGGGACTACATCAAACTCAAAAGCTTTTGCACAGCAAAAGATACAATCATCAAAATAGAAAGGCATCACTGTATGGGAGAGCATCATTGCCAATGATACATCAGATAAGGGGTTAATTTCCAATATAAGTAGAGTGCTCATACAACCCAACAAAAGGAAGACAAAGAACCCAATTAAAAAATGGTCAGAGGAACTAAATAGACACCTCTCCAAACACGACATACAAATGGCTGAAACATATGAAGAAATGCTCAACATCACTAATCATCAGAGAGATGCAAATTCAAACAACAATGAGGTATCACCTCACACCTGTCAGAATGCTGCCATCAACAAATCATCAAACAACAAGTGTTGGCGAGGGTGTGGAGAAAAGGGGACTCTAGTGCACTGCTGGTGGGAATGCAGACAGGTGCAGCCACTAAGGAAAACAATATGGTGTTACCTCAAAAAATTAAAAATTGAACTTCCAGTTGACCCAGTGATCCCACTTCTAGGAATATACCCTAAGAAGCCTGAAACACCAATCAGGAAGAATATATGTACCCCCATGTTCATAGCAGCACTATTTACAATAGCTAAGATCTGGAAACAGCCCAAGTGTCCATCAGTAGACAAATGGATAAAAAAGCTGTGGTACATATGCACAATGGAGTACTATGCAGCTGTAAGACAGAATGATCTCTTATCTTTTGAGACCACATGGAGGGACCTGGAAAATATTATCCTAAGCGAAACAAGCCAAACAGAGAAAGACAAGTATCATATGATCTCACTTGTTTGTAGAATATAATGAACATAACAGTCTGAGGAATTGGGTAGCCCCAGAGACGTGGAAGTGGGGTACAGACTGACAATCCCCAGAAGAGGAGATGGTGGGGGAGAGATAAACCACAGAACTTATATGCATGTGTGCATGAACAATGGACATGGACAACAAAGCTGGGGACAGGGCGGGGAGGGGGCTGAGGGAGGAATCAGTGGGGAAAAAGGAGAAACATCTGTAACAAAAATAAATTAATTAATTTTAAAAAATAAAAATGCTACCTAATGGTGTAAAGGACTGAAAATTCTACTATAAGTGCAAATGTCTTGTTAACTTGCCTATTATAAAAGTCTAGAAATTCATCTTGTTAATCCCATTATTAACTGGTTATTACCGATCATTGTGTTATTTTTACCTATTTTAATTTTGTTCTCATTTTTAGGTAATTCTACTCATGTGTTAAGTTCTACATTGAAGCTATTTATTCCTTAACATTGTTTGAATGAAGTCATTGTCTGAATACAGGATGTGATAACAGATACTCATGGGTCAAAGTATTTTTCCATAGCAATAGCAGCTAACTTGTACTGTGTCTCATGGGCATACTGATCACCTTAAGAATAAGATATTGAAGCTGGAGGCAGGAGTTCAGACCACCTTGCTCCCTTGAGGGTGCCTCACAGAGCAAAGATGCCGAGGTCAGAATCAGGTGGCCCACAGGGAGAGGCTTCTAAAGATTATAAATCCCTTTCTTCATTCGCATACTATCTGTGATAGACCCCAGAATAGCCATTGTCCTGCGATGCCCACCATCTTTCTGAAAGGTGTAAAGAGAATAGACACTGGTGTCCAAAGTAGCCCAGGGGCAGGCAGAGCCCAGACCCCATGGATTAGGGTTGCCCAATTTAACAAATAAAAATATAGGAAGGCCAGTTAAATTCAAAAATCAGAAAGACAACATATAGATTTTTAGTGTAAAGATATCCCAAATATGGCATGGGACATATTTATACATAAAAAATTATTCAAAGTTAGCTGGGCATCCTGTATTTCTATGGCAACCCTACCAGGGAGGGCAGTGAGGGCAGAGATGCACTGAGGTCACTTTGCCCTACCCACACACAAGTACAGTATCCTTTGCATCTGCTCTTCCCAGATGAGTATTACAAACTAACATTTTGTGCAAATAGGGTGTGAACGTATTTTGGGAGTCTCTGCCCAGCTGTGAATTCGAAGAAGTCAGAAGGGTTGAATTAAAAGCCATTCCTCTGACACTGTGTGCCCTTGGACAAGTCAGTTAATGTGCAGGGAAGGGAGCAGGAACTAAGTTTTTTTCATGGAAAAACTATGGCTCAGCCTCATTGATAAATGAGGATAATATCTCTGTAATGACTATGTTTTTTGTGAGGTGTAAATAATATCACCAACCATAAAAGTTCTTTTTTGCACACAAAACAACTGCACAATACAAAATATAATGATCACAATCATCAACTATACCAGTTTGTGGAGGAAGGAGTGGGGGTGGGGGGGAACACAAGAACCTCTTTTCTTTTTCTTCTGGTCTCTGTCTTCTTGATCATGAATATCTGATGTATCTTTCATATATTAAGGAAATGTAGTATCACTATGACCACCTCAACTACTATTAATTAAGTCAGTTGAAGCTATTGGTAAGTGAACGGCTCAACAAAATTTGGTATTTTGCTAACTTAAATTTTTTAGCTTAGAGCCGCGAGGCTATTTCACAACTAACCAAATATATGTCAAAAAAGTTAAGCTTTTACATTTCACAGATGTAAGAGGGTTATTTACAAAGTGAAGGTGCAGGGTAGGTATTCACTGAAGGAAAAGGATGAAACGCGTAAGTCTCTATCCAGCACGAAGCACAGTTACATGTCAAACATTCTTAGAGTCAAGATTGAGATTTGAGGATGAACTGACACATATTCTGTAATCTGGGGCCAGTTCTTTAACCTCTGAGCCTCAATTTTATTATTTATACCGTCAGCTTAAAAAAGGTCCAAAACTGTAGACATTGTTTGAGTTTTTAAAGCCAAACTGATGACAATTTCCAGGAAGCAAAATCTCAATGAAATGAGAAAATGCTCTTGAGAAAGGCAGTTTTGCAATTTATTTTATACATAATAATCAAAGGAGACGTAATAAAACCCATGGGTGGTAGAGTAGGGCGGCGGGAGAAAGCAACCCAGGGAAAGCTTGGGGTTGGATAGAGTAAAACAGAGACACATACTTCTTTGACATGGGTGGGTACAGGGTACCTAATAATTAACATTTACAACACAGAGAGCTGGTGTTCGGAACAAGATCGCAGTGAGGGGCTCTGTGGTCTCTGCCCTGGTGCGGCAGCGAGGTGCCCTGAGGGGTCTGGGAAAGGGAATCGCTCTGACGTTCCAAAGGTGTGCTATCCTCCACGCAGAAAGACAAGAGACAGGCTCAGTTAAGGCAAAGACTGACCATTGTCAAGGAAGCCACAGGCCTAAGGACGTGACCACCTGCAATAACAGGCTTGTAGTTATGAGTTTTGATTTCAGACCATCCTATGTGGTTACTTTCAGTCTCTGAGTTCCTGGGCTGCATGCAGGCCTCCCCTGAGCTTGTCAGCTGTGGTATGTGGACTCTCTTCATCCACAGTACAATACAACTAGTACCTTCTACCTCACACAGGCTGTTGTGGGATTAAATGACGTTTACATACATATACTGCACTTCAGGAAATATAACACACAATAAAATGTAAGTTGTTATTGTTTTTAACCTATGTTTGTGTTTGTTTTATCCTAACTGAAATAGGACGAAAATCATCCAAAACACCCCAAAATGTCAAAATCCTGGCATTATTTTTGTTATCTAGTTCCTACATTGTTTTTTGTTTGTTTGTTTTTACTATATGTTTCCATGAGGTAAAATTGTCCCTGCTTTCTTTCAACTAAAATTACAAATATTGGAAAGATTAATATGCAATTTAGCGATTCGAAAGGCTGTTCAGTATTTAAAATTTATTTTTCCACCTGAGGCTTTGAGATCCTCAAGATATATTTTCTGACAACTCAAAATCAGCTTTGTGAAGCTCTTCACCTTCCAACTGCAGACAGAGTTGTTAGTGCCAACAGACGAGGATCCCGCGCAGCCCAGACGGAGGGCGCAGGAAGCCGGAGGAAACCTGCCTGGGCTAGAATCCCTGAGCGAACCGAGCCCAGGCAGCTCCGAGCGGCCAGTGTGCGTCCCACTTCCGGCCTCGCGTGGGTCTCAGCCCAGCAGGCTGGGTCCGCGCTCCCTTGAACTACTGAGCAATTAAGAGCCTGGCTAACATTTATTATTAATAAGAATAATAAATGCACTGGAGCCCGTGCATCTCAGACATTTGCAAAGCATTGCAGCATTAAGGCGGTGGGGGGAGCGATCTGTCCCCCGCGGGTCCCCCACTGTATTTATCTGAACGTGTGATCATTAGACTGCACGTCTCTTTGAGGCTCAGTGCCCAGAACGCATTACACCCCGGAGAACGTGAAAATACTTTAATTAGCGACAGGAGTGGACAGGCCCGCTGGGCTCCTTCTGTTACTATCCTCAGGACCTGAAAAGGCAGGGCTCCACCGTCACCCCACCATTTTCACTATCAACATAAAAGAAACACTAAGCAACAATTTCATTTAAAGTTGATTTGGAGAGACCACTAAATGTAAGCTATTTCTGCCCCTTCCTTCCTCTGGCTCGACTGTATTAGGGACCAACACCTAGACACACCCCCCAGCGCGCACACGCAGGAGATGTGATCTGGATATTCCTCTGTTCCCCGTGCTCTGCAAACAGTAGCGCTCGGGGTGCAGAGATGGGTAACGTGCCAAATTGGCTGGGAATATGCATTCACGTGAATGCGCAGATTTGTATTCATCAGTTACTCAGATTAATGATTTGGTTCATGAATTTAAACAAAATGCTGGCAAATTCCTAGCACTCTGTTTAGCTGAGAGTCGGAGACAATGTGCTTTAGTTTGTTTTCTCGCTTCTTTTAAAATGTCGAATCAGTGATTTCTGCCTGAACTCGTTGCTTATATTTAAGACCATGTCATACACAACCAAATTCGCAGGCAAGGAGACTAGGGCTGTTAAAACACAAACTGTCCTTTATGGAACTTGCAGCCTGTGTCGGACTGGTGTGTGGCCGCGTGTGAATGGGGATGCGCGAGGAGCTGGCCTCATGCGCATGTGCAGACTGACGTCGGTGTTGCCCCAGAGCTCAGCACTGAGGCTGGCTTCTTGCAGGATAAATGTATTTGACGGGGAGAACTCGAGTTTCATAGGAATTCGGAATTCACTAATGCATCGTATCAATTAGTATTTAATGAGTATCCATTGATGTGCCCCACTGACACTGGCCCAAAAAGCAGTGGACCATCCAGACAGAGGAGACCAGAATCTGAGACACATTTGGAGAAAACTAAATGTTAATGTGTGAAGCTGAGACTTGAACCTTCTTGAAAGCATACATTTTTCCAGGCATATTGGGGAAGTTTTATTTTTGTTTTTTAAAGTAGTGGGTAGGAGTAGAATAAATGGTAAACTAAGGAGCCTTTAAAAAATAAACTTATTATTTTAGAACAACTTTAAATTTGTAGAAAAGGTGTGAAGGCAATACAGAGAATTCCCATATACCTCATACTTGGTTTCCCCTAGCATGAACATCTTACATTAGTATACTACACGTGCTACAATTAATGAATTGGTATTGATACATTGTTATTCATTAAAGTCCATATTTGACTTGAATTTCCTTAGTTTTTCCCTAAGGTCTTTTTTCTTTGTCCCAGGATCCCACCCAGGACACCACATACCTTTAGTCCTCATGTCTCCTGAGGCTCTTCTGGGCTGTGACAGACTTTCTCGGACTTTCCTTATTTTTGATGATCTTGGCAGTGTGAAGAGTACGGACCAGACCTTTGTAGAATTAAGTTGGGATTTGTCTGATGTTTTTCTCATGATCAGACATGGGTTTTGGTTTTGAGGGAGGAAGACTGCAGATGAGTGGCATCTTCATCACGTGCTATCAAGCACATGCTATGACATGTCAGGGACCAGTAGACTATTGCTGGGCAAGGTGTGAGAGCCTTCTTGAAAAGGTGGACCTACAGGGGCTCGAGCACACCCGCAAGCTCCCTGACCCACTTCCTGCACTCTTTTCACTTCAGTGGTTTATGGGCCTTAATTATCATGCAGCATGTTCTTTTCCTAGTAAATATCATTTTTAACATTAACATTAACTATTCAAGATGCACAGAGACTAGCTCTCACACAGAGAATATCATTTCAAACTCATTCTAGAAAATTAAGTATATTTTCATATACACATATGTGAGAAATCTGGGCAATTGAAAAGAAATCTGGCCGTCTTCTTTTTTAAGTGTGCTGAACCTTTACATTTGGCTTGGTGGTCTTACATTGTACGTGTTCCTGTCGCAGCTGAGAAATTATAGGTATGCTTTTTCTTTAACTATTGGAGTTGGAAACATGAGTGTTTACAGAGCATTCACTCTGCGCAGGTATTTTGCATATCGTCTAATTTAATAATCACAGTAGGCCTACACTACACCTCAGGTACTATAATGTACATTTTACAGATGAGAAAATGGCTCTGGGAGACCGCGCCACATGACTGATGGGTGATGAAGCGGAATGTCAGAATAAACAAGGTTCTTTCTACGATGCACTCAGGTCTGCTGGACTTGATAATGGCATATTCTGAGTGAGGCAGCCAGGCTTCTCTCTCGTTCCTGAAATGCCCATTAGAATTGCAAGACTCTTGGCCTTGAAGAATTTCCAGGCTCCCAGAACCTTCTGGGAAAACATCAGCTTTATTCTTACAGACATTTCCATAACCTTTGCATATTTAAACAATGGTTCCTGCTCCTTTTTAATAATAATATTAAAATAAATGTCTTTATTATAATTTTTCAACAAAAATTAAAGGTTTGCCCAGAAAACCAAGTTAGGGTGACTTTAATAATAGAGTAAAACAGAAAAATACTTCACAATAATCAGTAATTGATCAATATGAAAACAGTTGCCAACATGGGCAAAGTAGTTTCTTTCTATACTATATAAGGAACTCAATTAAGTTAATGAGGAAAGGAGAATACAATGGAATCATGAGCAAAGCTCATTAATAGGCAGTTGTCAATTGAAAGAAAAGTGGCTAGTAAATGTATGATATTGACTAGAAAAGATATTCAGACTCTATGCCCTGGCCCGTTTGACTCAGTGGTTAGAGTGTCAGTCCGCAGACCAAAGAGTCCCGGGTTCATTCTCAGTCAAGGGCATGTACCTCAGTTGTGGGGTTGATCCCTGGCCCCTGTGGGAGTCGTGCAGGAGGCAACCAATCAATGTGTCTCTCTCATCTCAAATCTCATTTGAGATTTCTCTTTCTCTCCTCCCCCCTCCCACTCTATCTAAAAAAGAAAATCCTCAGGTGAAGATTAAAAAAAAAAAAAAAGATACTCAGACTCTTTACTAACCAAATAAATGCAAATTTAAACAACAATATTGTTTTTGACACACCAAATTGGAAAAGATTAAAAATGTTAACACCCAAGTACAGCCTAGGGAATAGAGTCAATGATGTTGTAATAACTCTGTATGGTGTCAGCTGGGTACTAGACTTATCGTGGTTATCATTTCATAAGGTATATAAATGTCTAATCACTATGTTGTAGACCTGAGATTAATGTAATATGTCCCTATTATTAGAATATTAATTTAAAAGAATGCTAATACCCAGAGTTTGCAAGAATGTGGAAGAAAATGATTTTTAGCATATCCATCGGCTTTAATGTATGTTGCCTTTGTACCAAAAATTACCCCTCTAGGAACTTACCTTACAGGAACATTTGTTCAGGTATGCAAAGATGTATTTCCCAGGATGTTAATTGTATCATTATTTACAAATACAAAAAAAGAGAAAACAACTCAAACATCAGTTAATGAGGGCTTGTTAAAATAAATTATAGCACACGCATACAAGGACAGCTGCACAATTATTACAAAGGGTAAGGCAGAGCTCTGTGCCACATTAGGTTTCTAAGTAAAAAAAATTCAGGGTGCTGAAGAGTTTGTATTTTTTACCCAATTTATGTCAACATATTGGCTTTAGCAATATATTTCCATACCTCTTTAGAACACAGCAGTGATGGGGCTTTATTAAAAAAAAAAAAAAAAGTCCTAAGCTCAGCATGCTTTTAGTTCTTTATATGGAACTGTGTATGCATTTGCAAACAGACCAGCAATTTTAAAAAAATTTGTAAGCAGAGTGAGGATGTTATAAGCAGGAAGCTCAGACATTCATTGAGAACATGTTGGATTGAAGTCGTTGTATATTATTAACTGAGTCTGTGGTGACTCCAGAAAATATCAAAAGCACAGAAGTTATATAAAACGATCTTCAAACATGCAGATTCAGAGTAGAAAATGTGGGCACAAAGAAACTTTAATGAGGGTAGAAACATCACATCAAGCAGCAGCCAGTAAAGAGAAAAGAGTAAGAAATGAAGCAACTGTAGAAAATAAATCAGGAATGTATGGCAGCCTGGTTGGTTCCAAAGAATGTTTTTGAAAAGCAGCAAGATCTGGAAATAGCAGCAGAATTCAGCACAGTCATGTGTACAGTCTGGTCTGTGGGCTGTTGTTCATTCAGCGTGGTCTCTTTGGTAACCTCTGCTCACAAGGGTGGGGCTTGGCGGTATAAGACACTGTTATTACATCATTCAATCTGGTGTTCATTTTCAAATTGTTGCATAATATTTATATGCAATGACACAAACCAAGTTTTGAAGGGTAACAGACAAACCTCAAAGACACCAAGACTTGGATAGGCCTTCAAAAGTCCAGCTCCCCGGTTGAATGAGTTATAGTCTCTTTGATCTAACATCTGGATGGCACCCCTTTAAGGATCTTATTCCCTATACATTTATTTCTCTTCGTTATATCACAAGATTCAGCCTTCGATACACAGGCTAAAAGCAGGAAGACGTTTTAGTCTAAGCTGAAATGGTAATTTGTATTTTTTCAAGGATCATGGTTCACTTTTTGTTAATACTTATCAAAAAATGTTTAACAGCCCTGGCCAGTGTTGCCTAGTGGTTAGAGCATCTGCCCTCACATGAAAGCGTCGCAGGTTTGATTCCTGGCCCCAGTCAACCAATCAATGTGTCTCTCTCCCCTCTCCCCTCCCCCTGTCTACCTTCTCTAAAAAAAATAAAGAAAAAAAATCAATGGAAAGAATATCCTTGAATGAGAACTAACAACAACAAAAAATGTTACACAAATTTGATGTCTTTTATCACTCTAGTGCAGTGTACCACATAGTGCTTGGCACATGGTAGGTAATAAAGAGTTAAGAAAGAAATAGGGAAATGGGGAAGGAGTTTATTTGAGAGAGTTTGAACTTAATTGTCTGGCCATATCTTTAATTTCCAGATTTCCTATAGCATGAGTCAACAAGTAACACACTGAACACCAGAAAATTTCAGTGTTTAAAGAAAGAAGGTGGGGCAGTCCTATTTCTTTCGACATCAAGACCAGGGATGGCAACAGCAGAGAAATGAATCACATAAACTTTCAAGGCTAAGAGCAACCGATAGTCTGAGCTAGAACCCCTAGCTTCTGAGTTACAAACTGCTGCAAGGCTGGAGTGTACCTGTCAAAGATGTGGAGGACCACGCCCAGGCCCCAGGGTGAGGATGCTGAAGCCCTGGTGCCATTTCCCACTGTGGCGGAGCTGCCCCCGCCCATGTTGTTGACATCTTATAATGCCATCAGGTGATGGTAACCATTGTTCAGAGGAAAAACAAATCAAGATAGACAGACAGTAATGGTGGAGATACTGTTTTATATAGACTGGTCAGCAAGAGCCACTCTGACACGGTGACCTTCGAGCTGAGACAGAAAGAGGTGGCCATGTGCAGAGCACCTCAGGCAAAGGGACCAAGTGGAACAGCCCTGAGATAGGAGGATTGCACCCACCATGGTCCAGCAACCCTCAAGGAAGTCAGTGTGAGCACCGCAGAGAGATGAGGAGGACGTGAGATCAGGGAGCAGAGGAGGCAGGTCATATGGAAGCTGGCCGGCCTGCAGAAGGACTTCGTGTTTTCTTCTGAGTTAGGTAAGAAGCCATTGTGGGGGTCAAGCAGATGAGTGACATGATCTGTCTCAGGTTTCAGAAGCATCACACTTTGGCTGGATTGCAACAAATAAATAAATACATAAACGGAAGAGAGAGCCAAGAGGGGGACTGGGAGACCATTTGGGGGCTATGGAAATGATACAGATGAAGACGATGGTAAGTTGGATTGGGATAAGGCAGTGAGTTGGATGTGGCTGGGTGAGAATTTGCTGCCATACTGAATGTGAGTTGGAAGGGAAGAGAATAAAGCATGACTCAGGTTTTCTGACCTGTGTAACATGAGGATGGAATTGGTTTCCTTTCATTGGGGTGGGAAAGTCTGAGGGAGAAGCAGGCTAGTGAGGCACAATCAAAACTGTGGACATGGTGACTTCAAGATACCTATTCGGGGAGTATTAGGAATAGGCAGCTGGCTGTATTAGATGAGAGTGACAAAGAAATCTGAACTGGCAATTTAAATCAGGGTCTTCATCACATAATCAATGGAGCTGCGTGAGATCAACGAGGTGCTAAGCATTAGTAAACAAAAGATGTGAGCACCTTATCCCAGGGATCCCGGAGACCTGCAACGTTCAGAACCAAGGAAAGGCTGGTGTGGCAAGAGGCTGAGCTGGAGCAGCCAGTGAGTGGTGCCCTGAGGACCCAATGAAGACAACATATCAAAGAGTAAGGAGTATCGCATGCTGTGGAGACATCGAGTAAGATGAGTCTAAGAACAGGCTGAGAACTGAAGACTACAGACGTCAACATGAAGGTTAGTGGTCGAGTGAACACTTATTTCCCAACCTTTTGAGAATGAAAGATTAGTAACCTATTGCTGTGTAAGACATTAGCCCCAAACTTAGTAGCTTAACATAACAACGAACATTCTTTATCTCACAGTTTATGTGCGTCTAAAATTTGGAAATGGCTCTACAGGACAGTTGTGGCTCAGGACCTCTCATGAGATGGCAGTCAGATGTTGGCCAGGGCTAGAATCATCGGGAAGCTTGCCTCTAAGGTGGCTCGCTCACAGGGGTAGTTGTTGGTGGAGGCCTCAGTACCTCCCCAGATGGATCTGCCCATAAGCAGCTTGAGTGTCCTGGCAACTTGGATGTTAACTTCCACCAGCAAAGGCTGAAATGGTTGCACACGTCAGCTCAACTCAGTCTGGGGCACCACAAAAAAGTGAACTACTACAGGTAGGATACTTGGGGGCCACCCTAGAGGATGAAAACAGCAGAGTGTTTTTAATATTTGTGCCCAGACAGCAGATATAAATATGAGCCATCTCAGGCAGACTGAGTTGTATGGTCATCTGGTCTGGTAATTTCGAGTAGAATAGTTTCAGGGGAGTAAAATGAGAGACATGAGAATCACACAAAAGAAATCCAATTGCAAAACTTATTCAACTGCTGGATGAAAAGTTAGCTCTTCTTCCATTTCTTTCCACAAGGTGTGACGCCGGGAGAATTGTGCCTATGACTGAGAGCCACTTTGTCATTGACTTGATGTCAAAGGACAAAGCAAACAGACAACCTTCTGTCAAGACATGGAAATTCTGACAACATCATTTAAGCCTTGGATCCAGTAGCCCTGAGCTCACAACTAGAGCAGCCGTCACGTTCTCCTCCCATCCCCTTGAAAAAACTTGTTACATTTCTCAAATTTACAACAAAAACATAACCCAGATCAATGTCTCCCTTATTTAAGTAGTTCATTGTGGACCACAACCCACTGGTCTCTCAAGCACATTCGGTCATGTCTGAGCACAGTGTAAACATACCTTCGACTCAGTCTGGTCCCCCTAATGCACCAGTAAGGCTGTTCAGGTTAACTCTAAGAACTTTTTATACTAGCATCTTAGTAGGTGGCTAGGATTATATGGTAGGTTTTTTAGATTTTTTTTTAATCCTCACCTGAGGATGTGTTGTTGTTTTTAATTATTGATTTTAGAGACAGAGAAAGGGGGGAGGGAGAAAGAAACATCAATGTGAGAGAGCAACATCAATGGTTGCCTTCCATACATACCCAGAGCAGAGATCGAACCCACAACCTGTGTATGTGTCTTAACTGGGAATTGAACTCATGACCTTTTGGCGTACAGGACAATGCTCCAACCCACTGAGCACCACCGGCCAGGGCTCTATGGTAGATTTTCTACACAAGAGTATCTATTGACACTGAGTTGGTATTGGTACCTGTGCAACCCATAAAAGTCCATCTTCAAGACGGGCAATGCCACAGGTACTTCTTTAGAAACCACTTCACTCTGTGAAACACTGAAGATTCGTCCCTAAACGAATCCAGTAACAAAAGCCTTGCCTGGGAGGCGCTGCCAGCGGAACAGCCGAGTCATCCATCTGGAACCAAACTGAAGTCCCTCCGCACAGGAAAGAGAAAATGTCTGCTTTGAAAGTGTATGCTAGTTGTTTTCTCTTCTCTTTCTTTCTACCCCCTTTCAACGTCGTTTCCTTCCATTATCCAGCAAGAGCCAGTGTGCTGGCAGAGGGACCTAGAAGAGGAGTTAGAGGCGATCAGCAAAGGTGACAGTGGGTGAGAGCAGCCTGTGGGGCCCTCCTTCGCAGAAGTGTCCCAAGCTGCAGAGGGAGGACTTGCAGTCATCTGCAGGGACCCCTAACCTGTCTGGAATGCACACCCAGAGGGAGGAGCAGAACTGAACTGCACAAGCAGAAAACTGAATGTGTCCATTGATTCGGCAAGTCTGAATAAATTGCATTTGTTAGCAGAGCAATTAGTCTTCGTGGTCACTGAACTGAAACAGGCAGTTTTTGTGCCACTTGTCTTACCACCCATATTACCCAGACATGAAACACACCCAGACTGGGACAGAACACACCTTCTGAAGTTTCCATCACCACCTTCTTCACTCTAGGACCTGGGCCGAGAAGGAGGAGCAGCGTGGAGGTGACATTTCATCTCAAGATCTTCCCACTGCTACACTCAGTCTGAGCTTGGCCCTGTCAAAGAACAAACACTTCCTGAGCATCCGCTTTACCCCAGAGACATTCTTATGCATTGTCTCATTTAATTCTCACAAGTAAGACTTAGCGTAGCTTCTCGTGGAGAGCCACAGCTTCTACAGAACACCTACATATGGTGGAAACACTGGCAATGGGCAAAATATGCTAATGGGTTGAACCTGGAGCCAAGTCCACCGCTGCCCTGGAGATACGGACTGAACACCCCATCTGCACTTCAGTTTCCCCTCAGAGGCAAGGTGCCACACTAAGGTAGTGGTGCCCTCAAGTTCAATGTAACATGAGCCTCTTTACAGGAAGGTGTTTCAAAACGCACAGCAGCATCAGTGCGAGTAAACCGGTGTTCGCTTCCCGGGGGGTGTGGAGGAGGGTTGAATCAAGCCCGCTGCTCTCTCCCTGCAGTGCGCGTTCCCAGATGGTGCATTCAGTTAGCGTGTATTTCAGCACCCTTAAATGAAGGCTATTGAGAAATGCCAGTTCACCTTAATAGTGTACACTCTGCAAGGGGGACAGCCTACCGAAGCATTATCCCTACCATGCTGTTATTCCTCCATAGCTCACGGCATGGAAACTGTCATAACTTCCCCAGCCACACTGACAGAGAAAAAGACCGTGTCATTCCCTGTCCTGAGCATCAGTGTCTGCCCCTTACCAGGGTTTCACAACCCATCACACTGACGTCTGGAATGGGATCATTTTTCATGGTGGGGCCTGTCCGGTGCGCTGAAGGCTGTTGAGCAGCATCCCTGGCCTCTATCCATGAGACGCCCATAGCAACACCCTGCCCCCAAGTTGTAACAACCAGAAATACTTCCAGACTCACCAAAGGTCTCCTGGGAGTAAAATAAAGCCCCGGTGAGAACCACGGCCACAGAAAATGGATAGCATCTGAACTACAGCCTGCTGCGCTAGAAGGTCCAGAGAGCCGAGCAACCATGTATGCAAGCATCCTCTTCGCAGATGAAGACCCGACACCAGAGGCATGCGGTGACCCGCCCGAGGTGGCACAGAGGTATTTCGGTAACCTGCTGGGTTGCACAGCCAGCATATGAATCAGGTCCACTGACTACTCTGGTTACCTTTTCTAGTTCTTAGGAGCAGTAAAGGAATTAATATTTTTATTTACCTGATAATATTAATGAAAAGAATATAAATTCTCTTTAAAGGGAGCCCATCCAATCCAGAAGGATATTTTCCAGAATTACAGTCATACCTGGATTATTATAGGCCTAATCCAAGCTCCTCTGAAGTCATAGCAGTTGAAGCAAAACCATCCTTCGTCGATTTGTTCCCAGTGCTCCCCCCACGCACACACAAACCCCCATATTCCCTCCTGTGCCGAGAGGGGTCACACTATTCCCAAGACATGTAGTCATAGAGCACCCCGCAAGGGTGATGTCTTCAAACCTCCAACACACAGCCTGAGCCACCGCGACACATGGCTGTGGTGAGATGAAGTCAGTGTCCACCACTAGCTTTTCCTTCCTCAGCTCTCCCAACCTTTCTTTCTCAGGCCGTAGAATAGTCCAGGACTTTGTTATAGGATAGTAAGAAGCTAGGAAAATTCCAGGGCAGGGGAAATGGGGAAAATGAGACGAGAAAAGTAAACAAGGCCAAACAGTTTGGCAGCCGGCAGCCAGCTTGTAAACAGCAAGTCCTCCGCCTCCCCAGCCAAGGAGGCTTGAGACAAATGGTTAATGTCTCTCCAAAGAACACAGGAGAGGAGGGGGAAAGGATGAGGGAGAGGAGGAGGAATATTAATGCAACTAGAGAACACACAGCTTAAATCACGCTGAAATTGACTAAAAGACGCAGAGGAGGGAGGAGGGGGAAGGAAGAGTATGGTCTTATCTCAGCCCAGTCTTAAGCAGAGAAGCCCTCAGTCTCGGTATTTAATTGCCAGGTGCTTCTCATAAATTCTGGGAAAGCCGTAACAAAGTAAAAGGGAGAGAGACCTTCAGAGTTAACCTGTACCAGGACATCCAGCCAAGAAAATTTTAAATCTGTAGACAGAAGGGTATATACCCCCTTGAATCCCCATCAGACTGGCTTTGCTAAAGGAGCTGGGAAAGCCCCTCTGAGTTCCAGTTCCAGCTCAGATGCAATTTAGTAGTTTTTTTGTTTTTTGCTTTGCTTCTTTAATAAATTTGCTTACTTTAAGTTTTTAATAAATACGCTTTATCACAATGCAGTTTCTGGAGTCACTCATCTGAACTCATTAGTATGCGCATGACAAGCATTGAGGTGGGGCAGCCTCCTCCCTCTGATGGTTCTGTGAGAGGTCCTGAAACACCTGCCTTCACCAAACTCTCACCCGCAACCAAAAAACCAAAGTGGCCCCCACTGTCAGAAGATCCTTGCCCTACAAATGGAAGTAATCTTAAACACTTTCATTGAAAATCCATGTCTTGCCTGGCTGGTGTGGTTCAGTGGTTGAGCATTGACCCATGCACCAAGAGGTCACTGGTTCGATTCCCAGTCAGGGCAGAGGCTCAGGTTGTGGGCCAAACCCCCAGTGGGGTGATGTAGGAGGCAGCCAATTGATGTTCTCTCTCATCGATGTTTCTCTCTCTCTCTCTCTCAAATTAATAAAGTAAATAAATAAATAAAATCCATGTCTTCTTTAAATGTTCACTGAGTTTTGGGCCTCTCCTACCCACCAACAAACAGGTAATGTACTGAGAGACGGTGGGGACAACTGAAGATTCAAACTCTGTCCCTTAGGCTTGAAATTTCCTTTCACTTTTATTCATCCAGCTATATCCCCTTAGCCTCTAAAACAAGTTCAGACATCTCCAGGAATCTTCTCCAACCCTCAACACCCCACATGGATTTAGATGGCTTCCGTCTGGGGCTCTGGGGCATCATGAGAACACGTCCATTGTCCTTAGCACAGTCCATTTTTCTGAGTTGCAAACAGACATGCTCCAGGAACAAACAAGAGCAACGCACTTGCACAGGGTATTCTGCTATAATTCATTCCAGATCTATGACACCATAAAACACCTATATATATGATTGTTGTAATGCTGCACAGAATTTCACAATGGTCAGTTCTCGTAAATAAATGGCTTTAATTACTCTGCCAAATAAATAGCATATTTTTTTCTTCTAACTTAGCTAATTGTATAGTCGGTGTCGGTGTGAATGACCTCTCAACACTGGCTGGAAATGCTCATCACAGCTGACATTGCCCACGGTGCTCTCACACAATTAAAATAAACGGAAGGCCAGGCTTCCCTTGCCCATCGTGTGAGGACCAGGTTTCCTGGCCTCATCCGTGTGCACAGGGCATCCTGCAGCGTTCTCCTTCGGCACGCCGCCACATCTGTGCTGATGGTCCGGGCAGCCCCTGCAGCAGGGCTGTCCTCTGTTCCCACCAACAAAGAGCTTCAAGTACACTGAGGACCTAGGCAGATAAATGGTAATGAGTAGGCAGAACACACAGGGCAGGCTGCTAATCCGATTTGTGGATTGGGCTCCAAAAAGCATTCCTTAAAAACAAAAAAAAAACAAAGGCATCTGCCCTGGCCAGTTTGGCTCAGCAGTTAGAGCATTGGTCCACAGAGCGAAGAGTCTCAGGTTCAATTCCAGTCAAGGACATGTACCTCAATTGCAATTCAAGCCCCAGCCCTGGTTGGGGTTGTGTGGGAGGCAACAAATCGGTGTCTCTCTAACATCAATGTTTCTCTCTGTCCTTCTCCCTCTCCCCACCCCCCACCCCCCACCCCTGCCACTCTATCTGAAGAGCAATGGAAAAATATCCTCAGGTGAGGATTTTTAAAAAAGGATCTGATTTAACTAGGCATATCTGTTAGGGTCTCATCAGGAGAGAGAATTTATCTCAGAAGGCTCAAATGAAGGGACTGACATGAGAGACTGCTTACTTAGATGTGGACAGGGTGCAGAAGGCCAACAGGGATGCTGTGGCACCTGAGAGCCGTACCAGCAGAATGACATTACTGCTCCAAGGGCTGAAGGGGCAGAGGACAGAGTCTGTGTTATGCAAGCCCAGTGAAAACGGAAGCTATGATGAGACCCCACCCAGACGAGGACCTGTCTCAGGATCTGTCCGTGTGGATGCAGGTACTGCAGGAATATGAGGACAAAGCAGGAAGTAAGCCGGCCCCTCTCCCCTTCTATTTTTTCATCTCCCTCTGGGGCCTCCCATTCACTAAACCCAATTAGAGGCCAGACAGCGGACTAGGAGCCAGGGGTGCAGTTAGCAAGGGTCGATCTCGCAGGACAGAGCAAACAGAGAAAGATGGGGAATGAATGGGTCTGGGAGAGGCAAACAGGAAAACCAGCAGAATAGTTCTGGAACCTGTGTTTTAAAGAGCACACCTGAGGAAATCCTTTTGCAGCCCCCCCCCCCCCCCCCGGCTCCACCTCAAACACATTGAGGACATGGTTTCAGGGGAAGGGGCCGGAATCCACTGAGCAGGCAGAGGCACTGATCGGGGAAGTGGACTAGACGGAGTTGATAGAAGGGCGCTAGTCACAGGGTCACAGCCATGATTCACAGACTGGTGTGATGGCTCCCCTCTGTTCCCAAACCGAACCTGAGAGTGAGGACACCACTTCCACACCACCTCAGCAGCCTCTGTACCACAATGTGTGCCGCTGTGGCTTCTGTGGGCAAGCAGGCACCTGAAATACTTACCTGTCTGGGAAAGTGAACAGTTCACCTTTGCACACTCAAGTGTGATACAGAACATACTAAAACCTAAACACTGTCATTCTGAAGACTGCATCCACCGTCCAGCAACCTCTCAGATTAGGGGATAAGTCTATATGTTTCTAAGAAAGCCAGATGCAACAAAAAAAGAGACTTTGTGAATGTGTATAAATACAACTAAGCTGTCGCTGGGCAAGAGAGAAGTAGCTGTATCAAGAAATCATTCAAGTTCTGTAGAAGTTAAGTGTGGCTCCTCATCTGGAACAGGAATCAATTATACAATCACAGCATTTATTCTTACTTACTCACTTATTTATCTAACACTTACTGAGTGCCTGCAATGTGCCAGGAGCCAACTACACAGCAGGACTCTGGTGCTGAACCAAACACCTAAGACCCAGGACTGGAGTGGATGAGACGTTCCGCTTCGGTTCCACTTCCTTTGCACCACAGGTTTCAGAGTTTAGCAAGACTCTGTTGTCCCTCACAGGACTTCGTGAAGGTGCTGATGTTCTTGTAAGAGCAGGTGGATGGGGTACAATTCTAGCCTGTGTCCCACAAGCTCTGTCCATTAAAGCCTCATACAATAGTTCCATTCTTCCTCTTCCTCTTCCTCTCCTCCTCTTCCTTCTTCTTTGATTGATTTGTTTTTCCCCCAACTTATTTAAACTCTTATACTAGTTGTGTTTTAAAAATAATTATTCCCATATTCCATCTCAGTCCAAAGAGTTCTAGAATACAACCTTAACCCACCTACCACCAACACATTCAATCAAGGGTCTTTTAAATGGAAGTTAAAAGAAGACTTGGAATTGGTCAGGTAACGACTTGTTTTGTGTTCCTACAAGCAAACAAAAAATACTTCTAAAGCACTATCACATTGCTACTCAATCACAATTTATTTATCACTGACGCCTCAGCTCTAACAGTCACCAAATCACTTTGGTGTTAGCATCAAGTCCCATGTCCCGGGAAAGCTCAAACAGTTGGTCGTCCTTTGTTTAATGCGATAGTACCTAGCAGGTTCTTAATCCACATTTCCTGATGGGTGGATGAGTAAATGACCCCATTAGGACCATGCAGTGTCCACCCTCCACTACCCCAATTCAGTCTCTGAGACATTTTCTTAGATAAAACCAGAAAAATGAGACTTTCATTCAGAAGGCTATTTCCATGTACAACCATTAAACATTAGATATTTTAGGTTTGAACCTTAAAACATTTAAAATCCCACATATAAACCCAGTTAGTATGCAATATGTTGTTGTCAGGATTCTTAGGGGAAAAATTCATGGTATCTATCCTTGTAACTACAAGGATAAAAAAAAAAAGTTACTCTGTAACTTCATTCGGTTAAGTATTAGTGAGGTGAGCAAATAGATTTTGGAAAATAAAGTTTGAAAATCGATGTTTTCAAAACGGTCAGATGGTTTAGGACGGTCATAACCCTGAGGCGACGACTTCCTTCACGACAGAAGCAACGCGGCATGTATCACTGCCTTGCTCCCTTCTGCTTCCAAATGGCCAACGGGAATCACATTGCATACTGACGTCACCTTCACAGGAGCCACAGACCTCAAACACGCTCATCTGTGTTTGGCCTTGGAAGGCAGTCCCCGTGTCATGACCTCCGCCTCCTAAGCAGCGCAGGTGCGGTGACCGCCCATCGCACACCGGTCTCCCAGCCCCGCCAGGAGAGGGTGGCTGCCGGCCGTCTCTCCCACTCTCGAGCTTTGTGAGCGTGATCTTTCAGGGCTTCAAGGCGACATCTTGGTGTGCAGTAAAAACTGCTCGTTTGCCCTGCTTCTCACAGAGCGGGCACATTTACTTCCCTATGGGACGGGAATCGCAGGTGCAAATGCGCAGCCATGTCTCTGCGGCCACCCCGAGCCTGGAGCGTTTCCCTGCGACATGCTTTTCCGTGGTTTAAACACATCAAACAGAAGCAGCCACAAATGTATTTTTTCTTTCTGGCTTTCTTTCTTCCTTTGTTTCTTTTTCACTTGTTAAATATTTTTTATATTTAAGCTGCCTGTTATGGAGCCCAATGTTAATTTCTTGTTTTAACTTTGTCACCTTATAATCAACAAATAATGTTGTAATACATTTAAAGTGTACAATGTGATGATTATATATATATATATAGTGCAAGGATTCCCACCACTGAGCTAATTAACACATCCATCACCTCACATAGTTACCTTTTTTGTACACTTAAGTTCTACTCTATTAGCAAATTTCAATTATATAATACAATTTATCATCTACAGTCACCATGTACTACATTGATTCTCACATCTGATTCATTTTATAACTAAGTTTGTACCCTGTTAGCAGCTCTCCTTATTTCCCCCACTCCCCAGCCCATGGCAAACACCATTCTACTCTGTTATTATGTTACACTTTTTGGGTTTTTTTTTAGATTTTATGTAAAAATGGTACCATACATTGTCTTTTTCTGTCTGGCTTATTTTATTTTACTGTGTGTGTGTGTGTGTGTGTGTGTGTGTGTGTGTGTGTCTGTGTGTGTGTGTTTCACATTTATAAGACTTTGTTAATATCAACAAGCATAAAATTTAAAGAACATCCATAACTTTTTAAACAAAACAAATACTTGGGTCCCATGGAGGTAACATCCTTTCCAATCCTTCACTATTTCTTATTTATTCCTATCTTAATTGATGTAAGGGTCAATTTAATGTTAGTGGGGTTTTTTGTGCTTTTTCTTTTAAGTTATTTTTATTGTCTAGGGTATTACAGATGTCCCCCATTCCTCCCCCCCCCTTTTGCTCCCCTCTACCCAGCTTCTGCCCCGCCCCAGGCTTTGAGGCCCCTATTGTCTGTTCATGGGTTATGCATGTTTGCATATAAATTCTTTGGCTAATCTCTCCCACTTTCCATTTTCCTCAGCATAATGCCTCCAGGTTCATCCATGTTGTGAGTGAGAGAATTTCTTTCTTTCTTAAGGCTGAATAATATTCCATTACTTATTTCTTTATGTATTCATTTGTTGAGAGACACTCAGCAAGATTGTTTCTATACCTTGGCTTTTGTGAATAATGCTACAATGAACATGGGAACACAGATATCTCTTTTAAAAAGTGATTTTGTTTCCGTTGGATATATACTCAAAACTGGGATTACTGGATCATATGGTCTTTTTAATTTTTTGAGAAATTTCTATAATGTTTTCATAATTGCTGCACAAATGTACATTTTTACTAATAGCATATAAGGGGTCCCTTTTCTCTGAATCCTTGTGAGCATTTATATCTTATCTTTTTGATAACAGACATTCTAACAGCTGTAAAGTGATATCTCATTGTGGTTCAGATTTTCCCACTGATTAGTGATGTTGGCCACTTTTTCACATATTTGTTGGCCATTGGTACATCTTCATTGGAAAAAAGGTCTGTTCAGGTTCTTTGCCCATTTTTGATTGAATTATTATTATTATTATTATTATTATTATTATTATTATTTGCTATTGCATTGCATGAGTTCCTTGTATAATTTGGATATCAACCTCTTATTAGGTACACAGTTTGCAAATATTTTCTCCCATTTTGTAGGTTGCCTTTTCATTTTATTGATGGTTTTCTTGGCTGTGCAAAGCATTTTAGCTTGATGTAGTCCCATAGGTTTATTTTTGCCTTTGTTGCTTTTGCCTTTATGTCAATTCCAAAATACCATTGCCATGGGCACTGTCAAGGAGCTTACCCTCGTGTTTTCTTCTAGGAGTTTTATGGTCTTAGGTTCTGTCAAGTTGATTTTATGTGTGGTACAAGGTAGTGATTCAGTTTCATTCTGTTGCATTAGATATCCAATTATCCCAACACTATTTATTGAATAAACTATTCCTTCCCCATTGTATATTCTTGGCTCCTTTGTCAAAAATTAAGTGACTGTATATTCATAGTTTTATTTTGTGCTCTCTACTCTTTTTTATTGATTTGTCTGTTTTGATATCACCTTCCTTCCTTCCTTCCTTCTTTCCTTCCTTCCTTCCTTCCTTCCTTCCTTCCTTCCTTCCTTCCTCCCTCCCTCTTCCTCCTCCTCCTCTTTCTTTTTTCTCTCTCTCTTTCTGTATGTGATCTCAAACTCACTTCACTGCAGAAACTACATCATAAATGACAATTAGCAATTTATAAGAATAATTTTCTTTAAAAAACAGTTTAGTATCTTGAACACTGAATGGAGAGTGATACTCTATTGTGTCCTCCTGGTTTCAACAGAATGTCCCAGACCTAGCTTATAAACTAAACGTTCTTGCCTTTATTTCTTTAATAGAGTGCTACATGGTGGAAATTCATTAGTCCCAGACCCAATTTGGCCACTAAATCATGGCTGGATCTCTTCATGTCTACAGTGGGAGTTTGGGACAAGTATTTTTTAATGTTCCTTTAGGTCTCATCATTTTCTTTATTAATTGGTACACACACACGCACATACGCACATGGTGTAAACCACGTATAAAAGTTGTTTGAGACTGAATTGTATCTCCCCAAATCATGTTGTAACCACATTTGGAGACAAGGCCTTTAAAAAAATGAGTAAGTTAAAGTGAGGTCATTAGAGTGGGCCTTCATCCAGTATGCTCAGTGTCCTTACAAGAAGAGGGAGAGACACCAGGGATACACGTGCACAAAAGAAAGACCACAGAAGACACAGCGAGAGAGCACCCTCTGCAAGTCAAGGAGAAAGGCCTCCAGGGAAACCAACCTTGCTGACACCTTGATCTCAGACTTCACCCAGAAGTTTGAGAGAGAGGTCAGCAGGGTTGGTTCCTACTGAGGCCTCTCTCCTTGGCTTGCAGATGCCATCTTGTCCCTGTGTTTTCCTAGGGTCCTCCCTCTGTGCATGTCTGTGTCCCAATTCCCTCTTCTTGTAAGAGCATCTGTCTGGGTGGGATAGGGCCCACCCTAATGACCTCACCTTGACTTAGTCACCTCTGTAAAGGCTCTATTTCTACAGATAGTCACATTATGAAACACTGGGGCTTAGGACTTCAACATTTTGGGTGAACACAACTTACCCCACAGCAGGGAGGGTCTTAAAATCTAGGCTAAGGAGTTTGAGTTTTATTCTATATGTCCAGGGAGACTGCATAGATTTGGAGCAGGGAAAACATTACTGCAGTTATTATTTTTCAGCAAGCTACCCTCTCTTGGTAAGAAACACAAGGGTAACTATGGTTCTCGTGTAGACATGAGGTAGTAATGATCTGGGTCAGGACAGTAGCAATAGAAATGCAAATAGAAGGAAATAGAAGAGGGAGCACATTCAAGAGACACTGGAAGGATAGGATATCCAGAATTTGGTGACTAATTAGATGTAGGAGTCCTTGTCCAGGACATAGATCAGAGCTTGGCCAGAGAGAAACACTTCTGTTCCCTGAACAGAGCTGGAAGAACGAGCCTGAGAGAGCAGAGCTAGAGGGAGAGGAACAGACACACCCACGTGTAAGTGGAAGCGGCTGCCCACAGCCTCGTTTGCCTTCACCCCTGCAGGAGAAGACGGGAGCTGCTCAGATGCACAGAGAAACCCAGATACAACAGCAAATGACTGTTGGGGAGGACACTTCATAGTCTGACGGTCCCCTCTGACTCTCTCAGGTGCCTCTTTCCTTCTCTCACACAAACTGACATCCTTCACACCAAAGCCAGTGGGAGGGACCCCTCTTTCTCGCGCCACAGTCGGATTTGCTGGCTAAGATCTGCATTCGCAAGTTCACCTCTTCTCAAGCTGTGAATCTTTTGCAGTAAAGTGACTTTTGCCCCTGAATTTTGGGTGGATGTCACCCATTCGGCCCTCAGAACCCCTCCCTAGCAGCTCAGTTTTTTAATACTCTGTTTATGATTTCAGGGAATGTCTGAGTGGCCGGGAGGCACTGAGTTCCCCCTTTTTCAGGTTTGGGTTGGGCTTTGTGTGCAGACAGCCCCACCCCTTTCAGCCGAAGGAAACCTCCTAAGTCTCTCAACAAGCTCAGACTTGGTGCTAAATTAATTCACTATTGTTGTTGCTGCTGCTGTTTTTAATAGACAATATGATTCTAGAAAAATAATTATTACACTCTCAATCTCTGCACTTTTCAGTACCGTAGTAATGAGCTCATGTGGTCATTTAAATTTAAATGAATTCAAGTTACAACTAAAATTCAGCTCCTCGGTCACACCAGCCACGTTTCAAGTACTCAGTAGCCACTGGTGGGTAGCGGCTACCATGTTGAATAAGCACTTCTGCAGGAAAGGGAAATTAGTTCTAAAAAAAATCACTGTTTTAACCATTCCATTTCTGATCCTTGATGTTAATACATAACTGCTTCTTTGCTCTGTGGTCCTTGTTCCAAATGCATGGATTTGGTCTAATTACAAAATGTTACTGGTTATAGGATATGTTTCATTTGTATTATTGTTTTAATTACAGTTATCATGTTGATTCACAATAATAATATACCTGCTGGGTTTTTGACTGATTTCTTTAATTCACAAACATAATTTGCTTCTGTGATCAACACAAGCTTATTTGTGTGGTAAATAAAGCTTATTTCTGCCCTGGCTGGTTTGGCTCAGCCAGTAGAGCATAGACCCACGGAACAAAGGGTCTCGGGTGAATTTGATTCCTAGTCAAAGGCGTGTACCTAGGTTGCAGGTTCAATACCCAGGTCGTGCGGGAGGTGACCAATCGACGTGTCTCTCACATCAATGCTTCTCTCTCTCTCCCTTCCTCCCTATCTAAAAATCAATGGAAAAATATCCTCAGATGATAATTAACAAAACACAATAACAAAGCTTATTTCTAAGCTTTATTTTGCCTCTCCAACTGCTTCCCTGTTGTTGGCATTTATTTATTTATTCTTTATTCATTCGCTACATACTTATTAAGGTGTGTTCCCCCTGCTTAGAGGGTCTGATGTGCTCAGTATAGACAGTATGACCCTGTGACTAAAATCTGGGGCTCTGGTGTCCTCTGTCTCTGTCACTTTCTAGCTCTGTCTCTCCTTTTCTCATCTGTAAAATAAGGATAATAAACATAGTAAATACATGGATCTCATGGGGTTTTGAAAAGTAAATAAGCTAAAACACGTACAGTCCTTAACATAGAGGCCATCACATACTAAATAGTCAAGCATTTTATTTTAATAATTTAGCCTATTTACTTTCATAATTGTTTTTAAGGGATAATATTTAAAGTCCAAGAATATGAAAGACTCCTTGTCCGACCTTATTTTAAGTGTTTTCTTTCCTGGCCAATCATTCCGCAAAGGAAATGCGAGGCAGGACCGGGCTTGTGGTCAGCGTGGAGAGGCAGTTTCTTGCTGGGACAGCCGTTTGGACAGTCCCTGCAGCGTGGGGAAACTTCCTGTTGTGCCACCACCTTCCCCAGAGATGAAACCTATGAGTAAGCCAAATAGTAGCAAGCAAGCAAATAAGAAATTAGATTCTGAAAACGCTTGCTCTTCTTTCACAAAAGAACAGAGCCATTCTCGAACACCCCCCCAGGATGAAGATAATTGGGTTTCCCTTGCCCCCCGTGTCTCCTTTCCTCCTTTTTAAAGTGACTTCATTGTCACAAGAGTAAAACTGATGATGAAAACAGAATAACACCAGTTTTGTTATCTGGAAACTCTTTGAAGTTAGCAGAAATTATTTCAAGAATTAGAAACACTAATGAACTAGTTTCTTTCTAAAGCCTGTACTCACCTGGGTCAGGAAGTCAGTTAATGGAATGGATTCACATTTAAGGTAATCTTTGGGGTACCTGTTCTTGCTTTTACCTCCCATCTGACTGCCACTCCCATCTTGATCAAGTTACTCTTTGGACCATCCCAGGAATATCATGATGTGACCTCTTGCTCCCTTCGACTTGGCTAACTACTACTGCCCTCCTTCTTGAAAGGGCGTCACAACTTTGTCTCTGCGCCTGGCCGTCAGCCCTCTCCAGACTGATTACATTAGGGATGATGTCCTGTTAAAATTCGATAATATCTCAGATAAAGACTCTGATATTACACTATTCTCATTTTTTGATCCTATGAAGCTGAAAACCTTACCTACAGTGTGGGATCTACAGAAGGCAGTAAGAAATCAACAGTTTGGAACAATGAACCAATGACAAGGTCTCCGTCTTTGATGCCTCCCCAGACAACACCCCCAGAGAGGGTGGAGAAAAAGAAGTGAGTAAGGAGTCATGGAAAGTACTTGTAAGTTTAATAAGGAAAAATATGTAAGCAAAGTTGGGGGTATGTTTAGAGAAGTCTGGGACATAGAACAACAGAGTCTAACTTTGCGCATCGATGAATGAGCCCGAGATTGACTGACGCCGGTGAAGGGCCTAGTGGAGCGCGTGCCTGGCACATGCTGTGTCCCCCTTCGGGCCGTCGCCTTCCTTTCCTTGCTGGCCAAGCCAGAGCTGGAGCTCTGGGAACTCTCTGGAGCGGGAACTTCGAGACGGGCGGACATTAAACGCTCTCAGAGGCGAGTACCCCAGTGGTGAGGGGATGGAACTCTACACTGTGTGATGTGTGCGCGTGGCGTCCACCTGACTGAGTGCCTCCCCAGAGGGCACAGACTGCCGGCTGCCCTGGAGGGGTCAGCCTGGGCTGTGCTACCGGTACGCTGTCCTACTGAGGTTGACATAGTGGCTTTTGATTTGTCCTCCACTTGGAACATGTCCCGATCTTTTCAGGCAGTGTAGACCATAACTTCCATGAGAGCAGAGCTGCAACTGCCTTTACACCCTCCGTCGGTATCTAGCGTGCACCTGGGACATCGTCAGCAGTGTGCAGGACCGAAGGTCACTTCCCCAGAAGGGTCTGCGCTGCGTCTGCGTGAGGGCGCCTTCCCCGACCCTCCGCGTCCCCGACCCTCCGCGTCCCCGACCCTCCGCGTCCCCGACCCTCCGCGTCCCCGACCCTCCGCGTCCCCGACCCCCCGCATCCCCGACCCTCTCACTCCCTGGCGCCTGCAGACCCCAGGCTCCCGGCCAGCTCGTGTTCCCGTCTCCTGTGGCTATTTCTACCTGGAAATGACACTGTATCTTCAAACGAAATCACTTAGCTCAGCCTCGTGTCACCCCCCAGACCGGCCTCCCCTCCTGTTTTTCTGTTCCGGTGCTGGCACAACCCTTTCTCCAGCTGCCCAGCTTCTCAGTGTGGACACAGAGGGCGCCGGGGCTCTGACGGAGGGACGCACAGTGTAGCGTGCGGCGGCCAACAGGAGGCCGTGGGCACCCACGCGTGGGCCTGGCATGCGATCCATTCCAGGCGGAGGAGGAGCTAATTTGGGTCAAATAGAAATGTCTATGTCCATTTAGTAAATAAATTAATGATTATCACCTTCTGTCCATCAATAGCAAAGAAATGAAATAGAGAAATACAAGCTAGTTTCTTCCAATGTGGGTTTGTATTCCAATCATTATGACATTTTTAAATTCCAGTTTAGTCGTTGTCATGAAGAGCTCAGCACCGTGCTGAAATATAGCAAACGCTTGCGAACTGTCTGAAAACACGGAGGTCACTGTTTTCAGGGAGAGTAAATGATGTTCCAAGTCTTCTAGTCCTGACATAGGACTGTAGCTATTTAGCACTTGAAACATGGCTAGTCTGAACTGAGATGTGCTCTAAGTATAGAAGAAACATTGGATTTTAAAATAGAATGCAAATATTTTATTAGTAATTCTTTTTTTTTTTTTTTTTTTTTAATCCTTACCCGAGGACACTTTTTGCATTCATAGAGCAAGAGGGAGAAAGGGAGGAAGAGAGAAAGAGAAGCATCGATGTGAGAGAGACACATCGAGTGGCTGCCACCCACACGACCCAACCGGGCTGGGGACAAACCGCAACCGAGGTACGTGCCCTTAGCGGGAACCGAACCCGGGTCTCTCCAGACCAATGCTCCAACCACTGAGCCAAACTGGCCAGGGCTTATTAGTAATTCTTATATTGAATATTGACTACATGTTGAAATGATACTATTTTGCATATGTTGAACAAAATTGTATAATTTATCAAATTAGCTTCACCTGTTTTCTTTAGTTTTAATGAGACTTCTAGAAATTTTTTAATGATATTCCAAGTTTATATTATGTTTCTATTGGACAGTGCTGCTACGGACTCTTCTGTATCAGTCAGGGTGAGAGAGGGACGGGGTGCAGGGGGGAGGGGCTCATGTGGTTGTGGAGGCTGAGAAGTCCCAAGATCTGCCGCCAGTGAGCTAGAGTCTTAGGAGACCAGTGGTTAGTTGCAGGCTGAGCCCAAATGCCTGGGGACTAGGAGAGTGGATGGAGTGAGTTCCAGCCCTGGGTAGGAGAAGATCAATATTTCAGCTTGAAGGCAGCCAGGTAGGAAGACTTTTTGTTCTATCCAGGCCTTCAACTAATTGGAGGAGGCCCACCCACACTGAGGAGGGCAATCTGCCTTACTCAGTCTGCCAGTTCCAATGTTAATCTCATCCAGAACACCCTCACAGACACACCGAAAATATTGTTCAGCCAAACATCTGGGCACCCCTGGCCCAGTCAAGTGGACACATAAATTAACCATTGTATCTTCTACAGGTAACTAGATCCACATTTTAGCAACAAAGAGGAGTTCTTTGTTCCATGGGGTACACGTTCCATGTAGGGTAGTTGCCTATTTAAAAGGAAATTAATCTTAAATTAGTTTTTCTGCCATTTCCACCTATCATTCTTAGGCAAGACCCCAGCACAGTAACCTTGTTAAATGAAGCAGTAGGACGAGGCTATCCTGAGGCCCTCTCCTTGCCTAACCGGCTACAAATTCTCAATTCCTTCCCTGTCCTCCCTCCACACCAGGCCTCCCCGGTCCCCGCAGGCAGCCCTCACAGCGCCCCTGTCTCTCTACCGACTTTCTGCAGCTCCTGGGTACCTCTGACAGGTCTGCAAAGCTTTCCTTTCACATCTAGTTGGAGCCAGTCTGAGTGGGAACAGCTCGTGAGGCTCCTGGGGAGGGCAGGTGCTGTCCCCTGCGTGGGATCCCTCTGCTCTGCCTCCTGCGCTCGGGACAGAGGCAAAGAGGCCTCAGAGGGGCTCCTGGAAGGGCGGTTCCCCCTTCACTGAAGAAGGGATGCACTGTCAGTCAGAGAAAAGCCATGACTTCAGAGAGAGGGAAATTAGCGCCTTGTCGCAACACAGGAAGGGAACCAGATCTGGGATCTACTGCTGAGCCCTGGGCACAGAAGCCAAAGAGGCAGGAACATTTTCCTTGGAGAGGGGTCCTGGCAGCCTTACCACCTTCTCTGCAGAGTGAGCGCCCTCTTATCTCTTGCCTTCGACTGCTCGCATGACTCTATTCAGCCTGAGCTTCTTCCAAATAAGGGTGTGAAATAACTCTCTCTCCTAGAATCCTGATATCTTCAGACTCCAGAAAGAAATTAACTTCCGTTGTGGTCATTACTACCCCTGTTAGTTGGGCAGCCCTTTTTACAGAATGACTTCAGAGGATATTGCTCATCTAAAGTGTCAAATACAGGCTTTCCTGCTCTATTATAACATGAAGGAGGAGGAGGAGAAAGACTTAGACAATTAAAAAACCTATGCAACTCCATTTAGGTGTGTGCCATGCTTTTCAGTTTGTAAGGTATCGTACTGCTCATTTTATGCACTATATTTCTATTAAACAACCATACAGTGTTTGTAGCAATGTGGCTACAACTGGAATAGGACAATTTCTACCCGCTGTTCACAGTCATCCTGGAAGGTATAAAGGTATATTTGGATTATCCCCAAGCAATGATGAGCAAACTGAAAAGTACTAGTGCAAGAGCACACAGCTGGTCAGCGGGGGACTCGAATCCAAGCTTTCGCCCTCTCCCTGTCCCAAGCTACCTCGTATTCATCAACTCAGGTACTGTGGACTTTGTTTTTCTAATATAGTTAACTGCCCAGAATCTGAAGAGGAGAATTAGATAATGTTTATACTTCACATCTAGGCAATCAAGAATGAACAACATTAATTTTTAGGATGTGATAACTATCATACCAAGCTTTTTGTATGTGGTTGCTAGCTACCTGGCTATCACATAATTAAGCAAACCAATTTTATTACTGATATTTAGATTTGAACTATGAACCTTAATCACTTTAAAAAGCAACACTTTGCTGAATCCTGGAATGAGGGCAAATACTGAATCCTACACCCGTATCAGATGCTAAATTCCAGGGAACCACCAGTGAACCATTTCAAACATGAATTAAATTGGAAAATACTGGATTTGAAAGTCAATATAATGTCCAGAACTAAATACCAACCATTTCAAAATTCCATCAATTGTAGCCCCTGTAACTAATCAGGCTTTTGACCAAACCAGGCCCGGCACCTTCCCACACTCTGGTTAAGTGCTGGCCAGCATTGCAGCCGAGTTCACCAAAGCCAAACAAGGACCCTGTGATTTGGAAAACAATATAGACTGAAGAAAATACATCCCCAGAACTCATTATTCAATGGGAGCCATTTTGTAAAGAACCACTGCAAAAGCAAATTCCACGGATCCCTCTGTTGCAATCCCGGTAAGGGCCAGGCTCCCCCCGCGGTTTCTGTAGGGTGACACGCCCACTGAGAGTTCAAGGCCACGGGGAAAGATTGCATCTCCCTTTTGTGCCTCTGCCCTTGAGAGACAGGTACTCTAATTGCTGCTAAGGAAAGCTAATGAACATAGTAACCAGAAAAAATAACCAGGGACAATTAACTGTTCAATTGATCAGATTACCTAATTTATTTTCAGTTCTGTCAGAATTTGAACTGTTTGAGGACATGGGGGTGAAGTGAGGGGGGAACTAAACAAGAAACAGGTGGAATTTGAGCTGGAAGGCAGTGCTGGGTGTGGCCACAGAAGTGACCTGCTGAATTCATTGACAGAATCTGCTCATTTCCTTCCTCCCACTTCAAACAGGCTCCTCACTGCCACTCCACTGACACTGCTTTTACCTAGATCCCAACTTGAAAAGTTGAATTTTCTGATTATAAGAAGTGGCCGAGCCTGCAAGGTGTGTGTACATATGATTCATTTCCACTCAGGGGCACAGTGTGGCCCCTCCTCTACCCAGATAGGGACCAAGGCTCATGGACTTGAACCTGTTACAGAATAACTTTCATATCAAGGAGAAGGCACTATGAAGCTATTTTCATTCATTCATTTATATATTCATTCATTCATTCATTCATTCATTCAATAAACATTCATTGTCTGTTCTGCATTCAACCTAGTTCTCAGCACTTGAGATGTGACTAAGCATTTGAATAAGACAGACACAATCTTTGCTCTTGTGGGATTTACAGTAAGCCTACAAATGAAAAGTAAACAAATAAACACAATAAAAGACAGGATGATGTGCAAGCCAGCTGTCCTGTACGAGAAGCAGGGAAAGCCCCTTGGACGAGGTGCTGCTTGAGGGCAGGAAGAGCTTCTGCATGCCCTGTATCTAAGCTCACCCCCACACCCCCGGGACAAAAACCCTATGGTTGCCCAGTCTCTCTCATGTATCATCACATTTTCTATCTCACTGAATCATTCTCATCTGGGTGCAACTGGCCTACAATCTATCCCTCAATGAAAACAAACCCTCCCGTGGCCATATCACGCCTCTAGCGTCGTCCCCATTCACTGCTCTACTGTGCTTCACTGCAGAAATCTGCTGAAAAGATAGTCGTTCTTTTTCCTCCCCCTCTCCTTGCCTTCTCTTCTGCAGCTGCTTCAAGTGGGCTTCTGTGCTGAAGCTGCTCCTGTCAATTGCTATCAGATGGTCAGATGCTACAGGCATCTCTCAGTTCTCACTTTGCGATCAGTACTCTGCCCCTGTCCCCGGCACTCCCCATTCCGTTACACACACAGGCTCTCTGCTACGACCACCATGACTCTCTCAGAGAAGACAGCCCTCAGCCAATGACAGGTGGGAGCTGGTGTACAAATGCCCGACTTCCGTCCCCGTGATGGGGTGACTCTGCTACAGATTCTGTACAGGCTCCCGACCTCCAGTGGGACTGAACTTGGGTTCCCACAGGGTGAACCGCTTTGTGAGCATACCCTGCATCAGCTCTCCTCCTTCTCTCTCGCACGTCCCTGCTCCTTCACCGGTGCTCCTGCGTCTGGGCTGACCTGATGATGGTTCCCCTCTGGAGTGCAGCAGCCGTGACTGTGCTCGTTCTGAGCTTGGGCTTACATGCCCCTGCAACATCAAAGAGCCCAGACTAGTCTGCAGAATAATGAGGTAACCCCTGGGCCAGAGAAAATCATCTCAGTTGCAGTGAGAGAGCTTAGCTAAGTGCAAAGCAAATCTGCAACTGACCCATTGCTGATCATAGGCACATAAGGTAGCCTAGCCCCCAACCAAAAGATCCACCCAGCTAAACACAGCCTGAACTGCCAAACTACACAATCCTAAGCTAAACAAAAAGTTACTTTTTTTAAGCCACTAAATTCGGGGGTGATTCATAATGCAGCAAAGGCTAGTTTTTATACCGACCTAAAACGATGGCACCAGAAGTCATCTTAAGAAGAAGGTCCTCAGGATGAGATTCCGGAATCGGTCTGCTTCCTAACAAGATGGCACAAGTACCCCGTTTCTGGTGGTAAATGTGAAGATGATGACCCCTGGCTTACAGCGTCACAAATACTAAACCCTTACCTTTGCCAGGTTGGGACTGGGTACAGGTGAAGGGAATGCACTGACTTTGCTAAAGCTCTAGCACTTGAAATGTATGTAGGCAATGGTTATGAACTGTAGAATTGCTTGGCTCTTGTCAATGATCACAGAAGCCCTGCTAGAAGAAAACGACAGCTGTCAACTCTGAGGTCTGGTACGAAAGCCAGTAGTCTATAGGGCAGTGTTTGAAGAGATGGGCACTCATCTTCCGTAGCTGGAGGACAGATGGTGCTGAATAATCAGGCATTAGATTGTAACGGTGGTAGAGATACAAGTAACTCAAACAAAGTCAGGGCTTTAAGAAATGGAGGCAACCCAACTGCCCTGGCCGGTTTGGCTCAGCGGTTAGAGCGTCGAACTGCGGCCCGGAGAGACCCGGGTTCGGTTCCCGCTAAGGGCATGTACCTTGGTTGCAGTTTGTCCCCAGCCCTGGTTGGGTCGTGTGGGTGGCAACCACTCGATGTGTCGCTTTCACATCGATGTTTCTCTCTCTCTCTCTCTCCCTCTCACTCTATCTGAACAAAATATCGAAAAATGTCCTCGGATGAGGATAAAAAAAAAAAAAAAAAAAAGAAATGGAGGCAACCCAACTGCCCATCAATAGATGAGTAGATAAAAAAGCTCTGGTACATATATATGATGAAACACTACTAGGCCATAAAAAAAGAATAAAATATTACCTTTTGTAACAACATGGATGGACCTAGAGTATATTATGCTAAGTGAAATAAGTCAGAGAAAGCCAAATACTATATGATTTCACTTATATGTGTAATCTAAAAAAGAAAGTAAGTGAACAAACAAAATAGAAACAGACCCATACATACAGAGAACAGACTGATGGTTGCCAGAGGAGAGGAGGGTTGGGGACTGAGTGAAAAGGGTAAAGGGATTAAGATGTACAAATTGGTAGTTACCAAACAGTCAGGAGGCTATAGAGTACAGCACAGGAATATAGTCAATTATTGTAATGACTATGTATGGTGCCAGGTGGGGACTAGATTTATCAGGGAAACCACTTTGTAAAGTACATGGTTGTCTAACTGCTGTGCTGTACACATGAAACTAATGCAAAATAATATTGAATGTAAGCTGTAATTGAAAAATAAAATTTAAATTAAAAAAAAAAAAAGTCAGGGCTTTGATCCGGAAAGGGTGGGACACTGGGATAGGGAACTTTGGGTAGATGCACTCGAGAGCCTTCTATGAACTTGGGAAAGCATATATGTCTACTTCCTCCTTGTTAAAGGAGAGCAGCCGCGTTATCTGGAGCCTCACCTGAGGAGCATGTCTTGTAAAATATTTATCTTCCTTAAGATCTGGCCTCAGCGCCCCGCAATGCTTCTGCAGCAATAACCAGGGTCAAGTTCCTGCAGGCACAAGTGGAAGGTATTGAATCTTCTCTGGGAAGAAAGATATTATTCACCGAAAGAACGCTAGGCTCTGGCAAATATATAACAGCAGGAACCGGAAGAATATAGGCCTGGGAATGCACATGGAGGGCGCCAGACCAGGGCGCACTGAAGAGAGATCCCCCGAGGAAGGATCCTGCAACAGCATCAAAAATCAGTAGTAATTGTTCTAATCCTTTCGCCAGAGGACTGGTGGCTATTTAGCAGAGTAAATATGAACTGAGGAAAGAGGAAAGCCCAGCTCTTCTGCATACGGATCTGAGCTGACATAGCATCATGAAACCCTCGTTAAGGGTCAGGGTTCACAGATGCTAAAGATAAATGGAGTCCTGCTAAAGTGCGCCTTCCAGTGAGTCTGACTCATCTGTGTTCATTTCTTGGATCCCTAATTGCATAATAGGATGGTTATATGTAACATCTGATAGAAACTTCATATTGATTTCCTGTCCTGTGGAGTGAAAGCCATAATAATGGGCAAGACCAAATGGAAATCCCTGGAATTCCCCCCTTTTCTCAACAAAGATAATAAATCAGAAGTGTTATGATCTCAAGGAAAATGTCTCAGTTTAGTGCCACCTTCAAAGGCTTAGTGCATGCAGAAGTGGTAGTTTCTATCACATGCCCATTTTTGTTAGTCCTCACCCAAGGATACTTTTTTTTTTTTTTGGTACGTGCCCCTAGTGGGAACCGAACCCAGGATTCTATGGTCCGCAGGCCGACGCTCCAACCGCTGAGCCAAACTGGCCAGGGCCCAAGGATACTTTTTTCCACTGATTTTTAGAGAGAGTGAAAGGGAGAGATGTTGGGGGAAAGAGAGAGGGGGGAGAGAGAGAGAGAGAGAGAGAGAGGCTGAGAGAAACATCAATGTGAGAGAGACACATCGATTGGTTGCCTCCCGCATTCCCGCATGCACCCTGACCAGGGCTGGGGATCAAACCTGCAACCCAGGCATGAACCCTTGAATGGGAAACAAACCTGTGACCCTTTGGTGCTCGGGCCAGTGCTCTAACTACTGAGCAACACGGCCAGGGCACAGCCCCACTTAATTCAACCATATGACCTTTGCAAACACCAGATGGATCACAGTAACTGATGCGTTATAACATAAACGTAGCCCAGTGATAGTCCTAATTACAGTTGTACTGGGATGTAATATTTCTACTAGATTTAGAACTAAGTCAACATAGCCCCTTGCACTTGTGATGTGTATACTTATTTGGTAAATGTATTATTTTCTATCTATCAATAAAGAGGTAAGAGTCAGTTAACAATAACCTGAGACAGATAACTTTACATATTTACCACCTTTACTCTTCTGATATTTGTCACAACATAGTCTAAAAAGATTACGGTCATCTGGACATTGCACAGAAATTCATGGCCATCTACTATGTTGATGGCATCTTATTAATAAGATTTGGGGGACAGGAAATGGCACGTACTCCCTATGTTCTTATAAGACATTGCATACTGAAAAGCAATAGGAAGAAACCACAGAGATTTAGTAAGGTTTCCCAAAGCTGCGAAGGCTGGAACATGTCTGGACATCCTCTCTAGACAAAGAATAAGCTACTGTACCACTTCCTACCACTAAGAAAGAGGAACAGTGTTTGCTAAACGTCTTTGAAATTTGGAAATATCATATGTTACCGTTGGAAATCCTCCTCTAACATATTTATTGGGCGATTCAGACAGCCACAGGTTTTGGGTGGGTCTAGAACAAGAAATAGCTCTGCGGCAGGTTCAGGCTGCAGTATGAGCATCGCTACTACATGGGTCACATGATCCAGCAGATCTAAGAGTGCTAGAAATATCTGTGGTGGAAGAGGGTGCTGTGTGGAACCTCAGGTGAACCCCGGGAGTAGAAGCACACTGCAGAACCCAAGGGTCCCAGAGCAAGGTAGTGCAGTCTGCGTCAGAGAACTAGTCACTGTTCAAAAAGCAGTTGCTGGCCCCTATTGGGCCCTGCTGGAGATTGAGTGCCTAATTATGGAGCACCAAGTGATGATGCAACGAACGTTCCCCCCATGAATAGGGATTCATCACAGCTAATAAATTATAGCATTGGTCAGGCTCAGCAGCAATCTAACATTCAGTGAAAATTGTACATTTGGGATTGGGCTTGAGCAGTTCTGAGAAGCACACATCAGTTACACAAGCAGAGGACATCTAGACACCATTGCACATATCTCCATTGCATGAGTGCTCTTCCCTTACTTCATGGCTATGCGAACTGAAGAATGGATTGCTTACAAACTACAGCCCTATTCAGGAGGGCCCTGATGTGGAGTGGACAGGAGAAATCCTCCAGATGCACTACACCTGGCCATCACGTTCGTGCAGCAAGAAAAGTGGTACCAGGTAAGGCCACACATTGCTCCTTGGACATTGATCAGTGACTTGGCTGGGTCAGATGTACAAGTTTGAAAATTCAGAGACAAGGAGGTGTGGGAATGAGAACAACGTATATGAGTCTTTGGTCAATGCCAGCAGCTCAGCCACTCGGTCACTCAAAGGCAACACAATTAGTATGATGATGGGCAGAGACTAGAATGCATCACCCCAACCCTGTCACATCACCCACAGACTGTGAAGCTAATAAAATGCTGACTGTCCTTTTAAGGGCACAGCTGAGACACTCCACAGTATTAGAATGGAGCATGGTCATTTAGGATACAGTATATCCTTCTAACCATTGTGTGTCCATTACAAGATACATTATTTGTGACAGCTAGACTACATGAGTCTAGGAACCACGGGTTAACACAAAGTGGCCTCTCCCATAATCATTCTCAGTGACCCACTTGGGAAAATTTGTGCTTCTTAACCCTATAATTTTAGATTCATCTTTATTAGAAGTACTGCTTTTCAGGGAAGGGAAACCAGAATTCACAGTAAAAATTCTATTAAATGCTTTAAATACAAAACTATGGTTGTCACCCGGTTGTCTGGCGCTCCTCCTGCCCACGTACAAGCAGGCAAAGTGCGGAACGGCTGCATTGGTGCGCGTGACCGGCGGGACGGCAGCGGGGTCTCTGGCTGCTGCAGCACACGGGGTCAGACAGCAGTGCATCAGGTGGTGTTCTGTGCCTCTGTGCCCGCGCTAACCATGAATGGGCAGCTGTAGCACCCATCGCATGACAAGATACAGGACCCATGGCCCAGACTGCTCAAGGATGAATGTCTGGGTTACCATTGCACAAGCCCCTTAAGCTAGCAGAAGTGTTGAACAAAGGTGAAATAAATCAAAAGTAGAAGAAGGAGATATATACCTATTATGTCCCTTATTATGTGGCTTGTCCCATTAATCCACCTACTGAAGTTTATTCTGCTGTGTTTTAGAGGAATAATGACTAGCTTCCCCTTTGAAGAATCAGTTACCAGACAGAGTGAACCCAAGATGGGACAGAAGTCAATAACAGCGGTGACACAGTTGACTCTTCCCTCAAGGCAGCCTCGTGGCAGTCGCTGCTCCCTGCACACAGGTGGCTTTGGGCTGCAAGCACCATGACCTTCTTTCTGAAGGCATTCTCTAGTCACACAGCTGATCTGGTCTAGGCACCGGACTAGCCCGAAGTGCCGGGAAGCTAATTTCCTCAAAAAGAGCCCTCAACTAATGTTAGTTGAAAGTTGGTGGATGAATAACCAATGCGCCTCACTCTCGGGTGGAACAACTCTGAGGCTGATTGTAGATGGTTTCCCAGAGGCCCCCGGTGGGGTCAGGCCTCCGTTTCCCACATGGCGACGTGGCTCGTGAACACAGTCACACCGGCTTCCTTCCCCTCCCCAGCTCCTGGGGTTCCTTGTGTTGTTGCAGAGGTTCTGGTATCTTCTCAAGGGTGGGGTGCCTTGAACAGATGAGAGCAAAGGTTGTTTCCCTGGTAATAAAAGAAAAAACATTAGAACACAATTTAAGATCTTGCCCCCAAAAGAGGTTTTATAATGAATGGAGTAATATAGCATTGTATAATTTGTTTTGTCTTCTCTGTGGAAAATCAACCAAAGGGAGAAGAATTAGAAGTTGCCGGGGCCAAGGCAGACCGTGTTGGTGGCTTGGCCCAGGATTTCAGGAACGCAGATGCATTTGCTTTGTCCAAATGGCTCTGGGTTCTCTTTCGTCCTCTTATAAACAGAAGCCTAACATTTTATTCCGGTAAGGGTGTCTTAGTGCTACAGGCTTGGACGAAGGACATTGGTTAAACCAACTTGCCCATCCATGGGTAGGTTTTAGAATACTGACCTCTTCAGAACTATGTTTCAGCTAGTTGAGTTAACATTTTATAGTACATTAATAAAAATGTATAAGTGGTTAATTAAGAGTCAAGGAAGTGGAGCCTGCTACCTGGATTCAAGTCTGTGATTCATCCCTTCACATAGATGACTTCTGCACAGAGTGGAGATAATAGTACCTGCCTCACAGGTTTATTATGAAGATTAAGTGAGATAATCAATATAAAAAGTGAATAAACAGCCTGGCCAGTTTGGCTCAGCAGTTAGAACATTGGCCCGCGGACCAGAGAGACCCGGGTTCAGTTCCCGCTAAGGACGAGGACACGTACCTCGGTTGCAGTTCGTTCCTAGCCCCAGCTGGGGTCCTACGGGTGGCAGCCAGTGGATGTGTCTCTCTCACATCGATGTTTCTCTCTCTCTCTTTCTCCCTCTCTCCTTCCCACTCTATCTGAAGATAAATGCATAAATGTCCTCGGGTGAGGATAAAAAAAATTTTTTAAGTGAATAAACAAACACCAGAAGCTGAGGAAGGGAAGGAAGCCAATATAGACTAAATTAATGAGCTACATCACCATGTGGGAAACTGCAGATATTTAACAAAGGAGAACATTATCAACTTAATGACAATTTTTTGAAATTTTAGATATAATAGACAAATTCCTCAAAAATATTACTCATCAAAACGAATTCAAGAGGAAATAAAAGCAATAAACAGTATTATAACCATCAATGAACTTGAATAAGTAATCTAAACTTTCCCCACAAAAAGAACTCAAGGCCATTTGGTTTCCCTGGATGGTTCTACAAAATATTCAAGAAAAATATATAATTTTCTAGACTCTTTACTTAAGGAAAAGAACACATTCCCCAATGCATTTCATAGTCTGGGAAAACTTTAATACCAAAATTTTATAAGGATAATAAAATGAGAGAGAAAAATCCCAGGCTGATCTTATCTATAAACTTAATGCCAACAGTGTGAACCAAGCATTAACAAATCTAGCAAGAAAAAAAGGAGAATGAATCATGACCAAATTGAATTTCTTCCAGGAATGCAAGATTGTTTCAACATAAGCATAGCTGTTGCTGTGATTAACCACATTCACAGATTAAAGAAAAAAGTTTATATATAAACAATAATAGATACAGAAAGATGTTTGGTAAATTTCAATGTTTATTCACAATAAAATACTATAGTAGAGTAAAAGTAGAATGGAACTACCTTAATTTGCTAAGGTGGATCTACAAAAACCTATTTCTGCCCTGCCAGTGTGGCTCAGTGGTTGAGTGTCAACCCATGCATCAAGAAGTCACGGGTTCGATTCCCAGTCAGGACACATCCTGAGTTGTGGGCTCAACCTCCCAGTAGGGGGCGTGCAGGAGGCATCCTATCTCTCTCTCCCCCTTCCTCTCCCTCTAAAAATCAATAACAATGTATTTTTTTTTAAGAAAATTTACAACAAATATTTTTTCTTTTAATTTTTGGGGTTATATTTTACTTTTCTAGTTTCCTAGACTGATGCTTAACTTATTGCTTTTGTGCCTTTTTAGATCATATGTATTCACTCCTCAGTGAATATAAGTTTCTTTCTAATCATGCCTTTACTGCACTTTATGAATGTGAATATATAGTGTTTTTATAATTATTTAGTTTAAAATATTTTAAAATCTCATTGTGATGCCTTCTTTGACCCATTAGTTATAAAAAATATATCTTTATTTCAAAACATATAGAAATTTCTAGTCTTCCTTTCTTTAAAATTGCTTTTTAGCATGATTCCTACAATATACTCCCTGTTACTTGTAAAGTATGTTGAGACCTCACTTTATGGTCCAATATATGTAAACGGATTTTGTAAATGTTTTGTTTGTGCTCGAAAACTGTGTGTATTCTTCATTTCTTAAGTGCAGTGTTTGATAGTCTAAATTTATTGCCTAAAAGTCTATCATTTCCAGTTCTATTTTTTATATCATGTGTGCCACTTTTTAAAGTTTCCTTTAGATGCTTATATATTTTAAGTTCCTCTTTCACTTTTTCAAACTTAGTAAGCATAGTTATTACATGATCTGTATATGACGATTCAAATATTCACTAAGAGTCGCTGTGGACATTTTGTTTGTTCCGGCTGATAATTTTTCTTGGCATCTTATTTCCTTTTGTACCTGCCTGTCCTTGACATACTATTTGAAAAATGTAGGTAAAATTGAGAATTAGGTGTCTTCCTTCAGAGAGAATGTTTATTCTAAGACCACCTCAGTTCAAGTTCAAGTGGTTCCCCAGGCCAGCCAGTGGAGAGGACATGAGCTATGAGTCAACGTGAGTGGCGGTGTCCGTCTGGCTCTCTCACCCCAAGGCTGGGACCTTCAGAGTCCCGGCTTCAGCACGAGTGTGGGTGTCAGACTTTCCACCTCGGGCAGGCTTTGGACGTGGACTTGCGTTCCCTGTGCCTTGATATTCTGCCAAAGCTCAGTTTAGTTTTTCACCTGCTTTCTCTGGGTCAGCAAATGCCCTCACAGCAAGAGTTTTTAAAGTTTTGTTTGTTGTTGTTTTCTTCGATTTTATCCAGCTTTTCTACTTGTTAGCAGGAGGATTTGTTCATGTTGTTTTTCCATTAGTGAAAGCAAAAGATCCCCACTGAAAATGTTTTATATCTGAAATTTCAGTATTTATCTCATCTGTAAAATGGTAATAATAATGACCATCATAATAATGATAATGACAGTGATAATACCTATTTACTCATTTTCTATAAGTATTAAGGAAAATAAAGATTACAATCTATAGTCATCCTTTGCGATCATGGGGGACTGGTTCCAGGACCCCCGCAGATACCAAAAATTGAAGGACACTCAAGTCCCTTACATGAAGTGGCACAGTCTGCATGTGACATAAGCACACCCTCCCACATATTTTCAGTCATCTCTAGATCAATTATACCTAACACCATGGAAATGCTGCATAGACAGTTGTTATACTGTATTGTTTAGGGAATAAAGACAAGGGAAAAAAGGTCTGTACACGTTCAGTACACATGCAACCATCCCAGGCCTAATTACACAGTACACGTTAGCAACAACGTAACTTTTTCCCCCAAATATTTTCTATCTGCAGTTAGTTGAATCTGCGGACTCCGAAGCCATGGATATGGAGGTCCAACTGTATACATTTCTTTGTAAAAGATACATAATTGTCAAATAACGGTATCTAAGCTGTTTTTCAGAAACAGCGCCTACATTGAAATCACTATAAAGTCTCCAACAAAACTCACAAATAATATGCTCATGCTCTAAAACCTTTGTGTTCACTTTAAGGATTTGCTCTGTCTCAGACCTCTCAAATAGTGAGAAAGGTTTTAGCAAAAGAACTCAATCTTACTACCAAAATATATAAACCGAGTGAAAAGGACTTCCAAGTGATAACTGAAATACGCACTTTCCACAAGAAGGGAGTGATTTGTCAGTTTGTTTATGAGGGTGGCTCAAACTTCATGATTTAATTTCACCTTTCTTAAAAAGTACAAACAAGTCCAGTGGGATCCCCAAAATAGCAGAAATATTCTAAGTGAAAAATCTTTAAATTACTCCAAAAGTTAGTGGATTCATAAAAATAAGCTCAACTCTGAAAACTGAAAACAATTCAATTTATTCCCAAGACCTGCCTAGCAAGGAAGTGAGAACTTGATTCGTTTCATTTAAAGTCTAAAAACATACCCAATTTAATTAAGAGCATTGCACCACTGTGCCGCAGATTTGGGAGTCAAAATAACAAAGTTACAAATCAGGCTTTGCATCTAATCCAAACTGAACGTCATTTCTCCAAATTTATCAGCTACCTCATAGGATGCCTCTCTAAGAACTATAGAGACTTTCTCCACACCAAATATTATGGTCATTTTTCATGTAAGCAACAGTGATTTCCAAGAAATATGCAGCACGGTCCCAAACCTAGCTCTTTCACCTGTACCAAAGTAGTTATTGTACACATCTTGAATGCATTTAGGTTGCTGGTTTGGGGTTCATTCTCATTTTTTTATGATGCTGGTTTTACTCAGCTCTTAGAATGTTGTGTCATTATTTGCTATGAACAGTTTGAGAGGGACACGGAGATTCCTCCAGGAAGATTCTTTTTCCAAACCCAGAAGAGCTGCTAAGACTCGTCTACAATGTCAAAAAAAAAAGGGGGGGGGGGAAACAAAACCCAAAGTTCTCCATCACTTTAAAGTAAAGGATTATTTTAGAGCTCATTTCATTGGCAGGGCGAAGTGTTTTATGTGTGTTCTCAAGTCTCTTTAACATCTTCCAAATCTGTGCACTGATTCTCCTCCAGGGGTTTTCCATCACCTTCCTGCAGCAAATCCCAGGCTTTTGGCGGCGTCATAGGAATGACAGGGTCTGGCATGCTTACAGCGATTGCAATGGGAGGTTTCACATGAAAACATGCGCAAACAGCTAATGGTGGGCGCTCACACAGACTTGCTTAGTGACACTAACCTTTTTGTAATACTTTCTTCGTTTGAAAAATAGAGAAAATACTCATTCTGTATAGAAGATAGAAAGGGAGAGAAACACAAAATTAATCATGTTCCCCATGTCATCTTTAACGGTCACTTGTCCAGTTTAGGAAAGCTTAAAGCAAAAGTAGTTGGTCTTGGTCGGCCTCTGATTTTCCCTGGGAATCTTCTTCTGTCGGCTGCTGCCTCTGTGTCTCCACCTCTCCACCCTGCTTCGGACACGCGCGCACTAACGGGGTACCTGGTGCTGTTTCCACTGGAGCACTTCGCTACTGGAAACCTTAGGTTCCAAGTTTCCCTCCTTCCCACCGAGACGGCCATGTGTTTCCTCCCCTCAGGGCCCTGCTCTGTCCCCTTCTTTCCAAAAGGAACGCCTCTTTCTGACGCGTGTGTACACGCAGGCAGGCCTCGCTTTGCACAGTTCCAACGTGCACGAATTTCAGTCCCCAGGGATTAGTGAGATTAAACTAAACTAGTCCCTCAAAGTTCAGTTATTAAGGTGTATTAAATGTGACTAGTTACATCAGGTATAAACTACTGCTTGCTTCCCAGGCCACAGGTCACAAGTGAATAGCAGACAAAAGGCAGGACCAGGGACCAATCACGTCAGTTCTTCCGAGTCTGTGGACCAATCACTGTGCATCTGCTATCAGCTCACAGGCAGCAAAGCGTGCAGGTGGGTGGCCTCCATGTCTCCCATCTACTTGACATTTTACAGCAATGCATAATCAAAAGATAGAATTAGCCAACAGAGGTGAAAGTGTAGCAGATAAACAAAACCTCTTGGAAATGAAATTCGATAGAAAATAAACGGGGTTGCAGAAGAAATGGCTGAGTGTGGGACTGTGGACGTTGCCCCCACTGGAGAGACTGCAGACGTGCCCGCGGGGTTCGGGCAAGTGAAGCCCCGCACAAGAGCAGGAAAGCGGTTCCGGTAAAAAGGAGGAACACGTCCCAGAGGAAGTGACACCACCACCAACAAAATTCATATCAAAGGAACTCTAGGAAACTTCTCCTGACATTGGAAGGTCAAAGGATAAGCCGCTGGAAGCTGACCCACACTGAGCAAGGGCAAGGCGACCTGACCACGCACAGGGCTGCGGGGCCACGGGCGGGTTACCTGGCAGGCCCAGGCCGCGCGCGCACTGCTCGGGAAGAGCTCCCTACGGAGAATGAAACTCTTCCATTCCCAGGGTTTCCGCTGTGCTAACTCGCAGTGCACTGGGTAAACATTAGTCCTGCTATGCTTTCATTTTCCTCCATATTTATAAGCAATAGTAAGAGCATTTATCACAGTTGGCGAGGTTAATGCCCATCGCAGAGAGCTGCTTGTTAAAAGCCTTTGGTGGACGCCTTTCCCGAAGCAATAGTTTGGGTCACTTTAAAGCAGTGATTACAGAAATTAGAATTTTAGGATGATGATAAAGTGTGTTGTGAAAAATAGCCATCATACTGTTTTAATTTAGTGAAGCTACGTTTTCTCTTACATCTTCTCTAACCTGCCGGCTTCTTCTGCAACTCCCCTCCTGTGCTGTACTCACTCGGGCTCACTGGTCCTTCTTTAACTAATAGTAAACATTTTGGGTATACAAAAAATATAGTGTTATGAACTCCGTGTACTCGCTTGCCACCTTTAAACAAAAAGCAGTATTGCCCGGCCAATGTGGCTCAGTGGTTGAGCGTCGACCCACGCACCAAGAGGTCGCTGGTTCGATTCCCTGTCGGGCACATGCCCAGGTTGTGGGCCTGATCCCCAGTGGGGGGTGTGCAGGAGGCGGCCAAGCGATGTTCTCTCTCACTGATGTCTCTCTCTCTCTCTCTCCCTTCCTCTCTCTCTAAAATCACTAAAGGAAAAAAAAATTTTTTAAGCAGTATTATAACAGTCGAAGCCTTCTTCATCCCACCTAGTCTCATCTCCCTCCATCACTCCTGGTGCACCAACCATAATCACAATCCCAGATTTTATGTTTAGCACGTCCATTGTTTCCTTATTCCTCCCTTTAGCAGCTGGCCTTTTTCCCGACCCTGAACATTTTGTGCTGCCCACCACTGCCAGGGACTTTGTACATGCCGCTCCCTCAGCACAGCTTCTCCTCTCTGCTCAGCAGCCCGTTACCTCCTGCCTCTCTTTCAGAGCTCACCCACACTGTCACTTTCTCCTGTCACTTGCTCAGGTCCTACATGCCAGGCCTGCGCACCTCTCCCTTACAGGTGCGACTTTACATTCACGTGTGATTCCTCCATTAACAGACGTCTTCACTCCCGACGGCAGGAACCACTCAGCACCGAGCTCCATGCCTAGCACACAGAAGACACTAGCCCTGACGGAATAAAAGTGGACGAGGCTTTCCTTAATGTTAGGCACTTTGGAAATCTCCTAAAAGTAACTTAATGATCAAGGCCCTTTGGCCGCAAAATGAAGAACCATTAAAAAAAAAACAAAAAAAACTCTGAAAAAGCTTATATCAGCAATGACCAATAAAAATCATGCACTCAGCCCTGGCTGTTGTTGCTCAGTGGTTAGAGCATCGGCCTACACTCCGAAGAGTCGAAGGTTCGATTCCCAGTCAAGGGCATGTACCTGGGTTGCAGGTTCTATCCGTCCCCGTCGGGGCACATGCAGGAGGCAACCAATTGATGTGTCTCTCTCACATTGGTATTTCACTCCCTCTCTCTCTCCCTCTCCCCCTCCCCCCATTCCCTTCCACTCTCTCTAAAAATCAATGGAAAAATGTTGGGTGAGGATTAACAAAAACAAACAAACAAATAAACAAACAAAATATGCACGCATATCTACCTGCACAGGTAATGGAATTTGTCCCCAGAACTAAAGAAAACTAGGAAAATTGAAGCAGCTTCTAAAGCTAATTTTCTTTTTTCTGAGGCCTAATTTGTAGATGGGAAAGTTTGTTTCTATAAAAGATGACAGAGGCAGCCCCGCATGCCCCGAGGTGGTGATGATCTCAGCAGAACTTAAAAGAAATGGAAGGGGCACTGGGTAGGGAACAGGAAAATGACCTGATGGACTCATCAGAGACCCACTGGGTTAGGACGTCTTTTAGGAGGAAGCAGAAAATGAGGCCATGGAAAGGTTTCTTGCAGTAGCATGCATTTTTAATGAGATTACTTTGTACTTTTAGCCCTTCTCACCCAAGGACCTCACCTCCCAGCCCCTCACAACTTTCTCTCCCTGCCTTTTCCTGCTCCTGTCACTTCGACCTGTGTCAGCTGGTGCACCAGCACTAATCCCTGTGGAAGAAGCAATTCAGAAACACGCACCCCAGTTCCTGTTAATTACCAGGCAAGTTTCACAGAATCCCAGGGGACATCAGCTCCCCTGTGCACGAAGTGCCTCTGCAGATCTAACATTAGAGTTTTTACAAAACCTCTTTTTGAAATCCAACATGCTTGGTCTGAATGAATCTTGTAAAGAATGTTTCCATGTACAGGGTAACTGCATTTCTTACCCAAAGTCCTCTTGTGTTCCCAGGCTTAGGCTTGGGAACTCAGGTAGAGAAAAAAGAGTTTTTGTCGAGTCACTTTCTAGGAGGTGTTCTTCATTTTTGGTTTACGAATGAACTGGGATGGGGAGGAGGGGGGCCCATGACCTCCATGACATTGAAGGCACACTTTTGAGTGCTTGTACATTTTTCTCTAGCAAGAATGATAGCATTTGTTAGATCTTTAAAGTCGTTCATGACTCTAAAAAGACTTATTATTGGGCTGATGACTTGACACTATCCGAACGTGATGGGCCACCATGCCTTGGGGTTGCGGTCCCCACGGCTGCAGCTGCCTCTGGCAGAGGAGCTGGGTCAGAGCTCCGACAGGAGGGGAAGCCCCCCCGGCCTTCACGGTCCTCCTTGTTTCCGTAGCAATGTTCTCGTGGTGGCCAGAGACCTTTCATGCCGGAAAGTAGAGCATATTATTTCTAGAAATTCCAAAGAAACCTGAGCTTTAGTTTAAACACAGGCAGTGACTTAATTTGACAAGAGCCCTCGGGGGTAAATTTTGCAGAAGTGGCCCTCTAGCCCAGATGTCCTGTCCTTAGAAGGCGAGGAGAGGGGGAAGTTAGAAGCAGGGGTGCTGGAACTGCTCCCCCCCTGCGCCCAGGAGCCAGTCCTGCGCCCGTCCCCTCCGCATGTTCGGGGACGTCACACTGACAACCTGAAAGCTCCGGTGGTGGGCGTGTGTACACCGCAGAAAGCTGCAAACTCTGCAAACCGGGCTCTTCACTCAGAGCCCCACATTCAACAGTTACTAACACCCCGCCCACCACTGCCCTTCCGGGCGCGCAGATGGGCGGGCTGAGGGCGGTGCCTGCGGGCCAGATGGGGACCTTTCGAGACCTGCATGTGGAAAGTGTTACAAGGTTCCCTTCCATAAGTAATCACAAAATAAAAACCATGCTAAATTATAAATAAAAGCACGCATGCATCAAGTTCAAAGGCTTACATAAATCATTTTCGGTGCAAAACTCTGGAAAGGTGCATGGAAATGAACTCTTCGCCCTTATCCCTGCCGCTGATGGAGGTGCCCACGCCCCTGCTGCAGCTGTGCATTGAGTGTCCAACGCAGCTGCGGACTCAGACGGAATTTTATTCTGTTCTTTACAAAAGTAGCATGTTCTTTACTGGGCCAGTGACCACAGCCTTATGTTTTTCAACCTTTCCTAAACGAGGTGGATTTTTTGTTTCTTTATTTTTGTTTTTATCCAGTTAGGATGCCAAACAGTCAAATGACTTGGCTGACGCAACCTGGACAGACTGGCGAGCGCCCTGCGTGCCCCCAGTCCGAAAGCAGCTCTGTGCTCAGGTGCCCTCGTGTGATTATGGTGGCCCTAAAAAACAGAGGGGAAGTCAGTGAGAAAAAGCCAGATTTCACTCTGCTCTGACTGCACCAGCTGACCCAGTGCTCCGAGCTCCTGGGACAGCCGGGAGCAGGCAGATGTCGGGAGACCTGAAACTCGGGAACCCCACTTTCACACAGGTCACGCTGGTAGACACATTGCAAATGTACAACTAAACATCTCCTTGGTTGTTATGTTCATTCATGTCTGCCAAGAAGCAGATGCTAAGATGGAATTTGATTTCTAAAAAATTTACTGGGAGAGACATCCAGAGAAGTTAGGCAGCTCACTGCATGTCTGGCAAATGCGGGGGCAGAGAGGGGTGGGGGGAGAACTGGGCAAGAAGGATTTGAACTGCAGCAAAGCAGCAGGACAGGTTCAGCCTCTGGTCAAGTTGCCCACAGGGGTCCAGGACGGGCCTGCCTCAGGACCATTGCCTTGCTCCGAGCAGCTCACAGCGAGTGTGGCCTCGAGTGAGCATGTTGGTGGATCCAGAGGGTGGTGCCTGGGCTGTCTGTAGCTTGTGCTCCTTTTGCAGATCTGAGTAGTACCCTCCTATGACCAGCACACTGGTCATTGTACAGATAAGCTGTCACTAAATTGGCTCATTCTTTTTAATTCAAGGGGCTGAGATGGAGACAAGGCTGCTGTGTGTAGCAGTGTGAGAAGTATAAGGTCATTCACTCATTTTTTTTTTTAACACTTTTTTCTTTTTTTTTTGTTTTGTTTTGTTTTGTTTTTTATTTTTTTTATTTTTTTAAATTTTTATTTATTTATTTATTTATTTATTTTTTTGTTACAGATATTTTACCTTTTTACCCCATTGGCACCCCCCACCCCACCCCCCTCCACCCTGTCCCCGGCTTAGTTGTCCATGTCCATTGGTCATGCATACATGCATATAAGTTCTGTGGTTTATCTCTTCCCACCCCCCCACCCCCCATCCCCTCTTCTGAGGGATGTCAGTCTGTGCCCTACTTCCATGTGTCTGGGTCTACTGTATTCCTCAGACTGATATGTTCATTATATTCCGTATATAAGTGAGATCATGTGGTATTTGTCTTTTTCTGCTTGGCTTCTTTCACTTAGGATAATACTTTCCAGGTCCCTCCATGTCGTCTCAAAGGATAAGAGATCTTTCTTTCTTACCGCTGCATAGTATTCCATTGTGTATATGTACCACAGCTTTTTGATCCATTCGTCTACTGGTGGACACTTGGGCTGTTTCCAGATCTTAGCTATTGTAAATAGTGCTGCTATGAATATGGGGGTACATATATTCTTCCTGATTGGTGTTTCAGGCTTCTTAGGGTATATTCCCAGCAGTGGGATCACTGGGTCAAATGGAAGTTCAATTTTTAATTTTTTGAGGTAGCACCATATTGTTTTCCATAGCGGCTGCACCAGTCTGCATTCCCACCAGCAGTGTATTAGAGTCCCCTTTTCTCCACACCCTCGCCAACACTTGTTGTTTGATGATTTGTTGATGGCGGCCATTCTGACAGGTGTGAGGTGATACCTCATAGTTGTTTTAATTTGCATCTCTCTGATGATTAGTGATGTTGAGCATTTCTTCATATGTCTCTTGGCCATTTGTATGTCCTGTTTGGAGAGGTGTCTATTCAGCTCCTCTGCCCATTTTTTAATTGGGTTCTTTGTCTTCCTTTTGTGGAGTTGTATGAGCACTCTGTATATACTGGAAATTAACCCCTTATCTGATACATCATTGGCAATGATGTTCTCCCATACAGTGGGTTGCCTTTCCATTTTGATGATTGTTTCTTTTGCTGTGCAAAAGCTTTTGAGTTTGATGTAGTCCCATGTGTTCATTTTCTCCTTTATTTCTGTTGCCTTAGGTGATGTATCAGTGAAAATTCTGCTCTGTATGATGTCCGAAATTTTGTTGCCTACATTTTCTTCTAGAATTTTTATGGATTCACGGGTCACATTTAAGTCTTTTATCCATTTCGAGTTTATTTTTGTGTATGGTGTAAGTTGATGGTCTAGTTTCATTTTTTTGCATGTAGCTGTCCAATTTTCCCAACACCATTTATTAAAGAGGCTGTCTTTACTCCACTGTATGCTCTCGCCACCTTTGTCAAATATTAATTGAGCATATTGCCTTGGGTCCATTTCTGGGTTTTCAGTTCTGTTCCACTGGTCTATATGCCTGTTCTTGTGCCAGTACCAGGCTGTTTTGGTTACAGTCGCTTTGTAGTATAACCTGATATCTGGTATTGTGATCCCTCCAACTTTGTTCTTCTTTTTCAAGATTGCTGTGGCTATTCGGGGTCTTTTTTGGTTCCATATGAACTTTTGAAGTATTTGTTCTAGTTCTATGAAATATGTCGTTGGTATTTTGATGGGGATTGCATTGAATCTATAGATTGCTTTGGGTAGTATGGACATTTTAATTATGTTAATTCTTCCAATCCATGAACAGGGTATGTGCTTCCACTTTTTTATATCTTCCTCTATTTCTTTTTTCAATGACCTGTAGTTTTCTGCAAATAGGTCTTTTACTTCTTTGGTTAAGTTTATTCCTAGGTATCGTAATTTTTTTGAAGCGATGGTAAATGGGATTGTTTTTTCAGTTTCTCTTTCTGTGAGTTCATCATTGATGTACAAGAATGCCGTTGATTTCTTGACGTTAATTTTGTATCCTGCTACTTTGCCAAATTCAATTATTAAGTCTAATAGATTTTTGATGGAGTCTTTAGGGTTTTCTATGTACAATATCATGTCATCTGCAAATAATGACAGTTTCACTTCCTCCTTTCCAATTTGGATCCCTTTTATTTTTTCTTCATGTCTGATTGCTGTGGCTAAGACTTCCAGTACAATGTTAAATAAGAGTGGCGAAAGTGGACATCCCTGTCTTGTTCCTGTTCTTAATGGAAATGTTTTTAGTTTCTGTCCATTGAGTATGATGTTGGCTGTAGGTCTTTCATATATGGCCTTTATTATGTTGAGATATGATCCCTCTATTCCTACATTGCTGAGCATTTTTATCAGAAATGGATGCTGGATTTTGTCGAATGCTTTTTCAGCATCTATTGATATGATCATGTGGTTTTTATTCTTCATTTTGTTTATGAGGTGTATCACGTTTATTGATTTGCGAATATTGTACCAGCCTTGCATCCCTGGAATGAATCCCACTTGGTCATGGTGAATAATTTTTTTGATGTATTTCTGGATCCGATTTGCTAGTATTTTGTTCAAGATTTTGGCGTCTATGTTCATCAGGGATATTGGCCTGTAGTTTTCTTTCTTCGTAGTGTCTTTTTCTGGTTTTGGAATTAGAATTATGCTGGCCTCATATAACGTGTTTGGAAGTCTTCCTTCTTTTTGAATTTTTTGAAATAGTTTGAGGAGAATGGGTGTTAGTTCTTTTTTGAATGTTCGGTAAAACTCCCCCGTGAAACCATCTGGGCCTGGGCTTTTGTTTGCTGGGAGAGTCTTGATTACCTCTTCAATTTCCTTAGTTGTTATTGGTCTGTTCAAGTTTTCTATCTCTTCCGGGAATAGTTTTGGGAGACTGTGTGTTTCTAGAAATTTGTCCATTTCGCTGAGATTGTCGAATTTGTTGCCATATAGTTGTTCATAGTAGTTGTTAACGATCTTTTGTATTTCTGTGGTGTTGGTTGTTACTTCTCCTCTTTCATTTCTGATTTTGTGTATTTGGGTTCTCTCTCTTTTTTTCTTGGTGAGTCTAGCTAAGGGTCCATCTATCTTGTTTATCTTTTCGAAAAACCAGCTCTTTGTTTCATTGATCCTTTGAATTGTTTTTTTGGTCTCTATGTCATTTATTTCTGCTCTGATCTTTACTATTTCCTTCCTTCTACTTGCTCTGGGGTTTTCTTTGTTTGCTTTCTAATTCTTTAAGTTGTGAGGTTAGACAGTCAATTAGAAATTTTTCTTGTTTTTTGAGGTAGGCCTGTAGTGCTATGAACTTCCCTCTCAGAACTGCTTTCGCTGCATCCCATAGATTTTGTGTTGTTGTGTGTTAATTTTCATTGGTTTCCAGGAAGTTTTTAATTTCTTCCTTGATCTCCTCGGTGACCCATTCATTGTTTAATAACATGCTATTTAGCCTCCATGTGTTGAAATGTCTTTGCATGTTCTTTGTGCAATTGATTTCTAGTTTCATGCCATTGTGATCTGGAAGATGCTTGATATGATTTCAATCTTCTTGAACTTGTAGAGATTTAGTTTGTGTCCTATCATGTGGTCTATCTTTGAGAATGTCCCATGTGCACTTGAGAAGAATGTGTATTCTGTAGTTTTGGGGTGTAATTCTCTGTAGATATCTATTAAATCCATTTGGTCTAGTGCTTCATTTAGAGTCTCTGTTTCCTTGCTAATTTTTTGCCTAGAGGATCTATCCAGTGCTGTCAACGGGGTGTTGAAGTCCCCTGCTATGATTGTATTGTTGTCGATGTCTCCTTGGAAGTCCTCCAGAAGATTTTTAATATATTTTGGTGCTCCTATATTGGGTGCATATATGTTTATCAAGGTTATATCTTCCTGTTGGATAGATCCTTTCAATATTATGTAGTGGCCGTCTTTGTCTCTAGTTATGGTCTTCATTTTGAAATCTATTTTATCAGATATGAGAATTGCTACCCCAGCTTCTTTTTGCTTTCCATTTGCTTGGAAAATTTTTTTCCATCCCTTCACTTTCAACCTATGTGACTCTTTGGTTGAGAGGTGGGTCTCTTGTAAACAACATATAGATGAGTCATACTTTCTTATCCAATCAGCTACTCTGTGTCTCTTTATGGGAGCATTCAATCCATTTACGTTTAAGGTGATTATTGATATGTACTTATTTATTGCCATTTTTGTTTAGTGTGGTTCTATTTTTCTTCCCATTTCTACTGCTATTTACAGCAGTCCTTTTAACATTTCTTGCAGTGCTGGTTTGGTGCTAATGTATTCCCTTAGCTTTTTCTTGTCTGGGAAGCTCTTTATTTGATCTTCTATTTTGAATGATAGCCTTGCTGGGTAGAGTAGTCTTGGATTCAGATTCTTGTTTTTCATGACTTTGATTACTTCATGCCATTCTCTTCTGGCCTGTAGTGTTTCTTGTGAGAAGTCAGCTGAAAGCCTTATGGGGTTCCCTTTGTAGGTAACCTGTTGCTTATCTCTTGCTGCTTTTAGGATTCTCTCTTTGTCTTTAATTTGTGGCATTTTAATTACTATGTGTCTTGGTGTGGGCCTGTTTGGGTTCTTCTTACTTGGGACTCTCTGTGCTTCTTGAACTTGAATGCCTTCTTCCTTCACCAAATTAGGGAAGTTTTCTCTCACTATTTTTTTGAATATATTCTCTATCCCTTGCTCCTTTTCTTCTTCTTCGGGGACTCCTATGATGCGAATATTATTACGTTTCCAGTTGTCCCATAGTTCTCTTTAGCTGTCTTCCTGTTTTTTAATAGTTTTTTCCTTTTGTTTTTCTGATTGGTTGATTTTTTCTACCCTGTCTTCTAATTCACTGATCCGGTCCTCAGCTTCCCCTACTCTGCTTTTTAAACCTTCCAATGTGTTTTTCATTTCGGATATGTCATTTTTTATCTCTTCTTGTTGGTTTTTAATTCCCATTTGGCTTATTTTCAGTGTCTCTATGTCCTTACTCATGCTGTTCAGCTTCCTCAAGATCATGGCTCTGAATTCTAGCTCTGTTAACATGCCTAATTGCTCCACATTGATCTCATCTTCGGTGGAGGTGTCTTGCTCTTTCATTTGGCTTCTGTTTCTGTGTTTCACCATTTTAGCTATCACTGTGGGCTTTGGAGGCTGTCAAGTTCTCCCTGTGGGTGTTGGTGTTCTGCTGTTTGTGGCTCCCTCTCCTGTGTTTAGATGAGCGAGGGAGGACCCGCGTTGAACACCACTGTCAAGTCTTACTTTCCTGGTTAAAGTTGCCAGCCCAGGAAACGTACTGTTATCCTCTAGCTTTTTGCCTGGAGGCTAGCAGTCTAGGTAAATTGATGAGTTTTGGGTTTTCAGTTGATTGAACAACTCCCTCTGGTGCTCAGCCAAGGGGCTTTCAGGAGGGTGGGGCAGATGCTGGTCGTTAGTGAGCCTCAATTAACACTTTAATGGCCCACAGGGTGGGGTTGGATCTCCGAGGGAGGGGCTGCTGCCTCTCCTCAGAGCCCTGGGAAGGAGCAATGTGGCCACCGTCCTGAGTGGCTGCACTCAGCCAAAGCTCTGAGCGCCCTCCAAACCCCCAGTGTCCCGACACAGTTCCAGTCCAGTCTGCCCTCCCTCCGCCGGAGCCCAAGGTGAGTGGCTGTGGCTGTTTCAGCCTCTGTCCCGGCTGCGCTGTGGGGCCGCCTGGGAGTGTGACCCGAGGGCGCTGCTCCCAGCTGAGGCCGCTGCCGAGCTGCCGACCGTGGGCTCCCAGCCCCGTCTCGCGCCTTCGCAAACCTACCGGGATGGAGTCAGTGTCCCTCGTTGTATGGTCCTCGCAAGCTGCTTTTCTGTTGGTTTTTCCCGTCGATTTGTCTGTGTTATAGTTGTAATTCCAGTTTGGTTCTGGGAGACGGTCTGTGTAGCTCCGTTCACTCCGCCGCCATTTTTCGGTTCTCAACACTTTTTTCTTTATTGATTTTTAGAGAGACAGGAAGGGAGAGGGAGAGATAGAAACATCGATGAGAGAGAACATCCATTGGCCGCCTCCCGCAAGCCCCCCACTGGGGATCCGGCCCACAACCTGGGCATGTGCCCTGACCGGGAATCAAAACAGTGACCTCTTGGTGCATGGGTCGACGCTCAACCACTGAGCCACACCGGCCGGGTCATTCACTCATCTTGAATATCATCATAGATCTGTTTGAGGAAAGGTTCGCACTCAGACTAGAAGTAAGGACTAGGTAGAGGATCTTCTGAGGTGTTTATTGACTTTGGCTTGAGCTCAAAATAAACCAAGCATCTAAGACATGATCTATAAGAACAGTCTATGAGGAGGTGGGAAGCTAGGAGCTCGGGCAAAACGTTGCTCTATCCTTGGGATTGAGAATATATACCTATCTGCTCACATTGGAGGAGACAGGCAGGAACTGTTTCTAATCTACGCCTTCTTTATCCTCTATAGTATTAAGTAAAGTCCTTTAGAAAATTAACCCTCAAAATGAAAGTACTCAGAAAAGTGATATTGGTTTATTCCTGGGACAGAGTTTTAGAAGCCAGTGCAACAAAGGCCACAGTAATTAAAGAGAACAAACCCATGGGATAGATAAACTGTAGAAAGAATAGAGGTGGATGTACTGGGTCCAAATACTTTGTCTTACCTAGGCAGTCCCCTATGATGGCTAAAACTTTGGATAGTCTGCATTTTGTTTTAATGAGAGAGTTCAATTCCCTTAGATGGATTAGAAAAACCTATACATATCAGTGAACCAAAGGCTTGTTACACAGCGCTTTCTACACAGTGTTCCATAACCACTCTGCTAGGTTCTGAAACTCCACAAACTAGTGACTTCCAAGCACCCTTGCTGAGGTTTTCTGGGGCATCTCCAGCAGCCTGGCCCATGGATCCTCAAACACAGCAACTATAGTGTGAGATCCAAGGCCTGAGTGGTCGATGTAAGAAACATCCAAACCTATAGAGAGTTTTTATAAAAGCTTATTTGAGCCACACTGATGCCATATGCCAGGGAGCAAGATCTCAAATGCTCTGGAGAACAACAGTGTTGCAGCTTCTTTTATGCATTTGAAATTAAGGAGGGGACATAAGGAAGATCGGAGAAAACAAGGCAGGGATTGGAGAGTTAACAAGATCATGTGCTGTCTTGAGGGTCAAGACCCCCTTCGAAGGGCATTACTTCTGATATTTCAAAGGTGTGCTAACCTAGATGCACAAGAACAATGGACAGGGCTGGCTTAAGCCTTTCACTAAAGTTATAGGCCTGAGGTGTGACTCCTCACAGTGACCTGCCCAGTTAAGAATTTATGATCAGATTACTCTGTGAGATTACTCTTTATAGAATTCCCCCTTTTTGTCCACAGGGTCACTTCAGGTGCTCGCTGCTACCCAGTCATCTCTTAGACAGATGCATCATCCCAGCTTGCTCCGCAGCAGGAATTGAAGAGGAGCTTCTCTGGGTTTAATCCTCAGCAGAGTCAGACATCAGGAAGATAGTCTCTCTCTCTCCCAAGAAGGTTGAATACATGAGCAAATGGATGATGCAAACAGGAGCTGAGAATTCAGACCAATCTCAGCCTTACCTTCTAGCATCCTATGTACTCAATCAAAGACCTGGACTTATGCTTCTGGCAGCAGACATACAGCGGAGGTGTCCCGAGACCCCCTCCTGAGCCTGCTCCGTGTGGCAGGACGCGTAACGAAAGCACTGATTTCCTCCACTCATTTGGGACTGAACTTTCCTCCCTCTGACAGATGAATAATTCCTTATGTTAGCTTAGAGTTTCGTAGTTTTCAGGGCAACTTTACATATATTATCTTACTGAAGACTCAGACTCGTGAAGTAGGAACTACACAGGAACTGAGGCTCAGAGAAGTTGATTCAGTTGTTCAAAGCCAAGCAGGCAGGAGGCATTGGAGCTGGAATAATGATAAAGCAAAAATAGCAACACCTATTGAGTGCTTGTTTTATACTAAAACACTTTACATTGATTACCTCTGATTACTAAAAGAATCCTGTAAGGAAGGTATTCATATATTCATCTTGCATCCTACTGAGAAAGCAGTAACATGCCTTTTGTTTATAGACCCTCAAGGAGTATTAGCAGATTGATTATTGGAAAGAAACCATAGACAATATATTATATATTGGCTGAGTCCAAATCCATTAAACTTTTAGGAAGTGATTCAGAATTTAAAGAACTATAGTTGAGCAACAAATAAAAAAGGGAGGGAATAGTTCCCTAATTTTGCAACATAGGTTTTCTGCCTTTCTGAGCTATTGTATAAGAGTTAATTTAGCCCTGGACAGTTTGGCTCAGCGGTTGGAGCGTTGGCCTGCGGTCTGGAGAGACCTGGGTTGGGTTCCCGCTAAGGGCATGTACCTCAGTTGCTGTTTGTCCCCCACCCTGGTTGGGTCATGTGGGTGGCGACCACTCAATGTGTCCCTTTCACGGCAATGTTTCTCTCTCTCTCCCCCTCCCACTCTATCTGAACAAAATATCGAAAAATGTCCTCGAGTGAGAAAAAAAAAAGAGCTAGTTTATACTCAAGTATACATTTTCATCCTTATTTTCACCTTTGATTAAGTTTCTGCCTGTCAGAGTTGGCCTTATCTTTAGGTGGAGTCAGATATGCCACCGTTTGTATTATGCAGGATCCCCAAAGACTTAAAAATCCTTCCCAACCAATCAGCTTATCACTGAGACTCCACAATTTAGCTGCCATGTTTACAGTCTGAGTATAACCTAATTAAAATAGAAAATAATTCATAAGTGATCCTCGTTTGATCTGCAGTCTACCATTCACACTTGAGTATGAATGAATATCCTGAGCACAGGCTTTGACTGAAGAAGCAGGCAGGGAATACTCTGAGATGGGGTGGGAGGAAGAGGAAGAAGTAGCTGCAGAAAGGAGGCAGGCTCTTAGGAAATGCAATCTGTGCCTTGAACAGAGCCCCTCTTATTTACTAGGCGCAAATTAGTGCGCAGTCGCACTCATTACTCCACTACTCCACCGATTTCTCTCTTTCACCAGCATCCCCTCACTCTCACACTCACACTCCAGCCAAGTTACTCCCAGGTTGTGATTCACACAGGGAAACCATGTTTCTAGCTTGATTTCTTTTACAATTGAAAAATAAGAAACTACAGGTATGATAACAGCAATGAAGCAAAAACTACTAACAATGCAAGAAAAATAAGAGAAAAATATATACTGGCTGAAAAGACATTTTATGTTTAAAATGAATTCCTGAAGTCCCTGCTGTTTTTTCTTTCAGTAGAAGATTTAAATAGTATAGTCAACTAAATAGCTGGGTAGTTTAGGGGCAGCTGTAATCTCTGGGAGGAGCATCGGGGTCCAAGATCACTTGAGGAGCTCTTCTGTGTCCCACACCAGAATGGCCGCGACGGAAGAGAGGAGAGTGTGAGTTGCTAGTCTCATGGACTGATGCTCTATGGTTTAGAACATGACCCCAGGGGTCCTTGTTCATCCTTCCACTCTCTTCAAAACATAGCTCAGCTTCTTGCCCTCCAAAAGCCGTCCTGAGTCTCTCACACCTAGATGCCTGTCTTCTCAGAAATCCTGCCGCCCACTTCTCTGGGACTGCAATCGAGCAGCGCCAGCAAGTACAGCTCCTGGTCAGTGGCCGCTGGCGGTGTGGTTTTGTTTCTCAGAGCCGTGAACGAGCTGCATAGGCTTAGCTACCTTTTGGGAACCTCTTGGCCCCATCACTGGGGGAGCTGATCCAGGGCTTCTAAATAGCTTCTTCTGAACCTTACACCCACGGGGAGCTAGGCGTACCCCATTGGCTCAGAACCTGAAGAAACATTCAGGAAATGCCACCTTATCGATAAAGGGGACCAGGGACCTGGGGGCTCTGTGTGCATATTATCAGGGTCCCAGTTAATTTGTTAGCCTCCTTCCACAACCAAAACAGGAGTTTGGGCAAATCCTGAATGCCGAGGAACATAGCTGATCAGACTGGTAGCAAAGGTATGAGACAGCCATGAGACACCGGAGTTCTGAAAGTGTCCTCCAAAAGAATGAGGTCCCTGGCCCAGACACGCCTCCCGCGGGTTCAGAGGGATCGATAGAATCAGCTCATGACCATGGAAAACTTTCTGCACACATTTCCAAATCAGGAAATGAAAAGGAACCTAACAGAAAGATTCCTAAATCCAGCGCAGGGCTGAGGGTAGATGGAAAGTCCCTGCGAAGACTGAACGTCTGCGACCCCACAAATTCACGTGTTGACGTTCCAGCTCCCGAGGTCGCAGTGTGTGGAGGTGGGGCTTTGGGGATGATCGGGCCATGAGGGTGGGGCCCGATGGATGAGACCGTGAGGCCACGTGAGCAAATGGCCAGCAGTGAACCAGGAAGCGGGCCCCGCCAGAGCCGACCACGCTGGCACCTTGATCTTGCACGTCCCGGTCTCCAGGACTGTGAGAAATTGATTTCTGTCGTTTCTTTGCCAGCCCCCCAGTCTAAGGTGTTTTTGTTACAGCAGCTTGAGGTGACTAAGACCGTCCCTTATGAGAACCCACACCCCGGGAGACAGGGACACGAGTGAACACACACTGGGGATCCCCGAAGAGCACAGGCTGTGGCTGATTCCCTTCCGGGTGGAGCCCCAGTCAGGGCACCGGAGCGCGGTCCCTTGGGTGGGGAGGGTGGGGTGTACCCGGAGAGATGTTCTGGGACTCGAGTCAGCTAAAGGCCCTGCGGCTTTGAGCAGCTACAACACAAGCTCTGCTTTGCCAAGTTAGGCTCGCAAAAGCCCAAGGACTGTGAAATGAGCCCTCGGAGTCTCCCAGGCCTAATATTTAGCAATCTGTCACCTTGCTCTTTTAGCAAAGGAAAAAAAAAACAAAACTCTGCTCACAGGATAATCAGACCTGTAGATTTCCCACATGTAGGAGCCTTTCAGGAGGCGAGGGACAGCTCTGCCCGCCCCCGCGCCACGGCTCAGCTGGGACCCTGGAGCACGGCGCTGAAGGTGGGTGGCCTGGCCCTTCTCCCGCTTGTTCTAGATTATCCACCTCCGGGGAAACCTGACCACTTGCCCGAGGCAGGGCCCGCCGCCTGTAGCTTCAGCAGCCAACAGGACAAGACTAAAGGCCAGACGCTCCTCCTCCTGGCGACCAGCGGATGGTATCCCACAAGCAACAGCTTTTTAAAAATTCTGGACTTCCACACACGCGCTCTAAAGGAAAGAATTCTGTTGGATGTTTGGTTCCTGTCGGTGACACCTTTGATGGTGCCGGGTAATTGCAAAGGGGATTTGAATAGTCTGGAGGCTTTCCAGCCGGCAGAATTTGCAAACACTGTACACTGTACGGAATCCATAAGCAAACCGAATCTACAAAGACTCTCCCCTCTGGAATTACTCAAGGACCCAATTTGAAGAGATTTTCATTTATTCTGAGGTAATGCCAATAGGCCTTGAAAATAAGAACAAAGCAGAGTATGTGTTGGGGTGGGGAAGGTGGGGGTGGTGGACAGAGCTGCTTTCTGGTACAGGAAAAAAGGCGTGTGATCATTCATCTGTGCTGGTGAGCCGGCTGGTGAGAGCCCTCGGGCAAGGCAGTTTAGAAGAAAAGCTCAGGGGACCTCATCTTTAAAACACTGCCTCTGTGGGAGCAGGCAAGGCGCGGGGCTGCCCCTGGGTCACGCCTAACACACACACACATCCATTTGCTTTGTTAGGCAGGGCGTGTATCCTGGCTTTAATTCAAATGCTCAGTTTTTGTTTTCTTTTTTGCATAAAGCTATCTTACAGCTAGACACACAGAGCCCAAGCTCACCGGTGCACCCACACACCGTCTGGAGGGGCACGTCTGGCAAAGGCAGCCCCTTTCATTCACAGCCACATACACTGCCCAGAAGTGCCTAGAGGCGTCCTCCCCACCACCGCTCCCCACCCGAGGACGGTGCACTTCGCCTAGAACGCTCTGGGAAGCCTTCGGAGGGTTTTTTAAATAAAGTATTTTATTTCACAATAGTTTTAGATTTACAAGAAAATTGTGAGGGTAGTACAGAGAGTTCCCATGTCCCCCCCACACATACCCCACTCTCCCCTATGCTAAAGTTTTATGATATAATACACTTGTCACAATTGATGAACCAATGTATCAATAATGTATTGATACATTATTACTAATTAAAGGTCATGTTATGTTCAGATTTTCACCTAATGTCCTTTTTCTGTTCTAGGATCCCATCTGTGATACCAAATGACATTTATTATTATTTGTTTAGACTTCTCTTGGCTGTAACTGCTTCTCAGACTCCTCTTGTTTTTGGTGACTTCACAATTTCAAGGAATATTAAATTGTCAGGTATTTTGCATAGTGTCCCTGAACTGAGGTTCACCTGATGCTTATCTCATGATTAGACAGGGTTACAAGTTTTGAGAAGGAAGACTGCAGAAGTAAAATGCCATTGCCTTTTTTTAAAAAATTTAAGTGTAAAGATGGTATGCAATTTTATATTGGTTATATTAGTTTCAGGTGTATACAATAGAGTGATTCAACATTTTTATACCTTACAATGTGATCACCCCACTAATTCTACTAATCTTCTGTCACCATGTAAACTTATCACAATATTACTGACTATATTTTCCTCCTTCTTTTTACTGCCCTCCCCCCACAGCCCTCCCTTTGGTAACCATTCCTTTGGCCTCTGTTTCTATGAGTCTTTTTGTTCTGCTGTGTTTTGTTTTTAGATTCCACATATAAGTGAAACTGAATGGTATTTGTTTTCTCTTTGTAACTTATTTCATTCAGCATAATATCCACCAAATCATCCAAGTTGCCACAAATGGCAAGATTTTATTCTTTTTTTATTGCTGCATAATATTCCACTGTATATAGTATACCACATCTTCTTTATCTTTGTCTATCGATGGACGCTATTGTCATCACATTTTATCAAGGGTACACACCATCAAGATGGCAGTACTGTGATGTTGACCTTCATGCCCTGGCTGAGGCGGTGTTGTCAGCTTTCTCCACTGTGACCTGGCTGTCTTTTCGGAAGGACATCACTATGTGCAGCCCACGTGTAAAGAGTGGGGAATTCTGCTCCACCCCTTGAGGACAGCATATCTGCTTAAATTACTTGGAATTATTCTGCATGGGAGATGTGTCTGTTCTCCTTCATCCATTTATTTATTCAATCATTTATTTATACTAGTATGGACATATTGATATTTATTGTATAATTTGGGTTATAATCCAATATCACTCAAATTATTCCAGTTTTGGCCATTAGGAGCCTTTCAGTAGACTCCCTTGTCCTTTGACATCTTTTCCCACAGTATTGTGTTTTTAAATTTTTTTTATTGTTGACACTATTGCAGATGCTACTCCCCCCCCCCCCCCCCTTTACCCATCTCCACCCAGACCCTGCCCCACCTTCCTCTGGCCATCACCAAAAGGTCCTTACTTTCTGGAACTATAAGATGTTCCAGATTCATCTGGTATAATTCCTGCTTCAGTCCTAGAATCAGCTGTTTTTCCAAGGAGCCCTGGTTTCTTTTATTGGAGAACGTATTAGAAACAAGGATCTGGACGTTGAGGTATGCTCCTAGCTCCTGGGTTGTCATTATTTCAAGTCCTCTCAGCTGACAGAGGAAAGAAGTATAGGTGTGCACATCAGTCCTTGTATACAAGTATGTACGTATTTCTTCATGTAGCAGTCTGTACCTTTATTAAGCTAAATATGCGTTCATACTGATGTCTCCTCTGCAAGATTTTGTAGCGTGGAACTTTGCTAAAAAATCAGATCTACTCCTTAGAAAGAGCATTCTCGCAACCCACTGGAGGAAGGAAGGTGAACCACAGCACCTGCATGGACGTTCCCAGGAGCGTGAGGACTGAGTGAGGCAGTGGGGAGGGCCCCCTGAAGCCTGGGATGTCCAGCCGACATGGATTAAGTGACTGTTAAGAACTTACTCTTATTATGCTTTTCCATCACTTTAATTTTTTTCAAAGATTTCTTATTCAGCTTTTACTTTTTATTTAATTTAGCTATATATAAAATAGGTTATTTTAGAACAATTTTCAATTCACAGCAAAATTGAGTGGAAAGTACAGGGATTCTCCCTATGTCCACCCGGCCCCCATAGAAAACGTCCCCAGCTATGCATCTCCCATCACAGTGCTACACTTGTTGCAAAGAATGGACCTACATTGGCTCATGGTTATCACCCAAAGTACATGTTACATTAGCATTCACTTTTGTTGTATGTTGTATGGATTTTGGCAAATGTACGACGACATGTATCTACCATCATAGTATCATAGTATCATACAGAACAGTTTCACTGCCCTAAACATCCTCTGTGCTCTGCCTACTCATCTCTTTACTACCTGGCAGCCACTGATGTTCTTACCGTCTTCACAGTTTTGCATTTTCCAAAATGTCATACAGTTGGAATCATTCAGTATGTAGCCTTTTCAGATTCGCTTCATTCACTTAGTAACGTGCATTTATGTTTCCTCCATGTCTTTTCACGGCTTACTAGTTCTTTTCTGTGCATCGCTGAACTATTCCATTGTCTGCATTTACCAGTTCATTTGTTCATTTACCTCTTGGGTACTTAAAAGTTTTGGCAATAATAAATCTGTTTGTAAGTGTTTGTGTAAGCATAAGTTTTAAATTTGGTGGGGGAGGGGGGTGAAACATACCAAGAGTGTGATTGCAGATTGTATGGTTAGAGCATGTTCAGTTTGGTGAGCAGCTGTTAAGGTTGCTATGGGAAGGAGTTGAGAATGTCACTGATCATCCCACAAGCATTGTATCTGTATCAGAAGTTGGTACCAGAAACTCAAAACACAAATCCCGGGAAATGTCAGATGCTTCCCTTGACGGGTTCGGGAGAAACAAGGAGTTCTCTCTATTAGGAAATAAAGGGAACCTTCATCAAGCCGCATTTTCTCTCTCAGTGTTCCATGAGGTGTCAAAGGTTAGAGAAAGAATAATTTGGACTATTTTATACAGACATATAAAAAGAGATGCAGCTTCGACTAGCATGAGGACTGGGAAGATACATAATGTAAGAAGCAATTATACTTCACCCTACTTCTAGCTGAGATATTAAGTGCATGTGATTTAAAAATAATGTTTTCTTTATTGCTGTTAGAGAAGAAGAGAGAGGGAGAGAGATAGAAACATCAATGAGAGAGAACATCGATTGGCCGCCTCCTGCATGCTCTCTACTGGGGATCAGGCCCACAACCTGGGCATGTGCCCTGACCAGGAATCGAATCTGCAGCCTCTTGGTGCCTGGGTCAGCGCTCAACCGCTGAGCCACACCGGCAGGGCAAGTGCATGTGATTTTTAAAGCAGAAGGACAAGGGTCTGGGCCAGGCAGCCAGTTAAATGTCTGAGGTCATGCTGACGAGGTAAAATGCACAGAGAGAATTCCGAAAGTTAAAGGTGCCAAACATGGAGAAACTAAAATTCCCCCTTCAGCCTAAGAACAAACAAGGATTTCCTATTACCACCAGTATTTAAACATAGTACAACTGGCCCTCGTTTATCGCGGTTAATCAGTTCCGGACTCTAATGCAACAAATGAATCTCCACGAAGTAGCATTCTTTATTTATGAATCGAATATTTTTGCAGTTAGAGCATAGAAAACCTGTTTAGGACCTTCTAAATACGTTTTTTGTTTTTTTTTTAATCCTCACCCGAGGACATTTTTCCATTTTTTGTTCAGGTAGAGTGAGAGGGAGAGAGAGGAACAGAGAGAGAGAGAGAAACATCAATGTGAAAGGAACACATCGAGTGGCTGCCACCCACACAACCGACCAGGGCCGGGGACAAACTGCAACCGAGGTACATGCCCTTAGCGGGAACCGAACCCGGGTCTCTCAGGACCACAGGCCGACGCTCTAACCGTTGAGCCAAACCGGCCAGGGCTCTAAATACGTTTTTAAACATTATTATAGCCCTCTCGACATGAAATAACACCCTTTAGTCACCATTATACTTGTATTACCCAATATGTTAGACAAAATAAGAGAAAATAAAACATACTAGATGGTACAAATATCATATTATTGTACATTTAATTACACACACACACAGTTCTTACACACAACCACCAACCTATAAAAATAGTGCAATTTGTTAGATGATGAAGCGATGAAGAGACATACTGCACAGCAAAGAAGAGCAAGGTTACTGCTCCTCTGAAGACATGACCGCAGTAGGAGAGTCTTCAGGTGGTGCAGTGTCTTCAGCAGGTGCATCGTCGTCTTCCGCTGAAGGAGCACTAGGAGTAGGCAGTGGGTGTCTCGGTGCGCGGCTGAAGAACATCGTGATAGGCAGTTGCTGGCGCTGTCTTTTCATATGTGAGGAGGTTTTTGTAGGGTTCTATGGCTCCATCAAGTGCATTCCGGAACCGCAATGCACGCATCATTTGTGGGTCCCACTCACCAATCATGTCCTGTGCTACCTTAATAGTTCTCATGACTTGCAAGAGACGCTCAAGTGTAAGGCCAACTTCCTCCTCCGGACCCCCAGGAATCTCTGGCTGCTCTTCCTCCTCCTCACTCGCAGACTTAGTCATTTCCACCTGACCCTCATCAGTTAAGGAAACTGAATGTGTCTCCAGCAGCTCATCCATGTCACCGCGGGTCAAATCCACAAAACCTTCTCCTCCCAGCATCTGGGCTAGCCTAACTGCCTTATCCACTGCCGAGTTATTATATCCCGTGGGGTGAATCTTCTGTAGTCGTGGACAATTTCAGGCCACAACATCTTCCAGCTGGCCTTCACGGTCTCCTTCTTTATGTCCTTCAACGCGGCCTGGATGTTCTTGAGACAGGTCACGGTGGTATACTGCCGCCAGTACTCCTTCAGCAAGAAGTTCTCAAGGTCCGTGCCTTCAATGAGGTGTTTCAGGGTGTTTCTCGTGTAGAGGGCCTTGAACGCGTGAATAAGGCCTTGATCCATGGGCTGGATCAGTGAAATGGTGTTGGGAGGAAGGAACTTGATCTGCACACCATTGTAGGATAGGTCTTGCGCATGACCTCCAGCATTGTCCATGAGAAGGACATTAAACTCAAGTCCCTTCTCTGTCAGAAACAGCTTGACTCGGGGGAGGAAGCACTCGTGGAACCAATCCGATGGCAGCTGCTTCGTGATCCAGCCCTTGTCGCTGTACATCCAATGCACTGGCAGCAGGTTCTTGTTTTTACTCTTCAGGGCCCTGGGGTTCTTGGCTTTGTAGACCAGGGCAGGCTTGAGCAAAAACCCCTCAGCATTTACACACATAACGATAGTCACACGCTCCTTATACACCTTGAAGCCACGGACCTTGGCCTCATCCTTGAAAATGAATGTCCAGGAAGGCATTCTTTTCCAGAACAGTCCTGTTTTGTCCATATTGAACACTCGTCCTGGATGATACTCGCCCTCCTCAAGAATCTTCTGGAACGTGTTGTTCACGTAGTCCTCTGCTGCAGGCTGGACAGCAGAGGCAGCTTCTTCATGGAGAATGACACTCTTCAGATGATACCTGTTCTGGAACTTCTTGAACCAACCCTTGCTCACTGTGAAATCCATGAATGTTGCAGAAGAGGATCCTGGTTGAGGTTCATCCACCATAAAGCGCTGATAGAGCTGCCTCGCCTTCTCCCGGATGACCAGCAAATCCAACAGAATGTTTTCTTGCAGCTGTCGCTGATCCAAATGGCTAGGGAAGACTCCGTTTTCACTATGAACTTATCACAACTTGTCATGACGTGCTTTGCTTCCTTGTTGAAAGAGACAGTAGCCGTTGCACGGATGTTCTTTTCATCTTTACGGATGGAGTGAATGGTAGACTCATTCAAGTCTTAATGGCGGGCAACCTCCATGATTTTCTTGCCATCTTTGATCATATCCAAGAGTTCCACCTTCTCCTGAATGGTAAGCATCTTCCTGCACTAGTTTCATCGTCAGAAGGCTTAGAAGAAGCAGCACGTTTAGGAGCCATTGTGGGGCTTAGATAAAAATTCTCAGAAATTGCAAACACTTACAAGAGCAAAGATGCTTCCGATGCACAGTGATATAGAAGCGTGTATAAGAGAAACAAACTTGCATGAGGCTGAACCAATCAGTGGCCAGGATAGGAAGAGGATAGCCAATCAGTGAACAGCACACTCTGATTGGCTTGGTTTCACCACACTCAATTTTTTGGAAAAAAGTTATTGCCCACACACAAGGAATGGTTTAGTGGTTGCACCTGGCATTGAAGGATTCCTGGGGTGCTCGAATACATAGGCCTACAGTCCATACGTACAGTAATTTTAATTTTAATTGTAAGACAGGGGTGTATAATTGACTCAGACAACTGAGAGTATGATGTATCATTTTTACTGTCTCAATCAACTTTTTAATGAATATATTTGAAAAAACTGCGATAGAGTGAAGCCACGAAAGTCAAAGAGCAAAGTGGTGAGGGACAACTGTATGTGTTAATATTATAAGAAAAGAAAAGGAAACAGATTCAAATATAGTAAATAAATAAATGAAACTGTCAGTGCTTACAGATAATATTATTATTTATCTAGAAAAAAACAGAATCAACAACTTCTAATAGAAAATGACTAGAAGTCATAAGAATTCATCAAGGTACCTAGAAAAATCAATAGTACTTCTCCATTCCAGTAAAGACGAACTCAAAATAAAATATAAAATATTTTTTCAAAATAAGAAATATTAAAATCTACAAAATAACTAAATCAAGAATGTACATGATTTTTGTATAGAAAAATGTAATACTTTAATAAAGAATATTAAAAATATTTGGATACATGAAGATATTCCATGTTCTTCTATGAATTGTCTTGACATTCTAAGAGTATTGATTTTCCCTGCATTGATCTAAAATTCAATGAAACTCAATCATAATACAAGTTCAATTTAAAAAAATTGTTAAACAATATGAAATTTTCATGGTAAAATAAATGTATATAAATATACAAATCAACTTAAAGAAAGAGCAAAGAGAGGGGACTTAGGGAACTTACCCCATTAGATATTAAATATATTTTTAGATGGAATCACATGAAATGGACATTTTTGTAGGTCAAAAATGATTTAACATTAGCAATTTCATATGATTTAAACTATAAAAAGTCAATATGATTTTAAACAAAACTGTGTCATTGGTGGGAAAACAAGCATACAAAGGGCAATGAAATAGACTAGAGAATGTAAAATCAGACCCATATGTATGGAGGAACAAACTATTTGATGAAGAAGGTGTTACAAATCAATGTAGAAAGGACAACTGGCCCTGGCCGGTGGTTCAGTTGGTTGGAGTGTCAGCACATACACCAAAAAGGATGCGAGTTCGATCCCTGGTCTGGGCACTTATGATAGGCAACTGATCAATGTTTCTCTTTCTCTCCTTTTCTCTTTCTCTCTCTCTCAAGTCAATAAACATTAAACATGTCCATTGTTGAGGACAAAAAAAAAAATAGAGAGGATAATTTTATTAGTAAATAATGTAGGGAAAATTAAGTGGAAAAATATTTCTATACAGAAAAGTAAAACTGAATCTCTTCCTATCAACACCACATATAAAGGTAGATGCAACATGGGTTGAAATTTAAACAGGAAAAGTAAAATTTTGGAGTCCATAGAATAAGCTGTAGAAGAAACATCTGTGTAAATTAAGGGCAGGAAAAGACTAATTAAAATAAAATAAAGTCACATAAGTAACATGTATAATAAAGTGTTAGCCAACCTGGCCTCCACATCCCCAAAAATAAAATAATGTAATTCACAGGTTTTAAAAAAATGTTTAATTTCATTATATCAAGATAAGAACTTCTGTTTACTGAAAAACACCTCAGGCAAACAATAAACACATGGTCCAAAAGAAGAACACGCAATGTCTGAAAGAAGTTATTAATACCCAGAAGATCAGAGCAGATCCTGCCAGCACCCATCTCCTGCCCCCCAAAAACATACAGCAACTCAAAATTTTAAAAGAAAAAAAGACATGAACAGGGAATTTTTTAATATAGAAAATTCACAAAGCTAATAATTATAGAAATAAATCCTCAAAATAATTAAAAATCAGAAAAAAAGTCCACAAATTAAAACTATACATACAAGACTGCACGAGCTAAAAAGCTATATAATGCTAAGTTTTGGTCAAAGATTTCTGGAGATTGAGAATCCTTACACATTGCTGGCAGAGTATAAACCAATGTAGCCTTTCCAGAGAGCAACCTGACTTGACTTAGATTATTTGGTCAAATGAGTACATACATCCTAAGATCCTGCGTTTCCATTCCTGGCCATACATGCCAAAAACAGTTTCACAAAGACACACAAGAGGACGCGAGTGAAGATGTCACCACAACTTTATTTATGACATGTGGGAGCTGTACCCTGGGTGTCCACCTTGGGAGAGAATATAAATAAAATGATGTAGGGTCACATTTGTGGATTATAATGTGGCAATTGGAAGAAACATGTATAGCTCTGAAAAGCATGGTGACGCATCTACTAGGGTGGTTATTGTAAAAGGAAAAAATCCTGAAAATAGCAAGTGTTGGTAAGGATGTAATGTATCGGAATCCTTACACATTGTAGGTGGGGATATAAAGTGATGCTGCTGCCATAGGAAACCATATGGTAACTCCTCAAAATTAAACATAAATCACCAAATGATCTAGCAATTCCAATTCTGAGTATATACCCTGAAGAATTGAAAGCAGGGACTCAAGGAGATATTTATATACCCATGTTCATAGCAGCATTATTCACAATAGCCAAGTGGTACAAGCAATACAAGTGTCCACATGAATGGATGAATACACAAAATGTGATATAGTCAAACAATGGAATATGGTTCAGCCTAAAAAGGAAGAGAATTCTGACATGTTACAACATGAATGAATCTTGAAGACATTACGCTAAGTGAAATAAACCAGTCACAAAAGGACAAATACTGTATAATCTCACTTATCTGCGGTACCTAAAGGAGTCAGATTCGCAGAGACAGAAGTAGGATGGCTGTTGTCAGGGGCTTTGATAGAGGGTGGAATGAGGAGCTACTATGAATAGGGTTTCAGTTTTGGACGATGAAAAGAATTCTGTGAATGGATGGATGGTGGTGATAGGAACACAATGTGACTGTACTGATGCCGTTGAACTATACACTTAAAAATGGTTAGAATGGTAAGTCTCATGTTATGTATGTTTTACCACAATTAAATAATATGATGATTGGTGAAAAAATAAAAAACAAAAATTTAGATTGATAGATACCACTTTCATGAATTTCAAAATACATGCATACAAGGGACATCTTGCAAACTGTTGGAGTAGGAAGATCTAGGAGTTGTTTTCTCCAACAAAGCAACAGTTGAAGTGAAAAATATTGGAACTAAGTATTTTAAAACTCTGGAACCCAAATGGACACTTATCACAACCAGGGGAGTGCTAGATGAAAGCTATTATTCCTAAGTAAGAGAGCGAGATGCACGGGCCAGCCACTATCGCCCATCCACAGCCCAGCGAGGCGGGGGACAGCTGCTGTGTTCCCTGGGAGTGTGTGCGGGGCCGGCAGAGGTGCTTGCCTTGGCTTCAGCTCTCTCAGCTGCAGCAGCAGTCTCTGGTAACATCTGTCATAAGATTTGAAAATTCATTGCCCTTTTATTTTCTTTTATCTTTTCGGAACCCGACACTTAAGAAAAATTTTGTCGGGTCACTAGATGACAGCAGAGATCATTGAACAATAATATCAGTGACCACACTTAAAAAAATACATATTAATACATATTAATTAATAAATACAGACTGCTTTGGTTCTTAAAAAGCAGAAATTAGTAATTCTTAGGATGTCAGAGAATTTCCAGCGTTACTACTTTATAAAACTCAGAATGTCTTAACAAGACTCATAATTTCTTAACAAAAAATTACAAATGATGCAAAAGAAAACACAGAAGAATATACTCCATTCATAGGGGAAAATTTTACAGAAACCATCAATGAGAAATTGGAATTATTGGAATTCCAGGTATTGGAATTATTAATCAAAGATGATAAATCGACTGTCTAAAATATGCTCAATGATCCAAAAGACACCATGGACAAAGAACTGAAGGAAATTTAAAAACTTACATAAGAACAAAATGAGAATATTAATTAAAAGATAAAAATTATAAAAGAAATCAAACAGAAACTCTAGAGTTGAAAGTACACTATCCAAAACAAAAACTTCATTGAATGGCTCAACAGAAGAGCAAATTTGAACAGGTAGAAGAAAACCTCATAAAACTCGAAGATAGGCTGTTGAAATTGCCAAGTATGAGGAGCAAAAAGAAAAAATAAACACAAGCTGAGGGACCTGCTGGACACCATCAGTTCTAACATCAGTATCATAGGAATATCAGAAGGAGAAAGGATGCAGAAAATAATATATATATTTTTAAATTTGAACAACATTTTTATATATGCCTCTTGGTCATTTGTGTGTCCTCTTTGAAGAAGAGTCTATACAGGTCCTTTGCTCATTTTTAAATTGGATTGTTTGTCTTCCTTTTGTTGAGTTGTATGAGTACTCTACATATTTTGGAAATTAACCCCTTATCTGATGTATCATTGCCAAATATGTTCTCCCAGAGAGTGGGTTCCATTTTAATTTTGATGCTGGTTTCTTTCTTTTGTTGTATAGAAGCTTTTTAGTGTGATGTAGTCCCATTTATTAATTTTTTCTTTTGTTTCTTTTGCCCTAGGCTACATATCAGTAAAAATTCTGCTTCGTGTGATGTCTGCAATTTTGCTGCCTACATTTTCTTCTAGAATTTTATGGTTTCACAACTTACATCTAAGTCTTTAATCATTTTATGTTTATTCTTGTGTATGGTGTAAGTTGGTGGTCTAGTTTCTAATCATCAGAGAGGTGCAAATTAAAATGACTATGAGATATCACCTCACACCTGTCAGAATGGCCACCATCAATAAATCATCAAACAACAAATGCTGGTAAGGATGTGGAGAAAAGGGGCCTCTAGTACACTGCTGGTGGGAATGCAGACTGGTGCAGCCACTATGGAAAACAATATGGGTTTCCTCAAAAAATTAAAAATGGAACTGCCATTTGACCAAGTGATCCCACTTCTAGAAATATATCCTATGAAGCTTAAAACACCAATCAGAAAGAATATATGCACCCCTATGTTCATAGCAGTGCTATTTACAATAGCTAAGATCTGGAAACAGCCCAAGTGTCCATCAGTAGATGAGTGGATAAAAAAAGCTGAGGTACATTCACACAATGGAAGACTATGCAGATGCAAGACAGAAAGATCTCTTACCCTTTCAGATGGCATGGAGGGACATGGAGAGCTTTATGATAAGCAAAATAAGCCACTCAGAGAAAAACAAGTATTACATGATCTCACTTATTTGTGGGACATAATTAACACAATAAGCTGATGAACAAATTAGATCCAGAGACATGAAAGTAGGGAACAGAGTGACAAACCTCAGAGGGAAGCAGGTGGGGGCATGGGAAGAGATAAACCAAAGAACTTACATGTATATATGCATAACCAATGGACACAGACAACAGTGTGGTGAAGGCAGTGGGGTGGGGTGAACAGGAGCGGGGAGGAGGGTGTCAATTGTCAATGGGGAGAAAAGGAGGAAATCTGTAATACATACAACAACAAAGATAAAAAAATAATCAACACACATGAAAAAAATATTTTAAGAAATAATAGACAAGAACTTTATGAAATACATGAAAACATATATCTAAGAAGCTCAATGAACTATAAACAGGAAACTCACAGAGCTCTCCACTGAGACACTTAGTCAAATTGTAAAGACAGAAAGAATTTTGAAAGCAGCAATAGAGAAGCAATTTGTCATATATAATAGATTCTTAATAAGTGTAATACCTGGTTTCTTATAAAGAACCTTGGAGGCCACAAGGCAGTGGGATAACGTATTTAAAGTCCTGAAAGAAAAAAATACCTATAAAACTAGAGTTCTATATCTGGAAAAACTATTCTTTTGAATGAAGGAAAATTTCAGACATTTCCAAAAAACCAAAAACTAAGGAATTATACTACCAGTAATCCTCCCTACAAGAAATGCTAAAGGGAGTCCTTCACGCTGAGACGCAAGGACCCTGGACAACGGCTCAAAGGCATAAGAGGAAATAAGGAACACTGGTACAGAGTGCCTTCGCTGCAGCATCCGTCCTGGTGCGCCTCGTACCGGCTGGGGAAGCCGTGGATGACGCCGGTGGATTCCAGAAGCCAAGAAATGGTTTGGCACCAACATTTATTGATAGCGGGCATGAATCCAAAGAAGCCCGCACCCAGGACTATCCCATGGACCTGGACCCAGGGCTAGGTACAAGCAAGGGCCCATTGTGCCCCACCAGCTCCCTGCTTCACATCAGGTGAATTTGGTGAGCTACCAGATGACAAAGACCACCAGGAGATGTTGTTTATGGGAAAGAATATCTAATAAAAGACATACTCCAACCTCACTGGAAAGGATCCTATCAGGCACCTACCTGCGATTGAACATCTACCTGTCTATGGACATCAAAGACTCCTTGAGGATGAGGAGCCGCTGACACTGAAGATAGATAGCTACCCCAAGACATGGACAAGGCCTGTCTATTGTCCATTGAACTCAGAATCCATCTTGTTTGATTGTCTTTACCTGTCTGCTAATGATATTAGTTATAATAATAGTTATACTTGTTCTTTGGGTTTTTCTACATAGTCGAAATGTTTATGATGACTGAACATGTATAAAATAACTGTTAATACTCTTTTCGTGGCTCATGTAAATGCTATACTAAATGCCAAATACAGAAAGATGAGAAGGCAAAACTCTGATCATGGTAGTTTATAGGATAGAAATGATCCAGGGTGTTTTGTCACGGTGACAACCGTAAGACCTGACCGCCTTCCATTTACCTGCCTTTCCCTTTTCTGGGAAAGAGTCTGCCTCCGCTCAGATCCCGTCCCCAGTGGTCAACAAAACAACGTCAATACCCGTACTGAGACCTCCTGGGAATGAGGCTTCCCGGTGCTGTGAGGACACACTCCCTGACCAAAGGGGGAAACTGGAGGGAAAAGGGTTCCACGGAAAGCGACCTCCCAGGGTGATCTGGTCACACGTTCCTAACTGGGCAGGTCCTGATGGGTGGTCACTTTAAGTTCTTTAGCGAAGTTAAGGTCTATAATTTCTATAGTCAAAGGTGTTTTAAGGCAGCCCTCCCTGTTGTTCTTGTGCATCTAGGTCAGTTAACACACCTTTGAAGTGCCAACCCTCGTACTCTTGTTAACTACCTATAATCCAATCCCTGCCTTTCTCCAATCTTCCCTACACCCCCTCCTTAATTTCAAATGCATAAAAGACGCTGCAAAACTGCTATTCTCAGGAGCATTTGAGATCTTGTCATCAGTCTGGCTCAAATAAACTCATAAATTTTTTTTAAAAAGAACACTGGTAAAGGAAACTACATAGGTCAATATAAAGCCCAGTATTATTGTACTTTTGGTTTATAACTCCTCTTCTTTTCTACATGATTTAAAATTAAATGCATAAAACAGTAATGATAAATCTATGTTAAAGGGCATACAATGGGTCAAGATGTATCTGTCACAATAACAATGTCAAGGGGGAGGGGGAGATGTGTAGGAATAGAATGTTTCTACACCATCAAAACTAAGTCCATATTATTTAGAGTTGCTATTATTGTTGTAAGTTTAAGATATTATTTGTAATTCCCAGAGTTATCACTAAATATTTTTTAAAATATTAAGAAAATAATAAAAATGGTACACTACAAAAAATCAACTAAGTATAAAAAAGGCAGTAATGAAAGAAATGAAGAATAAAAAATGTAGGCTATACAGAACAAATAGCTAATTGGCAACTGTAAATAAATCCTTTCTTGTCAGTAACTAAATGTAAATGGGTTAAACTATCCTATGTAATGGAAGAAATCGGTAGATTGGATAAAGGATGCACTTGGTGGCGTAGGAGGGTCTAGGAGTTGCTCCCTCCGACAAAGCCATTTGGAATCCAGTATAAACAGGAAACTCAGAGCTAGAGTTTCTTCTTGAGGTGATGATAAAGTTTTGGAAATGGTGGTAGTGGTTACTCAGTATTATGAATGTATAAATGCCATTGAATTATACAATAAAAATGGTAAACTTCGTGTTATATAAATATATATTTTACCACAAATAAAAAGTACGTCCATATAAAACAGCAATGTCCATTTCAGATAAATATAGGGTGTGGCAAAAGTAGGTTTACAGTTGTGTGTATGCAAGTTTATTCTTGTATTATTTATTAATTACTGTATTATTACCATATGAACAACTGTAGACCTACTTTTACCCCACCTGTATGAATGAAAAAGTGCACATTGGAAGTGTAGTCTATGAAGTACAGGAGAGGTACACGAGAGAAGGCGTAAGTTTGAAAGAGAATGAATAACACGAGAGAGCCTTAATGAGAAATAAAAATGGACAATGTACCATAAAACAAGAAATGTTAAACTAAACTCTGCACCTGAGGTCTGTAAGAAAAGCAAAAGTATCTGAGCGAGTCAAATTATGAATCTAAGAAAAGTCCGTGTCTCCAGTTTACAATATTCTTGTATTATATTGTCTCAGATTAGGACACTTAATTCCATGACTTCTTGACAGATAAAAATAAATGTATTCTAACACTATAAAATACATTATACTGAATAACAGCTTCGTGACACTACAATTACACTGATGAATTTACTTGTGTTTGGTTATAAATGGCCCCAAATCCTTTGACTCCTCCTATCAAAAGATGGAGTTAATTTTCCTTCCTTTTAATTATGGACTGGCCTGTGACAGCTTGGACCTGTAGAGACAGTGGAAGAGACCCTGCATGACTCCCAAGATCAGGTTATATACTTTGCAAGATTCCACTTTTTTTCCTGAACACCTGTCTGCAGCCCAGCGGAGCTAGCCTTCAGTGATACCAGTCATGCCAGTCAAGACACGAGCTGAATGTAACCGAGTGACCCCAAACCACATGAAAGTATTGCCCAATCAAGCCCTGTCTGAATGCCTCACCCTCAATACTCTGACATACAGTCAGAGCAAATTGCTTTAAACCACTAAGTATTGGGTAGTTTGTTATGCAAGAATAGATAACCATGACAACATCCATTTAGTGAAATTGTCTATACTAATTTGTTGCTGTAATTTATATTACAGCATTAAATATATATCTATGTAGAAAAAACTCTTGCTAACTTAAACTTCATTTACTTAGTCAACATTTTGATCATCTTTTCTCTATGCCATATCCATGCAAATACCACAAAAAATGCAAATATTGCAAAAAGGTATTATATCATTTTGTCATGTATGAGGTTAAGTACTTTTCCCCTCCTTGTCTCTCAGTACTACTGTCCCCAACCCTAGACCATTTCTGTTAGCTTATTAGTTCTCCCACACATGTTCTGTGCATATGTCACATTTACATGTATCTATTTTTATTTACCCAGACACACAATATGCCCTTATGTTCCTCAACCAACAGTGTCTTTTAGATGGATCCATATCACCATATGAAGGGTTTCCTTGTCCTTTCTCCTGGTTTTATGTAAGCAATATCTGGATGTAACCACAATTTATTAAACCAATTCCATATTGTTTCCAGTCATGTGCCAGAAACATTCACTCGACTTTATATATAATAGCCAGAATGTGGAAAAACCTAAGTATTTATCAATAAAAGAACAGATAAGCAAACTGTGGTGCAGTCTTTTTGAGACACATTTGCATTTTCTTGATGAAATAATGAAAAACCCAATATTTGGGTGATAGGGTGCTTTGTTTAGTGTTTGACTTTACAAAAACTTTTCAAACTGTTTTCCCAAATGGTTATATACATGTACTCCCATCACCATGGATGAGAATCCCAATGGCTCCATATGCTCAGGGACATTTAGTCTTAGTCTTTTTAACATTAAATGAATGACTGTTTAGTGTGACTCCTTGGAGTTTTAATCAGCATTTCAGTTGGCTAACAGAGCATTTTTAAATGTGCTTATTGGTTACTGATATACCTTTAATGTTAAATGTCTGTTCAAGTCTTTGCCCTCGTCTTTGTTGGATTGTTTTTTTATTGTTGTGTTGTAAGAGTGTGTGTGTGTGTGTGTGTGTGCTGAATTGGACTGTGTGATGTTTCAAATGTTAATTTAAAATTTTAAATGTTGCCCTGGCCGGTTTGGCTCAGCGGTTAGAGCTTCGGCCTGCGGTCCGGAGAGACCCGGGTTCGGTTCCCGCTAAGGGCACGTACTTCGGTTGCAGTTTGTCCCCGGCCCTGGCTGGTCGTGCGGGTGGCAGCCACTCGATGTGTCCCTTCACGTCGATGTTTCTCTCTCTCTTCCCTTCCTCTCTCTCCTTCCCACTCTATCTGTACAAAAAAATGGAAAAATATCCTCGGGTGAGGATAAAAAAATAAATAAATAAAAAATAAAATAAAATTTTAAATGTTAATCATAGATTTTTATAATATCCGTTTTGTATGTTGCTGGATTTAATTTGCTAACATCATGTAAGTGAATTTTGCAGTCTATTCATGAGACATTGGTATATATACAGTTTTACTTAATTGTAATATCTCTGTCTTGTTTTGGTATCAGGGTTATGATGGTCTGAAAAAATGAGTTAGAAACTATCCTATCGTTTTAAAGCCTAAAACAGTTTTCTGAAAGTTTCATATTATTTCTTCCTTAAATATTTGAAAAAACTCACCAGTAAAGGAGTCTGAATCTAGAGTTTGATTTGTGGAAATGTTTTTAACAAGTTCAATTTCTTTCAGAGAGGCTGTGTTATTCATATTTTCTATTTCTTTATGTGTTAATTTTAGTAAGTTATATATTACAAGATTTTTGTACGTTTAATTAAGTTGTCTAATTTATTAGCATAAATATCATGTTATCTTCTTAACCCCTGTAGTATCAGTAGTAATTTCTCCTCTTAATTCCTGATGCTGATAATTTATATTCTCTCTTTCTTTTTGATTGGTCTACCCAGGAGGTTATGGATTTTATTGAACTTTTCAAAAAACCAAGTTTAGGTTTCCTTAATTGATTATCTATTTTCTATTTTATTGTGTTTTGCTTTTTGTTATTTTCTTCCTTTTATTTACTTTAGTTTCTTTTTTTTTTTGTTTTTCTAAATTCTTTTTTTTTATCCTCACTCAAGGACATTTGTGCATTTACCTTAAGATATAGCAGGAGGGAGAGAGGGGGGAGATAGAGAGAGAGAAACATCGACATGAGAGAGACACATCCACTGGTTGCCACCAACACGACCCCAACCGGGGTCGGAAAAACTGCAACCGAGGTACATGCCTCTAGCGGCAACCGAACCCGGGACTCTAGGGTACGCAGGCCAACGCTCTACCCAGTGAGCCAAACCAACCAGGGCTCTTTTTTCTAAATTCTTAAAGTTGGAGTTTAGATCATTGATTTTAAAATATCGTCTTTTTTATTTATTTATTTATTTTTTAATCCTGGCCTGAGGATATTTTTCTATTTCTCTTCAGACAGAGGGGGAAGGAGAGAGAGGAAGAGAAAGGGAGAGAGAAACATTGACTGGTTGCCTCTTTCATGGCCCTACCTCCACCAGGGCCGCGGACGAACCACAACTAAGGCATGTGCCCTCGGCTGGAATCAAACCTGTGACTCGCTGGTCCAGGGCCAACGCTCTAACCACTGAGTCAAACCGGCCAGGGCAAAATATCTTCTTTTGTAATATAAATATTTAAAGTTATAAATTTATTACTAAGTACTGGTTTGCTATATATTACATGTTTTAATAAGTTGTCTTTTATTATTATTTGGATGCAATGTGATTCTTCTATTCCTGAGAATTATTGAAAATATATTGCTGATTTTCAATTACTTGGGAATGTTTTTTAAAGATTTTTTGCTCTTGATTTCTAGTATGCTCTCGTTGTGGGCAGAGAATGTATTGTTTCCATCCTGTGAAATGCACTAGGGCTCGTTTTGTGGCCCATCTTGTCTATACCTATTGGATGAGTATTCCAGGTACAACGAAAAGGAAGCATTTTGAACTTGTTCCACCAGTGATCTAAAAAGCCTTTAGGTCAAGCTTCTAGATAAAGTCATTCCCAGCTCTGTCTACCTTTACTTACAAGTATCAAGAGAAGAGTGTGATGGTGAGTCTGTCCTTTCCCCTGGCTCCTCACGTGTCCCTTCTCACACTGTGAAACCATCTTATTGGTGGATGGACACCTAAGATCGTTACATCTTTTTGAGAAGTTGTCCTTCTGGTGGAATGTCCCTCCTGACTTCTGGTAACACTTCTGGAACTGCCTGTTTACTCTGATACTGACATAACCATTCCAGCTTCCTGTGATTGCGCAGTGTTGTCACGGGAAATATTTCTCATCCTTTAATTTTTAACTTATGAGTTTATATATAAAGTATATCTCTCACAAGCAGCATATAGTTCAGTCTTGCTTTTTAGTCAGTCTGGATTTAGTTACTATGATTGATATGATTGGGTTCAAGTCTATCACCTTGCTAATTTTTCTAGTATTCCCATCTATTCTTTATTTTTCTCTTTTTCTGCCTTCTTCTGACCGAGTTTTATTTCTTAAGAATCTTTTTATCTTCATTATTGTTTACTTTTACTATAAACAAGTAATTATCTTTTAATAAAATTAAGAAACAAGGGAAAGGCTCTTTTTATGTTTACTACATCCTGTGCTTTGCATTCGTTTTTGAAGATGTGTGTTTCCATTTACTATCACTACACTTTAGTCTGAAGCACTTCCGTTCACATTGCTTATAGAGTAGGTCAGTCAGTGACAAATTCTCTTAACTTTGTATAGCTAAACGTGTCATTCACTTGGTTTCATTCCGAGCATGTTTTTACTGAATATAGAATTCTAGGTTAACAATTGTATTTTTTGTTAAACTCTGTAAAGATGTCTTTCCACTGTCTTCTGATTGACCTTGCTCCTGATAATGCTTATTGCTATTTTCCCATATGTAATGTGCCTTTTTCTATGGCTGTCTTTTACCTACTGATTTAAAATTTAAGTAATACTACTGTTACATGTATCTGATATTTCAAAACAATCAGTGAACCCCCAACCGCCTTCCCATCGGAACGTCTGCGTTTCCTGTCAAGATGGCAGAGTAGGGAAATGCAGTACTCACGTCCTTCTGCAGCTGCCTCAGAATTACTAGTGAGCTGCACAGCCATTGTTCAGAACTGCCTGAAGTCCAGGTGGACTCAAGTCCTGTAACTGAAGATGTGGAGAAACCAGATCAAGACTGGTAGGAGGGGTGGAGACACACAGGGGCTGGTCCTACACAGACGTGTGGTGGTTGAAAGTCTGGAGGCCTGTCTCAGCTGCGGAGGTCCCACTGAGGAGCGAGAGGCCCAGCCTGACACCAGACCCCCCGGCCCAGGGTTCCAGTGCAGGAAAGAAAATTCCCCATTACTTCTGGCTGTGAAAAGCGGCCTGGTTGTGTCTGAGTGAGACAGAGGACTTCTGGAGTCCCAGGGGCTCCTCCCAAAAGGCCCCCCACACAATCTTACTTGGACTCCTTGCTGCTGAGACAGCAGCTTGAAAGGGGCCAGGGACATATGGGTGGAACTGAATTGTCTGGCTTTAGGGCGAGGATTGGAAGGACAGCTCCCCCCAGACAGCAGTGCTGGCAGAGGCCATAGTTCCCTTGCTGAGCCCTCCCCCCACCCAGCCTGCAGGGGTGCATCACATCTAAGTCTCCATTAACACTATGTGCCCCACCCAGGTGCTTCCCTGAGGCCCTGTCCCCCCGCCCCCCCTGCCCCCCCACACACACCAAACTTGTCAGCATACCCAAACTGTTTGCGATGGCTTTTCCATACAAACGGACTGTGAGGACTGCCTTGATTCATGCTGCAGAATTTCCTAAAATCTCTCCAAGGTCCACAAACCCCAAACAAGCAGCATTGGCTTTGGTGTGCCGGTACCTCTTGTTAAGTGGCCCCAGGCTCGGCACTAATGACAGCTAGCCTCAGTTTGCAGTTTGGCCTCTCCTAAGCACCTCCAAGCCTACCACAAGTAGCAGCCATCTGAAGATCTGTGTCTCATGCTGGCTGGTGCTGGGCAGGGCAAAGGCAGTGGCTGACTCTGGCCTATACCTCCCTGGAGGCCCCAGAGCCAGCGCACCTAGTGGACAGCTTCAGACCATGCTGGAGGATCACTCATCACCTCCACAAGCCTCACACTCATCGGGCACACTCGTCAGGCACCAGAGCCCCACTGAGGTGAGTCCTGCTTTGAGCTGTCGGCCCTTGCACAGCAGCTCCTCACTGCAGTCATTCATGGCCAGTCTTCCCAGTGGATCGGCCCAGGGGTAAACCCCTCCCATGGACATACCAGCAGCAATCAAGGTTCAACTACAACAGGAAGGCGCACACAGCCCACACAGGGGACAGATCTGTAATGCCCAGCTCAGGTATTGAGGCGGGTGTGTGTCACTGGGCCCTACAGGACACCTACTACATAAGGTCACTCTACCAAACCTGGGAGATATAATAGTTCTGCCTAATGCATAGAAACAAATATATGTTCTAAGTGAAAGAGCAGAACAAAACTCCAGAAAAAGTAATTAATGAAATGGAGACAATCTTCCAAATACCGAGTTCAGAAAATTGGTTGTAAGGATGCCCAATGAACTTAGGGGAAGAGTATGAGTGTAGTGAGAACTTCAACAAGGATATGGGAAACATGAAAAAGGACTAGTCAAGAATGAAAAATACAGTAACTGAAATGAAGAATATATTACAAGGAATCAACAGTAGAGTGGGTGAAGCAGAGGATTAAATCAGCAATACGGAAGATAAGGAAGTAGAAAACACCCAATCAGAGCAGGGGGAAAAATAGAATCCAAAAAACGAGAATAGTGTAAGGAGTCTTTGGGAAAACTTCAAGAGTACCAATATTTGTGTCATGGAGGTGTCAGAAGGAGAAAAGAGAGATCAAGAAATTAAAAACCTATTGAAAAAATAATGATGGAAATTACCCTAACCTAGGTAAGGAACTATACCTACAAGTTCAGGAAGCACAGAGAGCTTCAAGCAAGATGAACTCAAAGAGGCCCACACCAAGACACATTATAATTAAAATACCAAAGATTAAAAGCAAGGAAATCATCTTAAAAGCAGCGAGAGAAAAGAAACTATTTACCAATAGTCTTATGGGAGCTCCCATAAAACTGTCAGCTGATTTCTCAACAGAAACTTGTCAGGACATAAGGGATTGACACAAAATATTCAAAGCGATGAAAAGCAAGGACCTATAACCAAGATTACTCAACCCAGCAAAGCTATCATTTAGAATCAAAGAGCAGATAAAGACCTTCTCAGACCAGAAAAGGCTAGGGTTCATCACCAAACCAGTATTACAAGAAATGTTAAAGGTTCCTCTTTATGAAGAAGAAGAAAAAGGATAAAAATATGAATACTAAAATGTCAATAAATAATTATTTATCAACAATCACTTTAAATGCAGATGGATTAAATGCTCCAATCAAAAGACGTAGAGTGGCTGAATGGATAACAAAACATGACCCTTACAAATGTTGTCTACAAGAGACTCACTTCAGATAGAAAGACACACAGGCTGAAAGGAGAGGGATGGAAAAAGATGTTTCATGAAAATGGAAAAGGAAAAAATATAGCTAGGGTAGCAATATTTATAGCAGATAAAATAGACTTTAAAACAAAGGCTACAACAAGAGACAATGAAAGACCCAATAATTCCATTTCTGCGTATTTATCCAAAGTAACACAAAACACTTAATCGAAAAGACATATGCATCCATATGTTCACTGCAGCATTATTTAAAATAGCCAAGCTATGAGAGCAACCTAAATGTTCATCAAAGATGAATGGATAAAGAAGTGGTGCTTATATACAATGAAATATGGCTCAGCTATAAAAAAGTAAAAAGAAAAAGAAAAAAGAAATGTTGCCATCTGCAACAATATGGATGGACCTAGAGGGTATCATGTTATGTGAAATAAGTCAGCCAGCGGAAGACAAAAGCCATATGATTTCACTTATGTGTGGAATCTAAAATACAACATAAACAAACAGACTAGAAACAGACTCACAGATACAGAGAACATTTGACAGCTGCCAGATGGGAGGGGAGTTTGGAGGACGGGTAAAAAAGGTGAAGGGATTTACAAGTACAAATTGGTAGTTACAGAATAATCATGGGATGTAAAGTACAGCACAGGGAATATAGTCAATGATATTGTAATAACTAGGTATGGTGCCAGATGGGGACTAGATTTATCAGAGTGATTACTTCATACGTTATATAAATTTCTACTCACTGGATTGTACACCTGAAACTAATATAATATTGTATGTCACCTGTAACTG